>NW_017264698.1:0-1200000 GCF_001664045.1 Ogataea polymorpha | reverse complement strand
AACTGTTGAACGAGATCAACGCTAAGGGTATCATTAAGGTGGACATGGACGACATCGAGAACCTTGATGGAAGAAAGCTTCAAAAAATGCAAATCGAGAAGCTCGAGCAAGATAGAAAGGCCCTTGAAGAGCGCATTGAAGCCACTGCCAAGAGATTTGACTATCTTGAAAGAGCACAGCGCAGATACGAGCTTCCTATGTTACAAGCGGATGCCGAGGTGCAGAAGGGACGCGAGATGGAGGTTTATGAGGAAATGAAGCAGAAACTGATTGCCAATGCCAAGAAGGAGCACGAAGAGGCTCTTAAAATCAAGCAAAGATTGGCGCGTTTGATTCCAGACTACAAGGAGTTTGTTGGCCAAAAGGAGAAGGCTTTGTGGGACGAATACGACAAGAAGGCTGCCGAGGCCAAGGAAAAGTTAGAGGCGGCCAAGAAACAGCGTATTGCTGAATTTATTGCTAAGAAGAAGGCTGAATTCGAAGAGCAGCAGAAGTCGTTGGCTCAAGCCGAGGAACGTTTGCAAAAGGAGGCTGCCGAGTGGGAGGCCAAGATGAGCAACCTCAAGTACGCAGACAAGCTCAAGCTGAAGAGAGCGGGAGAATGGCCACCGGTGCCTCCTGCACACCTGCAGAAATACATAAAGAAGGAGATTAAATAATTATTGGATGTCGTGTGCCTGAAAAATTGATTTTTTTCCGCGAACACGAACGACACGTTAAAATATTCATATTCTATTTTTGAAATACTTGTACAACAGTCACCATGAGCACGTTTTTTGATGAGATGAAAAGGTCGTTTGTTGCCGTCCCAGTCGAGGACGGCAAGATCGCCACTTCTGAGTTTTTGGAGGCCGCAGAGGCTCTTGTGAAACTGTTTGATCTACTGGGATCGTCTGCGTTTGCAGTTGTGCAAAACGACATGACAGGAAATATCAACAAGGTGCGCGCCAAGCTCCTTGCCGCTCCTGACAAGGCAGGCACCTTGCAGGATCTGATTCTGTCTGAGGTGAACGACAAAAAGAAGACCGCTACTCAGGGCCTGTTGTGGCTGTGCAGAGGCCTGCAGTTCACTGCTGTTGCCATGAGAGAGACCGTTTCGAGACCAAACGATGAGCTGTCCAAGACTTTCACGGACGCCTACGGCAAGACATTGACGAAGTACCACACAATGCTTATTAGACCTGTTTTCAAGCTTGCGATGAAGGCGTGTCCCTACAGAGCAGACTTCTTTGCCAAGCTGGGTGCTGACCAGGAGAAGGTGGCTCAGCAGTTAGAGGAGTGGCTGAGCGCCCTGGAGAACATTGTGAACCTCATCATGGACTTCTTCGAGAAGGGTAATTACGGCAAGGGATTGTAATTGTCGGCACTAATAGATTAAGCAACTTGAAAGAAGTGTACCTCGTGTTTTCGTAAAGTATGAAACTAGTTAGATGTTAGCATACATTGTATTAACATTAATAATAAATCTTTTAAAATAGCATACAGTACTCAGAGTCGTACATTAGGAGAGTCCACTGCAAAGAGCTCTGCTTCTCTATGTTTACAGCAATGCAAGGAGCAAGGCAGACATAACTCCAAAGACAGAGACAGTGTTGAGAGCGGCACCGGCTTGGGAGGAAGAGGAAGCTCCAGAAGAGGTCGACTCGTCGCTAGAG
The DNA here is from genome assembly GCF_001664045.1 of Ogataea polymorpha. Lineage (NCBI taxonomy): Eukaryota > Fungi > Ascomycota > Pichiomycetes > Pichiales > Pichiaceae > Ogataea > Ogataea polymorpha. The sequence goes on along the minus strand of NW_017264698.1, from coordinate 1,198,345 downwards.
CCCGAAGACGTGGCAGAGGAAGAGCCGGTAGAAGTCTTGGAGTGGTTGATGGAAGACGAGGACTCGGTGGCAGCAGAGCAGACAAACTTGTCACCCTGGATACCGCCCTTCTTCTCCAGAGAATTGAACTCGTCACAGTCAGCCTTACCAGTGGTCTCCAAGTCGAAACCACCTCTAACGGTAGACAGTTTTGGGAAGGTGGCATTGTCGAACTCACCCTTGAGGATGACGGCACCGCCAATGGTCTGCAGGCTGTCAAAGCCGTCGATGGTTTCCAAGTTCGAGTTGTTAGCAATGACAAATCCACCACCAACGGATTGCAAATGAGAGAGGTCAATCTCAGACAAGTCGTCGTTGTCGATGATCGAAAGGTCACCGCCGATCTTCTTCAGGGTAGGAATCTCGAGAGACTCAACGTTGGACTCAAAAACACCAAGTGAAGAGTTGACGGTGCTGATGTTGGACATTGAGATAGACGAGACAGAGTAGAACGTGATGTTGTTGGCCCACGAAAGAGAGTCAAAAGTCACGTTGGTGTCGTCACCGTTATAAGAAACAGACAGAGCGTTGGAGACCGACTTGATATCCGAGTTGATGGAAGCCAAGTTCTTGTTGTTGTTGATGTTGAAGGTCTCGACGTTGATTGGGTTGAAACCCTCCAGAGACTCCAACTGAGTGTCCGAGATGTAGATGCTTTGACAGTCAGAAACACCTGCAGACAGACCTGCCTGGGTCAATGCCGGCAGGGTGACCCAGTTGATGGAGCCAACAGAGACCAGGGAACCGAACGACAGAGTGTCCAGGACATACAAGTCGGTCAGCTCCAGCTGCTTGGTGATGGTAGTCAGGGAGTCTGCTCTCAGAGACTGCAAGTTGGAGCAGTTGAAAACAGACAGCGAGCCGTAAATGGCCTTGACGTTGGCGATGGAAGCAGTTCCCAAATCACCGGTGATGTAGATGTCACCCTCAATGGCCGAACAGGAGGACAGGTCGTCCAGGTCGGATTGAGCGGTGGCGGTCAAGGTCTTGGAGAACGAGCATCCTGATGGCACCGAAATCGAGGTGGTGGAGGTCAAGGTGGAATCTAAAAGGTGTTAGTCGTGCACGAGTTTCAAAACAAATCAAGCGAAGAGCATTTGAAAGGGGTCGAAAATCAGGTTTCTAAAAAAAGAAGCCGATACCGACGACAGAACCTGTGACGTGAAACTCAGCCTCGCTGGGGTCGAGGAGGCTGAATGGCGTTCCTTTAACACATATGAGCTAGTCGTGGCAGATTTGCCTCGTCAGGAGCTTATAAGTGCCAAAATTTCACCTTCCGCGGAAGTCCAGATCAGAAATCTCGACAAATCAGCGCGGGGGATCACGGTATCCCGTCCACTTGATCTGGTATGCAATACTTACTCAACGAAGTGGTGTCTGCGGCAAGGGCACAGCCGGCCAGAGCTAACAAAGCGAGCTTGAACTGCATTTTAGAGTAGCTGAATTCGAACAAGCTGTAAGAAGAGAAAGACTGGTTTTTATAAAAAAAAGAAGATGCAGGAAAATTCGGTTCGTCGAAGGCAGTCTATTCCCAGAACATAAATAATTGGCCCCCAGCTTACGTCTCCATTGCATTCCAAATTCACTCTCGAAAAGTTTAGAAGGAACGAAAAGTGCGTGTGTTTGCTAAATCTAAGCCTGAAGACATAGGATTTTCTGTTTTCAATTGTCCTTTTTCATTGTTGAGGTATTTATGTTTGTCCCTATTAGGAAGACTAACTGTCAACCTAAAATCCGCGGTGGCTGGGCTCCTCATGAAACGTCGCCGGATCGGGCAAAAGCGAAACAGTGCAAATCACCACATTGACCACACCTAGAGAATCAAATTCTTTGAGTTCTATAAACCATGTCCATAAAAACTAAACCTATAATATGCATATTCCATCCCAATTTATTCCAGTCCCGATCCGGTCCCATCCTATTCCTTTAGATACTCATCAAACCTGTAATCGTCCAACCATCCAATTTTCTCAAATGCAGCGTAAAGCCTACTGGCCTTGTTCACATCGATCTTGCAAGCCTTTTGCGCGTCAGTACGTCGGAAGGGCAAGTTGGCCCTGAGACGTTTCACCTTCTCGAAGAAAATCCGCCTCTTCGAGTCCAAATACACATTCGGAGGCAGTCTCAGCGTAGAAGCCAGTTGCACCTCAGCAGGATGTAGTTCCTCGACCAAAGGATCTTCGCTTAGATCCATTGCGTGTCCCTTCCATTCCGTTTTCAAACAACGACTATTGTTCGGAAGGCTAGAGATTGGCGGCGAGTAGTCCGGAATGGCCTTGTAGTCGAAATTATATGGCGGAGGAGATCCTGTGGACGGCGAGTCGAGACGTTTCACTGCCGGCTTGCGTTTGCGCGGAGTCATTGGTCTCGATGTGACATTATCGTCAGACTCCAGTGCCACAGAATTTTCTCGAACCAATCTTCTAGTCCGCGGTCTATCAGTCTCAGTATCGCTCGACACGTACTCCTTGACACGTGGTGTTGTTCTGTAGCGGTAGTTCATGGCGGAAACAGCAGGCACTGTTTTCTTCGAAGCGACATTCAACTGGTACTGGCTCAAAAATTTGAGCTGTCTCTTTTTGTAACCAGGCGTTTTGAGGTCCCCATAAGGATTGACGTATAATGTTGTATCGTTCAAATCCTCGACAGGGAAGCTTCTTTTCTTCTCCCAGTTAACATTAATCTCGCGCAGAACAAATTGTTGTTGTTGTTGTTGTTTTTGTTGTTGTGGCTCCTGTTTAGGGAGCTCTGCTGCTAACGATTTCCTCATAGGCTTAGGAAATAACAGCTGTGCAAACCTAGCATCGCTCTCATCAAAAGTTGCAGCTCTCGTGTACGGCGAAAGAGGTGGTGAAGGAATTGTACTGGAGGCCATTTCAGACGATCCCGTGGTAGAGATGGATGTTGTAGTGTCTGTTTTCTTCACTAAATCCATTTCAGAGATATCAGTCATATCATTCTCTTTGTTGTTGGCGCTTTGCAGTCTGCGCACTGGCTCGATAGAATTTGGTGTGAGGCATCCGTCCACCTGCCTGGTGGAACCCACATTAGCCAAATGGTAAAGAAAAGACGACATCGCAATTCGCGCTCTGAGCTCTTGTTAGCTACCTAGAAACCCAATTGTAGCTGATTGATAAGATTTTGTTGCAAAAAATAGCAGAAGGGAAAACGTTCAGCAAAAAGGGAAACAAGTGAAGATAGGCCCACTAGTGAGTATTTATAAAGATTAGAAAAGGGAAACATGGCGGAAAAAAATAGCATTTTTTTTTAAAAAAGAAAAGTTTCCAGCAAGTAAAGATAGCGTTTCCGATATTTCTGCGATTGATTAAAAAAACTGGCTCCAATCTTCTCAATGCTCCGTGTAGTAGCTCAATGCCTGGCAATGATGCTCAATAACAGTTGCATGTTGCAATTGATGCCACACTCAACTAGTTGATGGGAGAGCGTAACTTATTTTGTTTCTTTTGACGTAACCGGTTATCATTCCTATCGGAAAATGTGCATATGTTTAGGTTTGGTGCACGACCAGAAAAAAAAATTAAACCAGTCACAAACTTTTGAAATTATGGGTGACTCTCGCAGGCAATATGTGGGCCAAACAACCAATGGTGTCCCCGCATATTATAATCAAACATCTGACCTCCGCCCGACAACTTAATCAAATTATTCTTAAGTGCACGAATGTGTTTGCCCGTAATTTGTCTAGGGTCCTGTATGTATGTGATTGTGATCTCGATTCTTTTGCCAGAGTCATTGGATCAATTACATTGCATGGTGTTTTCAAACAGGCTAATTCGTGATCCTAATGTATCGCCCGTATCAACTGTATATGTTCCCGTACAGCTTTACTGCAGTTCGCACATGCGGAAAAGTTCTGGCTCCCGGTAAAATGAGTCGTAGTAGATCGGGTTTTACTTTTCGGACTCACTTTTCTGATGGAGTTTCCGGTCTGAGGCTTAAAAAATTTAAATTTTTTATCCGTTTTATTGTTTGATATGATAAGGGTAGAGCACAGAATATAGACTTTTAGTGCTGGAAGAGATCTGTCGTGCTCCCATCTCTTGATATGTTGTTTTGGAGCTTTATCTGGATGGATTCGAACTTGATCGGCGTTTCTAGCTGTCCAATTTGCCGAGTTATATAGTCCTCTGTAATTCGCCGTATCCTGTGTTGATTGCGCCCTTAAGTGACCACAAATACTCCTCTCGAGGCTATCTGTGTGGTATTCGGTTCAAATAGCACCCTTTTGTCGACAGTATCCTGTTGGTGCCACTGTTGTGTAAATCTGGTGCAAGGGCGTAAATTATTTTTCATGGAATTAAAACGCACGCTTGCTGAGCTATTAGACGAAGACCAGATTGTGGACGAAGTAGAGGGGTCTGGAGTGCAAGAGGAGCCTCAGGTGGAAGAAGATACTGTGAATCCAGATTTCTGTATTGATTGTAAGCACATAGCAACGGAAATCCAGTGTTTGGACTGCAATGAGCCTTTCTGTCGAGTGTGTTTCCAATTCGTCCACCGAGGGGGTACCAGAAAACGGCACAGATTCAAGGAGCTGGTCACACTGAAGCCAGAACCTGTTGCAGAGGCGGAGCCTATTGACAACACGCCCGAAGAGGTTTTGGACGAGGAAGAGAAAACCGAGCAAATAGAAAAAACCATTTTAAGGGGCATTCGTCGGAACGTCCGTTTCATTCCTCTTCGTCTTTCTTACGAAGAGAGACAGCTTTTGAGGTTGCTGGAAGCCACCCTCAGCGTTTCGGAATACACGGACAGAGTGGATATTCTGTCTTATCGATCAAGAACCAAGCGGATAGTCGAACAGCTGAGAGAGATCTGCTCGATTTTGGCCGGTTTGGTGGTCTCATCCAACATGAAAGTTGGTCAGAAACTAATTCAGGATAAGACTTTTTCGGATAATCAGGAGTGGTATAAAACAGTTTTTGAAATTGGAAGACGATACAAGATCATGAACCCAGAGCGGATGAGAGACACCTTTGGCAAACTTTGTTATGTGGTAATGGACTCCATGCTGCCGGAAGTTCGGGAGCACATGGAGTTTGATCTTTATGCGCCAATAAAGACTGTTTTGGGTCTAATCGAGTCGAAAAAGGACAAGTCTGCTATCAAGATGTTTGACGACCCGCTGATAATTTCTGCCACAGCCGAAATAAGACCCGAAAAAAAGACCAGGTCAGTAATCAACCGGCAGATCAAGCAAAAGGAGTCTGCCATTGAGCGACTTTCGTCCAGATACTCGTCTCCCGACGGTCTCACCAAAGAGGAGGTCCTTAGAATTCTCTACTCCATCGGAGACTTCAACGCCTACACTAATAAAAACCGACTCCCGGTGCTGAGGATGATTAAGCGGCTCGATGACTTTTTCAAGAGCTCGGGCACCACAAAGTATTCACTAGGAATCAGATACGGCCATGCAGGAGCCAGACTCACTCACAGCCATGAGAAGCAGTATTTGTATGTGAAACAGGCGCTGGAGCTGTGGTCTCACGTGATGCGCGATATGATTGAGCTCTGGGCAGCAGCAGATGACGATCTGTTCAACGGCCAGCAGTATCAACTCACAAACACAGGACAAGGACTTAACAGAGTCAAGGCTTGTCCTGTGTTGTACAAAAAGATGTACAACCTACTTTACGAGGTGCAACGGTTGTTTGACTACTGGGTTGGTACTCCTGTGATCCATCTTGGTGACGACGCTGTCCCAAACGCGCTGTTCTTCTTGGACAAGTACATCCAGATCCCCTCGATTTTGATCCCTATCGACCGGTGTATCGAGGAAATTGACGTTCTTGCCCAGGACCCGCATCTAGAACAGTATTTCTGCTCGCAGTTTGAGACCGTGGAAGACCTGAAAAAGACGATTTTGTGCGACTATTTCAAACACGGATTCGACGGGTCCGGAGCAGACAATTTCTACTTTGCTGGTTCCTGCGTCGACGCTGTGTCGACCTCGAGCTGCGAGTTCTGCAACAACATCTGGAAAAAAGACTATTATAAAGTGTTCTTGCTCACAGGTTTCACCAACTTCAACGGTGAGGGTTATTAGCTAAGATATTATGTACAGATATTTCTTATGATTTTTATCAGATTCAAATCCACGGTTTCGAAATATGGCTGGAAAGATTCGCTAAAACTCTGGTACAATCACGTCAGCGACCCGCACGCGGATAGGGCAGCGCACGATAAGCTGTTCAGTATGGCGTTACCCTACTACAACCGCGAATACGAGGGAATTCGAGCCTCTACGTTGTCTACCCCGCTGAGCAAGAACATGTCCATTTCCGAGGTGCGAGTTCAGAACGCAGACTCCAAAAACCATGTGGTTATGTTGCACGGTTATGCCGCGTCGTCCGGATGGTGGTTCAAAAATATTCACTCCCTCGCAAGGGCAGGGAACAAAGTCGTGCATGCTTTGGATCTTCCTGGGTTTGGACTTTCCAGCAGGCACGGCCCGTCTTTTCCCGATAACAGAACGAGGCTTCAGGTCAGTTTTGACGACTCAAAAGTCCAGCATATGAAGCATTTGCATAGATCGTTGTATGTTCCAGAAAGTTTTACTCTGAAAGAAAGAAACCTAAAAAAGTATCTGAAAAACCAGCATTCTGTGGTCGAACGTGTGGTCAATTTTTACGTGGATGCATTAGAAGAATGGAGATGCAATAATGGCATAAACCAGTTCGACCTGGTGGCTCATTCTCTGGGTGGCTATCTTGGAGTTTTCTACTGCATCAAGTATCCGACCGCCGTGCGAAGGCTGGTTTTAGCTAGCCCTGGAGGCGTGGAAAGATCACCTTTTGCCATAACTAACCCTGCCTACGAGAATATCGCCGGTGATTTCACGATGGCATGCTCGTACTCGCCGGCCGATTACTCCTTTCTCGGTCGGTATCCAGCCATAAAGCCTGGGTTCCAGGCCCTGTGGCATATGAGAATGCCAACGTTTTTGCCGGTGAGGCTGCTGGGTCCTGTGGCTGTGCGGCTTTTAATGAGTCGGAACATTGAAAAATTTACTAGATCGAAAGATTTCTCCGACGCGACAGAGCTGGAGACGTTCGCTAAGTACGTCTACCACACAAATGTAGCGGCCTCGGTGTCAGAGACAGCCATTATGCGCATTTTCGACTCTAGCATCATGGCCAAAATACCCATATTGGACAGACTGAAGAATCTGAAACCAAAAAGTTTGTGGATCTACGGCCAGCACGATTTTATGTTTTCAGATGCTGGTCGTGTTGCTGTCAATTGGTTGAACAAGATGCAGGAAGGTGCGGCCGAATTTAAAGTTGTTCATGGTGGAGGACACAATATGTATCTCGATAACCCTGCCGAGTTCAATAGGCTGGTGGTAGATTTCCTAAAGTGAGTGCAAGCTGTGCGTCGGGACAAAGAGAAACACAAAAAGCCAAGAATTTCACCCGATACCATATTACCCGGCAAGCTTCGTGGCCCCCGAATTTTAGTCGCGCACTATCATGCGGCTGCCTGACGCGTCCGTGCGGCGATTCAAACGTAACTATAATCTATTCTGTATTGTTTCTTTTTCAAAAATTGGCTTACGTGTTTTCTGTTCCTTTTGGTGGTTCTACCACTTTATTTGTGGTGTAAGTAAGTCGACATATAAATAACATTCACGTTCCCCCTAAAAATTGAAGACGTGTCGATTTTTTTTTTAGAATACACTCGTTGATAGAATAAAATGAAAGGATTAATCTTGGTTGGTGGTTACGGTACTCGTTTGAGACCCCTGACGCTGTCGCTGCCAAAACCTTTGGTCGAGTTTGGTAACAGACCTATGATCTTGCACCAGATCGAGGCCCTGGCCAACGCTGGCTGTACCGACATTGTTCTGGCGGTGAACTACAAGCCAGAAGTCATGGTTGGTGCCCTCAAGCAATACGAGAAGGAGTACGGCGTTAGCATCACCTTCTCCGTTGAGGAGGAGCCTTTGGGAACTGCTGGTCCTTTGAAGCTCGCTGAGAAGATCTTGAAGAAGGACAACACCCCAATCTTCGTTCTCAACTCCGATGTCATCTGTGAGTACCCTCTGAGGGATTTGCTCGAATTCCACACCGCCCATGGTGGTGAGGCCACTATTGTCGCCACTAAGGTGGATGAACCATCTAAATACGGTGTTATTGTCCACGACAGAGACGTTCCAAACCTCATCGAGAGATTTGTCGAGAAGCCAGTCGAATTCGTTGGTAACAGAATCAACGCTGGTATCTACGTTTTGAACCCATCCGTGATCGATCTGATCGAGATGAGGCCAACTTCTATCGAGCACGAGACCTTCCCAATTTTGGTCGAGCAAAAGAAGCTGTACTCATTTGATCTCCCAGGATACTGGATGGACGTTGGTCAACCAAAGGACTTCCTCTCCGGTATGTGCCTTTACCTGTCCGCTTTAACCAAGAAGAACTCCAATTTGCTCACGTCGACGTCTGAGGAGTATGTTAACGGCGGTAACGTACTGATCGATCCATCTGCCAAGATCGGAAAGGGATGTAAGATCGGTCCTAACGTCGTCATTGGTCCTAACTGTATCATTGGTGACGGTGTCAGAATCCAAAGATCTACTATTCTGAAAAACTCTCAAATCAAGGACCACGCTTGGGTCAAATCTACCATTGTGGGCTGGAACTCTACTGTTGGTAAATGGGCTAGACTCGAGGGTGTCACCGTTCTTGGAGAGGACGTCACTGTCAAGGACGAGGTCTATGTCAACGGTGGTAAGGTTTTGCCGCACAAATCTATCAAGGACAATGTCGAGACCCCCCAAATTATTATGTGAGTGCCTTTTCTCTATGTACGTTTGTGCTATTATCGTGACCATAATAAATAATAAAATAATAATTAATACGGGTATTATACAGGTATTTGATATTTTTGGGTTTTTTTTTTAAAGTTTTTGGTGCAGAATAATTAGTTAATGTCAACTTTGGAACAACTGGAGCTTGAGGAGTTCGGTTTCCAATTGAGACCAGCGGTTCAGCTGTTTGATCCTGTTGCAGTGCAAAATTTGGACGCACACCACTATAACCTTCTGGCAATCTCCAATAAACACAGTTTACTCTTTGCCTACCTCAACAATAAGCTCAAGCTTATCAATACTCAGGAGCTCGACAAGCTTCTTTCGACCGATCCAGACACTGAACAATATACTATTGGATGTTTGCAGGAGTTTGAGCAAGCTGATTGCCTTCAAATAGTAATATCCGCGGACGAGTCCCAGCTGATCATTGTGAAACAAAACATCATAGAGCAGGCTGACCTTGACAGTTTGAAACAGGGCACATGGGCTACAGAGAAGCTTACTTCGATAGAATCTGAGGTAGTTCACCTTGCTCCTGTGGCACCAGGCGTCTTTGCCTATCTGTTGGCTAATGGCCAACTGATGCTGTTCGATGGAACTGGAACTAGGACCCTTCGTCAAGGGTGTAGCTGTTTCAGCTGGACAGACGGTAATACCCTATTAATTGGCGTGGATTCTCATCTTGAGTTGCTCAGAATAGACTCTGGAAGCTCAGAGACCATCTCCCTCGATGAAGATCGCAAGCCCCTCTTTGTCACGGTCCTAGAGCAAGACAATTGGTTGGTGGTTCTTGGTGGCGAAACAGAAGATGACGATACGAAATCGTACGTTGTTACTAGAGATGGTGCCACGTTTAAGAAGAGCGAAGCTTACGACATTTGCATGCCATTTGGTGTAATTCCACGAAAGCTGAGTTTCTACGCTCTCCATTTGCACAATTGGAGCTCCACCTACCCCCACCTGGCATTTCTCACTAGCTCTAAATCTACAGAGTTCAACACGTTAACAAGGACACAGCAATTATTGCAATTGAACGATTCTGATAGAGCGCAAATGCCTTTGGACCCGGACTCAGGAGATGATGACACGCCACTTGGTCTGGTGCTTGATCTAACAGGGAAACTGGAAGTTTTGGAACCTTGTCAACAGGTTGAAAAATGTGGTCCTCTGCCTAAGATGATTGCCCTTACCAATAGAGGACAGTTGTTGGTCTGGAACATTTGGCTGTCTACTGATATCAATGCTGGTAAGGTTGACCTTGAGGCTGCTAGGAAAGCGGCTTTGGCTGACACTGGAAAGACCGAGATCACACAAGCAGTGCCAGAGCAAACGCTACCTAAGGACTCCGGTTTTTCTCTCTCCCAGAATAAAACCAGTTTGTTTGGACAGTCCGAAAAGCCAGCTATACAAAATCCGTTTGGATCTTCCGCAGCCACCTCGTCTCCGTTTGGAAAATCGGGATTTGCAGCAGCTTCCGGAAGCTCTGCATTTGGAAAATCAGGATTCGGTCAATCTGCCTTTGGTTCTGCAGCTTCTGGATCTTCCAACTCTTCTGGGTTTGGACAGTCTGGTTTTGGACAGTCTGGATTTTCTTTTGGGCAACCAAAATCTGTGATGAATACCTCTTCACTAAATAGCACGGCCGCAGCAAAAAGTTTTGGGGCCTTTTCATCCTTCAGCTCAGGAACGAATGCTTTTGCTTCCAAATCATCATCACCTTTTAATCTTCAACCTAAAGAGGACATATTCGCAAATGCCGACAAGAAAGATAGTTCACCGTTTGGAGAGGCCAAAAATGCATCTGGGAATACTGGTTCCAGTTTATTCGGACAAAGCAGTTCAGCTTTCAAGTTTGGGTCTGCTAACCAGGCCACCAACGACAGTCCGTTTGCACAATTAACCTCAAAGCCAGCTGGCCAAGAGGAGAAGAAGGATGGCCAGTTAAGCTTTGGATCGAGTCCTTTTGGATCAGAATTCAAGACATCTCTCGGCCTGGACAATCTAAAACTTGACACCAAGTTGCAATCTCCAAGTCCATTTGTAAGCTTGACAAAAAATACCGAGAGTCCATTTTCATCACTGAATAAAAAGTCAGAAAGTCCATTTGCAAGTTTGGGAAACAAGGAGAGCAGCCCTTTCCTGAACTCGAAGTCTCCTGCTTTCGATTTCTCACAATCAAAGTCGGAAGCGGACGAAGATGCTGGACAAATTACTGGAGATTCGGAAGAACACGAGAGCGAAGAGAATACCGAAGAGTCCGGGGAAGATGATGTGCTTGAGGAGAATGAGGCTGAGGCTGAAGGGAAGGCTTCAAAAGTTCCTTCTTTGGAGGACTCTGACATCAGTGAGCGCTCGGCTGAGTTGGACGGAAGCTTCGAGGAGATCGAAAGGCCGGAGAGCTTGGATGCTCCGGCCCAGAGAACTGAGGAATCACAAGAGGGAGCTGAGTTTGACATCAAAGGAGACAGTGAACAACCTGTGTCTCCTTCTGCAGCCAGCCAAGTCTCTCAATCACAGACGGAGGAAAAGGACGCTGAGCAGTCGCGGAGAGTCGCCATACTGCCCGACACCAAAAATTCAGATGACGCTGCTGAGACGGAACAGGATTCGACTGTGGAAACGCCACAGAGCGACTCCAACGCCGACCAGTCAGTATCTGAAAGTGCTTCTGAGCTGTCAGCCATGCCTTCTGCCATGGGACAAAGCGCCTCAGAAGCCGACAAGCTAAAACAGGCATCTGTGGCGGAGTTAATGCCCGCACCCAAATCGGCTCCTGTGGAGAAGTTTGTGTCCACGACCGAATCCAAGGTGGTGGAGCAAAAAGTTGGTTTTGGAGAAATTGACCAAGATTCGGGACCAAAAGCGGTTCCTCAGCTGGTTTCGCTGGGGTCTGTGGCTATTCCACAGCTGAGTTCCAACGAAGTGCTACGTGAAATGGAGGAGATCGTATACCACACCGACGCAGAATTCAGCATTTTGGATGAAAACATACGGCTATTCAAAGAGTTTATGGATGATCACATGTCCAAGAAATTCCCACGCAATTTCAAAGACCATGGTCTGTTTCCTGCATGTTGGAGGCTGTCTGAGGTAGGAAAGCTTTCCGAAGTCATTGAACAGAACTCAGTAGACTATGCCAAGCTGACAGCTGATTTGGGTGCTACATTCGCCAGTACAAGCTCTTTACTCTTGAAGCTGAACGCTATGACGAAACAAAGTGAGGAGATCTCTAGCGTGCTGAAACAGTTGGAGTGCGACCGGAAAACCCCTCGTGTGGAAAAGAACCTGTCTCCTGCCGCGTCCCAACAGCTGGATGCCATTCGCAAGGGATACGACAGGCTCCGCGATCTGGAGAACAATTTGCATGCACGGTTATTCGTCCTGAATGGGAGGTTATTCCCTGAGCGCGTTCTTGACTCGCCAACAAATTTTGAGGTGATCATATCTGGTCTTGATGCCAAACTGAGAACATATTACGACCAATTGAAGTACTTACAGGAGAAGATCAGCGAGTACAAGCTCAAAGACAAGCCTGTCACGAAGCTACAGCAGCAGTTCGACAAGCTGAGTGTGGCATCGTTTGTTTCGCGGACTGCTGCCAAAGAACAGCTGAGCACGTATTTGCAGAGCCGCAAATTTGTGACTCACACGGTGGAGCTCTAAAATAATTACGAAAATAAATTTATTGGTAAAATTACTTCTATTCATGCAGCGACAGCGGATCAATTTTGACCTCAATCGCGCGAGGAACCGGATGAGCCAGCGCACAAACGAGGCCAGCCTGGTGGTGGGGAAGTCAAGGAATCTACATGAGATCCGCAGCTCCTCCAGCAGCAGTCTTTTGAACGTCCGAACACCAGACCAGTGGAATGCAGACTCGGCCTCCACTATACGTGATTCAGAGCTCTCGGCTGCTGTGCCCGAAACACCGACTCCGCCGTTTACAGAGCCGGTCCAATTGAGTGTGCGGTTCCATGAGAGCCGAACGTCTACTGAGGACGTCTTGCTGGACCCGAGTGTGATACCGGGAATCAAGGAGGGCGCCGTGTGCGAGCTGGAGTGTTTAGAAGGCTCCGCTCGCAAATTCTATTTTACGTACAAGCCGTCTGAGGTTTCACTGGGAGGATTAGGCAACAACAACTACATATCGCTGCAGTCAGGGCCTTTGCAACAGCTGCTCGACCTGAAGCTCCGGAGTCAGGTCTTGGTGCGCATCAAGGCGCCTGAGTTAGTGGAGGCAGATGTTATTGAGGTGTATGTCAAGGACATGCATCTGTCGCGGGGAGACATGTGGAATTTGTCGTCCATTCTGACCGAGAAGTGTCTTTATCGATCCCAGAGACTTTCTTTTCTGCAAGGCTCAATCCGGGCTACCGTGGGCAAGATATACAGAAATGGCCGTAAGGTGTTTTCCGGCTATGTTGGCCCAGACACCAAGATAGTTTTCCGGTCGGAGTCGGCACGGCTGATTGTCTTCATACAGATATCCTCTGAGATGTGGCACTTCGAAGAGAGCGGGCAGCAGATGTTCCACAAGCTGGTCAATTCTCTGCTGCCGCGAATATTCCAGCGCTGGAAAGACTTGGGCACCCATCACCTGATCACCGTCGTTCTATTCAGCAGCGTCGACCTGAATACAGAGACCAACCGTTACCGTGCCGGAGAGCAGCCAAGCAACCGGAAAGATTATTACCGTGTGGTTGTGGACCAAGTGAGTATTCTGCTCTGGAATGAGATCATGGCCGCTCTTCGCCGAGAGTTTGCCAACTTCTCCAAGGATATCCGCTTGCGCAAGAATCCCCGTCGCACGCACCTTCATCCCGAAGAGTATATCATCGAGGGCTCGTTCCTGCCCTCTGTGAAAGGTAATCTTCTCGAAGCCATTAATCTGGGAATGAGTTTGGTGAGTGACGATTTCAGAGACCCTGATCTGCGGCACACCACCAACCATTTTCTGGTGATTTCTCCGGGGACCGGCATTTTCGACACCGAATACGACATTCTTGTGCAAACGAGCAAGCTGATGACGACTATCGACGCGACGATAGATGTCCTCTGTCTATCGCAGCCGCCGCTCCATGTCGTTCCGCTGGTGAGGTATCTGGACAGTCAAAAGAAACTGAAACATTGCATACCCAGCTGGATGGACATTTCTTTCTGGAGCGATGCTACGCAGGCGGTGCACCAATGGCTCCCACGGTGCAAGATTTATGAGCTCCAGATGATGGGAGTCATGGAAAACGATCTCAGTGCCATCAACGTTAGAGAACTGGTATTCTCTGGTGCTGCTTCTGTGCAGGAGGCGATGGATGAGTATGACGGAGAGCTTTTCGGGATCAAAACGATTGCTGCTCTGCCTAAAAAAACTGTTTCCCGCATGAGACAGCCGGTCAGGGCTGTGAGTGCCGGAGTGCGAAGCGGGCTGGAGCCTCCGGACCTCAACACTTTTAAGGCCTCGTCACCCACGACGTCGACCGTGGTCGGTGTGACGACGACCTCAAAGTCCAACGTGAGTGCGTTTTCGTCATTGCTTTCCATCACCAAGACAGAACCAAAAAAGACGTCGCCAAAGGCGTTTGAGTTCGTCAAGCGCATTATCTCGTCACCTGGCGTGAAGTCGATTCCCCTAAAGAACGACGACGATGTGCCAAAGCTCGACACGATCTCTGTCACCGATCATCGTCCACGGATGAGCAAAATGAGCTCTGATCCGTCCCTGAGAAAAGCTCCTGCCCGTGCCCACAGCACGACCGAAGAGCGCGACAAGTCGCGCCACGAACGCCAGGAAAAAAACTCGCTTCTCAACAGCTACTGGACCCAGGTCGAGAACCCGTCAAATGCGGAAACTAGCGAGCTATTGGGCATGGTGTCGTACGGACGGTGGCAGTTTGTTTTTCCGCAGAACGTGAAGCGGAAAAGCATAAAATGGAAGTCCATTTCCACGCCGGCTTCGCTCCCGCTGATGACCCCTGTGTTCCCAAGCGTTTCTGACTTCAACCAGAACTTCACCTTCAGAATATACGACGTGTTTCTGAGCCAGGCAGATGTTAACGAGGGACGCAACAGCGAGACGCTGATGCGCAAAATGATCTCGCTGCGACTCACTTTGGGTTTCCAGATCTGCGTGTCAGAAAACGTGGCCAAAGTCGAAAACCAGCGCAAGCCTAACGGAGACTCCAAGCTGTTAGTTCGGTATCTCAGCAAAAAAAATTATCTTGGCTCCCGGTTGTACCTCAGTCTGTCCAATGAAATACACCGCATCAGCTGCGATTTCGACGGACTGGTAAATGTCCAGGTATACAAGCGGATGAGCCGGCCGGATGATGTGCTCACGAGGTCGTCGCGGTCGGACTACATGCCCTACGTCCGCACGCGGTACTCCCAGGAGTACAAATCTATGGTGATACATGCGTTGCAAGGAGAGCCGAGAAATTACAACTGGAACCAGCTGGACCAGCTGCTGGCCGGATACGAGGAGACCGTGGAGCCTGCGCAACGGCGCAGCCACCGTATCAAGTTTGTGATTCTACCTACGGAGATTCCGTCCAACGCGTTCAACTTGGCTTCTGAAAAGCTCACTCCAGAGGAGATCCGCCTGGAAGGTATACGCTCCTTGATTTCCATCATCAGCAGACTGAAATATCGCACGGCCGGCGAAAAGACCGAGCGCAAGAGACTCGAGATCATCCCGGAGATCAATTTTTACACGGGAAACTTGTTTAGCTATTTGAGAGCAGTTTCTGCGCAATTATCTGAAGAAAACAAGACAAGCTCGCTTTTTCAGACAGCCAGATTTGACCAAAAAGTCAGCCATTCAGAGCTCAAGAAAGCCATCGAGGGGGACAAGGGCATCCAGGTGGTGGACAGAAAATGGCATTTGAGAACGCATTCCAACTGTTTCCTAGGAATGGATCTGGTCAGCTGGATGATAGAAAATTTTGAGGACATAGACACTAGGGAACAGGCTGTGGAGTACGGTAATAAGCTTATGGAGCAGGGTCTTTTCCGCCACGTTGAGTCCAGACACAGATTTCTGGACGGCCATTATTTCTACCAGCTCATCAACGAGGACTCGTCTGCGGGCTCTGCCAAGTCGCCTGCGTCTCTGCGCAAGTCAGAAACTGAGAAAAATAGCGAAAAATCTGTCTCTTCAAGCCCCACAGAGGATTCTGGATCCAAGAAACGCGTTGTTCTGAGTCGTAAGGTTATATGTGACCTCGACCCCAACGGTGTTTCGTGGCAGCCAGAGCTTGTCACTGTCCATTACGATATAGTGCACAACCCAGAGCACTGTTTCCATGTGCGGCTGGAGTGGCTCAATAACACCTCAAAACTGGTGGAAGATACGGTCAACAGCTGGGCCAAGCACTGCGAAAGGTACGGATTGACTCTCGTCGAGGCTCCGTGGCAGGAGCTTTGCACGCTGCCGACACGCAACCCGTTGCATTCGACGGTGGACATTTCGCTGGCCTTCGATCCTTGGACAGATCCCGAATTTGCAGGCGATCTTCTTAAGGAGAACAAATACTTCTACCACCTCTACATCGTTGAGAAGTGCGGCTTCCTGCTGGACAATCGCACAGCTTCGTATTTCAGGGACGACGACTTTGACGTGGTTTATTCGTGGGGAAAACCAAGTTTCAAGTACGCGCAGTTTATTCACAAGACCGGCGCATACATTGCGGAGTTACGAGAGAACGGGGGTTTCTTTTTAGCTCCAAACAACGCCCATGTGGCCCGCGTGAATCTGTCTGTCAGCCAGCAGGCGAAAAACCAGAGAGTGTACCTCGATTCTCAGGGTGTGATGCTGGACTTCATGTCGATCTGCCAGGACAAGAACAAGCTTCGTAGGCTCTTCAGAGAAGCCAAAAGAAGATACGAGTTGAGCAAGGACGTGGAAATAGCGCTTTTCGAAGACGATCTGGAGAACACGTCTAGTCACGAAAGTTTCACGAGTAAATAGAAGATGTACAATTACTGTATTATAAAACTATCCGTTATATTTAGGCTGCAATTCTCTCGGCGATCTTGATCACATCGCCAAGAACTCCCATGGCCGTAACTTCGGCTCCGGCACCCGCTCCTTGGATGATCAGCGGGTTAGGATAACGCTTGGTCTGGATGGAGATGACGTTGTCAGAGCCCTTGAGCGAAGCAAATGGGTGGGATGCATCGTATTTGGCAATCTCGACGCTGGTCTTCTTGTTGATCACATCGACCTTGCCGATGAACCTCAGCACCTTACCCTCGGAGGCAGCCTCAGACTTGAGCTTCTCCATCTCGTGGTCGAACTCGGGTAACTTCTGCAGGTACTCGTCAGCAGACTGAACGGTTTCGAGCTGTTTGGGAATCAAGGACTGAACTGGGAATGACGTTGGCGACTCGATTTGCAAGCCGGCAATTCTGGCCAGAATGGTAACTTTTCTGGCGACATCGAGACCGTTTAAGTCGTCTCTTGGGTCTGGCTCCGTGTAGCCCAGCTCTTTGGCTACTTTGACAATGTCGCTGAATTTCGACGTGTTTGGCGAGATGGTAGAGTACTCGTTGAAAATGTAGGACAGCGTGCCCGACAGAATTCCTTCAATCTTTTCCACCTCGTCGCCTGTGGCCACCATCTCTTTGAGAGGGGAAATCAAAGGCAATCCAGCACCAACAGAAGCCTCGTGGTAGCACAGTCCGATATTTTCTGAAGAAAAGATATCGTTCCACAACGACAGCGAGCTGGAAAAGGCCTTTTTGTTAGGAGTGGCCACAGAAATACCATTCTTCAGGAAAAGCGGATAAGACTTGGCCAGGGTCTCGTTCGAGGTGTTGTCGACAAGAATTGCAGGTAATGGAGACTTTCTGAGGTAATTAACAAGATCCTCGACGGATAGCGGGGCAGAAGCGGTCGATTGGAGCAACTGCGACCATTTGGCCAGCTCAATTGGAGAGTAGTCCTTGTTGTAAACCGCCTTTCTCGAGGTGGACAAGTAAATCAGATTATATTTAATAGCAGACTTTGCGCCAGCAAGCTGTTGAAGAAACGCAGAGCCAACCACACCAGCTCCAATAACGGCAACGTTGACAGACTTCATTTTCAGAGACAAAAATAAAAATGGACAATTTTTCAACCGGTACCTAATTATTATATAAAAACCCTGCGTTCAGTATATATTCTTCTGATCCTCGGACATTTCGTAGTTCCACCAGTTGGTCAGACAGTTCTGATCGCGCAGATGTTTATAGGTGAAATCTGCTTTCTTGCACCCTGCACACGACGGACGATTACTGCAGAGAGTGTACGGCTGATGCTTGTAGCCTATGTCTCTAAACCAATGTATTTTGTCGCGATCCTCAAAAAGGCTAACACCCACAGAATGGACAGGGGCATCTCCCCAACGCTCGTAGTAGAAACCTCCAGTGGAGTCCAGAAAGTTGACCCAATCTGAGTACGGCTTGCTTCTGTAAAAGTCCATGTCTGCTATCTCGAAATTGGACCAAAAATGGCATGTGGAGTACCCATTTGCAGTGAGTGTCTTATGTGGATTTTGCAGGTTTTCTAGCAGGAAATCGTAAGCTCCATTCGGATGAAGATAATCCGGGTGTTGAGCCAAGAATTCCAATGTTCTTGGCCACAGAGTCTTAACAGATTGTTCAACATCGTACAACGCTATCACGAACCCGTAGGTTTTCTCGTTCATCTGCATGAATTTGAACACATCGTAATCAAGATCGCAGTAGTAATCGGTGCCCGGCTCGAAACGCCAATAGTAGCGGAACTGTTGTAATCGAGGATGGTTATAGAAATTCACGCTGTAGTAACGACACATGTTATGATAAGATACCAATTTAGCATATCCAACGTTCTCTGTTTCCAGCTGTTGCATTGCGTCGGCCTGTTTTCGTAAGTTGATCGATTTGGGCTGTTCCCAGATCGCCTTATCTATGCTTTCAAAAAACGCTTCACCCGAAACGTGTTTTTGGATGGTCTCCTTAAATCTCTCCGTGAATGGCTCCTCATTGAGAAAGACGTAAGGGTAATGAAACTTTTGATTGAACTTTGCCTCTATTTGCTTGATTGTCCGCACAACCGGACCTAATTCTCGATTCCTCACCAACACCAGCATCGTTGCATTGGCACGATCGTATCGATTTGGATCAGAGGGCGGTCGCACAAGATTTCCCGTCTTGGGTTCGTGAATGGGCTTCTTCAATATCTCCTGCAACGTTTTGTAATTTTCTTCCACTATCTGTTGAGGCGACTTGGAGCTCTTGTGCGAGAAGACAAGTCTTCTGTCTCCGGAGACTCGTGATTTTGTGCCCGCTCGCAAGTTCCAGCCTCCAGTGTTGACTCCTACAAGCAGTATGGATGAGACAATCAACGCAAATGCCACAAGTCTGGCAATTTTCCGAGGAATGGACACCATGGAGAAAGCTTTTTTGACAAATGTCAAAAGCCCCCCCGGATTACCAAATCATTAAAAATTTCCCCTGCAGAATTAAAAGAATTTACTAAATCAGATAACTTGAATTCGCCTAAGACAATGCTAATGCAATTTAGCAGTCTTCTGCGCAACGTCGCTGAGAAGTCTCGGGTCACTTTAGTTACCGGTAACCAGAGTGCAGACATGGACTCTGTGGTTTCGGCAATTGCGTATTCGACGCTTTCTTCCAAATCTCTTGTTCTGCCGTTGATCAATATTCCTAGACAAGACTTTGATCTCAGGAGAGATATCGTATACGCTATGAAACACTCAGACATCAACGTGAGGGACCTGATTTTTCTGGACGATATTGAGAACTGCTGGGACCAGTTGGCAAAAGTAAAAGTCGATTTGGTACTAGTGGATCATAATAAACCTCAAGGCGATGTTGTCAAGAATCTTATGGAAGAACTTGGCGCCCGGGTTGTAGGTATAATTGACCACCACGAAGATGAGAAATTCTTTACTGATGCCAGCCCCAGGATCATCCAAAAATCAGGTTCCTGTGTTTCGCTCGTGCTCAATCACTACAAGGATCAAGTCGCTCGAATTAATCCCAAACTTGCTAGGCTTTTTCTTAGTCCACTAGCAATTGATACCTCTGGACTAAAGCATCGGGTAGAGCAGGTTGACAAGGATGCTTTTGAGCTATTGCTTCCAAAGTTGCAGGCGGGTGATGCCTTCCTACAGGCCTGGACCGATGAACTGAACGCTGCCAAACAGAACGTGGAAGGGCTGTCGCTTCGGGACTTGTTGCGCAAGGACTACAAAGAATACCGAACGGTTGGCATCAGCTCAATGGTCGTGAGCTTAGATTATCTTTCGCGATTCGATGTCCTGGCAGGTTTGGATAGCTGGATTAAAGAGAGAAACTTGGATATTGCAATCATTATGACATCTTACAACGACAAGAAGTTTCACCGGGAAATGATCTTTCGTGGCGACCCTGCGAAAATAAGGAGTCTTTTAGGCCAGATACAAGAGCCCCTGGGACTCGAGCCGATGGAAAAGTATCCGTTCAGCTTTGAACAACGCGAACCCATCAATTCTAGAAAGCAGGTCGCGCCATTGGTGGATAAATGGCTGGATTCTCAAGGACTATAATTTCCTTCCTAAATAAGACACTTTCCACTGATTGAATCGTCTCTGCGTCGTGGGCAATTCTGAATTAATCGCGTTCAGCTCATTAAATGTTTCTGCCATCATGTCGTCTTCCAGATCAACCACCTCGTACCGGTTATGCAGTGACCGTTGATTTGTTCCCTCGCCATCACTTTGCTCCAGAAAGATGGTTATTTCGTTCTCGTGGTCGATGTACATTATCTTGAGACAATTTTTCAGATAGCAAGATGGAAACGTCACGTCAATTCCAAAATTGAAACACCATAGCAGAACCCTGCTTGATCGGCTCTTCACAAGGAAAAAACGCACTGCGGTTGAAGCAATCGAGTCAAGCAAATAGCTATATAGATAGATGACACATGAACACTCTTGTCGTGTATCTCTGTCTCTCAATGCCAGCTTCCACTTGAGAAGTTTGTAGTTATTATTTTCCACCTCTCCAAGAATTTGGTGGCAGCCGGCGCACTTGACAAATTGGTCTTCTGCAAATATTGAGGGCAGAGAGGGCGCCAGGAAGTAATATACGCCCACGATCAACGTATCCAGAGCAGGTTTCAGATTGTTGAACCGGTTGGCGATCTTGTCGTTGGTATAGTTACCATTAGTAGGTTTGTGACAGTGCCAAAACTCCATCATCTCATACCACATTTCCGATGGCATAGAATGAAGCTTTCGTATTTTTGAGAGGTCTGCAATTGGCTGGCAGCAAGCTGCACACTCAAGTATGCCGTTGGGGTGCTGTTTCAAGTCTCTGATCGACCAGATCGAGTCGTCAGTGTTAGTAAGCTGATCAATACTGCTGACAGCTTTATCAGCCACAGCGGGAACCTTTAGTGTAATAAAGTCATTTTCGATTCGAGCGAATGATAAGATGTCGTCGTAGTCTGCGGTTTTTCCCGCCAGCGGGATGGAGATGATTTGCGTCTTGGTGGAAATCAGCAATCGATTGTCTTTAATTGAAAGTTTATCAATTTCTGGTCTCTTTACTTCCACACATACAGAGACAGAACACAGTCGAGGCAAATACTCTGTGAAATATCGGGGAGACTGAAGCCCGGTGGTGGCTGGCATAGCTAGTTATATGACGAGCTATACCACTGAATTTTTCCTCGGGCAGTGCTGATGTACAAATGGATAGAGCAATACCAAGCTACTTCAGCACTCACTCCAGCTCGCAAATTTAGCTGACAGCCTGAGGCCCACAGCATGTGGCTCCCCAATTGATAAGTCTCGAGTGCAACCAATGCAACCCCTATCCGGATGTCTAGCCAAACAGGTCCTGCTTTATCGGAAATACTGTGTCCGGGTAACTATCTAAATCGACCAATAATGTGCGTGCCGTGGTGTCCACCAGGAGAAAAAAAATTTCCCCAGTCCACCGCGCGCTCACAGGCCTGTGCTGTGTGCACTGTGGTAGTTGTGTCTTTTTTCATTTTTCTTCCACTTTTGTTTCCATTTTTTATACAACCAGATTTGTTCTTTTCCAAGAATCAATCATCGTATAACAATGCTTTCTGCTAGACCAGCCATCAGAGCAGCTGCTAGATCAGCTCTAGCTGCTAACATTGTTAGAGCTGCACCAAGAATTGTGAGTATCTACTTGCCCGCCAATCAATCGAAAGTGCCCTTGAGTGGCTGACAGGTATTTCCTCGGTGCCAATGTGTCCAATGGCGCACTAAGTGCCTTTGCATTGGCTGCTGAGCTTGTTTGTGCCTTTCAATGGGAATTTTCACCAGGATTCTGCGGACAGCCTGTCATTTTTGAGTACTAACACAGTTGCGACTTTGTCGCAAATAATACAGGCTAGACCTCTGTTATCCGCTAGATCGTATGCCACCGCCAAGGCTGCGCCAACCGAGGTTTCTTCCATCTTGGAGTCCAAGATTAGAGGTGTTTCCGACGAAGCCAACTTGGACGAGACCGGAAGAGTTCTTTCCGTTGGGTAAGTACATGACATCGTGGAGAGTACGGATTAGTTCAGACTACACGAGATGATGAGTCTGGTCTTGCCAATGGCACGCCAGATCACCGGATTTAAAGGTGTGTTCACTATTTCGTTGGCCAATCATAGCCCACGAAATCTCATAACCCCAAAATTTTCCAAAGATTCTCAATCTGGATTTTCGCTACTCTCCGCACAGCCCGAAATTGTTTTACTAACCAGATCAGTGATGGTATCGCCAGAGTTTTCGGTTTGAACAACTGTCAAGCTGAGGAGTTGGTCGAGTTTGCCTCCGGTGTCAAGGGTATGGCTTTGAACTTGGAGCCTGGCCAGGTCGGTATTGTGTTGTTTGGTTCCGACAGAGAAGTCAAGGAGGGTGAGATTGTCAAGAGAACCGGTAAGATTGTCGATGTTCCAATCGGACCAGGTATGTTGGGAAGAGTTGTTGATGCTCTTGGTAACCCAATTGACGGTAAGGGACCAATCGAGGCCACTGGTTACGCTATCGCTCAATTGAAGGCCCCAGGTATTTTGCCAAGAAGATCCGTTTTCGAGCCAATGCAAACTGGTTTGAAGGCCGTTGATGCCTTGGTCCCAATTGGAAGAGGTCAGAGAGAATTGATCATTGGTGACAGACAAACTGGTAAGACTGCTGTCGCTCTTGACACCATCTTGAACCAAAAGAGATGGAATGATGGCAATGACGAGTCCAAAAAATTGTACTGTGTTTACGTTGCCGTTGGTCAAAAGAGATCCACTGTTGCTCAATTGGTCCAAACCTTGGAGCAAAACGACGCTATGAAGTACTCTATTGTGGTTGCCGCTACTGCTTCTGAGGCTGCTCCATTGCAATACTTGGCTCCTTTCACTGCCTGTGCCATCGCCGAGTGGTTCAGAGACAACGGAAAGCACGCCTTGATTGTCTACGACGACTTGTCTAAGCAAGCCGTTGCTTATCGTCAATTGTCCTTGTTGCTGAGAAGACCTCCTGGAAGAGAGGCCTACCCAGGTGATGTGTTCTACTTGCACTCCAGATTGTTGGAGAGAGCTGCTAAGATGTCTGATGCTAACGGAGGTGGTTCTTTGACCGCTTTGCCAGTCATCGAGACCCAGGGTGGTGATGTCTCCGCTTACATTCCTACCAACGTCATTTCTATTACCGATGGTCAGATCTTCTTGGAGGCAGAATTGTTCTACAAGGGTATCAGACCAGCTATTAACGTCGGTTTGTCTGTGTCCAGAGTTGGTTCCGCTGCTCAAGTTAAGGCCATGAAGCAGGTTGCTGGTTCTCTGAAGTTGTTCTTGGCTCAATACAGAGAAGTTGCTGCCTTTGCTCAATTCGGTTCTGATCTTGATGCCTCTACTAAGCAAACCTTGTCTAGAGGTGAGAGATTGACTCAACTGTTGAAGCAGAAGCAGTACTCTCCACAAGCTTCTGAGGAGCAAGTGCCAGTCATTTACGCTGGTGTCAACGGTTTCTTGGACAACATCCCAATCGAGAGAATCCCAGAATTCGAGGAGCAATTCATTGCTTACTTGAAGGCTAACGAGGGAGACATCTTGGAGGCTATCAGAACTAAGGGTGAGCTTTCTTCCGAGCTCTTGGACAAGCTTAAGTCTGCCACCGAGACTTTCGTCGCCACCTTCTAAGCGACTAGAGACTCTCATTTTAGAAGAGCGGAGCTCCAAATTTTCCTCTGTCTCTAAGAATGTATGATGTTTGGATCTTCTTTTGACATAACCCACATCAATAGAAAGAAGAGAAAAGATATTCCGAAAAATTGTAGTCTCGATAGAAAAAATTGTAATTAAATTTGAACATGGTTGTTAATCACGATGATCTTTTCAGACGTTCTACACAATATAGGTTTTGGTCCTTTACTCGCCCGCAACTAGCAGAGTTGCGTATTGTTGCCAACAAAAAGGGAATACAAAAGACCGAAGAGAGGATCAAAGAATTGGACGATTCTCTACCGGAAACAAAGTTAGTTAGGGAGAATCAGGACCAGTTCCAGTTTGTCCATCCTGATGAAGAAAAGAAACTCATTAGTTACTACGCACGTCGATGTAAAGAGCTTGCTGCATTTTTTCACTTGTCCGCTCAGGTCAGGTCGACCGCCATCATGTATCTATACAAATTCTACCTATATCATTCTGTGATGGAATATCATCCAGGAAACATCATGCTTACCTGTCTGTTCTTATCTGCAAAGGTGGAGAACCATTTTATAGGGATCAACACCTTTTGCAAGAACATCCCCAAGACAACCCCGGAAGCCGTACTGAAGAACGAGTATCTTATTTTGGAAACCATGAAATTCTCTCTCCAATGCCACCACCCGTTCCAGCCATTGTATGGTTTCTTTCTCGACATACAACAGACACTTCCAAAACTGGACTTTAACAGGCTTGGCAAGAACTATGACGGAGCTAGAGAATTGGTCAACGAGAGCTTATTTACTGATCTGCCATTCTTGTACACCCCGCCCCAGATAGCTTTGGCCTGCTTGTGGCTATGTGATGATGTTTTGGTGGAGAAGTATCTATCGAAGAAGTTTGGATTGGCGAAGAAAAACGAACAGGAAGACGAGGATGCGTTACAGTACTACAACAAATTAATGGTCATAATACGACATTGTGCAGATGTCGTGCGAAAAGAAGCTCTGGACCCGTCCCAAGAGGAAAGCAAGACAATCTCGGCCAAGATCAAATTGTGCTTAGAACCAATAAGGTTCGGAAGAAAAATTATGAAACAAAATGGGGAACAAGCTGCTAAACGATCTGCCAGCATTACTGAGGGAAATGATCAAAAAAGAGTCAAGTTGGAAACCGAATAAAATTAAAATGAATCTATATCTCGTCCGATAAGCTGAGGCTTGCAATAATCTTCTGGTTCACAATTCCCAATTCCAAACATTCTTTCGTGTCCTCGTCCAGTTTCACTATGCTTTGGACAAGGTGAGTCGCAGCCCCTCTGGTCACGTCAAGCACCGTATCGCCCATTTTAATTGTCACTTTTCCTGATTCATGCACGCGAAGTGTACCAATCACATCCGATGTTGTATCTTTGTCTCGTGAAAGGTCGTCGTCGATTTCCATTTTTACTTCGTGAGAAGCGCTCTCCACTTTCAATTGTTTCGGAAGTTGCAAAAATAGCATCTCATCTGCATTTTCCTCAAGTTGTATCTCATCCAATTTGGCGATGATCGCTCTATAGTCATCCGCTAATCTTATAGCCTCCTGTTTGCCTTGATAGTCAGTAATAGAAACGTCCGCATTTGCTTGCTCGTCAGGAATGAACTTGACCGTAGCATCTTCCTCATGCTTAATCTCCACGCTCTGTTCTCTGGACGTCGGCTCTGAGTCCAGAGGTGCAGAAACCTCACGATGAATCTCTGTCTTGATTGTACTATCTGGGATAGGCTCTTCTCCGTACTCGTAGTGCTGATGTCTTTCTGCTCTCACAGGAAAACATTGTGTATCAACATCCTTCCAATCGTACGCCTGGCCTAGATCGAGTCGTGCAGTCATGTCATCGTCGCCCTCATCATCTGATTCTGTGTTTCCTTTTGCCTTTTTGGCAGTCTGTGCTTTAATACTTTGTGCTAGATCATAAGTGTCAGCAGGTTTCTTGACCATTTTCGTTCCCTTGCTTTGCCCCGAATTGGCTAGCGAAACGGTTCCCATGGCGAGAGGGCCTGCCATCACAACTTTTGTGTTTTGAAGATGCCGCATTCCGGGAGTTCGAGGATTTCTTTGCAGGTTTTTGGCCAGCGATCCTGGTTTCTTGCTCACTCCTGGGGTGGCCACCGGAACATTGGAATCTCGCTCCTCCTTTGTTCGTCTGGCAACTACTTTAGGCTTGAATTTCAAACTTTGTTTTGACGGGCCTCCTCCGGAAACGCTGCCAGAGGGTCTAGAGATGGAGTCCAATCGATTATTGGACATGCTCGATTATATATAAAGTTCCTGGATCTTTTAAAAAAATTTAAAAATCAAGGAAATTTTTCAAAAAAATTTAAAAAAGTTCAAATTCACCCTCATGCAACAGGATCCCGGATTAGACGAGGTGGATGAGTTCCACGCAGGCAGGGAAAAGATCCTGCTTGAGCAGGCAAACTTCGAAGAGCCAGAGAGTGAAGAGAGCGAACAAGAAGTTTTGGGTCTTGATGAGGACGAAGATAGTGAAGAAGAGATTGAACGGTACAAGAAAAAGCTTACCGGCCATGTGGATGAAGACGAGGAGGACTATTTTGGTTCCGAACAGGAACAAGAGGACGAGGACGAGGAAGAAGGCTGGGGTGGTCGAAATGACTATTATGGAGGAGACGAACTAGAGGAAGAAGAGGATGCAAAGCTTCTCGAAGAGGAAGCACTGAGGATCCAAAAGAAACATTTACAAGAGTTAAATATGGAGGACTACGTGATGGACGATGCTGTGGGAGAATGGACTAAAGGGGAAGAGGAGACAGAAGAATCTAAAGAACAGAAACTAGACCTGAACAAACTCGATGAAGCGGGTTTCTCTGAAGTGATGGAAAGTCAATATCCTGAGTTTATTCCGCTGACAAAGGAAGTGAAGGAACTCAAGCCTGTCCTAGATGAGCTCTCGAAACAAAAGGACAGTGACCCGGTTGCAGAACTTCGTTTTAATGCCCTCAGTGCTTACCTGGGCACGATCGCTACATATTTCGCTCTATTCGGATCGTATTTAAAAAGCGGCGAGCCGTTCAGCATGCGTGAGGAACCTATCATGACGGGTCTATTGAACGCTAGAGAGGTTTGGCGACAGGCACAGAAAAAGAGAGCAAAGACGGTTTCAGAAGCTGAAAATCAAGAGTCTAGCGATCCAGAGGAAGAATTAATAGACCAGTACGATGACCGTTTGTCCGACGAAGAGGATGAGAGCCAAGTTTCGGAGTCTGGAGACGAAGAGCCGGATGTTCTCCCAGAACGAAAAGTGCGTAAGCTCCGCGCAGTGGGACCAGAAGATATCGACGAAATGGATCTAGAGGAGAAGAAAGGTCGCAGACGCACGTTGCGGTTCTATACTTCCAAGATCGACCAGCAGGAAAAGAAGAAAGATGCCAAGTACCAGGGTGACCAAGATGTTCCATATAAAGAGCGACTATTCGAGAGAAGACAGCGTCTTCTGGAGGAGGCACGGAAACGTGGAGATCGAGCTAATGCCTCGGCTCCTGGTCTCGCTCTTGGAGAAGAAGATTTGGAGGACCAATCATCAGAAAAGCCTGATACGGATTATTATGACGAGGTCAAGTATAAAAAGCAACAGTCTAAACAGGAAAGAAAAGAAGCACATGAACTGGCGAAGAAAGCTGCAAGGGATGGAAAACTGGCAGAGATACAGGAGAGCATTGGAGAAAGCGGAAAGCGCGCGCTCAATTAT
Source organism: Ogataea polymorpha (assembly GCF_001664045.1). NCBI lineage: Eukaryota > Fungi > Ascomycota > Pichiomycetes > Pichiales > Pichiaceae > Ogataea > Ogataea polymorpha. Next base: position 1,170,535 of record NW_017264698.1, on the reverse strand, counting down.
CAGATCCTCAAAAATCGTGGCCTCACTCCCCATAGGAACAAAGACAACCGTAATGCCCGTGTCAAGAAGAGAAAGAAGTATGCCAAGGCACAAAAGAAACTCAAGTCTGTGCGTGCAGTGTACAATAAGGACCATGGTCCATACGTTGGTGAGACTACTGGTATTAAGAAGAACCTTTCGAAGAGTGTCAAACTGCAATGAAAATAATCTTATGTATGTCAAAGCAATGCATTTTAATTGGGATATATAGTGCCAGTCTCCAAATTTATATAGAGCGAGATCCTTAAAATTAAAAGCCCGAATTTATTAAAATTAAATATTATTTATCTATCTATCCCTTTTCCTATGAACCCCTGGGTGCTCCAAAATGAGCACATCTTTGCTAACTCATTACCTGAACACTGCTCGTCATCCATCAGAAACAGCGCTTATCAAGAGGGCTTCATTCCCCCGACATTTCCTATGGGCGTGCTAAACTCGCGCATAGTCCTTTTTCGCTGCCACCGACTCGCAGTACTTAGCGCGGTTCTGCGTGACTTTCAATATCTTCGCGACATATTAGCATACAAGCCGCTTGCCATTCGGAATGAGACGGTGCTTGCCGTCGGCTGGTTCGAGGCTCGAAAAATGCTCGAGCACATTAGACAGTTGCAGCTGCTATTTGGGAACGTAACCGCAGAAGCTCTCGAACCTTGTTTCATCACAGACCCGACTACTCTGGCAGCAGTAGTTTCACATTACGAGTTCCGCTATTTGGAAGACAGCTATGCAACCGTCTATGTCTTATGTGACGGGGAGATCAACATGAACAAGTTCCAAGATCAGCTCGCCAATTATCTTGGCAACTTCGGTGTCATTACCAGCTTCGAGACAATTCCTCATATGCGAAACATGTTCTGGTGTACATTTGATGATATCAGAGCATCCTTCAAAGCCCGTGCGGTCCCCACAGCTTACATCGAAAACACTTCAATACAAGTGCGTCCATCATTAGAAGAGCTAGAGCTTTCGGCAAAACCCATAGTTAGAGATACAAAAAGCCAACCGAACCTGCAAGTTATTAATTGGATGGCAGGAGACATCAAACATGCAGACACTGAGCCCACAGAACAAAACAATGAGGAGTGGAGAACGTGTCAGCATTTGAAATCACGGCGGCCGCTCTCAGGCTCGTTTGGGACTAGTTACGTCCCACATGAAAATCAGATAGACATCACAAAAATCCGCATGGGACAAGATCCACGCAAAACCATCATGATAAGGAATGTTCCAAACAAGATAAACCACAATGAGCTCAAAGAGTTTATAGACTTGACGAGCAAAAATCTATATGACTTCCTTTATCTGCGCATCGACTTCGAAAACCATTGCAATGTTGGATACGCATTCATTTCTTTCGTGGAACCAAGACATATTATCAACTTTTACCTCGAACGGGCCGGAAAGAAGTGGAGCAATTTCAATTCAGAAAAAGTGTGTGAGATGTCGTACGCTAAAGTGCAGGGCAAAGCAAAACTGATAGACAAGTTTAGGAACTCCAAAATCATGGGAGAACATCCTGGTTATCGACCAAGGCTGTATCACACTGACGGGCCTCTGAAAGGAGCTGAAGTTAAGTTTCCACCCCCCACAAAACGTGGAGCTCTCTTGGATGACTAGGTGCTACTCACCGCTTTCCTCTGTCTCGTCAATCTCTTTCGATAGCATGGCAGACCAGTTCTGGAGCATTTCCACCATCTTTGAGGAGTCCATCGAGGCATCAAGTACGTCCCTAGGTACATGGTTTTGTGAATGGGCCTTGGTTGCAAACCTTCCTGAGTTATGTTTTGTCACAAGGCGAACAACAACGTCGTCATCACGAGGAGACATGGTAGCCAATTCGTTCCAGGTAAACAATAGTGAATCCGTTTTTCTCGCAAATGGATTGATGTCAACCAAATACACTTTGGTGAATGGCCTCGGGAGATAAACGTCAAAGACAAAGCTATTTGATCCAAACTTTGGGAGAAGAACGTCGTCAAAAAAGGTGGCTATTCTTTCAATTAAGGTATCGTGAAGATCCTCCAAAAAAGGATAATAGTTTAGGTCTCGCTGGGAAATGGCCAACAATTGTCGATCTCGCACAAAACATCTGAATTCCAGCGAAGGATTGATGTCTTTCCACTCTCGTAAAATCAAATGATACTGTAATTTGTCGGGCACAGAGTCAGCTTCATCAAATGCATGGCTGAGGTCGTGATTGATGTAATCGGAAGATTTAAGCAGTAGGTATATATCTGAGGGTGAGGAGCACTTCATGGTTCGCTCAGGAAGGATCCACACAGAATCCTGAGGGGCTGACCAGTTGAGTTTGGGGGCAACGTATTTGAAAGATTTGAATGTTTCCTGGATCTTCTGGTGAAGGTAAGAAAACCGAGAGGCTGGGTCTGGCCGATTTGGAGGCGTATAATCCCAATCGGAATCCTTGTGCGGGTTTGGATTTGACTTTTCGCCCGGGATTGTGAAATCATCACTCTCCAGATACTCTACAAACTCCTGCGGCAGAGGCAACACCACAGCTCGCGAGTATGCGTGCGCTCCAAAAAGCGAGTACCAGCTCTCATACGAACAGTTGAGGATGTCGTTTTTGCTCACAATTATATCGTGGAAGACCGCTGGCTTGTGCGAGTTTTCAGGCATTAATTACTAGAAAATTAATATTTTTCCTGGATTTTTTTTCAATTTGTTTTCGACATGTCTAAGGTTCTTCCGTCAAACGCGACATTCAAGAACAGAGAAAAGCCACAGGAGGTGCGCAAAGCGAACATTTTGGCTGCAAGAGCAGTCGCAGATGCCATTAGAACATCTTTGGGCCCAAAGGGCATGGACAAGATGATCAAGACGGGACGGGGCGAGGTGATCATCTCCAACGATGGCCACACGATTCTCAAACATATGGCTGTTCTGCATCCGGCAGCTAAAATGCTGGTTGACTTGTCAGGTGCACAGGACGTCGAGGCGGGAGATGGTACCACCTCGGTGGTTGTGATCACGGGCGCCTTGCTTGGGGCGGCAGAGAAGCTCCTGAACAAAGGAATCCACCCGACGATCATTTCCGAGGCATTCACCAAAGCAGCTGGACGGAGTGTGGAGATTCTGCTTGACATGTCGCATAAAATCTCGTTGGATGACAGAGACGCGTTGATTCGGGCAGCCAACACGTCATTGTCTTCGAAAATTGTTTCTCAGCACTCTTCCTTGTTGGGTCCCTTGGCCGTCGATGCAGTGCTGAAGGTTGTTGGTCCAGAGGCCAAGAATGTGGACTTGAATGATATCCGATTGATCAAGAAGATCGGAGGCACTATTGATGACACAGAAACAGTGGAAGGTGTTGTTCTGACACAGAACGTTATTAAGAGCGCTGGAGGACCAACGAGAATGGAGAAGGCCAAGATCGGACTGATCCAATTCCAGCTTTCTCCTCCAAAGCCCGACATGGAAAACAATATTGTGGTTAATGATTACAGACAAATGGATAAAATACTGAAAGAAGAAAGGGCGTATCTACTCAATATTTGCAAGAAAATCAAAAAAGCCAAGTGCAATGTGCTGTTGATCCAGAAGTCTATTCTTCGAGACGCTGTTAACGACCTTGCCTTGCACTTCCTGGCAAAGCTCAACATTTTGGTTGTGAAAGACATCGAGAGAGACGAAATTGAGTTCATCAGCAAGAGTCTTGGATGCAAGCCCATTGCAGACGTGGACTCATTTGTGGAATCTCGCTTGGGAACCGCAGACCTAGTGGAAGAAGTGGAGTCTTCTGGCTCCAAGATCATTAAAATTACTGGCGTGAAGAATGTCACGCAGCCAACTGTTTCTGTGGTGTGCCGCGGCGCCAACAACCAAATTCTTGACGAGACAGAACGGTCCTTGCACGATGCCTTGTGCGTGGTTCGCTGTTTGGTGAAGGAGAGGGCCTTGATTGCAGGGGGCGGTGCTCCAGAGATCGAGGTGTCGCGTACGTTACTCAAGGAGTCTAACCAGTTCTCTGGTGTTGAGCAGTTGTGTTTCCAGGAGTTTGCGCTGGCGTTGGAAGTGATCCCAACTACACTAGCAGAGAACGCGGGAATGAACCCAATCGAGATTGTCACCGACCTTAGAAACAGACACGAGCTGGGCGAGAAAAACGCCGGAATCAGCGTGAGACGGTCGGGAGCCACCAATACGTTTGACGAGCACGTGGTTCAGCCTGTGCTTGTCAATACCAGTGCCATCACTCTTGCTGCAGAGACCGTGAAATCGATTCTGCGTATCGATGACATTTGCTTCAGTAGGTGAATATATAGGGAATTCAGTGTTGAGTATATACTCTATTTCCTGGCAATTCTGCGCACTGCGTTTCTGCTGAATATGTAGGACAACCCGCTCAGCGCAGTGGTGGCAGCCACGAGGTACTCCAAACGGTTCGCACCCAGATCTATAAGCGGACTGAGCATCAGGCCCCCCAAATATGCCATCTGGAGCGCAGTGTTGATCTTGCTAATTGTTGTAGGACGCACCTCGACTGTGATGAGCGAGAAGTCCCAATACCGTCGGAATGTTCTTGGAGCAGGCAACGAAATGTATCGAATCACAATGCCGGCCAGTAGCAGCATTATGTCTCTGCCGAGTATGAGTGCTGCCAAATACAACGGCACCGTGCCAATGTGGGACAGACAGGCTGTGCATATCACCATGAGTGCCTTGTCTGCCATTGGATCAATAATCGAACCGAGCTTCGATCGTAGGTTGTAACGCCTGGCAATAAAGCCATCAACGAAATCTGTCACACACGAATATGCAAAAAGCCCCAGAGCCCAGGCAGTCTGTCCAGAAACCACCAAATAACCGACAACTGGCGCAGCAACGAGTCTGGTGAAAGTCAACGCATTGGGGATGGTGTATAGACTTTCACGAATTTCGGATAGTGTAGGAATAGTGGGGCGCTTTTTGTCACTCTTCGCTCGCACAAATATGCTGCAAGCCGCACTCGACGGCAATCCGAGAATAACCTTCCTGCCAAGAGGACCGTGCAAGGTTGCCGATTTGAAAGGTCTCCCAACAAGTGCAATATTTCCAATACCAGCCCTGATGAGCATTTCTCAACAAAAAATATTTCCATGAATGTTCTTGTCTATAACGGCCCTGGGGCAGCTTCAGACAGTGTTAAGCATTGTCTTGACACGCTGAGGTTCCTGCTATCTCCCTACTACGCAGTGGCAACTGTCGAGCCCAGAACCCTGCTTTCCCAGCCATGGCAGGCGAAAACTGCTATGGTTGTTATTCCTGGAGGTGCTGATCTAGCGGTGTGCTCCAATCTCAACGGTACGGGGAACCAGAAAATCCGCCAGTTTGTCTCAGGAGGTGGGAAGTACATTGGCTTCTGTTCGGGTGGCTACTATGCGTCCGCTCGTTGCGAGTTTGAGGTTGGAAACCCCAACAAGGAAGTCAGTGGAGCTAGAGAGCTCAAGTTCTTCCCAGGGGTTGCTCGCGGTGCCAGCTTCAAAGGCTTTGAGTACGGCACGGAAGACGGTGCTCGTGCCGCAAAGCTAAAGACCGACTTTGCGGTCCAAAAGCCTCTCTACAACTACTACAACGGGGGTGCCGTTTTCATCGATGCTGATAAGCATCCAAACACCCAAATCCTGGCAGAATACGAGGAACCCGTCGAGGTCGAGTGCCCAGGCCCCCAGGCTGCTGTGATCTTGTGCTCTGTCGGCCAGGGAAAGGCTCTTCTGACCGGCACCCACCCGGAATACAACCCTACTCTCCTCGAGACAGAACCGGGAACTGACTTTGAAAAATGTGTAAAGGTGCTGAAAGAACACGATGCCGCAAGGTTGGAGTTCATGCGCCATTGTCTCCGCAGCTTGGGTCTCAAAGTCAACGAGGAGTCGACTCGTCCAGCATTGACACCTTTGGTGCTGATTTCGAAGCACAAAGAGCAGCTTGCCCAGTTTGTGCACGACTTGGAGCACAAACTGGGATACGAATCCGAAAACGTGATCGACCTGGGAAAGGACAAGATTCGCGTTCACAAGACTTTGGACAAGTACAAGCAGAGTGATATGTCCGATCCCGAGACGGCAATCAAAGATTTCTATATCTGCGACGCAGCTCTCCCAAAGCCAGAACTAACTCCATACTTCAATACCCAGGAGTATTTAAATCAACTGGAGGACGCGTATAAGGAGTTGGGATACTCTTCCGTGGGAGAGCTGGGATCCACCATTGTCTATGGCGAGGTGTTGACATCAAGTAGCTCTCTGATTATGTACAACACTCCCTTCATGCGCATACTTCCTCACGGGTTTGCTATTATCGGTACTGTGCAAGTGGCAGGTCGAGGACGGACAGGCAATGTCTGGGTCAATCCAAAGGGAGTGTTTGCCATGACGTTGTTCCTGAAGATGCCGCTCACCATGCCTGTGGTTCTTCTTCAGTATCTTGTCAGCATGTCGATTGTACAGGCCGTGAAAACATACGGTCCGGGCTACGAAAAAATACCAATTCGTTTGAAGTGGCCAAATGACATCTACCTTTTGCGTCCAGACTGCTTGAATAAGACGGATCTCGATTCTTACACGAAAATAGGTGGAGTTTTGGTGGAGACCGCTGTGTTCGAAAATAGTTATCACATCGCCATTGGAACAGGGCTGAATCTTTTCAACAAAGGTCCCACAACATCTGTGAATGCTGTGATCAGTGAGATGAATAAGATGCTGGGTACAAAACTCAAGCCAATAGCTACTGAGAAACTAACGGCCAAGTACCTCTCAATTCTCTACACAATGCTCGAAAGGTTCAAAGTTGATGGAATGGAACCATTCATGGATCTATACTACAAACAGTGGCTACACTCGGGCCAGAAAGTCACTTTGGACCTCCCAGGAAGCCCCAAAGCAGTCATCACCGGAATCAGTAAAGAGTTTGGGCTTCTGATGGCTAAGGAAGTGGACAGATACGGAAACTTCACCGGCAACACTTTCGAATTGCAACCGGACGGAAATGCTTTTGACATGTTCAGAGGCCTAATCAGCAAAAAAGTTTGAGTTTTACTCTACGATCTTCTATAGACGAACTTACATATATATACGTATAACCGTTCGACTTTATTATCTTTTTTACAAATACACAACGCAAAGGCATAAAATGAAATCCTTAGTTTCGGTTGTTGTTTGGTGAGTAACTTGGAGAAGTTGGAGAGTACTGTGGTGAAGTAGGAGAATATTGAGGAGAAGTAGGTGAATATTGGGGAGAAGTAGGTGAATATTGGGGAGAAGTAGGTGAGTACTGTGGCGATGTTGGAGAGTATTGAGGGGATGTTGGAGAGTAGGAAGGTGAAGTTGGAGAGTACTGTGGAGATGTTGGAGAGTATTGAGGGGATGTTGGAGAGTAGGAAGGTGAAGTTGGAGAGTATTGTGGGGATGTTGGAGAGTATTGAGGTGAAGTTGGAGAGTACTGAGGGGATGTTGGAGAGTATTGTGGGGATGTTGGAGAGTAAGAAGGTGATGTTGGAGAGTAGGAAGGTGAAGTTGGTGAATAGGAAGGTGAAGTTGGTGAATAGGAAGGTGAAGTTGGAGAGTAGGATGGGGACGTCGGAGAATAGGATGGGGAAGTTGGAGAATAGGATGGAGATGTTGGCGAGTAGGATGGGGAAGTTGGGGAATAAGATGGGGAAGTTGGGGAGTAGGATGGGGAAGTTGGGGAGTAAGAAGGTGAGGTTGGAGAGTAGGATGGGGAGGTTGGAGCGTAGGAAGGAGACGTGGCGCCATAGCTTGGAGAAGTTGGGGCAAATCCAGAAAAAGGTGAAGTAGGAGCATATGAGCTCATACCACCATATTCTGTAAATCCTCCGCTACGGTCGTCATTCACACCAGAAGTGATCATCGGAGAGAAGGCAACCTTATCATCTTCCATCTCAGCATCGATGAAGTCATCCTTCAAATTGTCCTCCTCGTATGGTGTAGCACCACCATCAACGGCCTTGGTCTGAAGAACATTGGATGCATGAACTGTGGCATCAGAAGGTAGCATAGACAATTTCTCTTCGTCCAAATACACTTCAAAGGAGCCAGTTCCAAATGGTGCAAGCTGACCAAGAATAACATTCTGGGAAACACCTTCACAAGTATCAAGTTCAGCAGAGGCACCTGCATCAAACAAAATTTCAACAGTTTCTTCAAAAGAACACCTCATGAGAGCTCCTGTATCATTTCTGTTGAAACCATGTCTCGAAATGGCGACCAAGTGACCTCTGTATGTCATCAAATCGACTAATAATGCCAAATGTCTGTAGTTGACGTAGGAACCATCGAACGCAATAACGTTCAAGATCTCCTTGTACAATGCACTTCTCGCAGCCTCGATACCCAAAACAAACAGGATCTCTACGAAGGAGTTCGAGTAAGTTCTTGTGGTGTCGACTCCTTCAACTGCCAAGACATCAGCAAGATTGACACCATCGGTTTCCAAAACCCACTCTTCCTTCTTGGCGAAATCTCCAGTTTCATCAATATATGTTTTGTCGTACTTCATCATGAAGACTCTGGAAATGCCACTGATACCTCTTAAAGAGATCGATTCAAGCATTTGAGCTTCGAGTGCTTTTAGAAGCCCATCCTCAGTCTCTTCTTCTTCTTCATCCAAAGCCTTTTCTTCACGGACAATTCTACATCTGATCACAAGCTTCTCAGCGTTATCTTCTGACCAGATGACAAACAAATCATCACCAAAGTTCTCCATGATTTGGCCTGCAACTTGGCTCATGGTCAATTGTTTATCCAACATCTTGGCTCTGTCAAGCTCCAATCTCAAAAGCCATGGAGACTGTTTGTGAATGGTTTCCTCCACCTTTTCATCAGGGATGGCGAAGTAGGCTTCCACAGTGTCAATATCGTCCTCAACAACAGTACTACGTGGATCTGGATCATAGTAGATCTCAGTGGATGCAGTAACATTTTTCAAAGTGGTGTGCTCAATAGCGGATTGGATAGATTTGGCCTTTTCAATGTCCGAGGCGTATTCTTCCTTCAAGTAAACCGTCAACGCAGGAGTCTTGACGTTCTTGGCGACATTGAGAATTTCCTTCAATCTTGGGACACCCAAAGTGACATTCTTCGACGAGACACCAGCATAATGGAAGGTGTTCAAAGTCATTTGAGTAGCAGGTTCACCAATGGATTGAGCAGCAATGACACCCACCATCTCACCTGGATTCACAAGGGATTTCAAAAACTGCTGCTCTATGGTTCCCAAAACCCACTCAAATGCATCTTTATTCAGTCTGAATTCTTCAAGAACTCTTCTGGTGGCCAATCTAGAACGGACAAGGCACTGGAACAGCAAGGTGGCATTTTCCTGAGCCTCTGCCAGAATCTCGCCCTCTCCACGAATGACTTTGAATTTCTTTGAGAGCTCTTGCACACCAACCACAATGTCTTTGATCGGCAAATCGCTTGCTTTTGTCTGATCGACATGGAAAATTTGCTGAGCATTTTGAATGACTCTGCGAATATTCACTGGAAGAGGCCAATTATTTTCACCTGTGGTGAAACATTTCGTTCTCAAATATTCCCTGTCGGCCAAGAGTTGTTCATATTCTTCATCAAGATATTTCTGGAGTTCAATATCACCTATGATCTCTGCGCCATATTCGATTAGGTCAGGACGAATCGAGGTCTCAGGACTCATCAGATCAACGCGGTATCTCTTCTCGAAAGCTTCAGTGGAGCCAGGTATGGTGTCCACCGTCTGCTTCTCCACCTGAGTACCGTCGAGGCCATCTTCACCGTAAATGAACTGAATAACATCTCCCAAAGAATTCCTTGTAGTTCCATCATAGTGAACCATAATATCTTCCAGTGCTTTGAGCAAACGACGTTGGATGTATCCTGTTTCGGCAGTTTTCACAGCCGTATCAATCAAACCCTCTCTTCCTGCCATAGCGTGGAAAAAGAATTCTTGAGGCGTAAGACCTCTTAAATAAGAGTTTTCAACGAATCCTTTGGATTCAGCAGAGTAGTCATCCTTCGTGAAGTGAGGCAAAGAACGATCTGCGAAACCGAAATTGATACGCTTGCCTTCCACGATCTGTTGACCAACACACGCAGACATCTGAGAAATATTGATATACGAACCTTTGGATCCGGCCGTAACCATTTGTTTCACGTTATTTGAGTCCTTCAGGGAGGTTTCTGCAGATTTACCAGCAGAATCTCTTGCTTCGTTAAGCAGTTTAGAGACTTTCTGCTCGAAGGACTCTCTAACAGTCATTCCGGGTTCGGCTTCCAACAAGTTTTTCTGTGCGTCCATGATAACCTCCTGCACTTTTTCCTTGGCAACAGCGATAGTCTCCGTAATGGTCTTCATCGTCTCAGAATCTGCAATGGCATCACCGATACCAATGGAGAATCCATTATGAAGGAGCCAATAGTTCACAACCTTCTGAATATTTCCAAACAATTGTGCGCAAACTTTAGGCCCCTTCTCACGCATGACGGTGTGGATAAGACCACCGGCACTCGATCCCACAGTGGCTTTATTGACCACACCGAACATGATTTCACCATTCACAATGAGCATTCCTGAGTCTTTAGGAGACAGGAGAGAACCGTCCAGTCTCTGTAAGAAAATACCCTGAGGGATACACATAGAAAGCACCTGCTTCCCTGACCATAATGGTTTCGGTTTTAAGATTGCGGGTTGTGGGACAACACCATCCCAGTTAGGAATCCAGAAACACATATTCATCACCTGGTCATATTCAATAAAAGTGTCCCTCAACGTCATCTTTCTAATACCACACAGAGTATCCTGCACAATACCCATGACAGGTTTGTTAGACTGCGGAGACACAATCTGAAGTGGGACCGCGCAAATCTGCTCGAGTTCTGCTCTAGTTTCGTAAGACTGCGGAACATGCAGATTCATCTCGTCACCATCGAAATCGGCGTTATAAGGCGAGGTCACAGACAAATTCATTCTAAACGTGGAGTAAGGCATGACCTTCACTCTATGAGCCATCATGGACATTTTATGCAAAGACGGTTGACGGTTGAACAAAACGGGATCATCATCCATCAAATGACGCTCAACTTTCCACCCATACTGCAATTGAATGTCGCCCGCTCTCTTGTTGTACCGAAGATCAATTCTATCCCCCGAATCTCTTATCACATACTTTGCTCCTGGGTGCTCATTTGGTCCATTACGAACCAGCTCAGTTAGCTTTTGAATGTTATATGGAGTGACAATTTCCGGATAAGACAAGACTTTCGCAATAGATTTCGGAACACCCACTTGATCCAAATCCAAGTTCGGATCACCAGAAATAACTGTTCTGGCAGAGAAATCCACTCTTTTACCCATCAAGTTACCTCTGAGTCTACCTTCTTTACCCTTCAAACGAGCTCTGATAGATTTGATTGGCCTTCCGCTTTTTTGCAAAGCCTGCGGCTGTCCTGCAATGTCATTGTCCATATAAGTAGCCACATGGTATTGTAGTAATGCCTCGAATTCGCTGATCACATGCTGAGGCGAACCATCCATTTCAAATCTTTGAACGTTTATATTGGCCTTCAAAATATCGGCCAATTTATATGTCAAATCATCTTCCGATCTTTTAGAATCGGTGAATGCGACAGATGGTCTAACAGGAGGAGGAGGAACAGGTAAGACTGTAATCAACATCCACTCTGGTCTGGCGTAATCTTCATTGAAGCCGAGCTTATGGCAGTCCTCAGGTGAAATATGCTTGAAAATATTGAGAACTTCTGCGGCGCTGATTTGTCTTCTTTCTGCCTGCTCTCCATCATCATCACTGTTAGACTTCTTCCAAGAACCCCAGAGCTTGAGACCGTCTCTTCTGATAGTTGGTTGGCTGGCACCACAGCCTCCCCTCAGATGTTGAACACGCCCCGACCCGTCATCAACTGGCTGATCCACCTCACACACCATTTTCGTTTTACAGAGGCTCCAAACGGCATTAAAACGCTTCTTGGGGTCTCTGATTTTGATAGCAGCCGCGAATTGTGGATTTGTGGCCTCGTCCAGCAAGATTTTACCACAGTTCATGCAGACGCACTCGCAGACTTTCTTGATCCTGGACACAAAACCAATGTGGAACACAGGCTTGGCAAGCTCAATATGGCCGAAGTGTCCAGGACACTCTTGCATGTCCTCCGAGCATGTTTGGCATCTGAAATTTCTATCGATTGAACCGAGTCGAGGATCATTTAATCCATTTTCCCTAGGTTTATTAGTGGTCGGATCCATAATCTCTGGATATTCTATTTTGGCAACAGATATAGCCCGAATTTCCTCTGGCGACAACAAGCCAAACTGGACTTCCTGAACAGTGCGCAAAGGAGCGCTCGAATAAGGAAACTTACTCATTTTATATGAAAATGTTGTTTTGTGGTTTTATTAATATGTTTTCGTTGTGTTTTGAGTTAACTAAAGTATAATACAGGATAGTGAAAAGAAGATGGACAAATGACACTGTTTGGTGTATTTGAAACCCACTGATTGTCCGTTATTCAATTTCCTATCAAGAATGGCGATTGGAAAATTGAAACTTTTTTATTACTTGAATTAATTGCAACGATCAACTGAATGAGTGCAATATAGTGAATAAAGGCGATATGTTACCAATGTTCTGAATCCGCCGCTTTTATAACCCAGTTGGCCCTAACGTTTTGCCAAAAGGAAGTAATAAAGTAGTAGGTTATGTTTTCAATTATTTTTTCCCTTTCGATGAAAAGTGGCGAACCTGCAAAAAAAATCCACGGGCTCATAACACAACCTTACATTGATTTTGAGTAATCGTTATCTATCATTATTTTCAGTCTATTTATTTGAAAAACTTACTGTACGCAGCCCTTTCTTTGGATAGCCTTTCTTTCAAACTCTTCTTTGCATCCAAAATGGCCTTCTTTATAGCACCATCCTCTGGTGCAAGCTTACTTGCTTCTTCGAAATCAGCAATAGCATCCTCTTGGTTGTGGCCAATTAGTTTTGCGCTTCCACGACGGAATAGAGCTTTGGCTTTGGATTGAATGTCAGCATTCTCTGCCTCAAACGCTTCGGTAGAGTACTTGATACATTCCTGTACCTTCTTCAATTTCAATGCAGCTAGAGAAGCGTTCAAATAACAGGAACACTTCAGTTTGTTCAGCTTTTCAATCTCGGATTCAGGCAGATCATCTGGGAAGTACGACTCGAGATACGAAACTGCTTTCTTGTACTTTTTGAATGCAATATTCATATCTCCTTGCTTGAAGAATTTGGTACCAATAGCCTTGATATCCTCAATAGCTTTGAAAACGGATTCAGGGTTGTTGATATCAATCGATTCTTCGTCCTCTAAGAACTCATCATAAGGATCACCCGTACCATCATCAAGTTTCAATGGTTCGCCAGGCTTGAGCTCTCCAGATGCCTCGATTTTACATTCCAGTTTAGGTTTGTCACCAGAGTCTGTTTCGGTGTTTTCAATCATTCTAACCACGGATTTTCCTGCTATCACCTTACCAAACACCACATGCTTACCATCTAGGTGCGGTGTTGGAACTGTGGTGATAAAGAACTGAGAGCCATTGGTATTTTTTCCAGCATTGGCCATGGAAAGTAAGAACGGCTTGTCATGCTTTAGTTCGAAATTCTCGTCTTCGAACTTTTCACCATATATTGACTTGCCACCCGTGCCATCAAAATTAGTGAAGTCTCCACCCTGGATCATAAAGTTTTTGATCACCCGATGGAAAATAGATCCCTGGTAACCAAAGCCTGGTTCTCCCGTCGCAAGTGATCTGAAGTTCTCAGCCGTCTTCGGAACAATGTCATTGAAAAGCTCGAAGACAATACGACCTGCGGTTTCACCTCCAATGGAAACGTCAAAGTACACCTGAGAGCGGCTCATTTTCGTCTGAACGTAAAGAATCGATTGGGACTATTTATTTTGAGGTCCCCAGTTTTTCTAGAAATTATTTTAGCCTCAAGGGCTGTGCAAATGCATTGTCGCGCGACACCTATGTTTTTGTGATGCAATCACACTTTTTTTTGTTTGTTCAGCCAGAGCAGACGTTTCAAACGAGTGTTCCCGGACTCGTCAGATTTACGTGCGAGCGCAGCCTTGAACCGGCGCACTTTGGATGGAGTTATCAACGGGCCCTCGGAATTTTCAGGTTTGGTCTTGAATAGCGATCTTCTCGACATTTTGTAGTTTTCGTCAAGATTGTATGCTGGTGGAGATAAGCGTAGCGGGTCTTCACCAATGGATTTGGGTCGTCTCATTTTGCGAATTGGCGTAAGCGGAGACGCGTTCGTATCGAGAGACGGCACAACCGATAAATTGTCCTTTTGGGCGATGGAGGATCGCGTTGTGCGACGCGGCGAGCTCCTATAAGAGTCAAAATACTGCGTCACGTCGTCCTCAGAGTCGCTTGCTATGAGTATTGATGTAAATGCGGATGTACCACAGGAGTTTCTTGCTTTTTTTGAAGGGCTCGACGGTATCAGGTCTCCTGATTTCCGGCGTATTTTCTCACTCTTGGGGCTTCTATTGCGTTCCAGTTCAATGAGGCTATTCCATACCTCACCTTTGACGGTGGTGGAATCGCGCATTGATCGGAGATGGCCGACATCCTGAACAATGTCTCCGGTCCTCATATCCAAGACATCACCCTGTTCATCCTCGCCCAGCGAGGAGTATTTTTGAATGATATTGTGCCAGATGCGCTTAACTTTCGCCAGAGATCGGACTCTCGCCGCTGCGAGGTCTTGCACTTCCTCCATATAAATGTAAATAAAGGGAAAAATAAATAAAAAAATATCCCAAAATATTCTGATCGATTTTACTATATACAGATACAGAGAGCTCAGTCTCACAAAGCTATGTTCATTTTGGATCCCAGCCTTCAGTATTATTTACTGTTCTGGTTCTTTCATTGTTCATGTTCGCTTCCCAGCATTTACGGAATGCAGCCATCTGGTCGTTAGTACGTTGACACGAATACGTACCTCCTCCACACACTGTCTCCAGTCGTTTGTGTCAGCATGGCAAAGCTGCAATTTCAAGTTCTCCTCTTGTCGTCAGTTATTGAGGTGTTTCTTGCTTACCCGCGCAGCCAGTTTTTATAATCCGTTTGTCCCTGTAGTTAGTAGTACCGGATAGTGTCCATACCATTCGTCCGGCTCGTCATCGTCGAACGGTTTTTGTTCCTTCTTCTCCATGGTTGATGCTCACTAAAATTGAAAACTTCCACTAGCCACAAATACGATCGTGCGCCAACAAATAAACTCCAGGTGTGTGCGAATGAGTTGTTCGAAAAATTGTAAACACGATTTTAAGATCACCCAAAGCGAGGCCTTCTAACCGAATTTGAAATACACCCTCCTTATTCGGCATTTCATCCTCTCAAAATCCATTTCACGCACTGCATTGTTACCCGCCATAATTTCCTGTACAATTGCTTATAGAGCCTGTTTTTATTTCACAATTCCGACTAATTTTGATCTCCAACCATGGTCAAATTGAGGGAAGTCGCCGAAACGGCAACTTTTGCCTGGTCGTATGATTCAATGCCACTGATGGCCACCGGAACATTGGCAGGTGCCATGGATGATACTTTCTCTTCGGAGTCTGCTTTGCAAATATGGGACGTTTTCAGCAAGAACACACCACTGGCCAAATTCTCTCTTGACCATAAGTTTACTTCGTTAGCTTGGAGTCAACCTTCTACTAAGTATGAAAAAGGGCTTCTTGCAGGTGCATTTGAGAATGGAGCTATCCAGCTCTGGAATTCCAGTTCCTTGCTTGACAATCCGGACCTTACAGCAAGCTCAGTTGCTGAATATAAGAAGCACACCGAATCTGCCTTACAGGTGAAATTCAATCCCTTGCAGGGTCACATTCTTGGTTCTTCTGGAACAAAGGGCGAAATATTCATTTGGGATACAAACAAAGGGTCGTCGTTTTCGCCTGGACAGGCAATGTCGCCAATGGACAAAGTTTCCTCGTTCTCGTGGAATAACAGCCAATCGCACATTTTTGCATCTGCAGGAAATACTAGCTACACATCAATTTGGGAGCTCAAAGCTAAGAGAGAAGTGCTTCAGCTTAGTTATTCGGGATCCAACTTGTCGGTGGTTGAATGGCACCCAACGGAGAGCACGAAACTTGTTACTGCCTCTGATTCCGACGGCGCTCCAGTCATCTTGACGTGGGATCTGAGAAAACACACAACTCCTGAGCTGGTCTTGAAAGGACATAGAAAGGGAGTTTTATCGCTTGACTGGTGTAAACAGGATCCTGGCTTACTGCTTTCGAGTGGAAAAGACGATTCCACCATTTTGTGGAATCCTCTTACCGGCCAAAAGCTTTGCGAGTATCCTTCTTTGCCCAACTGGGTTCATGAGACCAAGTTCGCTCCCAAGCTTCCTGAAGTGTTTGCTAGTGCATCGTTGGACAAGAAAATACTGGTGCAGTCTTTGCAAGACACCTCTCCACCAGTGTCTGCTAAAGTGAACTCTGCTAACGAGGACGACTTCTGGAATCAATTATCTTCTACAGACACTCAACAGCCTGTTTTTGAGGTAAAACAGGCCCCTGCTTGGCTACAGAGACCAGTTTCTGCAACATTTGGTTTTGGGGGAAAGATAGTTGCTATTATTAACGAACAGAAAGGATCATATATTAAAATTTCTGAGTTCAAAGCCAGCAAGGCTGTTGAGGAAGCTGCCGGGAAGTTGGATTCTGCTATTCAAAGTGGTGATTTCAAACAACTTTGTGAAGCAAGAGCTGAGGCCGCCGAAAAATACACAGGAAGCAACGATTGGGCTGCCTTACATGATCTAATTGACAATGGAAAGCTTTCATTGATAAAAAAGTTGGTTCCCGAAGAGAAGAATGACGAGGATAAGCAAGTGGTTGACGAGACCTCTGTCGATGATGAGGATTTCTTTGCTTCGCTTGGAAAGGAAAAAGATATCGTGGCAGACTTCGTTCCAAGCGGAGAGTTCACGCTGGCTAATGATGGATCATTTGAAAGCCAGACAGTGGAGAAACTTTTGGCAGGAAAAAATGAAGAAGCTCTCGAACAATGTATCAAAGACAATCACATATTGGAAGCCCTGGTTATTGCACTCAATGGTTCTGAAAGCATGAAGAAAAAGGTAAAGAATGCGTACTTCACGAAATATTCGTCTAAGTCAACACTGGCTAGAGTGCTATACAGTGTGTCCAACGGAAACGTTGGAGACATTGTTCAAAACGCGGACATCGGTTCTTGGAAGACAATTGCAGGTTCTGTTCTGGCTCATTCTCAAGGAAAACCAGAATTCAACGATAATTTTGTCAAGTTGGGAGATAGACTCCTAGCGTCCAAGAGCTCAGATGCCCGAGACAATGCTATCGCTTGCTACATCGCCGGCGACGCATTAGATAAGGTTTCGGCTATTTGGGTCTCTGAGTTGGAAAAACTGGAGTCTTTCTTCTTGCAGCAGAAGGACGAAAGTAGCACACCTGCAGATGCTCGTTTCAAAGCTTTAGAGGAAACCATTGAGAAAGTTTTGGCATACCAATCAACCAATTCTGCCACAATTGGCTCCTCGCCTGAGAGCCTACAAGGTTTGGGTCATGCATACAGAGAATATGCGGAGGCTCTCGTTAACAATGGTCACTTTGAATTGGCCAACAAGATTTTGGAAAAAATACCAGACACTGTTCCTGGCATGAGGCTGGAAAAGGAGCGGATTTCGAAGTCACTCAACAAGAAGCAGAACGTCGTCAAACCAAAGGCATATGGCGGCATTTCACAAGCATCTTCTTATGCTGCTCCACAGGCGCAAGGGTACACTCCTGTTACTCCTGCTGCTCCAGCGAATGGTACTGGTGTCAGTCCCCACACCAAAGCAAACAACCAAGCTGCCCCATTCAATCCATATAGTGCTGCTGCATCACGTGCAGGATCGGTTGCAACCACTGCTTCAACTAAGGTGCCTCCTTCGGTGCCAGCCGGTGTGGCAGCTAATCCATATGCACCAAGAACAGCGCTAGACTCATTAAAACTGCAGAAATCTCCACAACCTGGACAACCATCTTTGGCATCATCCA
The DNA here is from genome assembly GCF_001664045.1 of Ogataea polymorpha. Taxonomy (NCBI): domain Eukaryota; kingdom Fungi; phylum Ascomycota; class Pichiomycetes; order Pichiales; family Pichiaceae; genus Ogataea; species Ogataea polymorpha. The sequence continues at coordinate 1,152,402 of NW_017264698.1, read as the reverse complement.
TGACTCCACCACCTCCTCCTAAGACCACAATAAAGAAAGATGTTGGAGGGTGGAATGATTTGCCTAGTACTCTGAGCTCGCAACCACCTAAGAAAACCTCTGTTCCATCCGTTGTCTCAGCATACAACTTCCATGCCATTCAAGAACAGAACAACACTCCTCCTATCTCAAGAACCCCGTCTCAACAATTTGGAGTGCCTCCTCCTCCTCGTACGCTGAGTAATACCTCGGTGTCCAAGACCACTCCACCACCTCCTGCAAACAGCGTGCATCAGCCTCCCAGATCCAGTAAATACGGACCTCCGAGCTCTGTTGCCCAGTCACCCCAGCTTGCAGAAAAAGTCGAGCTATCCACCCCATCAAGTGGCAGAAACACTCCTTTTAACCCATACGCACCTAAGGTGAACAGCGTGTCTATTGAATCTGCCAAGATTCCTCAGGCTTCTCCTAAGATTTACGCAGGAGGGGGTCCAGTTGCTTCTCCTGGTGTGAGTGCAGCTATGCCACCACCTCCAAGGAACCCATATGCTCCAAAACAGGGAGAGATTGCCTCTCCGGCTCCGGGAATTCCATCCGCCGCTAGCAAGATAATTCCTCCTCCAGTGACTAACATCATTCCTCCTGCTGCTACCCAGGCTGCGCCTCCGGCTTACAACCACACGGATTCTGCACCGCCACCTCCACCATCATTCAAAGCACAAAGTTCAGCAGCATCTCCAGCACCCAAATACCCTCCAGGTGATAGATCACATATTCCTGAGTCGGCCCAGCTTATCTACCAGGTCTTAACAAGCGAGCTGGAAAAACTGAAGACGAAAATCCCTGAGAAGTTTTCCAAGCATTTGGCTGACTCGGAGAAAAGAATCAACATTTTATTTGACCATCTGAATAATGAGGACCTGCTGAGCCAGCAAACGATCCAGGAGCTGGTGTCGCTATGTGAGGCCATGGCCAAGTCTGACTACGCTACGGCAGCAGCCTTGCAGAATCAAATAGCACTCGAGCATGTTGGTGAGTGCGGTGACTGGATGGTCGGTGTGAGACGTCTAGTCACTATGGCTGAAGCGGTTAATCAGTAAATGATGTGCCGCTGCAGCGTTTGGTCGCGATTCCTCTTTTAAGGAATAGTGTGAAAAAAAGCGCGCCGCCCCAGCGCCGCAGAGCGTTTTTTTTAATATATAGTCGAACGACTGTTTTGAGTTTTTATCATTGACAACATGGAAGCCACTAAGATCCGGTATATCAAGGATAACATATACATTCCACCAGAGGAGAGTAAGGCTCCGCCTCGCATTCCACCATCCCATCCGTCTCTCATACTAGCCGACCACGTCTCAGATCTCACCCGCAGTTCCAAGTGCGGTTGCCAGGGGAAGGTTTGTATTGCCAAGACGGCCAGCTGGATATATACACCTGAAGGCGAGATAAAGGACGTGGGAAGGACGCGCGATGTGGCGTGCACTGAGAGTACTTTGTTCAAAAACCTTATACACGATAGTAACGGTAGGCAGTTGTGATGTGATCCCTCAGAAGGTGTAGGGATGCATTGCTTTCTGTTTTGATATTAAATATTTCTTATTTTAATAATTAATTGCATGAAGTTTGGGCAAGATCTGGCTGAACATCGGGTGCCTGAGTGGCAATCTCAGTACCTGGATTACAAGAAAGGGAAGAAGAAGCTTAAGAAGCTTAAGAAGAAGCCAAGCATATTGAAAAGTTCCTTGACTCAAGGCAAGAACAATGCATCTGAGTCCCATGATCAGGGCACATCGGCAGGGACTCCATCCTTTAATGCCGATAAGCCTGTTCGTTACAGCGGTCATCAAACTGAAGATCCAGAAATTGAGCGTCTGCAGTCTTTCAAATTGCCCTCTCCAGCTTTGCTTCCTTCAGAACGCAGACCATCTTCTCCAGAGACGCTTCCCCGTAAGGTCAGTGATACCACTCCGTTGTTATCCAGTGATGACCCTAAACTTAGCACAGGCAGTATAAAGGAGTCCCCAGAGCTTGCGGCACAGATTTCGAGGCATCAATCAACGGTATCACGTTTCATTGTCAACCTCAAAAAAGCTCACTCTCTCAATACAAGTCCTGCTACTGGTACCGAAATGGAGGGATTGGCACGATCAGCACGCGAAGATTTTATTGGATGGGTCAATTCAGAGTTTGATAAAGTGGAAAGGTTCTATCGAGAACGAGAGGATGCATGCTTGGACCGGTTCGTTGTTTTGCAGGACCAAATTGTTCAGCTCAACGAGCAAAAACAACGGTCGTCTCGTAAACTAACCAAACTCCGTGATTTGCGTAGGAAACACAAAGGTAGAAATAACAATGTGATGTCCAGATTGTCCTCAGCTCCGATCGAAGGACGCCATTCGTCAGAGACAAGCACGATGCACTCGGACGAGGAATCGTCAGATGAGGAAGGTGCCATGGCACGTGCCATACATAGCAATTTCTGGTTTGCTGCTTACTTGACCAAACGCAAATTCAGAATAATTAACAAATTCGATACTCCTTCCCTTCCAAAGTTCGACTGGCTCAAAGAAAACGGATCTGCTGAAAAGCAGTACTATGATGAGGACAGAGAACAGGGTCTCGACGATAGACGCGATTATAGACGGCGCAAATCTACACAGCCTGCTATTCCATACTATTCTGCGAGAAAGACACTCAAAAAGGCTATTTATGAACTTTACCGCTCTATGGAGCTTCTCAAATCATACAAAGTATTGAACCGTACCGCTTTCCGCAAACTCATCAAAAAATACGACAAGGCTACAGATGATAATATTCTTCCTATATACATGCGCAAGGTGGACAGCTCTTATTTTGTCACTTCTGACCTCTTGGACAACCTGATGGCAAAGATAGAAACCATATTCACTGATGTCTTTGAGAATGGGAACCGCAAGGTCGCAGTGGCGAAACTAAGATCCAGTGAGGCTGAGAAACAGTACTACATATCCACGTTTTTGGGGTCCTTCATGCTTGGATTCTCTATACCAGTGTTCGTCTACACTATTTATTTGGCATTGCATAAGATGAAGACAGGTGAGCTGCCAGAAGCAAGGTATTTATTGCAGATCTGGGGTGGCTTCTTTTTTTGCTGCCTGATAGGCCTGCTATTTTCCATTAATTGCTACGTCTGGAGCATATACAAAGTGAATTACAAGTTCATCTTTGAATTCAACCCAAGAGATGCTCTGGACTACCGTCAGTATTTTGCCATGTCTTCGGTCTTCTTCTTTCTCGGGTCCATTTTAGCCTGGTTCAGTTTTGAGAATTTCTGGAGCGATACATTTGATGGCAGAAATTGGCCATGGATCTATCTTGGAATCTGTGCACTCCTTCTTGTGTGTCCACTCGACATCTTGTTTCTGAATTCTCGCACATGGCTGCTTTCTTCAATTTTCAGGCTTATCCTTTCAGGACTGTACCCTGTGGAATTTAGAGACTTTTTTCTGGGAGACGTTTTTTGCTCCCTAACGTACTCGATTTCCAACTTGTCGATGTTTTTCTGTCTGTATGCTACTCACTGGCATGGGTGCTTGGACGGTTCAGGAACGACAAAGTGCGGGTCTTCAAGATCCAGACTACTTGGATTTCTGTCAACTTTGCCAAGCATTTGGAGATTTTTGCAGTGTTTCAGGAGATATGCAGATACTGGCGAGTGGTTTCCACATTTGGCCAACATGGCAAAGTATACCGGCTCGATTCTCTACTACATGTCCCTGAGTCTGTACCGTATCGAGACCGTCACCAAATACAGGGCATTATTGATCACATTCGCGACAATCAACTCTGTGTACTCCTCCATGTGGGATATCTTCATGGACTGGTCGCTGCTACAATTTGACTCACATAATTTCCTACTTAGAGATCATCTGATCTTTGAGAATAAATGGTATTACTATACGGCCATGGTGACGGATGTTATTCTGCGATTTCAGTGGATCTTCTATGCTTTCTTCAAGACACAGATCCAACAATCAGCAGTGACTAGTTTTTTCATTGCGCTTGCAGAGATCATTAGACGTTTCATCTGGATATTCTTCAGAATGGAGAACGAGCACGCGACAAACGTTCATCTTGCCAGAGCATCGAGGGAATTGCCGTTACCCTATCCTATAATTATTAGAAAGACCGCAGCTCCTAGCGAGCCAACTGCAGCAGAAGCAGAACGCGAAGACGAAGCTGCCGCTGAATCTCTTCGCAGAAACACTGTTATCGGTCAAATCTCCAAGATGCTCAATAGCGCACACATCAAAGACTTCCAGAGAAGGAAGACCTCTAAGCAATGGAAAGAGGAGGACGAGAGTGATGAAGAAGAAGAAGAAGAAGATGATGCACAGTAAAACATCTATGCTTGCTGCACTTTGGCATAGTTTGGCGGTCTCAGTTTTCTATTGATGGCCTTTGCTGCCCAAATAGGAAGCAATGATATGGCCAAAATAGAGCACGTCTGCCACAGGAACGAGACGCTCTTCACATAATTCATATCGTAGTAATCAGACAAGAAAGGAATAGACCCGATGTAGATCGCCAGAGTAATGATCTCGCTGAACATCATCACTTTATTCCATTTGTTGATCTCAATTGCAACCATGGCCAGCTCATTCAACACCAATGCAGTAAAACTGATAGCCACCATTTTGGTAAATACGTCTGTGCTCAGTCCGACATAAGTTTGAGAGGACCCCTGGATGACTATTCCCTGGTATAGGGACACAAATACCCAAACGAAAAACGTGCGGTATGACAGCGAGCGTCCAGCAGTCAGCTCTTTGTACAGCTCTGGGTACAACGACACTAGGGTCTCACTGACATCAGAGTCCAAAACTAGAGAAAAAACGGGAGCCATGGTGTAACAAGTCGCATAACCAACCATGAGAAATCCTTGGTAAAGTGCAAGAGGTTCGAACGAGGAACTGATAGAGTAAACTGCCTGACACACCGAAATGATGAGGCCTCTGTGGATCACAAACTGTGCCAATTTCGCGCTGCGCTTGTAAGAGTTTCTGCCATGCCAAAGAAGCAGCTTTGTCAGGTGGCAGAATTGTGTAACTGAGAAATCAGCAGCCAGCGACGCCTGTTTGCCCTCCTTTCCAACAATTCCGACACCCACGTCGGCACACTGGATCATACTGACATCGTTACCTCCATCACCAATACAGCAGACTCTCTTCTTGGTGGCATCGCGAATCAACAAAGCAACGTCAGCCTTTTGCTGGGGCGAACAACGGCAGGCTACCACAGCCGGTAAATGAACAACGATGTCGAAAAATTCCTGTCTGTAATATGTCAGATACACGCCCAGTGACTCTCCGTCAATCAATAAGCATGCATCTTTGTTTGTGCGAAGATATTCGATTTGTTGTAAAGCGTATTCAGGGCGGCTCAGCTTAGTGATGGTATGGATGTATTGGCCTCTTGAAATCAGCTTTGCGCTCACGGCAACACAACGAGCAGTCTCAACCTTGTCACCTGTGAGCATCCAGATCTTGACGCCAGCGTTTCTCAAAAGCTCAATCGATGCCTTGACATCCTTCTGCAACTTATCTTCCACGCCTGTGAGTCCAAGCAATTCCAAGTCACGTTCCAGATACTGTGCAAGTACCTTGGACATAGCCTGGTCTCTATTCAGCATGGACAAGCTTGCGTCTTGGTATTTGGCCTTGAATTCCTCGTAGACATTGGTGGTGAGTCTTTTGCGGGCGATAACTAAAGTGCGCAAGCCTTCCCGTGCCATGTTTCCTGTTTCTTCTTCCAGCCAATCATTCTGTTGCACAATCTTGCTCATCACGGTGTCTGCACCCTTTTCCAAAAACCAGAGCTCCTCCCGGTTTTTGTCATGCACAATAATTCCCATTCTCTTAGTCTCTGAACTGAATGGGAAAACTTGAAGAATATCGTACTCGTAGGTCTTGTTGGTGGCTTCGTGCAAAATGGAGAGGCTAGTGCGATCACGTTTGACCAGAGATAGTCCAACGCTTTTTGTGTACTTGACAATGGCAATCTCGTCAGGAGAAGCAGCCTGATAGTCAAGCTCTCCATCTTCGTATGTAGGAGTGACATTATGACAGATCGCTAACGTAGTAATCAAGTCTCTAATTCTTGAGCCAAGATCCCGCCGTGATGTTTTGGCGTGCTCATTCGCGTTGCGTACGTAATCTGCAACCAGATCCATACTGTCTCCTGCATAGGAGACTGTTCCCAAGTGCAGCTTCTTCAGCTCCATATCGTTTTGGGTCAAAGTGCCTGTCTTATCGCTCAACAGATACTCAATGCGCCCGAGGTCTTCGGGAATGGTGCTGGTGCGGACCACAGTTTCCGGGATTGATTTGTCGTGCTCGATTTGGTAGGCATAAACAGATTTTCCTAAATCAAGGTTCACTCTTAGCGAAACCGGAATGATTGTGGAAAACAAGATCAAGAAGCGCATCACATCCACATACCAATCGCTTGCAAAACCTTGACATGCAACCAGCACAAACGACAATATGAAAACGCACGCACACAGAATTTTGGATAGATTGTTGATCTCCAGTTCCAGCAAGCCTGTTTTGACACCTGCAACTGAGGTATTCATTGATTGACGTGTATCTTTGCCGGTGTAAACAACAAAACCTATTGCAGTTCCGGAAGCAAGAACGGTGTTTGCCCACATGGTGTTATCAATGTTCAATGCAGAGGTGTGATCGCCGAACGTGAGCTTGCCCAAAAAAGAGTGGATGTGTTTCGATGGTGGGGATACAGTAACCTTGATGAGTTCTAGATCATCTTCAGAAAGCGTTTGAGTTAAAGGACAAGCAAGTCTCAGCTTCCAGTCGGTTTCACCGTCAAGTTGGTCTGTTTTAATGAAAGACTCACCGTTGGATTCAGATGACTGGAGAAGTATCATATCTGCGGGCACTCTCCTGTCTTTGTACAGCTTGACCAGGTCTCCGCATTTGAGGTTTTTTGCGGGCACTTTTTTCATGGACCCGAGAACCTCATAAAGCTCATTATTTTGCTCCATGTCTCTGCGACGTCTCTGTATGTCGTCAATGGCCTCTTTCAACATCGTCACCGTCAACACAAATGCTAGCGGAACAATATAAGAAGATAAATAGCCGATCCGAAGAGCAGGAATGGCCTGGGAGAGAGCAACGAGCAGGAAATACAGGTTGAAAAAGAATTTGAACTGCTCGTAAAGGATCATCGGGAAGAACGAGAGCGCATTGTATTTAGCATTCGAAACCGCATTGGACGAGTAACCGCCATCCATGTGAGGTATGATTGTGCGCTCATCGCCGACATTAATGTTGTAGCTGGTTGAGTCTTCCGAAGGCAGTTGAATACCTTTTTTCTTGCTTCCTGATCCCAGGACGAGTCGGTTAGATGAATGAATCAGAGATTGGACTCCTTTGCTCCAAATGGTTCTCGAATCAGCCTTAGAGGAGGGACGAGAACTGTGAGGGTCAGAATTGGAGTCATTGGATGGGATCAAAGGGATATCGCCATCATCGAGTCCATAACCATAAGAGTGCGAGTTCATTTTATTCAGGCTTTTGAGTGAATATGCGTCTGTATTGTCCGTTGCTTGGTGGACACTTCTGTCTATAAATGGGTTTGAGTCGATGTTTTCTAATGCAACATTCAACGTGTCCTCAAAGTCCCTGTCCAGCGTGTACTGGTTCAAACTTTGTTGTCTTGATTGATGGCGTGTTGAGGTGGGACGAGATGTGATAGTTTCTGTTCTGGCGCCTGGGGTTCGAGTTTTGGCAAAATCACTAACTGAATTAGTCCTAGACGAGTCTCCAGAGTTAGGGATGCTCATCGAACTCCAGAGAGAATGATGCGGTTAGCTTATAGTCTTGTGGAGAAACTTTCAATTGAGAGAGTTTGTCAAATAGAAGTTTTGTATCTTTTTCAGAAAGCCTCTCGGCGTGTGGTCATGCTCCCGTGCGCTGTTGCAAACAAACCTGGTGTAAATCGGCCTCAATTAATTTTTGTAGAAACCGACTCAGCCCAATTTATTAATTGTCAATTAATCTAACACCCCTACACCACATCTCACTAAACTCTACAGTTGGAGATTTCAAATACAAGAATATCCGAAGCTCCCAGCTCCTTGAGCTTGTCCATGACGTTACCCATGTCCTTGCGTTCCACCATTGACGAGACAGCCACCCATTCACTGTCGTCAAGAGGAGAAACTGTGGCAGCACGTCTCCCGGGAGTCAACTTAAGCAGGCTTGGAAGCATCGATCTCGGAGCGTTGTAATTACACAGCACGTAGCGCTGAGCAGCCAGAACACCTTCCAAGCGCGATTTGATCACTTCGACAAGCTCAGGGTGGGATGGGTGTCTGGAGATGATCAAGTGTGCGGATGTGTTCAGAATGGTACCAATGGCGTGCAACCCTGCAGCTTTCATAGTCTCACCGCTCTCAACAAGATCAACAATGGCATCACCAACACCCAAAGCGCAACTTGCCTCGACGGAACCGCCAACAAACTTGATTTTAGTTTTGAGTGGCTCTCCTGGCTTGACACCCTCCAGCTCTTCGAAATATTGTCTAGTGAGGTTTGTGAACGAGGAAACGATGGTCTTTCCGATAAGTTGCTCAGGTTTTTCGTATGGCCCATTTTCTGGCACTTGGATTTGTAATTTGCATTTTCCGAACAAGAGATCCATGGAGATGTCGACGTCAACGTCGCTCTCCTTCACTTGATCGACGCCAGTGATTCCGATGGAACAGCGACCTTCTCCGACAAAGGTGGGTATGTCGGCTGCTGGCAGGAATATGAGCGCAATTGGGAGGTTTGTACACAAAGCGATGTCGAGTCTGCTGGATCTATTAAACTGGATGTCGGAGCCTTTGAGTAAATTAACACATTTCTCGTAAAGTCTCCCCTCTAGATGGTGTTAGCAATCTCGCTATGCTGAGCTGACTTACTCTTCGGAACCGCAAACAGCAGTCTGTCTGTGAGGTGGTTAACTAAATCCATACCGGTTGGAGCTACGATGAAAATTCCAAAATTTTTTCTTAATTAGTCACCGTTGCACGACCAATATTATACCGACTGACTGCTTGAGTGATCATTGCTCGCGTAATTGTGACAACTTGAGCTGTTCGCGCTTCCAGAACTTCATCAGCAGGTCACCATACCGATGCATTTCCTCTACCTGGATCATAAGCTTGAAATCCAGAAGTAGCAAAAACTGCAGTTCCAAGTGATTGAGTTCCTCCAGGGGAAGGCCGCCGACTTTTGCGTATCTAGAGTTTTTGTAGAAGACGTCGCTAAAGAACTTCGATGCCACTGTTATCCCAGAGATGATGAGTCTGTGGATGTTATAGCTGTCCATGACAAACAGCTGCTGTTTAGCATTTGAATCCTCAAAGCCTGCCTTTGGAGAAGAAGTAAAAGTCGAATTAAAGTCGCCGTTGTTTGCGCGCTTGGCGATCCGATCAAAGTACACCAGTAAGCTCAGAAACACCTCGTTTGTCACGGGGCAGTACTTAGATATCCTCGTCAGATAAGCGTGAAGCGAAATGGCAGGAATGTTGCGGCCGTGGAATGCGAGTACGTTGGTGGTGTATTTGTTCTGCTCACCGCCGGCCTGCATCTGGTTGTCCTGGCTGTTATAGTGATCGGGATGAAGCGAATCGTTGGCTTCCACGATTTTTTGTAACAGGGCGGACAGCATTAGCAACAGGTCGTTTACCGGGTGGTTAGGAATGTCCAGATGGTCTTCGTTTCGGGCCTGGGACATTGGATTCAGTGGCATGTGCTCCGGGTGCCTCGAAAGCGAATACGAGGAAAACTGAGAGTGAGGCATGTTCTGCTGGAACTGTTGGTGGTGGTGATCTATTGAACTTCTAGGGAAGGAGGACGACTGGAAATATGTCTGAGAGGGCGCTGACGCAGAAACAAAGTGCGGCCTGTGGGGATCGTCGGTGGGTGTGTGGATAGACTGCTGTGCGTCTTGATACAAGGTGCTGGAGGATGAATTAGTGGAAAACGCGATGTCTTTGGAGATCGTGGTTGTTGCAGTGGCCGGTGCAGGATGAGGAGGGAAGCCCGAGTTCCCCAACGACCCGAATTGGCTGGACATGTGCTGTGGCATAGCCCCCAGCTGACTCATCTGTAAGGACGTAGGCGTGAACTTGTCGTGGTAGGAGGAGCTCACGTGAGAAGGGAGGTTTGACGCGTGCTGCCCGATATGAGTGAGTTGTTGCGCAGACGGGGAGCATTGGTCTTGTTGTTGCTGTAATTTGGTGGTGAGCAGCGATCTGCGTCCTGCCGGGGCGATGTGAGAGGAAGAGGACGCCAGGAACGAAGATTGAGGAAGTCCCGATATGGAACCCACAGAGCCCTGACGAATGTTCAAGGAGGACCCGTCTGTCGAGTTGGACCTGCTGGAAAACGAGTTACGGTGAACAAACGCTGGAGGCGGGTTCGCTGACGGACTATGATAGCTGACGAAGTTCGACGGCGATGTGATGCTTGTATACGAGGACGACTGAACATCCTGATGGTATTGGTGCTGCGCCTGGTCCTGGTATTTTTCGATGGGCTGCGGCGTGGGATTGTTGTAATTATTCAACATAAGCAAATGAGATTGGTACGCTTATTCTGTTATTAATATTTTTGAGTATGGGAGAAATGGACGAATTCCTCAAAGCGGACGATATACGCACAGAATAGAAATACACGCTGACCGGATGTTTCCAGCATTTTATGGCTTTATGAGCTACTCGGAAGAGCTTGCGCGTTGGCGATAGTACCTGCGCCGTAGATACTACATGTACAGATGTAAACATTCGATACGGCAGAGTTTGCAACGTGCGGCTGATAAGGGTAACGTTTCGACTTTTTCACCCAGAAACCCGCACAGTGAGCCGCATTACTTTCAGCGTGCTAACCACAACCTTTGGTGCCCGGATACGCGGTTATCGTTGCAAGGTCGTTTCTAATCGGCCATATATAAGCCCGTACCTGGCTGTGCCAAAAAATTTCAATAATGTCGAGAGCTTCCAAAATAACGCTTGGTGTGACATCGCTGGTCTGCGCAGCCACAACCATCGCTGTGTACCTATTTGCAGAACAAGAGAATGATGTAAGTAGAACTGGTTGGTTTACTAACCTCAGAACTTGAAATACGGGCCTGTGAAGGACGCCGAGCGGATGCAGAGGCGTCGCGAAAAAGAGCTAAGTGCCAAACAGCAAGCCAACGCTCGGGACTTCGAGGCACAGAAACTACTCAGACAACAGCTCGAAGCTAGCCAGCCGCTTTCTGGCGAGATCGTCGAAGGGGTTGACTCAAAGTAAACCGGCGGTCGTGTCGGTACCGATATAGCCATATGGTAATCGCTGGCAGCCAATAGCTTTTTAACCATGTACAGATTTGCAAGCATTGCCAGAATTGCCACTAAACCTGTTTATAATAGCCAATTCTTAAGAATGTCTTCTACATTGACTCCTGTGATCTCTACTAACGCTCCTCCAGCAGCTGCCTCCTACTCGCACGCAATCAAGGCCAACGGAACAATATACGTCTCCGGTCAAATCCCATTCACTCCTGAGGGTAAAAGGGTCGAGGGAACGTTCCAGGAGAAGTCCGACCGTGTTATCCAAAACGTTCTAGGCGTTTTGAAGGATAGTAACTCTTCCCTTGAGAAGATTGTCAAGGTGACCGTCTTCCTCACCGACATGGAGAACTTTGGAGCTTTCAACGAGGTCTATTCCAAGTATTTCAACACTCACAAGCCAGCAAGATCGTGTGTTGCTGTGAAGCAACTGCCACTAGGCGTTGAGGTGGAGATGGAGGTTGTTGCGTTGGAGAACTAAGTGTATAGCTGAATAAAATCTCCGGAAGGATTTCTGTCACGTGATACAAACCCGGGTTTCCCGTATATTAAAATTTTCAAACTTTTCAAAAATTCTTTCTAAACATCAGCCATGGCCCAGAGAGTGACTTTTAGAAGAAGAAACCCATACAACACCAGATCTAACCAGATTAAGGTGGTCAAGACTCCTGGTGGAAAGCTTGTTGCACAACACCAGAAAAAGGCCGGTACCAGACCAAAGTGTGGTGACTGTGGAATTGCTCTTCCTGGTGTCGCCTCTCTTAGACCAAGACAATACGCTTCCATTTCCAAGACCCACAAGACTGTCTCGAGATCTTACGGTGGATCCAGATGTGCAAACTGTGTCAAGGAGAGAATTATCAGAGCTTTCTTGATTGAAGAACAAAAGATCGTCAAGAAGGTGTTGAAGGACCAAGCTGAGAAGGAGAAGGCTAAGAAATAGGTTAATCAAATTAAACTGTCACTGTGAATTATACATCATTAGATTCGTATGCTGAGTATTTGGCAATGTAGTAGTGCACAAGGTCTTTGTAGGCTGTTGTGTCGTCACATTTTAGCAGGTTAGCCATGTCAATGTTGAGTGGACTCAGTGGCTCTGGATTTGCAAGCAATACAACTATTGCAACCAGTGCGCTTTGCAGAGTCCATGCAGGTGACCATTTCTGCTGTAAAATGTCAAGACAGATCTCACCTGTCTTGAAGTTAACATTTGGATGGGGCATTTTGTAACACATTTTGCGAGCACCAGAACTGGTTTTTCTCTGTAACTGCCTTATTTTCTCTTCGCCAAACACCACAAACTTGATTTTCGGGGGGTCTAGCGGATAGTTTGTAGGGATATCGATTTCCAGTTTCCACAATGCATCTTCAAAGGGGGATTGATATGGGCCTCTAATCACAGCGCTCCACCTGAAAAGCCCATCTTCCAAAGGATGCAGGTCAACAATCCCCGTATCGTGAATTGGTGACCTTTTCTCTGTCAACTCTTTCTTAACAGCACGATATTCCTTCAGAAGCCGCTTTTCTGTAGAAGACATGAGGGGAGCAAATTATTTGCGTCGATCGACCTTGGCTGTAAAAATCATAAGTTTTATTCTACCTCCCCACACCGGTTCTTATCGGTCAAAAGCTAAATCATATATATATTATATATTCCCTTTGACACTATTTTGAGTTGTTTCCATGTTCAAAGTTGCCAGCCGCAAATCTATTACCTTCAAGTCATCCGTCTATCCTTGGGCCATCCGGAATGCCTCCAGCGCCTCTAACGCGCCCGAGTCTGCGCCAGAGCATGCTATGGACCAGGAATCTTCTGGTGACGTGCAACGCCCCAAGAAAACTCGCAAGAACTACATTTCCACCTTCCCACGCGTGCCAAGCACTAACAACATTCGCGAGAAAGATCTGTTGCTGGAGCAGTTTTTCAACGGCCACCTTCCGCTTACGAAACCTATAGAGCACAACCACCCAGCCACGCCATCCTTGTCATTTTCCCCGAACGCATATAAGAAATCCAAGGTTCAGAATTCATCGATCCTGGATAACCTTAAGAAATACAAAGACTTGAAACGCAAGAAGTTGGATGATAATTATCACCCATTTTACAGTGCTCATAAAAAAAGTCAGTCGGCGGGCATTTTGACCCACAGCTCTCTGGACACTCAGGAGCACAATTTGGAGATGCTGAATTTACCCACAAGCTACTTACAGTCACTCAAGCCATTCAAGGCTCCGCCAAGTCCGGGGAACGAGGCTTATAGAGACGATATTATTTATGTTCGAAAGCTTGAAATCGAGGAGCGCAACCTCAAGCAGCAGGAGGAGATCAATAGACGGGTCCAGGAGAATTTCGACCTGGCCAAACGCGGTCTCAAGCACTTGGACAAGGGCGACATTGGCGAATTTTTGGATGCTATAAAACGGGATATCATCGATAAGAAGGACTAGGTCCTACAAATATATATACGTATATATATATTCTAATTCAACATTAACTTTCTATCTTAATTAATACTCTGAGTAAATATTTTTTTCAACCAAGTTTTATCCACCATTCCGCCTAAACGTAAGAAATCCACACGGACGTTTGTTCCCAATGCGGGACTCAACGAACCCGAATCACCAGGCATTGGGTCTCACTCTTCAGACGACGAAGAATACGATGATTTCTTCGAGGAAGAATACAGTTTCGACTTTGATTTTTCTCACCAAGTGGTGAACTTCGACCCGGTGAAAGTACACTCTGCCTTATTCAAGCTGTTGCGGATCCACAATCCGAAAAGACCGTGGAAATATGATCATTGGCCTCTTTTCGCTTCGCTAGCAGGTTTTTGCGATGCGTATACCCAGCCCTCCGACATGGACTACAGTTACGAACACGTCCTGTCTCTCAGACGAATTGCCAACGCAGTAATCGCGCTGAACTACAACACACACTCCCGTTCTGAGACCCCTCGGTTTGATCTTGCCTTTGCGTTAGCCAACATAGTTGAAAAAATAACCGTCTTGCTAAACTGCTCGGATTATGAGAGACTCGCAAACGTCAATAACGACGATACTCACTGGGAGGAAAATTTACATATTTGGACGCCGCACAAGACACTATCTGGCATAACTAGCCTTGCTGACGGGTTCCATGATTTGAAACTACTCTACAACATCGCCACAGTTTCCGTGTACTGCATATATCTCCTCTACAAAAGAGTCGGCTACAGTTCAGACATCGGTTCATATAACCCGTTCGCCGATTTTTTCTTCCAACTCTGGGAAAATATAACTCTGGTTATCATATATGGCTTGGAGATAGATCGCAGAGACGAGAAGCTCAATTTTCCAGGATATCCGCCGATTGTGCGACAAGTAATCAAAGGATGTGCTGCTCTGAGATCAATCACGGCTGCCGCAATCACAGCGAAGGACGAAAACTATGTGCACGATCTTGAACACAGCTCGCTATTTACGTTTATGCGACCTCTTGGCCGTCGCGCAATTACCGGGTCATTGACGAACAAAAACGACATCCACATCTTGCCTGCCCGCGTTGGTAGCATTGATTTTGAGAATCTGCCGTTCAAACTGATCCTGAATGATAGATACGACGAAGACGTCATGTACATGTTCGAGCTGAGTCTAACGAGAGACGTGAAGGACGATCCATATTTTGCACACCACCCGGACAACGATTCTGACTTTGATATCGACTGCGAGTTCCATCCAAGCTGCCCCTGTGACACGGAGCGAAGAAAACGACAACAGGCTATCATAAAGTCTCTGGGTGACCCGATCAAGGACACGTTAGAAGAGAAAGATCCATTCTTGCCAGATGATATTCTCCAACCTCATTATTCGCCGATTCCTCTCCAGTTTGATGAGCTGGGGAACGATCTGCGAGAAATTCCACGAGGACCAAATACACAGCTAACCGACGAGTTCGTCGAACTCTTACATAAGTCCCAAGACGATGTGGACATATTCTTCACATCTCCGGACGAACTGCTCGACCACCTAGACTATGTGTTTGACGACACAGACCACGCGTGTCCTTGCGAGAAAGTGGTGCGCAGTGTTGCCTGGATTGTCATGTACGAATATGAGGCGAGCTTAATGACCGAAGATGAGTTGCTACAGAAAGAAAATGATCCTGCCATATCAACGGAGGAGCTAATTAATGTTGTTTGCGACTCAGTAAACTACAAGATTTTAGTGAAGCGAAACCCAAGTCTCTACTTTGCCATGATGGACGAGCTTCTGATGACCCCTGGTGCTAGATTAAAACTTCTACGTCATCTTTGCATGCAGCAGTACCATCACTGGCAGGTAACGTATCTTCACGACCTGCTCATCGAAGAGCGTGGAAAAAGACAAAATGATAAGAATTCTCCTTTGGGACGCATAGAATACCCATTCAGTCGAAAAGGGCCCTTGATCTTGACCGATCACGAAAAGAGTGTTGTTGTCGACACCTTTTTGTCAAATCAGTTTGATCAGTTGAGACAGGTGGGCGAGGACAAGAACTCGTATGAGATTCCCTTAAAAGTTATTTGCATAATGCTCAAGTCACTCAAAATTAAGGGAGTATGTGTGCGCAACATACAGAAATTTAGAATCGAGCTCCAGAGTTGGCTAATTCAATCAGGAGGACTGGGAAAGTTTCCTGAAGCACGTGAGCTGTTTTTCGATAGCCAGAATGAGACTCTGATTGCCGAAGAGGAGCCAAGACGGTTGAACACGGACATAGATCGCATTCCCGAAGTGGAGCAGGACGGCCCCAAGCTTGGTGCCTTGCTTCTGTTGAAACTTTTCAAAGATGAAGGCACTGTCTTGTTGGACCTATTGCTGAACTTTGGCCAATACTATCCAAAGAAACGTTCTGAAATTCTGTTTTTTCTCAGCGACTTGGACAGGTTGGAAGACACGTTTACCAGCCAGATGCAATTGGTTGTTATATCCGATTATGTGTTCATGTATATATGGCGTGCACTTCAGTGTCGGGATGCGAATGCAATTAGGAACATGCTGGTCTGGACAAGGTTGATCGACGAGAATTACGACTGTTTGCCGAAAATCCAAGACTTCATCAACCACAAATTTGACAATGTTTCCTGATAGAATAATAAAGTGAGTAATGCAAACATTGGCTCAGAGCGCTTTTTGCTTAGCTTCTCTTCCCTCCCATAGACTATCATCAAGAAAGTATAGCCAGCTGAACATGTTCCACGAGCTTATCACACCAATAGCGCAGTATGTGCTGTATGCCATGAGTCTCAGAAACTCAAATCTTCGTAATACTTCAAAATTCCTGGACTGTATGTCAAGGAGCTGTATCACACATGACAACGGAATAAGCCCCACTATATAGAAGAAATTGAGCCTATCCAGTATGAAGACACGACGTGACATTGTGGAACTGAAATCGCAAACCTCATTGAAACTATTCGAGAATATCACAAACCACACAAAGGTGAGCAGTGCTTTGAAAAGCCATTCTGCAGAACCGAAAAGAAGCGGGAACAATGAGACATAACCAGACGCAGTGAGGGTTTCGTAAAGTGGAAGCAACTTTCGATCGCGAGGGATCAAAAAAGTGAAGGGCACAATGATTAGCATGATGGCTTTCTCGTGAACATGCCAGCCAAATAGAAAGGATGCCCATGCACACAAGGTCATGGATCCAATGAACCGCTCAAAAGTTGGGTTCAGGAATAAAGGCACCAGGGACAGTGACTGATAAAATAGCGTCAATAGGAAGGTGTGGTTTGGCTGTATATTAGGCAGAACAAAGAACTCGACGTCCCCCACCAATCCTCGGGTCAAGGTATTTGCAGTTTTTAGTCTCTCTAGGTCCAATTGTTTGAAGATAAGTGATAGAATAGGGGCGGAACCGGGTACTCTTAAGGCCACCTGAATCAAGACTCTATCAATCAAAGAATATATGGCCCATATATTGGGAGCCCAATAAGCGTGCGTGAGTCCTCTTGAAAAAGGGAACAGTCGTTGGAGCACAATGTATAACTGTCCATAATAGATGAAAGGCCCAAATGCCACCGCAAACACGCCCAACACAACAGAAGCCAATTTGAATAGGTTTTTCCATTTCACGAAGTTGAACGTATCGCTGACAGTAGTTGGAAATCTAGCTTGCCAATCCAGACAGTAGGCCGAGAGAAGGTAAACAAAGTAGGAAGGGGCAATGTAGAGGAAAATATGCTTGAAACACAACAAAACAGCAAACCAGAAGCCGCACTGAAGATAGTTACCGAGCTTGGCGTTGACTATGGACAAAACCAGAATGCCCATCAAAAACCCATTGTACTGGAAATGAATATGATCCACCATGAAGAAGCCTGGCGACAGGGCAATGGAGGAAGCAACCACGAAATTGCGCTTCTTTTCTTTCAGATTGGACGACTTGCTAACAAAATACTGCAGCGATATGAAGAGCACTATTTCACTCACTATGACTGTGCTTCTTTGGAAGATAACAGTTGGCATTCCAAACTCTCCTTTAGCCACAAGACTGATACAACCATCTTGCGACACGCTGGTGGGAACAAAAAGTGACAAAAACCACTCGAAGTAGGCAAAAAAAGGAGGATAATCAAGAGTCCACTCGCTCGTGTTTTCTAGATACCACCTGTTTAGGGGCAATAATTTGGTGATTGAGAGCCAATTGCGATGCACATCAAAATCTGTGGAGTAGTATGCCGGAAACAGCAGAATTTTAAGCAGCGTAGAAGCCACCCAAATGTTCCACAGCGAGAAATTATACTGGGTGGACATCTGCACTAAATAATACTACAAATAAATTTTTAGTGGGCAGTTGGGTTTTTTTTTTGCGGGAGGAGCGATCTGATTCAAGAATAGGCAACTGTGGGGCAACCAAGGTCCACAATGTCATCGCTGCATAAAACCACATTTGAAGACAATATTTGTACAGATTTGGGAGCAGTATAAAAGTTTCTGCTTGAGCCGGTATGTCCCATATCCCCTATGGTAGCTCATTTATGGGCAAGGAGGGAGATTGAACTAGTTCAGGTCAAAAGGGTAATAAGTTAGCAAATAGCCAGGATTTGTAGCTTACTGTGTCACATCTTGTAGATAGAGACCATAGAAGTATACTCGTTAGAAGCAAGTGGAGCGAGGCAGAACGCAAGCCGAGAACACACAATATCTTTTCTCGGACTCTATTATAGAAAACATATCAAATTCCGCGTTCTTCTATCTTATTTTTAGAGGGATATAAATTTGAGACCGCAATCAAATTCGGCTGGGTAGGAACGGTGTGCAATCGGACCAACAGGTTACTGAAGGGATATACTGGAAGCCTGAAGATATTTGTTCATTGGTACCTATCGAATCAACGGGAAGCTTCTAGTGGATATTCCAATCCCGTGACGTTCAAATTACATAACATCACCTTATGGTTAAATCATTAAATAAATCCCTAAAAGGATTAAACAGTTGTGCCATAGTTTTAGGAAGGTTCCGGACATACGACTCCTAGAGCAACTAGCATCAAGCTTCAAATGCCGTTTGTGCGTTCCCGCAAAAGCACAAAAATAAGCCCTACTTCATCTTCCGAGAGCATATCAAGTAGTCCCCAAAATCACCCAACACGTTCCAGCGATACAACCTCAAATGACGGCTTACCATTATCGATCAGCTTCATGAAGAGGCCTTCCAGATCTAGCTTCTCGGGTGAGAACGAAGAACTCATGAAACACAACACTATTTTGAACTCAAAAACACACTCTCCACCCCCCTCACAAGAAAGTTCCAAACCAGAAATAGATAACGAGCACTCACCAGAACAAATAGGTAGCCCAGTATCGCTACCGGACTCCAAATATGAGCTAATGTCTCCATTGGTGCGCAAGAAATCAGGGGAGCTAGTTAAATCGTCCCTCAAGCTCAATATTCTGGGTGGTAGCTCCAAATCCCTGCCCGCCACTCCAACCTACAAACAAGTGCATTTCGGCGGAAACATAGCTGTCAAGTATTTTGATGAAGCAGATAAGCCCAGCTCCATCAGCGCAGGCAACTCTCCCTTTGTTTCTGATGACGAATACGACTCAGAGTGCGAATCTGACGACGACGATTACTTTGGCTCACATGATACTATCTACAGTGCTTCAAAAGAATATGTCGAGTCAGGAAGCCAGAGGTCAATTGAGAAGTTTAAGAAGTTGATCAAGGCATGGGACTTGAATTCGGATCAATTACCAAGGGTTTCTTACAGAGATCAAATTGATAAAGAAACACCTGTTTTTCTAGAAAGGTGTTTTTTGAGCGTGGATAAGACTGAACTCCTAGGACAGATTGCCGTTAAGAACCTGACGTTCCAAAAGTCTGTTACAGTTCGATACACCTTCAACAATTGGGAGACAGTCACCAATATGGAAGCTTCGTATGTTCCGGACATCCCAAGGCTGCTAAAACGTGCGAACTATGATAGGTTTGTTTTCAGATTATCTGTTCCAACTCTATTTTCGCAGTTCTATTCTAGCCACGAACCGCTCGTGGACTTGGATCCATATTTTTATCTTTGTGTCCGGTACGTTTCCGCTAATCAAGTTTTTTGGGATAACAACTATCAGAAAAACTACGAATTACGATTCTTTAGGGATACATCTTACGCCAAAGCACCTAGAAAGAACGCTCACCATGAAAACTTGTACTCATCGAAATTCCTTCGCAAAAGTGCCAGCTTTGAAGATGTTTCGTCCAAATTGGCTTCCAAAAACGCTTCAAACCCTAGATCATATCCCGAGCTAGACAATGCTCTTAAAGACCTAAGTTTGCCGGAACCTTTTAGGGCTGATCTTCACCAACAAACGCCTTACGATTTCCACCAAGAAACCGTTCTAGATAGCAGCATGAACTCGCCGGGAACACCGCTGGTTTTCCAAAACGTCAGTGCTGCCCCTACATTCACAGACTTAATGTCACCGCCTCTTCCTTTGAAAATCAATGATGAAAACAAACTCAATCAAGACGAAAGGGATATTTCGCCAACCACAAAAGTGCCTGAAGAAAAAATTCCACCAGTATCCAGGTATACGGGTGCCGCCAACCACTCGCGTAAGCCAGACATCAACTCAAAGTCATATCAACAATTACTAGAGAATTACTGTTTTTTCCAAAGCCCCTCCACTGTGTCTTCATTTTTGAACAACAACAACGCTAATGAGAAGTCACAAGTTGACAACAAATATGGCCATAATTTCTATTAGGAAAAGCATTCAATCATTACCTGGTGTACAATAATTGCCATCATCGCTTACCCACTGTTCGCTAATTACTTCTTATATATTGTCAATTATAATCGATTAAACCCTTCTCTTCTTTCTTTCGGGCAGCTCCTCTTCGGCGTCCATAAACTCAGTGTCTCCTTCTTCTTGGTCAGCGCTGGAATCACTAACCTCATCTTCATCACCATCGCTGATTCCATCTTCATTCTCACTAACCTCATCTTCGCTGTCGCTCAACTGATCATACTTACTCTTCAGCCCTTTCATCTTTCTTGTCTGTAGTTTGCTCAGGTCTTGGGTACCAACGTGAACCTTGGCGATCTTGTCACCCATTCTATCCACATCGACGTTCTTCTTTTGAGTTGATTGCAGTTGCTTAGGCACCTTGAGTGCTTCCTTCTCCATCTCAGGGTCAGGATACTGATGTCTGCCAATTTTGAAGTCGAGTCTAGGACCTGTCTCTTCAAGCTCTACCCTTGGGAGTTTTGGCTCAGCGGACTTGTAAGTCTTCAATTTGTAAACGCGGAAATGAACCAGAGGAAGCTTAGAAATACTTTCATCGTTATCATCCTCTTCAATTGCTGACACAGCAATCACATGTTGTAGACCAGAGACGTCTTGTAGTTTGGTAACCTCTCCTCTGAAAAAGTCCAGAAATAGGGATTTAATCTGCTTGAAGAGCGGATGAGTATCAAAAATTGGACCATTGAAGACGAACATCGGCTTCAAACCAACTTGAAATGTTGCCTTCTTGAACTCCTCCAACAGTTTATAGTTGTTCAGCACGAGAAGCTCGACCATATCGTAGATTTTGTAGTTGAATGTGCGCACAAAGGTTAAATTATTAGGCCTCTTCTTGTTGCTACTAATGAAAACAAGTAAGGAAGCATCATTCTTCTCGCTGAAGAACTCTAATTTCGATGGGTCTTCAAATGGGAGCACTTCGTTCTTTTTGGTAAACCGTTTAACATCGGGCTTTTTTAGAGCAGCCAAATCCACTGTGATATCATGAAGGGCTTTGTTCGAAGTCGTTCCTGGAACAAACAAAGCCGTCTTCACATTTTCAACTATTTTGGGCTGTCTTTTATCCAGAGCTCTTTTCGAACGCGCGTTCTTGGGCTTGATCGTCCTAATCATTTTGGCTATATATTTTTTTTTTTAATGAAAAAATATTAAAATATTTTTTTTTTAGATCCCCAATTGGGAACGGTTACCCGGGGCTGGCCAGCTTTTATTTACCAAACAAAACTTATCAATCTTACTTCATGTTCAGTTTCAACCTCGAAAGATTAAGGAGTTCGACACCGGCTAGTTCCAACCAGTCAGCACAGATAGTGAGACTGGTAGAAACTGTGCGCACAGACTCATTTGTTATCTCGAGATACCCTTGTGAACTCCCCCAGCTTAAAACTGACGAAACCATTTGCTATGGATCTCTCGATTCTGCAACCGAGAAAGCTGTTCTGGTGACTAGCGAGAGAATTCTAATCTACAATTATAAATCAGGAGATATCCATCCTATATTCATTGAGTTCAGCTACGAGAAAAATGAGCAAGGCATTCTGCCCCAAGTCAAACTCTTCCCTAACTCAACTAATAATGATACAAGTGTCGTGATTGTGGATTCTGTTACAGGGCAAATCAGATACATAGAATCATTGAGTCTGGCACCATCTCTAGATATCTTTGACGGAGTGCAAACAACCACCGTCAAACTTTCAGGGAGTGAAATTGTAACGATTGTTGAATATTTTGCTGGAGTCGGCTTAGTTATTGCTACCAGCAATAGACGTGTGCTAACATTGTCGGTGAATGATCATCTTGGAAAAACAAGATTTGTTGTTAACGATGTCTATGCGCCAAAGTCATTGATGAACATGTTTCTTGGACTGACCTCGCATACAGCTGCGAGCTACGAAAACGCAAATAAAGTGATAGCTATTGACTGCAAAAATAGGAACACAGTCACCCGTCAATTGTGCATACAAGAGGAAGATGGAAAACTGATCATTGCAGATTGGGTGAATGGGTCAATTAATATCTGCTCACAATATAACCTCAAAGCACTCCTAGCTGAACAAATAGTGGACTCCGAAAATCTCAAAATAAAAGATATCAAACTTATGCGAAACAATGACTATGTTGTCCTCACATCCTGTCAAGGAAATACTGGAAAAAGATTACAAATCTCCATGGTCAGGATTGAAAATAATCCTTCTGTGATATATGTTCACGAAATCACTAGCATCAATACCACAGATAGTTTCCCAAAGTTATCTGTGACAAATGAAATTGCAAGTATAATAACCGAGTCATCAATCATCATGACAGATACTGAGTCTGGCATAAATGATAGATGGGAAGATTTTATCAACTTCAACCAAGATATTACAGTTTATGGACATGACACTGACGAACATGGTCATATAACACTCTTGACAGAGAAAGGTATTTACCAAATTAAAGTTGAAAAAATGGGAGGCAAGTTTGCCAGTGTTGAATTTTTGAAAAATCATATAAGGCAGGCATTACAATACAGCGGAAGCTTGAATTTACTCGATTTCAACCTTTCAAACCTGAAACTGGCTGTCAGCAGCGAGGATATTGAAAGTGCTGTTATAGGTATTGCACAAGAAATAGCATCGAACGAGTTCAGTGATCCAGACGATTTGACATACTTGCAGGCGAATCTACATAAAAGAGCCGATCGTTTGAAGAAACTAGGCCATTTCTGCAACGAAAATTTTGATTTACAAGAGGTAACATGGATTCAGCTTATGAAATATGTTGAGGAAATTGAGCTTTCAAGTGCACTTTACGAAAAGCTTAGCGATAGTGAGCCGTTGAAACTGATTGCGGAAAAGCTAGTCAGGAAAAATACACGGTACAAAAGTCTGGATGAATTTTTCAAGGATTCAACTCCATCCGTAATCGGTTTCCTAGGACTTTTGGTAGCAACCACGGATCTTCAAGGTCCTGCAGACTTGTTGCTCTTCGGGGAAATGCTTGCCGATGTACTCAACAAAGGTTTCTTAGAAATTGAGATCAACGAAACGCGGTCTTCCAATATCTTCCAAGGAGAAAGAGAGTTTTTGTCGAGCGTGAATGAGATTTTGAGAAATCTCACTATCACTTACGCTGACAGTTTGGAAGCTGCCGAAGAGACCAAGCTGAAGACACGAGTGAGCAAAATTGTTTTAACTCTAGCATTATTCCTTTATTATGTCGAGATCACAGTGGACGGTGAACTTTTGGCCAAAAATAGGGAAGGATGGGTTAGATTATTTGTTGTTTTAGGACAACAAGAAAAAATAATAAAGCTTGCAGAGGAGAATAATGATCTAGAAAGTTTATGTGAAATCCTTGATTCCGAAAGAGAGCAAGCTTCAGAAGGGGATGCTCTTGTTGCATTCAAATTTGAGGAATGTTTCCAGAGGTATGGATACCGTTTTGCAGAGGTGCTTTTTGGATTCTATGCTAGAACCAGGAAGATTCGGTTGATCCTCAACTACATTCCTCAATATCCAGATTACGTGCGCATGTTTTTAAACTCAAGCATCTACAACTATAAATTTGCCTGGATACTTGACGTGGAAAACGATGAGTATTTCAAGGCAGCAGAAAAGCTGATTGCATATGTTTCCACTGCAGAGTCGGAGGAAATTGAAAAGAAAAAGTTCGAGCTGAATATTGCCAAACTTTCACTGATAGCTCTGAATGAGGACCACGACAATCTGTTGGATGAGATAGAAATAAACTTGCAAATGATTGAGCTTCAATCAAATTATGCGAGATTGATTGATTCAAAGAATAAAGACGGATTTATACAAGATTCAAGATACTTGGTTGATAACAAGTTTACACATTTTGAAAGTCAGATCGGCGATATTGTGGCAAAGATGGATAAGCAACAACAGTTGGGATTGTTTGAGATGGTCCAGCTACTGACATTAGTGACGTTTGATGAGTTCAGTCACAACAATTTCACCAACTTGTTCAAATTGTTGACTGCCATCAAGTCCTCCAATCCGTCACGAGTGATTAGTAACCTGAGTGGATATTCGCACTATCACGAAATCCTGGAAACCTTGATATGGAAGAGGTTGTTTTTGACAACTGATTGGGATGGGCTCTTGAACGGTTCTGATGTGCATACTAATGAGTACTTCAAAATGATGACCGGGTTATCGACGCTCAAAATAGAACCACCCTCTAAAGTTCAGGACTTGATGATACATCCGGACGATATCAATCATCTCGAGATTGATAAAGGCCTGCATGATGATTTGCTGAAGGAGAACGATCTGTTGTCGGAACTGAACAACAAGATCAATTTAGAACAATGGTTAGATAGATTGAAGTAAGTCAATTTTTGGTGATGATTTTTTGGCTCTCGTCTATCTTGCATCTCACAAGGCGTTCTGTCATTGGTCTATCCGTTTCATAGTCCTCTTCCTTGTAGTTAGACAAAGAGTTAGAGGCTAGGCTCACTGCTCTGATGATTCTCATCCAGTTTTGTGTCACGGTTTCGATGCATCCTGCTTCCTCACCCAGAAGTTCGATTTGGCCCGCAAACTCTTCCAGTGAAACATTCAGGTGTTTCGTCAAGTCTCTTATCTGCTGGAGGCTTTCAAGCTCTTTAAGTTTCTGTTGCACTTTCACGTTTAGGGGATCCATATTCGTACGATAATAACAACGCGTGAAATGAGTTTTTTTATCGAGTCGCGATGCAGTCGATCGACGGCACCAAACATATAAAAAAGACCTTTGTCATGGTCAGAACTACTCAAACGGTGGTTTGGTATAATATCAGTGTAGCACGCTAGTCCTTCGTGGGAGATTGGTGTGCCATTTACTAAATCTCTGGACATTCACCTATATCAGTAAAAACATACACTCCCCTTTCTCAACATTTTGGATACAAGCTGGTTCATCTAATTACCGAGATGTCACAGCCGACCACCAAAAAACGACAACGGCCGAGACCCTGTGACGCGTGTGCCATCCGCCGAGTGAAATGCGACATCGATATATGCACGGGCGGTATCTGCTCGAACTGTCTCACTCATCAAGTTCCATGTACCAACCTCCGCGTGAGGCACAAGTCCGGTCCAAAGAAAAGTACCAGAACAGTCAAAAACACAGAAGATCCCAATCACGAAATCTACACTCAGTCTACACTACCTGCTCATGTGTGCGCATTTTCTTTGAAACAAATTATCCCATACCTTGAGATATATCATTCGAATTATTACGATATCTGGCCGGTAGTATCAATTCAGAGTACAGTTTCAATTTTGACACGCTCAGACTCCTTTAAGAATGTGGAGCAGGTATTCAAACTGGCGACTGTTTTAGATGACTTTCATATCACCATCGCCCAGGACAACGCCCAAGAATATGCTCTTTGTTGCGCCTTGTGCGCTACGATCGCACAGTATCACAGTTTTGTGACATGCAATCCAGCCAGGAGCGATCTCAAAAATGCTGGCTTATATGCTCAAGAGGCAAGAAGGATAGTTTATGAGTATAGACTGAAAAGCACACCAAATATTGATCTCCTTCTGACATTCTTCTTCCTACATAAATACTATGCTATTGCGCCTGGCCAACAACACAAAGGTCTTATTTACCTCCGTGAAGCTGTTTCTTTTGCAGATGTCTTGAAAATGCGCGAACCCCAATCGCTGCTTCATTTGTCACCCTTTGAGGCTCATAGACAGAAAAAAATCTACTATCTGCTCGTGGTGACTGAAAGGTTTGTCAGCTTTAAAACTAATCTGCCTATTCTTCTTGAACCTTCAATCCCACTCCCTGAGGCAGATTTCGAAAAATCCTCAAATTCACTCTACGGGTTCACCACTCTGTGTGCAATTTTCAGTGCAACAGATAAGCAATTCTATGTTGAGCTTCATACTAAAGTGCTCGAGACAGGGCGCACCCACAACATGTTCCAGATTCCAGAGACCAACTTGTTTCAGGATTTTACCTTGAACGGATCCACAGAGTTGAAACGGCTCTGGCTCCTTGAACTCCAACAGAAGCTCCAAATCAGAATTGATGTGGATAAAATTGCAACAAGTGCTCAAAAAGTGAATGTCATTGTCTCAAAAGCCTGGCTCCAGTCTTTGGGCTGGCTAATTGCGTCTGCGAACTTTCTAATTGTTTCTGATGAGAGTACCGCGGTAGAACACGAATGTTTCAAAATTGACTTTCCTCTAAAAGTTGCAAATGAGCTTCTCAGCAGTCTACAGAATCTCCCCGATCATGCATTTAGATGCAACGGACCCGATATCTCAATGAAACTACTGGAGATAGCAGACTCTCTGTACATTGTGATCAAAAGCTATGTTGACCCAGCAACCACCGAGCTGGCCTACGAACGCATGGTGGCTGTATTCGACATGGTGTTGAAGTACAAAGCAGGAATGGACTTGCCGCGAGCCCTGTTCGCCAAAATCTCTAATCTCCTCGAGTCTTGGAAAGAGAATGGCTTGCGAGAAACACGTCACGAGCTGTCCTCTGATTTTGCTTATTATGAACCTGCATTGACACGCTCAAGCTCACTAGTACGCTGCAATAAGAGACAGGACAGTGCTATTTTCAGCAATTCTTTTTCTGGATCAAGAGCGAATTTGCAACACAGACAGACATCTGGTATCCGACTGGATGTTTCTTCCTCGCTATTTGCATCTTTGGAAAAAGTGTCATCCGGCCAACTTTATCCTCTCACAGCACACAAAGAGCCCACTACATCAAAGGGTACAGCTTCATTTTTTCTCGGACAGCTAGGGCCTAATGCTTCGCCGTTTTACACACCTGGTGCGCCTTAGTTGACACAAAATAGCAATCCTAATTATTTGATGATATGCTATTATGCCGGTGAAATTTGTCGCTAGTTGAAGAGGAGACAGTATTTGTTCACTTTGGAAATTCGAACTCGCCCAAAAGAGGTGTCAGAGTCAAGTTCTCCGGCATGGAGGCAATGATTTCTGGTGTATGGTCGTTTTCGTTCTCTTCATAGTCTGCAGACTCTATTTTTGGATAAGAAACGTCGCAGCCGTTTCGATAGAAGTTGAACCTGCGAGATTCCAAAGTTTCAGTGATAGGGTGTATGAGAGGCTCGAGCGAACTGTTGGAGTTCTGCTGCATGATGATACCGTGGATGTATGCAAGCTCGTCTAACGCTAAAGCTGTTTCGGGCGATCCTGGAGCCAATCGAATGAAGGTTTGCAAGGCGTTGGCGACTTCGCTTAGTTTCACGATGACACCACTACCGTTTGTTTCAAACGCCTCGTAAGGCAAGTCTTTAGTCTGTATCAGAAAGTCTTTTGCGATATGAATCGGATATCTTGGATCAAAGAAATTGGATTGATCACTTGTAGGCGTTAGAAGAAGTCGATCCTTAGCCATTAACCAGGCAATTGATTGCAACCATGTTCGAGAAATTAATATGTTGACCTTTTGAGACTGGTTGCGCACTTGAACGACAGACCTAGAGAGCTTCGTTTGCACGTCCTGGATCCATTCGTTTTTGAACATTAGGTCGAAGTTCTCGCTGAAAGGATCAAATGCAGCTGTCGTGCCACGGAGCGAGTACTTGTTAAAGAACGCGCAATCAGGAACACTGAATACTTGCGCAAGTTCGATGAATCCAGGTAGCAGATCCGGGGCTTCATCGTCTTCCAAACTGGGAAGTGGCATTGTTGGCTCCAATATTACCGGTAGCTGTTTTTTGAACGAGACATACCTCTCTGTGATGAGAAGTAAGTAGTAGATCTTTTTAAATCTGTGCGATGTATCTTTTGGCGATTCTCCCAAAACTTCGTTATCTCGAAGGTGAAGCATTTGCGCGCAGCTGATTGCCTGTCTGAGATAGACCAATTCCTGCAGGTTGTCCTCGTCAAGGGATGAAAAATATATATGCAGAAAAAAGTTAGTTAAAACCTGGTCTTCCGTGAGCATTCCGTCAAGCTCAAACATGTAGATAGCTCGCTCTGCCTCCCTTACGTAAGTTTCTGGTGGGGGACAGCTTTTGAGCCCTAAGTGAGCCATTGTATCAAATTCCTCCTGGGACCAGAGGGTGGTGTGTCTTGCAATTACAGCGCACAAGGCGCATGAGAGTGCGTACAACGACGCATTGTTGGCATTGAGTATGAAAAATGTGCTATCGTTTATGTGAACTGAGCTCTCGTTGAGAATGTTCAGACAATCATCAGCAGACAGGACTGGCCAGAGTGCATAATATCGGGATTTATAAATTGTGAGGTACGGTCGAATCTCACTTAGCGAGATTGAGCTTTTCTCGCAGGTGGCAGGATTGATTATACCACCTAAGTTGTGGGTCGTAGTGGCTAATCGAAGATTGCTGAACGCGCCACTTCCTTCTAGCAGGCTTTTAATAGCCTCTTTGGTTTTATTGTGTATTTTTCTGGGTCCAGATCTCTGCTTTACTCTGTTGTTTGTACACTCAATTCCATTAACTAAACAGTTGGTGCATCTGCGATCCAATTTGAACTCAGCGTCGCAACGTACTCGTTTGAACGCGCACGCGTCACAAGGCCTGATATACGGCCTTTTGGAATGGGATTTATGGCCAGGCGTTTGGGGTTTTGCACGTGTACCGAGAGGCATAAAAATGTCTCGAGAAAATGTAGTTAAAAATATTGCACATTATTTGCATTTAACATGTGGGGAAGTCTCGCGCAAAATCTTATTGATCCGCAAAATAAAAGGTGCACATAAAATAATTTTGATCCCTTAAAACGCAATAATAAAGACATCTACGGCCATTACAAAAGATTAGTCGAGGAAACATATTCAATTGTAAAGTAATAACATCGCAGAACTGAAACTATACATTTCATTTTTAAACTTTAGCAGTGGCCGCACCGGCGTCCAGGTCGCCATCAACAACCTGTATAATATCCTCATTATTCATTTTTTTTAACATTTCCTGAGGATTGAATGTTTCCACCTGAGTGGACCTAAATTTACGGGCACTGGTACCGTTTTTGAAGAGGATGTCCAGTTCAGCATAAGTTCTTCCTTTTGTTTCTGGGAATTCAAACCAGATGTAGATCAGTGAGCAAATAGACAAGCCTGCCCATAAAAGGGCCGCTTTTGCTTTCCAGTTCCAAGCAGTCGGGTTCAGCATGTACGGAGTGACAATGGAGAGCGGAATTTGAGACAGATTGTACCAGTTTCTTGCAAGGGCAACGGTCTTGGCACGCACCGTCGACGAAGGGATTTCTGCAACCGTGCAGTAGGTGATGGGACCGATGGACGAGTCGTAGACAAAAGTGAAGACAAGGAGCAGCGAGCCAATTGCCCAAGACGCACTCGTCGACGAAGAAAAGCCCAAACCTCCGACAATTATCAGAATGCACGTGTTTATGCTCAGACCCAAGAAGTAGATGTCAAAACGGCCCAATTTTTGCGAGAGGAGCCACGAGGCAAGTGTTCCAAGAAGACCGAGTGCATATTGGATGATAGAGAAAGTGAAAGACATACTGCTGTCAAGTCCTGCCTGGATGTAAAAGTAGGTCGAATAGCCCATCAAGACAGATCCAGTGATATTCTGGATGAGCCAGATCATGGCGGCAATCCTTGTTCTTCTGAAGTTCCCGTGTTTGAAGCAGTCAAAGTACGAGACATTGGACGTGCGCGCAGACTCTTCCTTGATGGTTAGTTGCATTTTATTCAGCATTGCCTCGGCTAGCGGAGCAACATCTGGCACCTCGGTGTTTGGACTCAAAAGCCTTGTGATACTTTTCTTAGCTTCTGCGTCTCGGTTCTTTTTAACCAGCCACCAGGGCGACTCCGGGGCCAGGTAGATTCCAATCATGATTGGCACAGGCCAGATCCACTGGACAGCGAAAGGAATCTTGTATGACCACTCGCTGGTCAGGGTCATAGTGCCTCTCAGCAAACAAGCAGCAATCAACTGTCCGATAACCCAGCAAGCATTGACATAAGTGGTAAGGTAGATTCTCAGAACTACTGGACACACTTCCGAGGCGTATGACACTGTGAGGGTCTGGAATGCACCCCAGACAATACCACAGAGCAGCTCGCCGGCAAGCAGCATCTGCACGTCGACCGCAAAGAAAAGAATGAAGATTAAACCCACAACGGCTGCCATGAACGATATTAACGTACGCCTGTATCCCCATTTCTCGGCAACAAGACCTGCAATGTACAGTCCGACAATTTCACCGACATAAGTCGACATCGAAAGCGATGTCTGCCACTTGGCAGGGACCTGGTACTGGTCAATTTCTGGGTAGTACTTGCCGTACTTTTTGGCGAAAGATTGCATTGAGTACAGACTGTTCAGGAGCGTGGTATCGTATCCTTCCATGATGATGGCTGTGGAAAGCACAATCGACCAGCAGGCAGCTTTTGGGAAAGTTTTCAGACCTTCCTTCAGCGACATGTGCTTTTCTTGGTGCTCATTATTTTGGGCATTTGTCGAAATCTCGACGAATCTGGCGATGTAATCGTTGAAAGCACCACTTCCATCATCACTGTCAGAGAGTGTGTTAATTTTCTTTGTGATGTCTGGAATGACTTCAGCTTCTTCAGGCTTCTCGATGTTTTCGACGAACTCAGGCATGATGATGGACACTAGTGTGTCGAGAATGTATCAACTATATATAGTCCTAATGCCACACAAATATGAAGTGGGGGAAAGCCCATTCTTAATCCGGCTCAATTTTGGTGCGTGATCGCGGCCTATGTTTGCTTCCAGAAAAAGCTTAGAATAATATTTCTCACCTTTGATGGAATGCTCGCGAGTGCTCGTTTTGATTACCCCATATGCATTGTTGCAGCATGCAAGCACTATTGCAAGCCACGCATGGAAGAAATTTGCAAACACCTATAGCCCCGCGTTGTTGAGGAGGTGGACTTGGTGTAGGACCATAAAGCTGTGCACTACTATGGTGAGCTCTGTCGTCTGGTGACCTTCTATCTCAGGCACATCCTCGTTTTTGTGCATGAGGTTCGAGTCACGCCCACGGCCTATTAATCCGCGAAATAAATGCGAAATCTAAATTATGACGCAAGGCTGAGAGATTCTGACACGCCGCATTTGCGGGGCAGTAATTATCGGGCAGTTTTCCGGGGTTCGGGATGGGGTTTGGAGAGAAAGTTCAACACAGACCAAAACAGCTTGGGACCACTTGGATGGAGGTCCCCGCAGAAGAGCTCTGGCGCGTTGGACAAACATTGACAATCCACGGCAAAATTGTCTACAGTTCCGTGTATGCGGATAGGGATATCTTCGGGAGTATCGCAATAGGATACAGGCACTGTGCAGATTACGCGACATGATAGCTTTGTATGTTCTACAGACTCTGCCGTAGCAGTCTAGATATAATATCGGAGTTTTGTAGCGTCGTAAGGAAAACTTGGGTTACACAGGTTTCTTGAGAGCCCTTTGACGTTGATTGCTCTGGCTTCCATCCAGGCCCTCATGTGGTTCAGGTGCCTCCGCAGTGGCTGGCAAGCGTGGGGGTCAATTACGTCACTTCTATTCATGTACCCCAGACTCAATTGTTGACAGCAATTTCAGCGAGAATTAAATTCCACAATCAATTCTCGCTGAAATAATTAGGCCGTGATTTAATTCTCGCTGAAACAGAATCCTGTCTGGGGTACAGATAACAATCAAGTAACTATTATGGACGTGCATAGGAGGTGGAGTCCATGACGCAAAGGGAAATATTCATTTTATCCTCGCGAAGTTGGGATGTGTCAAAGCGTCGCGCTCGCTATAGTGATGAGAATGTCTTTAGTAAGCTTAAGCCATATAAAGACCTTCCGCCTCCATATTTTTTTTTATCCCTCTTGACAATATTAATTCCTTATGACTATCGAGTCTCAAGAACCTTGGTGGAAATCCGCCGTTGTTTACCAGGTTTGGCCTGCTTCTTTCAAAGACTCCAATGGAGACGGTATTGGAGACCTGAACGGAATTACTTCCGAGCTAGACCATATCAAATCCCTTGGTACTGATGTGATCTGGCTGTCTCCGCACTATGCGTCGCCACTGGACGACATGGGATACGATATCTCTGACTACAATGCCATCAATCCTCAATTTGGCACTATGGAGGACATGGACAGACTGCTTGCAGAGATCAAGAAGAGAGATATGAGATTGATTCTAGACCTCGTTATCAACCACACCTCGTCTGAGCACGCTTGGTTCAAGGAGTCTAGATCCAGCAGAGACAACCCAAAAAGAGACTGGTACATTTGGAAAGACAACGCCAACAACTGGCTTTCCTTTTTCTCTGGTTCTGCATGGTCTTATGACGAAAAGACTAAGCAATACTACCTTCGCCTGTTTGCTGAGACTCAGCCTGACTTGAACTGGGAGAACCCAAAGACTCGTGAAGCCATTTACAAATCTGCTCTTGAGTTTTGGTACGAGAAGGGTGTTTCTGGTTTCAGAATCGACACTGCCGGCCTCTATTCGAAAGTCCAGACTTTTGAGGACGCGCCAGTCACCTTCCCAGGTGAGAAATACCAACCTGCTGGTCCACTCATCAACTCCGGCCCTCGTATTCACGAGTTCCACAAAGAAATGTACGAGAAAGTGACTTCCAGGTATGATGCTATGACTGTCGGAGAAGTGGGTCACTGCTCCAAGGCAGATGCTCTCAAGTACGTTTCTGCAAAAGAAAAGGAGATGAACATGATGTTCCTGTTCGACACTGTTGACGTTGGATCCGACAAGAGCGACAGATTTAGATACAAGGGCTTCACGTTGACGGACTTCAAAGATGCCATCATCAACCAGTCAAACTTCATCTTTGATGACGAGACCGGCGAGCTGAATGACGCATGGTCCACTGTATTTATCGAGAACCACGACCAACCACGCTGTGTCACAAGGTTCGGAAATACCTCCAACAAACTGTTTTGGAGCAGATCTGCAAAGATGCTGGCACTGTTGCAGACAACCTTGACCGGCACTCTGTTTGTGTACCAAGGTCAAGAGATTGGTATGACTAATGTCTCGCCGAAATGGGATATTTCAGAGTATTTGGATATCAACACCATTAACTACTGGAACGCATTCAACGAGACTGAGCACTCTGATGAGGAGAAGGCCGAGCTGCTGAAGATCATCAATTTGCTAGCTAGAGACAATGCAAGGACTCCAGTTCAGTGGGACTCCTCTGAAAACGGTGGTTTCGGTGGTAAGCCTTGGATGAGAATCAACGACAACTACAAAGACATCAACGTTGCTTCGCAAAAAGAAGACCCTGACTCTGTGCTGAACTTCTACAGAAATGCCATCAAGACCAGAAAGCATTATTCTGAGACGTTGATTTTTGGCCGTTTCGAGGTGCAAGACTACGATAACCAGGAGATTTTCTACTACACCAAGACCAGCAACAAAGGCCAAAAGAAGATGGCTGTTGTTTTGAATTTTACTGATAGAGAAGTCGAGTACCCAATCCCTCAAGGAAAGCTGCTCCTGTCTAATATTGCAAACAACATCACAGGCAAGCTGCAACCATATGAAGGTAGACTGATCGAGGTCAATTAGATTTTACAGCCTAATAAAGGTGTATAGTTGAATGGTTTTGTGTTTCACGAGACAATTGAAGCGTTTGCGTAGCCAGACGGGCATAGACCAGTTAGCTCTTGTCACTTCATAAAATGTTCATTATGCGTTACGTTAGTCACGACGCGGTCGATCGACTTGCAGTGAAATGTAAATAAAAAAATAAACCTCGCCAACCGTTTTGCTAACATGGCTCGTTTAGCTAATAATCCGGCCGTATCCCGGGTTCTTTCTGGGAATACGAAGCCAACAACGCAAGCAACTGCAGGAGTCACAACGAACTCCATTGAACTGGATTTTGTGAAAAGGCGCTTCCTTCAGCAGAATAAAGTGTTAGCCACTAAGAATTCAGAGCTCATGGCAAGAATTAGTAAGTTGGAGGACCAATTGGCATCTGCTCAGAGCGAAAATCTTTCTCTACGAAATGCTGAGGTCAAGATGAGGGATCATTATGGGAAAAGTTTAGACTCGCTGGAAATAGATGTCATAGAGAAGTTTGAGAGTATACTCTCACAGATAAATCGCATGCGCCGCGAACTATCAGTTAGTGAGACTATAGCCGAAAGCCGACTAAGAGAACTAAAAGAGGCAAAGATACAGGAAATCAGAAATCGAGAACAGCAAAACACAGAACGTTGGAAACGACGGAGAAGAAGCCTTTCGATACGAGCAGAAACCATTGACCCGCAAACGCCTGTCGTGATCTCGACTCCTGAGCCGGAGCGCCCAGTTGTTAATGATCTCTGCACACCAGCTGCTGTTGACACCGGAAACGCTGCCCATAAGGAGATGGTCGATATATCTGGACCTTCAGATGTTGGAGAGGTTGTGCGTGAACAGTTGACACATTGTCCACCTGCAGACACAAATGTCTCTCCTGAGCTTCTAGCAACCCCTCCCCAATCCAAAGGAAGAGAGACGAAAGCCATCGAAATTCAGAGCCGATCTCCGGAAGATCTCCCGAAACCAAAACGCCCAACAATTTACCAAGACAATGTCGACCCGCTCTCTATGCCCACTCGTGCAAACAAGCGTAAATCCTTTTCGCCTCACCACACAGTTCACAAGCTGCGACGGAAGTCTATTATTGGAGAATCTTCAGACGCCAAATCACGGCGTGCAACCATTATAGGAGTCAGAAGAAGCCGCAAAACGCAAAGAGAAACCTTGTCGCAAGTTGATTTGAATGTGCTTGCTCAATCGCAGAATCGGGAGGAAACCCCGGCAGATTCAGTTTTCGATTTTATGGAGACCACTGTTAATGTCGACCAAGAGAACTTGAATCGCCAGCGTAGAAAAAGCATGAGCTTCCGTCGCACAGCTAGAGGTATAGAGGAGATTAATTAATGCGCTACACACTCATATGCATCTTAATTGGACCATATGGTTCGTAGTCCTTCACTTCAAAGTCTTCAAATCTGAAATCATCGATGGAGGTTACTTTTCTATTGATATTCAGTGTTGGAAATGCACGTGGGGTCCGCTTGAGCTGTTCCTTGAGGGCATCGACATGATCGCAATACACGTGAGAGTCGCCCATGGTATGAATAAACTCTCCTGGCTCCATATTCACGACATGTGAGATCATATGAGTCAGAAGCGCGTAGGAGGCTATATTAAATGGAACGCCGAGACCCATGTCACAGGACCGCTGGTACATGATGCAACTAAGCTGCGGTTTGGAGTTTTTGGGGAAACTAACATAAAACTGACAGAAAACATGGCATGGTGGAAGAGCCATGTCCTTGAAAGCCGGAGGATTCCATGCGCTCAAAATAATTCTTCTATCGTAGGGGTTGGTTCTCAAAGTATCAATGATTTTGGCCAGCTGATCGTAACCTTTGCCTGTGTAGTCTGTATCGGCGTCGACATATTCTGCCCCAAAGTGTCTCCATTGGAAGCCGTAAACTGGACCGAGATCTCCTTCCCGCCTGTGTGTCAGGCCGAGCGAGTCAAGATACTCTCTAGATCCATTTCCTTCCCATATTTTGACGCCCTTCTCGGTCAGTTTCTTGGCATCTGTCTCTCCAGCAATAAACCAGAGAAGTTCGTGAAGGATACCTTTGAAAAACACCTTTTTGGTTGTCAATAGAGGGAGTTTGTTGTCTTTCAGTGAGAAACGCAGCTGCGGAGGGGCAAAAATAGAGTAAGTACCGGTACCAGTACGATCTGGACGGTGTTCTCCTTCGCTGATGATGCGCTGGCACAGATCAAGGTACGCCTGCTCTTCGATATTTGTCATGAGAATAACAAAGATACAATGTCCAAATTTCGCGTTACACGCGTAGCATCCCTGCACCAGACAAGCGAGGGAGCGGGCACTGCAAGATTTTCCTTCTGGTCCGTTAAGCAACCTTGCACCAGCTGCCAAGTCAACGGGTCGCATACAGCTTGACTTTTATACCGGCTTCTATTGGCTACTTAAAATTTTTTCGAGTTGGTAGGTGCACAATTGTTTACTGGCCTTGGTGCGAGAGTGGCCGTGGTGAGAAAATTCCTGAGCGGTGGTTGGCCGGAAACCTCAAACTTTTTTGCAAAATATCTTTTGTCTTCAGACACTTGATAGAGCTTTAAGATGTATTCCCAACTTGGATCTTCGTTGCGGCGACCATTGAGACTCAGAGCCTTTTCTACCGCAAAGACTCAGGTGTCTTCCAACACCAAGAGAGTAGTGCAGGGTGTCATTGCTACGGTCGGTCTCGCTTCTGGATATGTTCTTTACCAGGATTCCCAAACTGCTCAGGCCATGACTGCTGCCGAGCACGGTTTGCACGCTCCAGAATACGGATGGTCCCACGGTGGTATGTTTGATACATTTGACCATGCCTCCATTAGAAGAGGTTTCCAAGTCTACAGAGAGGTTTGCGCAGCATGCCATTCCTTGGACAGAGTTGCTTGGAGAACGCTTGTTGGTGTTTCGCACACTCAGAGCGAAGCCAGAGCCATGGCTGAAGAGTTCGAATACGACGATGAACCAGATGACCAAGGTAACCCAAGAAAGAGACCAGGTAAGCTTGCCGACTACATCCCAGGTCCTTATGCCAACGAACAGGCTGCCAGAGCTGCCAATCAAGGTGCTCTGCCTCCTGATCTCTCGCTGATTGTCAAGGCCAGACACGGTGGTTGTGACTACATTTTCTCGTTGTTGACTGGTTACCCAGATGAGCCACCAGCCGGTGTCCAGCTTCCTCCAGGTTCCAACTACAACCCATACTTCCCAGGTGGTGCTATTGCCATGGGTAGAGTCCTGTTCGACGACCTTGTTGAGTACGAGGATGGCACTCCAGCTACCACATCGCAGATGGCAAAGGATGTTACCACATTCTTGAATTGGGCCGCTGAGCCTGAACACGACGAGAGAAAGAGGCTTGGTGTCAAGGCATTAATCATTGTCACCTCCCTTTACTTCCTGTCTGTCTGGGTGAAGAAGTTCAAGTGGGCTCCAATCAAGCACAGAAAGATCACCTTCCATCCACCAAAGAAATAAACGTCAGCATTCAAAACTATAGACTAATGAGATTGTCCGTTCTGAGGAGCTTTGGTTCTTGATCGTCTATAACCTATGTATATCTATCTAAACTGACTATCTTGACCAGCGTCGATTGCTATACGTAGATTATCGAAAAAACGAGGTACAAATATGCGTATAGTACAGACTGCTACGGGGCTTCTGAACATTGATTGTGAAAATTCTGTCCTATCAAAGCCGAGGTGACGAGCAGGTGAGTGGCAGGAGGCAACGATCTCGCTCACATTTGAAACCTGCTACCTTAGCACATGGTGTAAGGAGGCATATTTTGTATATTTTTTTTTTTTTTTTGCCAGGAAGAAGCATAAGCGACCATGACTGCTGATATAAATGTCAGCACCGTCGTCAACGCTAATAATGCATTTATTTCTTTTCTGGACCACTTACCGTGTGATATAGTGCGATCATTGTGGGTCACTCAATCTTTGAGTTTGAAGAACGAGGAGATACGAAATCAGCTGGACTCACTTTTGAGAGATCAAAGACCAGGCAAGATCACAAATGTAGAGACGTTGCGCGTAGTCGCCAACTTGAAACGCCAGCTTGTCCGCAACTCTAGGGAACTTGTTGCCGAAGCCGAACAACTGTCTCAGATTCTGGATCG
This sequence comes from Ogataea polymorpha, assembly GCF_001664045.1. Classification (NCBI taxonomy): domain Eukaryota; kingdom Fungi; phylum Ascomycota; class Pichiomycetes; order Pichiales; family Pichiaceae; genus Ogataea; species Ogataea polymorpha. Next base: position 1,114,074 of record NW_017264698.1, on the reverse strand, counting down.
CCATCAAAGGTTATCTTCTAACGAGCTACATCTTATGGACCTTCTCAAGGATTCGAGAAAACAACAGGACACGCGAACCTGGGAGGACTTTACTCGCTTTAAACGCAATTTTGTCTCTACCGCTCATGATGATTCTGATGCCGAGGATGAGGATCCATTGGCCCAGAAGCAAGAATTAGTTAGCACTGGAGATGGCAGGGTCAGGAAGACAATTAAAGAGAAGAAGGAAAGGAAAGACAAGATTGAGAAAAATGACAAACAAACTCGGATTTCTATCAAGTTGGGAACAGAGTCGCCTGTTGAACCCACGCCATTGCCAGTCCCAGAAACACCGCCCCAAGAACAGTATTGCGTATGCCGTGGCCCGAGTATGGGTAAAATGATCGCGTGCGACAACTCGTCCTGCCCGATAGAGTGGTTTCACTACAAATGTGTCGGATTATATACAGATCCAGCTGACAAACACTGGTTTTGCAGTTCTGACTGTGAGCAGAAATTCAAAAATCGTATCGCAAGAAAGAGACGCAGGCGCAAAGGCTACTAAAATATTATTGTTTATATTATTTGTACATTAGGATGCAATGAATAAAGGCACCAAGTTCAAGCTTCAGCGATGCTCTTTTTTGACAATGGACGCGTACAATACCTTGTATACCCCTCGAGAGCCAATTGCCGTGGTTTACAATCGTATCGCAGGCGCAAGCAGCGCCAGCGCAGTTCTGAACACCGAGGAATTTGAACAAAGGTTTAAAAGCGCCTTTAAGAGCGTATGGCGGAGATATCCCAACTATGGTAAAGTGGCACATATGCCGATAGACACTTTCTGGCGTCACGTTTTGTCTACGCTTTATGGGGGCAACTACAAGTTTGTCGATGACATAATCAAGCATTTTGAGACACGGGACGCTTACAATGTATTTGAAGATGTCCTGCCCTTCCTAAACTCAGTCAAGGCTTCAAAGGTTCAAACATGTATTGCCTCTAACGCAGATCGAAGAGTTTTGCGACTGATCATTGACGAGTTCGGGCTCGGCAACTTTTTCAAACCACAGGATATTTTTCTGAGTTACGATCTAGAGATATCTAAGCCTGACAGCGAATTTTTCAAACTAATATTGGAACAGGTACAAAGAAGAAATTTTATAAGCCTTGATGAAGCGTGGCATGTTGGCGAAGACATGGAGAATGATGTAAATTGTGCACTTGGTGCTGGCCTGGGCTCTATCTTGATCGACAGAGACCACACTTCCGGTCTTATTGGTGAAACAGAAACGGTGCGCCAAATCGATCAGAAGTTTTATGTTGTTTCCTCCCTTATGGATATTGGGAAAGTGTTGAGTTTCACACAAGCATCCAAACAGTGAGCGCAATCACAATGGCCAAAACAATTCCTGTAATTATTCCGGCCCCCACACGATCCTTTGAATTGATTTTCATGGCGTTTGCGTTCAAAGAGTCGTCATCAGCATCGGTACCTGCCTCGTCGTCTATGGAAGACGACCCGCCTCCACGTGTAGAGCTGGTGTCGTTGGTACGTTGTCCGCCGTAGTAAGAATATGGGGCGTCGTGCTGATCTATAAGCAGATTTTGCATCACTTCGAGGGCCGAAATTTGTTCTCCAAGACCGTACCAACCATCCCATCCCCCGTATGCCCAATTCATACCACATGTGTGCCCATCGCTTCCTCCGCTACAGGAACTGGCTGCTCCTTGGGCAGAAGCCGTAATAATGTCCATAATTTTGTCATGGTAATCGGGAACCAACTTGGCTGTTGCTCCAAGCATGCGACTGAACACTGACTTGAAAGATCTTTGGTCATTGTTGCAAGTTCCTGATTCTTGACATTGACGCTCATAAATGATCGAGTTGTTGAGGAAAATTGCCGATATTCCTTCGTAAAATCTTCCCACTTCAGTCAACCAGCTTTCATCCTCAGTGTAATTGTACATGTAAGCACAACCACCAATCAACAGACCGTAGTTATAGGTCCACTCGGATTTGGACAGGGTAGAACAGTTATCAGTTCCAATTTTGGCGCCATCAAACACTTGGTAGCCATCTCCTTCCAAGGTGATGAAATTCACATCTCTGAGCCAATTATAAACAGTTTCAGCTGTCTCGGCATAAGAATCATTGGAAGTGTATCTGGCTATTCTAGCAGCAATGTTGAACAGACCAGCATTGGACACAGAGTTTTTGTAGTCATAACCCGTATTCCATGTAAAGATTTGCCATCTCAAGCCTCCACCACAGTTACTGGTATCCCATCTGGCCCACATGGTGTTGTACACTGCTTGAGCCAACCCCATCCAAGAAACGTCCTCATATTCTCCCGAAGGGTTGGTGAAGTTTCTCTCAGCAGCCTGGAGAGCCGCAAGTCCCCAAAATGCTTGATCGTCGTTACCTTCAGTTGCAGTCTGATTTGAAGGCATGTAGTCTTTATCATGTCCAATTTGGGCTAATAAGGCGTCGTAGATGATCGTCTCGTAGGTATCATTTTCACAAAAATACCATGTGTCGATCATACCTCCAAACACTTCTCCGGCAAGCCACCAATAATAAGGAGCCTGGAACATACCTACGGTTCCTCCATAGCGAATTCCTTCATAATAGTCCATAATACCATCGATGATTAAAGTGGCTGCATCGCAAACAGAATCCTGTGAAGTGGTGTCCAAGTCAAGACCTGTCACAGGCCCCAGAAGGAGGTATGATAAGAATGATAACCAAATCATGATTGTACCCATAGGCTTCTGACTGGAGACTGTTTGTTTTTTTTGTTTATGGATCAAAAAACATATCTTTTTTTAGAATCGACGCAGACACGCAATGGTCGACAAGGCAGTCGACGGTGGGGTGGGAATTTATTAATCTTATCAACAGAGGCAAATAATTAAGGGATAGCAAGTTTTTACTTTACGCTTTTGGGTTGACGTGATAATTACGGCTCGGTTTGACGGACTTGGTTTGCAAAGGAACTTGGGATTGGTGCTGAATGGGTTACGATATGAATAACGGGCATTTTTCCGGTATCAACATTGCCGTCAAGGCGACAATTATCGGTGATGGTATCACACGGAAACTGGTTTTTACTACTGACAGAAATAAATTGCTGTCCAAGGAACAGATTTTACGGGAAATTTACTCTCACGCATCAGCACCTCAACTAAAGAGCACATTAGCCTCTTCTTCGACAGAGAACATCCAGTTGCAAAGGAAGAGTAAGAAATCAGGCCGCTATGTGGAACTTGCTTCCGTTGATGATTTTTCCAGCTTGAAAAGGAGTTTAACTGTAAAGAGTCACTTGAAGTTAAACGTCTTCATCAAGTCCGCCTCTGAAGAGGAAAAAGAAGGTATTGACTACACGGCCGAGGTTCAGAAGATCCTGAAACGTATTGAGGACTTATTTAGCAGTCACGACAACACAAATCTCAGAAACCTGAGCAACTCAATCTCAAACAATCTGAGTAACCTGGACATTCTCAAGTTCCTGGGAAGCTTGGTGGACACCAATTTATCGAGAATCATTTTGAAAATGAATGAAACATCCAAGAGTTCTGAATTCAAGTCTACCTATAGAAAGGTCTTCTGTGACGGATGCGATGCTCACATTACTGACACCCGGTACAAATGTACACAATGTGCAGATTTTGATCTATGTTTGAATTGCAAGGCTAAAAAAGTGGAGATCAACGACCACACGATTCAGCATCAACTGCTAAGGATAGACCTTGCTAGCGAATCAAGTTCCAATCCGATTGATCAGACTTTATCTGGGATGGACATGAACACCATGTCTCCATTGCTATCTGTTGAATCAGCTCATGTTTACGACAATAACGTTTCAAACGATTTACTAAATTTGGGGGCAAATAATGGCGAGAAGTTAAAAGAGTTGGCTTTCAAGTGTGCTCAGTTCGACTCTCTTTTGGAGATGGTGGATGCTCCTGAGGACGAAAAGGTTCCCTTGCTTGTCCAACTGATTGAAGATCACAATATGATGAAAAACTACAACGCAGGTGCTAAAGGCATCGAGGTTTCTTGCACGAAGCAGAATTCGAGGATACTTCAGCTGGCATTTACCAATCGGCTTGCGCGCGATATCTTGAAACCCGATCTCAAAACAGTTATTGGAGAGGTCACGAAGACATTCATGATTACGCCAAATGTGTTCAAGAATGGGAGTACTCGGTATTTGATGCTCGATACTGCAGACTGGGGTGATTTGTTTTCCAGCACCGGTTCGACCATAAATGGCACTTTAGGGTTCACCCTAGAAGTTTGGGAGGATCAGACACTGGCGGCAAAGGGAAGCTTAGATTTCAATTCGAGCAATGCGCTGTCTTTGCTTGTTGACGTCTCTGACCCGAAATCCGCGCCTAGAAAACATCTGGAAGAAACTTGCAGCAATTTAAAAGAGTCGGAACCGGAATTTGTTATGGTGGACGGAGATCTTTCTGACACATGTCATTCAGCAGACGACAATTCACTAATGGATGAGTACGACATCCTTTCTTCTGCGGACTGTGAAGATTGAGCCCGTATTATTTCTGTGTGGCTTTTTCTGGATTTCGGTGTTTTCCATAATTGAAAAAGCCGGAGATCAGAACGATAAGGATTTTTTTTCTCATAAATATACAGGGCGAGTAGGATAATGAAGAGATCGACATAATGTTTGTACTCAAGAAGTTTTTCAATGGCTCTGATGCAACAGTCGAGGCCGTCTCCAAGGTTGTGCCGGTGTCAAACGAACCTGCAACATGCGATGCTTCCGAGTGTCACACCCGTTACTCTGAATCTTGTTTCAAACTCTCGCCCGCTGCTGTCGCTACGCCACTTTGGGAGAGTGCCAAAGCTCCTGACTTGCATGTTTTGGTATCCACAGGGAAAACCGATTGGAGCCACGATGCGTTTGACGCCCCAAACACTGTGTTGGCCAAAATATCTCAGACTGTCAATGGCGTAATATCCAAAAAATTCAACATCTCGACAAAGATCAACACTACTTCCTTGGCATTAAACACTAATGAATTCGAGGCTTACAGCAAACAGGAGAAATGCGACGTGCTGCTCCTGCCATATTTCGTGTGGTGCAAGGGGATTACCATAGAAAATTGTGAAGATGTTCTGACAGAGTTAATTAGTACATTTGTCGGTCAAAAACCACTTCCAGAATCAGTGAATGGTTGCACTATTGAGAAAGACCAGAGTAAGTCATATATTATGCTCTGTTCCCACCGTACAAGAGATAAGAAGTGTGGCATCACGGCTCCTATCATGAAGAAAGAATTCGATTCCCAGCTCCGTGAGCTGGAGCTATATCGAGATCCAGGAGATGACAGACCCGGTGGGGTTCCAGTGATCTTTGTGAATCATGTTGGAGGCCACAAGTTTGCTGCCAATGTGCTTATTTATAATCGCGAGGGAGAATTTGTGTGGTTTGCGCGGTGTACTCCTCTTAATGTCAAGCCAATTCTACAAGAAACCATTGGCAAAGGAAAAGTATTCCCCGAGCTGGTGAGAAATGCACGCAAATATGCCGTCACATGGTGATTCCTATTTATAGGTATTTGGTGTAATACAGCTGTTGAAGTATCTCAATATGTTTAGTCTGAGAAGTGCTGAGTCTCTGGCCTCAGGAGCTAAATCTTCGCCCAGCATTTTCTCAAGTCTCGCAATCTCGCGAGGAATGAAGTCGTAAGGGCCGTTGACTAGACTGTTGACTAGTTTGAGGTAATATCTGATTTCTTTGGCATATTTGTTTTGGCTTTTAAGATCGTTGAGTGCTTCCGTCAATTTATTGGCTAGCTTCACGCGCTCATGTTTTGGTGAGCCAACAAATGTGGACACCAGGTCGTCCAAGGAGTGAAGCAGGCCAGCGTCCGGGTGAAGACCACCGTCCTCGGCCCTTGTAGTACCAGCTCGTTCGTTGACGAACTCAGTGAATGCAGAAAGGGTTCTTGGACCTTCATAGAATTCTGGATTTTGCAAGTCTCCATTCTTGACGTAAAGCAAGGTCGGAAACGAGCGAATCTCGAACTTTTCCTTGATCCAATCAGATGGTTCGGGATCTGTAACCTGGACTTGCCCAATAACGACGATATCAGAGTCGCTTTGGTAGATTTGTGCAAGTTTTTGCCAGGTTGGCTTGAGATTCTTGCAATGGCCACACCAATCTGCCGTGACAGCAATAAATGCATCTTTGCCGCCAACAACATCCTCGATGTTCAAATCTGTCAGCTTCATTACTGGACTAGCTGGAGAGCTACGCGGTTTTACTCCAGTGTGGGCAGAAATGAAGTTGTTGAAGGCCTCGATAGACCTCGCGCCCTCAAACTCAATGGGATGCTGAACGTCATCCTTCTTGAACAATTTTATAGTCGGATATCCATTAATACCATACCGCTTACCCACCTTTTGGTGTTTGTCGGCATCAATGCGAGCAATTTGTACATTTGGCTCTTTCTCGTAAGCTGTTGCTAGCTCCTCCCAAACAGGTTCAAGCTTGGAACAATGACTGCACCATGAGGCATAAAACTTCACTAGCGTATGTTTGTCAGAGTTCAAAACCACATCATCAAAGTTGGACGTATCCAGCTCCAGTACCGAAGCAAGGGCCGCCGTAACAAACAAGAGAATGGCAAATTTAACAGTGGAGGTGAGCATTACAAATAAATGTTTGATTTGGGCAGTGCGAAAAAAAATAAATTTCAAAATTATCTTGTGATGCCCTCCAGGACGCCTAATTTGTGTCAGCGCTGCGAGGCCAATAAGGCTGTGATGCGCAGGCCCAAGAACTTGCAAAAGCTGTGCAAGGAGTGTTTCTTTCATGTTTTTGAGACAGAAATTCATCTCACCATAGAGAAGGAAAAACTGTTCTATCCGGGAGAGAAAGTCGCTATAGGGGCTTCTGGAGGAAAGGATTCCACAGTTTTGGCTTCCATACTGAAAACTTTGAACGAAAGGTACAACTATGGAGTTCATTTGGTGCTTCTCAGCATTGATGAGGGCATCGTAGGATATAGAGACGACTCTCTCGCAACAGTGAGAAGAAACCAACAGCAGTACGAAATGCCCTTGGAGATCGTCTCTTATAAAGACTTGTACAACTGGACGATGGATGAGATTGTTTCATGTTCAGGGGTGAAGTCATCATGTACATACTGCGGTGTTTTAAGACGGCAGGCTTTGGATAGAGGAGCAATGAAACTTGGAATTAATCATGTGGTAACAGGCCACAACGCAGATGATATGGCGGAAACAGTGCTGATGAACTTACTTAGGGGAGATACCGCGCGCTTGGAGAGCTCCACCAACATAACAACAAAGTCCACAGGGTCTCCAATCAAGAGATCGAAACCGTTCAAGTACTGCTACCAAAAGGAAATCGTTCTTTATGCTCACTACAAGAAACTCGACTATTTTAGCACAGAATGTACTTACGCACCAGAAGCATTTAGGGGAACCGCTAGAGTGCTGATGAAAAACCTCGAGAGTGTACGGCCGTCCTGCATTTTGGATATCATTTACTCGGGGGAGCATTTTAAATTGAAACAGAGGAAGAAAAGACCAGGTCCTAAAAAGCCTGACACAGAAAGTCAAGAAACAGAGATTCGCTCAGACGGATCTGTATCCTTGCGAAACAACGGAAATCGTTGCGAAAGATGCGGATATCTGTCCACCAACAAAATATGCAAGGCTTGTATCTTGCTTCAAGGTTTAGAACCAAGCAGGGCAAAGCTGAACATTGCAGCTGAGACAGGTCCACAAGTGACAGAAGATAAAATTCAGCATAGATTACAGCATCTTTCTTTTTAGAACTATAAATAATACGATTTGCCCGAAACACCCTCGAGTTCCTCTAGTTGATCATCGGTGAAAAACTTTGAATCGATGTGCCATGTGTCTTGACGGTTCTTTTTGAACCTAGACAAAACGGTCTTGGCAGTTCTCGAGATGACACCGTCATAGCTAGAACACCTTCCTGCCAATAGCCAGAGAATATTCGGCAACCACCTGGGAGGAGGCGAGGTGTAGGGGAATGCGTTAAGTAAGGCTCCCAAACCTAGAGTGGCGCCGTGGACTAGATTGAGTTCGTCAGCAGTCAATTTCTTACCTTTCACACGACGGTGTGTGTTGATAATCTTTGTAAACTTGGAAATGTAGCTATCAATCAGTGGTTGCATCTCAAAAGCCATCGAACCATGCACAATGGCAGAGAACACAGCGGCAGCCTGTTCTTTCACAGATACAGGACTTGAATACAGGAATGAGACAACTTTCTCAACTAGTAGAGCCCGTTGGTCAGAAGTAATGGTGAGGTACCGGACCGTGTAGTAGCTCTGAACGATGGTCAACAAATGCTCTTTCTGCACCATATTTGGATGCTCCAAACCAAAGTCGTTCACAATCAAATCAATAAACATTTTGGTCTGTTCTTCATCATAGCGGATAGAGGCAATCAAGAAATACATCACATTTGTATTGAGATGCGCCAACTGACATACATCTTTCATAGTATCGAGTTCAAAGAGATGAGGCAGAATGTAGTCTTTGAGGTATGGAACAAGCAAAACTCCGTACGAGGTCTTCAGAACATACAGCAGCAGTGTATGTAGCCCCCGAACATGAAACATGTAATCTGAGTCCACAATTTCCTGAGTCGACAGACCTTTGATCGTGGTGCTTAGTTGTTTTACTCTTTCAAGATATGAAGTTAGACACTCGTCAAACACAGGAGGCATTTCAAAGGGTAAAAGGCCCATTCCATTTGGATATTGAAAAGATTCTTCCAGCAGTTTCTCTTTATTGTTGAACGACTTGATGGAAGTGTATGATAATGCGTCGAATAGGGTAGCCGCAGATCTTTCGGAAACAATTTGGTACGGGTGCGATAGCGAACCAAAAAATCTCCGAATGACCCCGTCAAAGTCATGGTAGCGGTTCAGAACAGAAGACATGTACGACTTGAGGAATCCGATTCTGGACGAAATATTGAACGGGGAAGTGTCACCTGATAAAGGAACCTCAAAGTCGCATATGACAGATACAACTTTAGGGACCCGACGGCAATCAAAATGAGCAGGCAGCCACCAACAAAACACTTTCCAGATTTTATGCGTGGACTGGGTAATCCCGGTCTTAAAAATCTCAGCTAGCTTTGCCGAAATTAACTCATCAGTTTCCTCCAGGTGTTTAGAGTTGTATTTGTTGGCTAGCAGCAAAGCACAATACACTTCACTTAGTGCCACATGGGATTGTTTCTCCTCTTTGTTGTAGACCTCGTTACAAACTTCAAACCATTCTGAATAATTCATGTTGGGCGTGTAGCCGTATGAAGATATGAGGATAATCAAGTAGAAGAAATAAACCAGATCTGGCTGGAACTCTGCGTTTGCTTCTCCTTCGTCCATGTGCAATCTCAGAATATCCAGGATCCACTGTTTAGTGACCAAATCGCCAAAGGCCTTGATTGTCGCAGAGTCTTGCGGATTGAGGTTCAATGATTCAACAGACTCATTCTTGACAACTTCCATTTCATCATTCCAGCACAAAGTCGATATCCAAAGTTTGTTATCAATGAAAAACCTTGGATCTTTAAAGTTTGACATTTCCTTGAAAAACTCTTCTGGTCGGTCCATGCCAATAATATCAGAAACAGCGCAAACGTTAGCCAAACGGAACGAGGGGGAGAAAAATCGCTTCAAGTCATAATTGATCGCTGCCCGTGTCCGTGTTGCATCGAGAATAGAAGATAGCCAAAGAACGCAGTCTTCGGTGATTTCTGGATGAACTCCATTGATTGACTTCCCAAGAAGAACAAGAATCTCTTTGTCCAAAGGAATCTCAAGGTTGGACTGCACGTCAGCTAGCAGTTCCAAAGCTTTGAGTCTAAATTTCCAATGGAGCTCTCCTTGAGAACGCCTGAGCACGGAAAGCTCCAAACGCCTGAGGCGGTCCATAATCAAATGTCTCTTGCGATCCTTGGCACACCTCAAAGCTTTCACTTGAAGTGAGACTGTTGAAGAGGCCGGCTTTATTGAATCAACCAAGCTATGGTCGATCAGGCAGACAATACTTGGAACCAGAATATGGTCTTTCATGGAACCATAAAGCTTCATTGCCAACGAGTTGACCTCTGAATCATTGACTTCCAACGAACGAGCCAAAAGATCTTCATATTTGGCAAAATTGTGGAGGCTTCGTTCTGCAAAACCTTTGAACTTCTTAACCAAAAAGAACCTCATCACATTTTTGAGCCTCTCTCTGTCCTCATTTAGCAACGCCACTTCCCACTCTTTGAAAATTCCATAAACGAGGTTCGTGCAATTTAGTATCTTGTTGAGTGCCGAACCTAGAACCATGGTAGCATTTTGCGCAGTTTCATTGTACCTGCTAGCAGCCAAGGAAACAAGATCTTTGATCAACAGCTTGTCCGTATCACTTGGGAGCCTTGAAGAACGCGAGATTGACAATCTGTTGCAATGGTAAATAGCCAAACGGGCACCAATGACCGTTCTTGTGTACGGTGAGTTCACGTGCGGAATGTTCAAAAGGTCCACTAAATGGATGTGGTCAATGAAAATGGGGTTCTTCGATCCAAAATTACCACAATTTTCTAGCCAACATTTGATACAGTGTACAACTTGTTGACAAAGCTCAACAGCACCGTCTTGTTGCATTAGGCATTTGATCAAGCCATGTAAGCTTTTACCAATTCTTTCTCGAGCACGATGCAACTTCATATATGTCGCGTCACAATGATTTGTGAGTTGATCTCGTCCTTCATAATGGTAGCCAAAACTGTAGAGCACTGGAGGTCTTTCAGTGAGATAGCCAGCTAGACATTCAGGATCAGGAACTGCAGCAGGGGTCACGAGTCCGCTTGGGGACTCTGACTCTGTTGGAGGACTGTTAGACTCCATCTCTGATCTCAAGCGGTACTCGCCTTCTGTATCTTCCATAGCTTCTTCATTTGACTCGTGATCCATATCACGATCAAACGTCTCTTTCATCAAGTCACCGGCGACATCCCTGCCTAGCTCCATTGGTTCTGGAGAGTTTTCAGTTTCAACGTCAACTTTCTCGCTGTCCAGCGATACCAATGAGGCAGAGGATGAAAGAGCGCTAGATGAAAAACCATTAAACATCAGTTTGTTGGCGCTGAAAGAGTCCATACTAAAGTTCGGATCAAACAAAGTGCATATGCCAGCAAGGCAGCTTTCTAGCAGGTTCACGTTGAACTCAATTCTGTCAGAAACAGCAAGAGAGATTTTTTCATCTGCATCGAACGCTTGCACAAACTCGTCGATCTCATTAATAGCCAAGGAAGACGTAAAATCAAAAAACTCAACAGCCTGCTCTACGTTCTTCGATGAAGGAACATACCAGGAAAAATTGAGGTGGTCCAAATCGAATCTAGATTTTTCAAATTGGAACCCTCCCCAGCAACGATGATCCACAGGCCCATTCTTATCAATCCAAGACTGAGGAATCAGCCTGCGCTCTAAGAGTCTTGTCAATGTGGTACCTGCCAGGAGTGATTCAGGAATTGTGGTGGCTGCAAAAGCGGCTTCACCTCTCAATTTAATGAGTTTATTGGAGATCAGATCCCTCATCTCGCCGAAGGTTCTTTCATCGAGCCCGTTTGCCCCAAGGAGAGAGCCAGAAAGAAGCTTAAGATACCATGTTAACCGAGCGTCCTTAGCGAGGATTTCCTGTGTACGAGTGGCACCAGCACCATGGTCAATTTCCTCCTTTACATGCTCCACCAAGTACTGATAGAATTTGGGAAATTGGTTCTTTGGGTCTCTTCTGATGATGAGTTCAATGATGTTGAAGAAAACAATGGCGACCGAATGTTGCACGTTGTTGCTGATATATTGGTAAAAAGAGTCGGCTAGAATATTGTACATCTCGTCAGACAGTGACTCAACCAACGAGTCAAACGTCTGTGAAATGTAAACGCTTGCACGTGTTTCCACTTGGCCATCATCCTCGAGACTAGGCGAGAGCTCCAGATACTTGTAGCATTTCTCAGCGAACTGACGAATAAATTCTCCAAATGAAGATGAGCTCGACTTGAGAGCTTCCAGCTCAATGTCAGGATCAAATATAAACTGGTCAGGTATATCTTCACCGTAATATAGTTGGCGCGGAGCATTTTTGTAATACTTTGCCTCCAAATATGCCAGGTGCTGCGTTGTAAAGTCTAGTGCCACAAGCCCTCCGTCACCTTGGCCCTGGCTCAAATCCGAAATAGGCACAACAGCAGCAACGGATTTGATAAATTCCAGAGTAAGAATTGTTTTTTCAGGATCATTGGAGTCGATACCGGGAACAAGCATCGATAAAAGTCTCGGGATGTGGACACGGTAAACAGGCAATTGAGCCATGTATCTTACCAAAACTGTCAGCTCGTGGAGAACCACATTGATTCTGTGAGTAGAGTTGACAGACTCAAAAGAATTATAAATGTCCAATAAAACGTCGTCCAGTATTTTCTTCGGGTTAATGAAAGCTAGTATTTCCAAAGCAGTGATATACCTCTTTCTCTGCGAAACAGACTTTGATTGGACTCCAAAGTGTATTAGGGGCAACAGCATGTCAATAAATTGCTCTGTGATCTGAGGCGAGAGCTTGACGTCTTCCGGCAGTTTAGAGTAATCATCCAAGTATGAATATCGAAGCGATTTGTCCTCGTTTTCCTCCAAAAGTCGAATGTGGTACACAACAGCCATTCTCTTCACAGCCTGGGATAAAATAACAGACCATCCGCCTGAATTCGATGGGTGAACCAGAGTGTGCAAAGCTCCCCAAAATGTTTTGAGCAAATCCATGACACCATCTTTTTCGAGCGCGTGTTTCGAGGTCATGGAATTGATAATCATTTCAATCAATAGCTTGATGTACTGTGAATTTCTCTCATCTTTTCTAAACGATCTGGAGGTCAATAACAATTGGTTCATAATGAACTTAAACTGCTCCTCGGTGAAAATACCGTATTTGCCCATGATAACAAAACTGGGATCGCTCGATTGAACCTTTAACACCTTATCAGATATATTGGCAATGACATTTAGCAGAGAGGTAATTTCTGGAGTAAGACGTTGAGACGTCCAACATGAGAAGAAGAACGGCAAGTAGTATCTGATATCTCTTTCGTCATAAAAGACACGTCCTTCTTTGACGATGGGCTTCTCAAGCACAATTGGAACCAGCACTGCCATTTGAACGAAAGAGATGGATACCGACTGGTTATTGTATCTGGACATGATCTTCTCCATAATCTGAGGAACGCTATTCTCGTCGAAAAAAACGTTGACCTTACCAGCAAACTTGACCAGGTGGCCAAACCTGCGGTCGTCACTGAAATGAGAGGAGCCACTTGCATCAGGCATGATGCTGTTAAGTTCTTCATACAATGGCTTCCAATCCAGGCGGAGACCCTTCTCGTACAATATGTCCTTCTCTTTCAATAAGAGGAAGACGACATTCACGTAAAACGGTATGTTGATCTCCTGTCCTCGAGAGAGGATCACAGCGTAAAAAACCTTGACCAGGGCAATGTTCAACGATGCAGGAATTACAAGACCCATTCTAAGCAGGTTCTTGAGCTCTTTGGTCCAATGTTTGAGGCTGATAATAGCTGCAGATTTGATATGAACATTCGGCACCGGTGTTGATGCAAATTGCTCACCTTCCGCGTCTGAAGGATAACTTTCATCGTAGTCCTCGTAAAATTCATCTTCATCGCTCCCTGCATCTTCGCGCTCGCTTTCAGTTTGGTTCAGAGTCTCATAACAATCTTCTTCGTGCTCCGTCGTTTCATCGTTGTTGCTGTGACTAAGTAACGCGGATTTTGCTTTTTCGAGATCAGAAACACTGATGCTCAGATTCCCTTTGAGATCTTCGCTCTCAATGGCAATGTACAAATGCTTCACTATGTGACTCAAGTACTGGTACTGATCTCTAATGCTCTCTGTCTTGTATGGGAGCAGCTTTTTTGGGTTGAGATCCTTTTCGACTCTGGTAGCGAAAAATGGCGATTTATCGTCCAATTGAAGCCTAATGGTCTCATCGTCGTCGTAAGGAACGTCCAAGCCATAGTTGACGAGTGTTTCGTTATCATCAAATGTCTCATATGGCTTAGAAAGTCCCGGAACGCTTGTATTCTTCCTGCTGTCAGGAAACACGTGATGCATAGAGGAATTTACGCGGTTCATATTCGATGCTGAGACGGACCGTGAAAGAGGAGAACTCTCCCGAGGAGAGTTCATGAGATAACTCCTTATTTTACTATAGTCTGCCATTTTGCAAGCTGTAGTTTGAGGTTTCGTGCAATTGAGAAACGAAAAAACAGCAGAATATATCCAGTGCTAGTGAGTAATCACTTTACGGATGTCAATTGCGCAAGAGCACTTTTTTAGTTTCAGTAGCTTGGAGTTCTGACACTTCGAATGGCGAAAAAAAATCGCCCTTGGATCTGATGTATATTTTTTTTATCTTATGTAAATGCTTATCAAAAAAACAGTTTTTCAGCCCCCGATACCAGCACTGAATGCGGTGGCCCAAAGACGGGACATTCCGTTGTCGAGCCATTTGTATTGGAAATTTGGGGCTGCAAAGAACTCGTAGGACGATTTTGGGTCGAACAGAGCCCTGTTCAACATCAGAATGCCTTTCCAACCGTCGTCCAGGCTACCAACCACGGAGCTTAGCTGCTCATTCCATTCTTCCTCGACAAACTGCGGATCCCGGAAATATGACGACATTGGGGTGATTGGAAGCATGTGGATCCCGTGGATGTACTCTTTGTTCAATCCAAAGTACGTGGCATGGTCGATTTTGTTCTCAAACAGTATACCCGAAACTTTGTTGGCCTTAAAGTTCGGAGGAACAACAGTATTGTCCGACCTGTACAACATGTACATGTTTATGGCTCGCTTTTCGATTCCCAAGATAAGTGACGCGAGCTTTTCCAATTGGCTGTTGCCGGTAATTAGACCCCAGAGTTTTATTCCGTAGTAGCAATGGTAGTCTTCGCTGCTACTTTCTTCGTCTTTTCCATCTCCATGAGCAAAAAGACCATTGGCAAAGCTGTGGCCGTTGAAGAAGTCGAAACAGCGAAACACAGGGAAATAAGAGTCCTCCTTGCTCGGGTTGGCAACGTCTCTGATCAGTGTGTCAACCCAGGCTCTCGAAAACTTAAGGAAGGAGCCGTCTCCGTAGGATTGATCAGCCAGAGCCACAAGCGCGGCCGCGTGGATATGGTATCCGTAGTGGAAGTGATGGTCGTTGTAGAAGCAGTTTCCAAAGTCGACATAGAAGTTCCCGTCGTTCAGACCGCCGGTGGATACCACTCCTTTCCAGTTTGTCTCGTAGACCAAGGGAGCCTGCTGCTGATTGGATATAAATCTATGGAAGGCACGTTTCATCTTGTCAAGCTGTTTTCTGGCAAGTTGGGCATCTTTCAGAACAAACGCCACCACGTACAGCATGAACGCTCCTTTGTCTAGGATTTTACCCGCAGTGTACATGGAGTCGGTGTTGGAGGCATTGACAACATCGAAAGAGTCGACTTCCTCGTTTGCAATCTGTCTGATACAGTCCAGTCTGTCCTGGGAGTAGCCAGTGAAGCCGTGCAGCTGAGACCAGGGCTCGAATTGGACCTCTGCCGGAGGCAACTCCTCGTTCATGACAAACTGCTTCGTCAAATAGGCTTTCATCGGGCCCTTACATGTGGAGTCCAGAGTCATGTTGACGGCTTCTGAAGCGGTTGATTGGTCAAAGACAGCGTACTGGTGCGGTAGGGCCCATTGGATGGTTTTCCCGCTGGCAGAGCGACCGTTCAACTTGTAGTCGAAACAGTACCGTCCAACGCTATCAGCACTACCCGAAAGTGTCATATCATCCACGTAAGCCCCTGCCGCAGCGTCGTATGGTTGTTCGTCACCGCACAGTTTAGCAATCTGGACGAGTCCAGGCGTCGTTCCGACAACTGTGTACGCATCGGCCAGTTGTAGGTCTCCCGAGGAATAGATCACCCAGTTTGTCTGATCAAACAGCGTAACAACATACTTTTTGAGCTCTGAGCCCTGTTTCTGCTGGAAGTTCTGTAGTCCAACCTTGCTCTTGATCATAGGGCTAAGACCATCGTAAACTGCCGTCACAAACCCCATCCCCTGAACCAACTTGACAGACATGCTTTTGCCGGAATAATCAAACCTGACACCGCAACTGAACCGCTCACACTCGCCGACCAGCAGCTCGTGGCCATGCTGAAGTTGCTGTGAGGTCAAGAGCAAAGAGCAAATGCCAACCGGACTGAAAAAATACTTGACAGGGTTGGCATTCGGGTCGTCACCAAACACTTTCTGGGAGCTGGCGGTGTGCGAAATTCCGAGGCCGACGTAGTCCGGATCCTTACTGTACCACACGCTGTATGGATGTGTCCACACCGGAAGCGTTTGTTCGCCCACTAGCAAGTTTCCATAGAAGTTGTTTGTCTGGACTGGCTTGTCCTGCTTGTAGAATTTGGGGAGCGGCACTGGATGGACAGATCCGCAGGGAACGGCCGGAGGATCGCAGGAGACGGGAACAAACAGGCTGTTGGAATCTTTTTGATCCTTCTGCACCGCAGTCTGCTGTCCTTGGTAGTCGCGTGGTGGAATTGGTGGAGGAGGCATTGCAAGAGAACTTCCACGGCTGTGCAATTGCATATTAATATTTCGCGCACAGCCTAAAATATAGCAGAAAATTCTCATGAGTCAGGTAGTGAAGATCTGTGGACTCAGGTCTGTCGTTGAGGCTCAAGTGGCAGCTGACAGCGGGGCGCATCTGTTGGGAGTAATTGTGGTACCAAATAGAGCAAGAACTGTGGACCCTGAGCAGGCGAGACAGATAAGCAGGCTGTGCCGGGCGAGACGGCGATCGCTCGGGCGTGAGTTTGTGGACCCCAAAAAGCTGCTCGAGCATGTACGAAAATCTGATTCCGAGGGGCCTGAGTGGTTTCGGCAGTGTGCGCAGCTGATTACTGAAAACGGGCCGTATTTGGTCGGGGTATTCAGAAACCAGCCTTTAAACGAGGTCATGAAGCTCTCGCAGGATCTGGAGCTAGATTTCGTGCAGCTACACGGGTCGGAGGATTTTCCGCTCTACATCAATCATCTCGATCTGCCCGTGATCGCCAGATACGTGCTTAACAAGCCCAACATTGCAGAGGCTACCAGAACACATCTACATATACTTCCGTTGCTGGACTCAGAGCTCGGAGGTGAGGGCAAGGTCATCAATTGGGACGACGCTGAAGAGTTCAGCAAGCAATATCAGGGCGTCTACCTGCTGGCAGGCGGTCTCAAGCCCGAAAACGTGCGCCTGGCGTTGTCGGTGCAAGGATGTTTAGGAGTAGACGTGAGCGGCGGAGTGGAAACGGACGGGGTGAAGGATCTCGATAAAATTAGGCATTTCATCGCCACTGCCAACTATATAGAGTGACTATGTAACTAACCAGAGATGAAGAACCACTTATCAATCGACTTGTCGATAGGAGCAGCCGGCTTAGGGTCGGCAGCAGGAATGCCAGCGTCTGCGGTGGTAGCACTGTTGTTCAAGGTGGTGTTGGTGAGTTCGATGTCCTTGACAGAGCTCTCGCCAGCAATCAGCTTCTTCCAGGAGTTGTTGCACTCAGCAATGACCTCCTCGGCGTATTTCTTGTTCTTACACTCACCAGAGAAAGCAAACTGGTTTTCTGGCTTTCCATCAGGGATCTTGTAAATTCTGAACCACTCGTTGGTAGCTCTCAAAAGACCTGGCAAGTGCTTCTCAACATCCTCGATGTCGTTCAATTTAGGAGCCAATGGGTCGTTGACGTCGATGACGATCACCTTCCAGTCGGTCTCGCCCTCGTCAAGAAGAGCCATCACACCCAAAACCTTGACCTGCTTGACCTGGCCCGGGTATGAGACAGCCTCACCGATCTCGCAAACGTCCAGTGGGTCGTTGTCACCAGCGGCTCTGGTCTCTGGGTGGACCGTAGTAGGATCCTCCCAGGTCTGTGGGAAGGCACCATAGTTATGGATGTAACCGTGGTGAGGGAAACAGTTTCTCACAAATCTCAATTTGCCCTTCTTGGTGTCCTGGATGATCGGGTTTAGCTTTTGCTCCTTGGAAATTTCAAGTTTGGCGTTGGTCCATCTTGGAACCTCAACAACCATGTTCAAAATTTGCTTGCTCTCGTCAGCATACAATGGAATGTCGTGGAATGGCGAGATTGGCTTTCCGTCCTTCTCAAGGTACACTTTGTAGTCCAAGGTGTTGGCAGCACCAATTTGTCTCACAGAGTATGTCATTCTTAGTGTCGAATTTTTACAACTTGTCTTTTTCTCGAACAAGCACTGTCAACGACGAAGCTACACCTCACACCAGCAGCAAGGCATTAAAATCAAATTTCAATTACTCCCCATTAATACACATAGCGAGATTAGAAACATTAAATCTCAGCAACACAAAGAAAGTTAACTGTGGCGTCATCAGACTTTCTGGATATCTTCATAGTCTGGTGGCGGACCAGTGTACCTGTTCTTTCCGTTGTCTTCCACAACGGCGTTCTCATCGCTGATCAGCAGCTTTCCCTGGCAACGCTCCACAAAGCTTCTGCTCAGGCCCTGACTGTCACGTGCAATCCACAAGTATGGCTCATCCACCGAGGCAGCTGGGTCTTTAAACGTCAGACCCTGGTCAGGAACTGGGTCTTGCCACGAGACAGGAAGAATTGACCTCACGTAGTTGAAGCTCAAGTACGTTCTTGGCTTGAAGTATCTGTTCACGTATCCCTTCACGTAAGACGCACTAGCATAGCGTTTAACATCAAATTTATTGACCTGCTCTTCGGTAACGTTAGCCTGGTTGAATGGCCTCTCTTCGTTGTCCAGGGTTCCGATTTTCTCCAAGTCGGTGGCAGCAGTATGGCTGTCGCTCGCCAACGAGTGCTGCTTCGCACCTCCGCCGTACTCAGAGAACTTAGAGGAATCAGAGCCGTCAGCGACAAAGTAAGTCTCGCCCTCTTCCTGGATTTGACGCAGACCTTGGTCGCTCATTGGATATGCACCCGTAATTCCTCCGTTGGCCTCTTTCATAGCTCCGATTGGAACGGTGTCAAGAAGCGGCTCAAACTTCCATTTGCAATAGAGATGGGCAGCAACGGTAACGGCCAGCATGAGTGCCTCCAGAACCACACATGGCCAGTTCTTTGGCATGACAAACAGGGCAATCAAACAGAGCTCGGCAAGGTACAAGCCAACAAAGACTTCGAACAGGGCTAGAGGGTAGTTGCGGCCTCTGTTGTCAACATTGCGATCGAGAACGTAGTTCAAGTTGTAAAGGTATGCAATGTAAATGAGAGAGTAGGCGATGCTAGTGAAGGCAATAATAATCGGCGAGATGATTGAATAAACAAGCATAATGACCGTGAAAAGACCGAAAGCAGCGTATGTGGTACCCCACGATGGAGTTCCCAAGGTATTGTAGCGGTTCCACTTCTTTCTTGGGGTGCCATCAAGAAACCTTCCAAGGAAAAAGGAGAGAATCAAACCAACGATTTGGGCCAAAGCACCAGAACTGATCGACAGCCCTTGCAGCAACATGTACGAAATGTAGAAGTTGGCAGCAGCTGGTAATTTTTGACCGAGCAAAGGCATAGCACTAGATGGATCCATAATCACATCAGAAACAGAAGAGGCAGCAGCAGAGGTACAGGTCGCAACCAAAAAAACCTGAACCACTTGGAAGCCGTAGTACCATTGCTGAGTCCAGAAGTCAACACCTTGAACTGTCATCTGTCCACTTAGTTTACCCATCTTTCTGATGAATGGTGGAAGCAACATCATCAGCACGGCAAGAGCAATGGTTGGGAGCAAAGCGGTGATGATACCCATAAGAGCCGTAGGCATGTTGTTGATGAAGCGCAAGAAATGCACTTTTTCAGTCAAGTAGTTGATATTGGAAATAGCACCGACAACGGCAACCGGAATGGCCCAGAAAATGATTGTTAAGGTCAAAATCGCAATTGCAATAGACCGCTTTCCTGCTCTCACCTTGGCCGTAAGACCGGAGTTTTCCCAAACAACATCGTCAGGAGTAATGGAGGTGAATCTTCTCGAGTATTTGAGCTCTTTTGAGTATGGAACACCTTGGTATGCTCTTTGCAACTCCAAGTGGTTGGCAAACTCAATGAACACAGACCCAGTCTTCTTAAAACCGTCCGGGTATTTCAATTGTTCATCGTTAATTTTCTTGTTGTACTCGCCAACCTCGTCAATACCAGTAGTGAACAGAGCCTTTTTCTTTCCGAAGAATGGAATTTTAGAATCCTTGTAAGTTGGAAGCTTCTTTTCTGGAATGTAGGAGGTAATTTCGTTGGCTGGCTCGGGAACTGGCTTGTTCTTTTTCAAAGCCTTAGCTCTAAGCTTTATGGCCTTACCAACAACCTTCACAATGCTGTTCTCAAGCTTATCAGAAAGTTTGGTTCTCTTCTTGACAAGCTCTTGCAGCTCTTTGGTATCTCTTGTGTACCAAACGTTCACAGCAGCTGGGAACAGTCTGTGCAAAGTGTCCTCGTCTAGCATTGAATCTGGAACATTGTCAATAAACAGGGTCTTGGAAGAAATCAAGGACGAGTACAGTGGAGTGGTCTGCAAAGCGTGTCTGAAACTAGTGTAGTAGATCAACTCTTTGTAAATTGTGTAAATGACAAGGCCGAAAAACAACCAAGAGCAAAACACATGGGCAAAGGATCTCCATCTTCCAGCGTTATTCGCGTACGAAATGATATCAAACCCTTGCTGGTTAGCACCTCCAGTGGCGTTGACGGAAAACAAGACTGGCCATATGAATAAAGCGCCGACAATTCCTAACGACGAGAAGGTTAATATGTAGCGCAGGAAAAAGTAGCCGTCAACACCACTCTTCTCAATGACGTATGACTCTGGTTTGGAGAGAATGAAGCTTATCCAAGCAAACGCGCCTCTAGGCTGCGGATCTGCCCTGAGTCTGCTAGGAACAGTGTCAACCGTTGATCTTGGCTGATACACTCTTTTGAACTTGTCCTTGCAGACAACAAAAATTGTAATGAAAACAGCGAAAATAATCAAGTTCAAAATCAGTGCAGACACAAAGGCCGATACGGACGAACTTGATTGAGCCATGACTGTTGGAGAGAAGTTGAACTAAATTAAGCGAAAAAAAGATTGCTATGGATTTGTATGAAAATATATAGGAAGGTTTTGTTATTGATTTTACTGCTAGCCTACCAGCCACCTTGTTGAAATCTCATGTTCTATTGTTGTTAAAAATTCAAGTATCTCAATAGCTGCTTTGCATGGCTCTAAAACGGAAACCATGCAGAAACTACGCAGCAATACTTTTGTTCTGAAATTCACAAGTAGTTCGCAAACAAGGATGTGAGATAATAGGAAGGTCGCCTGACGCCTGGACACCGGTTTGCACCAAATTTTCTGCATAGCCACTCAATTTATGCAAGGAAGTAGTTTTTTTTTGAAAAGATTTCCCATGCATAATAGTCATAAACATTGTAGAAAAACTGTCAGGGACGCCTTTTAGAGGACTAAACTTTCCATTCCTATTGCAATAACAGGCAGACGTTTGCATTCGAGCCCCTCTCTATTGCTTAGTTAGGCCATACTTTGCCTGGTAGCAGCTCGATAAACAATATCCTACGCAAGTCAATTTTCTTGCTTGCTTGGCACTTGCAGGATAATCTAAGCAAATGCTACACGAATTTCAGGTGAATGTTCCTGTTTGCTGGTGTCCGGATGTTTTCCAGGTGCCCGAATTGCAAACTCTATTCACCAGCCACCATCGCCACAGCCAACCCACAAACTTTGTTTGAGTTTTTTCGGAAAGTCAACGTGCTTGTCAATATAAACAGATAAGATAATAAACTCCTTCGTCACCGTAAACAATTAGGAACCGAACTTTGGCGCAGTGGTTGTACAAGATATATCACAACCCTCTGACAATATGAAGGTAAGTGTGCACGCAATGATCGCGTTTTCGGTAGCTAACGGCCCAGTACATTGACGAGTTTGACATTGAGCTTGTCAATCAAGCACTCAGTTTTGACACAACTGATATGCACATCCAAGGAACGGTTGACCTCTTCACCACGAAGCCAATTGGCTCAGACCGCAAATTGTACAAAACTATCGACCGCTTGTACTGCAATAGCGAACAGCAAGATAGACAAACGGAACAGAAAAGCAGGGCTAATAGCGATGTTTCGATGAGCAATTCGCCGCCTAAGGACGTGTCGTATATCTCTCCAGAATTTATTCGGTTGAAGAAACGCTCCTCGAGCTACTCACACCCGACGCCAAAACCGACTGCGCGTTCGCTCATTCAGAAAGACCCAATTAACAAGTCGCGCACTCGCTCTTTCCACTCGCCATATATGTCTCCTCCGAAATCTCTGCCGAAGTCTAATGGCTTTGATAAGCTTCTGAACGAGGAGCTTGACAAAATACCCATGTTGGACGATCAGTACTCCCCGTTCGGTCCTCTCAGCCAACAATCGTCCAGACGCCTTTTTGCGTACCTCATTGCTATTTTAAACTCGGTGTATCCGGACCACGATTTCTCGAATGTGCAGC
This sequence comes from Ogataea polymorpha, assembly GCF_001664045.1. NCBI lineage: Eukaryota > Fungi > Ascomycota > Pichiomycetes > Pichiales > Pichiaceae > Ogataea > Ogataea polymorpha. The sequence goes on along the minus strand of NW_017264698.1, from coordinate 1,091,406 downwards.
CAACGAATTTCACGCTCATACCTTCGTCCGCGGAACTGATACAACGCATAAACTCGCTTCTCATATCGCTCGGCAAGTCGTCCGGACTCGGCTGGATATGGCAGACAATAAATACTCACATGGATTTAGATGATTGCACGTGTTTCCAGTATGAGCCTGCGCAGTCGTTTCTGAATGACTTGCCTGGTACCTTATGGTGCAACATGTATTTTGCGTTCAACAAGAAAAAGAAGCGCGTTGCCTTTATCAGTTTTTCTGCTACAGTGTTGCAGGACACAGACACTGCGATCACGTATCGCAGGACTAGCAAGGTCGGCACTTTGGACGAGGAAGCTGGTAAATTCGACGAGACGCAAGAAGAGTATGATTTGCGATATTCCCTCGAGGGATCTTCTGAAGCCATCTACGAAGACGTGTTTGAAGACGACGATTATGATGACATGGATGAGGACGAAGATCAATCCTCCGCGAAAACAACCGGCGATATAGAACTAGAGTAGATGCTCGCTTATAGGTAACAAGGCTGTGTAAGGGTGACGCGCAAAACGAAAAATAATTAGGGAAAAAAGATAGATAGTATGGATCTCGCTCACGAGGTAGGCCATTTTCCGCTTCTGGACGATGAAAAGTTTGAGCCGCTTTTGAACGCCTTTGAGATACAAGGTATAACCTCCCAGGAACTTTTGATGTGGTCTATGCAAGACATAGCTAAGAAGACAGGACACCCTGAACAAGACGTGAAGAACCTTGTCTCGGATATGAAACTGCATCTTGAGAAAGAGCTCCCCAAACCACGAAAGATCGATGATTGCATCCCACAGCAAGCTTATTTTACCACTGGCGATGAAAAACTAGACAAAGCCCTTGATGGAGGTATTCCGTGCGGGTGTCTCGTGGAGATCAGCGGAGGCTCTGCGACAGGAAAATCGAATTTCCTGATGACGTTGAGCATGACCAGCCAGCTACCGTTAGAGTTTGGTGGACTGGCCCCGTCATTGTTTGAAAAAACGCGAAAGCCCGTTCAAACCATGTACATACCTACCGAGAGCGCGTTGAGCACAAGACGACTCAGCCAGATATCCAGCCATTACAAAGAGCTTCTTCGAGCAAATGGGATCCAGGATAGTACGATATACCCACAGATGGAGAACGTGATTACTCCCTCAATTGCTATCTCCGACCTCGAGCGCCAGGACCGATGTATATTTTACCAGCTACCGTTGCTACTTCAGCGAAATGAAAATGTGAAGGTGGTCATACTGGACTCAGTCACACACCATATCCGAGCAGAGCTTCCTGTGAGCCAGCGACGGTCGTATATTATCAAACTGGGACGGTTTTTGCGGAAGTTGTGCAGTGACTATTGTGTCACCGTGGTCGTTGCGAATCAGATGACCGACAAGCCCCTGGGCGATATTATTAGTGACGAGGTGTTTCTCAAGATGAATGCAGACTACCAGCTGGGCTGGTGCTACGGGTGGGACGAGGTCGGTGTTGTTTACCGCCAGCTGTGCTCGCGCAACAAGCAGGACTTTGACACCTACGACGAGATTGACTATGCAGATTATTCTGCCGACTCGAGCACGCAGGAAATATCTCAAAGGAGCTCGACGCCGATCTGGGACCAGCTCAAGACGGAACGCAAGAAAATGTTTGAGTCCAAATACAAAAACAAAGTGTCTAAAATCAAGACTGTGCCTGCCCTTGGGCTGGACTGGCTAAATTTTCTTGACGCACGAATATCTTTGATCAAAGATTATAAACCAATACTTAACGAGCAGATGATAGAGGAGTTCAGTGAAGACCTGGGGATCGACTCGTCGTTTTTGCGCTCACAAGATGACGACGAAAACGGCAACTCGAGCGCTGAATCAAAGCGCAAAACTGTGGCAGAGGTGCTTATGTCGAACGACTACCTGGCCAATTATAATTTTGAGACTCAGCGAAAGCTGCTCATTGTTTTCAGTCCTCTTGTGTCGGGTGCGCGCCAACGCGAGTGTATCTTCGAGATCTGGAACGGAGGCATCAGATGTCCTTAATCCCAAAATGGCAGTCCAATATGGTGGCCCCAGTCCTCCTTGATGTATCTCTTAGGCTCCTTTTCACCGATCTCATACAATTTCGTGAGATCTTCCTTAGTCAAAGGCACCTTTTTATAGCCCTGCTTTATTCTGTCTGGGTTCAAAGAACGAGGCAAAGCCACGCGTCCAGAAGCCGTGTGATAATTCACAAGGATGTCTGCAGGTCTGACGTTATACTTCTCGGCCAATTGCTTCACCAGAGGAAGCTCCAGGACCGGGGCACCGTTAGATCCGAATGGACTGTAAGCCTCAACGACAATCTTGTGTTTGTTGCAGAACTCCACCAGATCGTTTAGAGGTAGCTGTGGATGAAGCTCTATCTGGTTGATCACAGGCACGACGTCAGTTTCCTTTAATAGTCGGTCCAGGTTGCCAATGGAATAGTTTGAAACTCCGATGGCCTTCACCTTATTGGAATGCTTGTAGATATCAACCATTTTCTTGTAAGTGTCCAGAAAATCGCCGTCGTCCTCGATGACTTTACCGGAGCTGTCGCGAGGAACGGGTGGTTGGCCGTTTTCGTCAGATTTGAATGTCAATGGCCAGTGTTGCAGCCACAGGTCGACATAATCGAGTCTCAAATCCTTGAGTGACTTGTCCAGAGACTTTTGCGGGTTCCTCCACAGAGCAGGCCAGACCTTGGTGGTGATAAAGATGTCCTCTCTCTTGACTTTTCCCTCATTGAAAAGCTCTTCTAAAACCTCACCTAAAATTGGCTCCACACCGTAGTACCAGGCAGTGTCGATGTGACGGTAACCAGCATCGAGAATTGCTGCCCTGACAACTTCGCGCAAAATAGGCTTCTTGTCGTCCGGAGTCACTGTGCCTAGTCCGACGACCGGAATTGAAGTGCCGTTGTTCAATTGGATCTTCTCTTGCAAAATAGACATTACGAATTGAGCAAACTAACAACTCAAACTAATTACGCACACTGGTATTTATATAATTTTCTAGCCTTGGTTGCGCAATCAAAATCTGGTTTGGCTTCGGAATTGCCTTGCTAGATTTCGAATTTCGTCATTTTCTACGCTGATAAAGCTAGATCGCCGGCTTGAGGCAACGCTGGTCGACGCCATAGATTGCTGTTCGTGGCGACCGCCCAGCTTCGGCCAAAGACTGTTTGCTGCGTCCTGGAAATGCATATTTTGCTGGCTCAGATTGGACCCTGTGCCGTATGAAAATAGACTGTTTGTGTCGTATGATTGCGATCTGCCGGTTGCTGTGGACGGCGCAAGCCCAAACTCGCCGTTTGTGGCCTGGCCGCCTCTGCTGAGTGGGATGTTACACAGCTTGAGATTCTCAAGCGACCCGTCTACCAGACACCCTTTTTCTCTGAAATGCATGAGCAACCTGTTCCACATCGGATTTTTGCTCAGCGTCTTCGGGTTGCCAAGAATTGCCATTCCGAACCGCGCCCTCGTCAGAGCAACGTTGAGCCGTCTTGGATCACTCAGAAACCCAATTAGCTGGTTGTCGTTCGCACGCACACACGAAAGGATAATGTAGTCTTTCTCACGTCCCTGGAAAGAGTCGACCGACGCGACCTCCACCTCCGAGTACCTCGACTTATCTGCTATCAAGCCGTTCATCTCCATGTACTGAACGATAAATGTCGCCTGGCCGGCGTATGGTGTAATCACACCGATCTTGCCCGGGTCCACTCCTTCCTTCAGCAGTCTAGTGATTATTTTCTCGCAGTTCATGGCTTCTGTCCGGTTCAGATATGACGTGCCCGACGCACTGAGCTCCTCGCGGCCGAATACAGCCCAGAACATCATAGGAATCTCTCTGATCGGCCAAGGAAACGTACTCTCGGGACGAGATCTGCTCTCTGCAGTGACACCGTTCTGCAAACTACCGTCGTAGAAAACGTTGGAAGAAAACTCAGACAAGCACGGGTGCATTCTGTACTGAACCTCCAGCCTGATCGGCATGTGTCCCAGGTAGATAAGTCTTTCGAAGAGCGACTGTCTGAGTCCTGCATCGCCGGCCTTTCTGCTCAGTATCACTGGGCCGAGCTGCTGGTGGTCTCCCACAAGAATGACCTGGTTGGCTCCCTTCACGATCGGGATCAGACACTCGGGCTCCGAAGCCTGCGTGCTCTCGTCGATCAGCACCGTCCTAAACTTACGCTTGGCCAGACGCCGGTCGCCAGCACCCACGCACGTGCAGCAGATCACCTGACACTTGTTCATGAGTAGCGCCTCCTCCTTGTAGAGCAGCGACGCCATCTGCTTGTACTGTGATGCAGAAAGCTCGCCGTTCTTCTCCTTAAGAGCCAGGAGTCTTTTGAGGTCCTTAGACGCGTGCTTGCGCATCTGCTCCGTGAGCGAGAGGTGTTGCACAGAAGACTCCACGTCCTCGCGGCTCTTGGCGATCAGACGCAGAACACGGAGCCCCAGCTGCTCGAGCTTGGATGCCAGATGGTCGACTGCGATGTTGGAAGGCGCACACACCAGAATCTGGCCCTTGTGCAGCTTTGTCAGCTGGTACACTATGGTGGCAGAGGTGACGGTTTTTCCCGTTCCCGGTGGACCTTGAATCAAAGACAGCGGTTTAGATAGCACGTTGTGGATGGCGTTTTCTTGCGACGCGTTGAGCTTGGCAAAGTTGGGTATTGAGTATGATTTTTTCTTCTTCACTCTGAACTCGATCGACGGAGCATCGATCCCCATCAGAGCATAGTATATGTGTTCTGAAACGCTCTTTTTGTTCACAGCAAGCTTTTTCAGCGCGTCCTGCATCCTTGCATACGACGTTCCCTTCCACACAAGCTCGGCAGTGAAGCCCGTGTGGAGATGCGTTGGCACGCTTTTATTTTTCGAGTCGATCAGCTCCAATGTGAAAGTTTCGCGAGTAGCACTGGGGATCCGCACAATAAATCCAGACTGCTCCCACGGCTCTGCAAGCTCGGACCCACTGTAGCGCAGAATCATCTGGTCTCCAACTGCAAGCTTCATTCCCAGCGTATCGTACGACTGCAGTGCAAAAGTAGCTAGATGCAAGTCGTTAGTGCCCAGACTCCAGGCCACAGTGAGCCTCTCAAGACTCTGAGACTGCTTGAGTTGCTTGTCGTAGTTTGCTTCATACTGCACCAGCGGCGCAAACGAGCGCTGGTATTGGAATGCGTCGCTGTAGCGCATCAAAATGGGCTCCAGCTCTTCCTCCATCTCGGCCTCCTCCATGTCTTCAAGAGTGGCGTCCTTGTCCTGCTTCCACTTGGTCTCGAGCTTTGTTATCTGTAAGGAGGTGATTGGCTGTGCTTCCAGCTTCTCCTCCTCAGACGGCGGCTTCGCTACCCACGGAAGCAGCGCGCGGTCTTCGATTAATGACTGCCAGTTTGCTGTATTCCACTCCACGTTTTTTGACTGTGCACAAGGAAGACGACACAGAATGACAACCACGGAGTCTGTTTTCGCAGAAACAAACCCAAGCACAAATATGTTGCGGTTGCCGCAGTTGTAGCACTCTAGCATGGTGTCTCCAAGCTCCGAGTCCGGATGGAGACTGAGAGACTGGTGCTTGGAGAGCACAGTATGGGTGATTATATGGGAACCGGCCCCCGAGGTTTTCCCGTTGCAAAACCATTTCTGGCACGTGTTGCATTTCACCAAACTGTCAGGCTCAGATATGCCGCAGTAAGCGCAGGCATCGGGCGACTTGGTCATGGAGTTTGAATCGCCAAAAGTCTCGCTCATGGAATTATTTTTCACCAACACCTAAAACCTGTTATATTACTCGTACACTTATGTAAGCCGTCGGAAGAGTCTCAGCATGCTATATAGAAGGACGTTTCAGAGAGCTGTCTCTGCCTTGTCATGAGCAGTGTTGTGGCGGAGCAAACACGCTCCTCGCTCTGGTTCTGGTGCTCATACTCCACAAGGTCAGAGAAGGAGTAAAAATGAAGAGATTGCGTGAGATGTAGTTGCGATGGGGAATGCGAGAGTGTCTGCTCCGAAATGCTGGTTTTGGAGCTCCTGCGGCAGGAGGGAAGGTTCACAGAATGCGGGTATTCGACAATCTCTGTTGTATCCAGACTGGAGTGATCGCTGAGAAGCTCAACGGTGGAATCCAAAACGGGACATGTATAGTTGTCAGAAATCCAGTGGGGAGGGCAGGTTTGCGCGGGGCAGCCTGTGAGAGGCTGAACGTTTCGTTCGAATATGGCTTGTGTGTCTGACTTCGAATCGTTGCCAGTATCGGGCATCATAGAGCCAAGACATTCAATATCGTAGAGGTAAATAAAATATTGGGTGATAGAAATGCACCGATGCAATATATATATGTATGGAAGTTGTCACGCTTCTCCCAGTTCTGCTCATTCGCGGGGACCCTAATGAAAACACTGGGCGAAGGAAAAAGCCGGGTGCACAGCCAAAAAGTCACCCCGTCCCGTTTCTGCACAGCCATGATTCGTTAAGCGTCAGATGCACATTAAATACAAGCTTTTCTATCTAATTGTTTCATCTCGGTGCCATGATTCGAGAGTATCCCGGCCGGCTCACGGGGTCCTATGGAGGCACGTCGAAGGTCATTGAGAGCCTTCATTCACAGATCGACGGGCTGAAGGACAAGTTGGATGACACACAGGCGGAGCTGGACGAGTACAAGCGGAAGCTGTCTGTTGTTGTGAAACAGAACGAGACGCTTACCGAAAAGCTGTCGAACGCGAGACACCAGAACGAGGTGTCTGAGAGTCTACTGGCTCGCAAAGAGCGCAAGGTGCTCGATCTGGAGGCACAGCTCACAGAGGCCTGTTCTGCTGCCGATCGGTGGAAGTTTGAGGAGGAATCTTTGCGAAGGAAGCTGGCCGCTATACAGGAACAGGAGACCATGAGCACTGTTGAAGCCGATCGGCTGCGCGCATCCTACGACGTGGTTGTGGAGTCTCAGAAGGAGTACAAGTTGCGCACGCAGATGGAAGTTGGGGATCTGAGGCGGCAGTTGAAGCTATTTATTCAGGAGAGCAGCACCCGCTTGGAAAAAAATAATGAGAGCATGGGAGGGGTCAATGTAGCCCTGGAGGAGAGCTACAAAGTTGCCCGGGTGTGCAGTGAGCGTCTTGCCGCTGCGTACGAAAGAAAACAGGCTCATTTCGAGGAGGCGCTGAGCACGTTGGAGGCCAGCGTAAAGATACAGGAACAGAACACGAAAACCACTCTTGTCGAGTGCCAAGACGCACTGCAGCAGCTGAAACGGACACGGTCCAAGTACGCCATTCTAACAGAGTCTAACAGCGAAAAGGAAAATCGGGAGCCACCAGTATAGGGGCTGCTGAATCGAGAAACCAAGTGTTGAAATCTATTTTTTACTCTAATACAGTGTTGAACAAAGACAAGGTTATTAGCGGACTTAGAATAGGCCCTCAATTTCGCCGTCGTCGTTGACCTCGACGTTCATGAAGCCGCACTTGGTAGCAAGTCCAGGGATCGTCTGGATTTGGTCCGCAAGAGCATACAGATAGCCTGCACCGATGGAGGCCTTGATGTCCTTGATTGGGAAGGTGAATCCTGTCGGCACACCTTTCAGCTTGGCGTCGTGAGACAGCGAATATTGCGTCTTGGCAATACAAATTGGCAGGTTCGAGAAGCCCTGCGAGCTGTATTCCTTGATTTTTTCCTGGGCCTGGGGCAGAAATTCGACAGAGCCGGCACCGTACATGTTTTTGGCGATGGCCTCGATTTTTTCCTCGATCGACGAGCCCTCCGTAGCGTACAGGTAGCGGAACGACTCTGTTTGTCCCTGTTGCGAAGGGTACAGCTTGTGAGCACACTTGATCACGCCCTCGGCAAGAGCCTGGGCGCCCTGGCCACCCTCCTCCCAGTGGTTAGAGACAATGGCGTCGGTAGCACCAGCCGCAAGAGCAGCCTCCTTGATTACTTCGTGCTCCTTGTCTGAGTCAGAGGACATTCTGTTGATGGCCACAATCACATCGACGCCGTACTGTTTGGCGTTCTGGATGTGTTTTTGCAGGTTAGCACAGCCGACCTTGAGCATCTCGACGTTTTCGGTAGTATACTCCAGCGGCAATGGAGCGCCGGCCTTGACCTCGGCTCCTCCACCGTGCACCTTCAGGGCTCTGACGGTGACCACGATGATGATCACGTCTGGCGACAAACCGGACGATCTGCACTTGATGTTCAGGAACCGCTCGCCTCCCATAGTGAAGTCAAAGCCGGCCTCTGTGATGACGTAGCCGGCTTGTTCCCTCTCCTCCTCGGGACTCAGGCCTGGCTCTGTGCCCGCAAGCTTCAGGGCCATCTTGTCAGCCAGAACGGAAGAGGCACCGATCGAGATATTGGCGAACGGACCCGCGTGCACAAACACAGGCGTACCCTCGAGAGTTTGCATGAGGTTAGGCTTGATGGCATCCTTCATGATGGCAGTCAGGGCCCCCGCGCATCCCAGGTCCTCGCAGGTGATTGGCTCGCCCGATTTCGACGAGGCGACCACCATTTTTCCAAGTCTCTCTCTCATATCTTTCAAAGACGACGACAGAGCCAAGATTGCCATCACCTCAGAGGCCACCGTGATGTCGAAACCAGTCTCTCTGGTCAGACCCTTCTCTGTTGGAGCCTGGTTGATGGTGATACCTCTGAGCGACCTGTCGTTCAGATCTAGCACTCTCTTCCAGGTAATTGTCTTAGGGTCGACGTCGAGTCTCACAAACTTGGAAACTTCCTCGTCAGTCCACTTCTTAGGATCCTTGGTGTCCAGACCCAGTTTCTTCACTCGAGGCAGCAAGCCAATAGGAATGTCTCTGGAACCGTCCTTCTTCTCAGGACACAGTCTCTTCCACAGAGCCTTGTCGCTTTGGGTGGCCTCGTGGAACATTCTTGTGTCGAGCGCAGCAGCCAGCAAATTGTTGGCCATGCCCACGGCGTGAATGTCACCCGTGATGTGCATGTTGAACTCGTCCATAGGAATCACCTGCGAAAAGCCTCCGCCAGCTGCTCCGCCTTTGACACCAAACGTGGGACCCATAGATGGTTGTCTCACATTGGCAAAAGCTTTCTTGCCAAGGACAGCGCCAATAGCCTGCGCCAATCCCACAGTGGTGGTCGATTTGCCCTCTCCTAGCGGAGTTGGAGTGATTCCCGTCACCAGGATGTATTTACCGTTTTTGCGGTGGTGCAATCTGTCGATCACATCGAGCTTGACCTTACCCTTGTATGCTCCATATGGCTCAATCTCAGTCTCGGTGATTCCGCACTCAGCAGCAACCTGGCTGATATGCTTGGGAGTCTGATTTCTGGAGATCTCGTAGTCCGAGGGAACTGGCTTCACAAGGTTCAGCTTAAGACGTTTGAAATCCGACATGGTGCTAATTAAAAAGTTGGATCAATATTTTTCCTGTATTCCTGTAATTTTTGAACACGAAAATTTGACTCGGCAACAGCGTAGCACGCACCCATGACCAAATATTTGGCAGCTCAGCATAGATTGTGATAGAGCACGCTACGGTCGACAATGGGTGTTGGTACTGTACACTGCTACAGTTTGCAGCCGGCTAGCCCCCCCCCCCCCCCCCCATGCTGCTTGATCACTGCGTTCTTCCCGGGCATGACTTCTTCTACTTCGACGCGCCGATCGACGCCACAAAACTTTTCACACCCTTCTTCCCTCCATGTCTGACAGGTCCCTCAATCTCGTGGACGACGTGAAGGAGCCCCGACTTCTGACGTCGCGATCTGTTGAGACCGTGTCTGGACTGACGGCTGGGTTTATCACGACGCTCATCTCGCATCCGCTCGACTTTTTCAAGCTCCGATTGCAGCTGGACACTACAACCAAGAACCAGGTCGACAGCTTCCGGGCGATCAAAAACAAGCTGCTGGAGGATTCCCGGATCAACGGAAAGCTCAAACAGTCGCAGCTAGTCCGGAACCTCTATCGCGGAGTCGGACCGAATGTGCTAGGGAGCACCACCGCCTGGGGTCTGTATTTTAGCTTCTACAGAGAGTACAAAAATATGGTTTTCAGCATGTACGTTGGCGGCTCTGGCGATGCAGATCGGTCGCTGAGCTCGTCGCAGTACTTGCTGTGCGCCTTTGCTGCCGGATGGACCACATCTTTCTTCACGAACCCGATCTGGGTGATCAAAACGAGAATGATCTCCACGTCGCGCACGACACCGGGGGCCTATATCTCGATTGTGGACGGGTTCAGGCAGATTTACCGTCACGAGGGCATATTTGGGTTTTATAGAGGGTTGTCACCGGCTCTGTTGAGCGTCTCGCAGGGTGCTCTGCAGTTTTCGATCTACGACACGGTGAAAAACCATATTTTAACGACGTCGTCGCACATGAGCGCTGCGCAGTACCTGTGTGCGAGCGCGGTGTCGAAAATGGTATCCACAATAGTTTTTTACCCGCTGCAGGTGATACGATCGCGACTCCAGATCAACAGAGGTCGATACGGTTTGGTCTCTGCTGCCACCGAGGTGTTTGAGCGCGAGGGCTTCTTTGGCTTTTATAAAGGACTGTTCGCAAATCTGATACGCGTGGTGCCGGCCACATGCGTCACTTTTGCCGTCTACGAGAACATGAAATGGGCTCTCCGTGACATTTATATATGATGGCCACGTCGTGTGCCTCTGCTAAAATTATCCAAGCTGATTATTTGTTTGAAGTCGAATCCAGTGTCAGTTTGCGATGCGCATTTTAATCAGTAACAAAACACAGCGGACGCTTGCGCTGGCCTCCGAAACGCACGTGCTGCTGTTCCGATATATCGCCGCGACCGGTAAGTGTGCGATTGAGCTCGTGGCCAAGGATCAATTCCACCAGAGAAGTTTCCGGTCTCTGTCCAGACACAAGCCTCTTGGGTTTCTGGGGCTCATAGAGATGAACGGAAATGTGTTTCTGGCCGTGATCACAGGAAAAGTCGACGTTGCCTCGCCGACGGACGGCGAGATTATCAACAAAATCATGGACGTTGAGTTCCATTGTCTGACAAGCGACACCTGGGACTTCCTCGAGCTCAACGCCAACGGGTTCCCCGTTGAGGCCGACGGAGAGTCGCAGCCGGGCGGATACCCCTCCAAGTATGAGCAGCACCCATGCTACGAGCTGCGGAAGCTACTCACGGACGGCTCTTTCTTTTACAGCACAGACTTTGATCTTACCAGCACGTTGCAAACAAGAGGCATGGATACGCGACACTCTCTCTCAATGGACAGGTACCATCTTGACTACATGTGGAATGCCTTCATGATGGAGGAGGTGATCAAGTTCCGCAACAACCTCGACGAGGTCCCGAAACGCATATTGGACGAAAACAAGTATCTGACAACTGTGATTCGTGGGTTTGCAGAGACTCTCCGTGTGAGTGTTGGCGGTCGACGTGCACGACTGACAATCATCTCCAAGCAGTCGTGGAAACGGGCGGGAACTCGGTTCAATGTTCGAGGCGTCGACGACGACGGCAACGTTGCCAATTTTGTCGAGACAGAGCTGATTTACAACGACGAGAGCCACGTGTTTGCGTACACGCAGATCCGGGGTTCCATTCCGGTGTTTTGGGAGCAGGACACAGCGCTGATTTCGCCCAAGGTGCAAATTACAAGAAGTTTCGAGGCGACACAGCCAGTCTTTGAGAAACACTTTGAGAACCTCAACGGCAAATATGGTCCCGTCAACATTGTGAACTTGCTTTCGTCAACAAAATCCTCCGAAGTGGAGCTCAACAGAGAGTACAAGCGTCACTTCAAGGCACTGAGCAAGAAAAAGCCGGACTCTGTTTATTTCACAGATTTCGATTTCCACCAAGAAACAGCCAAGACGTACGCTCATGCTACCAAAATTTTGTCGGATCTCCAGCTTGCGCTCGACAAGTTTGGGTTCTACTGCTACAACAAGGCCACGAAAGAGGTTCTTCTAGAGCAAGACGGGGTGTTCAGAGTCAACTGTCTCGACTGTCTAGACCGTACTAATGTTGTGCAGCAGGTTATATCCATGGCTGCTCTGGAAGAGTTTATCAACGCGTTCCGCAAAGGCGACACATACGACCTCAATCTGAAACACAGCACGCTTTGGGCCGACCACGGCGACCAAATCTCGCAGATCTACACCGGCACAAATGCGCTCAAGTCCAGTTTTTCTCGCTCCGGCAAAATGGGCCTTGCCGGCGCGCTTTCGGACGCCACCAAGAGTATCAGCAGAATCTACATAAACAACTTTGTTGATAAGGGTAAGCAGGCGGTGACAGACACTTTGCTGGGCAAAAACTCGGGCCAGGTCCCTGTGATGATTTTCGATCCAATCACCGACTACGTGAACGAGGAGTGCAAAAAATACGAAAGCAGATTCGTCTCGCACGAGGACATCACTATATACGTCGGATCATACAATCTGGCAGGAAACACTATATCAGGCGACCTCACATCGTGGTTGTTCCCACGTCAAGTTGGAGGCCGCTCTTTTTCGCCAGATCTAGTGATCGTTGGCTTCCAAGAGGTGATTGAGCTGAACGCGTCCAACATCCTGAAGAACGATTCGTCACCTTCTCAATACTGGCAGACGGCCATCGAGCACCAGCTGAATGACGGCGGGTCCAACAAATACGTCATGTTGCGGGCAGAGTACATGTCGTCTGTTCTCCTGCTCCTGTACGTGAAAGCCGACGCTGTTTCGAAAATCACACAGGTGGAAGGAAAATCCAAGAAAACAGGTCTCGGCGGAATGACAGCCAACAAGGGCTCGGCGGCCATCCGCTTCGACTACGGTTCGACCTCGTTCTGTTTCTTCAACTCTCATCTTGCGGCAGGAACCACCAATATTGACGAGAGATACAACGATTTCATCACCACCTGGAATGCCATCCGATTCTCACGAAATCGCCAGATCAAGCACCACGACAACATCATATGGCTTGGGGATTTGAACTACCGTATATCCAAGGCTAATGACGACGTGAGAATGTTATTGTCATCCAACGACCTCAATACGTTGCTCGAATACGACCAGCTCAAGATCGAGCTCAAACGGCGCGCAGAACTGAAAGGCTTCAAGGAGATGCCCATCAAGTTTATCCCCACCTACAAGTTCGACAAAGGAACAACCAACTACGACACCAGCGAGAAACAGCGCGTTCCCTCATGGACCGATAGAATTCTCTATAAAGGCAGGTCCATTTCGCAGTTGCACTATGACGCCGTTGTGGACCTTGTGTACTCGGACCACAAGCCCATTTATGGTGTTTTCACTTCGAAAGTGAAACTCATAGACCAAAAAACCAAGTCTCAGCTGCTCGATAAGCTGTACACCCAGTACAGATCTTCTGCAGTCAAGTCCGACGAATTGATGGATTTGAACGAACCAGATGACGACGTCGACGACTCGGAGTCAAGGTCGTTTGCGTCCTCGAACTGGTCGACAGCCTCGGCTCCAACACTGATCGATATTTCTGGAGACTCTTCCAGCACTGCTCCTACGTTGCCACGACGCTCGCCACCTCAATCGCAAGAAAACACTCTCACCACTCCGGCGAGACGTCGTGTGCCCCCTCCGTACGATGCAAACGAGACCACGGCCATGTTGGTCCCAGGTCTGTCCTCGTCTTTGCACACCGTGTTGAAGCCTAAGTCCTCGTCCGCAGATGCAGAACAGAAGTACTCACTCGAGGCCATGAGACCCACGCGCTCGGCCACGAGCTCTCCAGGCCCAGTAGGCTCTTCTGCGCCGCCTCCACCCCCTCCGCGGAAAGTTCAGACGTCAGAACAGGCTCCAGCACCGCAACGGCCAGAAAAAATCTCACCCATCGTGCCTAGCAAACCGAAAAGCCTGAAAGGTGCCTCCGCAGAGTCGCTCACTGAAAAATGGGCTCCTATGCAACCGAATAGAAAAGTTTAAATCGTATAACATATCTCTAAGCAATATATACGCGGATCTATCCCTCATAATCTTCATCATCGCTTGGCTCCTCAAAGGAACCGTCGTCAAGCACATACGACTTGGTGGTCTTCTTGCGTGTGGAAGACGCACGGCTCACTGGCGCGGGAGCATCGTCATCAGAAAGCTCAACGATTTCTTCGTCAGAGTCGATCACATTCTTGGCCTTCTTGGAGGGTTTTTTGGTGAAGAAAGAGGACGCTTTGGATGGAGCAGCAGACGCGTCAGACTCGGTAGAGTCTGATCCAGCGCTGAAGATGCTGGTAGCAGCATTGAACTTCGAGCCCGACCCACCAAATACACTCTTGAACACAGGCCCTTCGGTCTTCGTAACTGGCTTCTCAGGTTCCTCCTTCTTGATTACAGGTTTGGTGGCAGCAGTCTTGTCTGCTGTTTTCTTCTTGGCAGGGGCAGCAAGCTCTGCTTTAGTTCTTCTCTTCCGCTTCTTCTTCGACTGGTCTCCCACCTGCATCGAAGACCGGTTCTCCTCATCCTCTTTGAGGAATTTATCCCATTCCTCGAGGAACACGTCCAAATCCTCGTTCCAAAGATCCTTGGCGCTCTTTCTGAGAAGATCATTCAGCTCTGCCTCCTTTTCGTCTCTTTGCTTCAGCAACTTTTCATAGCGTTCAGAGGTCAGAGACCACAAGGGCATGCCCAATAGGTAATCATACGCTGAAACTGCTGTCTTTTTCTCCTGCACCACTGCGGTCGGATCGGCTGCTAGCTCGTTTATATCCTCCTCGTCGTCCTCCTCCTTCAATTCAGTAGGTCTGATTGGCTTGTTCTGTTTGTCAAAGCCAGGGAATCCCAGTTGTTTGAGCTCTTTAACCAGATTCACCCTCTTTTTGTTGTTGATGTTCAGCTCTCTATCAATAATCATTTTCACAAACTTTGCCTGGTATGAGAGCTTCTCAAACTGGTTGGAAAACAAATCTGCCATATAGTCCTTCCGCCGCTGGTAATAATCCAATCTGACAAGATAGTAGTCCTCGATAATTTGGTTGACATGATCATATTTCTTAATTCTTCCTTGCGGATCAAAAGCAACCATGTTGGAGGTGTTAATAATGGAGATCAGTTTGAATCTCTCTTTCAGTCCAATTCTTCTGGTCTTCTCCATCTCTTCTTTGGATAAAGTCACGACAAACTTGATTCCCACACCATGCTGTTCTTCCATATCCTTGATCCATGGCTTCTGCTTGTCAGAACCTGCAATTGCCTGGAGCAGAAACTCTTTCATGGTGATCGTCCACATACGAGCAGGCAGTTCAGTTATTTCGATTGTGGTGTCGTCAATCTCCTCAATATTTCCTTCCATTCTGAATTTATCAGGCCCAATTCTGCTGATAGTGCCTTCCCACCCTTTGAACCATGGAATCATGTCAACCATTTCCTCACCATTCATCAGAGCGCGGATATTTTTGACAATATCGACGGGGTTAAATGGAGGAATCTGGGTACTCCATCCAGACCCAATACCTTCTGACCCATTCACGAGAATCATCGGGATAACTGGCACATACCATTGAGGTTCAACAGTTTGCTCGTCATCTTGCAAATAGTTAAGCAGCGGATTATCCAGTGTGTTGTACACTTTTCTAGTAATCGGAGTGACCTCGGTGAAAATATATCTTGCGGCAGAAGCATCTTTACCACCAGACGCTCTGGAACCAAAACCACCATTGGGTTTGAGAATGTTCAAGTTGTTGGACCCAACGAAGTCCTGGGCGAGGGAGATGATCGTTTGAGTCAATGATGCCTCACCATGATGGTAGCCAGAATGTTCACCAATGTAACCAACCAGCTGGGCCACCTTGATCTCAGTCGTCAGGTTACGCTTATAGACACCGTATAGGACCTTTCTCTGAGTTGGTTTGAATCCGTCCATAACAGAAGGAATTGAACGAATGTTGTCGGCCATCGAGAAAAGAATCAACTCCTTGTTGATAAACTCAGAAATTGGAATCTCTGTCAGATTTGGATCCAGAAAAGTGCCCGGTTGGAATCCTCTGAGCCACTCTTTACGATCATCTGCCTTCTTTTTGGAGAAAGCAAGATCAATCAGTGACACATCTTCTTCTTGCAAAGTGTGGAACGTCTTCAAGTGACGATCCAATTGGCTGAAATACTCTCTCATCTCAGTAGGCAGCGATGTACCCAAACCCTTGTAATACTTCTGCTTGTAAGAGCACGTCTTTCCAATTGTGTCTCTCCACTCCTCATACTCTGGCATGTTGAAAAACGATATCTTTTTGTTTTTGTCTGGGCCTGTCAAAATAGTCACCTTGACTATTGGAGTGATGAATTCGATAAGGAACCCTGGGATTTCCAAGAGACCAGGAAAAGATGTTTCAAGAAAGTTGATAATTAAACCTTTAATGTGCGAACCGTCATGATCTTGATCCGACATAATCATAATGTGACCATATCTCAAACTGTTGATATTGGATAAGTCGTAGCGTTTTTTGTGCTGAAGACCCATAATTTGCTTTATGGCTTGGATCTCAGCATTCTTCATTATCTGGTCAGTGCTGGCTTCGCGCACATTCAACATCTTACCCCTTAATGGATAGCACCCATAGTAATCTCGGCCCACCACAGCCAATCCAGCAACAGCCAAAGACTTGGCCGAATCACCCTCTGTCAGGATCAAAGTGCATTTGTGTCCCTCTTTAGTGCCTGCCTTATTGGCATCTTCCAATTTCGGATAACCCGTCAGTCTGCTCTTTCTGCTACCGTCATTTTTCTTCAACGCTTTGTCGGCGTTCGCTTGTGCAATGTCCATCACGCTCTCCAGAATACCGGAAGCCAGCACCTTCTTCACGAACGAGTCCGGAAGCTCCAACTTCTTGCCTCCAAATTGAGAAGCTCTCGTGGTGAGCTGTTCTTTTGTCTGAGACGTGAATGCCGGATTTTCGATAAGACAGTTGATAAACAGGAACATGTTGTTTTTGATCTGAATTGGTTTGATGATGGCAGTTTTGCTCTTCTTTTTGATCTGTTCCATGATCTTGGTAACGAGCATGTTTGAGATCAATTCTACATGAGTACCTCCAGCAGTGGTTGCAATAGAGTTGACGAAGGACACTTGATTAAAAGTTCCATCCGAAATCGAGAACGCAACCTCCCACCTATCGTTGATCACCTGGTGCACGATCGTTGGCAATGGCTGGGACAGCGGGGCAGGCGCTAAAGATCCATCCTCCGAATCTTCTGTTTTAACTGGAACAGGAAGATTTCCCTTCTCTTTCTCCAGAGCCTTGACGTACAGTTCAACGTACTGCTTGAAATTGTGAACCTTGAGTTGTTGGCCGTTCAAGCTCACTTTGACACCACGGACGGAACCGCAAAGATCGTACACTCTTCTTCTTAGAACGCCCAAAATGTCATCATCGAGACTCTCCATGCCAAACTTCGTCAAGTCAGGCTTGAAGATGACTTCTGTGTACTCCTCCTGTTTTTTCATCGTGGAGATCTTTGGCTTCCCTGTTTCAGACATGTTATTTCTCCACGTCTGCGTGTACAGCAGCTGAGTGGTTTTGTCTGCGGTTCTCACAGTGAACTCAGTGGAGAAAATGTTACATAATTTAGCTCCATAACCATTTCTACCACCAGTCACCTTTTTTTGGTCATCGTCGTAATTACTGGATGTCAGAAGGTTACCGAAGATAAGCTCTGGAATGTAGATTTGCTCCTTGGTGTGGATTTCGATAGGAATACCTTTTCCATCATTTTTCACAGAAATCACGTTGTTTTCCTTGTCAATTTTGACATCAATCTTTTTCATGCTGGGGTCTCTGATTTTGTTATCAGCAGCGTTCACCAAGATCTCGTCGAAGATTTTGAACAGACCTGGCACGATATTGACAGTTCTCTTTTCCATGGACTCTGTCTGCTCATTGTATATCCACTGCTCAGATTCAATTTTCTCCACCGACCCAATATACGTGTCTGGACGCTTTAAAATATGCTCCAGCTGGGAGAGTTTCTGATACTGGTCGCTGGCAGACGATTTCTTGCCATTAGTGGTATTCGTGGAGTTCGACAGAGGCTTTCGTTTCTGTGTCTGCGGCGTTGGAGCGCCAGAAAGCGAGAAATCCGAGTCGGAGTCACTCATTTTGCGCGTACTGGAAGATCTGATAGAGAAAATAGAGGGTGCTCTAACAATGTTCCCACACACACGACGCGAAGTATTTATATTCAACAGTATCGATGCCGGCCGAAATTTGGCAGAGTACATACGACTGCTTCACAAAACGTGTCACAATAAAACGGGAGTCCCTTATATATGCGACACAAGCCTGTTGACCTAGTTGGAGTGTTTACAAAAGATCTGGTCTATTTTGCCAGGGTCGTGTCGCCCCCTCGCACCGGGTCCCAGGAGTGACCCCGTGAACCCATCGCTCATCCCTGCACCATTCTGTGCTGTAATTTCTGGAAATGGTTTTGCTACATCTCACGTGTATTACGTCATCTTTGGTGAGCTGTGCGGCGGCGGGGCGGCCTGTGGTAGCAAAGTTGCTGCTCAGCAATATATATATAGCAATAACAGTGTCACTCCTCAGGTTCCAATTGCAAAATGACTTCAAGTAAAATCCCAAACAAATATATTCTTGCTCTCGCAACAGGTCTGACTGGTTTGTACATCTACGATGTGCAGTACAACCATGGTAAGACCATCGATCAATGGGGTCTTTACAACTGGAACCCGCCACCAAAAATCGAGCCTTTCAGTGAATCCCTGTACAATTCGGGGGTCCAGCGTGCCGAGGAGTTGAAGAACTCTGCCAGCTCATGGATCAATGAGAAGAACTCCAACATCCAGGAGAACGCCAACACCGCTGGCAGCCAGCTCAAGGACACCGTCAATTCTGCGGGTTCTCAGGTGATTGATCGTTTGGAAAGTTCAAAGGACAAATTGAGTTCCTTCTTTGGTTCGTCGAAAGAGTCCGCACAGCGCTCCTACGCCTCCGCGTGGGAGAAGTACCGCGAGGCTGAGGACAAGGCCAAGCAGCAGAAGAAAGGATGGTTCCAATGGGGTGAGGCCAAGCAGGATGACGCTAGCAAGCAATTGGACGAGGCCAAAAAGAATCTAGACGGTGCTCGCGAGAACTTGTCGAAATGGGGCTCTGAAGTTGTTAAGGAGACCGAGCAGCGTGTTTCCGAGTGGGCTGCAAACGTGAAAAAGAGAGGCTCTCAGTTTGCCGACTCGCAGCAGAAGAACGCAGAGAAATTCCTCGGTAACTTCAAGGGAGACCTCAACGACAGGGACTTTGTCAAGGAAGCCGACAACGCAGTTGCTGGCTTTGGTCAGCTGGCCGGAGAAGTCGCTGAAGAGCACAAGCGTGCTTTGGACGATAAAACCGGCATTCTGGCCGCAAAGTCCAGAGAATCGGCTCAAAAACTGTACGACTACTACGATGAACAGGTGAAGGAGGCCAAAAAGAAGTACGATGAGACACAGAGCAGCTGGCTCAAGTGGAGAAAGGCCAAGTCTCAGGAGGCCCAGGACGCTGCCAAGAAAGAGTACGACGATCTTCTGAGCAAGAAAAACTCTGCCCAGCAGACTTTGAATAACTATTTGGCCCAGGCCAAGCAGGACGTCAAGGACGGAAGTTCGAAACTGATCAAACAGACCAAGGAAGGTCTGAGCGACTCTCATGAGCACGCTCAAGGTTGGCTCTCTAAGCTGAACGGATGGGTCCGTGGAAATTAAGTACTATCTAGCATGTTATGAAAGTAAAAATGAATTCGCGCCCTCGGTCATTGCGGTTTGTAGCCGCTGTTTCATGACGCTCTTGGACGAGTAGTCGGGCAGCTTCAAATAATTGGCACACGTCATCACGCTCGGTAGGTAGTTGTCCGGCTTCAGACCGTCCTCGGGGTGTTTGAGAACAACTGTAAAATCTGGACTCAGGGATTTGAAACCTCCAATTGGGAGTTTGGGCGATCCAGTAAGGAACTGGAGGAATTTACGGCGTTCGTCGGCGTTGAACTCACTCATGATCTCCATCAGACGCTGCACGCTTGGAGAATCAATGCTGTAGCCGTGATCCGCGTGGATGACACTTGCCAGTGTTTCGTACGACCAGTCTTCTTCACCGTTTCCAAGCAGCTTCACAAGCTCCGCAGAGGAGAAAATGGTCATGGATGAGTAGGGGAAGACAGCAGAAAAGCCTTGCACAAAAGATTGGATCTGGGAGCGCACGCCCGATTTGATGGTAAGGTCAATTACACTGTCCACGTATCGTTCCAAATTCGTGTGGTCAACTTCCACTTCTTCTCCGTTCAAACACAATTCGACGTCCTCATAGCCCGGCAAGGTGAAATTAAGAGACAAGTCGCTCAACTTGCAGCCGTCAATCAAGATTTCGGACCTTTCTGACTCCTCCACCTCGGCATAAGCGTCCAAATACCTGGTTAGATGACTGAGAGATTTGGCAAGGTCTGCATCGACCCTGCTCAGGCGTTCAATGGATTTTTTCCTGGACAAGTTTTTCCGGCTCTTGGTGTCCAATTCTTTGGCGATCTCAAAAAATAGCGGGTTGAACTCAAAGTCAATGATCCGCGAGTCTAACAGCGAGCGAGCAACAAACTTTCCCAAAACAGAAAATAGATGTAGTACTTTTGAGCTGGGTTTGGCATTTGGTCGAGGGAAAAGTCCTGTTTCAAATTTCACATACTCGCTCTCGGAATCAGATGAGGAGGTAGAATCGAAATAGGTGCGGCCGTTCGTCCGCCACATATTCAGCTTAGCTTTTGCAAATTCTTTCGATACGTTGGCGTAAAACTCTAACGTAGGCCCCAAACCAGTGCCAGCTTCGTCGAAATACTCAATTTCCAAAACTCCCGGTATCGTGCCGTAGCAGTCCATTACCTTGATGGCGCCTTGCAAGAGCTTCTTCCTGGATAAACGCAGCTTGTGCCTGACAGGACGTCCCAGTTGTGAAGCACTGTTTCCTCCAGATCCAGACGCTTCTTCATCTTGATTGGAGCGAGTTTGCCACAGGTTGATGAGTCTAGAGTATCCAAAAGAGGTCGATTGCAAAAAGAAGACTCTTGTATCCAACGGGAACAAGAACGGCATTTGTCGAGTGATGTGCACGCTCCAGTCGGGCAACGTTCCGCTAGCCACAATCAGAGGCTCTTCCAATTGACGATTCAATTTTGCAGTGAGTTTATAGTTCAGAAATAGCGTGTCCGTGGCTCCAGGGTGTTGAGTGGCACTGTTGATTGTGTACAACATTTGTAGAAGTTCCAAAATCTGGGCAGTAGAGATGTCGCCCAGAGACTCCAAAGAATCTTCAGATCCCTCAGGTGGATAAAGATCCTCTTCATACACAGGCAACTCACCCTCCACTCTGCGATAATGGACCTCATGAGGAACGCTGGTCCAGATCTTCCGTGATGGCACAATATCATTGAATTCATTTTGGAAAGACCGGTAAATGGCGCCGTAAATGGTTGTTCCGTGCGGGATGACCTCACCATTAATCGAGAACTCAATATGATAAGGTGCTTCCCCCTCTGCAGACTGTGCTGGCATGGTTATGGCCCTCATTAGACCTCTCATTCCATCTGCTCTTTGCTTCAAAAAGCCGTTGATCGATTTGAACGTGGCAATAGCATGGACCATAAGCATGAGTTGTCTCCCACCATGCTCTGGGTCGTCGGGAATAAGCTTTATCTTGATCTGTTTAGCCATCGAAGAGGCAGGGCCGCTCACGCCGGATGCATAGCAGTTGGCTCCCGAGCTGATGATCTCAAAAGATTCTGTCCTGCTCAAAGCTTCCTCTAACTTTTTGACAAAATACACCAGCGGAAGATGTTCCCCGTTTCCTAGAGGACTAAAGCTTGAACAAATCAGATGCTGGAATGCTTTCACGCAATTTGAGTTTTCCTCTGCCAGCTCTCGACGGAAGAGGTCTGAAAGAGACGCAATCATACCAGAAGCAATCAGCTCAAAGCTTGAAATGTGCCGTTCGCTGTTAAGAAATCCACAGGTTTCTGCGAACCTGCGCCAAACGTCCGCCCATTCTTGATAACTTAAGCTCAGACTTTTGTCGAAAATGGATTTCATCTCGGTCAGCATTACGGCCTGGGAAGAGCTGAAAACTGGCATTGTCTGTTTTAGAGCTTTGTAATCTCGCTCAAAGATTTTGCACAATCTGGCCAGCTCTAGCAGCAGGGACTCCATTGTGATCGAAGAAGTGCCGTCACTATCTAACGTATAGTCACGAACAAAACGGGTCGACAACCGGGTTGACAGCTCTTCGTCGTCACTTTGGGTATCTGCAGGTTCTTCCTCGTCTTCGTTTGATTCATCCTCGCTGTTCTCTTCATCATTGTGCGGGTCTTCTTCCTGTGTTCTTTCATCGGAGCTGATTTTCGGTCTCTCGTCCTCGCTTTTGTCTTCGTCCATGTAATCTTCCTGTGTTTCCAGAGTCTTTAGTATTCTTTCATCCTGATCAAGGTCGTTCATAAAATGTTGAGTGTGTGTTATGAGTCCTTCCCGTTCGAACTCTGCTACAAACACCTCTGGTGCTTTGAGCAAAAGAATATCCGTAATTGTCAATGCTCCGTACATCAGCACATAAGGTCTCATCTCGAACGTCGACGAGCGACATTGGTCACTTTTCCTTAGGACGTGGATTCCATGAATAACAATTGATGCTAGTAATGAGGTTACATTGCAGCTTTGAACAAGGTTCACCAGCTGAGCCTTTGTGGACGCATACACCACGCGAAGCATGCAAAGTAACACCAGACGTCTAACTTTATAATCCACAGTCGATGTGTAAATATTTATCATCAATGGAAGCAGGTCGCTAACAAATGTCTCAAACTTGCCAATATTATCACCGTCTTTATAGAGTGACAGTCTTGTCTTATTCATTTCTATCCGGTCTTGAGAGTGATTGGTCCCACGAAAATTTCCGACGTCAATTTTGCCTTGTGCGTCACCGTCTGGTTCCCCAAATGGAAGAATTGGTGCAATGAGGTTGATCATAGCCAGAATCAGCTCTTTTGGAGTGGCCATCAAAGCCTCGACAGAAACCTGAGGTACGGAAGACTCTGGACCCGTGTCACTTGTGTTGCGGTCAAATCCTGCCAATGATATAAGGATCATTCGGCTTAGTTCCCCATTCTCCAAAAGCAACAGTGATAGTTTCGGAGAAGAATTGGCTATAATCGAAAGAGACTGAATGAGTTTTAAGCAGGAGTTGAAACTGATCAAGTTGTTGGAATGTGAGCCTTTACCGAGACAGGTTGGGAGGAGAGTGAGTAATCTCTTGAGTAAGTTCTCACTGATCAACGACTCCAACAAAGATGGTTCCTTTTCGAAGCTTTTCACAACTCTCGAAATCGCTAGCCAGGCGCTTTCCACACTTGTGGAGTCCGAGTACTCAATGGCAACACGCTCGATGATGGGGAAGACTTCACGTATATCGTCAAACTTGGATTTTGGCACGTATTTCAGAGAGTTTGCTGCGATGGAAAGGGCCTTTCGTTGTGCATGTATAGTGAAAAAGTCCAAGTACATGAGACACGCTGGTAGACAATTTTTCATCAGTATGTCTCTGCCACAGTCACGCGAAATCATTTCAAGAGTCTGTAGAGCCTGCTCCGCCAGATCGATGTAGCTGATTTCCAGAAGCTTTGACTGCAGCGCTTCGATTGCTCCTGCGGCAACGGCATCATGTACTGCGTCGATGTTCACCTCGAGTAAATTGTATAGGCACCGACAGGAGACAAGTTGCACCTCCAGGTCTTCCTGGTACAGAGGATTCTCAATCACCGAAACGATTGCTTGTGCCAGTCTGTAAGTGGGAAGGTTTCGCTCTGCTAAAATCCCGTTAATCATTAGCAACCGCTCAGATAACTCGTTGAGTGTCTCCAACACCATATATGGATCCTCGTGTTCCTTTAAAGCATTTGCCAGCTCGGAAATACGGGTGACGCCTCCAAACATTTCGCCGAACCCTGCTCCTTGGAACATTCTCCCCAGCGCGTTCCTAAACATGCCAGATTCAGCGTCTTGTTGGTCTCCGTCATTTTCCTCGGCGTTGCCGCTTGTATTGCCACGCGACTCGCGCGGACGAGAAGAGCTGCCTAAGGCATTGGCCAGAGAGAGCTGTAAAGGCGCGCCTGTCCTGCTTCTGTTAGCGCCCAAAACCCCATGCAGCG
Organism: Ogataea polymorpha; assembly: GCF_001664045.1. Lineage (NCBI taxonomy): Eukaryota > Fungi > Ascomycota > Pichiomycetes > Pichiales > Pichiaceae > Ogataea > Ogataea polymorpha. Next base: position 1,067,243 of record NW_017264698.1, on the reverse strand, counting down.
AACGCATTAGGTCATCATCGTCTTCCTGGGCTTCTGACTCCTCGTCATAACCGTAGTGGTCATGAGAGTACTCGTCTTCTCCAGACTCCTCCTGTCGTATTCTGTTCTGAGACTCCGAAAACCGTCTGTAATTTCCCGCAAGCCTAGAAAGGACTGCGTTCTCCTCCTCCCGGTCATCAGAGTCAAAGTCTGCATCCGCCATATCCTCATCAAACCTGCTGACCTCAGGATCCGAGGACTCTTGAGAGTCTCTGGTATGACTTCTTGACTTCTTCAATTCAGCTTTCCGTGTCATTAGAAAGTGTCTTAAGTGTTCCACGTGAAGGTAGATTGCCTAAAACTTGGTTTTCCGCTGAAATTTAATCCCTGAATAAACACCTTCAATTCCTTTTATCACCTTTGATTTCGTTTTGCCTTCAAAAAAGATTATTTAATCTTCGCATGCCGTTTCTGAAAATGGAACGAAAAAAATATTTTTGTAAAAAATATCTAGATTGAAAAATTTTAGGATCGGTCAAACATGCCTCGCTCCAAGAGATCCAAGCTCGTTACGCTTGCTCAGACCGACAAGAAAGGTCGCGAAAATAAGACCAGGATTTTTGACGAGGTCAGATCTGCACTGGATGCCCACAGATACGTCTGGGTCCTCAAATTGGACGATGTGAGAACCCCTGTTCTTCAAGATATTCGCAAAGATTGGACCGGATCGAAACTCATTTTGGGTAAGAGAAAGGTGTTGGAGAAGGCCTTGGGCGAGACTCCTGAGGAAGAATACAAAGACAACCTGCATAAGCTCGGAGAATATATCGAAGGACTGATTGGTCTGCTATTCACAGATGAGACTCCAGAGACGGTCAAGGCATACTTCAATGCGTACGTGAAATCTGATTACCCTAGAGCAAAGTCGAAGTCGCCAATCACTTTCGTGATTCCAGAAGGAATTGTCTACTCGCGTGGGGGACAGGTTGCTGAGGAGGAGGATGTGCCGATGTCGCACTCCATGGAGCCGACTTTGCGCAATAAGTTCAAGATGCCAACCAAGATTGTGTCCGGTAAAATCACTCTTCCAGAACCTTATAAGGTGGTCGAGAAGGGAGATGTGCTGGACGTCAGACAAGCTTTAATTTTGAAGACTTTTGGAGTGGCGTGCGCGGACTTCAGAGTCAAGATGCGCGCTTACCACGATGGAGAGTCTGGAGAGGTGATACCTTTGAATTGAGGACATTGGGAGCTACCAGTTGTAATGTAAAAGTATCGGGCCGATCGACGTAAAAAAAAAACCTGTTTTATATCGCGTCGATTTACATCTAGAATAAACAAATCAATCTTGGTTTTATAGTTGATGTTTACAAACTAGCGGTGCGAATAATTATTTGTGGTACCATCGGAAACGCGTCTTGATCGACATTCATTTGAGCTGATAACCTGGTTACCATTTGAACTGCCGCTAGCCTTTGCAATTGTACCGCGGTCTTTGAATACACACAAACTCATAACAAAAGGATGAGTTATAGGAAAAGCGAAATATTCGAGCCCCCTGGTAAAGTGGGCCGCAAAACAGGGTTCTATCTTACGAGAACGCCCAGAAGGAACGAAAATGGGCTGGAAGATCTCAAAGATTTCTTTCTTTCTGACGACGAGTACGAAAGTCCTAATAACAAGAGTGTCAACACGTCTCCCAACAAAAGACTCTCCATGAGGTACGAACAGCTGAAAAGCCAGCGGGCTCCAGGAAGCTCGCCAATTAGCCACAGCAAGCAACCACAAAGTAAAGGAACTCGTCTAATACTCTCCTCCAGTGAAGAAAGTCCCGACCCAAGTGACTCTGAGGATGCAGACAAAATAATTAGCGCAGCAACGCGAATGGGTTCCCCAATCAAACCGAATGTGCGCCGTAGAGCCTCCTTGAATGGCTCTCCTCGCTCCTCGCAAAGTCGACCTGCAAGCTCGCCCAAAAAACTGCAGCCTTCACCTTTGAAGAAAAGCCTGCCAACCACTGAAGAGAGCGTTCTGCATGTAGACAGCGAGGACAAATCAGAAGAAGATTTGCGGACCAAAAAATCCCAACCAAAGTCCTCCGCTGTCTCTCGTAAGTTTGCTGCTGTGACGAAGAATATGGCGCTCCAGAAGAAGGCGTCGAACAAGGGCAAAGTGATAATTTCTGATGACGACGAGTCAACTGACTCAAGTCCGAAAAAGAAACCACGAGGCAAAAAGTCAGCTCCCTCGGAATCAGATGAGTCGGCATCAGAACACGCTGATGTTGACGAAGATGAAGATTTCGAGGAGGAAACCGATTCCGGTCCTGAAGTGGTAAGCGTTTCCGAAGACACCGACAAAGCAGAAGATAAGGACATCGATGCGTCGGTGGAGGAGGTTTTGCCGAAAGAAGAGACGCCTATGTCAGAAAGCGGAGTGAGAAGGTCTTCTAGAAGAAGGGTTTCCCCTGTTGCCTGGTGGAGAAACGAGAAAATCATCTATGAAACCACAACCGAAAACGGCACCTACGTGAAGAAAATCAAGGACGTGATCCACCGTCCTGTCGCAGAGCCTACCAGGAAGAGACGGCAGTCTTCAGCGCCACCATTGACAAAAGCTCGAAGACGTAGTCGAACACCGAAAAGTGAGCAAACCGAAAGGGCACAGCCAGTCACAGCACCACCGCAAATTACTGAGCAGCCAGAAAAAGAGAAGGAGCAAGCGATCGCCAGTGAGCTGGACGGCAGCGACTGGTTGCAGCAGAATTCGCTCACAATTCCAGTTTTTGAGGGTCCGGGTTCTGAGAACCAGATCGAGAGAACGGTTGCTTGGGCTCCCAACAAGTCGAAAAACATTTCCATCATCAAGAACAGCGAGGAGTTCTTTCGAATTGCCACCTTGTTTGATCAGGACAGCGAATTTAGCGGCGGTGGCATAATTGAGATTCCCGTTGGTTCTCGCAAAGCCATCAAGTCGAACGACGACACCTACTTCATCTTTTTCGTGATCCAAGGAGTGCTGGAAGTGACGCTCTCGCACAATCCGTTTGTGGTGGTTTCGGGATGCTCCTTTGAAGTGCCAATGGGTAATTTCTATCAATTCGATAACAAGGGCAAGACTGTGGTGAAGCTCTTTTTTGTCCAGTCCAAGTACGTGGTGGTAAGCTCGCCCGAAGACGACGACGACGAAGACGACGATGAAAGTATCTGAACGGCTTCCAAGTAATTATCTGTGTTACACTATCTGTACAATAGAAATTGTATGCTTACGCCTGATCAAGGTACATGCTTGTCTATGAATGATCTTCACCATCGGGAAGCTCAGCGAGTTTTTGCATTCTGGCCAGCTTGACCAGTGGCGCCAAAGAACTATTGTCGTCGGCATTTTTAATGAATGGCAATTCCAAGAGCTGTGCAGAGTCGAAACGTTTGTCTGGATTCACCTCTAGACACTTGTCTAGGAATTCTTGTAGCTCCTCGGAAAGAGAATCCGGATCGTTCAATGTAGGTTTCCCATTGGTGGTAATGAGATAGAGGGCCCGCAAAGGAGTTTCGTTCAAATACGGAGGCTCGCCTTCAATCATTTCAATGGTCATAATACCCAAAGACCAAACATCAACCTTAGGCCCGTACTCTGTCTTGGTGACCACCTCGGGAGCCATCCAGTACGGAGTCCCCACCATGGTGTTTCTTTTTGCAGAATAATCTTTGATCTGGGCACAGAACCCAAAGTCTGTGAGTTTGATGTCTCCCTGTAAAGAGAGAAGAATGTTGTCAGATTTGATATCCCTGTGTATAATGCCTTTGGAGTGTAGAAACTTGAGACCCTGCAATGTTTCCCTGCAAACAGCACCCATCTGACGTTCTGTCATGACACTGTGGGTTACAATGTCGGTCAGTGAACCTCCTTCCATATACTCCATCACCACCCAGAGATCTTTTTTCAGCAGGTACGCTTCAATGAAGTTAACAATGTTTTTGTGCTTCGACCCTTTCATCACAAGGATCTCGTTGATGATTAACTCTTTCTTTGGTTGTCTCTCCAATTCCATCTGCTTGATGGCAACACAAGTATTCGTCTCGATCTCGGTGGCCGTGTAGACTCCTCCAGAAGCACCCTGCCCTATTTTGACAAGTCCCTGGTATCTTTCGCTAGGATCTTCAGAACAACATATCTCCAACAAACGCTGCAAATACTTTCTCTCTTTAGCTCTACGCAGCTCGCGTCTGCGCTCCTGCTCGTCCTCTGTCAACGGTATCTTGGCAGTTTTTGGTTTCCCTTTTGGAACCGGCGGCATCTGCGGCTTGACTGACTCGTCCGATTTCTGTGGCAGTTGGACGTCCTTTATAGGAACTGGTGGTGGGACAGGAGGTAGGCGTTGAGGAGCAGCGAGCAGTGTATCATTCTCTTCTGGCTTCGAAAATGCATCTTCCTGAGGTGGTGTTCCAGTGGCCAGTTGCTTCGGACTCGTAGGAACTGGGAGAAACTCACCCAGATGCAATATCTGCGGCCTCTCTGATCGAGTGGAGCCCGACTTGGAATGATTGGAGCCGAAGCGACGAGATATACTGCCAATGAGCGATGATGGTGACGAGGCGGCCGTTTTTTTTGAGCCCGAAGGTATCCGCGACACCGAGCTCAACGGGCTTTTAGCAGACATCGCCAGCGTGGTAGCAGCCTTGGAGGCTGTCGAGGAAGGCGGAGGAGGAGCGTGTCTTCGAGGAATGAATTCGTTGTCCCCATCCGGCGTGGGAAACGTCTCTTTCTGGAGGGCGATCGGCGTCTGCTGAAAGCCAGGGCTTGCGGGACTGGAGGGTGTGGCATAGTCTGTGGTGTCAAACTGCGTGGAAGAGCTGATATTCGGCGTTTTATATTCACTTTCGCTCAAACTGTCATTGTCATTGCTACGGTCAGAGTCGTGGCCCTGGACCTTCATGAACTTGTTGTTCGACTCGTCGTTGAAGTTCGAGTTGAAGAAATTAATAACCTGGTTGGCAGCCTCGGGATTTTTTTTCTGGTCCTCGACAGTGACGCCCTGTGCTGCCAATGCCCGTTTCCACTCTTCAGGAAGTCCAATGTACGTTTGCGAGTTTGGGTCGTACTCGACGTGCTGGTGACGCACGTAGTCGTATGGTTCGGAGATGACTCTGGATTGCGATGCCGAGCGGGAGCCGGAGGGTGTGAGACTCGAGACGAAACTCGTGAGGTTGCCAAACATTTTCTTGGTCTTGGTCTTAGTTTTCTTTACCTCGGACGACGGCGTGGTGACGTTCGAGCTCGCCTTGCGCGTCGACGACACCGACGACGACGCAGACCGGCTAGGTGTCTGCACGTTTTTTTTGAGGAGTGTGTCAGGCACGTGTGTAACATTGACAGAGCCGTTTGAATGTTGAGCAGCCAGATTCGAGCCGTCGCAAAACTTCGAACCCTGATCCTGCTCTGTCCTTGTTCGCAGATCTTGTTTCTGTGAGGAGTGCGCACTCTCCTGGTATCCTTCTATGATCTGCGAGTAGTTCGACTTGTCTGTGGTCACCGACTGTCGCACAGCTTTGTCTCCGAGATCTTCTTTCTCGCTGAGCATGTCTCCAATTGATCCGTGTTTGTGGTGCAGTTTCGGCACGGGCGAGCTGGGTATCGACATCACCTTCACCTCTGTGTCCAATTGCAACGCTTGTCCCTCATACTCGCCCACCTGCGAAGGTAACGACGCCGTGCTGGTGTTTGGTATATTGGCCGCCATCTTGGGCTTGAAGAAGTCGGGAGTCGCAGGGGCTTCTTGGAGCGGCTCAAACTCGTCCACAGGGTCCTGTACGCGGCCTGCGGGCTCTGTGCCGTGCAAATCCAGATTTTCTGCAGAATCGGTCGCTAGTGCACTCACGTTGTACGTGGCCTTGTACCGCGGCAGCGTGGCTATCCCCGGGCCCGTGCCTGTTTCGCCTATCTCGTGTGTCTCCATTTCTGTGCAGCCAGTGATGTACGTTGGTTCGGCCGATCAACAAGAGAATTTCATGTATTTTCGCCTGAAAACAGCTTTTATTTTGTTTTTTCTTTACTGCTGATATGGGTGGTGCACAGGTGTGGGCGCATTTTTATATATACTTATGGGGCCAGCTCCAGCTCTACTCGTCAGCCTTGGCCTCGAAGCTCTCCAGGTTCTTGGTGCCCTCCTTCCAGTCGACTCCCTCGTAGGTGAGCCTGACTATGGCGTCCACCACGTCGTCGATCGAGCCTCTCACCTGCAACGTCGAGTCTCTCTCTCTCAAGGTGACACTGTTGTCTTTCAGCGAGTCGAAGTCGATGGTAATGCCGAACGGAGTTCCCAGCTCGTCGTTTCTGGCGTATCTCTTGCCAATCGACGCAGAGGAGTCGTCCACCTTGAATGGAATCTGCTTCACCTTTAGCTTGTCCTTGACCAGTTTCAGCACTGGTAGCAAGGTCTCGTGGTTGGACAACGGCACGAGCAGCACCTTGGTTGGGGCCACCAATGGCGGCAGCGACAGCACGCACCGGGCGGAATCTTCCGGTCTGGTCCAGAATGAGTGCTCAAACACAGAGTAGATGATACGGCCGATACCGAATGACGGCTCAATCACGTTTGGAATGTACTCTCTAATGTGCTCTGTCTTCTTGACCTTGGAGATCTTCAGCAGCTCGGCAGGGATCTCGACCTCTGGAACTGTGGTTTCGGGGATCTTGACGGTGATTTTCAGTTTTTCGTCAAGCTCCTTGGCCAAGTCCTCGAGCTCGCACTCTGTTCTTGACAACAGCCATTGCTCGACCTTTGGAGCGTCTTTTCTGAACTTTGGACCAAACTTCTTCTTGTCGATCTCGCACTCTAGTTTCTCCACAACCTTCGGTTCTGCCAAAGGCTCTCTGACACACAGCTTCTCCTTGGTTCTGGCAGAGTGCACAGACAAGTCGTATGCAGACCTGTCGGCGCAGCCAACACACTCGATCCAGCCATACGACGTCTGCAACTCGGCATCCCAGCAGTCCTGGGCATAGTGGGCCATTTCGTTCGCCATGTGCTGTCTGAACCTGACTTTGTCAGGGTTGGCACCGATCTTGAGCAGGAACTGGTAGATTCTGGCCAAAAAGTATCCCAAGGTTTCGTTGTCGACCATTCCCGACCTGACAGCCTCGCCAACAGTGACCTTGGACGTCTGGGTAATGCCCTGTTGCTGCACCTCTCTTGGCAAGAAGTTCAGAACGACGTGCTCGACGCTCTTGAAGTTTGGATGGAGCTTGTTTTCCGGGTCGACAAAATGCTCGATCTCGGCCATCAGGAACTCTCTCACTCTCAAAAGTCCAGATCTAGGAGAAATCTCGTTTCTGAACGACTTTCCGATCGACGCGGACGCAAATGGCATCTTCTCGTTGTTAAAGTCCAGCAGCTTGGAAAAATTCAAAAACTGGCCCTGCGCGGTCTCTGGCCTCAAGTAGCCCTTCATCTGACCAGAAGGACCAATCGCCGTCTCAAACATCAAATTAAATGCCATAGGAGCCTCCAAAGGCTCGCCGGTAGCAGGGTTTCCGATCTTGTGTTTCTCCATGATCTCGCCCAGTTCAGGGCCAGAGTAGCCATCGATCTTGGCCAGAATGGTCTCGTACTCTTTGACAACCTCGTCGTCAAGCTTGACGGCCTTGATTTCCTTGACCTTCTTCTTTCTCTTTTTTTTCTGCTCATCCTCCTCCACGTCCTCAACTTTCTCGCCACGAGCCTCCTTATCGCCCTTAAGTCTGGCCTCCAGAACCTCCTCAACAAGATGATCTGCTCTGAAGATCTCGCCGGTCTTGAGGTCCCGACACATCCAATCGGCAAATTTATCAACGTGGCCAGACGTCTTCAGGACCTCGTGCGGGGTCAGCATCGTACAGTCCACCTCCAGCATGTCCTCCTCCAGAATGAAATGCTTTCTCCACGTATCGATAATGTTGGCCTGAAGAGCACAGCCTGGCGGACCGTAGTCGTAAAGCCCAGACACACCTCCATAGATCTCAAAAGCGGGAGCGTAGAAGAATCTTCTCTTCAAAACCGACTCCAGCTGCTCTCTGTTAAATTCACTGCTCATTTTCTTGACTTGCAGTCCTTTGCGAGTGCGTACAACTTTTTTCGAATAGTTTCTAAAGCCTGAAAACCAGGTTTTGTACATCAACGTTCTAAATAGAATTTTTTTTCGTCCGGCTGATGTAAGCACCGCCAGAAGAGTCATGTCCGCATTCTACAACACTCTTTCCATCTCCACCATCGTGAAGTCTTTTTTGGCCTTGACGCCATCCTCCATCACAGAGCCAATCACCAGCTTGGTCCGTTTGTCTATCTTGCACGGCGTGCGGCGTATTTCTCTATATTGGTGTTTTTCGTAAAACTTCACCAGATCGTGCTCTGCAATCACGTCTGCAATGATTGTTTTTGAGCCGACTTTTTTGCCAACCCCGTGGATGAAATCCATCATCTTCCCCGACAGCTGCGGGTAGAACGACGTGAAGGCGGTCAATTCGTGGCCCCTGTCTATTTTTTTGATCCCCACTGTTCCTAGTATGCGCGATTCGACGTCAGAGTAGTCGTCGAGCTGGCTGCGATGTGTTGAAAAACTCACTTCCGGAAACTTGCTGATGAACTTTCTAGTCACCTCGGCCGCACTATCGTCCTTCTCTATCGATATGTCGCTTGCTGGAGCCAAGAACAGCGCAATATACGACTGCTCTGGGTCCTTGATATTCAGATCCCGGAGCAGCGAGTACTTGATCCTCGGTGTGTCAATCACGCCGTACTTGTATCGGGGCTTGTTGTAGCCCCTGTTGATAACATCAATCAGTGCTGACTCGAGAGACGGACAGAGGTCGGAAAGTCGAACCAGCAGTATTTCCCCGTGCATTGATGCATAATTTAAAAAATAAATATTTTAAATATATATTTTTTATCGCATCATTAATATCATTCACTATAAATACAACTCTAAACAAGCGTCACTCGTCCAGATACGTGTATGATGGAATATCGAAGTGGAAACATGGGTAATTTGTTCCCGAAAGCGCATATAGATGAGATGAGTCCACGCCAAGACCGGCATGCAGGGTATGTCTCTCGAGGTCGCTATACTTTGGCTTGTCCTCTTCCAGTTCTTCCACCGAAGAATCTGCGTTCTTGAGCTCCTGGTCGGACTCATCGTGCACGCTGCGGCCGAATCCGCCGCCAATGAGAGCCCGTCTGATCCACGGACTGATAATTCCCGAGAAGTGGATTTCGTATTCGTGGCCCGCATGGAGGTCCAAACTCTTTTTCAGATCGATCAACGACTGCACTGCAGTCGCATCGACAAACGTCACCTGGCTGAAATCGAAATGGACGACCTTCAGGAACGGTCTATTGTCTTCCTCAGGCTCTTGGTAGCGTGTGATCTTGTGCAGCCACTTGATGTTCAATTGTCCTGGATTGTTGAACGTTTTCTCAACTTTGGCATGTTTTGGGCGCGTGACTCTCTTCACCTCGTCCAGAACGGCGTCTACTTGCCGGGAACAGTTCGAGTACATGAACGTCTCGCTTGGACGGAACACAATTACTCCTGGAGGTGGAGCAGACACAGCAACTTTGTCATTAACGTAGACGCAGTGCACAGGCGTGGCGCTGTTGGGACTGGATTTGAGCGGCACCCATCTGTAGTGCGTCCTGTACACAGGTCTGCTCTCGACGTTGGTATCGCCCTTCTTGTTGCTATCGTTTTCGAGCTGGGTGTCAGCACTGGCCAAAATTGGGTCGACAACCTCCACAACACGCACTCTTCCGAGAAAAGTGCCGTTTGGCTTGCACAGTCTCCATAGAACTGCAGCCACAGAGGCGCAAACAACGAAATAGATCCCGTCTTCGATGGTAGCAAACACAGTGATGATCACCCCGATGAGGAAAATGGCAAAGTCCAATGGCTGGATTTTCCACAGGTTCCAGGTGATCTTGTACGAGGCAAGAAGATCTCCCACGGCGTGGATAATGATGGCCGACAGCGAAGCCTTTGGAATGTAGTAGAAAGCGTCCGTAAAGCAGTAGATGGAGAGTAACACACAGGCTCCGGTGAAAATTCCTGCAAACGGAGTCTTGACTCCACACTTGGCCTTCAGAGCGGTTCTGCTGAAAGATCCGGTGGCAGGATAAGCGTTGAAGAATGTACCGATGAGGTTGGTCACCCCGATGGCAATCAACTCCTGGTTAGGGTTGATTTTGTAGTCGTTAACTCTTCCGAACGATTTAGAGATGGAAATGTGTTCAAGAACCAAAATGATGGTAGCAGCCGGAAGCTCCGAGGCAATGTGGCCCACGAGTCCCGAAGGCGTCTCCATGACTCCCACGTGTTTCAGTCCAGAAGGCACGTTTCCGTTTACACTGAAACTGTGCTTAGTCTTGTGGTGTCTAATTACCAGGTAGCTGATGAGGGTGCTGAAAATAATCACAATTGCGCTTCTCAACTGTTGCAAATAAAAGTAGATTTTCTGTTTTGGGTAGCGCTTGTAGAGATAAGAAGTTGTGTACTTCCAGACGTAGAGAACAAACAGTGACACGAAGCCAAATGCAGCATCCACTTTGGTGCGGTGCAAATTTTTCAGTGTGTTGATGACGACTTTGTAGGTTGCTGTTTTGGAGTTGACGTGGCTGCCAAATCCCATGAGACCGGGCACTTGGCCGACGATGATGTTGAATGCCGAGCCGGTCATGAAGGCGAGAACGGCCGGCAGCGAGATGAGCTCCACGATAAAGCCGAGTCTCAGAAGACCCAAACCAAGAGCAATCGAGCCGCACAATAGTGCCACCATCGTGGCAATAACCGGGGCCTCGTAGGCGTTGTTTGTCTTGTCCTGCACACGAGCAATTAATCTACCAACTTCTAAACTCATCACGGCAACGGGACCGATGGAAACGTCTTTGGATGTGGCGAAGAAGGCGTAAATAAGCACACCAACAAACGACGAATAGAGACCGTACTCGGAGGACAAGCCGGCGAGCTGGGCGTACGACATGGACTGAGGAACAAGCACAATAGCAACCGTGACACCAGCCACAAAATCACTGTAGATCCACGAAGGAGTGAACGGGTAGTGGCCAATCCACCCAAGAATAGGGAACAGGGACTTCACGTAGCTGGCGACCTTGGAACCGGGACTTGCCACAATCTCTTTGACGTAGTCAAAGGCGGGAACAGGCTCCTCGTTGTATTCCTCAATGACAACATTCGCCACGGACTCCCGGGACGACGCCACACTTGCAGTCTGGTACTCGATCTCGGGACGACCGTTTTCAACTGGACTTTCGAAGTTGGATTGGAACATCGAGATCTGCAATAGCGACAAATTTCCTGTCAAATGTCCGGAGTTTTATACGCAGAGAAGTTTGACAAGGCAGCCTCCAAAAATGCCCTACGCCCAGCATACGTTAGCTCTCCAATTTTTTCACAATTAGATCTAGTCACGTGCAGTTAAAAAGGTGCCACCGTTTTACAATCGCCGCTGAGCCGCAATTCATTGTTTACCAAGGGCGCACAATCGAGCCACCGTAGATGCCACCACAGTTGCCTAAGCGACCTCGAAACTTTCGTTCAGCCGGGTAACGCACTTGACGCAATCGGCAAACGTGTTGTACGAAGGCACGGGAGCCAATCTGATCACGTTGGGCCGCCTTTCGTCGCAGACAACGCCGTGTGAGTTCAGGTACACAAAGACTTTTTCCATTGCATCTTCAGGCTTGAACAGCAGCGACAGCTGCGCTCCTCGCTGATTCGGGTCAGTTGGAGTCAGAATGATAAAATGCGGATCGGTGGTGCTGCTCGACTCGCTGAAGTCACGGTAGTATGGCGACGCGCGCAGCAATCTCTCCAGAAAGCTTGTCAACTGTATGCTTTTTGCTCGTAATTTCTCGATACCACCACATTTATGCAGAGTTTCTAAAGATGCTTTCAACGAGACAACGTCCAGTACACTTGGGTTGGACTGTCTAAAGCCGAGCGCGCTTTCGATTGGTCTGAATTGCTCGAGCATCTTGAATCGCTCACCGGCATCATTCCCCCACCAGCCGGCCAACCGCGGCACGTCCGGCCTACAATGCTTCTCGTGAACAAAGATGCCACCAATTGCACCAGGCCCCGAATTGAGGTACTTGTACGAGCACCAGACAGCAAAGTCCACGTCCCAGTCGTGCAATTTCAGGTCCACATTTCCAACGGCGTGCGCAAGATCCCAGCCAACCACACAATCTTTTGCGTGAGCGAACGCTGTAATCTTCTCGATCTCGAAATACTGTCCCGTATAATACTGGATGCCTGGCAAGCAAACCAGCGCAATGCTGTCGCCTTGGTCTTCAATCGTCTTAAGGATGTCTTCTGTCCGCAGAGTGAACTCATTAGGTCTCGGTTCGAGCTGGATCAAGGCGGAGTCCGTAAAGCCATGTAATTTCACCATGTTGAGAAAAGCGTAGTAATCAGATGGAAATGCGCCTTTCTCAAACACTATTTTGTACTTTACTTTGGTGGGTTTATAAAACGCACACAATAGTGAGTTCAGATTCATCGTCAGCGTTCCCATACACGCCACCTCGCTTCGTTTTGCTCCAACCACTGGTGCTAGCAGAGGAACCACAGGCAGGTCGATATCCATCCACGGAACTCCCCCGGTACTTTCGTGCGGGTGTCTGAAATGAGATTCCACAGCACGGGCAGCCCACGCGTCCAGCTCAGCATTGACCGCGTGTGGGAGGTTTTTGGGCATAAGTCCGAGCGAGTTCCCGCAGAGATATGTCACTTTCTGGTCGGCCGGGCCATCCAATCCCATTGACTGGAAAGTTGGAAAAATGAAATCGTCAGCATGGCACTCGTATTGTGCGTCCAGGGCGGCAGATTCGTCAGAGACCATCACTTGAGTATGTTCAGAACAAGAAAAAATCAAGATTTGATAACTAGACTTTTCTGGTGCAAGGGTGCGACAACAAGATAGCGACGGCAAACCAGAACCAGCACGGGGCCGTGCAGGTACTATCCGGGAACTCGCATGTGCACAGGTGTTCTATCTGCTGAGCATAGGGCCCATTGACCAAGGACGCTCGAACGGTGTCAGGAAGTGCACTTGTATGTATCCACCGTGCTTATGAGTATTTTTTATACCAACAGTGCAGAGATGTCTCCGACAAAAAACATTAATAATTATTGTATGTTCCCATGACACAAGAGTTTACGAGAACACAGATTTTCGGAACGGTATTCGAAACAACGTCCAGATACACGGAGCTGAACCCTGTGGGGATGGGTGCGTTTGGTCTGGTGTGCTCTGCGAAGGATAAGTTGACGCAACAGAACGTTGCCATCAAGAAGGTTATGAAGCCGTTTTCCACAGCTGTGTTGGCAAAGAGAACGTATCGCGAGCTCAAACTGCTCAACCATCTCAGACACGAAAATCTGATTTCGCTTGACGATATTTTCCTGTCGCCACTGGAAGACATTTACTTTGTCACCGAGCTACAGGGAACGGATTTACACAGATTGCTGACGTCAAGGCCTTTGGAGAAACAGTTCATCCAGTACTTTTTATACCAAATCCTACGCGGACTCAAGTACGTGCACTCTGCAGGGGTTATCCACAGAGACTTGAAACCAAGCAACATTCTAATTAATGAAAACTGCGATTTGAAAATATGCGACTTTGGCCTCGCCAGGATTCAAGACCCGCAGATGACGGGTTACGTTTCCACTCGGTACTATCGTGCACCGGAAATCATGCTCACGTGGCAAAAGTACGACACAGAGGTGGACATCTGGTCTGCAGGGTGTATTTTTGCAGAGATGATTGAAGGCAAGCCTCTGTTCCCCGGCAAAGACCACGTTCACCAGTTCTCGATCATCACCGAGCTTTTGGGATCCCCGCCTGCAGACGTTATTGATACCATTTGCTCGGAAAACACGCTCAGATTCGTCCAGTCGCTTCCTCACAAAGAGCCAGTCCCGTTGTCTGAACGATTTAAGGGTGTCGAGCCTGAGGCCGTCGACTTGCTTTCCAAGATGCTCGTTTTCGATCCTCGCAAGCGGGTCACTGCCGAACAGGCGCTGGAACACCCGTACTTGAGCCCATACCACGACCCTTCGGACGAGCCGACCGCTGAGGAGAAGTTTGACTGGAGTTTCAACGACGCAGACCTGCCACTTGATACTTGGAGAATAATGATGTACAGCGAGATTCTGGACTTCCATGAGATCGAGAGCTCCGAGGCTCTGAACGGCAGCAACGTCCAGCAGGAGCAGTATGAAGCAGAAATGATACAGCAGCAACATCAGCAGAGTGCTGGACAACCTGTCAGAGACATGAACTAGGTTGCGGGCTCTGCTCCAAATAGAGGCTTCTAATTAGGTTATGATTTATTTCATCTCATCCTGCGTAGAAAGAAGTCGTCCATAGCTTGTCCCGGCTTGAGTGCGCTCGAGTTATAAATTAATTTCTCTTCCATAAATTTGGTCTTGAATGCGTCAAATATTTCCTTCGACTTGGTGAATTGGTAGCCGTACTGCTGGAAAAATCGCTCCGAGTAGACGAAAATGAACTTCTCCATGTCGGAGATATCCACCGTGATATCCTGCTCCGGTTCTGGTCTTTGCTGTCTTGGGGTCATTGTAGGGAACCGGTGGTCCACGGGAAGATATCCTTGCACCTGAGCCTGGAACTGTGCCACGGGCGAGTTGACTGGGCCGTTTTGTGGGGTCAATGAGTGCGAGAGCTGGTGTTTTTGCGCGCCCGGAGTGCTCTGCGGAGGAGCGAGCGACCTCGAGGGGGTGCCAGACCCCGGATTATTGAGCAGGTGGCTGACGTCGTACTGGTGGTACCTCTCGCTCTGGACGTTATGTGGCGCAGCATGCTGCTGTGCGCTGTTCGAGTCCATCATGAGGTACTCCTGGTTGTCGCCCTGGCCCTGGCGATTCTGCTGCTGCTGCTGACTCGTGTTGCTGAACGTCGGTTGTGGCTGGGCTAGCTGGTGATCGTAGCTCTGTGGCGGTGCACTGGAGTACGAGTATTCTGGCGCAGGCATCACGTTCGACAGCTCCGACTCAGACGTCGTGCTGGCCGCCCCAACGCCCGACGACGTCGCGGTCTGGTCGGCAACCGAGGACTCGTTCTGTCGTCTCCCGTCACGGCTCATCATATTGTTCAAACCGTGCCGTTTCTTGAACGTGGACAGCCAGCCGTGGCTGAACGACTGCAGCCGTTTCGGGTCGGTAACACCATACTGCTTGGCAAATTTAACCCAGTACTCGCGTAAGATCGGCTCAGAAATGGGCAGATTCTGGGCCAACCGCTCTTCAACCACCTTGTACATGGCCTTGTTGATGGGCTCGTACTTGAACGATAGTTTGCGCTTGGACGTGCGCAAGGACTTGGACGTGGCGCTGTCGACCTGCTGCGTCTCGCGGTAGCGTTGGCGCAGGTCGTCCTCGTTCTTCAGCCACTCCGAAAGACTGGATGTGGAGATCGCGAATTGGTTGCGGTAATAGCTAACAATCTCGCTCTGCGGACGCTTGGAGTTGTGGAATTGGTCCAGAATCATGATCTTCTGCTCCAAGTTTGCTCTGGGCAGCTTGCGGTTGACGGCAGGGGACATGCTGGGGTGGAAGGCCTTGTTATCTGGACCCTAAATTTACAACCCTCAAAATTCCAGTCCCGAAATTACAGGCCTCAGGAATGGCTGTACGCCAAAATAGAATCGAGACGGCCGGGTAACACGGATAACAGGGGGGGAACTTAAGTATACACCAGCTATGGACACTAATGGAGACCAGTGGTTCTGCTGATCTTCTCCAGAACACTCTCGTATGCGACCTCGCTGAAGTCGGTGCCCTGGATTTCGGTTCCAATACCGTTCAGGGCTCTTCTCAGGGCGTCCTTGGAAGATGCGTACACCATCTTGGCTCTGACACTGGCGGTGTCTGGAGACCATTGGTAGAAAACAATCTTGTTTCTCTTGCCGTCGCCCTGGCCGACCTCGTACTCGAAGTCGTAGACGGCGTACCTACAGTCGTTTTCAGGCAGGTCCTCGACGAAAGCGTCGTAGGCGTCCTCTGTGGAGGTGGAGTCGACGACGATCTCGGTTTTGGCGTCATTGAGCTTGTAGATGATCGACTTGAACTTCTTGCCGAGCTTCAGGTCGTTGAAAGCCTTCAAGGCCTCGTCGGAAACAGCAACACTAGGGTTAGAGCGACTCCAAATGGACACAATTCTTGCTGACTTACCCAGATCTTGACTAGGAATGTTAGTTCACTTGCACATGCTGCCTCTGGCATTGGCAACTTACCATTTTATCTAACTTGACTTGTCTATTTGTTTTGTAGTACGTAGCTTTTGGGATGGCGACAGAAAAAAAACCAAGCTCGTGATGGCCGTGCTTATGTCAGCGTTTTATTCTGCTTCAGTTTCCTAATGAGTATTCGGCAGCTGCTGGACACCATCGAGTCCCGCATATTGGTGCTGGAGACGCTCTACGAGGGCAGCTCTAATGTTTGCGGGCAGCTGCAGCGCGTTTTGCAGCAGTTTCAGGGGCTTCTTGCCGAGCACGCAGACCTGATGCGCGTGCTGGAACAGGCACAGACACAGGGACTGCTGGCTATTCGCCCAGTGTCACATGACGACGCAATGTCTGTAGAGGAAAAATACCGGCTTGTTGTTGCGTCTTTGCAGGAGATGGAGCACCAGGTGAACAAGCTGGACGAGTTGCAGCTGCGTCTCCAGCAATGGGACGATTTGATGAGCGACGCCAAGACACGGACGGCTGCTGCGAAACTGATGGTTTTCGATAAGAGGAACGTGGCCGAGGTGATGGACGCGCTTGTGGCGCTGAAAGAACGGTTCTACGCTGCTGTTCTACGGTCCAACTGGCTTATGCGCACGTACATGGTTGATACGTTTGAGCAGGCGACTTTCTATCTGGAAGTGGAGACAAAGCTCCGTCGGTACACCCAGCTGGTGGAGCAGAAACAGGGTAAATAGCTATGTACATTAGTAGGCCTCGGTGATGATGCCGCCGCCGAGAACGCGCTCGTTTCTATACAGGACCAGGTTCTGGCCTGGTGCCACGCCGTCGATTTTTTCCTGTAGCAGGAACTCTGGATCGATGCCGGCCACCACCGCTCTGAGCGCGCGCGGCGACTCCAGCGACCGGACTTGAATGGTCAGTTCTGCGGGATCCAAATCCCGAAAATCGAGTGATGAGTTTATCCACTGCCAGTCGGCCACTTTGAGCCGGTCTTTTTCGAAAGCCGCGCGGTCGGTCTTTTTGGAGATGATCAGCTGGTTCTTGCTGTAGTTCTTGCCGGAAATATACCACACACCTTTCATATCCGGATCGCCCTGCGGCAGCGAGATCCCGGACCGCTGGCCTATGGTGCCGTGCCAGAGCCCGTTGTGTCTGCCCCAAACTCGGCCGTCTGCCGTGACGATGTCTCCAGGGTTTGGTGGCAGGAACTCATCGAGAAAATCTTTGAAGTTGCCGTGCTGCGAGACAAAGCACAGCCCTTGCGAGTCGCGCTTGTCCTTGGAGATCAGACCATGCTGCTGAGCCAGCTCTCTGACCTCTGGCTTGGTATAGTGGCCAATAGGCATCAGGATTTTGCTGAACACGGACTCAGGCATCTGGCTGAGATAGTACGACTGATCTTTCGGCAAAAAACAAGCTCGCAAAAGATGCGACTCGCCCGTTGCTCTGTGTTTCATGATTCGCGCATAGTGCCCGGTCACCAGCCACCAGTTATCCTGTGGAATTTTCATAGACAGATGCTCGATCATCTTGCCGAACTTGACGTACTTGTTGCACCCCACGTCCGGATTCGGCGTCAGACCCTTGCGATACATCTCTAGCATGGGCTCAAAGACGTCTGACCAGTACTCTTTTTCGAAATTCACGCGCTCACAGGGGATCCCGATCTGGTCGCAAATCGTCTGTACTTCCTCCCAGTCGCTTTCCACGGTGCACTTCGACACGCCGCCCCTGGAATCCGGCGACCAGTTTGCCATAAAGATGCCCTTGACGTTCTTGTACTGTTTGGCATACATCAGTGCAGCTACCGAGGAATCGACGCCGGATGACATCGAAACCACGATCTGGTCGTTTGGGTGGGGCACGGGCTGGACATAGTCTGCAAGCGTGGATCCGCGCAAGAAGCTCACCCTTCGTACCAGCCGCAACGCTTGCACTCTCATGGAAAAAAAAAAAAATAAAAATCAGATCTACAGTTTGATCTGATAGACTAAAGCTACATTTGGCCAACCTCGGACGGCCCAAAATAAAGGATTCTGTCCAGAAGAGGTGGCCCAATGCGGATTATTTGAATGTGGACAATCTACACCAGAGCGAATAGACCCTTTAATCGGTCAGAAAATTCAAGGAAAAATCCTACAGCCCCCAGAGGCTGTCCAGAGGCTGCCCAGAGGCTTGTGCTACACAAACGTCTGGGATGTGCCCAAAAAGCTGGCCTCTATACGCTGTGGTGTAAAATTCTATTTCTCCTCCTGTTCTATGCCAATGCTGCTCAGCAAAATTTTTTGAAAAAATGGTGCATTAGCTCAGAGGTCAAGAGCATCGTGCTTATAGTCGGTCAGACGTCTATACTAACGTCACACATCGTTTCATTACGAAGTTACGCGATGGTCGCGGGTTCAAACCCCGCATGCACCAAATTTTTATTTTTGCAAAAAGCTTTTTTTTTCCAGCAGCCTATCGACGTGCAATCGTCCTTTCTTCAGAACCCGATTGCCGAACAACATCCACTCTCTGTCTACTGTTTTTCCTCTTTGTGTATCTGCTATTAGTCTTACTTATGCCTCAGCCAACTCTCTCAGACGTCTGATGGTGGATCTGATGGTGGCGGCAGCAGCAGTCGAAACGGTGTAGGCTCCTCCAGCAACAGTCTTCTTGCAAGACTTGCAGGTCCAGATTCCAGCAGCTCCTCTCTTGACAGTCTTCTTTCCGCAGAACGAGCAGTCGTACGTGGAGTGTTGTTGAACTTCGAGTTTCTTACATTGTCTTCTCAGGGAAGAACCGTATCTGACACCGTATTTACCGGTGATTCCAACCTTCTTAGTTCTCTTCGACCTATTTGGTTAGTATTGGCACAGGCTTCGGCCCGCCATGTGAAGTGTTATACCTACATCTTGGATACTGTAGTTTGGATAGTTTGAAAAATGGTTTAAAATTTTTTATATTCTCGAGCCCTGTGTCGTGGCACGTGACGGGGCGGGTAGGTTGCTGTGGCGCATGCAACAAGACAGATGTGTGTGTGGCGCATGCAAATGGCGGCGACCTTGAGGGCTGTCTAGCTGTTCACAGCGGGCAGCGCGGGTGGCAGCTCGCATGCCAGCTGGCCCTCTCGCGGCCACACGACCAATCTTTTTCCCCTCCAAAAATAAGTGTTTCTACTCCTAATAAAATATTTATTTATTTATTCATGGACGACGACGAGTTTTTGTACGGGTCCGCGGAGGACAGGGACGCGCAGCAGACGGAGACGACGATCGAGGCGAAGGACGGGGCGGAGCTGGAACCGGCGCAAAAAGCGGCGATCGAGGAGTCGAGCAGCGAGGAATCCGACTCGGACTCGGACGTGGAGTTCATCATTGGCTCGTCCGAGTCGAAGGCGGTGGCCCTGGACGACAAGACGAAAGAGCAGCCGACGCCAGGCCCAGAACAAACCTCTGTTCCAATTTTCACACAGACAACAGGACTAGACATAAACCAGGTGGCGTCGTACGAGGGCCAGCCAATCACACAGCTGTCTCTGGAGGAACTGAAGGAGAAGCCGTGGCGTCTGCCGGGCGCAGACATTTCCGACTACTTCAACTACGGCTTTGACGAGCTGTCGTGGCTGGCGTATTGCTCGAAACAGGACAAATTGCGGGCCGAGTTCAATCCATCGAAGCTGATCAACGACCTGATAGCGAGCGGCTCGATTCCGCCAAGTCTGAGCGGGCTGCTGGGCGGAATGTCCGGTGCAAACGGCCAGACGCCGATGCCGCCTCCATTCATGATGGGAATGCCTCCGTTCATGGCGATGCCCAACATGTTCGGGCAAAAGAAAGACGGCGCGCAGCAGCAGCAGCAGCAGGGCTCGAAACTGCCGTCGCGGCCGGCCTCGAACTCGACGCCCGAGCCAGGCAACAAGTCGGGCAGGGTGCAGGGCAGCCAGCGCGACCAGGCTGACAGAGACTTCGAGACAGGCTCGCACCAGCAGAGCTACAGAGACCGCGACGAGAGAGGCGGCGGTGGCAGGCGAAGACGGCGCTAGATACTTTGTGTACACTAATGATAATTCAGTTCTCCCTATAAACCTAGTTGAGCAGGACAGGGTCTTCGCCGCTGGCCACGTTGCACTGGTGCATGAGCCGTTTTTCGTGCGGCTCGAACTCGCCGGTGACGCTGTGAATCACGCCGCGGTTGTGGAAGATGCACAGGTCGCCCTTGTTCCAGCCGTGGCAGTAGATGTGCTGCGGCGAAATGGCGGGCCGCATAAACCGGTGCACAATCTTGCGCGCCTCCTCCAGCTCGGCCACCACCTCGCCCGTCTTGGAGTTCACCAGCTGGTACACGCAGCAGCCGTGCACCTGCAGATGCTGGTTCTTGGTGATTGGGTTTGTCCACACCATCGGCAGTTTCTTAACCTTGGACTGCTCCCATGGTGGCAGCTCGTCCAGAGGCACCTCCTTGGGAGGCTGTTCGGAAACGATGGTGAGGCCGTCCGAGGTGGCCTTGCAGTTGTTGATGAAGATGTATGGGTGCGGGGCGTACACCACGGAGTGGTTGAGCGCGAACTGCTTGTCCTCGTCGGAAAGCAGGTCGAAAGCGATCTTGCCCGACGCAAACGCGGTGGCACCCTTGACAAGCTCCTTGACCTCCTTGGTGTCCTCGTAGACAACCTTCTGTATCTCGTTCTTGGACGGGACAACCAGCCCCAGCAGCGTCGTCACCACGGGCGGCGCCAGCTCGTACAGCGCCGCGTCGATGTGCCATCTGTAGAAGCGGGTCTGGCCGCGCGCAACCTCTTCGTCGCTCAGGATGTCCTTGTGGAAATGGTGGTGCGTCGGATGCTCAAGCGTGAAGGCCTTCATGCCCTCGTGGCCCGCCTCGAACGAGCCGTTGCCCACCATTTGGACCTCAGGCCGGGTAGGCACCGAGCGCCCGTCCTTGGCCAGAATCGACTTGGCCGAGTGGAACAGGCTCGGATCGTGGCCGTAGCCGCTGCTGGTGGTTGGATCAAACCGCACGGTCAGCGAGTGCTGCGACTCCGGCGACAGGTTCTCCTGGTTGGGGACCACCAGCACGGAGTAGGTCATCAGACCTTCCTTGAGCTTCTGGAAGTCGGCGTCATTCAGATCGGCAGGGTTGGTGGTGTAGCTGGGCAGACGGACCTCTGCGCCAAAAGGCTGGCCGTCCAAAGGCACAAATTCAATACTGGTTTGTTCTGGCATCTTGTGTGTGGCCTGTGACAGGGCCTTATCTGGGTTTATATACTTTGGCCTGCGCTCATGCATGCATGGACACACCCTTGCACACGCAAAGATAAGATACTCTAGATGGCAATTCGGCGTGGCCGAGTTTTCGCTTGCGCCGCACTCCGGACCCCGGGCCGGCACCCTGTCCGCGGGGAGAAAATGAAGAAAAAACTGTATATTAAGTACACTTGGCCAGCATCTGCTTGACCCACGGCTGGCGCCGGAAAGAGTTTCTGGCCACCACGGCCTCCAGCAAGCTCACCCACTCTGTTTTCTCGCGCTTGCTGTCGCAGCCAAAGTAGATCGTCTCGCCGTTCGAAAACCGCAGCCGAAAAGCGTCGTTCAGCAGCAGTCGGTCGCTGTACACACGCCTGCCGCTCTGGGTCTCGGTGGCCGTCTTCCCCACGTATTCGACCTCCACGACGCGCCGCAAATTTATCCGCGCCCGCAGCTTCTTGGTGGTCTCGTGGTGCGCGCTCAGGTGGTACCCGTCGAGCTTGAAAAAACGACGCGTCCAAGCCTCGATGTCGCCGCCCTCCTGGTACATGTAGCCCTCGTGGCGCGTCGCTAGCGTGCTGCGCACCTGCTCGACCTGCTCGTACGCGCTCTTGATGCTTGTTGGCAGCGTTTCGTGCTCGCTAGTGCGCGGAACAAATAGCATGTTGAAGTCGACCGCACACACTTTGTGTGGAGCAGCACACTTGCCGCCCACGGTCTGCCACTCGTTCAGCCCATCCAGCTTGAAGATCTTGGACTCGCACGTGACGTGCTCCTTGAAGTTGTCGAACGAGATCTTGAGCTTTGCAAATGAGCCGTCCGGAGCCAGCGTGTGCGCGAGCGGGTCCTTTTCTGCCGGCCAGGTCACGTATCGCGTCGACGTGACGATGTCCTTGAACCCGAGCAGCTTTGCGAGCGCGTTCTTCGGCTTTGCCTTGCGCTTTTCCACCACCTCCACCAGCTGGTCCTTGGGCTTATCGTACCGCAGCTTGAGCGTGAGGACGATCTCGAGCGACGCTCCAACCACAAGCTCGAACTCCTTGTTCACCGGCACAAACTGCGCCGACTCGATCGGGAAGTAGTCTGTCGTGAGCCGGTGGATCGAGTTGTCGAGCACAAGCTGGAACTGCGCGTTGCGCCCGCCCAGCTCGGGCAAGTTCAGCTCCCGCACGGCCATCACGCGCAGGAAAAACCGGCCCTGCTCGCCCAGAACGAGCGGCGCGGGCTCGTCGACTTTTGTCGAGGACGACAGCGCAGAACTCACCCGCTTGGCAGCAGACTGGATCGAGCTGATGCGCGAGTTCATCTGCTCGTCGCTCAGCGTGCTCAGCGGGGCAGCACGCTCCAGGTCGCCGTATTTGGGTGCTGTCTGGCCCGTGGCAATCGACAGGTCTGGCACGATCGCCGACGCCTTGTCTTCTGTCACTTCGCTTCGCGCGTCGCTCACTTGGACGCGTTGCTCCAGGTGCGGCCCGTTGCTCTCGAGCGTCAGCTTGCTGTTGGCTTCCTTGACCTGGAACTCGTTGCTGGTCATTTTCTTGAGAATCATGAGCTGCTCCACCTCGTTCGCAGACATCCGCGGAATCTGGACGCTTTCGTTGTCGATTTTCGCAGACACAGGCTTTCTGCTGAGTGTTCCGCGCCGCCACACGTTGGAGAGCGTTTCTGCGTTGGCAGCAGGCGTGATGGCCGGCTGCACGCGCGTCTCTGGCTCCCAGGCCTCGATTTCCCGCAGAAACGAGTCCTCGCCGTCCTGGAGCAGGTCCGAGAGATCGATCGAGTCGAGCGACATTTTTGAAGTCTCGGTGTCCTGGATGGAATCCAGCGGGTTGCGGAATGTTCGTTCAAGAGACACCTCTGGAGCGGCAAAGCTGGCGTGGCTGGACGCTTGGTCTCCTGTTTTTTGCTCTTCTTTCTGCTCCTCTTCCTCGTCGTCCGCCTCGTTGTCGTCTCTCGCCAGCAGCGGACTGCCGATTTTGATCTCTTTGAAATGGTCCTTGCTAACCACGTACTTCTTCGGGTCGCAAACGCTCTGGAACGACGGCTGGGTCTTGTGCACTTTCTGGAAGTCTTGCTGCGTCGACCAGATCGCCAGGATGTCTTCGGGCTCCGCCGACTCTGCGGACGAGACGCGTTTCTGCGGCAGTGCGATTTCGGGGCCTTCAAACGACTCGTACAGATCGTCCATAAACAGGGCTTTCTTGGGGCCGTGCTCGCTGTCGTGGGTCTTCATTGTGTCGTCGGCCGTCTGGTCGACGATATCGACCGTTGCGTCGCTGTCTGGTTCCGACCCGCGGTCGGAAGAGCTGCCCTCCTCGGCAGAAACGAAATCGTTCTCGCTCAAAGAGGCGGTGCTCTGCACAGATACGTGGCGAGCGTTATTATGTGGGGTGGGTCTGGTTTTTTGAATGGAGAGCGAGCCGGCAGAGTTGGCGCGGGAGAGCGTAGGCTGTTCGGGTGGGGCATTCTGCAGTTGCTGGCGCAAATTCTTCTGAGGACTGCCGGGCCGTTTCTCGTCGACGGCGATGGTTCTTTCTGAGTCTGCCGACGCGCTGGACCGCGCGGACGGCGAGTCCCACAAATTGGCCGCTGCAGACGGCAGATTGGGCATCGACTTGACGGAATAGTCCGACTCCGACGGTTTCAAAGCAGGCAGTGGTCTGTCAAACAGCTCGTCTGGCCCGATTTTCGGCTCAAAGGCAAGCACCGACTTTTTGATGGGACTCTGTTCAAGAACACGGGGGCCATTGAAAACAGGGGTTTCTTTTGCGCTTGTATTGATGTTGTTGTTGTTGTCAATGTTTACATCCTCAATTTGTAAGGGCTCGGTGGTGGGGGAAGATGATAGGCTCGGGTTTTGTGGAGCCTGCGAGCTGATCTCTCGCAAGAGCTCGTCGACCGACTGGTTGGCCAGTTTGAAAATGTCGTCCGTAGAGGTCATCGCAGTGAATTATAGGGGCTTTTCGAAATATATATGTTCAGTGTTTTTCTCTTTCCAAAAGCGGAAGAAGAACGAGTGTCGACGAGAGGTGTATTTTTTTGTTTTCTCGACGTGAAGTCGTTTGCAACTGGCTTGTCGACGGTGCCGACGCGAAATGGGTTAATCGCCAATGATAAAGTACAGATATGTAACACGCCGAAATAGGCAGTTGAATGCATGGCGTCGGGCAATCACAATCCCCCGCTGCACCACAGGACTCCCCCAACCAGGATGGAGAGCCGGCCAGACAAGCGGTCGAATGACAAAAAAAATGGGCGTTATCATCTTTTCTTTTTCGCGTCTGCAGAATAGGGCCACAAGATTCACAGCTTTGAAGCGAGCACACAGGCGGTCGTTTGGCTCTCTTCTCGGCCAATAGGAAGCCTACCAGCGCACAAGGCTTATGGCCCCTGTTTCCGGATCCACCTTTCGGCCATTTCCGTTCTCCCTTCCCTATTCCGCAAGCAATAAAAAGGTCGTGTGCATATACCACTTGTTTCCAACAGCTAACAGAAATTTGCAGTCGTATAAAAATAACCTGTTATCCGCTACAACGAGATAATTTAGCTCATTCCCTCTTCTCAAACAAACTACAATGGTTCAAGAAATCTCGATTTTGGAACACACCAACATCCTGTCCAAGTATTTGGATCTGGATCAGCGTGGAAAGATCGTCGCCGAATACGTCTGGATCGACAGTTCCGGAGAAACGAGATCCAAGGGCAGAACCCTGTCCAAGAAGATCACAGACTTGTCCCAGCTGCCAGAGTGGAACTTTGACGGCTCCTCCACCGGCCAGGCTCCCGGCGACAACTCGGATGTGTACCTGAGACCCGTCGCCTACTACCCAGACCCATTCAGAAAGGGCGATAACATCATTGTTCTTTGTGAGTGCTGGAACAACGACGGTACCCCAAACAAGTTCAACCACAGACACGAGTGCAACAAGCTCATGACTGCCCACGCTTCTGAACATATCTGGTTTGGCCTTGAACAGGAGTACACTCTCTTGGACCCTGTGGACGGCTCTATCTATGGCTGGCCAAAGGGAGGTTTCCCAGCTCCACAGGGACCATACTACTGCGGTGTGGGTACCGGAAAAGTGTACGCCAGAGACGTGATCGAGGCGCACTACAGAGCGTGCTTGTACGCCGGCATCACCATCTCTGGTATCAACGCCGAGGTCATGCCTTCCCAGTGGGAGTTCCAGGTGGGACCATGTGAGGGAATCAAGATGGGAGACGAGCTCTGGATCGCCAGATACCTGCTCAACAGAGTTGCTGAGGAGTTTGGTGTCAAGGTGACATTCCATCCAAAGCCACTGAAGGGAGACTGGAACGGTGCTGGCTGCCACACCAACGTCTCCACTGCCTCGATGAGAAAGCCTGGCGGAATGAAGGCCATCGAGGAGGCCATCGAGAAACTCTCCAAGAGACACAAGGAGCACATTGCTCTTTACGGTTCCGACAACGATCTCAGACTCACCGGTCGCCACGAGACCGCCTCCATGGAGAGCTTCTCTTACGGTGTCGCCAACAGAGGCGCATCTGTCAGAATCCCAAGATCTGTCCAGGCCGAGGGCTACGGATACTTTGAGGACAGAAGACCAGCTTCCAACATCGATCCTTACCTGGTTACGGGTATCATGGTCGAGACTGTTTGCGGCTCCATTCCTGACGCAGACATGACCAAGGAGTACCAAAGACAGTCCGCTTGAGGGTGAAAAAGAAATAGTGTAAACGATAAAAGTAGATAATGAAGAGTCATTAAGAGTAATTTCCGGTTTCCGTGGTTTTTTTTTTCTTACAGGAATAAATGACTCTGCGCGATTAAAAATTTTAATATATTTTTCGCCCCGATAAGCTGCTCGCGGTGCAAGGTTGTGTGTGTGTGTGTGTTGGGACTATGCAATGTATGGCGAGGTTTCGCCGCCGTAGTGTTCGTCGTCCGAGAACTCAGACTCGTTGTCCGGCTCGGACGCGTGAAACAGATTGAGAGACGACCTGAACTTCGGGATCAGCGGCGAGTTTTCGGCTCTCTGTCTCATGAGCTTTTTGAGCATCGAGTGTTCCTCGTTCTTGAAGCTTGTGGCTCTATTCTGCAAATCCGAAAGCCACTTCTCGTTCTCCTTATTCAGGCTTTCGATAAACGTCTTTCCCTTATTCAGCAGCTCGTTCGCATTGATGTTGCTGCTTAAGTTGCTGGTAAAAGTGTTGAGCGTCTTCGTCAGCTGTGTATATGGCTCCTGGTTGAGTTTCTCGGTCCGCGGAGCAAATTTCATGATGGACTGTTTCTTTGCCAACTTCCTTTCCTCGGGGATATCCATCAGTTTTCTGCACGCCAGCTCCAAATTCCTCACCTCTGACTCGACCGATTCCAGCTCGTCCCTCAATTCGAGCGCCTTGCGCTGTTTCGAGGCCAGCTGGAACATGAGCGTGTTTAGCTCTTCAGTCCTTTCGTGGGCCTCTTTCACGTTTTCCTCGATTGGAATGTAGATTGGCAGACCCTGCTTGTCGGCCTCGTCGTCTGGGCTGTGTTTGTCGGAGCTCTGGCGCAGTGCGAATTTGATTAGCCCCGTGCTTTCGCTGATGACTCTCTCTTTCAGCGGTCTGTCGGAGCCGACAATTGTCGCTCCGCTCAGCTGGTTCAGATGCGATCCGGACAGTATGGACAGCGACTGTTTTTTGCGCAGCTGGCTCATGCTTGAGCTTTTTGCGGCAGGTGCTCGTTTTAAGTGCTGTGAGCGATGCTCCCAAACCGGCAATACCAAAATAAAAATCGGTAATTTTTCACCAAATAATTTAAAGGCTGGCTGTGCTGAAAGGCAATAAACCACCAACGCTGACAGTTGATGTCGTACCTGGAATTTCTCGGACTGCTGCGGGCGGCCATTTTCTCCCGCAATGGTCCACTTGTGGCTTCGTCGATCTCGTATCTGCTCCAGCCAGAAGTGCTCCAGAAAAAGGCCGACTACCACACTTTTCTCGTCTCGATGCCGCCCGCTAGCATGCTCCAAATACCGGACACGGACCTGCAAGCCAGCTGGGCCGACCTCGTAAAGGCGTACGTGCTCGTGGTGAAAGCTTTTCTGGTCGACTCCGACCTGGAAGCCGCCATTGAGCAGGCCATCAACATGGTCCTGTCTCTGGTGCGAATCGCGCAAAAAGAGGACGGCTGGATCTGTGTGCCGCTCATGACGGCCACATCCGAGCTGCGCCAGCTCGGATGCATGTACTGGAACATGAAGAAGGGCGAAATAACCCTGAAAAACGATACCGTGCCGCTCGACGAAAGACTCGTGGACGTGCTGCAAAAACCGTTCAAAACGTGTCTCACAGACAAGTCCGACACGCTTGCGCGGTCCAAGAAACAGTACGTGTATTTTTTCGCCAACGAGGTGCTGCGCTGCTACTTCAAATTCGCCAAGTACGAGGCTGCCTCCAATTTGTCTAAGGTGCTCAGCAAGGCGCCGAATCTGCCCGCGCTGGACCGTTCGCCGAAATCTCACCTGGTCAATTTCCACTACTACAACGGCCTCGTGTGCTGTATGAACGACGATCTCGTCGCCGTCAACAAACACATGACTGCTGCGCTAACTCACTGTCCCAAGGAAAGCATCAAACATCAGCAGCTCATACTTGTTGTACTGCTGCCAATCAAGTTCCTCATTGAAAAGAGACTGCCGGCAGCCGGACTTTGGGCCCAGTATCCGCAATTGCAGGTTTTCTACAACCTTTTCCACAGTCTCAAGGCGGGCGATCTGGCCGGCTTCGACGAGGAGTTGGGCATGCTGCAGGGCCTGCTGCTCAGAAAAAGGCTGTACTCCATATACCTGCGGCTGCGGCCCTTTATTGAGCTGCGGCTGGCCCGCAAGGTTTTCGCGGTGACGCAGAGCCACCAGCTCAAACTCGTGGACCTGCAACGGGGGCTCGAGCTGAGCGCGGGCCGGCCGTACGCGCTGGACGAGGTCGAGAGCAGGCTGGCAAACCTGATCGCCCAGGGCCTCGTCAAGGGCTACATCTCGCACGGCAACAAAGTGGCCGTGCTAAGCAAGAAGGAGCCGTTTCCAAAACTGGTTACCCGGACGTAGAGCCGAGGTGCAGCCAAAAACCAGATTTTAAATATCTGTAAAATACAATAAATGACAGTGGAGCTTCAATTGGTAAGTCTGCCATTTTTCCCCTACTGACCGGTAGTCGCAGTTCAGACTCGAAGGAGACACGATCAACGACATTGTCTCGAACGCGCGCACCCGTGCGATCGGCTGGGACAGCTGTGTCCGTGCGGACTACCTTACCGTCGAGGAGGCGGACTGTCTCAAGAAAGTGGCTGGGTTCACGGACGTGCGTGAGAAAACTAACTACATACTCAAGAACGCAGACTTGTACTCCACCAAGATTATTTCGCTGCTTGCCAAGGCGCCGCACGACGACATTGTGCGGTTTGTTCTTGTTTCTCTGATAGACACGATGGTGGCCCCAAAGTCGACCTTTTCAAGGAACATCCTCAGCATTGCGCATCTGGACGCGTCGCTTCCGTACCAGCCGCTGATCAAGCTGCTGGACTCGAAAGACGAGTCGATCAAGCTGAGCTCCTCGTACGTGCTGACTCTGCTGCTGATCGACGAGAGCGAGTCGCACGACGGCCAGGAAAAGGTGTTGCGGCCACTGTTTGACTTTTTGTCGGTCCGGCTGCTCAGCTCGACAAAACTGGATCTCAACTTCTTCTCTATCCAGCTTTTGAAGGAGCTTCTCACCATCAAGCAATATAGAGCGTTCTTCTGGCAAAACCACGAAACTCTGTTCCCACCGCTCCTCAAGGTGTTCACCGAGAGACGCGGCGAGCTGCAGATGAAATACTACGTGACAATGTCGATCTGGCTATTGACATTCATCCCGCAGGCGCTCGAGGACATCGAGACGCAGTACCCGGAGCTCGTGGGCACGCTGTACGTGGTTGCCAAGGACGCGGTGAAGGAGAAGATTGTGCGGCTTGCCATTGGGTCGTTGCTGAACTTGCTGAGCTTGAAGAAGGACCGCGATCAGCTGGTGAAACAGTTTTTGCTGGTGAAGGGCCTGGAGATCACAAAGCAGCTCATTGAGCGGAAATGGGCCGACGAGGAGCTGAAAACGGACCTCGAGACGCTGCTGGAGATCCTGAACGAGGCCGTGACCACGCTCACCACGTTCGATGAGTACGAGAACGAGCTCAGAACCAAGAAGCTCAATTGGTCGCCATCGCACAAGTCGGAGGAGTTCTGGATCGAGAACGTTGACAAGTTCAAGGAGAACAACTGGAAGCTGCTGAAAGAACTGCTGCAGCTGCTGGACGCGTCGACAGACCCAGAACAGACGTATCTGAACCAGGCGATCGTGTGCTACGACGTGAGCCAGCTGATCAAGGTGGCGCCGGAGGTGGTGAAGGTGCTGGACCGGATTGGGGCCAAGGCGAAGATCATGTCGCTGATGAGCAGCGCAAACACTAACGTCAAGTTTGAGGCATTGCGCACGACACAGCAGCTTGTGGCACGCTCGTTGTAGCCGCGTCGATCGACGCGATGAAAAATAGTCCGAATAAATAAATGCACATTAAATGAAAAGCCAAAAAATTAAAATTTTTCAGCCTGCCATGTCTCTAATCAACATCTGTAGAGAGAACAATGACCCGTTCTACCGGTACAAGATGCCGGCCATCCAGGCCAAGACAGAGGGCCGTGGAAACGGTATCAAGACGAATGTTTTGAACGCGGCGGATGTTGCGCGGGCGCTCGCGCGACCAACGGCGTACGTGATCAAGTTCTTTGGGTTTGAGCTCGGTGCGCTCACCAACATCGACGAGGAAAAGGAGAAGTTCGTGGTGAATGGGCAGCACGATGCGGGCAAGCTGCAGGACGTGCTGGACAACTTCATCAACCGATTTGTGCTGTGTCCGTCGTGCAAGAACCCGGAGACAGAGCTGGTCATCACCAAGGACGACAACGTCATGAGAGACTGCAAGGCGTGCGGAAAGGTGACGAGCTGCGACCCGCGCCAGAAGCTGGTGACGTACATTCTCAAGAATCCGCCACCGAAGAAGAGCAAAAAGTCCGGAACCGCGTCCGCGAACGTTGGCGGTGGCGGCACCAAGATCGCTGAGATTGCTGAGAAACAGAAACAGTCGCAGGACGAGAACGTCGACGCAGTGCCGTTCGACGGAGAGGCACCTCCGTCGCAGAAGATCGAGGTCAAGGACGAGGAATGGGCCGTTGACATGTCGGAGGAGGCCGTCAAGGCGCGGGCCAGAGAGCTGGAGGGACTGACGCTGAGTTCCGACACCTTGGACAAGTACGAGGAGTTTGGCGAGTGGCTTCTGCAAGATGAGTTGCCTGACGACGTGGAGATCTTCAAAAAGGGCTCCGAAATGGGCATCATCAGCGACACCAAGACGATCGAGGTTCTGGCACAGGTGCTGTTTGACGAAAATATTGTGGACGAAATAGACGAGCACAAGGGCCTGCTGGGCAAGCTGGTGACTACAGACAAGCACGAGATGTCGCTTTTGGGCGGAATCGAGAGAATGATCGGCCTGAAACACCCCGAACTGGTCAAGATTGTGCCCAAGGTGTTGATGGCCCTGTACGATAACGATTTGGCTTCTGAGGACGTGATTAGAAACTGGGGGACGCACGTGAGCAAGAAGTATGTGCCGAAAGAGACGTCCAAGAAGGTGCGCAAGGCCGCCAAGCCGTTCCTCAAGTGGCTCGACGAGGCCGAGGAGGAAAGCGACGAAGAATAACTCACAGCTACGTAGCTAACATTCATAATGTTTCATTACTGTATCATGGCACAAGGCCTAAAAAAAGAGCTGCTTCTCCTGCCCCAGAGAGAGCTTCTCAAGCTGCTGGCGCAGGATCATGTCGTAGTCCACGTCCGCGCTGCTGCTGTTGCTCGTCGCCGGCGTCGGGTACTTGTCGTTGGCAGAATTGGACCGCGACCGCGACCGCGAGGACCGCTTCTTGCGCGCCGCACTTGACGTGCGCTGGTGCGTCTTCAGCCCCACCTCCTCGTACAGCCGCTTGTACTGGTGCCCGCTGAGATTGGGGTCCTGCAGAACGTGCCGGACACGAGAACTCATGTGCCGGCGCAATTCTGCGTCCACAGACGGCATAGATAGCACCTTGTACACGAACGTGGACCCGTTCGAGGTCTTGTCGCTCAGAATGTGGCGCAGGGTGTCAAGCGGCTGTGCCGCGTCCTCGTAATCCAGCACATCGTCGCCGAAAATGCGCATCAAGATCAGGTCCCGCGGCTGCAGACTGCCGCGGTAGTTGAGCAGCTTCAGCACGCTCAGATTGCCCACTTTCGAGCAGCAAACCTTGACAAAATCCAGACCGTCGTCCCGCTTGTCCTGCAACAGGATCTTTGTCAGCATCAGGTGCCGGTCGTCGATGATCTGGCACGTGTCGAGGAACCACGTGATCAGGATCGAGCCGTTGGAGTCGCCAACGAGCTCCCAGAACCACGTCAAAACACACGTAGCAATGGCGACGATCGTCTCGCGGCTGACGCTCTCGCTCTCGAGACACGTCCGCACAGCCCGGGCACCGAACCTGTTTTTGGACAGCTCCAGAAACGTGCTGAGCATTGCCTCCGAGATGAAATCGTTGTACGGAACACCAAACTTGAGCACTCCGTGGATCACGTAGTTGGCGTACTGGTCGTTGAACAGCTGTGTGCAGTACGGCTTGACGGCCTCCGAAACCATCCACTTCTCTCTGTCTGTAGCTATGGTGTTGATGATTTTCTGTGCCGCCCAGGTGCCGTTCTTGTGCGCACCTGTCTGTGCAAAATACGGCGTTAGCTTTTTGATCATGGAGTCTCTGATTGGGACATCGCAGACCTCAAACAGCTTTTGCACAATGGTATTGCCCAAGTAGTCGGACGCGAGCTCTGGAAGCTCGTTGTGCATTGCCAGGGCCAGCTCCTCGATCTCAAGCTTCGACAAGTGGTTTCCGTCCAGCTGTTTCCTGATCTCTCTCAGCTTCGGGGTATCAAAGTGTCTCACAGCAGCAGGCTCTGGCATTTTTCCCAGGTCGGACTTGCGCACGCTCGGGTAGTTGAGGGCCTTGTTGATGATGATATTAAGATGCAATCTCTCGCTTGGAGTGAGGTTAATTTTCTGGAGAAGGACGTTCAGCGACGACTGGAAAATGAAAAACTTGTCGTTCAGGATCGTCATTTTTGAGCCTCCGCTTAGCAGCTCGTCCTTCTCGCCATTAGTTGATGTGGTTGGCACGTTTACAGGTGACTTTGGCTTGTCTTTAAGCGACAAGATCTTGGCAAACGATACTATGCAGCTCAGCCCCGGAATCAGCTCTTGGTAGTTCATCTTGGACTTGCAAGTCATCGCACTTTCCACGTCGGCGAACTCCGCAATGGCCACCAGGTCGGCGTTCTCCGTACATGTCACGATCCGAACAGAAATCATTGGGCCGAACTGGCTGAGCATTTTGTAAAAGTTCATGGAGTTGGTGAAATTTGCGTCGCTGGGGATGTTGATGAACAACAGTGTGTTGGTTGGCCCCAGAGATGGGTTCGTGTGGGTGGAGGTGATGGAGATACACGCTTCTGGCAGGTTGTCCTGCAACTTTGGCATGGGCGAGGGGTGTGGGAAGACGGCGCTTGTATGGGAACGCCGTCTGACGTCCGGATCGTCCAAAATGCCAAACGGAACAGGCGAAATTAGCTCCTCTTTGATCGGAGTGTACTGCTGCAGATACACCTTCTCTGACGGGTTGAACATGGCATTGTTGGCCGAGTACGACCGCAATCTATTAGTGGAGTTGATCGGGGGGGTCGTAGGCACCGCACTTGAAACGCTGGCCGAGAGGATCGAGTCGAGGTCGACGTTGAGCTGCGGGACCTGGAGCGAGGTGTTGTTGGCGTTCGGCTCCTGGGGAACCTGCAAAAACGTCGAGCCGGCGTCCTGCTGGTCAGACCAGATGCTGCTCTGGATGGACGACGACCGGATCCGAGACGGTGCGGGCTGGCTAAGGAAGTTCGGGTCCTCGTACACTGCGTTGAGCCCAGGGCTGATGCTGACGTTGAGCGAGCCTGTTTCGGGCGGCATCAGCGGCGTGTTCGCCGCGCTCGCCGACGATACTTGTCCCGCACTCGACACCAGCTTTGTGGGCAGTGTTCCGCTCCGGTGCCTTGTGCGAATCCCCACGTTGGAAGCAGAGCTGACAGAACACGAGTTCATCGGATCCAGTGCCGGTGTTCCGAGCAGGCCATGCTCGGACCCCAGGAAGCTGGACAGATCGATCGAAGCCGACCGCTGCTGCGCCCCGGCCGTCTTCGGATCCTGCGGCGGCGTCAGTAGCACATTAGGGTTTTGTTGGAAGTCTCCAAACAAAGGCAGACCTTGTTGCATTGGTTCGGTTTAATCTGTAAGCACGCTGCTTGCTGACAATTCTAGACGACTAAGGCTGTGTGGACGCTAATCTAGACAAACTCGTTGGTTTCTAACTATTCTATAGGAGACAACAGGATAGTTTGCTGAATGTCCAAATGTTCTTTTTATGTATTTTGTTCAAAATTCCCTCTCTTTACCGGCCGTGCCAAATTTTGTGGCGTAGACGCACGACCGTTCTCGGCGTGAGCCGGGGCAGCCCTGCCGGGAATTATTGTGGGGAAAAAAAATTCAAGCGCGCGCAGAGCTGATCCCGATCTCATGTCTTCTTCTTCTTGCTACGGCCGCTACCATGGCACTTTTGCTACGCCCTACGAGGAGCCGTCTAAATGGACGCCGCCCAGCATGTGTGGCGGCCCACTGACTGCAATGGCCGAGTTTTGCACGCTGAAAACCGCGTGGAGACTGCTCAAGGTGACTCCGCTGCTTCCCTCGCTGCCCTACGACTACACAGAACAGCGGGTCTATAGTCCGCGGTTCAAAACGCTCAAGTTTACCGCCCAGCCACCACTGCCAGCCGAAACACACCTGTCATACGCCAAAAAATTTTATTCCAGCTTTTATCAGAAAAGAACCAACTCGAGAATCCTCAACTCCATCGCCCTGCTGCGCAAAATCGACCCTGCTCGCCACACTGCACTTGACCTCGTGGAGGACCACGTACAGGCGCTCGAGTTCGGCACGCCGCCGCCCACAAACGTCACGGAAACCGCCAAGCAAACGGCCAGACTGATCAACAGCCTGCGGCTGCTCAACCTCGAAAACACGCTCGAGAAAAACTACGGCCGCAACAGCGAGCCGTGCCTCATGGTGCAGGATCCAGACATCTGCAACGATATCTGGACTGAGCTCAACTTCCTGCGAACAAGCCTGGAGCCGATTTTGAACAGTCTTCTGTGTATTTCGGATATCCCCTTGTCAGACAGTGTAGAAAGCTTATATGGACATTAACACCGTGCTTCGCTATAAATCCTCCATCACCTCGTCGTCGTCGATAGTCTGGAACAGCTCTGTCTCCGGCGGCCGCAGCTGCTGTCTGGGCTCTGGTCTGCCACGGAGCCCGGTGTTGGCCTGGCGCACCCGCTGTGGATGGTGCGGGTGGTTCTGAAGCAATTGGAAAAATCTCTGGATGCGCGGAACGTGTTCGGCAGGAAGCCTCGTGAAAACACACCGGCCAAACAGCTCCAGATGCGTGCGCGGCACGTTCAGACCGTGGAACTCGTTGATGAAACGGTCCAGCGTGTCCACAAACACGCGCAGTCTTTCTCTCTGTATAGGATCGGCGCTGAACAGAGCGCTGTTGACGTCGTCTACGCCCTCGATCACCGCAGCAATGATATCTAGCAGCTCGGCAGCCTCTCTTTCTGGATCCTGAGGAGTCTCGAACAGCTGCAGTAGATGGTTGCGCAGTTGTGCGACTCCCTCACCGCTGAAAACGCAAAAGATGGATTTTTGATGCAAATTGAACTCCTGGGGAGGCTCACGGCAGAACTGGGTGATGTCCGGCCGCAGAAATTGAGACACTCCCGTGAGCGATATATGTGTAAGTTTTGGACAGGCCTTGAGCAGCCTGTAGATAGGATATATGGTTAAATTCATGCAATAACTGAGATGGACGCGCTCCAACGTGTCGTCGCTGTTTCTGGCGTTGTTGGCAAGAGCAAGAATGCCCTCGTCGGTGATTTGCGCGCACTTCACCAGCCCGATCCGTCTCAGTCGGGGCAGCTGCGACAGCTCGTACACTGTCTCGTTGGTGAGCTGTGTGCAACATGCGAGGTCGATATACTGCAACCGGTAGCAGCTTTTTATGAGGTCTTTGGCTCCAAAGTCTGTGATGTTGCTGCAATGGCCGAGATGTACGTAGTGCAGGTTCTTTCCGAGCGTCGCGATGGCACGGAGCGACGCGTCGGTGATGGCCGTGCACTTCGACAGCACCACGTTCCGCAGCTTCGGGGCCAGCTTAATGACCTTCTCGACGGCCCTGTCCGTGATGTTGAGGCATTGCGTGAAGTCAAGGATTCGCATCTTGTCTAGACACAGCTGGGCGCCCGTCTTGGACTCGAAGCACTCGTACGTGATGTTTGCGTTTTTTGAGATTTTGAACTCTTTCAAAAACTCGAGTCTAGAGAATAAATTGTGCAGCGACTGGTTGGTCACCTTTTCGCAGCCATGCAGATCGATCTCGACGAGGTTCGGGCAGTGCGTGACCAGCTGGTCGACAATCTCATCGTCGACGTTGTTGCAGTCGCTCAGCTTGACCCGCTTGAGCAACGGACAGCTGCTGATCAGCGCCAGAACAGCCGTCTTGGACACCTGGAAAGACCCTGGCGCATACAGACCCTGGAGCCGCTTGCAGTTATTGGCCAACTCGTAGTATATGTCGTCCTGGATGCCCTTGACACCCGTGAGGTCGATCGACTGCAGTCTGTGGCAGCCTCGTATTATCTCGGAAATGTGCTCGTGCGAGATGTTCGAGCAGTTGACGAGCGTGATCCTCTCCAAATTGGTGGCCCCAGAAAACAGGCTTAGGTACTCGTTGGTCACCAAATGCGGCACGAGCGAGAGGTTCAGTCGCTTTATGTATTTTCTATAGTCCCATGTAGTCTGTGTGCGTGGAATGGCCATCACCTTGCCCAGGCGTTCGAAAATGGCCCGTGAAGAAATCCCCGGACGGAACCAGATCAGCTCAATAATCAGATTCGCCCAGTACCGGCACGTCAACGCCACAGAAATGAGATCCGACTTGGAGTTCAGGTATGAGAATATAACACAAAGAATCTCTGGCGGAAGAACTGCTATCGGACTGCGAATCCCGCTCGACGTGTAGCCCGAGTCCGACGTGATCGAGCTGTTCCGCGCCCTCGACCGCAAAAGCAGCTTGCGCGCGTGCTGCTCGTTGTCTGTGTCTGGGTCGTTCATCTCCTCGTCACTACCCGTGCCGTCTGGGCCCGGAGCGCGCTCGCTCAACTTTCTAATGCTAATTCCAAGCGGATTGGAGCCCAATGACGACATGGACCCCAGCGATGAGCTATTGGTGTTTGGTTGGTCGGACATGCTCAGAGCTTTGCCCGCAAGAGGTTATCAGGTCACAACAAATCAGCAATCGACTGTATGGCACTCTGGGCTATCAGAATGTATCCCTCGTGTGTATATATGCTGGATATAGCCTCAAATATGCACAATCCCGACTGTGAAGTACAATCTTCCTTGTGTCGAATTCTCTATTTATCATTGACGCCATCAGACGGGAGTTTTTTTAGCGTGGAAAACACACCCGTACACCGAGGACGCGAAAAGATCTACCTAAAACACTACATCCTGATCGGTCTCGTCCACCACCGGCAGAGACTCCAGAACCTTCAGCGCACGCGCAGCGTCCTCGCGGAATCCGCTCACCATCTCGTCTGTCTTGTGTGCCACCAGTTTTGCCGCCTGGTCAGCCTGGTAGTTGATCCACTCTTTTAGAGTCATCTCGAGCTCTTCTTCGGGCATCTCCGCCACAAAGCCCGTCAGTTTGCCCTCCAGGTCGTCGTTTAGCGACTGGTAGTGCGAATCCAGCAGTTCCTGAGTATACTTGATGGCCTCGTTGAATTCCTCCGTGTACGATCGCTTCT
The DNA here is from genome assembly GCF_001664045.1 of Ogataea polymorpha. Lineage (NCBI taxonomy): Eukaryota > Fungi > Ascomycota > Pichiomycetes > Pichiales > Pichiaceae > Ogataea > Ogataea polymorpha. The sequence continues at coordinate 1,029,725 of NW_017264698.1, read as the reverse complement.
TGATTGGCTCCCAGAGCGGCTCCTTCCTCACCTCCGGAGTGCTCTGGTTCTCAGAAAGATGTTCAATGTTGAGCGATAGGTTTGAGGGGGAGCGGGCAGACTGAGCAGGCTCGCTGGAGCCACGCTGTAAGCTGTCTTGGCGTACGTTTTCCTGACCCTCAGATACAACACGATTAGGCGACGAGTCCATGTCCTGGGCCGTTTGTTGGGGGACGGGTTCTGTAGACACCGGCAATTGTGCTGGCTCTGCGGCAACTTCAGAAACAAATTCATCTTTTTGGTCTTTATTCTCTTCAATGTTTTCGTCATGCTTTGTGACTTGCTGCTCGTAGATCTGAGCACGCTGTTGGAAAATATGGCGCTCGTACAGCGCGACCGGCTCGCCCATCTCTGCAGGCTCTGTGGGCTTCGTAGCCGCCTTTGTTTCCTGCTCGGCTTCCGGCCCTGGCTCTTGGTCTGCTTTCTCAACATTCTCATCCTCAAAGTCCTTGCTTTCTGTGCGTGGGATCTCTTTGAGCTTTCGTGCTCTTCGCTTTGCTCTTCTTCCGAACGAAAGCGGGTCATCTGACGATATGATGCGTCCATCAACAATCCGTGAACGCACACGAATGTCCCTCGCAACCAGTGTTGTGGGGGAGACGGTTGGCACTCTGGAAAGCTCGGGGGTGGCCTTCTCGTCGTCGAGCAACACATCGTTTTCGTCGTCATCGTTGGGCAGCAATTCTTCCATATGAATTGGTTCCTCAACTTTTGCTTCATCCTCCTCTTTCGCCTCCTCTTCAATGCTTTCCATTCTATGTTCAACTTTGGGCTCTATGTCCTCCTCGGAGAAATCTGTCTCCACCAGCTCCTCCACGTATTTTTTGGACTCTGGAGCCTCGTGGACAGAGACTGTGCCCACAGGGGCTGGCGACTGAACAGAATCCACGGTCCCGCGCTCCCGGAGTTCTTTCCTGTGAGCCCTATCTTTCTTTTTCTTTTCCTTCTCCTTCTTTTTCTCTCGTTTCTCCTTCTTCCTCTTTTTGTCGGCCTGCTTCTCCTTCTCCTTCTCCGCCCTCTTGCGCTTGTGGTGTTTTCCATGCTTTTCTTCGTGTTTCTTTCGCTTTTTAGAGGACAGATCCTCGGTCAGCTGTAGCTCCGGCTGCTTTTCGGAGTTTTGTACCGGCTCTGGAGTCTCTTTCATTATTATGTCATCACGGGTGCTCTCGTCAAGCATGTCCATACCCTCTGCAGGCCCCACAGGGTCCAGCTGCTTGATTTCGCGCAAAGACTCCTCGATTCCCATGGGGATGCCCTGACTGTCGGGTACTTCCAGTTCTGGGACGTTGAAATCGGGAATATCCTCCATTGGCTCGTTTTCGGCGTGCTCATGTTCTTCCTTGATTGGTTCTGGCATGTTCTCTTCCACTGGCTCTGGAACAGATTCGAGTTTTCTCTCGGCCGCCTCTGGCGCCCGTTCGCCAAAAGAAGACCGCGAACGGTTGAAGAAGGTGGACGACCGTCGCGAATCCTCCACATAGAAAAGATCCTCCAGCTCGTTCAGCGTGGACATCGGAATCTCAACAGGATCAGCAGCCCCTTCCATACTGTCATCTTCTATTATCTCCTCCTCCAGCAGCACGTCGTCTAGCGCCGGCGCAGACCGCTTGACTGGCTGCTCAACTTCAATCTCTGGTGATCTAATAGCGTCTACGTCCTTTGGCTGTGCCACCTTCTCGAGGTCGCGAGCCTCCAGTTCTTCATTATTATCCGACTGGTGTACAGCCTGCTCTTCCTTGTTCTGGCCCACCGCCTCCACCTCTATCCCCACGTGTGCCTGCTCTGGCAGTTCCTGTATCACCCGCTCAAGAGAGACGTCTGAGATCTCCACCACATCCATGTTCACGTCGCTGGCCCTTCTAGAATACACTCCACTGCGCCTTCGCCCTGCAAACACGTAACAGTCGGGCTTGCGTTTGCGGTGCTCCTCTGCAACGTTGTCTCCGGCCTCCCAACCCTCCAGACTCGTGCCGCAGTACATGCACGTGGTGGTGTCGTCGCCCTTTTCGTACGAAGCGTAATAGAACCCGTTTTCGGCCAGCTCTCGACTGGATGGCATCTTCTTGTTCCGTTCATGCGGCCAGCTCGCCAGCTTGAACGTCTGATGGCGTATGTCTGCCGAATCTTGCACGCTGGCAAACATGTCGTCCTGGTCCCAGCCCAGGCCCTCGCTCTCGTGCAAATGCCTGCTGCTCAGCACCCTGGAATACGGGCAGTCTGGCGAATTCCGTAGATGGCGTACTGAAGGAGGCTCTGTTGCGCCCGGAGCCCACCCAAACTCTTTCACCTTGCAAGCGAAGCACCCGACTCTGTCCATGTGAGTCTTTGTAGGGTCGAAGTAGAACCCATTGATCGCCATGGTCTCACCCGACGGGGTCGACAAATGCCAGTAGACCATCTCACCGGCCTTATAGACACCGTCGAAGGACGCCTCGCGCTCTTTCACGGAGACGTATTTCTTTCTCATACGCGAATAAAAATAAACAAACAAAGGAGAAGATATTTGATATGGAGCAAATATGGAAAAATTTATTTTTGCGTGGGGGGGGAGCAGAGAAGGTGCTAGCTTGTGTTCTATCCAGGATGGTCGTAGAGGAACGGCTCAGGGGGGCTGGATGTCTGCTCTGTGGGGCCTCGCAGCCAGCCAACAAACATGCCCCACCCGTCCCTGCAGTACCCCCTAGCCTGCTTGCCAGTGCTCTCATTTTATACCAAATCGCAAGGCATTGTGCGTGTGTGGTTATCTCTGCCCCCTCACTCTGCTACATGACAAGTAGAGTCTTCTTAACCTAGTTATTTTAGTTAAATTATTTTTATTTTTCAATGTTTGCACAAGTGAAAGAGCGCCTGTTGCTGCTGTTCCGCACGGGAAAATACGCCCAACTGTCGCCCGAAGACTTGGAAAAAGTGTATCAGGTTTCCAAGACGTTTCTACGGCTGAATGAGTCGAAACTGGACCCATTAGAGTACTACACGCTCCTGGAACTGCACTATTTCCTTTGTCTGCTGACAACAAGGGACACAGAGGCAAAAACGGCGCTGGACAGGTTCAGCGACAGGTTTGAAGCCAAGGACAGTGAGAAACTGGTTGTTCTCAAGAGTTATTACGTCGAAATCCTCGGCAAGAAGGACGCCCTCGATTACCTGGAGAAGGCGGCGGTGCCGTTGATCCAGACAAGACCGAGTCTGACGGCAGAGCCTGTTCAGCACCACGAGAAAGACCTGCGGCAGATTGAAAAGCGAAAGGTGGCGCTCAAAAGCGACTCGCCAGCCAGTTACATCAAAAACCTGCTTGAATATATTAACGATACTCCGCTGGATTACGAGTCGTGGATGGAGCTGGCAGAACAATACGTTGCTCTTGGCGAATACGAAAAAGCATACGACTGTGTCCAGGAGGTGCTGGTGGGCGTTCCTGCCGCGTACGTGGTCTGGTGTCGTGCAGGAGAGCTTTGTCGGCTGATGTTTCTTCGCGACGGACGCGGCAAAGAGGTCCTGCAGCAGGCGACGAGATCTTTTATGCGTGCGATCGAGCTTTGCGAGCTCCACACGCGCAGCTGGTGCGGTCTGCTGGCTGCTGCGAGAGACCTGAAAGACAAAAAGCTGGAGGCTATTGCCAGAAACAGGCTGGAGCAAATCGTGGAAGGCCGCACAAACGACACCGATGTGGGGAGAGTCCGGGAAGTGCTTGCACTCATTGGCTAGACGATGGCGCAACATCGGGAGTCCTGTTTGGTGGCTCGGACCTGCTGTTTTTCAGAGTACCTGCTCTGTGGGGGCCCCCACAGCTCTGGGATGAGTCCATCACGTGTAGTTTCGGTATATTTAATGATCATGAGCGAGCTGTTGGAAGCATTGATGCGCTCGCGAGCAAGCTCTTGTTTCAGCCGGTTGTTGTACTGGTTCAGTCTCTCCAGCTTCATGGTCTTCATCTTGTTTAGCTGGACGATTCTCAGCAGTTTCTCGTGTTCTGCATCTGTGAAGTTACCTGATGCTTTGAATGGGCTTCTTTGCGCGTTCAAATCCATCGTTGCGACTGTATCGTACTTTGTATGTCCTAATATAATTACTTTAAACAAACCTAATTAGCTTGTATCAGGTTTGCATCCAAAACAATGCATTTCGCGGCTGTGCGGCTTGCGACGTGGTTGCGTGGATCAAACTGTGTCTGTGTGTTGCCCTATCGAGGGTGTTGTGCGTCCGTTTTAGGGACATGCCGTAGTATTCGTAACCACTATTACAGCTGCATACTTTATACAACATAGAATTGGAAATAGTTCAATTCGGAACCCCCCGCGCAATAATGCCCTTATTCAACCCCCTACCATCTGTTCCTTCGACTCCAGCTTGATGCTTGCAAGATGCTCTTTAGTGTCCTTCTCCTGGAGCTCCTCGGCTTCGTCCTGGCCGCAACCGCAGTCGTAGTCCTCTAGAATGGTGGAGCAGTCGTATTCTTGCTTGTGAAGTCTTAAATTTACCTGGTTATGGATGTGGCAGCCCCACAACGCAGCGGTTTTTCGCGAGCTGAGCTGTGGAGGGTATTTATCCAATAGCACAGCAAAGTGGCGGGCACAGTCTCCACAGGGGTACACAAGGGCAAACGAGCGAATATAATCCGCGAGATGCTGTTTCTGCTCGGGTGTTGGCGTCTCTGGATATCTGGCCAGGATGGTGTGAAATAACTTCCAGGACGCGTTTCCTAGCTCTGCTTTGAGCGTCTCATTGGCCATTTTGGGCATGAATGGCACCGTGTCTTTGACGTCGATTGGCTGTGTCTTCTGCGAGATTGGCACAGGGGCATCGAGGTGGCTTTCCGAGAAGGAGTTATTGGAAACCGCAATAACCAGTATCACCAAGATTACCACGGTGCCGAAAACCACGCCTGGAGATTTTTTGAAAGACCGCAAAAGTCGTGAGATGTTCATTGGTATGTGGATGATAATTATTTCTAGGGATTTTTAAAATTTGATTTAATCTACATGTCAAATCGAGTCCCCAAATATAACCGCATCGACTCGTTTCAGATTGATGCTGCTCGCCAGATGCACCAGCTTACGACTAGCAGTAGAGTGCCAATGCGTCCTCCGGCACTCAGGACGCCCGAACGTGAGCACAAACTGCCAGTCTCGACAGATTCTCCCAGTTGCGCCTCTTGCGGTACCGTTATAACTCCGGGCCCTGTGGCCACGTTGCCCATTAAAGACACCCCGAGCATCAAGGTGGGAGAGTTCAAGATATATACTGCTCGCCACCCGATCCTCAATGCCACCGAGATCGACGAGTTTGAGTCAATTCTCAACTTGCCCGTTCCTGAAATGATCTTCGGAAATAACCGAGTTCGCATAAGCCACCCTAGACTCGAGATCGATTTTTGCGCGCTGGATGCCCTCAAGCTTGTGGAGTCAAACCCGTCAAACCTCATACAGGTCAGCTACGCCTCGGAATGGGTGAAAAGCCGCCAACATAAACACCACAACAATTCGGATGTCGTGCTCGAAATGTACAAACCCTTCGACTGGACCTATACAACCACATACAAGGGCACCGTAACGGGGACGGCATTTACACGTGACGACGAAATGAAGATTCCTTTGGAGAAATTACAGCGACAGGACCCGATTTTGTTTTTTGATGAGATGGTGCTGTACGAAGACGAGCTGGGCGATAACGGCATTTCAGTGCTCAGCATCAAAATCCGAGTCATGCATTCGTGTTTGCTCCTTTTGCAGCGGTTATTTGTGCGCGTCGACAACGTTCTATTGAGGATATTCGACACGCGAGTCTACATTGATTTTGAGAACGACCTGGTTATCCGCGAGTTCAAACAGCAGGAGATCGAGTACGACAAGTTATTCCGTCTATGTACCGGTAATGACCCGCGGAAGATGATGCGTGACATTAACTGGTGCTCGCAAAGACTGCCCGTGGTGAAGGTCGAGCGCGAGTTTGCCAAACTGAGTATATAACTTGAAAAAATTATTACTCTATAATCACTCATAGTACAGTTATGAGGTTGCCTCGGCCTCACCTGATCAGGTTCTTTTCGACCCCTAGAGTTGCCGTGATAGGCTCTGGCCCTGCAGCATTCTACACATCACTCGACATCCTCAAATACGACATTCCTGTGCAGATCGACATGTTTGAAAAAAGGCCGTGCCCGTTTGGACTGGTCCGGTTCGGAGTTGCCCCCGATCACCCGGAGGTGAAGAGCTGTCAGGAACGGTTCCATGATGCCAGCAAGGATCCACGGTTTCGATTTTTCGGAAACGTGGAAATTGGCCGCGATATCAAGCTGAAGGAGATCTACGACAACTATGACAGCGTTGTCTATGCATATGGGTCTAGTAAGGAGAACAGGCTCGGCATCGCGGGAGAGGACCACCCTGCAGTGATCAACTCGAAAGATTTTGTGGGATGGTACAATGGAGACCCGAAAAATCAGGATCTAAATCCGCCGCTGGATAAGGCTGAGCAGGTCACAATCATAGGAAACGGAAACGTGGCTATGGATATAGTGAGGATTCTTCTCGCGCCTGCCAAACATTGGGAAAATACCGATATAACTCCATATGCACTTGACATGCTGCAGAAATCCATCGTGAGAAAGGTCACGGTGAGCGCGCGGCGTGGATTTCTGGAAAGCAAGTTTTCCAACAAGGAATTTAGAGAGTGCCTGGAACTAAACAAGTACGGTGTGGCCTTTACTGGGTGGGATGCCGAAACTTTTGAGCCGCTTCTGGCAGGAATGAAATTGGGACGCGTCGAAAAAAGAAGGCTACAATTGGTCCAGAAATATTGTCAACCTGCTGCAGAGGGCAAGTCGTGGAGGCTTGACTATCTGCAGACGCCCCTTGGGATCAAAGTTGACCCGAAAGAGCCTTCTTTGTTGAAGGAAACCATATTCCGGAAAAACCGAGTTTCGCCGTCAGGGGAGATTGTGCCCGCCGAAGAGCTCAATTCGGTGTCGAACCAGCTACTGATTCTGTGCATAGGCTACAAGGGCGATGCATTGGCTGAGTTTGGCGAGCTGAATATCCCTTTCGACGCCAACCGTGGAGCAATTCCCAACAACGAAGGCCGCATCGAAGGTGTGGAGAGGTCGTATTGCGTGGGGTGGATTGCCAACGCATCCCGCGGGTCGATCAATTCTACAGTCGCAGACAGCAGCGTGGTTGCTAGCCACATAGTGGCCGACTTGAGCAAAATTCAGGACACGGCTAAAAAAGGCAGAGAAGCCATAACCAGGCTGCTCACGCAAAGAAATGTGAAAGCGATCAGCTGGGACGACTGGCTCAGGATCGAGCAGTATGAGCGGTCGCAAGGCCGCAAGCTCACAGATTTCCACTCAATGCTGAGTGTATGTAACGATGGCTCATGAATTCAATTGCTATAAAGTCTAATCATTCTAATGCTCTTTGTGGTGGGACAAGTGGAAGTAGTACTCCAACCCGTAACCGACAGCGAGGAAGAAAAGCGAGGCGTGCAATAATGGAGCTCCAGAGCCCGTGTCGAAGTACTTTTCTCTGTACAGACCCAATGGACTCTTAGCCTTTGGGAACGAGGCCTCACCTCTTGGAAGCTTGGAGTAGAAAGACACAATGTGTTGCATTCTCTTTGCTGCAGGGTTGGAACCCAGGTTGGAGGCCGAAGCAACCTTTGGTGGGATTAAAGTGGTCAAGTTTCTTCTGAAAACAAAGGACATGGTGGCGATGTGTTTGCACAAGTTTTCGTAATTTTGGAAAAATTCGCGGGCTATTTTTTTATTGGGTTGGCATAAAAGGAGTGCACATGTGCACAACGTATATGAATCTTGAATCACGACAAAAGACTTTGTTGCATGATAAGCTCGACAATTACTTTGCCCATAATAGAAGAATAATTACGTTGTGGCGTACACAAAAAATCTGCAAACAACGACACAGATACGAGGAGGAGATTCCTACAAATTTGTAGCGAGATACGCCCCACATGACAATATGGCGTTAAAAATGTAAACCCGATCCGGGGGGTGTTTTGTGGTGAAATGAACGCCAGTGAACGTTCTGCGTGAATTGTGGATATGACATTTTATGGCATTGCTGAATGGTAACTTGTGGTTGGCCTTAGCTAGGTGTGGGTAAATGCAGGATTGAAAGGGTAGGAAGTAAAGTTACCTTTGGATTTATTGATCTCTGGGTTGCTAATAATAAAAGGCAATAAATTACTTGCATTTAACCCACACGCCGTTGATCTCCCATAAGCTTGCGTTTCTTACGTATTAGCTCCCGCATAATTAGGCTTGAAAATTGTCCCCCAGATCTGACCGGATCTCAGCGATAAATCAATATTGGTTCTAAGGGCTCGTGAAAAGGAGGGATAATAGGTAAAAGGGCACAGTTTCTGATAGGCCGGGAATTCGTCAGATTCTTCCCCTTTCATGCGCTCGTTAAACTGCACAAGTCAATCCCTTCCTGCAAAAAGAAGGACAGGCCCAGTATGCAATGCATAGCACATCTTGCGTCCTAGTGTAGATTTGTGAAATTATTAATTTTGTGTCTCCCTGATATGCGAATGATATCGCAAATTCTTTGTTCCAACTCAGGCCTTTTATAATCTTTTGTTTGCTGCTATCAGGACGCATGTCAACGCATGGCATGTCATAAAGCTCAATATGATTGGGCGACCGAACATGGTGGAAAAAAGTATAAATTCCTAAGGTACTGCTCCCGATCTAAAATCAGAAGCTCTGGGAGTTCCATGTTATTCTACCCTTTTCCATTAAACTTGAGTTGTGTACACTCCGCTTAGTGTATAACCAGATTTTCTGAGAATATTGTCCGTTTTGGTTGTTTGGTGCCGCATGATACAATCTGAAACAAATCGAACAATGACATCCTCACCCGTTTATCTTCCACTATCTTCCACCGCTAAATTTCGTGTTGACGGTGCCTTATCTTCAAGCCAGATTTCCGAATCAGGCCGTTACATCACCCGCATGGGCCCAAGGCCTAAGTACACACAGGAACAACTGGTCAATAAATCGAAGAGCCCTGAAAGCCCTAAATCAAAATCTCACTCTGCAAGATCTCCTACCCAAACTACTCCTCGCACCGTCCGTCTGATCAATTATGATGACTATTCCTACTCTCCTACAAACTTCTCAGTATTCCCGGATTTCGACCTTGATACGTTGGATGTGTCACAAAACTATGACTTGATTGGCAATAGTAACTACTTTGCTACTTCGGTTGATCCTGGGTCTCCCGGGGTGCAGAAACCCAGCCAACATAGCCACTATCTTTTCCATCCTCTCGCCAATGAGGATTCCAGCACCAACCGCTGTTCGCTTCCCAACTTGCCTGCTTCCGACCCAATTGTGGAATACCCTTCACTTTACGAATCCAGTTCAACAACGTGTTTGAACACGCTTTCCTCGCCCCCAATGCATCCTTTTTCGTTAAAAACCCATTCCTGTAGCGAAACTGACACATCAAAGATCCAATTTTCTTCTTTCTTCGAATTGGATGAAATCAGTGATGTGAGTGACCCAGAAAGTAACGACTTTGATGAAGATGACGATGACGAATACTATAATGATGACACAGATATGATTGAAGCGCAATCCCAATATTTGAGTCCTCCACAGATGAATGACTCCAGACCAGAAAATCGGGAGATCGATGTTGGTTGCAACTCAAAGAAAATTTGGGTGCAAGGGCTTCCCAAGTTTGCCTCTCACGCTAGTGGCTCACAGGTTGCCCAACAAGATACACCCACAATATTGACACCAACCAGTTGTTCTCCAACGGAATCCTGTTCAGCTTCCGTTGCCCCCATTACACCTCCCAACTCTACGGTTGCCAAGAAAACTCTTTTCGCCGAAAGAGATGAGAAAACAGAATCACAAACGGAATTCGACGATGTTTTCGATTCACTGGTGTATGATTTGGAGAACAAAGATTACAGCCACTACAAATCATCAATCAAAATCCCGTTGCCCCCACTTTCACAGTCAAGATACGAAAAGATTACTGAATTAGCAGCAAATAAAAATCTAAATATGGTCCAAGTTGATGACGTTCTCAAACTGTTCAAACTGCGCAACTTTGATCTGAAACTTAGACTGCTAGCCAGGGTTTTAGGTCAGAGGAGAGAGGAGCAAAACTTTTATCCCGAACACACCAACGATAAGGGGCTAGTCTTGACTGAATCCAAAGATGGAAGCTTGAGCATCCTCGCTAAAACTTATGCTGGTCATGAGGATAGCTGCTCAATAATTGAGAATTCGATCATTTCATATTTCAAGAATATCAAGGAATTTGCTATCTATTTCAGGCAGCCAAATGATACGGAATCAAAAACAAAAAAGCCATCTGCAGGAGGGAAAAAGCAGAGATTAGGCAAATCACGATTGACACATGACAGTAAGCATGGAAGCACAATTTATATCAAGAGACCTTTGAATTCGTTTATGTTGTACCGGACATCGATGGTGAAAGCAATTGTTTTACTCTCTTTAATAGACTCATTATCGTCCTTCGTTTTCGAAAGATTGCAGATGCAATATTCATCTTATGATCCACAAGCGGAATTGGAATATCTTAAGATGATTGATTCCCACCTTACCGAGTCTCTTGCCCAAGAGTTGAGGCAAGCATGTGTTATTCACAAATACAACCACCATCTGCTCATCCAGATAGTTGCTGTTATGTGGTCAACCGAACTCAACAGTGTGAAGAAGACATTTATTTCGTTAGCACAATCTGAGAAGAAAATTCATGCCAAATGTTATCCCAATTACAAATACCACCCCCAAAGAAAGGGATAACTTTGTCTGCTTCTGAGTTGCTTGAGTGTCTGAGCTGATTACTAGTCTCTATTACTATTCTCTATTCTTTTATAGTGGTACAGTCAATTTAGAGCTGGAATTTCAATTTCTTCCACTTTGGCGCTATCGAAATTGTTCCAGTCAGGGAGCCTCATTTTTAAGTTTGGCACAGTCATTTCCGGGTAGTTTTCTGCCAATGCGCTCTTGAGCAGCTGATACAAAAGCAGGTATCCTTCACCAGTGAAGTGGATCCCGTCCAGAATCAAGTTTTGGGAACTCTTTAGCACGCTATTCTTGGCGTATTCCTCATGTGCTGCGTACAAATCCACAAATGGAACCTGGAATTTCTCGGCAAGCTGCTTCAAACCATTTGAGTATTTCAAGTTTTCCTCGTTTCTACGCAGGATGCCCTTTTCCACATCTCCTGGGTTCAACGATTCCCAAATGTCGGGATAATGGTGGCCGGGGCCGATGACCACCAGCTTGATATCTCTATTCAAGATCTGTTTGATGATGAACTCCATGTTGTCTAGAAATTCATCGTAGGGAACACCATCAGGTTTTGCGAATGCGGCATCGTTAGTCCCCAGAAACAGTGTAGCCACTTTGCATTTACTATACGACAGGTCGTGTTCTATGCGCAGCACCTTTTCGATCATGTGTCTCCAGTAATGTGAATTGTACCCCGAAAACCCGCGATTAATGATATCCATGCGTCTAGCATAGTCGTGTTGAAGTTGGCCCATGAAACAAAATTCAAGCGAATTATGTTCGACAGTATAGTTGCCGTTCTTATCGTATCCGTCTGCCAAGAAATCAGAGATAGGGAACGGATTCGCACATCGTTCCGTGATCGAGTCGCCAATGAGTAGGAACTTTGGGAAATCCAACGCATACTCATAGTTTTCCGGATATCTGGCCGTTGGTACAATCAACATTTTAATTAATGCTAATTGTTATCTGATAACTAATTACTCTAGTTTTCCAAATCCGTGATATCACGTTTTTGGAGTTCCTAAAAAATATTAATTTTCCATGTTGGAGGATTGGCTTTACAAAAAGGTAAGTTCTACTGCTGAGACGACTAACACCAGCTCATCAATTCCAAAGGTTTTCACCATTTCGTACGCAGTGTCCATGCATATTTGAACAATCTTCCGAGGCCTCGCCGACATGATTCGCAACCTGTCTTGAATTATACTCCTACGACGATACATAAGATCAACGCCTTTCGACGCCTGTTCTGGCAGGAATTGAAGCACAGCTTTGGGTTCAAGCGCTAAGCTTCTGGATCGATTAATGACTTACATAATGACTATACATAGGAAACAGAAGAAGACTAATACCGTGAATCTACCACGCTGAATTGCTCAGAGGCCTTTTTAAAAGCCCTGTTGCTGGCCATCGAGACATCATTTGGAAGAGCAAACACCACTTTCTTAGAGTCGTTGAACTTGAAGTCTCCAGAAGTGATATTGGAGTCGTATCTCATAATGCTGTAAGAAGCGCTATCGTTTTGCAATGCTTTCTTAAAATTCCAAATAATGGCAAACGGACCCACAGATGTGACGATCGCAGTTGGCTCTTTCTTCTTGGTGTTTCTATTAATGCTGAAGTTGGCCTTGGTAAAGTGAGGTTCGCTACCAGTGGCATTGCGGAAATATGCAAGATGCTCGGGTCTAAGAGACAATTTCTTGGGGACGGGTTTGGAGTCCTTATCGAACGACTTCTCAAACCCGAGGCTGTTCTTGTTTCTGCCCTGTTTGATTTTCACATCTAGCAACAGAAGATACTTGTCGCATGTTGCCAACACAAACCTTCCGTCGTCGGATGTCGTCAGGCCAACAAACTCGTCGCCGAGGGCTGGGATAAGGGTTTTTGCGTTTTTTCCCAGCTTGTCGTACAGCTTGATTTCCCCGTTCTTGGTGGATGCAGCAATGTATCCATCTTCAGTCGTTGCAATTTGTGTGAAATTGGTCTTGGTCTTGTACTGTTTGAATTCGCTGTCAACCACTTTTTCGCGCAAACGAGGATCAACTCTGAATAGCGACTGATGCGACAGTCCCAAAAATGTCTGGTCTTCAGTAAGCTCTCCAAACTTTTCATTTGGGGCGAAGTTGACCACCGGAAGCTCGGAATTATTCTTCTTCAACTCCCAGTCTTCTACCACTTTACCATATTCTAAATCCATCTTGTACAATTTGTCCTTGTCATTTTTATCCTGTAATATCATGATGGTATCACCTTTTTGCAGCATCATGTTTCCTGGATTAATCGATTTACCCTTCTTCGTAGCACTGGATATGTTTTCGATAGCTGTGGAGAACTGGGGCTTCGAATCTTGGTCCATTCGGAAAACTCCTAATTTGTCTCCACGCGAAACAAACGCCAACTCATCTTTGTACGCCAGCTTCATGCCGCTATTGACTCCGCTGGCGCGGAAACGCTTCATTAATCCGTTCTCGTCATCTTCGTCACTGTCGCTATCAGACACAAATAGCTTGTTGTTTCGAATGTTCGACGGCTTTTCGTCGTCACTTTCATCTTCCGATTCGTCTTCGTCAACGTCCATCTCATCTATTTTGAGGTTGTTGATAGCGTCAATCATGAATTGCTGCTCATCGTCTCTCAAGGTCACCCAGCTGGCCTTGTTGTTGGTTTCGTACAAGCATTTCATGAACCACTGCTGGAAGTCCTCGTAGCTTTTTCTGCTGGGGAATTGAAGCGCCCAAGTGAGCACTAATGAGTCCGAGTCCACGTTGAATGTGAGCGAGAGCGAGTCAAAGTCAAAAGCAGCGTCGATTGAATTGGTGATGCTCACATCCACCAGGGTCTTCTTAGTTTCCGAAGAAATCACTTCTAAATTGTAGCTCCAGACATCATTTTGCAATATTCTGGCGAATGCTGAAGATACCTTCAGCTCGTAATCATTCTTGACCTCATCGTACAGTAAAAGGTCTGCGTTGGTATAAAACAAAAGCTTTGGGTCGGTAACCTCGAGAGCGTCCTCAAAGTTGTCATCAGAGTCAGAGTCATCCACTGCTTTGCTGGAGTGGATATTGGCAGATGTGCGTAGAGTGGACAATAAGTCGGGATCGTCGTCAAACAAAGACTCTCTATCGAAAACAAATTCCTGTAGATCCTCCAATTTGAGATTCAGGCTCGACTTTTTATACTTTCTCTCGTACTCGCATTTGTACACTGCCAACATGAACTGGTTGATGCTTTCCACAGAAACGGAGGGGTCGATACGAAACTCAAACATGTCGCCAATGTCTCCATCCAGGTCCTTCCACGCAATGACGTAAGTGCCATGCTTCTGAAACAAACAGATCTTGAGTTTTTCGTCAATAAGGAACGACTTCAGTGAACTGGTGTCTGTATCAAACTCTTCCTCATTGTCTGACGCATCCAATTCATCGTCATCCAAAATCCCCTGGCCTTCCTCTCCAGTCTTATTGATGCTTAACTGATAGTTGAAGGGCAAAGAGGTCTCCCTAATTGAAACAACTACGTCACTAAAAAGACACTCGTTTTCGGACTTGGGGGATTTCGGAGACCGAATCAAATATAGCTGGCCTGAAGGAATCAGAATCAGCTCATCTGCTGAGGCCTGATTCGCATTGGACAGCAGCCTTTTAATGATATTCATGGAACAAAAGATTGTTTATATTTTTTTTCTTTGAGGGCAAATATATCAGGATACCGCTACGCAGAGGAATCTATTACGAGATAACTGGGCAACATAAGGGGTGGAAGAGGATCCAGCAGGATATATAGTTGTAATTGCTTGTTTGTCTCGAGGTTTTTGGATGGGAATTGATTGACTATTGTGTTCTGGTCTGTTTGTCCATGTCGCTTTCCCTATCCAACCTTGCACCAGTAGCTAAAATTATTTTCAGATAAAAAAATTCCCTGCCCATAAATGTTCCTACGCCGTTTTAGCAGCTTTGTGGCGCCCTTGAAGCGAACTGACAAGTGGGAGCTCCCAGATTTGGAAAAGCTTCCGGGAGGTTTCCGAGGAAAAGTTTATAACCGCCGAGACTGGAAAGAGCACATTGCCAGGAACACAGATATATATGCCAAAGAAGAGGCCGAGAAACCGAAACCGAAAGTAAAACTGCCTCCGCCGGGATGGCGCAAGGATAAATCGTTGCCGCTGTATATGAGGCAGAAGTATGCACTGAAAGAAAAAGCGGCGCAGATGGACCTTACAAAAACGAAGAAATTATCCAGACAAGCCATTGAAGGAATCCGGGTGTTGCATTCCAAGTACCCTGACGAATTGCCGAGCCACAAGCTGGCTGAGTTTTTCCAAGTGCCAGTTGTTGCCGTGGCAAAGATCTTGAAGTCGAAATGGAGTCCTAAGCCGCACGAGAGGGCAGCCAAGGAGAAAAAATGGGAAGAGCGTGGTAAAGAGCTGCGGCGCAAGATCTTTTTGGAAAACCAGTTGGAAAAGTTCTTCGAGGCCAAAGAGCAAGAGCTGGGTTTAGAGCTGCCGTACTTCTTCAAGCAGGAACTGCGAGATTTTGCGAATTTGCATGGATTCAACGACCTGGAGGACCAGTTCTACCATCTGAACGAAATGAGAGTCAAGAGAGAAAAAGAAGCCCCAGCTCTAAAGTTGGAGCACGATATTTAGAGCGCGCATGTACATAACGATCATCAATTAATTATTTAGTTCTAGCTTGTTGGACCACTTTGCGCAGATCGGCCAACTCGTCGCGCAGGTCGTCCACGAGATTCAGTCTGTTGGGGCCTCGGGCGTAGTTGAGGCTTCTTTTGAATAGATACTCGCGAGGGTGGTCTGAGCTCACCATTTCAACGCAGTTCTTCAGCTGCTTCACCTGAAAAATTAGCGGCTGCATCTCGCTCACGTCGCTGGCCGCGAGTCTGCCGCCAAATGAGGGCACACTGTTTTTGTGATGATAGCTGCTCACTCGAATCTTGTTGAGCGTATCCTTTAGTCTGTCAAGGTTTTGGCCTAAGATCACCGTTTGCGACAAATTGAGCTCGTTGTAATCCCTCCTGGAGACCTCGTCGTCAAAACGCACCCCGCGAGTATGCTCCTCCTGCACGACCACGTCGTCCTCATCCGTCTCTGTAGAGCACATGCTGTCTTTATACAGCACGCCCCGATAATTCAGCTCCACAGACGGCACAAACTTAACCTTCTCCACAAGTCCCCCATAAAGGGCGCGCAGATGGCCAAAACAATGGTTAGCCAGGTCTCGCCGCCGCTCGAAGCTCAGTTTGAGCATCGGCTTGACCACCAGCAAAACAACAACATAAAATGTCGCAAGACCATATCCCGACAACGTCAGCAGCCGTAGCACATACCGCAGCGTTCCGTGCGGCCTCGCCGGCGACACAGGCCCCGCGTCTTCTGGGAACGCAATCGCAGCAACAGTCATTAGTTTGTCTTTTATCTCTTTTCGCTAGCCTATTTATTCCCGGTCGTGCGTGTACCGCACAGCCAGGTTTTTCAGCACTGTTGCAACGAGCGTGCTGGACTCCTGCGCAATGACCGCTATGTTGGCCTGGAAAAGGTCCGGGCCGTGTTGTTCAAGCTGTTCCTGAGGTTCAGGCTCGTCCAATTTTGCTTCTTCGATAAACCCAAACAGGTTTGCGTCAAACGCCATGTCGCCGAGTTTATCGTTCGAGTCATTCGCATCGTTCATCTCGTCTTCTGCTGGATACTGATCAATTCTGACTTTTGCGCGACCCGTGCGATTGTAGATGGCAGATACATCTGTGGACGCCACCATCCACTTCTGAAGCGTTTCCGGGGCGCACCACGAAGCATAGTTGATCATCAACGTGGCCACCAGCTCGTAGCTCAACGGCTCAAATAATGATGGCTGGTACTGTGCCTGTTCCTGCAGCAAGCGGCCTAGCTCATGGTAGAAAAAGTCCAGCTGCTGTCCAGCAGCATTCTTGTACACCTCGACAAGCTCGAATGTCTGCGAGGCGTCGGAATCGATCACGAACGCAATCAGGGCGTCGAGTCTGGTCGCCGGTGCTGGCGGCTGGACCGGAGACGCCCTGATGCCGCAATTAAACAGGTCGTCGTTCGACATCTCCAATGCCATCCCGTGCAGCACGCGCAGCTCTCCCGCCAGCTCGGCTCCTATAAGCTTCTCCAACACCTGCTCAAATACCGACCCTTCGAGACTTGCCTCAGTCGACATGAGCGCAGTCAGGTGCCGTAGAACGTTCAAGAAAGTTGGCAGCAAGAACGGCTGGTGGCAGTATTCAAGACCACTGACAAGGTCGTCAAATTGAATCATCCCCAATTGGCACGCACGCACAGCCTGCCCCACCACGCACGGTATCGCGACGTAGTACTCGCGCACCGAGGCTGATTTTTTGAGCAGCTCGTCGGAAACACCGTCTGTGTTGTTGGTGTCGAACAGCGAGGCTATCCAGTCGCCCATGACCGCGTTGATGCTCGACTGCGGGTCCTGCAATTGCTCCATGAGCGTCGTATCCAGCAAAGGGTCCCAGTCTGCCATTATCCTGACGGCCTCAGAGCCGGCGTGCTCACGCTTGAGATCCAGCGAATACCGGAAACCGCAGTACGCCACAAACAGCAGTAGGGCGCCCAAGTTCGCATGCATGTCCTGTAGGTTGGACGAGTCGCCGTCGACGTCCATGGCGTCTTGGGCAAACCCGCGGTCGATCGACGCGTCGAGGTAAGTTACCAGGGGTTGCAGGAAGCTGTATGGGTTTTTGTGCAGCACCACGACGTCTAGTACGTGCGGCACGCTTGTAAGTGCCAACAGTAGCCGCTTCAACCGCGCGTGGTCATCCTCATGGACAAAACGGGTGACAGCGTCCGTGACAAGCTGCGCTAGCCGCCGCCCACTAGCCAGCGTGCTCACGGAGTTGACAAGCTCGCACGCTCCGGACTCTTCCAGCGACACAAACTCCGGATTTGCGTCCTCAAACACCTCTTGGAACCGCAACAGATCATCCTGTGCGGGCAGCACATCCTCCACACCAGCCACGAGCTCGCACTCGGCCAAAATCGTCATCAGCTTCTGTTTGAGTTCGTCATGATCTTTAATCGTCTCAAATGCGTTCGTCAGAGTATCCTTGAGGTTCTGCTGGCTGATGGTCAGCAGCTTGAACACCTCCGGCAGCTTCGACACGATGAAGTGTCTCCATATATGCTGGGTTCTATACGTGCTCAGAGAGAGGCCGTCAAATAGAGACACCGTGAGCTCGAACGCGATCGAAACGTTCGTCGTGGACGTGGCCACCGAGGACAGATTCAGCAGGCTCTTGAAACCTTGCAAAAAAGTCTCGCTCACGGGGGAAAAAACCACGGTAATCTGGTGCGCCAGCCAGACAATTTTCTTGAGTCTCGATACCTTGATAATGTTTCTCGACACACGGCCCGTCTGCTCCTGCGCAGGCATAGCGTAGTCTTTCTGCATGGTTGACAGATTGTAACCTTGGAAAAAGCTATTCAAATAGCGGTAAGCTGTGTCGTGGTGTTTCTCCAGATATTCGAGATACTGCTGCACCAAGGAAGTGCAAGAATTGTCTGGGCCCGGACAGCTTTTTAGCATCTGCACCATCAACTTTGCGACCATCAGGGCCTTTTTGGGGCTTGTTTGCGGCTGCATACTGGCTCTGACAAAGGAAGTCAATTGCTCGACAAATTCAGGACTCTCGATGGCCTGTTTCCACGGCACTTTGCCGGAGATTTGGTTCAGCCATATTAGAATTGCCAGTTCATCGTTCTCGCCGATGCGCGCCATGTACTTACCAAAGAGCGTAGTAAGCCCATCCACCGCACCTGTGAAGTCACTCTCCACGAGAATCTCGTGTACATAACGGAGTTTTTGGGGGGATTGAGCGCAGTTTGTTAGAAGACACTGCAGATCGACCTCCTCGTCGCTGTTGGCCGCCACGCGGTGCTTGAACTCACGAAACAGCTTTCCAAATGCACTGGGCGTGTAGTTCTTCTTCAAGCTCACGTTCATAAGCTGTTCGAGTGTCAATTCGACATCTGTGGCGGGAATAGATATCGAGGACATGAATAAAGTGAAAAATAATGATAGTAAATTAAATTGTGCTTAGATAATTTACAACGGAATAAATGAATTGATTATCACCACCTATAGATCATGCGTTTCGCAAGACTCAGCTCAAGCAAATGGCCTGAATATAAGATATCCCCAAAGCGAGGGTGCAAACTGCCCAAGTTCCCCATTTGTTCACCATCGAGTCTTTCCAAGAGGCCAGCACGCCAACAAGGGAGATCTCATAAGACGCGAACAGACAACAGAAGAGCGCTTCCTCGTTCACCTTTTCGCTGAGCCAACTAATTGCAGTCAATAAAAATATTTGTATAAAGTTGTAGGAACAGTGAGCCAGACGGCGTTCAGGGTAGTAAAGCCAAGGTTTTACCACCAAAGCCATATAGCTTGTCAGCAAATTCAAGAGATAGTGGCCAGAATTCCAAACATGTAAAGCGGGTACATGTTATAGTTCGAAAGAGTGTATACCAGGTTGGAGGTGGCAACTACTTGTCATTTGTTCATGTCGCCCTTCGAGGATCGTTTCTGAGGACCCTGTTGATGAATTTCTTCTCTCGCTTTGTGAGTCACCCTTTTTTGTTCCAGAACCACTTGGTTTGCTCCATGGAGCGAGCTATCACCAGGACAGACATCAGAGCGATGACAAGAATGAAAACTCTTTCAATAATAAAAAACCATTACCAGCCTGCTATTCCCAGCATACCACGCATCTGCAAAATTCCTGAAATCATTATTGCTGTGCAAATTTGAGTCAAAGACAAAACTGCTCAAAAGTAGGACAGCCCGATTGGAAGTCCGCTAGAAGTAAAGAAGTAAGACATCCACAAGACCCGTTCCGGAGTAAACCTGTCTTCCAAAAGTAGAAATGCACCTGTAAAGTAAAAAGAATGCCTATTGGTCACTTAGCATTGTAAAATCGCTACTAGAGACGCTGAAACCATCTAAAAATGGCACCCACTGGTCGACACCCAATTTCTTGTAAATCAGCCGCGAGGTGACCTCACTGTCATGAAAAGCGACAAAAACAAGATGCTCCCGTTGTTGTCCATGTCTGGTAAGACCCAAATCTTATAGTAATTTGTCTGCAACCACCTGAGCTAGACTTCCTCATCAACTTGCAATGCAACAAACATGAAGCAAGCAAGCTAAGTAACCTTCATAGTAAGCTTTTGCCCTAAATTGGGCTCCTCCTGTAGACTTTGGTCTAGCAACGGATCGGTGGTGCTCGTGAGCTAGCTACCTCTGCGCTGGGAAACGACAAGTCTGTCCACCCTTCTATTCTCACTATCCAGTTCCATACTCAAACTAGAACTACAGATTATCGCCTCCTATATCTGGAGGAAGCATTCAGATTGTGTTTGAAATGTTCCCCTAATTTGGTCTTTGTAGGCAGCTCCATTCAAACGTCAGATTACAGAAATTAATTTGTAGTCACGGGCTCCATTTGTCACATGACAACCGAGCGGCGGGGTGGCTGCGCCGAAAAAAATAAACCTTTATAACCGAGTGTTCTGTTTTTTGGGCGGTGCCTTTAAATATCCGTGAGTCATCTGAAAAGTCTAATTGCGCTTGAAGACATTTGTATCCGTTTCGATTCCCACAATGTCGCTTATTACCCCAAAAGATTATCCTCCCAGTGTGCAACCACGTACCTTCCAGTCTGTCGCACAGTTGGGTGGTAAATCACCTCTGGTGGATCAGTTGAGCTTATGCGAACTGAAACTAAAAACGTGGTACAACTTCAACCTACAGCTCATGGACTCCCTTTCGAATACATCCTTTTTGCTTGTACTTATACACCACCATCATAAACTGCTTGAGGTTCTTGAGGAACTGTTCAATACCAGGCGACTTGTGAACTTCACGGTCGGATCGGTCTCTAGCAGTTGTTTCAGAAACTCTGTGCTCTCTAATTTGAGATTATCGGTGTCCGAAACCCTGGTATCGATAAGCAGCACCTATACTGATATTTTCAAGCACGCCCATTTTCTCGACATTGAGAATTTCAAATGCATCTATTCGAAGATCAACAAGGAAACATTCAAAACATCAACAAACAACGAGGACCAGTTAGTGCACATTAATTTTGAGATATTAGCCAGCTCCAAAAGCTTTTTTCTGTTCAAGAAACTAAATGGTGTTTTTGACTCCGATATCCTTCGAAACGAAGAGTTGGTTCTGCTGAAAAGTAGAATTGATAAATCGAAACCGAAGTATCGATACTCATTGGAAACCGAAGACGACGCTAAAGTGTTGAAATCACGAAATTTCCGAGACTTCCATTACCGTCGCTTGACAGAACTCCGACTTTTAAACAAGAGAATATTCTCTTGACTCTCGCATGTACTTTATTGGAAATGCACATTAAGCATTTTTTGTGATTTGTACCGTTACAGTTCCCTCTGATCTTCAGGAAGAACCCATCGTTCCCAGCCTTCTCTCAACCTGACCATCTCAGATTTCTCTGAGCCAGTCATCTCCAATAAATCCGTTCTCTTCAAAGCTTGTAGAATCGAATTGAAATCCCCCTCGGACAATATTTTCACTCTGGAAAACCCTGCTAAAAACGCAACGCTCACATATCCTTCGGAATTCATATGTTTTCTGAGATAAATATCTTTTAGTAGGTTCTCCATGGAGAAGTAGTACTCCAGCTGCTTCGTTAAGCGTCCCACCTTATTATCTCCAGAGTTTTCAGCAACACCTGGATACGTTGGGGAATAGGGAGCTTGCGATGAGTACAGTGGGAACCCTGTTGTGGGAGGGGGCATATAATAGGGTTCGAAATATGGGACTGGGGAACTTGGATCTGGGGATCCAGCGTGAGGAGGAATTCCAGGCATCACGCCATAATACAAGTTTGGATCTCCATATATTGATGGAGAAACTGTTTCCGGGCTGCAGCTAGGGCTTGCATGCTGAGAAATACGCTCACCGGTTGCCGAAGTTCTTAGCTCATCGATGGATTTGGGTGAGCTCCTAGAAGAAGCCTGTGAATTCAATTGACTGTTCCTCCGCGATGAAGAGGGCGACATGGACACTCCATAAGGTGGTACAGGTGGCATGTAATAGGGAATGTAATAGGGCGTCGAGGAAAGAATTGGATAGGGAGGAAGCGAAGGTAAGTTGGCTGATGAACGTGAATACGAACTTCTATTTTTTTTGGTGTATCTCATGTTGTTGCTATTGAAGCTTTTCCTTCGTTGATGCTTTTGAAATTGCGGATCATCGAAGTGTTCTGAGTTTTGGTCTCGAGGATTGGCTGCAACTTCTGTGAAGCCATTGTCCAGTATGGCATCTGACCCGGAAGTAGGAGGTGCAGTCTCGGGCCCTTCAGAGGAACTTATGGTAAGCTGGGAAGCAAGCTTCGCCAGTGTCTTTTCATCTGACGTATTTGTGGCCTCGTTTGTGGCGATGGACATATCTGAAATTGTCGTAACCGTGGTCGTATCATGCACCACAGCTTTATCTTCTTGCTGCTCAGAAAGCAATGTTGCCTTCTTGCGATTAGTGCGTTTACTTTGGTTTTGCTTTGTGTCTTTTTTCTTGGAATTGCCATTGGCTGATTTGATTTTCGTCTTGGAAGGAGACGAAACCGAAATTTCGGCCTCCAAAGGCACCCACTTTTGTTTCCCCGTCTTCTTGGCCTTTGCGACAACAGGTTGAACTTGCGGCTTTCCATTTACTGGTATGGCCAAAGAGTCAGGTAATTTAATGCTTTCATTTTGTGGAGCTAAGTGTGGCGAGCTCGATGACTTCTTCCAAGGATTTACCTCTGGAGGCGGGGCTGGATGCAAGTTTGACAATTCAGGACCAGTTGAAGCAATGTGTGTAGGTGCAGAGTCTCCCATAATAAGTAGATGAGTGGTGCCGTGTTCAAAACTTGAAATCTAGTTTTGTATACAACAAGGTAGCGTCTAAGCACTGATGTCTTTCGCAAACAAATGGAAAAGACCAATAGCTTCCTCGAATCGTTTATGCCTGCTCGTGGCCCTTTCCAGTGAGCAATACCTGATAGGCCAATAAGTTGAGTTTAGCTCGGATTCCAAAAAGAGTACAAAACTTGAAACCCTATCTTGCCCTCTTCGGTGTAAAAAATGCTTGATCATTAGTGGCACGCTGTTTGGCAGATGCACAGCCGTTGAGAGCCTGTTGCAAATGGCACATAACTTGATCTCAAGATATGTCTCATCGCTTTTTTTACAACGTTACGGGTATTTACCGTCTGGCTACGTAGCATAAATAAATAACCTATTAATAAAGTTTGTTTACTAGGCTTGTCTGTTCTCCCAATCTGCGCTAGTTCTCTCTTATCTTTCACAGCCTTTGAAAATTTTGTTTTTTTTGTCCACCTCGACATTTCGCCTTCAGAATGAATCCCGCCGTGTCCAACCTTGTTCTCATGCTAGGTATGATGCAAGTCTCTCGTAGACTTGACTTCGAAGACCCAAACATCCTTTTCTACGTCAGAGTCTTGTACGTTACCTGTACACTCTTGACACTGGGTGTTTATCTCTATACGAGATCCATTATCATCAAGAAAAACGACCTCACCACTCTAAAGTACTTGGAGCCTCCTAGTACGTTGCAAGGAGAGACGGAGTCTAAGCTCGTCGTTACCACCGTCAAGGATTATGATTTGAAGCAACTGCAAAGTGCCATCAAAGGTGTCTTCACTGGTGTGGCTATGATGGCATTCATGCACTTGTACATGAAATATGCCAACCCATTGCTTATGCAATCAATTTCTCCTCTTAAGAGTGCCTTTGAGTCAAACTTGGTCCAGATCCACGTTTTCGGAAAGCCTGCAACCGGGGATCTCAAGAGACCATTCAAAGTTGGTGCTGGATTGTTTGGCGGACTTGGTGCTCCTCAACAAAAAACGGACAAGGAATCCATCGAAAAAGCTGAAATCAGCGGCACTGGTGGAATTAAAGAAGAGTAGGTAATTGCGAATCAAACGGATTGCATTACAATCTAGAGATTAGCGTAAGCAAAGTTATATAACATCCTAAACTTATTGCAGTAAGCCATAAAACAATGTTTCCACTCGTTTTGAAACATTCGATTTCTCTTGTGTGTCTATGGAAGTACAAGTCCATGTTCTTCGATCTTAAATATGCAATGCCACAGATAAGCAGCCCATAACAGTTAAACACTAGTCCAATATGGTAAAATTGAGCAGTAAATAATTTGAGCACAATCAGCGAGAACGATAAACATCCGAGACAGGTCCGAATATATGCTCCTTGATAAGTGCGCTGATGAGCTCTGATATCCAGTTTTTGTCCAGACGTTTCCAGCAGGGTCAGCCTTGACGGACGTCGAGTCATTTCATTTATTTCTGAAATTGGCAATTTTTTTTTTTATCAATGATATCCTCATTACTGCTGAGGCGGCTCCATTCCACGGGTACTTCACAGCACCTTCCACGGCTCCAAAGACTGAGAGGCTTGCCAGTAAGACATTTGAAAGACTTTCTGACAGACACGTATGGGCGCAAGCACGATTATCTTCGTATTTCCATTACCGAACGATGTAATCTCCGCTGCGTTTACTGTATGCCTGAGGAAGGCGTTGATTTGTCGCCACCAGAACATATGCTTACGACAGAGGAGATAGTCAAATTGGCCAGAATATTTGCTCAGCACGGAATACGGAAGGTCAGACTGACTGGCGGAGAGCCCACGGTCAGAAAAGATATCGTTGAGCTTGTGTCCAAGCTCAATCAAATTTCAGGCATTGAAGAGATCTGTATGACATCCAATGGCCTAGCGCTCCATCGAAAATTACCCGATCTTTTCAAGAATGGGTTGACGTCGCTCAATTTGAGTCTTGATACTCTTATCAATGGTAAGTTTCTCTTAATAACGCGACGCAACGGACTCAGCGCAGTAATGAGAAGTTTGAAAACGGCTCTTGAATTGGACATTCCCAAGGTGAAAATCAATGTGGTAGTAATGAAGAATCTGAACGAAGACGAAATACTGGATTTCGTTGAACTCAGCAAACATGATAAAGTCGAGGTTCGTTTTATAGAGTACATGCCTTTCGATGGAAACAAGTGGTCTACGAATAAGCTGGTCTCATATGAGGACATACTTTCCAATATCAAAGTGAGACATCCGAATATCCAAAGACTCCCCCATAAACACGGGGACACGGCCAAAGTCTACCAAATTCCCGGATTCAAGGGGAAAGTGGGTTTCATAACGTCCATGACCTCGGACTTTTGCAGTACTTGCACACGTTTGAGGATTACCTCTGATGGTAACTTGAAAGTTTGCCTGTTCGATAACACAGAAGTATCTCTGCGAGATATGCTCCGTGCTGGATACAGCGACGATAAATTAATGCAGCGCATAGGTGAGGCCGTGAAAAATAAGAAGGAGAAACATGCAGGGATTGACGTATTGGGAGATCAACCCAACAGGCCCATGATTTTGATTGGAGGATGAATGAAATTTGAAAGTTATTTATTGCTGCTGACTGCTCGCTCGTTAAGAAATACTAACATGTCAAGTCTCGAAACCGTGTTTGCTTGCCAGACGAAATTACTCTACTTCACGAAAATTAACTCATCTTAACTCAAAGGGCGAAGCCCGCATGGTTGCAATTCATGAAAAAGAAGACACCCATAGAAGTGCTATTGCAGAGGGTTCAATAAAGTTCAGCAACCCAGAATCGATGAGATTGCTGCTATCAGAAAGCAACAAGAAGGGAGATGTGATCTCAATTGCGAGAGTCGCAGGGATAATGGCTGCGAAGAAGACCGCCGAGTTGATTCCTCTCTGTCATCCAATCAGCATCACTGGAATCAAGGTTGACCTGATTCACAACGAGAAAGAGAACTGCATCAAAGTAAACTGTGAGGTGCACTGTAATGGGAAAACCGGCGTTGAAATGGAAGCGTTAACGGGTGCAACAGTGTCGTTGCTTACCGTTTACGATATGTGCAAAGCTGTCGACAAAATGATGAGTATTAGTGATTGTCGAGTTGTTAAGAAGTCAGGAGGTAAAAGCGGTGACATAGATCTATCAACCATGTCCAAAAAGCTGGAATTATAGTTAACTCGCGAAGTATCCCGTCAGACAAACACAAACAACGCTCAAAAGCAACGACAATTTAGTTTTAGAAGCTCCTGATTAAAGTCAGTATTTTGCGATTAAGAACTATAAGAATAGCCAAAAAGCTCTCTTAATCGTCCCACTTTGGACTCAGTAATTTTAACTTACGGTTATTCCAGATAACAGGATTGGTTTCGACCCGTGGTTCGGGCACCACTTTGATTTTTGCATTTTCCAGGATAAGCTTGCCATCCACATCAAATATTTTATATTTCGATGTCATGTCTTCTTCTGTGACTGACACATACTTGCCCTTTGATGCCTTTCTCACCCCATTGCTGATAAGGTCCGCCCCAAGAGACTGAGGAACACCACTTGTGATGTCAAGGTTTTGGTATTGCACCTCACAGACTTTACTTTTTTGATGTCTATTGCGGCTACCTTTGCCAAATAGTCCACTATCACTTTTGCCTTGAGTCTGCAGAGTAGGTCTTTTGGGTGCTGGCGGATCAATTGCTTTAGACATCTGTTCTCTAAAAGAATGGAAGTCACTCAAGAGAAGAACATTCCCATCTTTATCGTAATCAACTAACCCATAATTATTCGGCTCTTGTGCGAATTCATATACAAGGCCACCAGAGAACACAGAGGACATCTGGCTTGAGTAAATGCTGGATACTTCTGTGAATTGTCTTGGTAGAACTTCGTTACAGCCGTATTCGGAGAAAAAGATTGGAATGCTGTAATCTTGGTAATCGTTGACCAGAATATTGTAGCCACTTGACTGGAAAGTCTGTTCCCCACACCACTGGTAAGTATTGACGCCGTAAAAGTCTACACTCTCAGAAGGGCTGCTTTCGTAACACTCCAAGTATTTGGCTAGCGATATCCTGTAGCTCAAGTCGTCCGCTGCTGAATAGCCAACGGGAATCTTGCGAGGCACTTGGTAACTAATGTAATCTTTGAGATCTCTGACAACAGCCTTGATGTAAGCTGGTGAGACTTTGGCAGACAGCTTGTCGTTAACGATCTCATTCCCAGCAAAGAAAGCCAGCGTATTATTATATCCTGAGAAGACCTCGACTGTTTTGAAAATATGAGAAAGGTAGTCGGTGTTATATGTGGACCAGGGTTCATATCTGTTTAAGTGCTGGCTTGGAAGTGGTGAGTTCACATCCAGTACAAGATAGATACCGGCTGCAGCCAATAGTGTCATACACTTATCGTGATCCAAATCAGGATTGATAGAATAGACTCTAATAGTATTGATTCCCAACATTTGAAATAAAACGATATCTCTGGCACATTTACTGACATCTGAAAGTGGATCGCTTATATGATTGACAGCTGAGGATCCACCGGGCTGATAATCAACTCCTTTAATGAAAAACTGGCCGATTAGATCTAATGATGAGCGGGAATACTCACTGGTTTTCCAGTAACCGAATCATAAAAATGCCTTTCTCTAATCTCAATGGGGTGAACAGCACAAAGTACGGTAGTTGCAATCAAGGATGCAAACATCGCCTTAGCACCGCAAAACATCATATATTCAAGAGAGTATAATGAAGGTCTTACAAATTTTAAAAAAAAGGATAAACGCTGATCCTCTCCGATCATAAGACTTTCTGCACAGCCAATATTGTTACATAACGATCACAAATTCGAAGGTACTATACGTACAAAAGCTATTTAACCTAGTACACGAAACCCAAAATCTTACCAGCAACATGTTTTCTCTTGGCTTCGTCGTGGTCCATAATACCAGCGGAAGTTGTGAGAATGACATAACCGAACTGTCTAGCTGGAAGCAAGTTGTCAGTCCATTTTTCAATGTCGTTGATCTTCACGTTGTATCTTGGGCTGATAACGCCACATTTGTTCAATCTACCATTCAGTTGAATAACTATTTTTCCCGATCTATGGTCATCAATGTACTCGAATTCTCCGATGTAACCTAAGCTAGTTAGTATTTGAAGGAAGTGGAATGTTGAGGAAAAGTAAACAGACGTCGATAACCAAGTATCGATGCTGTGTAAGAAGCATTTCCTGCGTCGATCTTCCGGAAACTTAAAAGACAGCGAGGGACTGAGACCGACAAGCCATCCAGTTATCATTCCGGTGAGTAAGGTACTTACCATGCTTTTGCATAACCTGGAGGAACTTGATGATGACTTTAGAAGAAGGTCTGATAAGAACCTGTCTCTTTCCAGTCTTTTCAGCGTTGTTGATGGCGTTGAGAGCGTCGGCCAAAACGGAGGTTCTAGTCATAGTCTAAAAGTTAGTACGTTCCAGGCAAAAACCCAATAAAAGCTGCATGAGTGTCCCTGTGGAGTCATGAGCATCTCAACGTGGTTGTATCACCAACTACACGTCCTTCTGCTTCAGAGTGTTGAGGTTCTTTTTTGCACTTACATTAAGAGCACTGAACCATTGTCTTCAGCACACCCAATGTTAGAACCCAAAAGAAACCAGAATTTCTGAACCAGCTTGCTTTTTTGCCTTGATGTAAAACCAATCTGAACACTTGCAAATAAGAGGTGATCTACGTACTCTTTACTTGCTTTCTTTGATGGGAAGATGAAAATTTTTTTCGACGAGAATTTTACAAAATATCTCTCGGTGTAGAGATGCAAAAGAATACCTTTACTATAAGCTGTTGATCATGCCTTCTGGTTCTTCCGATCCGGATGACATAGAGGTTTCCATTTTCAGGGAAATCAGGCAAAGCTGCATAACACTTTCACAAATCACTTTTGCGCCGCCAGAAACTTTTACGTCTAGGGAACTGGTGGATGCTCTCAAACAGCTTGATTCCAGACTAACTCAGGTCATTAATAGCTTAACGGATACGGAATCCTACGGAATTTCCACGAGTCTTGCAGACTACATCTTCGTACCAATAGCATACTTGCTAAAGCGTCCCGTGATTGAGGAGATGGAATTGGAGTATACATTGTCCATCATAAATACTCTTATCAAAAGATGTTGGGCATTTCCAGGAAGCCTTCCAATGGAGTTGGCACAGCAGCTTCTGCCATTGATTACTTATCTCATTGGTGGAAAGCCAAACTTAAATGTGAATGAACTTCCTGAGCATGTTGATGAGACGATCTCGAATGGAGTCGACTGTCTCCAAAATCTGCTAGGTGGTATCAAGAACCAAGGTTCCAAATATTCGGATGAATTCTTAAACGATTCCAAAAGCATGCTTTCTGTTGGACATATGGTCACCGTTTTGCTGATGTTTGTGCAAAAAGGACAGTCGGTAAATATTCAAGTTCAAAGCTTGGAGGTTCTAAATGATCTGTTCAAGATGTTCCATGATGGTGAAACTTTATCCTTTATGCTACCAGGAGTTGTTTCAGCTATCACTAAAGTTTTGAAGCGGAAAACGCGTCAGAAGGTGACTGCAAAATCTTTGGACCTGCTGACCACCGCTCTATGCTTTGTTTTTGACGACTTCGATCTGGGAACTGAGACGACTGATAAAGGAGAAACCCTCGAAGATGTCAAAGCACACGACATGGGTGTTGAACATCGTGTTCTTCCTACAATTACTACCTCTGATGATAAAAAGCTGCACAGAACTACTAGCTGGTTGAAGGCTACCGTATATCAACTTCAAAAGGCATTCAGGATTATTTTGAAATTAGATGATCGAATGGATGTAAAGGAACCATATTTCACACTCTGTTCTTCCATGCTGAGCCGGTGTTTTATATCTTGTTCAATACTGATGCCGCAAATCCTTGATTGCTTAGCGCAAGTATGCAATGACGAAGAATATTACACAAAATTTACAGAAGTCCTAGCTTTCAATTCTCATGTTCCAGAAATCCTCAAAATGATTGAACATGAGCTGGATCAGGGGATTGGGATAATAACGATGGCTCTGAGATCACCCGATTCTTCTAAGGCAATTGGACTCTTTAACAAGTTTTCTTTTTACTTCTCGGTCCTATTAGAATTTGGAGGGAATTATTCCGTGCTGGGTGAAAAATTGATCTATACCCTCCGAAACGAGCTGACGCTACTCAATCGAAAAAAGAAACAACCAAAGCCGATTCAAGTGTCTTATGGTGATGAACTGCTTTCAATAATTCTGTCCTCTGATTTCGAAGTATCCGAAAGAGTGTGGTCCTTGAATGACATCCTCGACGTGGAAGTCGAGAAGTCGCTGACGAACATGCTTTCATATTTGGGGCATAGAGGCGCAAGCTTCCTACAATATATATTATTTGACTTGCCACCGCCTGATTCGGTTGATTCGGCGCTGGCAGAGTCCATGAGCTTATGGCTTGTCATGAGATCAGTACAAAAGACAGCTGTGCATCACGATGACTATCTTGCTAGTGAGTACAAAGATGACAGCTCTACTGAAGTCACTTACAGCCTATTGGAGAAAGCTGGGGAGCTTTTGAGTTTTGCTGCTATACATGAAGAGCCTGCTCTTACCAAGGCAACAATTATTGGGCTGCAATGTATCGAGAAGGCGTGCGACATACTTGGAAATGATTTTCATTCAGAACTTATCGATTACCTTTACCCTGTGGTGGACAGCCTTGCATCCCCCAATGACCTGATTCGTTTGCAAGCACAGAAAGTGATATTAAAGGTTGCGGACCAGCTATACGAGGGCTCAGTGGAAAGACTCATTTCAGAAAATTGCGACTATCTAACCGACAAACTTTCAATCAATATGACTGGCGAAACCATCACGCCTCGAACCCCCATGATCATAGGGGTCCTAGTAAAAATTGGAGGGATAGAGCTTGTCTCGCAGTTGGACGATATAATAGCCACTATATTCACACTTCTTGATGTCTATCATCAATATGCCACCCTCTGTGAAGGTTTCTTTTTTGTGTTTGATCAAATTATTGATCAGATTTATAACAATGTTCTTTCGAGTGTGAGCTGGAAAGATATTGAACAGATCAATGAAGATGTGAACGTGATTTATCCTGCTCCATGGGGCTTGAGGAATCTCGAGCAGGTTTTTGACTTCGTTGAAAAGCAGGTTGAGCTTCTGGACTATGATCACGAGACTGCCGGTGAAGTAATTGAGGAGCCAATAAAGAAGGAGAAAATCCTTGATGTTGATAGCGATGATGAATCAGACGCCGAGACGACTTCTGTTGTTTCGTCTCCGGAAGACGACACAAAATGGACGTCGCCAATTTCACCAAAACAGTATAAAGTTCTAGCAGAAATATTCCAGTACAGCGAGCGGTTGTGCAAGCACCGTTCTGTCAAGGTTTCAGCCATTGCATTGGGTTTGATTAATAAACTGATACCCATCTTGGCAACCGAGAAAACGAAGTTTCTTCCTATTGTTGCTTCCATTTGGCCTACAGCAGCCAGCTTTGTTACTAATGATGACCCTAAGCTGGCATTTTCAGCATTAGGTGTAGTTCACACGTTGATAAGTTATGCCAATGTGTTCTTAACAAATAGGTTCTGTGACTTGGCAAAGCTCCTGATTAAGAAATACCATGAACTGCTAAAAAAGCATGAAACAGCTTATAAAAGGCGGAGAGAGAATCGAACGAAATGCATAGTGAACAAAACCAGCACTACCACCAACTTTGAAAGCAGGATCTTTGAACAGCTAGCCATTCTCTGCAAGACAGCTCTGCTCAAACTAGGCAGGACTCTACCATTGGAAACTGCTCTGGATATTGCCAGTGTGGCATATATCTATGATGATGATGAAACCCATTACGCATATTACGATGAAGTTATCTATTATTTCAAAAAGAAGGCTTAATAAATGTATTGTATATTCATTCACTCCAAATATCGATAAAACAACAATTTCAAATATGTAAAAAAAGAGAGGTCGTACCCGGATTCGAACCGGGGTTGTTCGGATCAAAACCGAAAGTGATAACCACTACACTATACAACCATAGACATTGTTTAATGTTGCAGTTGATCTACAAGTGGGGTTACACGTGAAGATTCGCAGGTTAGGCATCAGCAACAAGCTGATGCCTATCACCTAACGAGTCAGCTGTAGACCTCATTATCGTTGACACAAGGCATGCAATTCGCATAGAGGATGGAAACTCTTACTATAAGGGGAAATAACTCTTCGAAGAGATCTACATTATTGATGTAGCGCATGAGTTCTTGCGTGGCCAACACGATAACCATTTGTAAAATTACAACTACTAGGAGCTCACAACTAACACATTCTCAGCAGAAAGCTTAGTTGTGTGCCAAACTGTCCCTCAAATCTGCGACGACATAGATTGAGAAGGTTTGTCAGGGAAACATACTGTAAATTAGAACGCTTAATTGCTGGACACCCAAGCCTGTTACCTTGCAAACTTGTTGATCGATTAATACAAATCAAAGTATCATAGTTGTGCTGCTAAAATACAGATGCTTGTAAAATTCGAATGTAATTCATTTACCCCTTTCGGCATTTTGTAAATAACAAAACCAAGTAATTTTGATGTAAACATTAAAACACGACGGCTCACAAGATTGTTCAATAATTTAACAGTTGCTTAATGAATGAATGTTAACACTAGTAACGTAATGAAACTTAAGAAAGATATGGTTCGCTCTTTGGATAATTTGTCTGAAGATCAGTTGGGATCCATAGCCAAGTTTATTCAAGAAACGAATAGCGACGTACAAAGAAATAAACCAAAACCACTGTTGCAGTTACACATCCAGGATATCATCAAGGCTTCACATGACATCCAAACGTTGGGTCTAATTATTGGAGGGCAGGAAGGCAAGCTAGAGCGATGGTTTCAGTCCATTCACATAATCCTTACTAGTTATTATTCAGAGCTGAAGAAGGAGGAACGTCGCTTGAATCAGGAGTTCACAAAATCACTAGATACCATAGCTAAAATCTTTCAAGTTTTGAAGAATTACCATAAGGAGGCACAGGATGGCTCCCTACTGAGCTGCAGAATTCAAAAACTGATAGACGACTACCGACAAAATGAGTTTGTGAATCTGGCGCAGTATTGTAACGAGGCAGAACCGATGTCCCAAGTTAATAGAGAGGTTGAAAATGGAATTCTAAAACTGAAACCGATGCTTGTGGAAAAGATTGTGGGGATTTCAAAAGAGATAAGAGGTTTTTACTCAAGGTTGGAGATTGTGGACGAATATGATAATCCAAAATTTCTTGAGCAACTTCCATCTCCAGAGGAAAGCCTGAAGTACTCTACAATAGAGGAGGTCGATGATATCAAAGGTATCATGTCTACCAATTTCAGTCGCTCAAGTCCTGCGCTCGAAGAGAAGATAAAAAGAGAAAAACAGAAGCTAGAAAACTTTATCAGCCAGAAGTGTTCTTTGATGAGAAATACAATGGACAGATTGAGACTGCTTGAAAATGAGCTAGAGAAAAAAATTGATTTAGACCTTCAGCATTATTGCGATGAAGAGTTGATACAGCATATCGGTATTAAAAAAGCGAGCTTTGAACAATACAATAATAAACTGAAAGCTCTTCTGGAGGAAAAAAGCAATAGGGAACGACAGCTTGATGATTTGATGGAAAGACTGGAAGATTTGTGGGCTGTCTTGAGACCGAAAGATAACTCGATTCAGGAGTTTTTGAAAGTGAACCGAAACATAAAGCGCGCGTCGATCAGTAATTTTGAAGCTCTTGTGGAAGAGCTAGAACAGGAGAAAAGAGAAAACATTTCAAAATTCATTCAAACAAGCCGTATGAGAATTCTTGGGTACTGGGATCTCCTGATGTACGATGAGGAAGACCGCTTGAAGTTTGAAGCATTTTACGACGAAGACGCTGACAATTTTGACGAGGACTTGCTTGATCGACATAATCGAGAAATTGCGAAATTGAGAGCAGAAGTTGATAAACTCAAGCCCCTTCTTGAATCGATTACCAAATTAGATGATCTGCTCAAAGAAAAAAGCTATCTGGATGAGGCTGTTAAGGATCCAAATCGACTTTTGAAAAGAGATTCATTCAAAATATTAAGGCATGAAGAAAAGATAAGGGAGAAGCTAGCTAGACAATTACCATCGACCATCCAAGATTTAAAGTTGAAACTAAGCAGCTTTGAGATCGAAAGAGGCCGCGCATTCAAAGTAAACGGAGAACCATATATCTCAAAATTGGAGGAGATTGAATCAGAACTTTGTCGAAAACGTAGTTTTCGAAAGTCCCCCATTAAGACCCTGCCTCCCAACAGCTCAAGCAGAGTATATAAGCGGGAACAAACGAAAACCGCCATACGGAAAAGGAACTATCTTGGCATGCAACCGAAATTGCCTTCCACTGTTCAGCGGTTATCGCAATCAGTGAATTCAAACGTCTATAAATCACCAGCAAGTTTCGGATCCGTTATCAGAAGACAGAACACTGAGACCATGAGAAATCCGTTCAATTCAAGGGAAAGTTCTCCTTTGAGAAAAACGGTTCATTCTCGCCAACATGCGAAAGCTTCACAACTTCAGGACATAACGCCAGATTTGAGATTCATGTCTCCGATTGAGCCTCCAGTATTCTCTAGTCCTGCCGACCCATCATTAGTCAGATCAGTTTGCTTCATGTCAGGTTCGACTATATCCAACAAGCCAATTGTAATCAAGGGTGGATCTCCTATCAGGCAAAATTCTGAATCCGAACTACGCACCCGCTCACATTTGCGACTACCGAGTTTGTCACCCACGCGAGTACTACCTTCAAACGCAATTCTCCAAAAACCAGCTGAAAGCACTAGTCTTAAGCCATTGAGTTGTCAGCTCAAGGCCCCCTCCCCATCGTCATCTTTGAGTCATGAGCGCATTAATGGAAGCATAGTAAGACAGTCAGACAGCCCTAATACATCAAACGCTATGCCTGTTGCTGAACTAAGCGACTCATTGATTGATTACAGTGAAGAAGTCAAAGAGAACGTTAGCCCCAGGTCTTACAAATCACATGGAGAAGCTCAGCAAATGCTCTTGAATGACGTTGCCATGAACTGGGATACCGAAACATTTTAGATTTCTGTCGTGTATGATATATGAAACAAGAGGTTTACCAATTCTTGAGATCCACCCCATCAGGCGGAGCAATTTCGACCTTCTTCTGACTGACCTCCTTCCAGTCTGTACTGAGACTCGTACCATTGCTCTCCAAGTAGCTTTTCATCATCGCTCTTTTGGTATCTTCGTCTGCTCCTTCGTAAAGCTTTTTAAAGAAAGCGTCCGGATCTTGACTAGAATCTTCTTCGCCATCATCCACCTTGAATTCTGACCAATTAATTCTCTTTGTAGAGGAACTTGGATAGCCCAAAGTGCTGAGAGAAGTCTCCTGTGGTGCAATAGTATCCGATTCTACTTTTTCCAATGATTTCCAAGTTTCTTCTGTTTCCTTGACAAGGTATAATTCCAATTTAGTTCCAAAAACCTTAAATGATGATTTGGAGGGAACTATTGAGCCATACAATGGATCCAAACAATAATTAAAGTCGGTGTTTTGACTTGTTTTGAAAGAAACATTCACTGAAGTGTCCTGGAAATCTACCTTCAGAGTCGTGGGAGGTATATTTTTGACATATATTGAAACGTTGACCATGTCTTTGGAATCATACCAGTCCACTTTCGGTTTCTGTTTCGAAATTTGTTGGGCCAATAATGGCTGTTCTTCGGAAGATGCAGGACTTTCGCTTGAAATCTTCTCACCTGCTTGAAGTTTTTTCTCTATCATGCTCTTAAACATCAAGCTTTCGGCGTCCTTGTCATTTAGGTTGTGAGCTTTGCATATATTTTCCATTGCCTCTTGGAATCGTTTCCGTCTATACAAAACAATTGCTTTCTGTTTATAGGACAGAGCAAGTTCTTCCCGTTTGCCACTATTTTGGGCTATTTGAACGAGTTTGTTAGCATCCTCAAAAGCAAGATCATGTTTTTTGGATCTCAAATAAATGCGACTTCTGAGTAAAAGTGCTTTGAATGAATTCGGATTTTCTTGAAGTGCAGAATTCGCCTTCAATAATGCAGTAGCCAAGTCATCTTTCTCATAGGCTAATTCTCCCTCTTTGATCTGAGTACCAATTGGCATGATAATACGCTAGACGAAGTTCTTTTGATTTCTTCAGGAACACAGCCCTGAAATATATTTTTTTTTCAACTCAATTTTTTCCTTTATCTTAATCCCATGTCTAAAGTCAACACGCTAGTGTTGGATGCGGGTCCTTTGATCACCCAGTCAGCGTCATCCTTGCAGCAGCATGCTGAGAATTTTTTTACAACTCCAGGAGTTTACAACGAGCTGAAAGATGAGCATGCACGAAGACAAGCTGCTTTATGGGGTGAACTATTAACAGTAAGACAACCCAAGTCCGATGCAATCAAAGCAGTGGCAGATTTTGCTAAACTCACGGGTGACCATGTGGTGTTATCGCAAAATGATATTCATATCTTGGCCCTTGCGTATGAACTTGAATGTGAATTAAATAACGGTCCTTGGAGACTGAGATCGTATCCAGGAGAGAAAAAAGAGCGTCAAAAGAAGCACAATGGGAAGGAAAGAGAAGAAACTAAGGATGTAGGAGTTTTATCTGAGGAAGAAAAAACGCAGGCACCACTAGAAAACTTGGTGGTCTCGAATATAACTGAGAAGACAAAAAAGAAAGTAAGAAGAGGTGGAAAACGGCACAGAAAGAAACCGATAAACAACGAAGAGAAAGGTGAGGCAGACTTTAAGGAACAGGCTGAAATTGATGATAATGTAAATGCAGCCGTGCAACAAATCACAGATAAACTAGAAGACCTTTCCACTGATGGCCAGCTTTCACAGACATATTCGGATTCAGAAGACGAAGGAGAGTGGATTACTCCCGACAATATAGTAGAAGAGATGCTGAAAGACGAAAATGAACAAGTCGAGGCAGAAAAAAGTACGTTCAAAATTAAAGTCGCTCTAGCAACTGGTGATTTTGCTGTTCAGAATGTTTCGCTTCAAATGGGGTTGAATTTGATGAATGCAATGTCAGGCCTGCAAATTCAAAGAGTCAGAAACTACATGCTCAGGTGTCATGCGTGTTTCACCATGATTCCAATTCCGAAAGATGGCACACCAAAACATTTCTGTTCCTCTTGTGGAGGGGCGACTTTGTTGAGATGTGCGGTTTCAGTCAATTCCAAGGGAGAGGTTGTTCCTCACCTGAAGAAGAATTTTGAATGGCACAAAAAGGGTGACAGGTATTCTTTGCCATCTCCGCTTTCTAAGAACTATACGAAGAAGTATGGCAAACAGGGATACCAGCATCGTGGAAATCCGAACCTCGACAACATTTACCTGCGTGAAGACCAGAAGGAATACCAACAAGCATTGAAAAATGCAAAATGGCAACTTCGACAAAATGAGAAAGCAATGCAAGAATATGTGGGTGGTGGATCGGCGGATAACTTTGTTTCTCCATTTTTCACTGGAACTGATCACATCAAACCGGTCAATGTGAGAGTGGGAAGAGGGAGGTATGTGAATTCATCTCGAAGAAGAAAGGGAGGAAGTAATTTGTAGTTTTAAATGATAACAAATTTTGAGGCTGTGCTTCAAAGGTAAGTAAAATTATTCCAATGTCTTTCGTACCCCTTGAGCACAAGGCTGCAGGACATGATGGAGCAATGCAATCCCTTGACGGTTCATTATTCATAAAGCCCACTAATGCACAAGAGCTACAATTTTATACTTCAACGCAGGCTGAAGCGCAAAATATTGATGATCAGATTGAGCTAGGATCAAAGTTGTTCCATTGGATGCCTGTCTTTTATGGAACAATGTCTCCTGGAGTCAGTAAAGAACTACACGAGAAAAACCCAGAAGCAAGCAAAGGATATCAAGATCTACAGGTGTCCCAGCCCGACAGCGGACAACAATACTTGGTTCTGGAGAATGTGGTATACGGTTTTAAAAAACCGAGTGTTATCGACATCAAGCTTGGAAACATTCTTTACGACGAAAATGCAAGCATAGATAAGGTTGAAAGGATGAAGAAGGTTTCGAATACTACGACTTCAGGGTCTCTACATTATCGTATATGTGGAATGAAAATTGTTGATTCAGGCAAATCTTTGACAAATATCAAGGGCTCAGATCCGAGGGAAACGGCGCGCAAAGATGATGGTTACTTGTTGTTTGATAAGAACTTTGGAAAAGGGTTAACGTCAGACACTGTCAAAGATGCTCTATTACTATTTTTCAGGGGAAACGATCTTTCACCTCAGAGACAAGCAATCGTTCTCCAGAATACCATACGCCGATTGCAACTTCTCTATAATTGTTTGCTCGAATATGAGATTCGAATGATTAGCGCATCACTATTGCTAGTGTATGAAAATGATGAAGGTCGTTGGGAAGAGCTTGGTAATCAAGATATATTAGTGAATGAAATGGAAATTGATGAGGACTCTAGCGAAGAAGATGCCCCCCGAGCATTGAGTCTGCTGAAATTGATTGATTTTGCTCATACGAAATATACGCCTGGAAAAGGAAATGATGAATCCATATTAACTGGAATTCAAAACTTATTGGAACTGATCCAGACGGTATAATTATATACTCATAAATTGTTCTTCATTGAACGAAGGGTGTCCATCACCTTGACCGGATCTGTTTCCTGAGTCGAGCGCTGAACTTCAGGATCAGAGAGCCTAGCAAAAGGATTGAAGCGTTTTTCGTCTCCGATAGTAAAGACACCAGTTGTGACCTCGTGCTTGGAGCAATAGTCCTCCAGGTTATTCAACGCCTCATTCTTAGACCCCAAGACTATCTTTGAGAATTTCACATTTGACTTCGTGTATTCATGTCCAGGATAAACTTTAGTATCTTCTGGAAGCTCAAGTAGCTTTCCAAATGCTGCTATCATTTGAGCACCATCGCCCTCAAAGAACCGACCACATCCTGAAATAAATAATGTGTCTCCGGTGAAAACTCCTTTTTGTCCAGTCTTCTGATCTTCAGCATAATAACAAATAGAGTCCTGAGTGTGGCAAGGAGTATGAATTGCCTTAATTTTAATATTCTTCCCTAACTCCAGAATTTCACCATCTTTTGGGATTCGATTAACATGTGGGGAATCTTTCCCTGCGATAACGTCGACCCCGGGATAAATAGACCTGAGTAGTTCTCCATTACCACCCGCATGGTCATAATGGTGATGTGTGTTGACGATTGCGACCACGTCTGTTTTGTTCTGATTTATTAAATACGACGATATTTCAGATGGATATGCAGGATCAATCAACCAAGATTTTTTAGTCTCATCGTCTGAGAGGATATAACAGTAATTATCGCCAGACCCCCATCTCATTGGCAAATATTCGATGTGCATTTTACGTGAAAACTGAAGTATTTGAGAAGACAGATTTGATGTTTTGAAAAACGATTTTAACATAATGACAAATACTTGCTTTTTTATTCGGGGGGAAAAGATTACTATACATATTATTGAAAAGTAAAATTATGTAGCTGCTTGTCTACATTTGTTGTAGAGAATATGCTTCTCTAGTAGGTCATTTCTCTTAAATGCAGTGCCACATCTAAGGCAACTGAATGGTCGCATGTTATCATTTTGATGGACAATCAAATGCCTGTTTAAATGATACTTCCGTTTGAATTTCTTTTGGCAAAAACTACACTCAAACTTTCTTTCATCAGCCTTTGTAGAAACATGAGTCTCGTTATCACTCTCTTCAGAATTGTCGTTTTGATGCACAGTCTCGTCTTTTCCAGGTTTTATTTCTCCATTGTCTGCATTTCTCGGATTTGCTAGCGAAGATAGCGAGCCCAAATCATGGTTGCCCTTTGCTTCCGTTGACTCTATTGATTCTGCAAATCTGATTGTATCTGATTTCAAAACCGTTTCATTCGGTTCTTCAACCTTCTGACGTTTGCAAAGAACTGTTTTACACCGGCTAGCATGTTTCTTGTAATTGTCGGATCTCTTGAATGACTTACCGCATTCACAAACGTAGGGTCTTAGATTGAAATGGATTACTAAATGCCTTCTGAGGTTACCTCTTTTGGTAAACAACTGAAAGCACTTAGAGCATTTGTAAGTATTATTGGGCATCAGTTCACAGCGTGCAAACTCTTGGCTGACTTGCTGCTTGATCGACAATCTAACTGGGTCACTAGTATCAAACTTCGAGTGTGTGTAAATAAAATCATCAGTTGCATCTTCATCGGCTTGATCATCCCCTAGTGATTTTGTTTCGCTGTCTCCAATTTTGGGCTCCATTTGCTCACTTGAGTCATCGCTTATTAAGTCCCTGTCTGCAAGTGAGTTCAACATAGCTGCAGTTGAGATTTGAGTCGACGAATACGGCCTTTTCAGATTCAGCATTTGTCTTATACTGTGTTTAGATTCTGTGGTTGTTATATCTCCAGGCTGCAGTGCCGGTTCATTTGCTGTCGCAGGAGGGGTCTCTAAGGCGCCATCAAGGAGATTCCGCCGGCTAGGTTTAGAAACTTTGGATTTGGGATGATGTAGGTCTCCACCGAACGTGTCGTGGTCTATATCGTGTGTCTGAGCGTAATCATCCGATTGGTGGTCCATATCATCGGAGACTGAAGACAGTGAGTCAGATCTGGGCTGACTAACTGGGCTTTGATACCTATCAGACTCATAGAATTCTGCTAATTTTATGCTCTTGCCCATTTCTTTCAACTTCTTGAGCTTCTCTTTCTTGGCCATTTCAATACTTTTTACTCTTTCAATCTCCTCGGCATCAAGTCGATTTGGATCATTTCGTAACTTATAACCAGTACCACCTGCTTTTCCTGACGCCAGGCAACGTTTTTCATGGTTTTTCAGGTTGTCCGATCTTCTGAATCCGCGCCTGCAATTAGAACATACATGAGGTCTATAATTTGTATGTGTCAATGAGTGCCTTCTCAAATGCTCCTTTCGTTTGAACGCCCTTGAGCAAAATTCACATTCAAAAGGTTTATTAGCGTCCTTCGGATTGATTGAGGGCTTGATGTTTTTCGATGATATCACTGTATTGATAAGCTTGCTTCTTTTCTTCTCTTCTTCTTCGCTGTCTTCAGTGACTGCCTCGTCGGAATGGGTCTTTTTATAAATCCGAGTAGTGCGCAGCCTTCTTGACCTTGTCCGAGCAGATTTCTTTTGGTCGAGATCTTGTTCACTTTCACTATTTGAAAATTCAGAAGAATCGTAAAAGCCATTGTCGATGCGCTGTCCCTCAGAATCATAATCAGATATTTCATTGATGTCTGCAAATTCCAATTCGGACTTTGAGTCCATCGATCGCTTGAGCCCGGTGAAATCTATCAAGTTAAAATTGTAATACCTGTACTCACAGCGAAGAGTTGCTGGAACGTTTCTTGGCTTATGGAAAACGTTACCAAATGAATATAATTTGATGACCATGTTCGAAACTTCAATGTCTCCAAAATCGAAAAGGCTGAAATCAAAGCCGTTGAAATTTGGGATCGAAACCAGCTCAATTTCAGCTGAATCCACTTGTGGCATTTTCATATTGACTGTGTCAAATTTTGCCATTGATAAGATGCTGTCCAACGGGCAGTTAATTTGGAATTTAACAGAATTCACGTCCATGCTAAAGGTCCGTCTGTAACACTTCATTTCGTTGTTGCATTTTTGACTTTGATTCAAGAAGATCAAATCTTTGCAAGTTTCGTAGTCATTATTGTGAAGGACGATGCTGACCAAATTTGGAGGAAGCTCCCAAAAGTGATTCCAGTTTATCATGCAATTGATGAGTATCAAAGAGGAAATTTGAGGTAGATTCCTTAAAGTGTTTAGTTGCTTTGAGTCGATTATGCAGTCTAGTAAAACCAGTTCCCTTAGTCGAGATAAAGGCGAGAAGTCGCAGTTTTCAAACTCACAATGTGAAAAATTCAAATACTGCACTTTTGAGCTCGCAGAGTCGAAAGTTATCCGCAGATAAGGTAGACTCAATAAAGAATTAAGAGTGATTGTCCGGACTGAAGCCAAACAGGCTAAATGATGATTCAAATCAAAATTTCTGGAGTTTCTGTCAGTCATAGTAAGGTTGAGGTTTCTGACGCTGCGCATCCCAATCTCGTTCAAGAATTCAATATTGGTAGAGCAATTGAGGAGCAAATCAAATACTGTCTCTCCATTATTTGGGCACAAAAGAACACCACTTCTTGATGCCTCATCCAATACAAGATCTTTGTAAACCAATTTTCGAATATTGGTGCATAAATCTAGTATCCTCTGAATGTATGTAAAAGAAAGTGGTAGTCCAACAATTTCAAGCTGCAATATGCGTGATAGATCATAGCTCTCTATCACGTCCATCTTTGTATCACTGTTAATCACAAGGGTTGACACCTTGTACCAGACGTGAGAAAATTGTTTGATTCTCGAGAGAT
This sequence comes from Ogataea polymorpha, assembly GCF_001664045.1. Taxonomy (NCBI): domain Eukaryota; kingdom Fungi; phylum Ascomycota; class Pichiomycetes; order Pichiales; family Pichiaceae; genus Ogataea; species Ogataea polymorpha. Next base: position 987,376 of record NW_017264698.1, on the reverse strand, counting down.
CTATTTTCACCCTCTTCCAGCAGCTGAGTTTCACAATATCATCATATTCCGAAATGTAGACTTCCTCAAACCTAAAGCTTTCATATCTCCTATCGTCTAGCAAAAACTGTTTGAAGATCTTGAAAGCATCAGAACGAAGATCAACTTCACTATCTTCAGTATCACGGTGATCAACAAACCGTATCTCACTGATATTTTCTAGAGATTTCTTCATGGAATAAATCACTGATTCTTTATATGGTCCTTGTAGCATAGAGAATAGCAGCTGGATGCTAAGAGGTAAGTGTTCCATGACTTTGCTAGCCAATGTAATAGGCTCGTTTTCTTTATTGGTAAAAGCGTCCATATGATTCCCACTTGTAATCGTATGTGTGCTGAGCTTTAAAAGCATCACAATCAGACTTTCTGTTGAAGTCAAGCGCGAGCCGAATGCCGACGTGGGAGAAGATGTGGAAATTTGAATCATTACCAGTAAACGTTCGTAGAGATTCACTTATCTTCTTGATTAGTTTCTGTAAGAGTTCTTGATGATATAAGTTCTTCACAAGTATATCTATAGTTGCTGATATTTATCTGGTCAATATTAATTTTCCTCTCAATTAGACATGCCTTGTTTCATATGCCTTCAGCCATCCCTTTTCTGAAGATTCTTTCTCCTTTAATTTATTTTTCCTTTGGGCAGAATTTTATCCAAGTTATGTAATCAAACATATAACCCTACCAACTTTACATATCTATTATACAAAGCCCACCGCTGCTGGCTAACAATACATTAACATGAGAATGTTAACAATAACCAACGAACCAATTACTGAGTGCCCTTGTTGTGTAATGGGCCCGAATGTGTGCCTTTTTCTATCGCTTCGCTAAGTTCATCTTCTTCCGCAACTGTTAGCTTTCTTATGCCGCTTATCAACGGTGGTTCGTTGTGCTCTTCTGACTCCTCAACATTATCGCCATCATCGTCATCTTCGTCATCTTCGTCTTCATCTTCATCTTCCTTTTCTTCGTCTTCCTCTTCTCCTTCATCCTCTTCGTCTTCTCCACCTTTAACATTATCTTCGCCCTCATCTTCATCTTCATCTTCATCTTCAGGATATCCTCCCAACTTTTGAACAATCTTATCGACAATCTCGTTCCAATCCATCATTCCACCCATTCCTATTTCTCCGTAACTGCTCACCACCTTCTCTGTCGGCTTCAAAATTTCTATCCACTTCATGTCTTCTTTGATTGTTTTGGCATGTCTTTTAGTGACAGGAGATGTGTACGCAAAGGAAACCATAGCTGGTGCGAGAATAATTGGATACTGGGTATTCCATGCCCTAACAACGTTTGTTAAAAGATTATCACATAAACCCATTGCAATCTTGGACAGAGTATTGGCACTTAGAGGAGCTATAATCAAAACATCCGCCCATCGTCTTAGTTCAATGTGAAGAACGGGATCGGTCCGGCTATTCCAAACGGACCATTCGTCTTTGTCTCGCCATATTTGTACATTGGCTGGGAATTCACCTCTGGATACAAAATGCTCCGCAGCTTTTGTCAGTATTAACTGAATAGAGACATTGTCCTTGTAAATTTGTTCAAGTTTGTTGATGATCAGCCTCGTTTTCTTTATTGAGACAGACCCACAAGCACCAAAAAGGATATGAAGTTTGCCATCATCCTGAGGTAATCTCAGATGCACATCTGTTGAAGTTGTCGGTACAGATGTTGCCGGATGTGCAATTTCATTCGGCTTTATTTGAGGAATTGGCGGTGCTATATGATGAGGGGCCTCTAAATCGTTAGTAGATGCTGAACCCGATCTCGATCGCGCATTGGGATGTTTCATGATATCCTCAACAGAGAAGTGAGCATGCATAGATGTGGTTCGCTGATGTTGTGGAGCAGGCATTGCAAGGATATCGTCTTCATCGTGCCTCACTACTGGTGAGTTGGATCGCAGCCCCTCATATTTGGCAGAATTCTTCCTGAGTGACTGCGTTAATTTGGATACACTAAGAGCTGGCTCTTGAACTTGAGTAGTCCTGCCTGATCCTAATGCGCTATTTTTATCAGCCGAAGAATCAACTGCTGCAGACGCGCTATCGGACAGAGGCAAGGAGTCCACCGAGTCATGCTTTGAAGACTTCGACGTCACCCCAGAAAGGTTTTCTCCTTCTTTGGATGCTGGTTGTACTGATTGATCTACTTGAGACGCCAGAGCGGGATGCTGAAGAATAGGAGGGGGGGAAGGGCATCTCAGATTAGACATAGCAATGACTGCGGGTGAGTTAACATCATTCAATCGTTTGGGCGTTGGCTTGGACTTCAATTTCTTCGATGTTATCATAGAATTTTTGCTCTCAAAAGCTGTCGAGTTTGTCGTTTTCAATTCAGCTTGTGGCGATTCTCCCACTAACTGACTGGGGTTTTCGGAACCGTCTGCCATGTTTTCGAGTCTCTGGGCACTGGAAGGCAATAACCTATGAACTGTCTCTGCTTGCTCGTGATCAATGACAAGGAACAGTTATTTATTACCTGACCGTTTGTGAATGATTCTCATTCAACAAATTATTAGAAAAATTTAAAAGCGAAATCCCAACTGATTACCCTAAATTTTATATACAACCTGACTCTTTTAGGCGATCAGTATCTTAAATAAGGATTTTCTAAAATAAAAGAAAAATTCCAGAAGAGCATTAAAAAGCGTGCAACAAATACGCAGCACAGAAGTCCAATCCCCTCTCGGCGGCAAAAATGGCGTATGGATAGTATATTAGGGAAATTACGGTTTTAGGCAAATAGCTAGGGGGAAGAATCTGCTCATTAAAAATGGTCCCTTTATATATGGGAGCTGAGAGTTTCAATGGCTCGAAGGATTATCGTCGCCTGCTGTTGCTACCGGATAAAATATTTTTGGATGAGGGATTTTTTTATAATTATAATTTCTATTCCCCGATTGAAGATTTTGAAGTCACGTCGAAAAACATTAGATTTTTGTATTTGCTCCCTAATTTCCCTGATTTCATATATATCTATCTGACTACGCTTTAATCTTCTTGGCAATTATTACGTGGGAATGCGAAACAGGATTATTGTTAATACGTAGTTTAGGGATTCGTCGTACGAAGCACTGTAGAGGAGGCCAAAACTGCAATGTAGCATTGCATGTGTCAATACGTGACACAACTATAAGCAACCTTCGAAACCTACTGTCTAAACTTTTGGGTTTGAGAAGAATGCCGATTTCTCTGAGGCGATTAAGTCTGGGAAAGATGTCCCAGCAGGGTAAATATAAGGCAAAGATCTTCTGATAGTCAACCTGGTGAGTCAAGGATATTTCTCTGCCCTATAATGACGGACTGCGAAACAAAAACCGGATTGTAAAAGATTTTCTGGCTTCATGATAACCATACGTTATCTGTTGGGGCTCGTTATCCCAGGGTGCCTCAATACGTGAAATCCCTTGGCATTTCTCTCATTGTGGCATCCACCATACTGTTTTGTAGCAAGTCTAAACTGGCATCAGCTTTGTTTCGGTTTTTTAGCCAGAGAGCACCAAAAGGTCTTAACGGCCTTATTATCATCGGATCCGCTGGAATTTACAACCTGGCATCGAATCCTTTATGGTAACAGTTTTGTTTGTGCCTGGAGAAGCCCAACGACATTTCGTGTCATCATGATTTGGTGGAAACAAGTTCAGAGCTGCTTTCTTTCTTTCTCTAAGTCACTAGCAAGACCTGAATAAAATGCACCTTTAGTACGTGATCTTATGATTTTGAAAAGTAGCCTTGATTATCAGCCTGTGGTCAGTTGTGGTGCTTCTGAAATGAGATTGATTTCTGTGCATTGAGGGCATCTTAGTAAAAACCAAATTACATTATTAAATGGAGCATCATGCATAGTAAGAAAACCTTGTGTAATGTCGCACTACGGAAGCTTATAGAACACAAACCTTTTGATTTTGATGTTATTCGAAGGGGCCCTTTTGGGTGGCGTACTTCCGGTATGATTGAATGTACGGGAAGTGAACACACGAAAGCCTCTGGTTGCCCGTCATCAAAGATGATCTATCAAAATGTCCTATGTTTTCAGGATACATATATCACAACCCTGATAGTCAGCGGCAATATGTCTTACTTGTGTCCCCATTTGGAACTGAGATCAAATACATAGTTCCATGAAAGTCGTATGAAAGGCCAGTATTACTCTAGTTGTAGATATCGGGCATTTTGCACCTGTGGGCAATCGCCCGCTTCTTCCATCCAATTTTCCTAACTTCAGGTAGTTGTTCTACCAGGTCCTTTAGTTGAAGCATGAACTATCTCCGAGATTCGAATGCAGATCTATAAAGGAAAAATCTTGGTAGCTCACAATTGTAACATACAACTTCCTGTTAGTGCATGGTTGCCCGAAGATCACAGTCTGTTATACCGTGTTGCTTCACCACCCACAACGGTAATAATCAGACGTCCTCAATTTTACCAAATGGATTTCCCTTTCTTCGTTCTAGTGAATGTCATTTAAGCTGTCGGGGCAACCTCAAATTTCCCTTACAGCACATGCTGAATTTGACTTCTGTTTTCTTTCCATGGGGATCGTCAATCCTCATGCCTATGATCGCATTGTATATTCCTCATGAATTATAGATCTTGAAAGTAGCCTTGAATATCGTCATATAGAGTTAGCCTATGGAACTTAATGGGATCAGAGGGAATTTCGTTGCAAGCAAATCACTCCATTCGAGGAGGCCGTAACTTGAATTGCAACTATTACTTTATCTGAAATTTACCACCAGTAATAGACAACTCATAGTTTGTGTTCTTTTGTGATTCACTGATGTGAGTTTCATCAAAAATTACTGACTTCAGACAAACTTACTTATGTTCTGCTTGCTTTGTAATACAAAAAGATCATATCACAATAGTCGAGTTTGAATCCACTAGCTGTGTATCATATTGATGAAAGTAAGGTACACGTTAGGTACAAGTTGCATCGTATCATTTCAGAAAAAGACCTGGTATGATCTGTTACTGAATTCAGCATCATCAACACTTTGACCGTATATGTTTCCGATTGGGTCTCCCGTGTTATTAGTGGTTTTCTGAGTATCATCATTAATTCCATTCCAAGGCAATCCGTAAAGCTCCTGACCTGTATCAACGGAGGACCAATTGAGGTTCACATCAGAACTGAATAAATTGTTTATATATGTGTCAAGACTTTCTTGACTTTGAAAGAATGGTAAGTTTCTTTCGGTGGCTCCCAAAGTCAAGTTAGAATCAATCAATTCCTTGGTCTTTTTTGCAATGCTTGTTATGTTGATTCTTGGATTTTCCTGTGTTTTGTCGCTCTTCTCTTGTTCGATATACAGTTTGTTAGTCGACTCAATGACGAAACAAATCATCAAAGTGAGCTTGAAGCAGCAGAAGAAGCCATAATCTGTGCCAAGCTCATCAATATCCGAAACGCTCTGATAAAACTCACAAAGGCATTTTACAAGCTGTTTCGGATGTTGGAACTTTGCTATGATATCATTGAGCGATGAATCACAATGTATTGTATCTGTTAGGCTCAATTCAAGAGCATTATAGTCGATGCTGTCAAACCTGATGAGATCAGATGCATCAATATTCTGGGTAGAACTTGTACTAGTGCTAAAAATCGATGTGCCAAATGTCAACGAGCTTCGGAGCAGGAGAGCAGTCAGTTGAGGCTTGAAGTAAACCACGTATTTGGGTTTCGAAATTTCTGACTCACCACGTAATATTTTGTTCATAAGAATATACGATAGAAGTGCACACTTCAGTGAGATTGTGAGTAATCTTTGATCCAACAATTCTAAGAGTCTGATTTCATTATATTGTAAATCTCGTCCTTTCAACTCCTGCTTTAATAATTTTTGGTTTGACACAACTAGTCTCAAATTTGTGCATAGACCTTGCACCAGTTCCAAAAGATTAAACTTGGTGTTCACTTTCCAGGCCACAATGTCCGAGTCTTCTGTTGGTACCATAATCAAGTCCGAAAACGAGCCAATTGATTCATGAAATTCGATGATTTTCATAATCGTTAATACCATATCATTCAAAGAGACAGGGCGATTTGAATTAAACACCAACGAGGCTTCTCGGTATAGCTCTGTAAGATCACGAGTAATCTTGTCCCTCTCGGGCATAAAATAATTTTGGTGCTCGTCTTGTGCATCCCTATTGTCAGCAAAATCGTCATTCACCAGAAACGGGGCCCCAACAGTTAGTGAACCAAGTGCATCAAGGTACTTCAGCTGTGCCCAAATTTTGCACCAAATATTTGGTGAATGTGAAAATCCCATGGCGGAAGCCTCTTTTCCACTAATTGCATTGATGGAATCCAAGGATCTGTGCAATCCCATCTGTAAAGCAGTAGAAACTGCAGTATGAATAACAGGGAGCAAATTTGCACCATCGCCACCATCGCCATCGACTGCACTATATAATAGAGATAATCTCCGCAAAAGCAATGCTAGCAAGACATTAATATTTTGCTTCTGGTCAAATCGAGAAAGATTCAGAGCAGCTTGACAACATTCATCAAAAATTGTGGAAGACTCTCTGAGATCAAATAGGGGCTTATCTCTGTGTTCGCTCAACTCCTTGTAATTGATAAAGATAACTGAAATTTTAACAATTGCGAAAATAATAGCTAAATTGGGGTACTCATAAGATTTTTCCGGTTTCACAAAATGAACTTTACCATGCTCATCGCGCACAAACATTGTATGAAAATGGGACTTTACTTGAATAATATCAATTAATTGATTCATCAAAAAGTTGTTTAGATGTTGGTCAAAATAATCAATCAAATGAAGCATAGCAGTGTAATGACGCAATATTTTAGCCTCAATTTCCTGAGCAAATCTCTTTTCATCTCCCTTCAAACCAAATATTGTGGACTTTGATGGTATTCTGCGGCTATTCTTCCAATGTTTTCTCTCCTGGGTCAATCTGTCGATGAATTGATGTAAAAAGAAGGTCATTTCTTTCTGGTGGGCGATGGATGTTCTGAAGGAAGCAAATCCAAACGCTAGAAATCGGGATTTTTTCGCATAGATACAGTTCAATTTTAGTTTGCTGGACTTCATTGAAAAAACAGAGTTTGATCCGTCGTTTTCGGTGTTCAAAGACGAATCGTCCCGGTGCAATTGCTCATTCTTGTTACGCAAGGCTTCCTCTAAAAAAACCACTTTAGATTTCAGCTCTTCAACGTCAGTCTGCAAAGACGGCCCCTCCCTTCGGCCTGTCCGTAAGCTTCTGGACTCTCGGAGAGCTTCAAGATCTGACGAAACGTTGGACGACCGGCTGCTGGAATAATTTAGAAACAAAGGCAGTTGCTGGGTTAAAGTTCCCCTCTGAAGCGGATTTTGTTTCTCAAAGGGACTTTCCCGGCCTAAATCATCTTTCAACCGGGGGTATTTGGCAGGGGAATGACGGTAATGGCATGAGTCTGCCAAATGTGACTTCAAACAGTTAGAACATGGTAATTTCTTATCACATTTGATCTTCTTTTTCTTGCAGTTGATACAAACAAATGATGGCCTATTTCGCCTTTTTTGAGATTTCATAGTCGACTCCGGTGGGTTTTCGTTTATCAGAGTAGTGTCAAGAGTTGTTGTAATCGACGGCTCATTGATTTCAGTACTGATGTCCTCGGAACTGGGCATATTTGTATGCATCAAGGGGTTGAATATTTCGACACTCACAAATGATTATTTAAATATTTAAAGCCGCGTTCATTATTTTGCGGATAAAAATATACTAAAGTTTATTAGTTGAAAATTATTATCTACGAAATCCGCGAAACATTTCTATGTGACTTCTAACAGGGCTCAGTAAAATCTATAGTAAAAAAGGGTATGTATCGAAATGGAGCATCGTTCTGCGTTCGCGAAAATCTTGTGATTACGAAGTTTATCGCATATCTCATAATTGTACATTATCGTTACATTCGTACGCTTCCACTCATTCCAGGATCATATCAATCGAGGACTTCCGATTCCACTTGCCACAAAGGTTAGCGATTTTATAAGTGGATGTTGAACTCGTCACTTCCTTCTCTAAAAGTAGATCCTCGTGATCGGGCTGGGGTCCAAAATCCCCCTCATATATTGTTGCGCCACATTTCCTCCTGGATTCTACCACAGTGCATTCGTAGCTTCTCAAAATCTCTTCCGCAGTTGGTCTATTTGTAGGATTTGGATCGATCATCCATGTAACCAACTTATCAAGGGCTGAACTGCCATCGCAAAACCAAGATGGTGCCCAACTAGGAACCCTCATTCTTTTCAAGTGATTTGCTTTAGTTAACTCCGTAGGTGACGCCGATATGCCAGTGGTCATCGTTGTATTCGTAAGATTTGATGAGTAGGTGTTCGCACTGGAGAAGATCGATCCTTCCAAGTCGGTCAGGTCACTGGACGACAACTTCCCTGCATCTGTCAAGTCGCCTGATCTCAGCTTTTGCCATGATGTTCCGTTGTCTGGCAAGACTATATTGGCCGCGATTTCAACCATGATGAGACCACATGAGAATATATCGGCTGGTTTCCCATATATGTGTTTTGAAATCACCTCTGGGGCAATATACTCCCGGTCTCCTTCACGGTCAAAATAAGGAGGTATAGGGAGTTTGGAAGCAACACCAAAATCCCCAATTTTCAAAGATCCTTCAAAAGTGATAAATATATTCGCAGGTTTCAGGTCAAGGTGCAATATTCCACATTTATGAATAAACCTCAATCCCATTAGTATTTCGTTCAAAATTTTCCATACTCTCCACTCATCTAGCTTTGAAACTTTCCCATTCTCTACCAAAAACTTGTCCAGCGATCCATTTTCGCAGCAATCAGTCATTATGTATAGAAAAGAGTTGTGTTCCCAATAATTGATGAGGTTCAAAATATTTTCGTGGTTGTCACCAGTATCCGGAAGATTCTCATCATTTGCTTCCATTGCTAAAGACCTGAATTTTGCTTGAAGGGTCTTCAGTATTTCAACTTCTTCCAACTTGCGCAGTCTGGTTTTGGGGCCCCCCAATGGATTCTTTGTTCTCTTGACTGCATATTTGATACCTTCGTATTGTATCTCATACACCACAGAAAACTCTCCTGCCCCTATCAAACTACAATTTCCAAACTTTGACATCAAGTGGTAGTCAATTTGGTTTTTTTTCTCCAAGGATTCATCGAAAGCTAATGGCTGAGTGTGAGCTCCATAGTTCGCAAGTGAGAACGTGGATGAACTCTCCGACGTTAGATCAGCATGCGAGTCCGAGTTGTGTGTACTCTGAAATGTTTGAGTGAATGAGGGATCCACGGGAGTTTTGGGGCTATGGGCAGTCACGGATGACAGTTTTGGAGGACCCATATTGATACGTTCTCCCATTTTTCCCGAGCTGAACATGTTATGGGTCGAACAATGAGAGTAAGCCGTGTGCCAGCTTGAATTGTGTTTCGTAGGCGTACTTCCGTCTAAGTAATTGTGTGCTCCTCTGGTACCATGTTGACTGTGTGGCGCACCCAAACGAGTAGGAGTGGGAGGCAAATTTTCCAGCGATCCAAACTCAGAAAAACCATCAAAGTTCATCTCGTCGATATTCTCCAAATCAAGGTCTTCATCCATAAAATCTTCATGGGATGATTCATTCGACAATTTATGGCGGTTGAATAATGCTTGTCCCTTATGAGAATTATTTTGAGTTCCAAACTCGCTAAAAGCATTCCTCGTATTGCTCAAACCTTGCAATGGTCTCCTGCAGCCATCGGGAGAAGTATTCTCTGTTCGAGTCGCTGGTGAATGTGCCTTTGTTTCACTTCCATCTCGAAAGATGCTTGTACTGTGGTGACTTTCATCATCATATAAATCATCAAACTCGTTGGTGAATCTCAAAATACAGCTTTCCAAATCAGATGTGTTGATTGCCTTTTGACTTCTTGAAACAGGGCGTCCGCTTCCATTCGAACCACCACTACTTCTAGCAGCTCTGGTGATCCCGTCAATTGAAATCGGCGACATTTTGGAAGAGTCTGGAGATACTATCTCCGATGAGCTGCTCCCAGTTCTTGTCGATTTGGCTACTGACGAAGTGGCCATTTTGTGAGCAGAGGAATTTAACACGGTTGATGCATTGGACGATTCAAATGAGTTATTAACCATGGCACTTTCAAAAGATTCATTAACGTTGACAGTGCCCAGAGGTGGTCTTTTACAAGGTGTTTCGGGCATGGTTTTAAATTTGGAGGCCAAAGTGATGGATTTTTTACTCTGTAGCCCAGTAGAATCAAAAGCTGTTTGTAGGGGTTTCACAGATTTGAAAGACGCCGGTGTCACAAATCCATTTGTGTTTTTTGGAGTGAAGTGTACCTGAAGCGCCTCCGATCTTTTGGTCTCGTACCCAGTCTTGTCAGGTTTTGAGAGCGAGTCTGTGTAAGAGCCCTTGGTAGGTTTGGAAGCGGTGTTTTTCATGTGGAGACTAATCGGACTGATTCTCTTATCAGGCGATGGTCTATTGGCCGTGTCGCACATGAGAGTGTCAGTTACGTCGTTAAAGTGATTATTGGTGAACATTTTTTTGAAACGGGAAGTGGCAGTCATCTTTTTGACCACAGATGGATTCAAAAATGGAGATGGTGAGTTTGGCGATGATACTTCTCCTCCTGTAGGCCTGAAGTTTTCAGACTCTTCGAGTTTGCGCTCACTTGGCGAAGATGTAGGTTCTTTATGTCGTGAATGTGTGGTACTCCGTGATGTCTTTGCACTGCCAGAAGGGCTAGTGACATCCGTTCCAAAGTCCAGATCACTTATGGATTTGGTGATTTCATGCTCTTTCTGTAGTTGTTTTCGAGGACTAGTCTCGATGGATAGGTTTAAAACGCCAGCGCTTCTCCGCAGAGCTGCCTTTTTTGTTGCAAATGGAGGCGAAGGATTTTTGAAGGTTCTCAGAAGTAATTCACGGCTATTTCTGTTTGAAGGGCTATCGGTATTTTCGATCGAAGATTTGAGTCTGTCTGACAGTTGAGGCGTTGAATAATCGCTCGATGGCGAATAGAGTGTCCGCTTTTTGGTATTCAAAGGAAATCCGGTTGAGTTCATCATTGAGGAGTTAAGATCGCTCGCATCATTCAGCTGGAATTGTTTTTGTTGATTAATAAATAGCTTTTTGGGACTCAACGGGCTATCCTGTTGCATTTTAGAGCCTCAAACCTGACCGTTGAAGTATAACTGATTGTTTGAGTGTGAACGTGTTTGATGTTTGCAATCAATCTATATAGCTCTCTGAGTTGTCCTTCATACAGAGTTCAACAACACTGAGTAGAAGTTCAAATGCAAAACAAGCTTGTTTACTTTTTGATTTTAATGGTTCCTTCACAGCAACGCGTGGAAATTTTGTGCGATGCACGAAAAGTACAATAAAACATTTTATAGCGCGTCGCAGGTTTTTGATAAGATGCATGTTGAATATTGAGGTCAATAAAGTAAATAAATAGACGTACACTCACATAAGTGATTAAATTTGAATCCTGCTAATTGTATCCGTTGGAAGTTTCCTGTTCCTCTCTGTTTTGATGAATATATCAGATGGGGAATCATAATATTCTCAAAATGAGACAGGAGAGGCAACCTATATGCGATATTGGCATTATAAATTCCGTCCTGATATATTCACGTCTATCCATGGGTACCTCACCACTAATCCAGATTTACTTACTGTGAGGATTTATGACTGAATCGGTTTAGTATATTTTTGCATGAAAGTTGTCAAAAGAATACGAACTTCCGCTGATGGAGTGCATTGTGTAATGACTTTGAAAGAATCCGGCATTCTTTCAACTTTGTTTTCAATCTCGGGATCGTCTGGGCAGTACAATTTATTTACTGGTATTATTGAACTCTTCCGATCTCGAAACGGCAAATGGTAGCGAATCGTAAAAAGCTTCTCTTGTGGGGAGCTCGAAACCCTGCCAAATATCAAAGCTTTCTGTGTTTGTATTTTTCTCCTCGGGGCCATCTACTTTCGTATTCCCAAAGTAGCCCAGCATCTTGCAAGCTTGGCGAAATGAAGGAGCATTTTTTTCCAGTTCCCATATAGGTTGTTCCCCGTATGCTGAGCCAGGCCATCGAAGTTGCTTGAAAATTTTGTTGATGGTCGTTCTTTCTACCAAAGTGGGACTATCAGTAATATTGAAGGTACCAGCGGTGTCCCTTTGCAAGTGATCTTTCATTTTTCGCTCTCCTAATTCTTTGAGTTGAGAAATTATGCTAGTAGGTAAAATGGTTCTTCCGTGATCATCGATCGTCCTCTGGAAAAAATACCTAACTAAAGGTTCCCACATCGGCGAATCTTCGAACTGCCTCATCGAAGTCAATAAGGTTGCATATATTTGAATTCTATTGTCATCCAGTTCCATGACACTCGGGTAAGAGTTTTCGAAATACTGCAAAAAGGCTATTGCATAAGGCAAATTCTGTAACTCAAACAAAATGTAATCCATGAAAAGCTTTAGAATATTGAATTTTGGAGTTAGCACAAATGCAGAAGAATCATTAGATTGGTTTTGAGTGCAAACATGTTGCATGTAAATAAACGCCTCTCTCAACTGACCGTCTCCCAGAAGTTTTACCTTGATACCGAACGACATCAAATCATATGCGGTATCGTAGTCAATATTGGAAGACGGATCAAAAAGTTCTTTAATTATCGGGAACTGGACACCAGCTTTAGCAAGACTTTTTTGACATAGTAGGGGAATCTGAAACCTGTATAATTGACGAAGAAATTGTAAAATTACAGGTACATCATTCAATCCCCCACATATAATATTCCAGGTATACTTGTTCGGGGCAATACCTTGTTGTTTCATCATAGTCAGAATCTTTATGCATCTTCTGACTCTATGTTTAGCCCGGGACCGCAAAATGGTGTTGAGAAAAATGTTGTACGTCTGGATGTTGGGTTTTAAATCATAAGCCGTGGTCATAGAATTTAGAATCTCTGTCATAGTCGTTAAGTCGTATTTCCGAGAGAAGTGGAGCAAAATCTTGTTAAAGGATACCAAAGTAAGTTTATCTCCCGCACTATTGATTGCTGACCCGATAGCCTTATCTATTTGACTTTGAGATGAACGAGCATTAAAGATGTTGAAAGCTACTAGCTTTTGAATGAATTCATTCCATTTTATCGCCGATGCCATACCTCCCGGAGTGGGTGGCAATGTTATGCTGTCTTTTCCAACCCAGACCAAACTCTCTGGAGAGTTGTGGGCTTCCTCTGTCTCTCTCAAATTGAGATTAGAAAAATGAGACCAAATTGCAGATTCACTGAGAGGCTTTTCATCTCTTGACAAATGCAATACTGGCGGTATGAAACCCAGTTCCTCATAGCTCCTCCTTATTCGGGCAGCCTTGTTGGCTTTGTGTTCGATGGCTCTCATTGTAGTCTTGTATATGAGCTTGAGATCATTTTTCAAAGTGAGATATTTGGAACTTTCCTGTGCGTCCAGGGCGTCGTTTGTCGTAAAATACCCGTACTTTCTTTCTTCAAATACCTTCTTAATACGCCTAATTGATGTTGCTTTTGGTGAAAACTGAAGAGTTCTGAAAGATACCATTTGTCAATCTTTGATCAAAGTCAGCTTTCATGCTCCTTTTTGGTTACTTTTAAAAAAAACCTTGAATGTATTGATTGACGTCGATCGACGGGGTTACCGTGGCGTTTTATTTTGCAGAATTCCATCCATTATTTCTTAAATTTAGGGGCACACTCTCTCTTCGTATGAATGAATTGCAATTTTGCTTTAGCTTTCAGCTCATTTCATATGTTGTATAGCATTCATTGCTTATATCCTACCTGAATGTTAATATTACCGCTTATGTCAAATCCAGTGAAAGTTCACTCATTCTTTGCTCCTGCAGCCGACACACTATATAAGGGTAAACCTCTTAATATCTGTCTCCTGTTGGAGGGTGTCGAATGTCCAATCAGATTATGAGCATTGTGCTGTTTGCTATGTAAAAGTGGGCTGATTTAAGACAATGGCCCTTGTGCAATTGAACAGAAAAGCAGACATCTCAACCTTCTCAGAACTTTACATTTACCAGTATTTCTGTGGCCAATCAGCACAATAAGTCACGTTCGCTGTTACTTGTCGGCTTATGCATTTGATCACAGGATATTAGGCACTTGATTGCCAAATTGGCCACAAATCTACATGCCAATTATACACTTTTGAGAGTTGCCCAAGATCTAAACATTGGTACGAGGTTTGATTCGAGCAGTATCAGAAGAGCTCGACTTTAATCGGCCACAACTTCAACTACGATTCATACGATGGAAGGTGTGGGATGACTTCCAACGTACAATCCTTCTTATACTCAAGGTACGAAGGATAATATAGCAAAGAGACGGTTGTTTGTGATGTATAGCCCAATTCTTTACGCAATCAAAGGTGTTGTCCCTTGAGGTTTTGCTAATTGATAACCACAATACCAGTACAAAAAAAGCGTTAATTGCTGACCCCACTGTCAACCATTACCGGAGATTAAGTTTTAATAGTGAACATGGCGCCGTGTATATGGAGATGATGGCAAGAATCTACATCATTTCAATTGCAAAAAAGCTTGATTCCTAACCATCATCCTGATTACAAGCAGCTGTCAAATAGCAAGATGTTGAAAAGAGGAGAATGAATGACAAAACCAAACATATCTAATTGAAACACCTTCAACGATTTTCAATTACGGGTAAAACCGGAAATATTGGATTTCCTCGTCGGAAACTTTTGAATAGTGCGTCGGTAAAAATTGTATCGTGATTTGAGTCATGTGATGACAACTATTGAATCTAGGCGTAAACAGTTAGCTAATCTGCCTTTTACATCTTGAAGGAGCTCGTGAGTTGAAAGTATAAAACCTTTTTCTCCTCTTATATCAAAATCAATGTTCAAATTTCGAATCAAGCCTGGGGAATGTACAGAATCAAACGTGACTGAGACTCAAGTTGAAGCAGTCTGTGCAATAACTAGCGCCAATGCGGAATTATGTTTTTTCAAAATACAGAGCTCATTGGATTTGATTTTGGGGGAAGCTCTGGTAGAGAACTTTGATTGCTTCAAAATAGGGGACGAATATTCTTCGGCATTTGTAGTTGTCCATTCATCAAATCAAGACCTCGCATCAAAGCCAACCTTTGGTATTTTATCCCCTGGAATTCAACATAATATTTGGACACTATATAAGCTGGTTGATGATGCCCACATAGAGGAGAGAGTATTAAGAAAGTATGGTGGGAGTCCTTTAGCGTCAACGACTCCAACATCATCTTACCATTTCCCCAAAGTCAAAAAGAGTGTATTAGCAATCAAGAGCTCTAGTTGTTGCCTTTCTTTACGCATGAGTCCTCCTAACGTCAAGCTGTCAGCAAGTTTGAGTTCATCTTCAAAGCTTTCTCATGTGGATCCCCATGCGTTTCTAGCAGAAAGATATTTTTCTACCCTTTACCAGAGCACAACCCCCTTACAATATTTTGCCAAGACTGCCCTTCCAAGAGTCCATGTGCTTTCCCGTTCGAACTGTCAGTTAGCTCGCGACACTATTTCTTCATTTATCATTCGTTCAATGACAAACTTCAATCAGCGTTTTGACTTTGGTCGCTCATCGTGTACCTCCTCATTGAACCTACTAAACGATGATGAACTCAGTTATCGTGTTGACTTTCTTCGTAATCACGCCACGAAATCTGACGAACAATTTCGAGAGTCATTGGACAATCTCAGACTGAGAGAGGCCAAACTACAAGTACTCCTTTGCCTGGATTTGCTAAGGCTGCTCAACGGTGAGGAGGACCATCAAGTACCAACACCCAGGAGATCGAAGGTTATTTATACCAAACGGCCGCTGGTAGGTCGCAAAAAAAGACTGATACCTACATTAATTGGAACTGCAATTTCTGTTAACGCAAAATTTACCACTGACCTAAGAAACATTCAAGATAACTCAACGAATGAACTTACTTCAAATGTCTTGAAGACAAACATCAACGCCTTGATGGACAAACTATGCGTTCACGATGCTATAATGGGATTATCACTGAACGAAGATGATTCAACCTATAGATTTTTAATAAGCTCTGTCGTTCCCTTTTTCCAGAAGTCACATCCGAAGCTACTCAGAGAGCTAATAAATAAAGCTAAAGGACCTTCAGCTTCTAGGAAATCAAAAAATTCACATGCAGAACATATAAGGACAATTTCGCCTCCATCACCGAAGCTGAGAGCTATCGCGAAATCGGACACATCAGTTCTCGTTAACTCATTAGAATTTTCGCACTTGAAGCTAAAACGTAAAGCATCCAATCTAGGACTGACACAAAATTTATCCAGAAAGACATTCGATATGATCAAAAGTACTTCAATAACTCAACAATTGTCCACTTCGCCAACTGGACTTGAATTACAGCCCCGGTCGCATACTGAATCAAGTCTCAGTAAGACACGCATCAAAAGCAAAATATCCGCGATTGAAACCTCTTCAATTTTCAATCATAGAAAACGGAACGCAGCTTCAATATATCTTGACAACTCGGAAGTGCAAGCTAACCCGTATACGGAGGTAGAAGCCACACCTGTGAAAAAACCACGCGCTTCCTTGGAGATTTTCGCATCTCCCGATGACCTTAAGACTGCTCCCGATGATATCTCTCCAGTGAAGACTAGCATGGTGTCGGACACTCATGTCACCGCTACTCCCCTAAAATCTCATCAGGCAAAAGAGAACGTCATACAAACTATTGAAATTCCGTCTAGAACTTCACTTTCGTCATGCGCTGATCAAAGCTTATACTACGCTGAAACATCAAGTGATCTTTTTGCAAACGAAAAACCTGATAGCTTCCCACCATGTGTATCACCCCAATCAGGACCTGTTCTACCTCAATCATCACCAAAACAGAATTTAAACCTGCAACGGCAATCGGAGTTATTTGGTGCTAAAGAGCACGGTAATCCTAGAAAAAGGCTGACTTTCGACTGAGCTCGCTATTCTGTGTCACAAGTCAAGATCCAAAAGTTACTTTAATGTCCGCTAAAGACGTCTCATAATTCCCCAAAGAAAATGCCGCCGTATATCTCTCGTGCGTTTGGTTGGGAAGCGACTTCCTTCGCAAGGATGTCACCTAAACGATCTCTCAATTTCTGCATTTCGTCATCCCCTAGCCCATGCTGATTGCTCTCATTGTCACCTTCAGTTGTCGATGGCTTGCTAAGCTTGCCGTCGTCGGTCATTGTATTAAGGCAATCCATCACATTTTCAATAAGTATTTTGTAGCTAGTGGACTTTTCATCAAGGCCTTCTAGAATGGAGGTAGACCAGCTTTTAAGGTTCCCCACCATAATAATTCGAATCACTTCTTTACCCAAAGACTTCATGCCCTTCATGGCGCCAAACTGCGTTCCAATTGAACTCTTTGTGGCGCTGCTAAGGAACGCCCTCAAAAGCGTTCTAGTTATTCTAGGTTTAAGAGTTGTATAGGAAGAACCATACTCCCGCATGATTCTCTGCAGGAGGGAAGCCGCCAGCTCCCTAATTCTGAATTGTTCTCTGTCATCTTCCGATTCTGACCGTGCTCCTATTTTCTTAGCAAGAAGTAGAGTGAGTATGCATGGCATTATAGCGTGAATGTATGGGTCAAGAAATATTGACTTGTTGGACAGTAAAGAATATATCACCATTAACATTGTTGTCAAAATCGTTGGATTTTTCAAATTGTGTGTTATTGTTTCAGCGACGAACTGAATAAAATAAGGGACAAGTTGGTGTAATCCAGGATCAGCTTCCAAAGATTCCAAAGCAGCCGCTCGGAGGCTTTCATTGGTCTCATCCAGTAGTGCAGCAACAGACTTGTCAAAATATAGCTGAAGCTCTCTAGAAAGCATATGTTTGACAAGTGGTTTCACATCAAGATCTTTTTTTCTTCCTTGTGAGTTTTGCTCAACTGTTGTCAATCCATTAGATGGATTGGTAGACAAAGATATATCGTCATTGTTCAAGCTCAGTATGTTATCAACCGAACCTCTCTGATTAGGGGGTAATTGTTTGATCTCCACGGGGTTTGGGTTTTGAGGAATTGTTGGCTGCACGCCCTCAATTGCGAGCCAATGGGCAGTAAATGAAGTGAATCTTGGAACTTTAGGAAGTGATTGATTGATCAACTTTTCAAACTCGACGTCGTCATCGTCGACATAGTACAGCGTTTGACCAGGGCCAACCATTGCTTCTTTAAAAACAAGGGGCCTCGAAACATCATAGCCGTACAAGGGTTCAAGGTTCAGTACTTTCATAGCCCTGTCAACATCGGATACCGTAAGTATTTTCCTTTTGCCATGCCTCATGAATTTCAATGCTTGCTCCAAAATTTCATGAATACGGTACTCAACGTCCATGGCCAAGTTTTTTGCCACGTCCTCAGTTAATTGACTCGAAAGGCCTAAGCTTTCGGCCGCGTCTCTCACAGTGTCATATGGTGACCATAAAGTGTGAGACGTGGGTATCCTGGCAGTGTTGTTACCTGTTGCACTACTCATGGCCTAACGTCTAAAAAAAAGCACAAGGGTAAATGAAAACAAGTTTTTTAATATTTTATTATATTCATTCATGTACCAGCTAGAGTGTTGGCAGATATCAGCCATTCAGAAGACAGGACAATTTATTCCAATATGACCTTTTGTAACAGGTAGAGCTCCCCATTCACCTTTCTTTTGAACACAATTCTGTCTACTACAGTCCCTGCGATGATCATGGATCTGGCACTATAATCTCCAACCGCAAATATTTCAGGAATCTTCTGGCTAAGATAAGGGAAAAGTGAGTGATATAAATCGGAGTATTCCAAAACATCTTCCTTAGTTATTTTGATAGTGGCCCTAACATTCTCATATGTGTCACTAATGAATCGGAGCGGGGAGTCTCCAGCAGGTCTGAGATTCCTGCATCTCATTATGAACAATAGTAACACTTGGTCGGAGAGGCCTTTCTTTTCAATTTCGTCGAGTTTGTTAGTTCCGAAAATGAATGTCAGTCGCTGTGCGAATTCAGTGTCTACTTTGAGAGCTTTTTGCAAAGAAAGTGGTTTGTACTTTTGTATCAGTGATTTTTCGATGGAATCACACAATTCATACGCTCTTTGAAATAGTGATTTTTGAGAAGACCGGTAGCGCTTAACGAGCTCTATAGTCTTTTTATTGATATTCCCGTGCTCGCCGACCTTCCAGGATCTAAAGGTGGCTATACGAGAAGCTAGGATGTCTCGTAATCTAGAGATTCCTTCAAGATGCATCCTCAAAGTATACTGATTTTTTTCGCTTGATAGTTGATGAAGGAAACCCATAAATCGTAACAAGTCCTTTGGAAGAGGAGTGACAAGTGAAAGGTTGAAACATATGCCATTGGCGGATGAACCCTCGGGCAATTTAAGGCCAAATTTATTCACAGCCTCAATCACTCTCTCTTCAACCTTTAAGGTCAACGTTGTTGTTTCCGACTCGTTATCATTAAGTACGAACCCATAATTGAGAAGCAAATCAGTATTAGACTTGTTTCCATAATTATTATAGATTTCTTCTCCAGATCTGATATGCTTGGCTGAGGCCTTAAATACAAAACTGTTATTCTCGCACGTCCATGTTACTTTCTCGCCGTTTTTATGGTTCAGGAGGTCAACTATTGGACATAAGAAACCTCCATTGATGCTTCTTTCACTCTGCTTACGCAAGAAGTTGGGAAATGCTCTCGTACAATAAATAGAGTATGCCCACGAGAATGCTTCAAAGCTCTTCCAAGATAAAGAGTTCTCGCACAGAGGAGCTTCTTGCATAACAACATCCAGTTTCTTCTGCTCGTTTAATAGTGACATGAGAGAGTTCCATCTTTCAAAAAGCTCTTCTCGTGTTCGCTTCAATCTTGGGTAGGCATCTGTACCTTTTAGTAGTTCTTGCTCGTCATCAGTCCAGAATGATGGTAGCCCAATCTCTAAACAGGAATCTGGAAGAAACGCAATGTATGGTTCATACATTTTTGACAAGCTGTTACCATCAATAAGCGTCTCTTTCTTGTCAAATTTAAGTTTTGCTAACAACAATAAGCTGAGATCATCTATGGGGTTGTCAAGGCCAAAAACTCTTTTCGCCAATTCCGGAGTAATGAAAATGGCTTCAGGCACTATAATGAGAGGTTCATCCAAACTGATTTCATTCTTCAAAATACCGTGGACACCTTTATCTCTATCGATAGCAAACTCAACATTATCAAAGTAAGCACCATGCGATTTGGACCACCTTAGCAAATTTTCCAAAGAACCCTGGAACTTCATAAATAAATGATCAAAGTCTTACTGACAATCTACACGCAGACCGGTTATGATTAACAAATTATTTAGTCATACACTTGATAGCCTAAATTAATTGGAGGTAGAATTGACAAGAAAAGCGACGTTCCGGAAGCTGCTTGAGTCAAATGTCTCAGATTACAGTCAACGGTTCAAAACTTTTGCACGGCAAAGCAAATTCAAATATCGTGGCCAATGACACTGTTCAGTCTCAATGTACCAGTGATAAATACAGATACCGCAAACTATATGAACTAGCTATCAAATTATATCTCAATCGAAATTTTGACAAAGCCTGGTCACTGATTGCCCCGATCGTGGACAATCTACTTGAAACTACTTACGATAGAAATGAGATCGAAAAGCCGCTTCTTGTGAAAATATACAAACTCTATCTGTCGCTCATCGATCTGAAACTCAAAAGGGAGACAAGAGATTCACACGATTTCATGAAGTCCCAATACTCCGAACGCCTTCGACAGGGAGATTTATTCATACAAATTCGAAACATTTACAATGAAGAATACGATCGCATAGATCCTGAATTATTACTACTTTGCTTTATAGTCGAGCTTTCAAACGGGTTTCCTTTGATCGAACTGAGAGCCCAATTGGAATTGTATCTGAACTTCCTTGGTATTCTTTCAGACGAAATAAATCAAACGGTAAAGTCGTCAGGAATGCTGAAAATCGCCGAGTTTTACCTTCTACATATCCTCCCCAAATTCAATGAGTTCAAGAGATCCGAAAAACTCATAAGGCGCATCTTTGCCGAGGATGATTATCAAAGAGATCATTGCCTCTCGATGCTTAATCAAGTGGTTACCAACTTTAAGGCAGGCGACAAAAAAGCACCATCAACTGACTGTAATGAGGAAAGGCCCAAGACTCGCAAAAGGAGACGTGGGAAAAGGATTGAACAACATCTCGACGATAATTCCCAGATGATTGCAGATGGAAAAAGTAGTATTTATCGAATTTTGAAGAGTGCACTTTCAATGCAGGGATTACGCGATTTCAAGAAAGTTTTCTTTCAAGGAACCTTTCTGATGTTTATTCTGGGTATCATTATACTTTCCTATCAGAAGTATTCCCAAGTTAGAGGTCGTTTGTTATGGCTTTTTATCAAAGTCAGACAGACACTGGGTATGGCACTGAAAATCACTTATATATAGGTATCATTGATTTATCTTTACACCTGTACACCGTAACATTAGGAGCCCTCTCATGCATTTCGCCAAACACTGAACGAGTGTGGTTGCCTTTAAATAACGCTCAACTATAAGATCAGTCCTGCTTTCAATTAATTATCATTTACATCGGGGATTGAAAGTTCAGTTTATATCTCAACAGCTGACATTAAATCTCCTTCCCAAGTTGTCAAGAGTTCAGAGCCTGTTAAATTCAGAATCTCTGAAAAAAAAACACGAAAGCATTTTATCAGTTTCTGAAACTATGGATTCCCCAAATCAAGAAACTCTCAAACCTACGTCAGAAGAGCTCTATCCGATTGCTTTATTAATGGATGAGCTTAGGCATGATGACGTTGCCAGCAGAGTACAGGCTATGAAACGGTTGGACACGATTGCCATTGCATTAGGACAGGAGAGGACTCGCAAAGAATTGATTCCCTTCTTGGATGACGTTATTCCGGAAGATGAGGATGAAGTGATTGCCGTCGCTGCAGAAGAGTTGGGAAAGTTTGTACCATATGTCGGTGGACGCGAACACGCCATTATACTAATGCCTGTCCTCGAAAAAATCGCTGCGTGTGAGGAGCCAATAGTTAGAGACAAAGCCGTTGACTCCCTGAATGCTATAAGTGAGGAATTAGATGAAACTCAAATATTACAGGAGTTCATCCCATTGATTCAGAGGTTAGCGAAGGAAAGATGGTTCTCCTTACATATCGCAGCAACTGGTCTATTCAAAAGTGTTGTTGTCAGAGTTCCCTCGGAAACTAGACTAGAATTGCTAAACCTTTACCACGAGCTGATTCAGGACGATTCTCCTATGGTAAGGAAAGCCGCAGCAACGCATTTGCCTAAACTGATTGATATTTTGGCAGAACATTTTAGGACTCCAGAAAACATCAATGAGTTTCACTGGGACCTTGTCACTTCCATGTATGAATCCCTGGTGAACGACAATCAAGACTCTGTGAAATTTTTATCTGTTGATGTTTTGATAGCAATTCTTGCGTTTTTGAGTGAGATAAATGAAGCGTCTCACAATGAGGATCTCTTCAAAAGCTTGCTCACATTAGCCAGTGATCCTAGTTGGAGAGTCAGATATATGGTCGCAGATAGATTCGAAAAATTGGTGATTAGCTTCAATGATGAACAATATACGTTAAAATTGGTTTCAAACTTGATTTCCTTGATGAAGGACAATGAAGCTGAGGTTCGAAAAGCGATTGCAAAACAGCTCCCTGGTGTTTGTAAGTTGGCAAACTCATGCGACCCCTCAATTGTGTTGACAAAAATTGTTCCCGTTGTTGCTCAGCTCAGTATGGATGAATCAGAAACGGTGAGAAGTGCATTGGCGAGCGAAGTTACAGGATTAGCCCCTATTCTCGGTAAAGATGCTACTATAGAACACTTGTTGCCAATTTTTGTTGAGATGTTGAAAGACGATTACAGCGAGGTGAGACTAAATATCATTTCTAATCTTCAGCTTGTCAACGAGGTCATAGGTATACAGCTCTTATCGGAATCTTTACTGCCAGCCATCACGGCATTGGCTAACGATAAACTTTGGAGAGTCAGATTAGCCATTATTGAACAAATTCCCCTTTTGGCTGAACAACTGGGGGTTGCATTTTTTGATGAAGCTCTGGGGCAGCTTTGTATGGAGTGGTTATGGGATCCTGTTTATTCTATCAGGGAAGCGGCAGTTCTAAATTTGCAGAGTCTGACAAGGTTCTTTGGTGAAGAATGGTGCAAAGTGGAATTAATCAAGAGAATCGAGGTCAAGAAACAAACCAAGGATTATGAGAATTTCATATGCAGAATCACATGTTTATTTGCCTACACAAAGTTGATCCCAGTCGTTTCGAGCGAAACGGTTGTGTCAAAGCTTTATCCACTTATTGATGAGCTAAAAGATGACCATGTGCCGAACATCAGATTTAATGTCGCGAAGTCACTGCTTGTTTTAGCAGAGAAGGTAATCTCGACTGATCGTGATTTCGCTGTAAGCAAAATCAAGCCCACACTGGAGCTTCTTTGTTCAGACGAAGATACTGATGTTAAATACTTTGCTGAAAGCAGTCTGCGTACGGTCAATGAGCTATTAGGGGAATAAGCCGGTTTATTTAATGTGGGTCCTTTCTATGTCAATTTCAGCGTTATCCATCTGGCAGTGTAAATCTCTCTACATTCCAAAGCAAGATAAAATACAATCTGGGGGCCTAGTTTTGAGGAAAGGCCTGTCTATTCTCTTGATTCAAAACCCGAGTCCTCTTGGATTCGAGTTCCTTTGACAACTATTGGTAAAGTGCCGGCTGTGGGAATCGCAAACTTTCTGTGGCCCAGTGCTGTGATTATAGCACGAATTTCACCTGCATGTGAAGTTGAGCTGATATATATATCGTCAGGATAATTTTCAAATACATCTTGCAAAAACGCGTCAGCTCGAAGGCTCTGTTCGCTCAAAGATTCCCTCCAGTCGTCTCTATAGTAAATGTCTTCTTCCTGAAACCCATTCTCAAAAGTGAAACCATATCTAGAAAATCTTTGAGCAATTATTCTTTTTGGAGACCTCTTATCACATAGATGAGAGCCTATAGTTTCTCTCAAATTCTCCGTGACGATAGGAAAATGTCTTTCGGAGGAGAGAAGTTTACTCTGATCTTCATTTTCTTCACAGATCGAAATGCCTCTCCAAGTGCGAACCAGCGTCATGCAAGATCGAGTGAATGGAGAGCTGAAATATTTGGTGGGAATTGGTGCCCCGTGCTCAATTTGTTTTCTCCATGCTTTATTCAATTCGTCAGCCTGTCTCTCACCCAAGGGTGTCAACATTGGGTCTGGTCCCCATACAATCTCTCTTCCATCCGGTAAAGTAGTCCCCGTGCAATGAGACCAGTGATTATTCCAGTCTTCGATCCCAAATATCGACACTGCTTCATTGTGATAACCTTGCCCATGCCGAGCACATATGAGAAGCTTGTATGACTCATTCGGTCTTGCGTTAAGATTTAGCTCATGGAGTTTGACTTTCAGCGCACTCCAAGAACTCAAAGCCAGCCCAAAATTATCATTTATTAAGTCAAAGCTCAATTCGTCAGTGGACTCGTCTGATTGCTTAAAGAAGCCCTGCACAACTTCAAATTTCCAAGGTCTCAACGTATTTCCAGTCTCCGGATCCCGTTGACATCTAGCTTCCGATATCAGTTTCCCATAGATCACTTCTTGGTCGGTGTTTGCATGAGCATCCTCTACATCACACTGTGTGATCTTTATTAAATCTGACATAACGACAATCTTTCGTAATTGAATTCTTTATTTGTGGAGAAGCCAGGTGGTGAATCTCAAATTGACTACAGATTTTCACTTTAACAGAACTACACCCTTACACTACTTGGAATAATTTGTTTTTTCGTTGTACACACTGAAATTTGCATTGAAG
Organism: Ogataea polymorpha; assembly: GCF_001664045.1. Taxonomy (NCBI): domain Eukaryota; kingdom Fungi; phylum Ascomycota; class Pichiomycetes; order Pichiales; family Pichiaceae; genus Ogataea; species Ogataea polymorpha. The sequence goes on along the minus strand of NW_017264698.1, from coordinate 962,341 downwards.
TCTTATTTTTGGGAAAAAGTAAACAGGCTTATTTATCTTGCTAATTGGCGCAGAATTATATTTTGGATTTGATTGATTCTCTCAGATAGGTCCGCTGACTTCTGCGTACATCGTATTACATTTGATTTCAGATGTCGTTCATTCACAATCATTTCAATTCTTCTAGTATTCCTACGATAAGGTCGGCTAGAGTATTTAGAAGAAATCCCGAGAGTGGTCCGGCCTCTCCTAACACGGCAAAATTACAGACTCAGCCAGTCAGCTATTTTTCCCAACCGCAGCAGGCTCAGCATCAAGTATCGAATCACAAAGAAATTCGCTCATATGCCGAGCAAACACTTGGATCAGGATCTGCCTTAGCACAGGCTGTCAAACTACCACGAGACGAAGATCTTAACGAGTGGTTAGCTGTGCATGTTGTTGACTTTTATAACCAGGTCAACATGTTATACGGAACCATTACTGAATTCTGCTCACCCATCACATGTCCCCGAATGATAGCTACCCAAGAGTATGAATATTTGTGGCAAGACCCTATGAACAGAAGTAGCAACAAACCAACATCTATGTCTGCTCCAGGTTATGTTGAAGCGCTTATGGTGTGGATACAAGGTTTTCTAGATGATGATAGTATCTTTCCAACGAAAATGGGAGTGGTATTTCCCAAACAGTTTCCGTCCTTAGTGCGAACTATTATGAAACGATTGTTTCGTGTTTACGCTCATATGTACTGCCATCATTTTGATGAGATAAACGAGCTTGGGCTGCAAACACATTTGAATACATCCCTGAAACATTTTGTGTTATTTTGCTCTGAATTCCACATTCTCACTTCTAAAGATTATGGTCCTCTTGATGAACTTGTTTCCAGAATGCTGGATGATAGGGATCGAAAATGATCAAGCCGACGCCAAGCTACGCCTATTCATTATAGCTACGTTTACCTTTTTATTGTTTCTGTAAGGTTGATTTTTTTTATCACGTGATCATTCATCATTGTCCAGCTATGCTGTACTGAGAGATTACAATGACAAACCTAATTATACTTGTTTTGATCGGCAAGGTCTTCAATGTCAGACCTGAATACGAGTGTAGACCATAGCTGGTCTCGCAAAGTGAAAGATACGGTAAGGATGATATCCTTGAAGCAAATAAACTAACTGACACGAAAAAGCTTGCCGGTTTTGCGGGTGGAGGAGTACAGGTTTTAGTCGGTCAGCCATTTGACCTGATCAAGGTTAGAGTCCAAACCGGACAGTACAGCTCACCGATTTCTGCACTTTCGGACACCGTTAGAAACGAAGGTTTGAGAGCATTTTACAAAGGAACTTTAGCACCTTTAATTGGAGTTGGAGCCTGCGTTTCTATTCAATTTTACGGTTTTCATGAGGCCAAAAGACAAATTCTGAAGAGAAATCCCAAACAGCAGTATTTGACTTTGGGGCAGTTCTACATTGCGGGGGCATTTGCTGGCATTGTAAACGCTCCAATCACCTCTCCAGTTGAGCAAATCAGAATTTTGTTGCAGGTGCAAAAAGACAATTCAAGAATATACAATGGCCCGAAAGATGCAATATCAAAAATCTACAAGGAAGCAGGCCTTTTGAGAGGAATTTTCAGAGGGGGGGTGGTGACCTTGTTGAGAGAAGCACAAGCTTATGGCATTTGGTTCTTAACGTACGAGTACCTGATCAACAAATTCATTCAGCTCCATGAAATTGAACGTCAGAACATCTCAACGATGGAACTCCTCATCTGTGGCGCTGTTGCCGGAGATGCTTTGTGGGTTAGCTCTTATCCTTTGGATGTGGTGAAGAGTCGGCTTCAAAGTGACGGTTTTGGAAAAAGCTCGCGATACAAGGGTTCAGCTGTCAAAGTCGTGAAGCACATTATGAGACACGAGGGACCTTTAGGATTTTGGAAAGGAATCGGCCCTACTCTCCTGAGGGCTATACCTTGTAGCGCGGCAACATTCACAACTGTTGAGTATGTTTTGAGGCTTTTAGACTGATAAGCATATGGATCGTAACGAATTAATATTAAGAGCTTTTCTTTTCGTACGTTTGACTGGGCTCCGAAGATTTCCCTTCCATATCTTGAGAAAAAAACTTTGTATATAATAAGTTCGCGGGCAAATTCAGTTCGATAATAATCGCCTCACTTACTGCTTCTCCTGCTCCCAATAATCAGTCACCATCAGGCCATAACTAAAACAACTCAGGGGCAAAAATATATACACAACAGCATTGAACAGCCAGAGATACCATTTTGATCTGAGTCATTGGCGTTAATATGGCAAGCGACCGCTCCACCTCACCTCCGTTTTTCCCATCAAAAAGTGACAGATTTTTATCAAGAGTGAAAGAGAGTTTAAATAATGAAACAAATGATGGAGAATCAGCATTGGTTAGTGATGAGGAAGATATGATTGGCTGTCATACTCGGGCAGATGACGCAACATGTGACCCCGAATTGGACTTACTCAACCAAAAACTTCAGAAATATGATCTTGCACAACGCTCAAGAGGAGTGGGGCCCAACCCTACAATTGCATTCAACAAAAGACCGTTAAACGATACTCCTATAGTTAGTGGTACCGCGTCACCACGTGCCGGAATGGCAATGTCTCCTCTTGATTTAAGTGAAGATGAGGATGATATAACTAGCAAACATATAAATGATGATAGCACGAAACCTAATACTGATCGCAATCAACATTTGGAGCCCTACAAAATGGGTTCTAGCTCGATCAGGCCTGCCAAAACGACCCTTGATATCCCCGGCCAGACGAAGTCAAAGACATCCCCGGATGGGACAATTGTTAATACAAGTGAAAGGGTGGTAGTGGTTATGATTGGATTACCAGCCAGAGGCAAGTCCTATCTAAGCAACAAGCTTGTCAGATACTTGAATTGGCTTCAAATTAATGCCAAAATATTTAACGTTGGATCTACACGAAGAGCAAAGGCCGCCAATGTAGGACCAGAAAACTCACCCTTACCCGACAAGAAGATTGGCACATTACATGACGCCAGTTTCTTTTCTCCCGATAACAAATCCAACATCCTTCTGAGAGAGGAGTGGGCTAAAGAAACTTTGGATAACCTACTGCATTATCTTTTGGAGGGAGACGGGTGTGTTGGCGTTTTTGATGCCACAAATTCAACCAAGCAGAGGCGCAAAACTGTCCTTGATATGATCATGGAAAAGAGCAAGGGACAACTCAAAGTTCTTTTTCTAGAGAGTATTTGTAATGATAGGACAATACTGGAGGATAATATTCAGCTCAAATTACAAGGGCCTGATTACCGGAATATGAAACCCGAACTTGCAATCAAGGATTTCCTCGGAAGATTGAAGAATTATGAACTTGCGTATGAAACTATTGATGAAGAAGAAGAAAAGGACAAAAATTTTCAATATGTGAAGATGATCGATGTCGGCCGTAAGGTTATTGCATGTAATATACGGGGATTTTTGGCATCACAAATCATTTACTATTTTCTGAATTTTAATTTAAGTCCTAGACAAATATTCATCACCAGACATGGTGAATCAGAGGATAATGTCAAAGGGAGAATTGGTGGGGATTCAAATTTAACTCCGAGAGGACATGCTTTTGCTAAGGCTCTTGCAAAATTCATGGATTTCAAAAAGCGTCAATTTAGGGAAGCCCAGTTAAAAGCATTCAGTGTAAGAAACGCTAGTCTAGTTTCGGGCTCTCAGCTGAATAAAAGTATCCCTGAGGAGCCATCGTTTTCGGTTTTCACGTCGATGCTCCGCCGCAGCGTACAGACGGCTAAATACTTTTCGGATGACTTCTATGATATCAAGGAAATGCGTATGTTAGACGAGCTGGGAAGTGGAAAATTTGACGGTATGACATATGAAGAAATTCAAAAGCGTTTTCCCGAAGAATTCAAGTCTAGGTTGGAAAACAAAATGGCCTACAGGTATCCTGGTGTTGGTGGCGAATCATACTTGGACGTGATTGCAAGGCTCAAGCCTTTGATAACCGAGCTGGAGAGGACCACGAATCATATATTAATTATCACACACAGAGTTGTGGCAAGGGTTTTGATTGCATACTTTTTGAATCTGAACAAAAACTCTGTGGGGGACTTGGATGTGCCATTGCATACAATCTACATGTTTGAACCTAAACCTTTTGGCGTGGATTACCATATTTATGAGTTTGACGAAAACACAAACTGGTTTAACGAACTAGACCCAAACAACTTACAAAACAGTAAGAGGATGAGGCAAGTTGGTATCTCCTTCAGGGAGCGTGCATATTCAGTGGTACCTACGGCTCCTAGGAAAAATCAGACATTATCCTCTGGCGATGATAATATCAACGAACTTTCGAAGACTGCAAATTTACAAAACACTGTTTCTTCAAGTTCTTCAATCGCCAGTCAGCAGTTGGTTTCAAAGACAAACAACCGCACTAACAAAACTATTCTTGACAATATTAATTCTGCCAGAGGTTTGGGACAAGCACCTAGTAATAGTTTATAATATTTGATCAGTCGATTCAATGGCAAAAAGCGAACAAACATGTAATCAAGTAAAAACTTTGAACTTGAATTTTACGTTGGCATTGAGCCCATGATGAAGACCATACTCAGCATTGGAACTATTTAGCTCGCTGAAGTAAGATATTATTCGAAGCTACTTGCTTATTTCTTGGCAGCCTTTTGAGCAGCCTTGGTGACCTTTCCGGCACCAGCAGCAGTCTTCTCAACAGACTTGATGACACCGACGGCAACGGTCTGTCTCATATCTCTGACGGCAAATCTTCCCAATGGTGGGTACTCAGTGAAGGTCTCAACACACATTGGCTTAGATGGGATCATCTTAACAATAGCAGCGTCACCAGACTTGACAAACTTAGGGTTCTCCTCAATCTTCTTACCGGTTCTTCTGTCGATCTTCTCGAGCAGTTGGTCGAATCTGCAGGCAATGTGGGCAGTGTGGCAGTCCAAAACTGGAGAGTAACCAGCAGAGATCTGACCTGGGTGGTTCAAGATAATGACTTGAGCGTTGAAGGAAGCACATCCTTGAGGTGGGTCGTTCTTCGAATCACCACAGACGTTACCTCTTCTAATTTCCTTGACGGAAACGTTCTTGACGTTGAATCCAACATTGTCACCTGGAAGACCCTCAGCAAGCTGCTCGTGGTGCATCTCGACGGACTTGACTTCGGTGGTAACACCAGCTGGGGCGAAAGTAACAACCATACCAGCTTTGATGACACCAGTCTCAACTCTACCGACTGGAACAGTACCGATACCACCAATCTTGTAGACATCTTGCAATGGCAATCTCAATGGCTTGTCAGATGGTCTGGCAGGTGGCTCAATGGCGTCAATGGCCTCGAGAAGAGTCTTACCCTTGACGACACCAGACTTGGTCTCCTTTTGCCATCCCTTGTACCATGGGCAGTTAGAAGAAGGCTCAATCATGTTGTCACCGTTCCAACCAGAAATTGGGACGAATGGAACAGTCTTAGGGTTGTAACCAACCTTCTTGATGAAGTTAGAGGTTTCCTTGACAATTTCCTCGAATCTGGCCTCAGACCATTGAACAGAGTCCATCTTGTTGACAGCAACAATCAGTTGTCTGACACCAAGGGTGAAAGCCAACAAAGCGTGCTCTCTGGTTTGACCGTCCTTGGAAATACCAGCCTCGAACTCACCGGTACCACCAGCAATAATCAAAATAGCACAGTCAGCCTGGGAAGTACCAGTAATCATGTTCTTGATGAAATCTCTGTGACCTGGAGCATCAATAACAGTGACGTGGTACTTTGGAGTCTCGAATTTCCACAAAGCGATATCGATGGTGATACCTCTTTCTCTCTCAGCCTTCAACTTGTCCAAAACCCAAGCGTATTTGAAGGAACCCTTACCAAGCTCGGCAGCCTCCTTTTCAAACTTCTCGATGGTTCTCTTGTCGATACCACCACACTTGTAGATCAAGTGGCCGGTAGTGGTAGATTTACCAGAGTCGACGTGACCAATAACAACGACGTTAACGTGAGTCTTTTCTTTACCCATTTTGTAGTTTTCAGTCTTTGAAAAAGCTGCTGAAGAAAATTTTTCAGGTCAATTCCCACCTTATTCAATTCGCCTCATCGCAAAAATTTTCGGCCTTAAAGTTTGGTTACCCGGAAGTTAATGCCGGGTAATTAGATTTAATTTAATTGTTCACCTTCGATAAAGACTGCTAAATGGTCTATTAGTTTTCATTCTGTTGCGCATCCAGTGCATCAATCAACTCGTTTTCATCTCCTGAAAATGAGCTGAAAAAGTTGTTGAATTCTGGCACATTATCACGATATTGATTGTGCACTAATTCCCTCTATAGCCGATTGAGTCGATATTAGTATCTAGTTATTTGTAAATCTCCTCACGTTGACTTACCTGAGCAAGGTTTTTCACTCCAGCTGTGAAAGAATTGCGTTTCCAGTGAGAAACTGATTGACGGCCCTGGTTATATTTGAAAAGTGAATAAATAAAACCTCCCCCAAAGAACACCGCAACAGCACACAAGCAAATGAAAAGGAAAATCCAGATTATTGCCTTGTCGTCTTTCTTTGCGGCTGTCGGACACCCATGAATAGTTCTCACCTCAAAAAAGTAGGAACAATCATGTAGGGAACCCACGTAAGAGATCGATGCTTTTGTCATAATCTCCCGATCACAAACAAACGATAAAATGGTCGACTTTTTTAGTGAGCCATCATTTTTGAAGCCTTCACAAACACTACCGTCTGTGTATTCAAGAACCAGCTTCCGTCCTCTGAATTTTGGAGTCGTTGATATCTGTCCTATGGATTTTTTGTGACCTGTTGTATCAGTATAATAACCACCAACCTCACTTTTATTTGTGACACCTTCAAAATCTGACTCTGGAAGACTTTGAGGCTGTTTTAATGGGGTCGAACAAATACCTATGGAAAAGTTTCGACCATAATCGTAGCCGCGTGCATTCCATGCCTGTACCAGCCCATCGTTTCCCAATGCACCTAAAGGTCGAAGATCAAAAAATTGATTGGTCAGGGGATTTATCACAGTACAAGGTTCGGGTGAAATTTCACTTGTATAGTTTTGCTTGTGAACAAACTTGGAAGTCTTTTCGAGAGTTTCCCATTGATAAAGCAAATGGTTTGCCTCCTCTTGTATCTCTGCTTTTAATTTCTCATTTCGAGAGCTTACAATTCCAAAAACCACAAGAATACAGACCACAGAAGCAAGTAAAATGACTGGTTTTCGGGGCCTGATCATTTTCAGAGTTAAGTAAATCTAAATTCTCTAGGTATTGAAGGCACGCTTTATGATGCAAGACAAATGATATCTTTATTCAAATGAATATAATAGGAGCCAACGAGTCTTACCTTAATTTTTACTTTGAGGGAGACAATCAAGTCTTGGTACGGAGAACGTATGCGTGCAAGCTTGATCTTCCTAGTTCAGGTCGAATGATGCCAAAGATATCAAAATCAAAATTTCTTTTTGGTATATACACTATACATTTTGATAAAGCATCGACCGCAGAGCTCACTATTCTTTTAAATACACACGTCGAATACAAGAGATGGAAATGTATTTTTTTCAGCGGCCATCTCATAAAAGGGCTGAATGAATTCGTTCATGAGGTTTCAGCTGTTGATTTACCTCTCTTGCTAAAGAGTTAATTACTTTACCATATTTTGGGTTTCAGTAGTTCACGAATATCAAGGACATCAATCGTGTTAGCGACAGTATTTTTAGAACTAACCTTGCTTACTGTCATTACCTGTCATGAAAACTTACGTTCAGGTTCAGATTTTGCACCCATTTTGAGCACGGAGTCATGCATGCAAATCACAACGAAACAGAAATATAACACCAGTTTCACGGAAATTTTACCGCACAGATGTGAAAATGATCAACTGTTCAGCTCTTTGGCGTTCATAGGGCCCTAGGTGCCGAAACTTTTTACTGACACACCTATTAGGGGGGCCTTTATAACAGCTGCTTATAGCGTCTTAAAAAAATGTCGAGTACGACATCAACCTCGAGAAGTCAACCTCATTACTGTATTATTCTCAATTGTTGGATTTATCTCTTGCGTGTTTTCACCTGGCCAGTCAGTCATTTTAAGGATCAGTAGGTTTTTCCCACTTCACTACTGCAACTCTTTTACACATTTCAGCGTGTGTGTCTTGAACGCTTTTTAGAACTCGATAAGCTTTATGCTTTCACCGAATGGTTCGCACAGTTTCTGGAGCATAGAACTACGATTATCCGTGGACATGGGATCCAGATCACCAATCAAGAGATGGCCTTATATCCATGCGACCTGTGCCACATCAAGCCTATTTTTCGAATTTTGAGATCTGGTTACATCTTTTTGCAAATTCGTCTCAACAGGAAGCGATGGCAATAGTATCGACTGTCATATACTGGCATATGAATTCAGAACTCATTCGAGACGCCACTTTTTTTATACCGGCGTGAAACGTTCATGTTATCAAGACCATTGAGATTATGACAAACCCGTCTTCTAACTTTGGAGTTGAGTATCAGGATTAAATTTGAGGATGACCTACGCAATGATATACATTGGTTATGATGAACCTAGCCAATATTGTGGTTCTGAAATATATTTTTGGTGATGGAATCTTTCACAAGACATTATTGAAAAAAAGCGTCAGCACTTTTAAATGATGGGAATTTGACGCTCAGTCCAAGCATTCTTCTAGCTTACAAGCCACATAGCTATGATCATTTCATTTGATTTACAACTGGACAAGGAGGATAAAAGAATAGACTGACCGTTTTTTAATTTTGGGCTCAAAACCACGTTTGCCATTTTTAGGGACGCAAACTGAAAATAAAATTGAAATAAAACGAAAGCGTTTTCGTTGAAGTTGACTTATAATAGAAACGCCTGAAGTACCCCCCAGGGCAATCGGGGCAGGAAATGAAATCTTATCTTTTCCCTTATGAGACGACTTATACGCTCTATCCTGGATTGAAGGTTATGCATTTTCGATTATGGTATGCTCAGAAAGGACAACAGTAAACGACGCGGACGATCCTTCATAAAACTCACTAAATTTTGGAAGTGTGCACAGACAGGGATATTTCAATTTCCTAAACAGTTCCGAACATAGAAGCGGGGATTGGATAGTTATACGTCAAAAGCCGTCCAGTTAGCTATGAGCACTTCAACTACAGAAGACAGATGGTTATCTTACAGGTTAAGTATTACAAGCTCTGGGGCCCATTGGGTAATTCAACTAAAAAACGGATTTTGCTTCAGATGTCAAATAAACCCCCAAGTGATGGCAACTATCTACCGGGGAGAAGTAATTTAGACTGGTGCTTGGCTAAAGCCCAAAACCAAATTCTTGAGTTATATCAGAAAGATGCCATCCTCGTTTGCTTGGCACTGCAAAAAAGATGATGGGAAAGTTATTTTCAATATGAAAGCCCCTAATGCAATATTCCACCACCTGTCCGAAAGACCGCTCAGAACTCTGCCACCTCCTGATCATGGAAGATGATTTGTTGAAATACCTTGAACACATTTATGGATTTATGGGGTAACTAAGCCAGCAGATGACATTGGCTCGAGTACCCGAGTCAAAGCATCTTGCCTTCATGGTATGTCTTCGATGAGCTTTTACGACTATTAGCATCTCCATTTGATGCCACTTGATTCCCTTTCCATGTGAACCACAAGACTCAGGTTGCTATTATTAAAATCGGCAAGATCCACTAGTATTATATGAACAGTTGGCTAAAATCGTCATTCGTTTCATTTTGTGGCAAGGTCTGTTGGTCGTTATTTGTATTAGTGTTTAAGTTTCGATTATAAAAAGTGCTAATATTTAAATTTATTATTTTTTCTGTAGTAGAAGTAATATTGATACGCATCACAGTCTGTTGTTTCCCCCGTTCGATCAGCACCACAAAGTTTGAGAACCAACTCAGACAAGTCTGGTACTGCACCGTTTCTAGGACCAAAAATCTGCTGTGCTCCCGTTTTCGTTTTTGGCTTTCGGAATGAACAATAGGTTTACATAATTCCCTATCTTTCAATCTTTTTCATCTATATATGCTCCATGTGGATAAAAAGCTTCAGCCTTACAATGTTTGAACTACCCTATGTTTTTCCAACGACTAAACTGTGAACTTCGCAGACTATCACCATCAGGGCATGCCGGTAGAAAAAATGTCATGGGGCCCTGGATGTTCGGATTGACATTGCATTTGTCCTGTGGAACTCGAAGAGATAGTTCAGATCAAAAGCGACTTGATAAAAGCCAGAATCAAACGTTCGCTCAAGTATCTGAAACGCATACCTGATTATTGTTCTTTTAAGACTGAGGCCCCCCAAGTGTGCATTATAGGTATAACGAGAGATTGAAGAGCTAAAAAAGGTATGAGCTACCACCTGGGTACTTATGAATACTTGCAATTGCTCGTACTAGATGGAGGTCAAATAAACAAACTACAGTGACCTCACCATCCAATAATGCCAAATAATTAGCGAGGGAGATGTAATGGAGGAGCTTATACGTCTCACATGGCTCTGGAATCAACATAAGTTTCCATTTCCAAGGTCATTAAATTGATCCGAGAGCTCGCCTTATTCTAATTATCACAACGCCTCCAATCAACGTGCGCCTCGGACTTTCATCTTCTCGTTTTAGTGTTCTCTCACAGAAGCAGGACTTCTTGGCCCACGTCAACTGTTTTGTAGTACTCCTGGATACTTTTCATTAACAGAGCAGTGGCCCGCGCTACTTAGATTATCATCTGTTTATTATCCTGGCTTTGTTCTCTTTCAATAGAGCCTTCGTCCGTAGACATGTAGTTGTCGAGCTTCATTTTTGTTAAGAGTTAGTCAAGACTAGGTCATGTGATTATATGCATGATAATGCAGATGACACATGTATATACGCAGACTTGTGTATCTTGTATCAAGGTTGAGTGAGAAGTGCTAGGCTCTACTTTAAGTACCGGGGCATTTCTCACCTAGATATTTGAACATTTATGTGATCTGAAGTCTCCCATATATACCAACTAGCATAATTTGTATCATTAAGAAACATGTCCACTGAAGAGCAAGCTATGCAACAACTACAAAATTTTTCATCGCCATTTCCTTCGCGACACCAAACTGTCTCCTAAGATCCCATCAGCTAGTTTCTTAGGTTACAGCCAGCACATAAGGTTATCAACCACTTGACATGTCTTTGGGACGGTTGATTAAGTGTCTACAGGCTTTTTCAATGAGCAGGACTTCCTTGTTGCAAGCAGAAACCGATTCATATTCAGCAGTACAGGATCCCTTGCACAATGACTCGGTAGAGTCCAGTTTGAACATTAATTCTTTGTTCACTGCGGTAACTTTAAGGTTTGGCTCTATGAGATTGTCTGTTGCACCCGAATGTGAATCATTCGATGCCCGACTTGCTTTCATGCAACCTCCATCTAGGCCTGTAAACTTTGCTTCTATCCTATCCTGTTCAAATAACATATGTCGCAGTCCTGAGTAATATCAAGATTCGGTGTATTGATTATTATCATCCTTTTGAAATTGACTGCGCAGCAAAAGGTTTATCTAAATAAGTTTCAGCTCTTCAGATCCTATCGTGGGGGGTCTAACGATGGTCTACGGTTCCCGATCTTGTACATCATCGAATATACGTCCACTGGAGGGGGAACTCTCTGACGGAACTCTTTCTGACAAGCTTATTAATCACACGTCACCTATTCGCTTAGAGTTCCTTTCTTCGAAGAAAGAAGCTTCACTCACAAATGGTCAGGTCATGCAATCCTGATGTTGATTATGATTTGTCTGAACATAAATATTATCTACGTGTTGCCGTATCCTTGAAAGTTTCTCTAGATTTATTCACCGCAACCTCCACATTTCCAGATCACATTTGGTTGTGGAATAAATTCTCATTTTCAGATAAGTCCCTAGATATGATATCTTACTAATGTACTTGCGAATCACAGAGCCTTTGGCCATCGTGGGATTCTGACTGTGAAACAACTTTCTATTATATGTGGTCTAACCCCGTATAACAACAACATAGAGGAAACTCTATTTGCTATGAATACAGTAGTACCTCGTGAGATTTCTTCTATCGTTTTTCATACGAAGCCAAACGAAGGGGCGTTCAGCCGCAAAAGAATATGTTCAGTATTATTCTCTTAAATACAGTCGACTATGTTTAAGATTAGTGAGGATTACCCGATACTCACTCAGTTGATAAACTAAATTTATGTAATGCTGACACTGTAAAAGATGCTGAATCGCTCTCAGTCTGTTATAATATTATGGATTGAGAGTTCTATTCTCAATAGTAATTTAAAGAAACAGAATAGTATGACCCGATTTGCCCCAGAACCTTGGACTTTTTTATGGCTGAAGCTGCTAAAGACTTTGATGGCTAGAGCAGTTGTTAGGGCAAATAGATCTTGACTGAGCGAATGGTCACAGTTTTGGTGGAATCATCAAGATGGTATGGCGATTGAAATAACATGCACCTGCTTTTTGCTGTCAGGAGACCATATATATTGACGTTTGAAGCTATTACTTTGTGCGTTAGAAGGTAGCAGTTGCGATAATGCAATCATGTTTCTTATCCTGAAGTTAGGGGTTTGCGGCTCAATGACAACAAGAATATTTTGATTCTTGGATTACGATGCCAGAACTTCACCAAAAAAAAAGGCTTCAACGATCTTGTTCATAAATTACTTACATCAAAGTAATCTAGTTCATAGTATCGTTGACCTCCCTACTTAGAAACCTATCAGTCAATTAGCCAGATATGAAATTTCCACCAGTCAACGTAAAAATTTTCAGGACCATAAGTTTGCTGAAGTGTATGCAGGAACCAATATTACAATTGGATGTGGAAGCTTTATGAAAAGATTTTATTGTCTCACTGATTAAACATAATAACTGTGCATGCCTTTCGTAAGTCGGATGCGCTAACGCACTTATTTCATAGCAAGTCTATAGCGAACGACAAGAAGCCACAACTTAATCAAATACCGCAGACTCTAATCTATCGAATGAAAGCCTCTGCTGTGAAATCTGAGGGAAAGAAATGTGGTGGTACTAGACTATTGATAGATTATCTTGGTTGAAACTGACAGCTTCCAATCCATGCCTCTTGGACAAATACGCAGACAGCGCATGAGAATGATGGTCTTAAAGAGAAGTTAAGGGGCTTTTTCTTTTTCATTCACTTGACTCTGATTGGGTGAAACATGCATAGCTACACCGAATGCTGATCTCAATTATCTATTAAGATTTTGGGGCCACTGCCTGTTGAATAGATATGGGCTACTATTAGGTAAACATGTATGCGTTATTGGAAATATAATGGACGTTACCTGATCAAGGTAACCCTCCCATGCCATGCTAATTAAGCTGAAGGCAAGTCTCATATTTCCCTTCAGTTAAAAAATCTGAAACAAGAAATGAAAACATGTTTTGCCAAACCAATGTCACCACGGATAATAGCTACACCAATCTCAGAAATACATTCCAGTTGCAAAATACTCATTTATAAGATCCAGAAATCTAAGTAGTGCCAATTGCTACCAATTGCTATAATAGGTCAATTGGCCTGAACTAGTCAAAAGGACCAAACCTTATCGAAATGCCACCCATTCATTGGAACTATCTCAAGTACCAGGATTTTTTTCTGTGCCTGCATATATCCCGCAATTAAGATAGGATTGATATACTCTACCAAAAAATATTTTGCTTCATAGTATCCGAGGAAAAAGTAAACTTGATTACTACAGAAGGGACAGGTTCAAAAATGAAAAGCAAGCAAACAAGGTTGCATGCTGACCAGAGCAAGATTCGATAGAGCCTTGTAGACAATTCTATTTTGAATTACCTGCTTTTAAGCCTATAGTCAGATGAATTAATAGTAGAGTAGCTCTTTGGTGACGAACACTTCTGATCTCTAGTATCTTGATGTCCACCTAGTTCATTAATACCCATCCTAATCTGTTCCTGTTGGAATGCTAACTTTAACTGATCTGAAGTTGTCATCTTTTGGATAATTTAATATACCTTTTACTACCTTATATCAGTAGTTGTATAAGCTTATATTTATAAGATTTATATGTAAATCTTACCAATTGAATGTTCACTTAAGATGAGGGAGAATCTAACTGTATTTATAGTAGATTCTAATACCACTCTAAATCTTTAGTGTGCTTTCTGAAACTTATCTCTAATCCTAACTGATTAGGATTTGTTTCACATAATATTTATGCAGGAGATGCATATCTCTGCATAGTCACGTGACATATTATAGACTAATATCTCAACAGTTCCTTTATCGTCTGTTAATTTTATGTTCGTGTCACAGCCCAACTCATCTATGCACATGACACATCAAGAGTTTATTTTCAGCTTTAGCTAATTGGTAAAACCTCTTCTCCGTAAGAGCACAGATGTACCCATGTAGTCCACTTACCGTAATCCTACAGCACTCAATTTTTTTCATTCTATATTGGATTTTCTCTTATACTTTGGGTTTGAGCAGCTTTCTATTTGAGGCACAAGGTGCACAGGGAGGAAGCAATCTGATTTGATTGAAAGTTTGCTTCATTGGTTGAGTGCAGATAGTCATGCAAGCGCATGCAAGCGCCAAAGATAAGATCTCGGACTTTAATAGTCCGAAGTTGCGCATCTATTTGTAGCGTGAAACAAGTGGTGTCACAACATTCTGTGCTTTGTTAGTTAGATAGACATGAAAAGAGTGGAGTTCCCTTTGTTTTACTCAATAAGTATACATTCTTTGACCTATTTCATTCTTTGACCTATTCACACTACCTTTTCTTCTATATTTCCATTGTGTACTTCCAATCCATGTAGGGCTTGTTTCAATAACTTGTCAATATCCTTTTCTTACACTCAAGTGGTACACAAACAAAATCCCCATAGTATAAATGTATCCATCCTCTCTTCAGAGCTTAAATTTTTTTTTTGGCATTAAGGCATGCTGGAACCTGCTAGTGGGTCCAGTTTCGAAAAGGACATTTTGGTCCTGTTCCTGCAGTCTCAAGAAAACTGGATAGATTGAATGGATTCATGTTTCATGTACAAAATAGTTGACTATAAGTGTGCTAGTAGGCCCAACAGGCTCAAGGCTCATCCATGAATCCTTAAAATTCTTTGACTATTGTTAGATTACGTTGTAATTGTTGCATAGCTTGCTCTTCAGTGGACATGTTTCTTAATGGTACAAATTATGCTAGTTGGTATATATGGGAGACTTCAGATCACGTAAATGTTCAAATATCTAGGTGAGAAATGCCCCGGTACTTAAAGTAGAGCCTAGCACTTCTCACTCAACCTTGATACAAGATACACAAGTCTGCGTATATACATGTGTCATCTGCATTATCATGCATATAATCACATGACCTAGTCTCGACTAACATCTCAACAGATTATGGTCATAAAACTGTTGTTGAGATATTAGTCTATAATATGTCACGTGACTATGCAGAGATATGCATCTCCTGCATAAATATTATGTGAAACAATCCTAATCAGTTAGGATTAGAGATAAGTTTCAGAAAGCACACTAAAGATTTAGAGTGGTATTAGAATCTACTATAAATACAGTTAGATTCTCCCTCATCTTAAGTGAACATTCAATTGGTAAGATTTACATATAAATCTTATAAATATAAGCTTATACAACTACTGATATAAGGTAGTAAAAGGTATATTAAATTATCCAAAAGATGACAACTTCAGATCAGTTAAAGTTAGCATTCCAACAGGTTATGAGCCCTGTCAGCCACTTCCAATTAGCTAATCCATTTTCAGAAACATGGAAGCTTATGTCATCCAACAACTATCTGGAGTGGAAAAGAAGATTTGAAAAATATCTACTTTTAGCAAGTGAACATATTTACCAGTACTATAAGACTGGCCAATTGAATGTTCAAAATGACGTCCTTATTGATGAGTCCGTTATTCAAGAATGTGATATTGCCTTGAAAGTGCTCCTATTGAAAACTTTGTCTCAAAATGTTATTGACGTCCTAGATCAAAATGTGATGTCCGGATTTGATCATATAAGAGCCATTGACAAAACTTACGGGAATATAAGTTTGCGTGGTTTATTACTTAGGTACAAGAAAATGAACAAAGATTCCCCTTCTCCTTTAGAACATATTAGAAACTTTAGGATGCTCGCAGAAGATCTGAAATTTATTGCACCAGATTTAGAGACTGTTGAAGTTCTATTGTGCCTCTCAACACTGAACGATGATTCTCTTGAAGATAAGTTGTTTGTCAACAAACTAGAAAGACTATCGTTCATGGATTTACAAAATGCATATGCTGAAAATGAGTTAAGACCTTCATTTGCGTATACAATCAATCAATCTAAGCAAATGCAAGATTCAAAATCTTCTAAGAAGAAAAAGATCATATGTACTAGATGTCAAAAGGAAGGACACAAGTCTTTTGAATGTCGTGCTCCTGCTCCAGTCTCTAAGAAGTCACTTCTAAGTGATGAAACTGGAAAAGATGATGATACTTATGGCGAAATCTTTGTTGCTGAAGCATTTAGAACCATGGGTGAGGTATACACAGCGAGAAACTTACCCCTTCCTCATATTGATGATGCTTATTGGTTTGACTCGGGAGCTACTTGTCATATTTCCAACAACAGAAACCATTTCAGCAGTTTTGAAAAATATCATGGTTATCTGCAAGGTTTATCTTCAGGATGTCAAATTGAAGGAAAAGGAACTGTCCTACTATATCACAATGGTAAGGATATTACTTTAACAGATGTCTATTATGTTCCTGAGGCCGGAAAGAACTTAATTGCTTTCTGTAAAGTCTTTAAAGCAGGAGGAATTCGCGTTGATGAATCAGGACTATTTGTCAACAATAAACTGTTTGCTACTTATCAACCAAATAGACTATTCAAATGCATATTCTCTCCCCAGTACTGTGCACAGGCTAATCTAGTTATGGACTCTCATTCTCATCAACGGTTTGGACATCCATCTGAAAAGACTTCTCGCAAATTGGGTTTACCTATCTTGAAAGAACTCTGTGCAAGCTGTCAGTTTGGACGAAACACTGCAACATTTCCCAAGGTTTCACGAACAGTCGTCAAAGCTCCTCTAGAACTACTACATGTTGATGTGTGTGGCCCATTTAACACAAAAGGTACACAAAATGAACGATTTTTCTTAACCATTGTCGATCGTTTCACTCATATGGTGGCCGTTTACCCATTACAACATAAATCTCAGGTTTCTCAGCTATTGAAAGAGTATATTACTTATGCTGAAAATCACTTTCATCGTTTCCCTTATAAGGTCATGCGAGTTCGAAGTGATAATGGCACTGAATTCTGCAATAATCAGTTACTGACTTTCTTCAAACAAAAAGGGATTCAACATGAACTTACTAATACTTACTCCAGCTATCAAAATGGCGTTGCTGAGCGTATGCATCGGACTCTCATTAGTCGGGTTCGAATTCTCTTGGCTAGCTCTGGTTGTCCTGACATGTTTTGGCCTCAGGCACTGAAATTCGTTGCTCTCATTATCAACCAGGAACCTTCATCCTCTATTCATGGGGACATTCCTCATATGCGCTGGTTTGATTCTCAACCAGATTATACAATGTATCATCCTTTTGGATGTCAGGCTTATCCTTTAACTCCCAGTGTTCATCGGTCTTCCAAACTTTCTCCGGTGTCCACTTCTAGCATCTTTATGGGAGTGAGCGCCCGCCGCAAAGCTTATATCTTTTATGATCCTATTGCTGACAGTTTTACTGAATCTCAACATGCAACATTTTCCGACTCTCACTTTCCGTTTTTACACCAAACTCGAAAATCTGTGGGTGTTCCCATTTTTGACCTATCCGAGTCCTATAGGCAGCAATCCTCTGGAATTCTGCCGTCATTACCGAACCCCTCTACTGTGCCAATATTGCCTAGAGGTATATCCGATGTCTCGTCTCGTCCTTTGTCTCATTCTACTTCTGATCCGGACTATACTCCCTCTGACTCTATGGACTATAAGTCTTCTGATTCTATGGAGCTCGTTCCACTTGATCATATTGAATCTAATTTGGAATCTATTTCCGATCCTACTGTGGATATTTCTCCTGATTATTCCCCTGCACCATCTGTGCCTATATCTTCTAAGTTGATTGACTATCCCGTTGAACGATCTCTTATTCCCTACTCACAATCAGCACATGATCATTCTACTGTTGTTACTTTTGCTCCTCGTCCTGAGTGTCCTTCTGAACCCTCCCTTCTTCCTCCACCAACCTCCGCTTCTATGAACCCCGAATTGTTAACTCCCGTTATTCCTGCTGTGCATCCTCGGGATCCTTCTGAATCTGATGTTGGACCTGATCCTCCCCGCTATCCTATGCGGCGACTTAATGCGGATGCCTCTCATGCTCTTCTTGCTGACGCTGCCTCAGCTGTCTCTTCTTCCAACGTTCCTACCTCGGTCACCGAGGCCTTAAACTCATCTGTTTGGTCTAAGGCCATGCAACAAGAAATGGAGGCTCACCATCTAAATAAAACTTGGTCCTTGGTCCCTCTTCCTAAGGGTCGACGTGCTTTAGGTTGTCGTTGGGTTTTCACTGAGAAACTCCCAAGTCATCTTCCTAAAGCTCGTCTTGTGGTTCAAGGTTTTCGCCAGATAGAGGGTATTGATTATACTGAAACCTTTAGTCCGGTTGTTCGTTATGAAAGTGTGCGCACTCTTCTTGCTCTTGCTGCTCAAAAACATATGGTTATTCATCAGATGGATGTCACTACGGCCTTTCTTAATGGTGATCTAGCTGAGGAGATTTATATGACTCAGCCCATTGGCTTTGTTCATCCGGGTCAGGATTCTCTTGTTTGTCATCTTCAGAAGAGTCTATATGGTCTGAAGCAGGCCCCCTTGTGCTGGAATCTCAAGATTGATTCTCTACTAGCCTCTTCTGGTTTCCGCAAAATTCCATGTGAGTTTGGTCTTTATATCTCGCTCACTCATCCTTTGATCTATGTTGCTCTTTATGTGGATGATCTCCTCATTCTCTCTACGTCTCAGGCACGTATTACTCATACCAAATCTCTTCTTTCTCATCATTTTATTATGAAAGATCTTGGCACTGCAAGCCACTTTCTTGGACTAGATATACATCAGTCTCTTCCTTCTATTGCTCTCTCTGCGTCCACTTATATTCATCAGATGCTCGATGATTACAATCTTTCTGCTTGTAATCCTGTTTCCACTCCTTGTGATACTCAATCTTGGGTGCTTTCCGATGATCCTCCTTTATCCAACCCTACTGAATTCCGCAGCATGGTAGGGAAGTTGCTATTTGCTGCTAACACAGTAAGGATTGATATTGCATTTGTTGTCTCAAAATTAAGTCGTTTCTTACAAAATCCACGCAAATCACATTTAGCTAAAGCCAGACATGTGATGCGATATTTAAAGGGCACTGCCGATTTGGGAATTGTTTACTCCAAAGACTCCCATTTCAAATTATCCGGATTCTGCGACTCTGACTGGGGAACTGATCCGAATGATCGGATCTCAGTTACAGGGTATGTCTTTATCTTAGCAGGTGCTCCCATTACTTGGAGATCTAAGAAACAAACAACAGTGGCATTATCGTCAACAGAAGCGGAATATATGGCTTTAGGCGATGCTCTCAGAGAGCTCTTATGGTTAAAACAATTACTTGATCAACTTGAAATCAAATCCTCTGAACCTCCGACACTCTATTGTGACAATACCGGAGCATTATCTTTGATGAAGCATCCAGCATTTCATCCAAGAACAAAACACATTGATATAAGACATCACTTCATCAGACAACATCTAACCTCCAATGATTTTATCTCAAAACATGTATCATCAGGCATGAATCTAGCTGATCCACTTACTAAAGCATTAGATAAGCCAAAATTTGAATCTTTGAGACTAAAATGGAAATTTGAAAAACTTTGACATAGTATACGACTATGGTAGGGTGTTGAGATATTAGTCTATAATATGTCACGTGACTATGCAGAGATATGCATCTCCTGCATAAATATTATGTGAAACAAATCCTAATCAGTTAGGATTAGAGATAAGTTTCAGAAAGCACACTAAAGATTTAGAGTGGTATTAGAATCTACTATAAATACAGTTAGATTCTCCCTCATCTTAAGTGAACATTCAATTGGTAAGATTTACATATAAATCTTATAAATATAAGCTTATACAACTACTGATATAAGGTAGTAAAAGGTATATTAAATTATCCAAAAGATGACAACTTCAGATCAGTTAAAGTTAGCATTCCAACAACTGTACTCGCTATCAGTCCAAACTCCTTAGTAAAAATGAGAACCTTAAATCAAACCTGGTATATCTTCAAAACCATTAGATGACGTGAACGCTGCGCACCTATTGATTCCCCAATTCTTTTTATATCCATTGAAAAAGAAAGCACAGAATGTTGCGACCCCACTTGTTTCACCCTACAAATAGATGCGCAACTTCGGACTATCAGAGTCCGAAATCTTATCTTTGGCGCTTGCACAACCATCTGAACTTGTTAGGTGTAGTGACGTGAGAGCCCTGCTACTTTATCCAATTTGTTATGATAAAACGTATATATGTGATCTTTGACCGACGTATCTTTCAATTTAGGATGAAACACATACTGTGATATCACAACTAGCTGACTGATATTCGATAGAGAATTAAGAGTAAATAACCTCAAAGGTAACTTTCCCGATACGTGAACACTCCGCTTCAACTGTTGTGCAAATTTAGTGTCATCTATGTCAAGGATACAAAGGAGTAAAATCAGTCTTTGAGTCTAGTCTTTCGGTATATAGAAGATCCTAGGTGTAATACCGATTAATATACTTATTGTCAACCGTAGGAGTTAACACCACATCAGACAGATACCAGTTTTGTGGATACTGAGATGTGTGAAAAAAACATCTGCACTTTCACTGTCGATTTGAATTTACATCATTGCATCTTTCATATTGGTAAAAAAAAGGAAATACACTAAATACTCTATCTAGTCTTGTTGGATTCTTACAAGGATATGGCACTTGGAAATATTATGCATCCTGTTTTTGGTCTTTAAGGTGCAATTAACTCAGAGTTGAGTATGTAAAAAAGGATTTACGCTTGAAACAAAGCTCAGGATAAATCTTAACGGGCTGACAGTCTTCAATGGGCACACAAGGGAAGTCACCTATGTAGTCTCTAACACCAGCTCAGAAGATCATAGGCAGACTCTAAAAATAATGATTGCTGAAAAGTCAACCCGCCATCGCGGTTCCCAATATCAGAAAAATCAGCTACAACAAGCCAATCCGTTATTTGGCTAATGAGCGATATTTTCGATTGAAGTACTCATATTGAGACGAAAGTCAGTAGCAAGTTTCCGCACTTGGCATTCGTAGATGTTTCCCCAATGTAAGCCAGCTGGAATACTTGTTGATAAAAAAACTACATACAAATGAGTGTGAGGTGTCATGAATTTTATTGCAGACGGGTTTTCATTCTGGAGTGCCGGCCGTAACAAGGAATTAACTACTATCCTAAAAAAAAACTAGTGTATTATGTGATAGCAAAGAAGGAAAATGAATTCTCAAACAAGAATCTACCGGATTGCACGGTGCATCAAGTGCAACGGCGTTTCCTTTCTTGAACTGCCAACAAAGGCAATTCATGCTGGAGCGTCCATGTTTGGCTAATGGAGTAGTATACTCGGCTTGATGACTGTTCAAAACATAGCTATAATAAGTCATGTCTACAGTCATTATTTATCCTTCAAAATTGTGACTAGGTATCGAATAGTTAATCGTTGATCTAACTAAATTACTTATAAGCTGAATATGAGAAACCCTTCCTTGTCATTTTGTTAGTCGTATATGATCCAGATTAGTATCGTCAGGATCTGGTGCACATAATATGCATGTACTAAAACCCCACAAACCTTCATATCAGGATAAGCCGCACAGCCATGATCAATCTCTGACTATCTCATATCAGCAACTACTTGTTCTCATCTCATATGAGGCAACATCAAAGTAATGGTATCCCTACGTAGTTTTTTCTCCAACCATGAAGGCCAGACCCTAATTGGGGACTGAACGCATTATTAGAATAACCATCTCAGTCTTGTATCTCATAAGTTTTTGAATTTCATTTTCAATAAGCATGGGGTAAGTGTAGCTTTGGGAAGGATTGTCGATCAACAATAGGTCTTACAATGCTTGGCAGGAGTTTGCTCAATAATCAAGTGACCTTTTTGAATGTGGTCCTTAATCCGACGTTGATATGTTGAATGCTTATTTAACTTTAAAGTACGGGTATTATCCACTAATGAAATTAAAGCTCGATTACATACTGCCAAGACATCAGGATAGTGTTTACATGGATGAACTCCTGATGCCATTTCGTCCGACTCTTCAATAGCTCAGAGTTACGAATTGCAACAAGTGTTGTTTTTTCGGATTCGAACCAATTAAACTAATATGTGTGGCTGTAGATCTTTTTTTTCACGAGCGTTAATAGCTTCCTTTCTAGCATTGTATCACTCTTCAATGTCGAGATTGAGCAATCTGAATAATTGATAACTACATAGTGACTTAACAGGGGCTCCACACGTTGCATGCCTATCTTGATTTTATCAAATGAGTTTTTTGAGTATCCTTTTCCTTGAGCACTATTATCTTTACTATTTATTGTCTTTAGCTAGTTAGCAAATACATCATTGCCTTATCTGCACACTATATGCTTCAGTGTTTTCACACGGCTCAGTCAAGTTGTGTTCTGATTATCACAATTGATTGAATGAACTATATCAAGGGATTATGACTCAATCAAATTTAAAATTTGTGAAATTTAAATAGCGCAATTTTTTTTATTGCTCACATAGATCTACACCCTGCTGCCATTAAAGTCTTGAGCTGCATCCACTCAGGCTTAGTCTAAGAAAGTACTGCTATTAGTTAGACTAAATAACTTCTGCCCTCTCTTTCGCCCTAAACCTTTACTAAGGAGGTATACCCAGTCCGCCAATGACCAGCCTAGATATAGTGTGAATATTTTCCGTCAGATGCTTAATAGCTGAATATTTGAAGCATATATTATTTTGATGTAACGTTGCGCAAATAGTCATAATAGAAAAGACTAGTTCGCATACCTTCTAGTTTTCGTATTTTAATGAAGCTCAAAAAACACTCACTATCTATTATCAACTACGGTTATAAATATTGAGACTTTGAGAGGACTATTAGTGCAATATTTTTTTTGATAGCTAAATTAACACTGATAATGTGCATTTGTTTAGTGAAGTCCCTAAGTACCGGAACATCTAACGACTGCTCCTTGAAAAGGTAGACCTCACAATTACGGTATACCAAGCAGTAAGTTTTGGCGCCTTTTGGCCGAGGGAGTGGTAGGTAATCCGAGATTTGAGGATAACTAGAGCCTCGAAGAGTTTCATGGAAGTATATAAGTTTTCATGTTTAATTAGGCAAGCATTCTACCCCCATCTAAAAACATGCTGCTAAAGCTTAGGATGGGTATTGAGATAATGCTACCATGAATCTCTTTTGAGCAGATACCATTATAAGTGCTACAAAATAGAGATAGCCCCGTTATCGAATTTTATACATTGAAACTCCCCAACATCAGATCTACCCCATCAAGCAGACCCATGGGTCACTTATTCGGTTAGTCAAAGATGATCACACAAACAAGCAATCCCTCCTCTTTTGTGAAACGAATTTGAGACAAGCTTGTGTACTGGTGACAATATTCTGTCACGACAGGTATCGTATAGGCGGAATGATGAATAAAGAACCATTTGCATCTCGACAACAAGGTTTATGGTGATCAGAAGTTTGAAAGATTGTTCTAATTTTCTGCAACCGTGTAGATTACGTAAACTAGAGCCTCGTTTTTTTAAAACATAGAAGCTGATCAGAAGTTGAAAAATCGAAAAACAAAGTCCAGGCGTGATCGTAATCAGATAGCATTTCTACATAGTCTATGCAATATGTCAATCCAACGTTAATATGTGATAGGTATTGAAATAAGATATACGAGATACTAATAAGCTGATTGAGATTAAACATGGCGCACATTAGAGTTGAGCAATTTCTTCTGTCGCGATCATAGTTTATTACCGCTTCCAATATCTGCATTTCAGTTCTTTCTGCGACTCCTTGAGGCTTGGAGTTCTAAAACTTGAATCTCAGTTGTTTTGCTGGAGCTTCCAGAATCAAAATGCGAACCTTGGCGTTCTTGCTGTAGGGTTGACAGAGTGTTCAAACGCGACTCAGAGGCCATTCCCGCCAGTCTAATGGATTTTAATTGTTTTTTGGATGTTATATGTTGACTCATTTTGGGAAATGGTTGTTCGTTTTTAACGCAAGACCCAAAAGAGCCATCCTGTGAGAGTAACCCGTTGCTCCCTAATGCAGTACTCTCAATAGTGCTCTTCAATTCAGTGTCAACCATCTCTGCTTGGTGAGAAAACTGTCCCTTTGTCCTCCTCTCCATAGGATTTGAAGCAAAGATGCAGAAAGAATCATTTTGAAGAGCAGGTAAGTCTCCTGTATCGGTCACCTTCCAGATATATGCAAAAGAAACCACAGGGATTCCCCAAGTTTTGGCGGCTAATACCTTATTCATGGTCTTAGATAATGGGGCCTCGAGCTCCATCGGACAGGGAACTGATAGTAAACTTTTATAGTCATTGTCAAAAATAGTTGGGGAGTGTTGTTCCGTGAGACCTATGCTTGTGATATTGATGACCAAGAGATCACTGGTTTGGTCAAAAGTTCGAGTGGGGCAACAACCAAGAGATTTCAGCACCTTCTCTACGTGTAGAAGCTCTATGCCCACAAATCCTGAGAATGCAACTTTTAAACTTAATTTGAGAGTGGTATGTATCCTGGGCACCGACCACTGATCAAAGCATAACTTGGAATAGTGTAAACTTCTTTCGATAAACCACTCATTGAGAATTTTTATCCCCTTCAAGTCTGCAAGATTCTTGAGTTTTCCGGGGACATCGGAATAAGAGTAGTAAGATGGTACAACGATGATATTCGCACTAGTATCAGGCACGATATCGCCACCTTCATCCGATATCACGGATTTCAACTTCAAAAACTCGTTTTCAGAGAAACCACAAAGGTAAAATCCAATTTTGTTGAAAATTTGACTACCACTATGATGCAAGGCGGTCGATAAGTTGGCATGATGAGCAGAATTGGGCGACATAGAAGGATGGTGTTGCTCTCGAACAACCAGTTCGGAATTCTTATCGGGAAATATTGTATCATTTTCTGGCCTTACGCACACTTGTTGGAACGGTGACCTATCCAACTTATGCCAAACTAGACAGCTGCCCCAACCAATCATCTCGGGTTTGACTGTGGTGATATCGTAATACTTCCATTGTAGTGCAGCTCCTCGTTCGGCACTATCAGTAACCCATTTGGGATGGACAACTGGAATCCCCCATTCAATGGCCTTTTCATATCTTTTACCTGACTTTTCAATGCTGACGACAACCTTGTGGGAGGGTGTTAAAGATTCAGTGGGGTTACCTCCTAGATCTACGATAATTTTGGCAATAACGTCTCGATGGAATTGCGGTGAAGTTATATTAGACAGCCTGGAGAGACATATCGACATTCCATGGAATGGGCTCAAGAGAAAATTATCGATAATAGATGGGTCTATGTCTTTGTTCTGGGTCCAAAGGTCATAAATAGTGTTGACTGTATCAGGTAAAACAAATTTAATATCAGATCGTCTCTGAGCACAAAAATGGTATTTTGGGGTATCAATGCTTCCAACTAACAAGACATTTATATCAGCTAGAAGATCATTATGAAAAGTACCGCCCAGCATCTCAATCTTCCACGCCAAAGTTGATCTTTGAGCAGTATTGATAGAGGTGCTGCAAAATTTGAGCCCGTGAAAAGGGAGACCATTATAAGTTTCCATCTTTCACCAGATTCTCAAACACATCTTATATTCACTGCGTTGTGACAAGCTTGAATGAAAGCTTTGGTTTAAGAGATCAAGTTTTTGAAGTGCAATCTCACACAATAATTTGGAAATATTGTAATTATTACGATCTAACCAAAAACTTGGCTAGTATGAATACAACATTGTGGCTAGTGCAAAAATGTGTTTTTTTTTTGAGCAGTCAGTCTTTCGACGAACATACTTACTGCGAAAAACCATCCTTCAAAATAGGGCCTCTAATCAATAATGCCACAATCTGCATTTCCGGCTTCACGACAGGATTTTGTTGCCAAAGTCAGGTATTTGAATGATCTCCCTCCACCGCCATGTCCCCCGAAAATGGTAGAGCTAGAGTCATCATTGGAAGGTGACCCTTTAACGGCCTCCTCGCTTCTTTCCTCAGTTTTCCGCAAAGATCACTTTAGTAACTTAGTGACTCTGGATGACGATTTGGGATTACATTTGAGTTTGCTAGACAACCCCAAATGTATTGAAGAAAATACGTTGTCATCAATATCTGCACTATCACCAGAGTTTGGAAATAGCTCTATGCTTCATCCCGAAGACAGAATTTTACTGACAGATCCAACAAGAACCGTTGCTTCTAAAGAAGATAGCGTCAGTTTCTTGCGCAGGACTCAATACATTTCTTCCGACAGGACATCCGCCCATATGCCCTCATATTCGGATTCATCCTTGTCCAAGTTCCGAATGAGAAAGCGGGAGGACTTTGATGCTAAATCTGAGCTTCGAAGAGTTGAAAGGATGTTTGCTGATAGTGAAAAACATGAGAACGCTCGAGAATTGCTACATCCATCAAAAAATAATTTAAAAGCTAAAAAAGTTTGGAGTTTACTGCCAGACACATCCATGCTAGACCAGAGCTTTTATGACATAAAGTTTTCAAGCTCATCTTCTCTTAAGAAAGAGAGAACGAACAAACGGAAAGCTGAAGAGCCGTTGGATATCAAAGCGCCGCTTTTTAAATCAATTTCTCTTAGTGAAACCACAAATTTTATGACGTTGTACACTGCAAATGAGAACGATTGTGACCTTGTGAACACCTTGCTCAGAGACACTACAGAAAATGCCCCAGTTTCGTCTCCAGAGGAAGCCAAACCATCAAGTGATAAAATTTTCACATATCGTAAATTAAGGGATTACGATAGCAATTCGAGAACGTCCAGTAGTGCTGGATTATTTCGCCAACTATGCATCACTTTTGATGAAAAAACTTCAACTGCTCTATTTGTTCCAATAAAGGGGAAGATTGAACTCAAGAAGCGCCGCATCGACAACATTATAGAACCGAAGCTTAGGGCTCTCAGTTACGATGTGATCAATCTCAATATCAGAGAGCCAACTAGAACAGAAATTAATGAGCGTGATATACGCAGAAGTACTTTCGACCCCATGGAATTTGGCGCTGACGAAGAGGAAGAAAATGAGGAAGTTGCGAAGGAGGAAGTTACAGTCGATGATACACACCTTGCTTGACGTGATACAGATAAATAGTGTCTGGATTAGCTTGACGTAAACTTCTTGATTGAAAGCTAATACAATTGACTCACACTATAACACATAACCATGATAGAAGACCAAAGACCAATACAATCGGGTAGACCATGAGTAGAATTCGCTTTTCACCATCATTATGATCAAAAGACGATTCTCCAGCCATATCATATATTAATGATGCTGTACCAATCTTTCGACAGTTATTGACAATGGCGAGTATCAACCATGAACATAGAATAGACCATAGAAACATAACGGAATTTATAACAAGCCTCAGCAATTTCCACGAGATGAAAATAGAGCTTAACCCACCAAGTACAATTGGAAATAGTGTATATGAAAGGATGCTCATACATTGAAAAAATGTTAAGCCTATAACACCGGATGTTAGTTGGCCATTATCCGTCATCTGCGAGACGGGGGACACTAGCTGTATGTTGAGCGACAGCACAGCGAGTATTATCCAAATAAGGGAAAAAGATGCGCTGAATATTTGGGAAGTTTCGGAAGAATCAGCCCCACCAGAACTCAACGTTTTACTTTGCAAGTAAGTTATTATCAGGCTGAATGAAAGAACGAATACCAGCGGACCCCATAAATCCCAGTCAAGTATCTTTTGTATGGTCTCCTTCGAATATTCATTGGCGATTTCCGTATTTGGTCTTTCTTCGAAATTAATGTCTTGATTCAAGGAATCTGTGTTCCCCATCATACTTCCTCTTGAGGAAAAATGCTCACTAACTCTGCGAACGAGCATGAGTTTCTGTCGCAATCTAAGCGGCCATAGAATAGAAAGTAGCTTATCTCCAATACTAGACAAGTCTCTGCCTAACGTGGTGAGCACCGACTCATCTAATGTATTTCCACCACTAAACTGATTCTCTCTAATTTTAATGTTGTTGTTCTCCAAGATTGGATCTAAGTAACTCTGAGGTTTGACAAAGCTAGTAAACGTGGAAAAACTGGCAGTGTTAGATAACTGAGGCTGTGCGGTCTCCACTGACGGCGCATTGCGGTGGGAGCTAGGTTTTGGGTTTCCTAAAATTTCCGTTTGAGGGATATCAGGTTTGATCGATATATCAGACTCGTCCTGATCCAACATCTTGTCAAAAGTCAAATTGGCAGGCATAGTGAAGTTCAGCTTGGAACAACGAATCTAAGATGGTATTTTTAAGAGTCGTAAATATTCAAAGTTAAAGACAGCTTGGCCGCATTTTTTTCCTCATAATATTTGAGTTCTGCAGATTATAATAAGGGTGACAAAGTCTCTCATTGAAGTTTGAAGCAAGATACCAAATTGTGATTTTACAAGCAGAATGTTCAAAATGGATCTATCCATGACGATCTTAGAAGACAAAAGTCGACTTACGTAGGATGATGAAGTGCCCCAAAATGACTTCTTATTAGATAGCATGGGATCAAGACGTTTTATTCATCATCAAATTGATATAATTCTGTAACATTATAGGTACATCAATTGAGTATATACATTCACGCTGATTGCACCGTACAATAGCAACTCAACGTGAAAGAATTTTTATACTGAGTTCTCTCAAGCGAAAATGTACATTGCATTTAAGCACATGTCAATTGCAAAAGTAAATACACTTAATGCCCTTTCAAATTCATGAAAACCCAATCGACTCTGAAATTTCAAAATCCACCCTCAAGATATGTCAAGGTGACAACGAAGTTGGCCGTCTAGGTGGATTTATCTCCATTTCCTCATCCGAGCAGGACGAATCGTCAGAGTCAGAACTGAAGACGAATTTTTTGTGATCAAGACTCATCGAGGCCGAGGAACCAGGTATAGAAAACTGGGAGCCTCCAGATTGCTCAGACATTTCATATAGTTGTGGTTTGGACCCGGAACCGAGACTTCTCCTGAGCCCAGTGGGCCCAAGATCTAATCCGCTCAAACCGACTTTGATTGTTGAAAGACTAGCCGATATATTTGAATTTGAACTTGAGGAACCATGTCCAACGCTCGTATTGCGTTTGATCTGGGAACACGATACTGGGCTATTTTCGGGCTGTTGCGGCTTCTGATATCGCAAGGGCTGATCTGATACTTCGCTTGGTATGAATTTTTGCAAATGGGAAGGGATATCCTCATGTACTAGCTGTGATGATGTAGAAGCTGCATTTTCAGTTTCAGATCGTGCACCAACAGGTGAGATAATCAGATTTTCAGGATGTCCATTGGCATCGACATCCATCACGTCCTCAATTTGACAACTTTCCGGTACATCAAACAACTGGACATTTTGTTGGCTATTAATGACAGAATACAATGGATTTGTTGAGTCGTCGTAAACAGTGTTGTAATCATAATAATAATCGTACCCTCGGTTGGTTTTTGTGTTATGTGATACAGTATAGGGATCAGATTCATCATCGTCTGAACAAGTTTTCAGTGTTGTGGCAGGGAGTGGTGCTATAGTTGCAATGGGTTTCAAGTTTCCAGATGATGGAGACACATCTCTAGTGTTAGCACCTGAGGAGTTGCGCGACCAGTTAGGTGGTCTGTGAGATATGTTAGGGGAGGTCACTCTTGTATGTAGCATGAAACCTCCTTCATCATCACCATCATCGTCATCTTCCTCATCATAACCCATATCCTCATCATCATCAATGTTATTTTTTGAGCGTAATATTGTCCGAGAAGGTCCTTCATCATCGGAGTCATTTTGACAGTTAGTATCGGCATCTGACTCGGTGTCATCAATTGCAATACATTGATCAACTCTCATGTTGAAATGAATCTTCCTCTCTTTTTTATTTGCAAGAGGATTTTGCTGTGCTTGACCATCCACTTTATGAACATCCTCACTCGTCTGGTTAGCCGAAAGCGAAAATGGAGAAGCATCTTCATTGTTCGTATGGTTTGTGGAACTATTAGCGGGAGAAGAAGAATCGTTCATTGGATTCGAAAATGGTTCCAAAACCGGACTTCCTTTGAATTTATGGTCATGCTCTTCGAGAAGACTTTGGAGTCTTGAATAAGAAGCATCGCTAATCATTTTTTCAACATTGGAACGCTTTTTCAGTATTGGTTTCAAATGATCAGAATGTTTATCTTGCTCATTATTGTCCCTGTCATCATCTTTCATTGTACTGGTATCTTTGGTAGGAGCTTCGATGTCAACATTACCCTTGGAACTTCCACCAGATGACTCTTGTCTTTTCTTATGCTGTTGTTTTTTGAAATCGACTATATCAAAACCGTACTTGTCCTCTTTGTAAAGTGGTCCATACAACCAAGTAACATCACTTTCCTTACTCCAGTTCAGTTCTGCAGGTGAGATCGTTTTCAGGCCGTTCCGGGCTTGGGCCCATGTTCTCCATGACGCATTCTCAAGTCTTGCAGAGTTTGCAAAATCATTTCTCTTCAAAGTTACGTATCTCCAAGATTTGGATATCTCCAATTCATCCCAGTTGTGGGATAGATAATCGACGTGCTGTTCAGGAGAATGTTGTACGTCAATATCATCGTGTAAGTGCTGTTGAAAGGCTACCGAAGGAACAAGAGTCTCGTTCTGCTTGCCATGTTGGTATCTCTTTAACTGATGTTTTGGAACGAGACTAACAGAATTCGCCGATCCTGTAGAACTCAGGGAATCTTCAGAAAAGCAATTTTCGTCAGATGTCTCCTCACTTTGGAAACTCTGTGGAGAGTAGGAAGGAAATGTCTTTTTGCTCTTCGAAGCAGACGGCACGACACTTGTATAGAATCTAGGCACATTCTCTGTCTCATCGAGTGTTGACTTCATGTTCAATTTGTGCAAAGTTTCATCTGAAACAAAGTCTTTTGAACTTAATCTTGCTTCTTTATCTGGAATAGAATCAGTATCTAAAGAGTGGGTCTGCGTAATAAAATCATCAAGCAGACCCATCGACCTGGTCCTCTTCAACTTGAACGTTGTTTTGTTGAAATGATCGTCATCCTCAGCTTCAATGTGTTGCGAAGTCGTTGGACCTTCATTAAAAACCTCCTGAGACATACTTCGAAAGATAGTTTACCGCAATCTCTGAGCTTATGTGATTCTTGCTTGTAATCGGCTTACACGAAAGATAAGCTGTTGTTCTCACACCTGCTAAACATAAACTGTAGTCTTCCGAAAACAGATAGTAGCAGAGTCAAACGAATTTACCGAAAATGAATTCAGGTCGAGTGTCGTATATTATTATATCGCTTTAATTTTATGGAAACAAAGCTTCAAACTAAATTTTGAAAACCCACGCCCAACCATTTCTTTTGTTTTTTTGAATTGGGGGAACTCGGAAAATAATTTGGAGTAATTCCGCTACACCCATGCACCAGTTACTTGAGTGCAAATATTACAGGTACAAGATAGCAACAAGTCATTTTGAAGCAATCACTTTGTACAGCTAGCAAAGTGTGAGAAAAAAATGAGAGCCTGGTTCACTGCTTGTGGACACCTGACCTTATGAGCACATTCCCGAGGCTCAATTTATTCGTTGGAGTCCAGCTCAGAGTTACAAGAAATACTTGATTTTAACTATGACAGCCACCTTCTATCTAATCTTTGCAAATTTTGATATCCTTCTACGGATCCATCAAAACTCAGTCAAAATAAAGAGGAAGGTGTCTCCACAAAATTCGACTGAGCTACTGCAATCCTGTCACCAAAATCTGGGCATTAAATTTTTGATCTTTTGTTTTGTGTGGAGACAAACAAGTCTAATTTGAACAGTTTACTGAAAAGTCAACAGGTTGGAGATTATACAGAGTTGACAAATATTACTCCGATCTAACTGTCAACATATATTGTGCCGGTCCTAAGCTGGGATTTTTAGCGTTTTCGACTTAAGTTATCAGCAACCCGCATTACTAAAATTTGGAAACAATCTCATCTACTGCAATAGCTTAAAGTGCACGTAAAGCCTTTGATATTGTTTATTATCTACTTAGCTCCAACCAAATTTATATGGTGCAGAAAATAAGAGGCTTGCCATTACCAATTATAAGGAGTGCTTGGTTGTTTTTTATCCGAAAATGTTTGGGGCTATTGTGTGCGTGGAAATTTTCGGAAAACATAATTCTACATCAGGAAACTGCAAGTTCAAAATAGGTCTCATGCGAAGCATGTGGCGAAGCTGCGTGGTTTAATTCGTCCATAATTCGGCGCACTTTAAAACAGGTTGAAATCCTATATTTATATTTACAAGTTCAAACTTTCTCTCCTTTAAAACAATCAAGAGCTATTAACTATTAAGATTACACGGTCATTTTTCCAACTACTTACATTCCTTATCTTGCTGTTATAGTGCCCGTTTGAAAACCTAAAGGATATCCAATAGTTCGTTTTATTCAGTTCATTTGAAAATCGTAAGGTAAGTTGAATACCAAACAAAGAGAGCATCCATGGGTTGAGAAGCGAAAGAGCATTCAAAAGCAGTTACATCAGTAACAACGTGTCATACAATTGCATGGGGCATTCACATTAGGTTTTTTCATGTCGCTGAGCTATTTCGTGAGACAACTGACAACTGACAACTGTAATAATAAGTGCTAGACGCGTTTGCAGCGGTTTGTATTATTTCCTAGGCGAGAGCTTTCAGAGAACTCTCCGAGGAAACACATGATTTCAATTGAATATCAGCCTATTGCCGAAATGCTGTGGTGCAATTGTGCACAAATTACTAGTCACATGAGCGAGTGATGATTGATTAGTTTTTCGCACCAAGATGGCTGGTCTGTCGGTTCAAAATGTCTTGTTTTGGGTCGTGCAGCTAACGGAATGAAATAAAAACAAACAGTCACACACCGGACACCACGATTACCTAATTCACGCGCCACACCCTTCCGCAATAGGCTGAATTTCGCTGATCAATAGGCCGCAGCAAAGTCGAAGGAACGTTTTATTGCGCGCGACCATGCATATTTCCACGAAACAAGGCTCAAACATAAACAACAAAACCAAAACGCGACTTAAGAAAAAGTACCCCTGCCTGCACATCCTTTTTGCTTAGCTGCTATGATTTAAACAAGCTGAATTCCATTTTCTGTCCAGCACTTCCCTTCTCTTCTCGCGAACCTCTTGCTCTGGCGCCCTTTAATGAAACTAACATTATTTTCTAGCTGAGTTCCAAAATGAAAATTACTACTTCAACATTGTTAGCCATAAGTGCCACGCTAATAAAATCAGCTCATGCTGCTCCAGCACCAAAAGCTGGAGATGTTGCCAACACAGAAGATTGCACCACGACTGCTAAAAGCTACCATGCTCATCATCAGCACAAACGAGCTGTTGCCTATGATTATGTTTACGTTACTGTCACTGTTGACTCGGCTGGGAACACCGTGTCTCCAACAGTTGAAGCATCGCTTGAAAGCAAAGATATTGACCCAGCAACATCTGCCTCATCTTCGAGCTCTTCATCATCCTATTCCTCAACCACTGATGGCTCTGTCAGCACCAGCTCGTCTTCTACCTCGAGCACCAGCTCGTCTTCAAGTACTTCGAGCTCCTCTTCCGGATCCTCTAGTGGCATAAGTGGCGATCTATCTGCCTTCTCAGATCCAACTGAAAAATTTGAGGATGGAACTATCTCTTGCTCTAGTTTCCCATCTGGTCAAGGTGTGATCGCATTGGACTGGCTTGGATTTGGTGGATGGTCTGGTATTTATCATCCATCTGACACTTCCACAGGTGGTTCATGTACTGAAGGCTCCTACTGCTCGTATGCATGCCAACCAGGTATGTCTAAAACCCAGTGGCCTTCTGATCAACCATCTGACGGAAAATCTGTTGGTGGTCTTCAATGTAAGGAAGGTAAACTTTACAGAAGCAATCAAAATTCAGATTACCTATGTGAATGGGGTGAAGACTCTGCTAGAGTTGTTTCCAAACTTGACGAGTCTGTTGCTATTTGCAGAACTGATTATCCGGGAACTGAAAACATGGTGATTCCAACTGTGGTCGAAGCAGGCGGCGAGAACATTTTGACAGTGGTTGACCAAGATACATACTATCAATGGCAGGGCAAAAAGACGTCTGCTCAATACTATGTTAACAATGCTGGTGTGTCATACGAAGACGGTTGTATCTGGAGCGAAGCTGGAACCACTGTCGGAAACTGGGCACCTTTGAACTTTGGTGCAGGATACACAAATGGTATATCTTACTTGTCACTGATTCCTAATCCGAACAACCTCGAGGCTGCCAATTTCAACGTGGAGATTGTTGCTTATGATGACGACAGTGTGGTTACCGGAGAATGCTATTATGAGAATGGCTCCTATAATGGAGATGGAAGTGACGGATGCACAGTTTCCGTTACCAAGGGTAAAGCCAAGTTTGTCCTTTACAACTAAACTTGATTGCCCTTGTCTTCAATTCTTGAAACATTTCGCTTAGCCGTTTTGTTGAATAGCAAGGCGCTTGAATTTCAAATTTCCTCAGATGTGTGTTTACGTTTCTTAGAACATTAAAATTGTAATATTGAAATATATTGTGTGTGTAACTTTTTTTTTTTTTTGATTATGTAACTTTCAAAAATTTTTTTTATAAAATAGGTCTGCAAGAAGTACTGCTCGAGCCATGGACACACAGCAAAGTAATAAGCCTCACAGGTCCAATTCGAAAAGGACAACAGCGAAAATGAAGTTGAGCTCGCAGGGACAGAACGCGAAAGCTTTCGCGGTTTCAAGGCCCGGTAAACTACAGAAACAGGCCACAAGATCAAGCGATCTTAATGAAAAAAAACTACATGTTCCTATGATTGATAGGAGTCCAGATGATGACCCTCCACCTGTGATTGTTGCTGTGGTTGGTCCAAAGGGGACCGGAAAGACCACTTTGATTAGATCTCTGATACGAAGATTAACGAAGACTACATTAACAGATATTAAGGGTCCTATTACTGTCGTGAGTGGCAAAAGAAGAAGGCTCACTTTTATCGAATGTGCTAATGATCTCAACTCAATGATAGATATTGCTAAAGTTGCAGATCTGGTTTTGCTCATGATCGATGGCAATTTTGGATTTGAGATGGAAACAATGGAATTTTTGAATATTGCACAACATCACGGCATGCCTAAAATTCTTGGAGTAACGACTCATCTTGATCTTTTCAAAAAGCCAGCTACTTTGCGGGCCTCGAAGAAGAGATTAAAACACCGCTTTTGGACCGAAGTTTATCAAGGCGCAAAACTTTTTTATCTATCGGGGGTGATTAATGGCCGCTACCCTGATAGAGAAATTCTGAATCTTACACGTTTTATTTCCGTGATGAAATTCAGACCTCTGAGATGGAGAAATGAACATCCATATCTGTTAGTTGACAGAATCATAGATCTGACGCATCCTTCTTTGATAGAAAAAAATCAGAAAGTCGATCGAAAGGTCGCTGTTTATGGATATGTTCATGGCACTGCATTGAAAGCAGAGAATCAACGAGTCCATATTGCCGGTGTAGGTGATTATACGATTTCTCATGTGGAGAAATTACCAGACCCTTGTCCCACACCTTTCTACGAGCAAAAATTAGAAGAAATTGAACAGGAACAAAGGAGGGATACAGAACAGAGTGGGCAAAAGAGTGTCTTAAGGCGTGGAAGAAGAAAGCGATTGGAGGATAAGCAAAAAATTATCTATGGGCCAATGTCAGATGTTCAGGGGGTTTTAATAGATAAAGATGCAGTCTACATTGACGTTGGAAGTGAATCATTCAAGGAGGGAGCTGATCATGGCCTTGGCGAGAAAATGGTGACCAGCTTACAGAAGGCCAGTGAGAGAATGGATGCAAGATCATTCGGTGAGGTCCAGTTGTTTAGTGATGCCCCTGAATCACTTGCAAACCACGTGCGAAATGTTGAAGATGAGGTTCTCAGACAAGAAAGTGGAAGAAAAGAGCTTAGAGAGGCTCGTCCTTATAAGTTTGATGAGTTAGAGATTTCTGATGACGCAGAAGTTTCTTCTAGTGATGCAGAATCCCAAGACGAAAGCGACAATCTAGAAAATCTCAACTTTCGAGACGATATCCGGGAGTCTTCTCAAACGCCAACGGAACTTGAACAAGCAAACCTCGAATCTGATTCTGATTTTGATCTATCGGATGATGAGTCGTTGGAGGCTAAATCTTACTGGCAAAAAATTGGCTCGAAACTGAATAGCAATGAAGGGAGAAGGACATGGGATATCAACAAGTTGTTGTATATGGATAACATTGACCCCATTGACGCAATATCCAGATGGAGGAAAGAAGAAGAAGAGCCGGAATACTCGAGCTCCATCGAAGATGGAGATGCTGACGACAAAGAAATTCATGACACGGGTGATCAGGATTCAGACGAAGATGAGAATTTTTTTGTAAAAAAGGCTCTTTCCGATAACTTGATTCAGAGTGATAGTACTCCTAACGGAATCATCACTACAACCAGCAAATTGCATGACAAATGGCTCTCAAATGATTCCGCTTTAGGCAGGCTGAAAAGCCGGTTTTTTGTTTCTCCAAAGCAAAGATTGAAAGAGCTGGATGCCTACGAGACTGACCCAGAAGAGGAATACGGAGATTATGAAAATCTGGAGAGTGAGGAGGAAGATTCAAGCACTACTTCTGAGGACTCTTCCGGAAATGATGCGGGTGATGATTTTTCTGGTTTTAATGCTGAACCTACAGACATTCAAAATACAATGGATGTTGGTTCAGCTAGTGAAGACCAATCTAGCGATATGGGTTTTGAGCGGCAGAGGGAGCGCAACGCGAAGAGAAAAGAGAAACTGAGACAACAATTTGAAGAAGAGGAAGATTTAACGAATAACAATGATATATTTGATGAAACTGATACATGGTATGACTACCAGAAGGCAAAGATGGCTAAACAACTTGAGATTAATAAGGCTGAGCTTACCGACATGTCAGAAGACGTCAGGACACATATAGAGGGTTTCACCGCAGGGTCGTATGTCAAATTGACATTCAATAATTTACCAATGGAAGTAATAGAAAATTTTGATCCAAAATACCCTTTGGTTATTGGTGGCCTTTTACAAACTGAAGATAGATTTGGATTTATTAACGCAAGAATCAGAAGGCACAGGTGGCATAAAAAGGTTTTGAAGACTAACGACCCGCTGATCCTATCTTTAGGATGGAGGAGATTTCAAACACTTCCAATTTACACAACATCTGATTCAAGAACTAGAAATAGAATGTTGAAGTATACCCCCGAACACACATACTGCTTTGCTACTTTCTATGGACCTTTGGTTGCACCGAATACTACTTTTTGTGGTGTTCAGGCAGTTTCAAAGGAGCTCACAACTGGTTCTTTTAGAATAGCTGCTACCGGTATTGTTGAGGACTTGAATGCTGATGTGGAGATTGTGAAGAAACTGAAGCTTGTTGGACACCCTTATAAAATTTTCAAGAACACCGCATTCATCAAAGATATGTTTTCTTCTGCTTTGGAAGTCGCAAAATTCGAAGGAGCCACTATCCGAACAGTATCCGGACTTCGAGGAGAAATCAAAAGAGCTCTTTCCAAACCAGAAGGCCATTTTAGAGCCACTTTTGAGGATAAAATTTTGATGAGTGATATCGTTTTTTTGAGGACCTGGTACCCAATCAAGCCAAAAAGGTTTTATAACCCCGTGACATCTCTGCTTCTATCTGACAAGGAGAATTGGAGAGGTATGAAGCTTACAGGGACTTTGAAGGCGGAAAATAACATATCAGCGGTGTCAGATCCTGATTCAGAATACAAGAAGATTGAACGAAAAGAACGAAAATTCAATCCAATCAAAATTCCTCGCTCCATTCAAGCGAACCTACCTTATAAATCTCAGTTGCACCAAATGAGAAAACAGAAGAGACAAGGATATTTGCAAAAGAGAGCAGTCGTTGTAGGAGGTGAAGAAAGAAAAGCAAGAAGCATTGTTCAAACCGTTCAAACTATTAAAAAGGATAAAGACCAGAAACGTTTAATGAAAAAACAGGAAAAAAATGCCGAAAGACTTAGAAAGCTGGCAAAGCTGGAGGAAGCTAAAAGAGATAAGGAGAAGCAACGAAAGAAGGAGTTTTTCTCTCAAAGTAAGAAGCGAAAATTGGCAGGAGCCAGCCCTGCCTCCAGTGATGCATTCGGTAAGAAAAGGAAAAGCTAATGTAAGTATAAAGAGTATCCAGCAATTGTATAACAGCCCATCTCGAACAAGTCGTCGAAATTGCAATACCGACTATATTAAAGTTATTACTTAGTTTAAATGTATTGTGATAACCATCTGAATCCTTCACCGTAACCTTGTCTCATGACGATTGAGCACATGAAAACCTCAACCGGTCTTGTGTCGGTAAGTTGGACTCTGTCTTTACCGGTTGTGTTGTACAAACCCAAGAAGTGTCTCAGTTCATTTTCACTAACAGCTTTTGGAGAGTCAATCTTATTGCCGAGAATCAAAAATGGCACTTTAGCCAACTCTTCGATGGCAAATAAAGCATCCAATTCAGCCTTTGATTCTTCAAATCTTTCGGAATCAGCAGCATCAACTAAATAGACAATGCCATTGACTTCAGGAAAATAATCTTTCCATAATCTTCTAGCTTGTTGGTGACCCCCAAGATCGAATGTAGTGAAACGAACATTACCGATAGAAAGCTCTTCGGATGTGGGATGTAAAGTCGGTTGCAAAGTGGCCATACGATCATTTTTTAACATATGGAGCAATGTCGTTTTGCCTGCATTATCTAAACCCAAAAATAGTAGCTTAGCATGTTTGTTCCATAATCCTAAAGAAGCTAAAACATCTTGAACTGTAATGCTCAATGCACAAATAAGCACAGAATAGTGCTTATTTGTACAAGACCCTGTTAGTATTTATCTTGGATGATTGTTGGGTTCCAACTTACACCACTCAAGAATCCACATTTCGCTTGATATATACTATCTTATAACTTTAGCTATCAAATGACGAAATTAATGCTAAATAAAAAACAAGAATCAATTCGATAAATGTCTTCGTTAAGTCTCTCAGAATCCGACAGGGGTTATGAGCGTTCACTGAAAGGTTCCCACTCATCTGTATGTGAGGCTTACATAATCACAATTAACGAAACAGAAATTTAATGAACACGAAAACAACAAACTATTTGTTGCTCGTAATAGCTCTCTTTCATAAGCTATTTTCATTCACTTTATCTCTTGTTGGTTTTTGAATTACTGAGAACTGCTATGAAGCTGGATATTAAGGTACGTTCAATTTAATAGCGCTCTATTACTGACAACCTAAAAGAAACTTTCAAGTACCAGGTCAGATCGAGTGAAGGGCATCGATTTTCACCCTACGGAGCCTTGGGTTTTGACAACTCTTTACAGTGGAAAAATAGAAATTTGGTCTTATGAAACTGGATCAGTCGTCAAAGCAATTGATGTTACCAATGTCCCTGTTAGAGCAGGGAAATTCGTCGCCCGCAAAAATTGGGTTGTCGTTGGTTCTGACGATTTTCAGATTAGAGTTTACAACTATAATACTGGTGAACGCGTTGCTCAATTTGAAGCTCATCCTGACTACATTAGGTCCATTGCAATCCACCCCACTAGATCGTACGTTTTGACTTCGTCGGACGATTACACTGTCAAGCTTTGGAATTGGGACAATAATTGGAAATTGGAGCAAATTTTTGAAGGACACCAGCATTATGTGATGTCTGTCGCTTTCAATCCCAAAGACTCTAACACTTTTGCGTCTGCTTGTCTGGATAAAACTGTGAAAATCTGGTCTCTGGGATCTAAGGTTCCAAATTTTACACTTCTTGCGCCCGAATCGAAAGGTTTCAACTATGTTGATTACTATCCACATGGAGACAAGCCTTATTTGATCACTTCTTCTGATGATAAGTCGGTCA
The DNA here is from genome assembly GCF_001664045.1 of Ogataea polymorpha. Taxonomy (NCBI): domain Eukaryota; kingdom Fungi; phylum Ascomycota; class Pichiomycetes; order Pichiales; family Pichiaceae; genus Ogataea; species Ogataea polymorpha. The sequence continues at coordinate 921,845 of NW_017264698.1, read as the reverse complement.
AGGTTTGGGATTATCAAACGAAGTCCTGTGTTGCAACATTGGAGGGACACTCTTCCAATGTGTCGTTTGCGGTTTTTCATTCCGAATTACCTTTGATCATCTCTGGATCCGAAGATGCTTCCATCAAAATCTGGAATTCAAATACCTATAAGTTAGAAAAGTCGCTGAATTACTCGATGGAGAGAGCATGGTGTGTGGCAACAAAGAAAGGTTCAAGTTTGATGGCTGTAGGTTTTGACACTGGTCATGTTGTCGTCAAATTGGGTGATGATAAGCCTTTATTATCCATGGACCCTATGGGCAAAATCGTCTACTCGAAACATACTGATATATACAGCTCGGTGATCAAGGCTTCTGATGCGCAATTAGGAGATGGAGAAATTCTGCCCTTGACTCATAAAGAGCTAGGAAGTATTGAAATATTTCCAAGTACATTGAAACATTCTCCAAATGGAAGGTTTGTCACGGTTACCGGTGACAACGAGTACATTATTTACACTGCACTTGCATGGAGGAATAAGATGTATGGTCCAGCGTTGGATTTCGTTTGGGCGCAGGATTCTAATTATTATGCTATCAGAGAATCGGCATCCTCAGTCAAAATATACAAAAACTTTAAAGAGAAAACAAGTGGCCAAATCGATCTAATCTATGCCGCTGACAAGCTTTTTGGTGGAACTTTGTTGACTGTCAAATCCGATGGGTTTGTGTCACTCTACAATTGGGACACGGGTGACTTGGTTAGACGAATTGATGTTGAAGCGGAAGATGTTGTCTGGTCAGAAAATGGTGAATTGATGCTTATTGTTTCGAGCGAAACTGCTTATGCACTTAGGTTCGACAAAGACATCTTTCAAGAACACCTGAATAACGGAACGATTGATCCACAGGAGGGATGCGAGGATTGCTTCGAGGTTCTGTACGATGTTCAGGATCAAATAGTGAGCGGTCAATGGGTGGGTGATGTGTTTATTTACACCTCATCTTCGAATAGGCTCAACTATCTTGTTGGAGGATCCATCAACAACTTGGCTCACTTTGACAAAACAATGTATTTGTTGGGATATTTACCGAGAGACAATAAGGTTTATGTTGCTGACAAAGACATCAACATCTTATCTTATTATTTGTCACTATCTGTCTTAGAGTTCCAGACAGTTGTTTTGCGTGGCGACCTTGATCAGGCAGATGAGTTGATGGCGAATATCGACCCTAAAGACATCCCAAAGATTGCCAGATTTTTAGAACAACAGGGTTTCAAAGAAAAAGCGTTAGAACTAACAAACGATTCTGAGCAGAAGTTTGAGTTAGCGATCGAAACACTGAATCTCACTCTTGCGCAAGAAATTGCGGAGCAAGACAACAGTCCTCACAAGTGGAAAAAGCTGGGGGATATTGCCATGGCTAATTGGAATCTAAAGTTAGCTAAGGAGGCTTTCATCAGATGTAAAGACTATGCATCTCTTTTACTTCTTTACATCTCAGTTAATGATGTTGCTGGCCTGAAGAAATTGAGCGACGAGTGTGTGATCGCTGGAAAATTCAACTTAGCATTTTCCTCTGCATGGGCTGCATCGGACCTGTCCACTTGTTCTGAAATTCTTCTAAAGACGGACAGGCCTGCAGAGGCTGTTTTGTTGAGCAAAGCCTATGAAAAAAATAATACTATTGATGACAAATTATCTCAATGGAAACTTTATTTAAATGGAATAGGAAAAGAGAGACTTAGCTCAAGACTGCTTGATATGAAGCAGAACAAAAGTGAAGCAGCTGTTGAAAAAACAGAGGAAACCCTCATTGATTTAGAAGAAGAGTAAATTGATGAAACAGTCGGTATTTGAATTAAAGAAATGAGTGCATTTGAGGAATAATATACATGACAATAAATTAGGTAGTATAGTGCGATGTTCGATGCCTCGTCTCTTGAGCATATGCGTAGTCGATAACCAACCGTTTGTTGATTGAGGTCACTTGAATGTGTAAATTTGAAGGTCGATCAAAACAGAGTCTATTATTATGCGGCTCGAAAAACCTCTTTTTTATCGACGAAGTTGTCGACCTTGTCCAAGCAAACAAAATAGCATTCCTTGGATTCTGGCCTGCATGCTTTTGGTTTGAAACGGAAGACTTGGCGGAAAACGTGTGTCAACCTTTCTTCAAGGAATTTATCGTCCTTACCGGTAAAAAACTTGAACACCGAATTGCCACCCTTTTTCAATAAATCTATGGATGTTATCAGGGCAGCGTCACATAAATCCATTGACATGGCATGGTCTCTGAACGATAAACCTGAAGTATTAGCCATCCTTATGTATGGCATGTTAGTAGTCTGATTTGCAAATCCTCCTATTTGAGGAAAGGGAACGTACATATCACTTAAAATCACATCCACAGGTCTGTATAACTCATCGTAGTAAACATTCTCCAATGTATGATCCTGTTCGGTTTTTTCAAGCCTGCTTAATTCAGATTCTGAGTCTATGACTGACTTAGCTTGTATTTCGAAGGCCGATTGGTTACTGATCACCTCAATTGGCTGAAATTTCTGTTTCAATTTCTCCATCTCAACAACTTTGAAGTGTTCCTTTATGCTTTCATGGGTCTTCTTACTCAAGATATTTGCTTGCATAGAAGACGATCCGTTAGGAGGTTGATATACGAGCAGATCAACCCCAAGAATATTTGAACCTTTCCGACAGCGCTCCAGGGCAACTTGACTCCATGCTCCTGGAGCCGCACCAAGATCGAGTACGTTGGAAATCCGTTTTTGGGAAAATATTTTAAACTTCTCATCGATCTGAAGGAGTTTAAACGCGGCTCTTGACTTGTAATCGTAATGTTTTGCGTCGCGCGTGTACAAATCGGTCCGTTGTCTTTGAATCCATCTGTGAGAAGAACCTGATTTCTTTGAGTACCTTCTCGTCAGCCAAATAAACCACATTGATTTCTTATGAGTATACATCCTGTGGGTGACTTCGGTGCCCACTGAAAGAAGCACCCTAGTCATATTTCATTTAGATAAAAATTGCTTAAAACATAATACACAGCCTTGACAATCCAAAACGCGTTTACACATCACGTGATAAAACAAAAGCTTGTAACCCTCAAGATGAATGAAAAAAAATTGAGCTAGAATAAATTTTCATCTTACTATTGTCGAACAGACCGAAGCAGAACGGTATTACCTATTAGTAGGGAGACAGTAAATAAGCCAAATGTCTAAAGTCAGCGCTACCCAAGTGAGAGAGAATGTCAAGGAGATCCTCAAATACTCCAACGAGACCAAGAAGAGAAACTTTTTGGAGACCGTTGAGTTACAGGTTGGTCTGAAAAATTATGACCCTCAGAGAGACAAGCGTTTCTCTGGTACTTTAAAACTGCCACAAGTGCCAAGACCAAACATGACCATTTGTATTTTTGGTGATGCTTTTGATGTTGACAGAGCTAAGTCGCTTGGTGTTGATGCTATGTCTGTTGATGACTTGAAGAAGTTGAACAAGAACAAGAAGTTGATCAAGAAGCTGGCCAAGAAGTACAATGCTTTCATTGCTTCTGAAGTTTTGATCAAACAAGTGCCAAGATTGTTGGGCCCTCAGCTATCTAAGGCTGGTAAGTTCCCAACTCCAGTCTCCCACAATGACGACTTGTATTCTAAGGTCACTGATGTTAAATCCACCATCAAATTCCAGCTGAAGAAAGTTTTGTGCCTGGCCGTTGCTGTTGGTCACGTTGAGATGGAGGAGGATGTTCTTGTCACTCAAATTATGATGGCCATCAATTTCTTGGTCTCCTTGTTGAAGAAGAACTGGCAAAACGTTGGCTCACTTGTCATCAAGTCCTCTATGGGTCCTTCTTTCAGACTTTATTAACTCTAGTATAATTTTAATAAAGTAACTCTCAAGGCTCGAGAAAGATCATGTTTGAACTGGTTTAAATCAAAATTTTTGTAGAAAAATCAGTTCAGCTTTGAGTTAAATTTGCATCGCCCTCTATAAGCTTTCAAATTGAGCTGTATAAGCAGCCAAATGCACTAATCTATAATGTCAGAATCCGAAACAGACATTTCCTTGGAGTTCCTCGGGGAGAAAACCGTGAACAATGAGCATCATGTGATTAGTCTAGATAGTGATGAGGATAGTGCTGAGCTACAAGTCAGGCATGAGACATCCCGATCTAAAGAAGGTACTTCAAAACGCAGATTGGGGGAAATTCTAATCGATGCAGAAGAACACGGACTGAAGAGACCTACAATACGCTCTTTTTTTGAAAGCGAGCAAGATATACCGAGATTTCAGTCTCCGATCAGACTTATTTCCAACGATCCATACTGCAGGGTGTTTCCACCATCATCTAACAAGCATACTGTTACTTTGTTTGATTTGGTGGGGTCCAGGATACTTCAAAACAGTTACCAATTTAATATGCTTGTGGACTGCGAATTTTTGCTACCTTTCTTCAAAGCAGACCCCTTGAATTTTGAGCTTACTCTCATTGGTGTGCAATCCAATTTTGCAGTTGAAGAGAATCACCGTCTTCAGTATCGAATTAAAACAGTGGACGTATCTACAAAATTGTCCAAATGGGGAACCCATCATTCCAAAGTGATGATCAATTTCTTTCATGATGATACATGTCAAATCGTCATCCACACCATGAATCTTACTCACACGGATTATCTAGCTCAAACTCAAATGTGCTGGATATCTCCAAGGTTAAGAAAGCTAAATTCTCATGCTGACACAAATGATGAAAAAGAGACTCTTGATCCAATCTACGATGTTGGCATTATTTTCAAAAGAGACTTTTTACAGTACCTCTACACATACGAAGACTCTGTGGTGTCTTCATTAGCTGTGAAGTTGAAAGCGTTTGATTTCTCTCCCATTGATGTAGCCTTTATTGGTTCAAGCCCGGGACGTTATGAATTCAACTTGAACGACAGCACAAAAACGCATTTAGATTCCGTACGTGACAGACCGCTGTATGGTTATGGAAGGTTACGTCAAGTCCTGGAACGATATAAATTGACTACCCCAAATGACGCAAAATTTATAATGCAAGTATCGTCGATAAGTGCGCCGCTAGATAACAAGCATACAAACATTGGCACACACATTTTGTCGAGTATTGTGGAAGGATCGCAGGTAATTGTCAAGCAGCCAAATCACAAGTTTGGAATGAAAACTGGGGTTGAAATAAATGTTATTTGGCCAACAGAGAACGAGATTTTGAATGCACATTATGGCCACATATCAGGACACGCAGTGATGTTCAAGTCAAGAGCAAGCAATGGTTGGTACGCTTATGAGAATCAAGCTAAATTTCTTAGATCATTCTTTTACAGATGGTCTTCCAAATCAGCTTCTCAATCTATTGCCGGAAGGAGTAATTTATCGCCGCATGTCAAATCTTATTGTGTGACGAAAAATGACTTTGAGACGTTAGAGTGGTTCCTTTTAACTTCGGCCAATCTTTCGAAACAAGCATGGGGGGCACCTGACCGTGGATATGGAGCTGCTTTTCAAAGTGACTCGCAGACCAAACATGTCTACACAGTGAAATCTTTTGAGGCAGGCGTTCTTATTATCCCTGCATGCATAAAGGCAAAATACAAAATAAAGAAAGCGTTTGCGCTGACCCCTGTTCAAGGAACAGACTTCTATGAAGGTGTGAACGATGACACTGTACACTACCCGATCAGACTACCTTATGACACTCCTTTAAAAAAGTACTCAGACAATGATCGTCCATGGACGACAGAAAAACTGGAAGAGATTTACAACACAAGCTAGGTAGTCAACCGTTTATTGGTCTATATCAAAATCTATCATGACTCAAGCTTTTAGATTTTTGTGGCCGCAGTGGTACAAAGACCGAGGATTGACGACATGCAGCAGCTGAGACAGGTAGTTATTATATTTCCGGAGCTGAGATCCAGATCGCAGCAATATATGGAAAAATAATACTCATGGCACTCGCTCTCTTCTCGTTGATAACCTGGTTTCTTGGGTGAGTTAGAATTAACGAAAGCTGTTATAGGCTCTTGAGTAGATTGAGGTTGCACGTTATGAACAATTTGGTCGCCGTTTTCATTGGTAGGCTGAGAAGTCTGTTTCTTTTCTTCATTTTGAGTTACGGTAGTGTCCGCCTCTGGTTCTGAGGCTGTTTCACGATCTTGCAAATCAGCGACATCAGTGATTGTTGCCTGGGGTGAAATACCAAGTTCATTACGGTTTTCGTCATCATACTGAACAGTCGCAGCGTTATCTTTGCTTGATGTATCTTTCAGAGAATCTGGCGAGGTTGACTCGCTCAAGTGGGACCTTGCATCAGTAAAGTACGCCGATTCAGAATCTGTGATTATGGAAGCTGATGATGTTGCAATGGGAATAGAATTTGCAGGCGCAGACATGACAAAAAGTACTTACTGTTGAAATGCCTACTTTTGTGAACTCGAGACACCAAAGAACGAAGAACGTTTATAGCTTATTCATATTGAAGTGTACGCCTCAAATATGTATCTAACCAGCCACGATGGTGGCTAGTTCACAAAATTTTTTAATATTTTTTTTATGGTAAAGCAGCTGCAATCTTTGACTGTTCTTAAGAATCAAATTAATCTGCAATGCCACCGAAGACGGAACCAAGAAAATGGAAGCCTCCCAAGGGCCCAAAAAATACACCTCACAAAAACAAGAATACCATTGGTTTGGGAAGAAGCATCAAAAATCTCAAAAACCAGGAAAATAAAGTGTACTATCTGCCTGATGGAGAAATGCGGTTCACCACAGACAAACATGAAGATGACTGGGTCAAACTACGGTCGGTTACACAAGAAAATGCTCTTGATGAATTCTTGAATACAGCAGCTTTGGCAGACAAAGATTTTTCTGCTGAGAGATCCACAGGAATCAAAATCATAAGTGTCAATAATCAGACTGTGGATAGTGGCAATTACAATCCTTATTTGCTTACTACCGAAGAAGAAATCAAAAAGTTTCATGTTCAAAGAGAGCATATTTCCGAGTTGCGGGTGCCAAGACGTCCTAGATGGGATAAATCGATGACAAAGCATGAGCTCGAAAGATTGGAAAGCGAAGCTTTTCTTGAGTGGCGGCGTAACCTTGCCCTTTTGCAGAAAAATCATGATCTTTTGCTTACGCCATTCGAGAGAAATATCTTGGTTTGGAAACAACTCTGGAGAGTGGTAGAAAGATCTGACTTGGTTGTTCAGATTGTGGATGCAAGAAATCCCCTGCTTTTCCGTTCTGAAGACCTGGAAAATTATGTTAAGGAAACCAATCCTTTGAAACGAAATTTGTTATTAGTCAACAAAGCTGATCTATTGACTTATGAACAAAGGTTGGAGTGGGCTCGATATTTCAAAGCACATAATATCAAGTACACATTTTTCAGTGCATACCTCGCAAACGAGGATCTTGAGAGAGAAAAGGAAAAGCTCGAGCAACGACAAATGGAAATGGAGCAGGGAATTGAGGTTCGCGATAATGCGCTTTCTGAAGAATCGGATTCGGACCTGTCCGGTGAATCTGATTTGGATGACGAAGGGAAACAAGAAATGGAGACACTTAAACAAGAATTAAAATCGATCGAGGAAAGATTACAAGGATACAGCTTAGAAAACTCCACAGAGGCTGGAGATGAGGAAGATACAAACGAGATGACACGAATCATAACGGTGCAGGAGTTGGAAGATCTGTGTCTCAGAGTTGCTCCGGAACCATTGACTGAACCACCTGAAGGTCAACCAAGACGCCTTCAAATTGGGTTAGTTGGATACCCTAATGTAGGTAAGTCGTCGACAATCAATGCTTTGGTGGGCTCTAAACGAGTGTCTGTATCTTCCACCCCTGGGAAAACGAAGCATTTCCAAACTATTTTGCTTTCTGACAAAGTGATCCTATGTGATTGTCCAGGTTTAGTTTTCCCTAACTTTGCATACACCAATGCAGATCTGGTTTGCAACGGTATACTTCCTATAGATCAACTTCGTGAGTACACAGGACCTATGCAGCTGGTTGCCAAACGAATTCCGAAGTATTTCTTAGAAGCTGTTTACGGTATCACTATTGACACCTTGCCTGTTGAGGAGGGAGGAACGGGAATACCAAATGCTCATGAGGTCTTGAATGCTTTTGCCAGAGCGAGGGGATTCATGACGCAAGGATATGGTTCAGCTGATGAAAGTCGCGCAGCAAGATACATTCTTAAAGATTATGCCTCAGGGAAGCTCTTATTTGTTGAACCTCCCCCAAATGAAGATGGTTCGAGAAAGGATGATGAAAGTTCACGAAAATTCAACGAAGGTTTATACACTGTTCACAATTTGCCCGAGCAAAGAAGACAACAAATACTGAATGCCATGAAAGATAAGAACATTGATTTTCAAGATTTTAATTTGGCCACAGATCTGCACAAATTAACGTTCTCTTCACACCTGTCTGTTAATGATGCACTAACTGGGAACAAGCATGCTCGTACTCATGGTGGTAAGCAAGCTGCTTTGTTCAGCTCTGCTGCCGAACTCGACAATGAATTTTTCAAAATGAATGAGGTGAAAGGAAGTTTTCAGTCACCATTTCACACCAAGGAAGAAAGTCTCAGAGGCAATAAAAAACACCACAAGGTAAACAAAAAAAAGGCGAAGAAACTTCGAAAAGCGACAGTCGCTGCGTAACATCGTCTGTATCAATACTTAAAAAACTATCTATAGAGAACTAATTTATTGAAATGCACTGTCGCCCAGCCTTTCTTCGATAATATCAATCTCACGTTGCAAATCCTCCAAATTAGCTTCGAGTGATATGAGATCATCAAATTTCTTTCGTTTTTTATAGTCGTTGTACAGGTTTTGCACCATGAACTTTTGCTCATTTAATACCATCAATTTTTCTCTGTATTCCCTGATTTCTTTCTTGAGCAACCTAGGTCTGTGACTGTTAGCACCGGTTTGCTGTTCGAGTTCAGTTTGCTCTTTTTTCAATTTCTCTTGTTGTGCTCTGCGCAACCCAGGAAGATTGTCTTGTAAAAACATCACAATATGAAGTTTCAAGGCTTTGTATAGCTTCACTTCGTCAGGCTTGACCGACACCAATCCTTGCTTTGATTGATTTTGCTCCAGAACGTATTCCAAAGAATTTACTATATTGGACACTAGCTTTCCAATCTTCTCCATGCGTCCCAATAAGTCAATATTTCTTAGCTCAACTGCCTTATCCGAAGACTGTGTGCTCTTTTCAAATTTGTCTTCTAAAGCCTTTACTTGCCTATAGTATTGCAATAGTTCAGCTTGTGAGTCAGAGTACACATTTTGGAGGTATATCCTTTTGTTGAACAACTTTTGTTTGCAATTCAAGCACATGCGAATTGACCAACGTGAGTCTTGCAGCTTTTCCAACTTGACTTCTTGATCGATATTCATAATGTCAACAACTATATTTGCTGGTACGTCCATAGAGCATCCTCGTGAAATATCTCCACAAACAACTTGTCCGCAAATCCTGCAATGATGTTTGCGATTCCAGAAATTGAATTCTGTTTTGCAGATGCTGCAATTGTCAACCCCGGCATCATCCACCCAGTCAGCAAGATTTCGTTCGATCGACCGCAAAGACCGCGCTGGAATGTTGTTTTTCTCAATATCTTTGAGAACACCCACTAATTTGATGCATCTATTTTCTAAAGCCACCGTCTCTAACTTCACAGAATTAAGCTTTTTCGAACGAATGTTTTTCAGGTTTGAAGTTTTATCAGTGAAAAAAGCGCAGTTCTCCGTTTTCGCCAAGTCCCATCCTGCCTTGTAGCTGAAGAAACATTCTTGACAGCACCGACTCCAGTAACCATTCAAGGGATCTGATTGTAGACTAGAATTGAGCTTAATGTGAAACCTAGAATGATAACCGCAAAACAGTCTTCCACACTTTCGACAGTTCACCATACCATTTTTTCCATTCAACCTTTTAGCACACGAGTTATAGCAGCATATATCAGATCCAGAAGGCTTTTGCCAATGATTTCGTGTTATAACTGAGGAGTTTTCAAAAGCTAATTTTTGTGTCTCATCGTCACTATTACCGTCATTGAGACAAGAATCCTGAGTAGCAGCACGTAATTGCTTAGGAGGATTTTGGTATAAGGATTTTCCTACAACATCATCAGCTTTTGTTGCAAGTGTTTTTTTGAACCATTGTTTGAAATCCAATTCGATCTGTAGATTTGTTTCTGAAGAGCCAAATGAGGAAACCGCATGTTCGTCATCAAGATGTCTATTCAGCTGATTAACCGTAACCATAGACTCTGTGCAAATGGGACACTCCAGGATATCAGGGCCAGCCAAAGATGAAGAATGTAAAGAGGATTGAGAAGAGGACAAAGACGACGGGTTTAGCTCATCCATAGAAGCGTTCCCATTGAGCCCTGTATCGGAGGCACCTAAAATTCGTCTTTTAGACATTTCAAGCTGTTAGGATAACAGATTTGATATCATCCTTCACGAAATCTGGGACGCAAATTATTTTCGATCGTAAGTTCAGTTTTTTTTTTTTTAAAGTGCAGGCAATATAATAAAATAGAGAGGTCTTGACAGGCGGCACAAAGCGCTTGGTCCCAGTCAATGTCCTTACAACCAGTGTATTTAATTTGGCATTTAATACAATCAATCATCAAGAAGTGAACAAGTAAGTAAGTGATGGCAAATAACAGTCGTAATCATTCAGCTTTATTATAGTCTGAGCGCGTTCAAAGACGAGACATTTAGTTAATGGCTGGGTCCAAGAGCTCTTCAGCCGAATAAGGCACAAAAGAGTCGAGATCAAAATCTAGTTGATCCCTTTTCCATGCAGGTACCAAAGCGTCAATCAAAGCAGGATTGACACTCAGTTCTCTCTTTGAGAAGTCAAATAGATCGGGAATTAGCAGCTCACGATCCACTTTGTAGTTCCTGAAATTGGGGAATTTGATTTCTGGTTGTGCTCTAAACTCGTCGAAAAATTTGCAGGTCAGCGCTTCAGCAGCTCCAATTCTCAAAATTGGAGAGTAATTCAACACCAATTGCAACAGTTCTAAACATTCTGGTTCCACGTTTTTGAATATCTTCTGTAATGGTATAGGTTTTATCGATGGGAATTTATGGTCCATGTAGTTAGGATTCATGGACTTAATCTCATCCTTAGTTGGTGTGCCTAGAATTTTGATAATCTCAACAAGCTGATCAATTCCGGACTCTCCTGGGAACAATGGCTGTCCCAAAATAAGTTCCGCTATCACACAGCCTGCAGACCATAAATCAATTTTGGTGGTGTAATTCCGGGCTCCAAATATAAGCTCTGGGGCTCTATAATATCTGGAACATATATAGGAAACGTTGGGTTCTGCAGGATTCAAAACCTTCGCTGAGCCAAAATCACACAATTTAAGTATTCCGTTGAGTGGGTCAATTAACAGATTTTGAGGTTTGATATCCCTGTGACAAATTCCTAAGGAGTGAATGTATAACAAAGAGCGAAAAAGTTGGTAAGAGTATAGTTTTACCTCAAGCATTGGCATGGTCCTTTGTCTGGAAGTATACCAGTGACATGATTTGTACAACGTCTCCGGAATGTACTCCAAAATCAAATGAAGATATTGCTCGTCTTTATCATTGGTCTTGTAGAAAAAGGAAAGCAACTTGACGATATTCTTGTGATTTATGAGCCTCATTATTTCAAGTTCTCTGTTTTTGTAACGTTTATCTTGCAGAACTCGCTTGATTGCTGCCTTACTGTTGTCATGTAATAGTGTTATCTGGTAAACGTAACCAAACGATCCGTGTCCCACCATAGATTTTTGAGCATATTCGATATTTGACAAGGCCCCCGTATGTCCATCTCTCACCTCTACAGCGATCACCTGCTGTCCAGCGGTTTTGTTAGAAGGATTTAAATCGTTCATTGTACTACAATCGATGTCTCATCCACCTAAGGTTTTCCCAAAGTCGCTAATCTGTAGATTAAGGGCTTTCCGCGACAACAAACAAATTGTACAAGCGTCGAATTTAAAAACAAAAAAAGTGTTCGTTTTAACAAAATCGTACCGAATTATTATTTCTGAGAAAAAAATGGGGAAAATCCCAATCTGTATCCTGGAAAAAGAAATACACCTCACACCATGAAAGAGAGCAACGTCCTTAAAGCTAACGGATGACAAGTGTTATTGCGTAAGCTGGGAAAGCTGAGAAGCTCAATTCCCTCATTTACTTTTCCCACCGGCTAATTCGAAGGCTTTCTATTGGTATGTCGAATAGTAAATTAAGACACGAACTTTAAAGGTTCTTCACGATGACATAAGCAACATTCTTCCCGCTGAAAGAACTCTTTCTTTATGGAGAAGAAAGTGGGGATAATAAGATAGCTGCAAAATCATTACCGGGTAACCATGACAAAGAATAAGTTTCACCTGTGCAGAGATGCTTTGGATAAAATTTTCAAACTAAAATTTTTTTAAGACTTTAAGAATTCTTCATAAAGGCGAGCTTATCACGACCACGTTGCAAGGAACCTTTATTCAACATGTCTACTAGCCCAAACCCCAAAGCATTTCCACTAGCCGATTCTAGTCTCACCCAACAAATTCTTGATGTGGTACAACAAGCTCAAAATCTCAGACAACTTAAGAAGGGAGCTAACGAGACAACCAAGACTTTGAACAGAGGTATTTCGGAATTCATCATCATGGCCGCAGATACCGAGCCTATTGAGATTCTGTTGCATTTGCCACTTCTTTGCGAGGATAAGAATGTTCCATACGTTTTTGTTCCCTCAAAAACTGCTCTTGGTAGGGCCTGCGGTGTTTCTAGACCAGTAATTGCTGCTTCGATTACAACCAACGATGCTTCTGCCATCAAAAATCAAATCTATGCCATCAAGGATAAGATTGAAACCTTGTTAATCTGAGTTCTTAATAGATCTATCTTTTTACTGAAATATTAATCTTCAATTATAGAATGAAAACAAGTAAGTTGGTATTGTACATGGTATCGACAACAAAGACCCTGCAATGTCATAAGTATGAATATTTAGAACTCTTTTGATTCCCGTCAACATAGTTTTCAATAGAATCAAACGGTTGAGTCAGAACATCATTACCAGAATCAGAACCGATGTCTGACATACTTTTGAAGCTTTCGTCACGCATGAATGTCGAAACCGGAGTCTGGAAGCCTTGATTTCCCGACTGCATCATCGGAGTATTTGATTCTGATCTAGCATGTGTTGGGATTTGCTGATCCACAGTGGCTTTTGGTAATGGATGATCAAAAACTTCGGGCAACTCTGTATTTTGATCACTAGTTTTCTGAGATTTGTTGCGACGAAGGAGGGACTTACCACCAGTGAGCTTGTGCATAAGTTTAGCTCCAAAAGAAGCTTCTTCTTCCTGTGTGAGTTCCAACGGTTTGTCTAGATCACTCTGTGACTTCCTGTCAGAGGACAGACCGACGTCAGAGGAATCCACCATGGCCTTCAGCTTGTACATTTCATTAGCCCAATTCTCTTGATGATCCTTAGCCACCTGTCCAAGCTCAAACAGCTCCTGTGCACCATCGGGAACATCATCACTGATCTGCTTCTTTTGGAAAGATGTTCTGTCATCTTTGGCTGGAGAAAATCGAGCATCTGGATTTTTGGAGAAGATCGCGATGCACGAATAGACGATAATCAAAACCAGGAGCAAAAATGAGAAAACTGCGTTCAGCACGAAAAAAACCAATCCCATGATTGATCCAACAGCACTTGGTTGACCAAACAACTCCGAAAAAAACAAGAAAAAGAACGAGTTAATGGTGTTAACAACGCTCATCAGAATGTTGACGATATTGGTGGCTTTATCCAGAAATGGCCTCACTTTAATCAAAGCAATGGTGTATGCCAAATCTAACAAAAACACAACAAGAGCTTGTGTTTTGCCCGACTTCTGAGCAAGGGAAACAAATAACGCTTTCACAAAAAGGTAGCTCAAAAACACAGCACCCCAGTAGAACTTTTTCGCGTCGAACATTGTGTAGAAGAACCCATACCTGTTGAGGACATCCGGATTTCCATACAGAATGGCAGCAGCATTATTGTGAGTTTCAACAGATACAGCTCCAAACATTAATGTTCTGTAACAGACCCACCCCATAATCCCCAAGCATAAAAGCAAAAAGATGACGGCAAGGACGACCACTGCGGCCGAGTCGACAACGGTGAATTCCCATAAAGATAGAATGACTAGTTGGGGAAATCCGATATAAATATATCTTTGCAAAATACCCTTTAAAATAACCTTCCAGTTTCTGCTCAGATCAATGGTTCTGGACCAGCCTCTTTTTCTTCCAAATGACATTATTGTTTTCCCAATCATAAACAATCCAATCAATACATATAGGAATAGAACAAAAAATGTGAATCCCGTGCACACAATAGAAGTGGGCTCGATGTTTGCCTTATACCCAACTCTTTCCACGCCTCTCAATATCTTTAGGTACTGATCACCTTGCAAGTTGTACAGATCGTTTGATCTAGCTTCCAAATCCTGGTAGTAGTCCGTTGGGATTGGAGCCAATGAAGGCATAAAATAAGACACAAGTGAATAAAACGGAATGATCTTGGTTGCAATTTTCTTACTTTCGTTCAGGGATCTCTGGACAAGGACTGAAATTGACGACGAGGTCAAATATTGCGTAGGAGTTCCGCCCGTTGCCTGAACATACCATCTGAATATTTGCTGCATGAAGGTCACTCTGATCAAGCCCATCGACCAGGCGATGTTTTCTGCCCAAGCACTGACAATTGGCGGAACCTCTTGAACGTGCAACATGCAAAGAATGACTGTACTTTGAAAAAAAGAGAACAAAGACACAGCATTTGCAGAGATAATGGAAGCAGAAGCAGAGTTTCCGAAAACTGATAAAACTGCTGAGACAAGGAGGCCGATTCCGGATATAATAGCGGTAGCCCATTTGGCACCCACGTGAGCGACGGTCTTCTTATTCGAAAAGCTAGCTTGGATACATCCAACCTGGGTATCGTTACTGTCGAGAATAATCACCCGAACAAGAGCGTCGATATCAGGAAATGTGTAGGCAATTTTCGGGACCATATTGGTGAAATCACTAGAAAGATATTGAATCGAGTTAACTTCCAACGAACCGGGATACATTGGGCAAAACTGTTTCCATCCAATAGAGCAAAAATCAACGTTCCTTTCAACAACTTGGATGCCGTAAGCGTACGCCATGACCTTGGCATAGACTTCACCAGATATTTCGGAGGTTAAGGATATATCGTACTTGACAGATCCTCCGTCATCATCTGCGGTGAAAACCACATTGAAATAAGTTGGCTCTATTTGTGAGTTTTCCATACATGTGACCAGAGAATTTGCAAAAAGCTCGCGTTTTCCCTCGGTTAACAGAGGGAATGTAAGCCAAAATCCTAGAAGTAGGGTTTTTTCAATAAACAACATACTGATCAAAAAATAGTACCTTGTTATTTGAAGGAATGCCAGTTGCCGAAATGCGTAGTAGAGTTGGTGGACTAGTTGGTAAGCGCAGCAGGTAGTGAAATTATAATGTTCCTATAGTAGTCGCAAGTAAAGATCGTTCCTTTGTCTGAATCAAATTCCGTCTGTTTATTTGCTGAGATAAAAGCCAACTTGGAAAATTCTGCAATATCCCAGTGATTCAGGAGTATATAATGAAGCAATAAAAGGATTCGTGGTCACCACTTCTTTCAAATAAACTCGAGAAATGAAAGATCAAGATCGAAAACAAGCTATTGATTCAAATGCCAGAGTACAGAATTTTTGGCTTATTGAAAAAACTATGTGGCTAGTGAAAACGACGACAATTATTGAACACGCTAGGTGACGCAACCGCGTTTTTTTTTAAATAAAGATGCCTATCGTGGCGCAGTACCATGAAGAAGCATATATAAATTAAATAGCCAAGAAGCATGACCTACATCAAACATTTTACAGCATACAACAAAGACAGCTATGATATAAATATAACGTTGATGAACTTACAGGCTTACTTTGCCTTGACAACTTCAATAAGATGTGAAACAACTTGTGGATTGCTTAGGGTAGAAGTGTCTCCAAGTTGATCTTCCTCACCGGACAGAATTTTCCTCAGGATTCTTCTCATGATCTTGCCTGATCTTGTTTTCGGCAGGTCATTAACCAGGAGAATTAATTTTGGAGCCGCAAAAGGTCCAATTTCTTTTCTCACTGTTAAAATGAGTTCCTTCTTAATTGCCGATGGATCCTCGATGGACCTGTTCTTCAGAGACACAAATGCAGCAACCGCGGATCCAGTAAGTTCGTCTGGGAAGCCGACTACCGCAGATTCTGCAACCATTGAATGCTCAATCAAAGCAGCCTCAATTTCTGCAGTAGACAGTCTGTGACCAGACACATTAACGACATCGTCAACACGACCTAAAATCCAGTAGAAGCCGTCTTTGTCTCTGGCTGCTCCGTCGCCTGAGAAGTAATAACCATGGTAAGGACGTAAATACGTATCCAAAAATCGGCCGTAGTCCCTCCAGATGGTTCTTGCCATCGATGGCCAAGATGACCTGATTGCTAGCACACCCTCAACCTCGTTTCCTTCAAGCTCCTTTCCACTCACAGGATCTATGATCGCTGGATCAATTCCGAAGAATGGGAGCGAAGCAGATCCTGGCTTGGTTGGCGTGACTCCTGCTAAAGGAGTAATCAAGTGAGAACCCGATTCAGTCTGCCAATAAGTGTCACAAATGTGGGCCTTTCCACGTCCTATGTGCGCATTATACCACTCCCAAACATCTTTCGCAATTGGCTCTCCAACAGAGCCTAAAACTCTCAAGGATTGGAGTGAGTAAGGCTCAATGTAGGATTCACCAGCCCTTTTGAGGAGTCTCAAAGCAGTGGGAGCGACATAGAACTGGGTAACCTTGTACTTGTCGACAATCTCCCAGTACCTTGAATAGTTTGGATAAGCGGGGGTGCCCTCAAACACAACCGTGGTAGCACCATTCAAGAGAGGTCCGTAAACAACATAGCTGTGACCTGTAATCCATCCAACATCACCAGCTGTAAATAATATGTCATCTGGGTGGACATCAAACACATACTTGGTGGTAAGCAATGCGCCAAGAAGATATCCGGCCGTCGAGTGCTGTATTCCTTTAGGCTTGCCAGTAGAGCCTGAAGTATAGAGAAGAAATAGAGTGTCCTCTGCAGAGACTGGGGTAGCAGGGTAATACGATGGGTATTTCTTAACTTCTTCGTGCCACCACAGGTCCCTTCCTTCAGTCCAAGGGATGTGCGAATTACCCGTACGCTTGTAAACAAGAACGTTTGTCACTTGGGGACAAGCAAGGAGGGCATCGTCAACTATTTTTTTTGTTTCAATAATTTTTCCCCCTCTCTTGGACTCGTCGGTAGTTATGACGACTTTTGAGTTCGCATCATTAATTCTGTCTCTTAGGGATCCAGAACTGAAACCAGCAAAGACAACAGAATGAATAGCCCCAATTCTAATGATGGCCATCAACGTGACGATCGCTTCAGGAATCATGGGCAAATACACAGCCACAGTATCCCCTTTTTTGACCCCCAGGTTAAGCAGCACCTGAGAAACTTTACAAACTTGTTTCAGTAGCTCGCCGTAAGTAATAATTTGTCCTTGATCGGGCTCATCTGCTTCATAGATGATAGCAGGTTTGTCTGGGTTTTTGATGGCCCACCGGTCAACGCAATTGTAACAGGCATTAAGTTCTCCATCGACAAACCATGCCGATGGTTCTCCATTGTTGTCTTTCAAAAACGGAGCATTGGGAACTTTCGGGACAGTGAAGGGTTTAAACCAGGAAAGATGTTGTTCGGCCATTCCACCGAAGAAAGAGCCGGGGTCACGAATCGATTCTTCATACATATTTTTGTATTCATCCAACGAGCTCAAATATGGCTTCGATGGATGTCTCTCCAAGAATCCTGCTGGAGGCTCAAGAGCTCTTTCTCTCATCAAGTGTTCGTTTTCCAAATGCTTTTCCGGCATTTTGTTAAAATCAGTCAGAGAATTGTGAAATGCAATTCGTTATATATATAATTCAGGATATTGAGGTGGGAAACGCAATGTTGCAGAATCTGACCCCATATGCTAACATAGAAAATGCCCTTTTTGCGAACCCTGTCACCGTCCACGCGAAATTTGCACCCTCCCCCGAAAAGGAGGGGACACTGAGGGGAAGAAAAATACCAAATGTGTTATTAAAATGTCCCCGCAATTGCAGTGATTAGGCACAATTTGCCTAATTGAGGGGACACGGCTGGAGGGAGTTTTGGGACGCCGGTCCGAGTGCAAGCCCGTTTTCCCATTTATCTACAGCAATTGTGGGGTTTGCAACCACCTATGAAAAACATCCTTACATTCGAGTTTTGGGTAATTTTTCTGATTACGTAAGAAACAAAACCAAATTTCAAGGCGCAGTCAAATTGTGTTTACAGTTGTAAATTTTGAGGCAGCATATTTTTAGAAACACCGTATAACCTTGGATCAGAAAATATTGTCCTTGATCTTGAAATTGAAATAGTGTTCCTGCGTTGGTATCATTATTTTAGCTCGCTGAAGCCAACTCGCTGATTAGATAAAGGACTCACAGCTGCTGAGTGCTCGCTTCCGTGCTCATCAAAAACTCATCTTTATTGCTTCTCAAGGTGCTTTATAGCTTCGTTTGTGCCGAGTAGGCAAATCTATTATTTACCATGAAACTCACTCCTTTCTTCACTTTCTCAATATGGTTTCTCATCCAAGGCCTCATAGTTGAGGCCGGAAACAATGATATGAAAAAGTACATAAAATCGTCATCGTTGCTGACATGTATGGAAAACTCAGAATTTAGTTCCAGCTATTTTGATGTCACCTTTTACCCTGACAACAGCACCGTTGTCATCGACATCGATGGAAATTCCCTTATCAGTGGATACGTTACCGCAGACTTGTCGCTTGTGGTTTACGGTTTGAACGTCTACTCTACCACAGTGGACTTATGTTCTTTGGACTACGCAACACTGTGTCCAATATCCTCAGGAAGACTGAGTATCAGTGGATACAGTTACAAAATTACAAGTGACATGATAAACAAAATTCCGAGTATTGCTTACACCATTCCAGACCTGGACGCCTACGTCAAGGTTGTGGCGTACTCCACCAATGACACTTCCAAGGACTCCCCGTTAGCATGTGTGAAAGCCGTTTTGAGTAATGGAAAGACCGTGCAAACAAGATACGCCGGATGGCCCATAGCTATCATTTCCGGGTTTGGTCTGGTTGTTTCCTCATTTGTTTCGATTCTTGGGCATTCCGCTACGGCTGCACACATTGCCTCTAATGCAGCGTCGTTATTCATTTACTTCCAAAACCTTGCTATTATGTCCATGATGGGTGTGGCTTTAGTGCCCCCTATCGCTGCCTCTTGGGCTCAAAACTTCATGTGGTCGTTGGGTATCATAAAGGTCAAATTCATGCAAAACATCATCTACTGGTATGTGCAAGCAACTGGCGGAAGTGTTACATCGATTTTGCGCAGTAAATCAGTTATTTCGATCTCTGTCCAGAAAATGCTCAAACATCTCAAACTTGTCAAGCGACTGAGTGTCGAAAGCTCGGATTCTATGTCCGACGTTTTGGACGACTCTGACCTTTACACGACAGACGAATTCGACGTGGGTTCCAAGACGTTGATTTTGAGGGGAGTCCAAAGAGTGGCATATTTGTCAGGCATTGAAATATCGAACTTCTTCATGACTGGTGTGATCTTTTTCCTTTTTGTTGGATTCGTGTTACTTGTTCTTACATCTCTGTTTAAGGGGATTTGCGAACTCATGGCAAGGACCGGCACTATCAAGGGCGACAAGCTGATAGGTTTCAGAAAGAATTACAGATCAGTCATTAAGGGATGTCTGTACCGACTTTACAACATTACGTTCCCAGCATTGACATTGCTGTGTATTTGGGAGTTCACTAGAGTTGATTCTGCCGGATGCGTCGTTTTTGCTGTTGCGATATTGGCCATATTCTTGATTTTGATGGTATATGCAGCTGTTATGATATTGATCTCTGGCTCAAGATCAACAAGGAAGTTCAAAAACCCGGCGTATCTGCTGTTTGGAGACGAAAAGATTCTGAACAAATTTGGATTTCTGTACGCTCAGTACAAGGCTAACAATTATTACTGGGTTGCTGTCCATCTAGTTTATCTGTTTGTGAGGGCTTTATTCATTGCGGTGTTACAGAACCACGGGAAAGCCGTTGCTGTTATTATCTTTGCGATGGAACTTTTCTACTGCATTGGCTTGATAGTCAAGAGGCCATTCATGGACAAAAGAACCAATATTTTCAACATTTTCATTGCCGTGATCAACGTGATCAATTCTATATTCTACCTGTTTTTTTCGAACATTTTCAAACAACCTGCTGCCGTTTCCTCTGTCGCTGCTGTTGTCTATTTCATTTTGAATGCTATTTTCGCTGCAATTCTTTTGATTTTCACGATTGTCACATGTACATTGGCTCTCATAAGGAAAAATCCAGATACTAGGTATGAGCCTATCAAGGATGACAGGCTTGCCTTCATACCAAATGAAAGAGGCGAAGGAGGCAAAGTCGAATATGAGTTGGCTGCTCTTGGAGCCACAGCCATGAGAGGCCATGATAGAAATTCGTACCTTATTGAGAACCTATCAGGGAGCAATGCGGGACTAGCACCAAGCCCAGAGCAGAAAATGAGCGATAGTACCAGCGGTAGCAGCGTGAATCCGTTTTCTAACGCACATGAAGACGAGAATAGCAGAAACTCTTTTATATTCAAAGCGGCCGCTAACAACTCTGCCCACTCCTCTATGGCTCAAACTAAAAACGAAGGAGGCAACTTCAACATGGATGCCGGGCAAGGTTATACAAACTATCGCCGAAGAGATCTTCTTTAGATATTTTTTTTGTAACTATATAAAAATCAGATTAGCTAGCTAATTCTTGACATAGTCTGGCTCTAGAGATTTGAACCAGAATGATTGGTCCAAAACAGACTTCTCCACAGCATATTTGACAGCAGGGTCAGAAAGATCACCTCTGATAGTGAAACCGTGAGAAGTGCCACTGTAAATATCAATCTGATGTCTGATATGATTCTTGCGCAGAGTCTCGATAGTCTTGTTCCTCATTTCATCGGAAAACAGCTCATCTCTTTCTGCCAAACTGAGGAGCAAAGGCTTTGCAAGATTTTCGAGGTCAGACTCCTCAGTGAGGCTAGGGTGAGCCATGGCACAGACGTTTGGAATACTGTCCTTGGTTGCATTCTGGAAAACTAGCTTAGCTCCATAACAGTAGCCCATGGTACACAGGTAAGCTGGGTCATATGTTTTTTTCAAGTACTCCAGAAAGGCTTTGGCAATTGGACCCGACTGAGCAGGTGAGTGTCTACCTAGCCACTCACCTATATTAGTTTTGTTAGCAACAGCTGGGTCCTCGTCAAAAAGATCTGGAACCAGGACTTGGTAACCCAAATTATCCGCAAACTTGTCAGCAATCAAGTCAACATTGTTGGTCCTGTAGCCATAAATGTCGGTAAAAATGACGAGGATTCTCTTGGTGTCGTTTCCAGATTTGTAGACACTGAAGTCACCTAACTTCACGAACTCCCCCTTGGTTTCACCCTCTAGAAGTGTTAGTTAATGGCAATAAGACTAATTGAGAAACTTACCATGAAATGAGGTTTTAATACAGCACGGACTCAACCCAGACATTTTGACAAGCTAGTTTATAAAGCAAACGCACAAAAAATAAGTATTTAAATTTGCGTCTCTGACCGTTTTTTTATATCGTTTGCGGAATTGATCCGCTCCAGAATTTTCTTTAACTCCGGAAATCGCACTGGAGTTATGGATTCGTCAGCAGCGACCGAATGGGGTTCTGTCGGCGATTCTGAGATAGATCTGCTGCTCAAAGAGCACGAAAATAGGAAGA
The DNA here is from genome assembly GCF_001664045.1 of Ogataea polymorpha. NCBI lineage: Eukaryota > Fungi > Ascomycota > Pichiomycetes > Pichiales > Pichiaceae > Ogataea > Ogataea polymorpha. Next base: position 899,800 of record NW_017264698.1, on the reverse strand, counting down.
ACTCGGAGCTGAATGTCAATACTGAGAATAAAGTCCAGATCGCCTCTTCTCAGCCTGAATCAGTGGATGCAACTCAACAGGACGTGAAGCTCGAATCTGCGTCACAGGACTGGGGGTCTATGGACGACTCGGAGTTCATATCTTTTGTGAACAAACTTAGTCAAAACCACGGTCTCCATCAGCCGGTTATTACCTCACAGACTTCAAGTGATCAAGAGAGAAACGCGGAGGAGGACGAGAATGTTGATGGCGACAAAAATGAGGCGGAACCTGGTGATCTGATTATCAATGACATAAACTCTCTAGACCCAGAGGAAGTCGATCCAGGAAGTCAGGAATTAGAATTTGGCGATTACGAAAAGTATTTTCGTCACAAAACTTTAAAGCAGCAGCAGCAAGACCAAGAATACGTCGAGTTCACGAGGAAAGCACGGAATTTGGACTACCCTCCTATTTTCCAAAATTGTGTTATATACGTGAACGGGAAGACGGACCCTGACGTACGGCAGTTGCACAAACTTATAATTCTTCACAGTGGAAAGTTCATTCACATGCTTGGGGCAAAAGGTAATGCTACTCATATAATAGCCGAAAACCTGACACCTCAGAAGAAATTGGAGTTTAGGAATTATAAGGTGGTGACTCCAAAATGGATAGTCGACAGTGTGGAAGCTAAAAAGCTCCAGCCATGGGGAGACTATATGCTTATTCACAACGACTACGGTCAACGCAGACTGGATTTCAAGATCGAGACCACCAAGGAGCAGGATGATCCGGAGATCTCCCAGTTATCGCAAGTGACAGAGCCAGATGATAACCTACATAAAAGAGAGGATATAGACATGCCTGACCATATGAATTGCAAGCATCCGAATTTCTTGCCGAATTTTTTTGCAAATTCCAGGCTGCACCATTTGAGTTCATGGAAAGCAGATCTGAAGTCACGTTTCTTGCAGCGCGCTATCAGCACACTTCAAAGCCGCGGTCATAATTCCCGGCCAGCTGACAAGAACGTCATTTTGCATGTCGATTTCGATTGTTTCTTTGCAACAGTTTCCGCCTTGACTTGCAACCCTCCAATAGATATTAACGAGGTCCCCGTTTGCGTCACTCATGGAGGCAACACCTCAGACATTGCGTCTTGTAACTATGTTGCCCGACAATATGGCTGCAAGAACGGCATGTGGCTGCGTTCTGCGAGAAGGCTGTGTCCAAACCTCGTTTGTCTCGACTACAATTTTGATGAGTATGAACGGATTTCCAACATTTTCTATGAAATTCTACTCTCTTACGACATTGATTCGGTTTTGCCAGTTTCGGTAGACGAGGCTCTAGTTGACATATCGAGTATGAGTGCTTCGCAGCATCCACTGGAGATAATGAAAGATATTAAGAAGAAAGTCTACAATGCTACCAAATGTTCTGTTAGTTGTGGCAGTGGATCTAACGTTTTGCTAGCCAGACTGGCTCTCAGGAGGGCCAAACCGGATGGCGCATTTCACGTCGAAGAAGCTCATGTCACCGACTTTCTAGATACTATCAAATTCTCTGAATTACCGGGTATAGGACCTCAAATCTGCTCAAAGCTGGAGAATGAGATGCAAAAGACTGTATTGATGGTAAAGGACATTCGCAAAATACCCAAGGATAAACTGGCTTCTATATTCGGGCCCAAGACTGGTGCCACAATCTACAATTATGCTCGAGGATTGGATGATACTTGCATCGATATTCTCAAAAACCCAGAAGCTTTCCAAAGAAAATCGATCTCAATTGACGTCAATTGGGGAATAAGGTTTGACAAAGACGTGGAGGTGGAGAAATTTCTCAGCGATCTAGCCAAGGAGTTGAGTAAAAGACTTGCAAATGCCAAAATGGTGGGCTCCTCGGTCACACTAAAATTAGCTACTCGACACCCTGACGCTCCTATTGATCCACCAAAATACCTCGGAATGGGTGAATGCGAGTTTGTGTCTAAGACTTCGAGACTTGGACATTTTACGCGTGAAGCTGGCGCTCTCGGAAACGAGTTACGATATCTATACCGAATGCTTAATGTTGCAGTGAAGGAGTTGCGAGGAGTCTCAATTTCAATGAATAGACTGTCTTTCGAGACCAAGAAAAACGTCCATGGGCTGGATGCTGATCAAAGGTTGCTACCTCTAAATCCGACTGCCAAAACTCTCGACCCGATTCCTGCTGCAAAATCGCTACCTGAGAGCACTCCCGAAAGGAAAGCCAATACGAAGGAATACAGGATCCCGGAAAACGAAATCAACTGGGAAGTCTTCAATGAGCTACCAACAGAAATACAAGACGAACTGAGACATGAGCTGGGAAGAAGACATTTGTCAATCACCGGTTCCTTATACCGCTCTCCAAAGAAAAGGAAAAAAGACTTTTTCAATGACTTTAAATCTCCAACCAAGAGAAAGCTTGTCATGGACAAGGTTCTGGTAGATTCAAATTATGTGGAAGCCAAATCACGGCTTTCCTTTCAGAAAATACCCATCACCCGATTTCAAGAAGTTTTGGACAAATTGAAGTTGTGGTTCGACTACACGATACGAAGCGATGGTCCTCACGAGATGGATCTCGATTTATTTAATGAGTTTATGTTTAGCTTGTTCGAGATTGGAGAAATGACAAAATACGATTCCATTGTGCGACTGTTCGAGGAAAAACTCATTTTCTCCAAATCTCATCCGGCATACGAAGAGTGGAAACGCATAACCACCGAGCTACGGACAATGCTCAATGAAGTTAAGTATGATGATTTAGAATTCAATTACTAGCTCTTCACAATCAACTCCGGAGCCCTAGTGGCCCATTCGGTCCAGGAACCATCGTAAACGGCCATCCTTGCCGCATCAAAACCAGCCAAGATCAATCCAAATCTGACAACGCAGGCTGTGACTCCGGAGCCGCACATAACAATAATAGGTTTCGACTGGTCAAGCCCTGCGGCCGTAGCGCGTTCCAAAATTTCGCTGGCGGATTTAAATTTCTTATCAGAGGTCAGAAAATCGGTAAAAGGAATATTGATTGCATTTTTGATGTGTCCCGATGATAAGCCTGGTCGGATTTCTGGAGCTTCGCCTTTGAACCTTGGACCAGATCTTGCATCGACAACGTTGTAGTCTTTTCCTATCTTGTCTGACAAAACAAGCTCCTTCAGCTCCTCAAATAAAACTACTTTGGATTTATCAAACGTAGCCTTGTATTCTGATTCTGGTAATTGGGATGCAGAATCAATTGGTTGATCTGTGGAGACGTCTGATTGGGCAAAAGTGTCAAGCAAGTAGATTTTTTCCAAATTGTGGCCAAAAATCTCAAACATCCACGAAGCTCTGCACGAGCTATAGACGTCACTCCTATCGTAAATCAATAACGGAGAATCATTTCGGATGCCCAATTTGCTGACCTGGGACTCAAACTGCGATTTCGACGGAAGCATGTGGGGAAATGGGCTTGAGTGGTCGCTGATGTCGTCGATATCGAAGAAAACAGTCTTATTGGTGAGGCGATGTTTTGTGAACTCTGCAAATGCATCTCTAGGATCATTGGGGAAATACCAGGTGGAATCGATCGTGATTGCCGATGGATTGGATTTCAGGAATTTCCCAGCAGAATTGCCCACGATAGTACTCAGCATTCTATAGTTGTTCTTGAAAAACAAGGATTTCTTCATTGGCAGTATAAGATAAGTTGTTTCCAAAAATAAGCCCTGGAAGAAAAAAAAAACACACTAATCTCTTTCAATTATAAACAAGTCTTCGATGGATTGAAATGCCGCAAGCTGACGACGAAGATTTTGACACAGTTCTGACCGGCCAGATTGGTCTTGGGAATCTGGACAACATGTTCGACGGTTCTACCGAACACGCTGCGGACGCTGTTGATTTCGAGGACGAGGATGAGCTGGCTGAAGAAGAGGAAGAGTTGTCTAAAGAGGGGGCAGAAAAAGAGCCCGACAAGGAAGAAGAACCAGACGAAGACGATGATTTTATGAAAGAGCTCCAGCAAGAGGCGATGGAGGGCGTTGAGGACGACGAGGGAGAGAATCGCGGAGGGTCAATATTTGACAACAATGTGGCAAACATTGGACTGACAGATCTTGATTACGAGCATACGCAGGGTTTAGACGAACATGATGGGATGAGCTTTGCACATGGATCAGAAGATGAATACGATGCCGAGACCAGAAAGGCCTTGTCCGAGAAAAAACGGCTTGAGGCGAGACAAAAGTTGCTGAGGTTGTATTATCCAACGTTCAAGCGCGGCAAACCAATACGAATGCAAACTCTTTTCCCGATCATTCCGTTGCGATACAGTTACCAAGCTCCTCCGCCAATCAAGCGTCCATTGCTACCCACAAAGCTGACTTTCGAGTTCCAAACAGACACCAGAAAAACATTCAGGAATGCCACCAAAATGTCCACTGCACAAGAGTCCAAAACACAGCAAAGAATAATTGAAATCTCCGAAACAGATTTACAGAGCGTACAAGTAGAGCCTGAGAAACACGAGGTGGCCAAACAAACAATACAAGATTTTGGCGAGGACATTGCAATTGCAACAGCAGACTGGGACGACGATCAGATTATTGAAGGATACGAAATTGATATACCTGCCACCAAGCGACTCAAGCTTGACTGGGTGGATTCCGATGGGTGGGATGATGAAGAAGATGAGCTCATTTTTGAAGGATCATTGAATACCGAATTGTTGAACCTTAAGCTAGATCAGAATGATCCACATATGCTGTTCGCCAAAGAGAGAAGCCAAAAGGAAGAAGTGGCTGCCCGCAAAGCCATTTTGGCCAAGATTCCGTCGAACGAAAAGACTCTGGAATTGCGCTTCAAGATTTCCAACGACAAAGAATACGATCAACTAAGAAAGAGCTACCGAACTAAGGTGAGAGCCACAATCGGTAATATGAATATTGACCACTCGATGCCCGCCCTTAAGTTGCAGTTTCCCTACTATAAAGTCAGATTATCCGAGAAAGAGATGCGGTTCCCTCATAGACCGCAGTTTACTGTTCGTCCGAATACAATCATGGTTTTTTCTAAGGTGAAAACAAGAAAGAAAAAGAGAGATAAAGGGAAGGAACCACGCGAGATATTTAGAGAGTCTTCTGATTTGACATTAGGAGACTCTGCAAATTTCTTCATGTTGGAATACAGCGAGGAAAATCCCATCGTGCTCAATAACTTTGGTATGTGTTCTAAGCTGATCAACTACTACCGAAAACTCAATGATGACGATACAATGCGTCCCAAACTCCCTGTGGGAGAAACACACGTGTTAGGCTTACAGGATAGGTCTCCGTTCTGGAACTTTGGATACGTGGAGCCAGGACATATCGTGCCTACACTGTACAACAGAATGATCAGAGCACCTATTTTCAAGCACGATCCACTCAGCACCGATTTCCTACTGATAAGAAGCTCGGGAGGAGGGTCTTCACAGAGATATTTCCTTCGCCCAGTTAACTACGTCTTTACAGTTGGCCAGACGTTACCGGTGATGGAGGTTCCTGGACCTCACTCAAGAAAAGTGACGGCCACTTCCAAGAATAGACTCAAAATGGTTGTCTATCGTGTTTTGAATCGAAACGAGGAGCGCAGATTGCTGGTCAGAGATATTGCAGACCACTTCCCCGACCAAAACGACATGCAAAATCGTCAACGATTGAAAGAATTTATGGAATATCAGAGGAGCGGAAATGACCAAGGTTACTGGAAGGTCAAGCTCACAGATACCCTTCCGACTTACGAGGAGATTAGAAACATTGTTTCACCCGAGGATATTGCTTTGCTGGATGCTATGCAGGCCGGTAATCAGAGATTAGAGGATCTAGAGTCCTATAAACGAGAAAGGCTGGAAGATGGAACTCCAAATGCTAGTCTCACCATTCAATCACCTGCCAATGAGGCAGGATCGAAAAAAGAGCGCGATCTCATGGCAAACGATGGTCCTCTTTCCGTGCAGCTTGCACCGTGGAATATCACACGAAATTTTGTTGCTGCCACTCATGGCAAAGCCATGCTTCAGATATACGGTGAGGGAGACCCTTCAGGAAGAGGAGAGGCATTCTCGTTTTTGAGAACTTCCATGAAAGGAGGTTTCATTAAAAATGCGGCAAATCTGAGTGAAGAGATTGTGCTTCCTCCAAAGAACCCTGATAAAGAAGAGAAAAAGAGCAGCATCACGCACACATATAACGTGGCGATTCAGCAAAAAATATACGAGAAAGAAATTGCCAAGGTTTGGTTCAAACAATGGAAAGCTCTCAGCAAAACCAGAAATAGCGATAAACCTCGCCCAATTGATCCAAGTGAGCTGGACGACACACGAAACTTGAACCTAGCAAATGAAACTCTTAACCGGGAAGTGGGAGGAACAGAAAAGCCACGCTATCTCAAAATTGTGAGAATGGTCAAGGACTCATACGGAATCTTGCAGAGGCGCGTGGAAATTGTCAAAGATCCGAAAGTGGTGGAACTGTATGTTAAAAGACGACAACGAAAGCTCTTGGAGGATCCAATGGAACTTGACACCGACAACTTCCTCCTGACCAATGATGCAGAGGAAAATAAAAAAGTCAAAAAGAAGTTGGAGGAAGAGCTTGCTAAACTTCAAAGAATGCAAGAAAAGAGAAAGAAAAAGGGTCTTAATACGATCAATATCGATAGCGAGGGCCGCATCAGCGGCAAGGGTATCGGAAAAGGCAAGTCCACTAGCAGAAGATGCGCTACATGTGGTGCTTTGGGACACATCAGGACCAATAAAACTTGTCCGTTGTATTATACTGTCCACAACAAATCCAATCCTAACTACATTCCAGGAACGGAAGGAGCTGTTGACTTGTTGCAGAATGACAACGAAGCTACTCCGCAAAATGAAACGCAAGCTATATAATTACAGTCTTGCGCATGTTTATAGTAATTAGAATGCTGTGCATTAAAGTGTAAACCTGGACGTTTAAGTTCCAGTGCTACTTAATGGCTTGTGTTTGAAAAGCAAAACCTTGCACATGCCCAACCTGTATAATACCCACGTGAATCTCATTGTATCCCAATAATCAATATGATAGCACTTGCTCGGTCATCTCGATAATCCGCAGCAAGGTGAGCTTTGTTCTTTCAATAAGAAAAAAGCTCGTATTTATTAACAGCTTCCCTAAAGCATCCAAATCGGTCTTGATAAATTCCCAGCTCTCTACAGAGCCTTTTATGACGGAGTCGCACAACGAGCTCACAGAAAATGCTATAGTATGTGAGTTGAGCTTGCCTCTGCTGCATTCCGAGTGCATCACATCTTTGGAATTTACAACAAAATGGTGAATTCGAGTTGAGCTTTCCAGTTTGTTGGTATCTGCATTGGAAGCCAGTTCTTTCCATATCATAAATACAGCAAGACTCACCATTCCCACAGTCAATCCCAAGAATAGTCCGTGTCGGTGGGGTTTTGGGTATGACTTATTTTTATCTGTATCGCCCGTCTCTTTGTGTATGGATCTGTTTCCTAGCTGCTTTGCTGAGTTATCAAGCAGAATTGAGTTGACCTTATCCATGGAGAGATGCTGATTTGTCATAGAATAGTGTGCGACAGAAAGTTCGAGCACCTTGCTAAAGTCGCATCCAGATACTTGCAAGTTGGTCAGAAACTCAATGAATGGCATCAATTCATCCGTAATCGACTGCAGCCGAACTGGTTCGCATATCATCAAGTTCTTGGGAAACGCCTTTTTGAATAATGCTAAGTCAACATTGATTCCCGTTAGCAATGGAACGAACGGCTTGTCCACGATATCGGAAAGCAAATAGTTATCGTCTTTCACTACCACAATCATTATTGATGGATTTGAGTCAGTGAAAACAATTCGGTTAAGCGTTTTGCGGTACTTGCTTAAACGTGAGAGAAGCACTTCTTTTTGATATCCGACAACCTGTATCCTCACTTTGTCATGGAAAACCAGCTCGTTTCCACTCAAGCCAGAAACAGATACCCGCGGCATGACAAAAGAGGGCGCCGCCGTGGACAGCTCGATCGTATCCTGCTCCTCGTCCGAAGACTCGGAAAATGACTCTGAGTCGAACACCAGCACTTGATGAGTTGGATTCTGCACACTTGTATCCTCTAGATTGCGCTCTTCGTTATCGGAGCTAGAGAGTATTGAACCTATGTTTGGACTGTTGAGCTTGGCTGTACTGCACAATACCCTATTTGCGGGTGAAGCATTTGCATCAGCAAGCCCAAAGCTGGAGGGTATCGATTGCCATGATGTTATAGAAAAATCTTCGTTTCTATAGGAACTGTTGTAAGCATGGATTTCGGAGTTTAAGTTAAGTGGCGTGGACATTCGTTGTCCAGGGCCATTTTCCAAAGCCGAGAGATCGAATTCCAACTCCGGATTGTGAAGAGCCTGGAATACTGACAAATGCGGCGACAGGATGCTTTCAGATTTCCTTATCACTCCACAAGACGAATTGGTGCCCTCAGGAGCAATTTCCCTGCTCACTCCTGGAGTCGACTCGTGTTGCTGCTTTTTGGCCTTATTAAACTTTTGTTTCTTTGATTGAAGTAGCATGGTGTTCGAAGATATCGGATCACCTGGAAGGAGGTCTGAATTCACTCACTTGGGATATACGCTGAAGGGGTCGTGGCTATAATAGTGAAGACGCTAGAGAGCCAAGAATTTGGACTTGTTAACAATCGTAAGGCAACTAGAGCAAACTGATAGACTGCAAAAGTGCCTCAATGAAATGATGACAGATGTTCGGAGAACAAATAAGAGAAGTTAACAATTACAAATCTTTAGGCTTCCTTCCTAGTGCTCTGCCAAAGAGGGATCGTGTACAGAGATATATTAATCCGCTTTGGAAGCTACTAAATTATCATTCAGGGGGGAGACTCAGCCGAAAAAAAACAATCTTCCAAAGCAACTGGACAACAACGCTCAACAACTGTTTTTACAGTCTCACCTGATTACTCCAACTCAGCTTTCGCCAGCGATGTTTCAATTTTTGACACACATCTTTGCACCAGAACAACGTCAAAAAAATATCTTATCTAAGGTAAAACCCCGCTTGTTGGTAGCATCAACAAAATGGTCATGAAGTCTGTGAGCCAGTGTATTCTTACAAGAGACGTGCAGGACACGTTAATTCAATTTAGGCGATTACCTTCTTTGAGAGATATGTAATGGGAGTCAGAGCGCATTTTATGGTGCAGAGATGTACATGCACGAGGGCGATTTTGCTTTGTTTACAATATGTTGCTGTTGCTTGATACGCCACATAGATAAGAAATTTGTGGCAGTGTTTTCAACACCAGAGGACCCATGAGACCCGTTGGCCATTACAGGAGGATACAAACTGTTCACTTCTATTCACAAGAGTATGCGCGCTTAAATCCGTCATTTTTGCCCCCCAAAAAAGACGCTAGAGAACATTTTTGGGTATCCGCTCGATGTGGCGAGTGCGTCAGATTTCCCCATATACAAGCAGCATGCTACAAGTTTTTTTGTTTTCCTTAATTACCTGTCCTGTTGACAAGCACAAGCCGTAGTCGGTTAGCTTGATCAAAACACACGCTCTTTGCCAATCAAATATGTTTATACTCGACAAGCCCGTTGCTTCCGAAGCCGACACGTCCTTGGAACCGCAAGTGATTGATTTAAACACGCTCGAGTACCGTGACGTGTCTGCCCCAGCACCGACAACCAGGAAGACTCGGTTCTGGTTTTGGCCCTTTGGCGGCAACAGAAGCGCCAAAGAATCGATTGCTGTGTCGGGTCCCGAAACTGTCGCCACCAAGGAAAAGCAACTCAAGAAAATCCGCGACTCAACCAACAAGGTGATTGCTATGAGAAAGGTGCATGACGACGGCGTTGAGTTGGAAGATGATTTCATTGATATTCAAGTTCGCCAGCTTTCGTATGCCGAGGTTGCCGCCCTTCAACTGAGGAAGGATAGAGAACCACCATCAGACTCTTCTAGAAACGCGTCTTCAGGTGTTCCCCATGTCGATCCTGTTGTCGACCAAGACTCGGAGCTAGAGAAGTCAATCACTGATGTTGAGTTTGCAGACAGCTATTCCAGGTCAAAGAAGTTCTCAATTGACGAGTTCAGCCGCACGGAATCCACTCTGGCAGAGGAGGATACGATCCTTGAGGATTTCAACAAGAAACTTCCCAAAAGGTTTGCCAAAAATGGCAAATATATGAAGAAGAGAGACAACACAGCAGCAAGATAGACAACCAGCGTGTATTGTGTCCTCTGCTTTCACTTTCTGTATTTCCAATGGATTCTAGTAGATTAATTATGCGACACAGCCTTAATGTAGTAAAAGGGGATATTTTTATGGAACAAGGAATTAGCCCCTTTTAGATGACCAGCTATCGCAAAGTATTCAGTTCCATATCAGCTTTACCAATCGGTGAAAACTCTGCAGACACTATCATCAGTAGCCTGAGCAGCTCTTCGAGTGGACCTGAGCTTTCTGAGTCTCCTTCTGCGAAGGCCAAGATGAGGGCCAATAGAAAAGAGGAGAGGTCTATCCAATCTTCTGTCCTTGCCCCTATTGAGCCATATCTAGATGGCCAAGAAAAGAAAACAACGGCTACTTCTAGCACCAATCAATCAATATCAGTGGCCAGCACTCTTCAGGGGGTGAAAAATACCGAGACTTCTGGGCAACCAAAGATTCGAAAAGAGGGCAGAAAAAGAAGGGTTGTTGACAGCGACGACGAAACGCCAAGAAAGCAACAATTTGATCCTAACGAAGTGCATTGTATGGGGACCACATCGCAACCTGACTTATCGGCCACGATTACAGACGAGTTCAGCCTTGATCCCATCATCACTTCCTCGTATATTGAAGAAGACTCAGAATGTATGCGCAGAAGCCAATCTCCAAGAAGTGGACCAGGAGATTTGACAATTCAAACTGAAGAGGACACAACACTTGTCAGCAACAACAATCTGAAGTCAGTTGATCAAGACCAATTGACCGGCACCCTTTCTTCATTTCTCAATAGATTGCGACAGATGGAGACCTTCGTCGTAAAGAGACAGCGTCACATGCACCAAGAATTGGAGGCAAGTGAACTGGATAGGAAACAGCTTGTGTATATTATCAGCCAAACCCAAGAAATCTTGGGCGGTTTGATGCCTGATAAAGCACAAACTAAGGCGCAGCAGAAAAATATTTCGAAATGCATGCACCTCGGACCCTGACGTCCACAATATGGAGAAAGAATACAATGATCGGATTTTGCTAAGCCACACATCGCTGGTATATATTAAATGCTAAACCTCCATTGAGAACAAAAGATGACGGAATCGAAGATATATGCGCCTCCGAGCGGTCCTCCGCCGTCAAACTCCAGTGAAGATTATGAAAAGCTTTTAAAGTTTTGCGTGGGAACCATAAATCGATTGCAAGCACCGAAAGTGTTTGACGAGCAATTGCGAAGGCTCGGGAAGAAACGTAAAGCTCTGTTTGGGGGAAACAAGAACGCCAAAAAGCTTGCAGAAGTATTCGACAAGCAGGTGATAACTTCATGCTTGGATGGGCTGCCATTGTATGCTAATGACCAAGCTGTAATTAGTCAATTAGCTCAGTCCAGGTGTCTAACTCGAATTAAAGAAGTGGCTGCTGAGTTTGGAATACCAGACCAGGAGTATGTTTTTTATGATCTATGCCAGCTTTGTCTATTCAAAATCATATTCTACATTGACAATTCAACCTCAATGAAGAAAGGCAACCGGTTACAACAACTACACGATTTCCTGAAGCTGTTCATGAGAATCAACGTCAGTCCACAGCCATTGAGGCTGAAATTTATGAACCACAACAATGAGATTCATGCTTTTCTTAGGCAAAGGTTTAATATTGATTGCGAGAGAATTGAGACCGAAGAGCAACTGAACACCGTGATGGCCAACATCGCAATAAATGGTGCCACGCCACTTGCTACCAACCTGTACACGACGATCCTTGAGCCCGAAGTACTAAACCGCAAACTTGGTCAGCCTCTTCTTGTTGTAACTTTCACGGACGGCTCGCCGAATGGAGATAAATACACACTGGGAAGAGTTATCAGGATGGCTCAGAAAAGGCTTTCAGAGAACAACTTGCCGCAAAAGGCTATTTGCTACCAGTTTGCACAAATTGGAGATGATAGAGAAGCTGGCGAGTATTTAGATAGCTTGGATAGCGATGCCTCTATTGGTGATGTTATCGATTGCACGTCCCCGATAGAAATTGAGATGAAGCAGATTCGGCGCAAGAATCCAGAGCTGTCAACGGAAGTCAATTACGTGAAAAAACTGCTTCTTGGACCCATAGACATTGCTTACGATTCCATGGATGAGATCAATAATCGTGTATACTGATGTAAAGATGTATTAGCTCAGGCATGTATATTTTTTCTGAGAGGGCATAACTGATGAAAACCGTGCGCGCGACTTAACGCCACACAAATGATTTTTTTCGAGTCTTGATTGGACAACAGAAAAAGACACCGGTTTTTTTACAATCCTGAATTAAACGTTCAAGTATATCTTTGGTCAGATTATAGGCAAAGACTTGGTTTCAATTAAGATAAACAGCTTAGATTGACCACGTTCACCGATTCTGGATAAATATATCACTTTAACGAGGAATTGATCATCGGAGTTACTGGAAACTATCAATAAACAAAAGATGTCTTCCGTTGCCAAATCTGCCGCCAACAAGCTGGACTGGACCAAGATTGTGTCGAAATTGGGCCTTTCTGGTCAGACTGCAGCAGCATTGACCTCGTTCAAGAAGAGAAACGACGAGGCCAAGAGAATTTTGTTCGAATTAAAACAACAACCTAGCAACGTCGACTTTGCCTTCTACAAGAGCACATTGAAGAATACTGCCATTGTGGACAAGATTCAGAGTGACGTTTCCAAGTTCACTCCATCCAAGGCCAACCTTTCTAAACAACTCAACCTGATCGAGTCCTTTGAGGCAAAGGCTTTGGAGAACGCCAAGGAGACGGAAAGCGTTGTTCTTGCCGAGCTTACTGACTTGGAGAAGACGCTTGAGAACATTGAGAGTGCCAGACCATTTGACCAACTTACTGTGGATGATGTCGTCAAGGCTAGACCAGACGTCGAGGAGAAGGTTCAAGACATGGTGTCGAAGGGTAGATTCGAGGTGCCAGGCTACAAGGAGAAGTTCGGTGACCTGGTTATCATGTAAGATCGCACATACATTGAACATTAGAGAACTGAGACATGACTCATGTAACATGCCGGATTAAGTATATCTTTACATCTTTTTTTTTCTTCGTAGGATTCTTCTCAATGTCGCAGATAAATGTTGATCTGTCCGCTCAATTTCTCGAATGTCTGGCAGTTGAACGCCAAGAGAGCTTCGACCAGATGTCTGAGTTGATTTCACGAGCCTCGCCCAAAAACTTGAGTGCCAATGGACTGGCAGTGCTAAATCTGAGCGTTTCGAATGTGCGGACTAGCATTGGAGGCAAACAAATAGTTGAGCTGGTTCCACATGCTTCTATTGCGGGGAAAGAAAATGCTGCAATCCAAACAGGGGACTTGAAGACTGGCGACATTGTCAAGCTGGATAGGTATAGCTCCGACGTGAACACTAAAAAGCTGAGGAATTCGTCTAAAAAGAAGGACGTTGACGACGCCGAGGAAAGCAGCGTCCAGATTGATGGTGTGGTGGTGCTTGTGAGTGAACGGCAGATTAACATTGCGCTCAATTACGACTCAATGACAGCTGAAGGTGCCAAAATCGAGGAGAAAGTGTATTCACTTTACAACTCTGATGCGAAGATATGGCTTGTTCAGGTAGATAATGAGATCACTTACAATCGCATGGAGTCGACCATGAGAAAATTGGGCGAGCTGGACGCTGATACGGCGTCGGAACTAGTGAAGCTTGTTTTGGGCAAGTCTGCATTTCTCCCACCTAATTTAAAGCACGAAAAAACAAAGCTCAACTGGTTCAATGGCAATCTGAATGACTCTCAAAAGAATGCCGTTCAGTTCTCGTTAGCAAGCAATTTAAGCATTATCCATGGGCCCCCTGGAACAGGGAAAACAAGTACCATAGTGGAGCTCGTCAAACAATTGGTGTTGAGGAAAAGAGAATCACAAGGCAGGAAACGGATTCTGATCTGTGGGCCCTCCAATATCTCGATAGATACCATTTTAGAGCGACTCTCATCTTTTTTCTCCGACAACAAATACTCAAGGCTGGTCCGCATAGGACATCCTGCCAGGATGCTACCCCAAATTTTGCGTCACTCGTTGGATATCATAGCAGAGAGCGAGTCCGGCGAGATATTAGAGGACATTCTCCAAGAGATCAACCAGTTGACCCGGAAAATCAAAAAAACAAAGAGCTATAGAGAACGCAGGGAACTGTATCAGACAATCAAAGAGCTGAAGAAAGATCTGCGTCTCCGATCGAAGAAAGCATACAACGACGTTCTGTCAAACTCTGAGGTTGTAGCAGCTACTCTTCACGGGTCCTCAGCAAGAGAAATTGTGAACTGTATCCGCGAAAGAGGAGATCTATTCGATACATTAATTATAGACGAGGTTTCGCAAGCTTTGGAGCCTTCCTGTTGGATCCCGCTGATGTATAACCAATCGTTGAAACAGCTGATTATTGCAGGCGATAACAAACAGTTGTCACCAACGATAAAAACGAAAAAGAATGCCAAAGTGGTCAACACATTGAGTAAAACGCTGTTTGACAGATTAATCGAAGTGCACAAAAATCACCAAGAGTTTACCTGCTTCCTTGACATTCAGTACCGAATGAACAACAAAATCATGAGCTTTTTCAGTGATGCCCTCTATGACGGGAAGCTGAAGGCACATTCCTCGGTCAAAAATATCAAACTTTCAGACCTGCCCTATGTGAAATCTCCCCAAGACGACAACGTTGCAGAGGAGGTCATATGGTATGATACTCAAGGAGGTGACTTTCCGGAAGCAGATTCTGCTGAAGACGACTCAGCGGGTCTACAAGCGTCCCGTTATAACGACGGAGAATGTTTGGTGGTATTAAAACATGTTCGGTCTTTGGTTGAGGACCATAATGTCAAGCAGGGAGACATAGGCATTATTTCTCCATACAGTGCTCAAGTGTCTAGCTTGCGAAAGCTTTTGCGAGAGGAGACGGAACACCCGTTCCCAGAGATTGAAATCAGCACTGTGGACGGTTTTCAGGGACGCGAGAAAGAGGTGATCATTTTGTCACTGGTGAGATCGAACGACTCGCACGATGTGGGATTTTTGAACGACTATAGACGTATGAACGTTTCCATCAGCCGGGCCAAGCGTCAGCTGTGCGTTGTGGGGGACATGGAAACAATTAGCGAAAGCAACGTGGGTTTCCTGAAGCAATGGTGTGAATGGTGCGAAGAAAATGCCGATATCAGATATGTCGATGTCAGTGAATTATGAGCTTGGTGTCCACAGACAAAGCTCCGAGTCGGCCGATGCCATCACACAGTATTGGGGGTCGAACAGGAGCATTCGCGGAAGGGTTTTCGTCTCGTTTTCTAACTTCTTGACTGGATACAATACCGCCGGCAAGCTTTCAGTCGATAAAAGCTTCAAGTCCCATACCAGTACAGAACCGTCACCATTGCCACCAAAGATGAACCGACAGTCGGGAGAGACTGTCAAATTGCCTGTGTCGGGGTATTCTCTCTCGATGAGGGGCAGCTGGCCTGGTAGCCTTGCTACCAAGCTCAAATTGAAAGCGTCCAGAAGGAAGTGCTCTGTGGAATTTGTGGTGATCAAGATATATTTATTATTATTCATGAAGTCAATTTTTGTGACAGACGATGGTTTCACAAAATCGCACACCACAGTGGAAAATGGCCGGTCTGTAAGATGCGCCACCGCATGCAGGGAAAGAACATTTGAATACGCGTTATGAATGGCAACGACTGTGTTGGATGGATCAAGGGCTATGGAGGACGGTCTCTCGTCAGTTACTAGAGTTGCTTGGCAATTGGCACTCCTTGTGTCCCAAAGGCGGACAGTGTGGTCGTAAGAGGCACTAACAAACATATGATTAAGATCGGCCATTGCGAGATCTGTCACCAGGGCCGTGTGGCCTTTAAAATATCGAATGAAAGAATTATCATGCAGCGAGAGATACCGAATTGTATCGTTTTCCTTGGTGGATGCAAATACACAGGTATTTTCCTTGCGGCCCAGTTTTGCCAAATGGCAGCCGTATTTCTTGGAGTAGATGGGCTTGACATGTTTTCCTTTGGCGACATCGTAGAGATGTATGCTTTCGTCTACACCGGCAGTTATGAGGAACTGGCCTGTGTGATCGAAATCAATAGATGTTATGGGTGTATTCGATACGTGATTATTGAACAACTTTGCCGGCTTCAGCGAAAGCAGAAGGTTGGCCGAGATTGGCGTCGCCATAAATTAAGCAAAGTTTTGGATGAAAAATAAAAATGCACAGCCACATACTAAAGATGAAATCCAGATAAAATAAAAAAATTACAAGATGGGAGTAAGTACCTGTGTGGAACCTTTGGATGCCTAACATCAGGTCGGCAAATATGCTCATTACGCCTTTGATCTGGTTTTGATTTCGATGGTGCTTGCAGGCATCAAGAAAACCACTGGACTCAGTTTGTCTGTGGAGGACCTGGCCGATGGCCCAAGTTCGAGATCGCTGCTCTCCCGCTACCTGGCAGTTGGCGAGGGATGTTTTGATTATGCAGTTTCCTGGTGCAGGAGCTCGCGCTTATTTAGGCCAAAGAATATTGAGAATTTTGACGATTTAAAGGATGCACTGAGACAAGGTGTGAACAATATGATTGACGAAAGAAAACGGTAGGCGATTTATAGTTCAACACGAAACATTTGGGCGATGAGCCGTCCTTCAGTAGAAGGATAAGACACTGTTGTCTTTCTATCAGTAGGCGGCTAAATCAAACCTCCTTAAATGGGGCTTTTAACGTTCACTGGTTATAAGCCATAAGGCAAAGGAGAATATCGTATTTGAGTCTATTTACATTGATCATTTTTCCTCTTCTTCTTCTGGAACGAGCGCGTCGGCAGACTCAAGGAGCTCGCTCAGCTCGCCTGACTGGCTCATGGCCATCACAATATCACATCCTCCAACGAAATCTTTATTAACGTAAAGTTGAGGAATGGTAGGCCATTCACTATACTCCTTGATACCCTGTCTAAGTTCAGGGTCTTCCAGGACGTTGTAAGCAGCAAATTTGTGTGGATCCACACCCAGCTGTCCCAAGATTTGAATAGTGGCTCTCGAAAATCCACAAGCTGGAGCCTGTGGAGTACCCTTCATGAACAGCACGACGGGAGCAGATGAAATGGCCTGCTCGATTGCAGATCTTGTTTCCTGAGACAATAATCTCACGGTAAGGGGCGTCAGCCGAAACTTAGGTGCACGGAGCGAGCTTTGGAAGGCACGGGCAAACATGGTGGATTCAATAGACGAGAAAGTTTTTATTTGTAATGCGTCGATCGTCCAGAAATGTACAATTTATCGTCGCTTTCCGGGGTCCCAGCGCCGCTAAGAAAGACAAGATTTTAATATAATGAAGGTTGTCCACCACAGACTTTCTGTGCTGCACTAAGGTGCATCTGTTGCATATAAATCGTCTAAGTGAATTCTATTGTGCTGCTGAACGAACGCACCCTCCCACCCTAAATTAATTCATTTCGCTAAAAGCAAGCCATTTTTTTTAATTTTTCGATAAAGCAACATATCTCACAATACCAGATAAAAAGTTCTGACCAGGGGCATTTTTTACCACTTTTTAATATCAGGATACAGGAAGTCCTAGCTTGGCCCACAATAATCTTTGCTGTTCAGTTCTGCCAGTGTAAACTGATAACCTGTTGTCTACTTTCATTTTGGTCTCTGTTTTCAGGTACTAATATAGCTTACTTGCTAGCACAGAAAACCCCGGGATTGCCGCAAACGCCACGATGAATGGAACCTCCAGACGTCCCAACTCTTACGAGTTTGTGCCTGAGTACTCGAACCACGGGCCATTGCACCTCCAGCACGCGAATTATCACAAACACAGTGGCTCTCTATCGCACCAGCAGCCCATGAGTCTGCAGACTGACGACCACAACTCAACTTCATCTTTTTATCATCACAGCAACCAGAACATTCAGTATCTTCACGACAAGTCGCTCATTCCGCTGTCAATCCAAACGAGTGCCACTGACTACTCGATTATGGAAGATTTAGAGAAAATACCACTAGACGACCCCATTCCCCTACCGAGTGCAACTGAGAGTGTCGCAAGCCAAATCACTCCAGACCTTGGGTTTGCGCCAGAGACTTCTATGTTCTCGGCGGGTAATTATGTGAGAACAAACTCTAGTTATTTGGAGGATTTTGTCACCACAGAACCATCGTCCGAGGAATCAGCCCATATCGACGATTATCTCAACCAATACATCAAGCTTGAAATGATCAGTACGCCCAATGAACACCGTTCAGATGGTTTGGGAATAAAATCTCCGCCGCAGTTTGCCCAAAAGCTGTCGTCTCCGAAAACTAATATGCCTCTCATTTTCAAGCAAGAGGTTATGTCTCCAACGGCCAACAAAAAAGCCACGCCCAAGCTGAGGCCAAAACCAAAAACTCCTCGTGCACCGCCGAAGTCCACTAATAAAGTGGCTAAAACACTATCCACGACACAAATGGCTACTGCAGCAGCTGCAGCAGCGGTGTCATCTCAGGCTGCGCCGAAAAGAAAACCAAGCGTCTCGTCGCTGTCGTCTGCAGCTGCGATAGCCACCACTACAATGGCTAGAAATCCAGCCGGAGCCCAGAATTCGCCAGTTTCAGCAAGAAAACCGCTTCCGCCAACTCCTAAAAAAACATCCAAATCACCAAGCCATTCGAAGCAGACAACCGGCAGACGGTTTTCGTTTGTGTTTGAGACTGCGCCCAAAATTCCAGCTAATAGCTCTTCCGCATGTTCGATCTCTTCAAATTCGACTATCTCTTCTAATTTCTCGGCCTCCTCGCCAACTAACAGCATGGGCTCTCCCACGACCATTTCGCACCCCGTCAACGCATCGTCCAAGCCTACATTCATTATCTACTCGCAACAGGATCAATTCATCCCCGAGACTGTGCCTAACTATTCTCGCCCTCACTCGCGTCGCAACAGCATTGCCACCTCTACATCATCCGGCGTGACTCCCTTGCAGAGCCCCATGTCTTCGTCGGTCTCTAAATTTTCCAAAGCGCCAGCATACTCGTCTTCAGTGTCCTCAGTGTCAATTTCGAGCACGAAGTACAAAAAAATGGCCAAAACGTCACAATCAAAACACGTGATAGATACCGATCTGAAACACAACTCGGAGTTTCAGAAGTCCATAACCAAGTTCCCCAAGAACAACGTCGTTCCGTTCGAGCCTAAGATCTACAAGGACATGAAACAGGGCCTGATGGAATTCCAGCTTCAAGTCCCCCCCAAATAGCCTCCGTCATTCGTACAGCTACCATAAAGTAATAATACACTGTATACACCTAATCTCAGGCTGTGTCGCAAGGGAGAGTTTCCTTATATCGTGGCATGGTCGTGCAACAACCGGCACTATTAAGTAAAATTGTTGCTAAAAACAAACCTGGTAGAAAATTATATGTTCCTCGCTACTACTCGCTTGTAGAGTATTGAACGCACATTCGTCCGTCTCGCATCGCATCATTCCATTACCAAACGATCCATACAATTGAACAACACAAATGAGTTTGGAGGACATGAATGATTTCAAACTCGGGACAGAAGCTTTCACAACGGGGGTACCGTCTCCTCCTCCAAAAGACGCTGGTGGGGCCAAATCTTCAGGAACAGACTTTGTAAAGAAGCTTTTCCAAATGCTCGAAGAAAACAGCTACGCTGATATTGTCCGATGGTCTGAGGCAGGGGATTCATTTATCATTGCAGATACGAACGAGTTTACCAAGCAGGTTTTGCCGAAGCATTTCAAACACAGTAACTTTGCCTCATTTGTGCGACAGCTCAACAAGTACGATTTCCACAAGGTGAAAATTAGCAACGAGCTCAAACAGAGATACAGCATTGAGAATGTGTGGGAGTTCAAGCATCCAGAGTTCCAGAGAAATAATAGAGAGGCACTCGAGAATATCAAGCGAAAGGTGACAGCAAAAAAGGAGGGAGACACTGCTGTTTCCTCAAACACAGTCTCTCTCGCACAGTTCCGCAATCTGCAAGACAATTTTGGGTTTTTGGAAAAGCAAAACCAGTCCCTCACAGAGACGGTGCAGAAACTCCACGATGAGCTCAACATTCTCAATACCAAGTATAATACGATGGTTTCGAGTTTCTTGACATCGAAGTCGATCAACGAGTCGTATTCTCGTGCGATCAACGTTTTAGCCAAATCCTTGACCCAGATGGGCGTCGAGCTGCCGCCATTGAATCTTCCTTTCATCGACCAAAACCAGCCGTCTCAGGACCCACAGCCTGCGAGCAGCATGCCCTCGTCAGTGGAGGCAGCGCCACAGGAACATCCGCAATTTATCCCCGCAAACGAGCCTGCTAAACCCGCATCCCAACCCCCGGCAGGAGCACAACAAGATAACCGTATTGTGCGACAGACCAATGGTTCTGGAATGCATGTCTTGCTGGTTGAGGACGACGAAGTCTGCATTCAGCTGTGCAGTAAATTCTTGATGAAGTACGGTTGCACGGTGGAGGTGGTGACCGACGGATTGGCGGCCATCAATGTTTTGGAAAAAGTCAAGTTTGATTTGGTATTGATGGACATTGTGATGCCAAATCTCGATGGAGCTTCGGCAACCTCTGTCATCCGATCTTTTGACGTGGATACGCCCATCATCGCCATGACCGGCAACTATCAGCATCAAGACCTAGTGACGTATCTTAACCATGGAATGACGGACATTCTGGCCAAGCCATTTACCAAAAACGATTTATACAACATTCTGGAGAAGCACCACATAGACAAGAAGCTCATTTACCCGGTCAACGACCCGTTCAACCCCATGAACAAAAATAGCCCTTCTCACTCGGTAGCGGGCCAGCAGACACAGGTAGTTGCTCCGATGCCGGTAGAGTCGGAGCCGCTGCAGCCAAAGATGGAACCGGACTTTGAGAACGCGCTAAAGAGACAAAAACTTGTATAGCTGTACATACATACAAATCGCTTACCTAATGGATAATGGATGGTTTTTTTTCAGGAATTGGCGACCGACTCTATTTTTTAGCGAAATTTAGTCAGGAACGTACACCAGGTATTCCTTTTTTATTACACAGATCTCAATGTTTGGACTTTCTAGAACTGTCGGCTTGAGTCAACGCATTGCGTTCGCTAGATTGAGCTCGACACTGGCTTTTGTCGAGACTGCTGGCTCCAAAATCACACCTTCGTCACTTTCGGCTTTAACTGCTGCCCAGGAACTGGGCAAGCCAATTACAACTCTTCTAGTGGGGCCCCACGCTGCCGAGGCCGCCAAAGAAGTTTCCAAGGTTGCTTCTGTGGACAAGATTCTGGTGTCGCCTTCTGAAAAGTATGACCATTACCTGCCAGAGCAAGTTTCTCCTTTGGTCGCCAGCTTATTGAAAGACTCGGACTACACCAACTTTGTGGTTGCTGCGTCCACTGTGGGGAAGAGCTTCCTTCCTCGCGTCGGGGCCATTCTTGATTTACAGCCTATTTCTGACATTATCAAAGTTGTTTCTCCAGACACTTTTGTGAGACCAACGTATGCTGGTAATGCGATTTTGACTGTCAAGTCGAAGGACAGCCAGGTTTTGTTTTCGGTGAGAAGTTCTGCTTTTGCACCTGTTGAGCTGAAGGATGCTCGCGACGTGCCTGTGGAGGAAGTTCCGTACGTCGAGGCGGGCAACAGTGCCGAGTTTGTTTCTGAAGAGCTTGTCAAGAGCGAGAGACCAGATCTGGGATCTGCCAAGATCGTCGTTGCCGGCGGCCGCGGTCTCAAGAACAAGGAGGAGTTTGATAGACTGATCACGCCGCTGGCCGAGAAGCTGAACGCTGCCATAGGCGCCTCGAGAGCCGCTGTTGACGCCGGGTTCTGCGACAACTCGTTGCAGGTGGGCCAGACCGGAAAAGTTGTTGCCCCAGACCTGTACATTGCCGTTGGCATTTCTGGAGCCATTCAGCACCTCGCCGGTATGAAGGACGCCAAGACGATTGTGGCAATCAACAAGGACGAGGAGGCCCCTATTTTCTCTGTTGCCGATGTTGGCATTGTTGGCGATGTCTTTGAAATTGTTCCTGAACTGACTGCGAAAATTTAGAGCACAGGGGAAAAAACCGCTTCGCCGCGCAGTGGCCGGAGCTTGATATATAAGAAAGCGCTCAATTTAGTTGAGTCTCATATTACACTTTGCTGAATACAACTAATTAACATAGACAATGACCTACGACAGATCAAAGGAGATGGAACAACAGGCCTGGGTGGCCGAAAGACTAAACAGCACTCCTGCCTTGTCTGCGCTAAACGGACTGCTTTCGTCGTTCCCCGTGGTGAAGATCTTCACCTCTAACGCTGTTCCTCTTCTTATCTGGAGAGAGCACAACCAGGCTGCCAGACTCGAAAAGAGATACAATCACTAAACGCACGTTCTGCTCTGCATGGCGGGCCCTCTGTGCACGCTATAGTTCATTTTATAAACTGAATGGAATCATTCTTGTGGAAAAAGTCTAGCGTTTCCTGTCCAAGGACTCGAATATCGAGCACGGTGTGTCGCTAGGCGTTGGTGTTCTGTAGCTGCGAAGCATTTCGTGTGTGTTTCTGTTGAAGTCAAAGAGCGGACTGGGATCTCGCGCACTTTCTGACGAGCTGGTGTTTGTAAAATTGAAGCGGGCCAGCATCATGGGTTTTTCGATTACCACGCTCTGCGAGCTCGAGTTGCGGTCCACGCGCAGAGATCGCTGGCGGCTGGCCCGCACACTGCCGGAATGGGACGACATCGAAGTGTTGGAAGAGCGAATCTGTAGCGTCGACATCGAGTTTTCCGAGCTTACGGAAATTGCCGACGCCAGCGGCGAAACCAGCGCCAAAGTAGCGTCGCTCGCGAGCGAGAGAGTGTCTGAGCGCTGCGATTCGGGTATTGGCGAGTCGACCTGTGTGAACTTGTCAATGGCGCGCTGAATATAATTGTCTCTTTTAGGTCGCTTGACGCCAACAGTCTGATGCGAGACTCGTGTGCGTTTCTGGAGCCGGGTCGGCAGCGAGGAGCTGGGTCTTGTTCTTACAAGGCCGAGCACACGTTTGTTTTTGCGGGTCGGGGCGCTTGTAGGCAGCGAGTGTGGCTGCGGAGCCGATTTCTGGTGCGCGCGGATGTTGAGGTCGTTGGCATTCAGGTTCTGCATCTGCTTCACAACGTTCCTCTCGTAAGTCCCCAATACCTCGTCTATCATGATCCAGATCGACTCGAGCTTGACCAGGTCGTCGACCCGATATCGCGGATATGAGCTAAGGAAGTCGGAGTAGATTTCCATGCGATCCTCGTCGTAGACTATCAGCTTCTTGTTGAGCTTGAACAGACGCATTGTTCCGTCGTGCCAGACCTTGTGTTTCTTTGCGGTTTCGTTTGTGTACAATATTTGGTACTCCGAGTACTCGGAATGCTCCAGATGGCTATAGGAGGGCGGCACTTGGGTTGTCATGGGGAATAATGACAGATCATAATTCCCGGCTGGTGGTTATACAAATATTTTTTCCTCGCCACTGCAATGTGCTTGCCGGACGCGAAAAAAAGTGGCTAGTACACCTCCTGGATGTTTCAGATTTAGCGTGTTGGCTGCCGGTGTCCTGGACGACCTAAACGGGTGGTAGAGGCAGCACAAACATGTCTGCACCGTTGTGATTTCTCCAGCAGCAGCAAGAGCTTGGTTTGGGGGGTTGTGAGGTCTCAGATACAAGGTGGGCTGTGATTTCGAGCGGCTGGCTCCATTCGAAAAGAAAAGCGGATCCGGCAGGTAACCAGATACCGGTGATGATTATCCAAGGCTTCGTGGTGAAGGCTTCGTTATAGAGTTCATGTAGCTTGGGTGATCTCGACAAAAGAAAAAAGCAGATCAACGGAATTCTCGACTTGTCAGATCACTAAGTATTCCGTTAGACTGCCATATCGGGTAAATAGGCATGATGAAGGAGGTGCACTTTGTCACAGCCCAAAATAACACCCGTCCTGCGCGCCTGCTCAACAGGGGATATCGATCTAGAATCTATATGCACGACTTATGCCACCATCCTAACCTGGGAAGCGTCATAGATATCGTATGTATGGCAAGCAAGGCTTAAAAAAAAAACGCGTTTCACTACTATGCGCGATACCGCCAACGCGATTTTCCTGTAAGCGACTCCTATTGATCTGACGCACGGTCCGAAATTTTAACATTGTTTCAGTATTTTAAGTTCTAGAGGCTCAGCAGCCAAACACAGACATCTTACAGGAGAGTGCGGCTCGTACCTGCTACCAAAAATTTGTTTCGGGCGTGTTTTAGACACCACTAAGCATTGCATATTTCGATTCAAGATATAAATCCCAGCTCTCGCTAGTTGAAACACCCACCATTATAGCTCAGGGGTAAACTGACACTCGAAATCCATTCATTTTACTCTCGATTCGCTCCTTATGTTGGCCAGAACCGTCCTCTACACGTTGCTAGCTACTGCTACCTTGGCTAGGCCTCTCCACCAGCACCATCAGCACGCTAAGAGAAACCCGGCTGTTACTGTTGTTGTCACCGAGTACTTCGATGCCAACGGTATGGCGGTCTCCTCGCAGACTTCTGCCCCAAGCAGTGACGCGCCTGTCAGCGTCACGTACACGGTTGCCAGCGCGCCAGTCTCGGGAGCTTCCAGAGAGCCATACTATCCTTCCAGCCTGGACACCTCTGCCACCGAATCTGCCTCAGGCTCCAGCTCCGCCTCTGCCGCCAGCTCGACGGCCTCTGCCGGCTCTGTAGAGGCCTACGCAGAGAAAAGCAAGGGTATCACATACTCTCCTTACACCGACTCGGGATCGTGCAAATCTGAGAGCCAGGTTGCCAGCGACATTGCCAAACTCTCCGCCTACGAAATCATCAGAGTCTACGCTCCAGACTGCTCCTGCATCACCAACATCATGGCCAATATGGGCTCCAACCAGAAAATTTTTGCCGGACTCTACAACATCAACTCGCTCACTGACGACATTGCTACTCTGGCCCAACAGGTCGAGGCATCCAGCCAGGGCTGGGACGGCATCTACGCTGTGGCCATCGGTAACGAGTGGGTGCAAAATGGAGAGTCTGCCTCGAACGTGGTCAATGCTGTCTCCTCCGGAAGATCGACACTCTCGTCTAAAGGCTGGACCGGAAAGGTGGTGACTGTCGACACTGTCGGAGCATACCAGGACAACGAAAGCCTGTGTGAGGCCTCTGACTTCATTGCCGTCAACGCCCATCCATACTGGGACGGAAACGTCAAGCCAGAAGACAGTGGCAGCTTCCTGGAATCTCAGATCTCGCTTCTAAAGAGCACCTGTGGCAGTGACAAATCGATCTTGATTTGCGAAACCGGATGGCCAACCCAGGGAGACACCTACGGATCAGAGGGTGTTCCATCGACGGCAAACCAGCTCACTGCCATCAAATCCATCACCGAGTCGCTTGCCGACCAGGTGATCATGTTCACCACATACAACGACTACTGGAAAGACGCTGGTAGCTACGGCGTTGAACAGTACTGGGGCATCTATCCTAACTGAACACGGTCGTTCTTGTTCCTTCGTTTGCATGCACTCTATAGAAGTCAACTGATTTGCATTCCAAATAGACGTAGCTGAGGCACGATGCTGATATAAAATTATATTTCGCGTCGCGTTCTGCTCCTTCATAATGTACATTTATTTATAGAAAGGCACGTACTATACAATCTAGGCAGTCGTGCCGTTGGAAGAAGCCGCTTTACCTCGTTGCGCCAGTTTCCAGGCAAGGTACGTGGCACTGTGGCCCAATCGCACCGGCTGCAGCGCTTCGCCAACACGCTTCTTCTTGACAAAAGGCAATGCTAGGTCCTCGTTATCAAAGTCCTCCTGCGAAACCAGACGGTTCGGAACGTACTGGGGTGGCCCTCTGTACCACAGCATTGGAGTGAGCTCGTCCTCCGGGTACTCGTCAGGCTTGCTCATCGTATCGGTGCTTCCATTGAGGTAATTGTTCTGAGCAAGGTTCTTGGTGAACCTCTGGAAATTGGCGTTATCTATCCGCTCGTAGAGACTTCTGACCTCCTTTGGCATCTTGAGCTCTTGCGAAGTAGGCAGGATGAACGACTGCGAGTACGAAGGAGGATTGAACGGCGAGTACTGGTAGGCCAAATTATTGTATGGAGTCTGCACCACCTTTTGGCCCCCATACATGTTCCCATACGATGGAACAACAGGCTGTTGTTGGTAACTGTTGTAACTAGAGACTCCGTTGTTTTGATATGGCGGCTGAAAGTTGAACGGCTGCATGTTAGACATCGATGACGGGTATCCAGAGGCAGGGTTCGGCGGAATCGGCATGTTTTGAGGGGGAGGAGTCTGGTCTGAGTGTAGCATCGGTAGCCTGATGTTTGGTGACGGTGGGATGTACGTTTTGTACTCGTTGCTCTTCAGCGAAGCATCGTAGTAGTTTGGATCGTCGTGTGGCTCGCTGTCCGGTCCTGGCTCAAAGATGTGGATGCCACCCACCAGCGGAGGAGCATTGAGGTTCAAGATTGTTGGTGGAGGAGGCTTTTCTGACGGGACTGCGTTCGGAGGAAGCATATACTTTATTGGAGACGGAAACTTTTTCAAGACCCGTGGCTTGTCAATTGGAGTCACTGGGTCTTCAATGTGTCTCACCTCGTCAGGAAGACAAGCTCTCCATGTTCTGATTTTTGCAAAAGACAGCTCTCTGTCGCTGTATCTAAACTCGCAAATAAATAACGGCCCTTCATATTTGACAGCAGGATCGCCCTTCAGCCATCTGGTGAAATATGCAACGTAGCACGGTCCCAAAATATCCTCCACAGGATGGTCTCTATACTGGCCAGTCTTGAAAACTTCGTTTTCGAGGAACAAACGATCGTAACTGTGCGAAGTCCATTCTGGTCTGTAGTACCAGCATACATTAACGTAGCTCTTTCCATGTTCCTGCCACATTCGGAAGATCTGTCCCACAATCGGTCTATCAGGATCATTGGGATTTTTGAGCAGAACCCAGTTTCCGACCTTGTAAGTTCTTCCCTCGTAAACCAGAAACGGAACAGGCACTTTGGATGTGACAACGTCGCCGTAATCGCTGTCTGGCCGCTGCATTTCCAGATGATACAGTCTGGTGATGTTGGACTCCAAAAGATGGACGTTGTTAAGCATGGCAGAGTTGGCCGAATAGTATGCCTTCGAGTTCGCAATGAGTTTAAAAACGTCCGCCATATAAGCGTCGACACTCTGATAGTGTCGCTGCTTGATCAATCCCTTGATGTCCAGCATAGAAATTGGCTCTTTGACAATCCTGTAATATTCAGGATGATCCTGTTGATTTGGCAGCTTATCAAACACAGTAATGATTGTTTTTCCATTAACTTTGATTTTCTTCAGACCTCTCATGATACTCTTAATTCTCTGTTCGTGGGGCTGGTCCACAATCGGAGGTCTTCCTCTTTTAACCCAATTCTCAAGTAACTGGTCGTTAGATTTTGCGACATTACGTGTCGGTGGATAGTAATAGTTAGACTGCTGCGAAACCTCTGTTTTTGACACATATGCCGATGGGTTGTAATTTGGCATTGCGTTGTTGTAGCCTCCTTGTAAAGGGTGCATCGGATTTGTATGCTGCATCATATTGGATCCAGCACTGGGCTCCCGATAGTCTTCATCCTGGTAATCGTCGTCCTGTTGTCTGGTCTCGTCCACTTCCTCCTCCTCGTAATCCTCGTCCTCGTAATCACCACGAGACTTTGATTGACGAGCCGGTGGAGTCGGCGACGAGATTTGCATGACAAAATCGTCTTCACCCGGTAATTTGCCAAGATTAGGGTAGTAGACTTCAGAATGTCCAGGAATAGAGGAATCTTTTTTTATAGCAGGGATCACGTTCTGCTGAATGTAATTATCGAGTACAACGGCACATTCGTGGTAGATTGACGTTTTTTCGTTGTAAAACCGAGCATTCCAGGTGATCTGAGCCAGATCGTTGATAAACTGCTGCGGATGGGTGTACTTGAGGCTTTTGATCGTAGAGCGGATCTTGGAGTACGACATCGGCTTGCGGATCACTTTGTAATAATCGGTGTTGGATCTTAATGGAAGAACCTGGAACATTTCGTAGAACTCATTCCCTTCGGCGTCTTTCAGCGTGAGAATTTCATCCATGAACTCTGTGAACTTTGCTGCCATCGCACGACGCTCCTGTTCGGAGACACTTCGTTTGTCGTGAGGTGCCATGGTACTCTATAAGGTTAAAATGCACGTTTCTGACAAATGTGTGGGAGGAAAACCTATAAAGCGGCGGAAATGGGCACAATTGGGGGCCAAACGCGCG
This sequence comes from Ogataea polymorpha, assembly GCF_001664045.1. NCBI lineage: Eukaryota > Fungi > Ascomycota > Pichiomycetes > Pichiales > Pichiaceae > Ogataea > Ogataea polymorpha. The sequence continues at coordinate 871,172 of NW_017264698.1, read as the reverse complement.
CGTTTCTGCTGTTTGCAACTTTTTTCTGTTTTGAAAATAGTTCGGATCTGATTTCTCGCAACGAGACGAAAAAAACAACCCTGGGTCTTTTCCTAGTTTGTATTGTTATGAAGAAGAAAAAAGGCTGGCAAAAATTTTCGACTATAGACACAATCTTATTTTGACAGACACAAGTTTTGTAGACTTAAGAAAAGCTAAAAAAATATCTAGCAAGATAACATATCAGATGTCGTGAAGAATATCACTGTCCTCCTTGATGCCGCTCTCAGAACACCACGATGAAGATAGTAACGAGTCTCCAATAAACAGTGAGGATCTGACGGAGTCCGCCCCTTCGTCAACGCTGATCCCTGTGTCCACTCTTGAGTCCTTCCACAACTTCTTGCGCTCGCCAAATTGTAAAACCATACTTGCTCTTATTGGTGCAGGATTGTCTGCCTCCTCAGGATTGTCTACTTTCCGCGGGTCAGGTGGATTATGGAAACAATACAACGCAATCGACCTAGCCACCCCCGATGCGTTTCTTGACGATCCAGGCCTTGTGTGGCAGTTTTATGCCTATCGCAGACATAAGGCGTTGCAGGCGCAGCCGAACCTCGGCCATTATGTACTAGCAAAGCTGAGCAAACTGGCAGACATCAACTTTCTTACAATTACACAGAACGTCGACGGCTTGTCTCAGAGAAGCCATCATGTGCCAGAGAAACTGCTAGAGTTCCACGGGTCCTTGTTTGGGATGCGATGCACAAACTTCAGCTGCTCTTATGAGGAGCAGAATAATTATAATGACCCACTATGCGAAGCTTTGAGAGTGGACAATTTCGACCAGACCGACGCGTTGCCGTTTCTTGACGAGCAGGATCTCCCGCACTGTCCTGCATGCAAAGTTGGCCTGTTGAGGCCGGCAGTAGTGTGGTTTGGAGAGTCGCTGCCTTTGCAGATGATCGACAAGGCAGATGAATTTATAGTGCAAAGCAAAGTGGATTTGATGCTGGTGATCGGAACATCTCGAGCAGTGTGGCCTGCCGCGTCGTATGTGGATATTATCAGAAACCAGGGAGGAAAAGTCGCCATTTTCAACACCGAGCCGGACGATGACGAAAAAGACTGCTGGCAGTTTATAGGAGACAGCGCAGAGACCTTGCCCTTGGCTATGGAGCCACTGATCGGCAAGCTCAGCCCAAATACTTCCATATCAAATACATCACGTACAACGTGAGTGCTGCCCCGATGTAGAATATCCACTTGTCCTCAAATGCCTTTTTCTCAATCTGTCTAATAGTAGCTTTCGAAACTCCCAGAGTCTGCAAGCTGGACGACATTCTCTCCTTCATTTTCAGCACCACCTCGTTCTGCTCCACCAGATCGTCAAACGCCATTCTTCCCATCTCGAGAATTTCGTCCAGCTGCTGGTTTGAACGTTCTAAAACAGACTGTTCCTTCTGTAGCCCTTCTTGCATGGAGAGTCCCGAGAGCTGTTCCTGCCGACTTTGGCCACCTCTGTTGGTCACAGAAGAAACGTTGCTGTCATCGTACGGATTTTCTGATATCGCCGTCGACCTGTTTGCAAACAATTGGTTTCTATTGACCTCGGCTAATCCTTCCTCTCGCTGTTTCTTTAAGGATTGTGTTTTCAGCTTGTACTCGAGAAGCTCGTTTTTCAGGCTCGCAAGTCTGTTTTCATTTTTCAGTTTCTGGGACTCGTTCAGATTCAGCGTCTGCTTGACGATGTAGTCCTCGTAGTCCTGGAGAGTTCTCGAAAGGTTGGTGATTGTGGTGGTGATCTGGCCTATCAGCGAGAGCTGCGCTGAGGTGGGGTCTTTTTCAAACTGCTCAAGATCTTTTCGCAGTTGCTGCGTTTGCTTGATGGCATTATTATACAGGAGAGACTAAGTTAGCAGTGAACTGGAAGACACTTACCATGTGTATGGTTTTAGAATTTCGCGACCATCGAAAAAATATAGAATTTATTTATTTCTGTGACCAGCCGTAGCTGACGTCTACTTACAAAACCCGCCCTGAACTGGTCGCGGACGTGGCACAAGCGATTGTGGATGGTAGACAGAGCGCAGTAAACCAGGAGGAAGCAAAAAAAGTTAGCAATAATGAGTTACGAGCGGACCTAGTTGTTCCTCCTTGCTTCTTGTCTCACCAGTTTGAACAGCCGGTAGCTCAACTGTTCCAGCTCACTTGCCGTAGTAGGTCGCAACCAACCTTCCTCACTATATGCTCCTCTCTTCACCTCTATCGCTCTTATGAGAAGCTCTGTGTCATTTGGTTATGTGCCCGTGCCCTCAGAAAAGCAGCACCAATAATCAGAAAAAATAAAAGACTTGGAAATATAGGTGTCAATTGATTAAGTGTTTGTTACAAAACAATAATCTAGCTCTGTTTTATCACCCGATCTCACAACAAGGACTCGTATTTAATCATAGATCAATTAGTCAAATCCACAATGTCTGACCTTTGGTAAGTACTGCAATTCGCAAGCAAGTCCTGAAAACAGTACAAACGGAAACGAGATCTGTAAAGTGGCTATTCGCTTGCTGATAAAAACGCCTAGCACCTGCTAACATTTAGTCCTGTGTACGCTCCATTCTTTGGATCCATCGGCTGCGCTGCTGCTATCATCTTCACCTGTTTCGGTGCCTCCTACGGTACTGCCAAATCCGGTGTTGGTATCTGTGCCACCTGTGTTTTGAGACCAGACCTTTTGATCAAAAATACGGTCCCAGTCATTATGGCGGGTATCATTGCCATTTACGGACTGGTGGTGTCGGTCTTGATTTCCTCGTCATTGAAACAACAACAGGCCCTTTACACTGGTTTCATCCAACTGGGTGCTGGTCTCTCTGTCGGCCTCTCTGGTTTGGCCGCTGGCTTTGCCATTGGTATTGTTGGTGACGCTGGTGTCAGAGGTAACGCTCAACAACCAAGATTGTTTGTGGGTATGATCCTGATTTTGATTTTCGCCGAAGTCTTGGGTCTGTACGGTCTGATTGTCGCCCTTCTGCTCAACTCTAGGGCTACTCAGGATGTCGTTTGTTAAGCCCTTCTTCTCCCCGTGTCATCTCAAAATTCCACATAAAATAGGGAATAAATAAATCTAGGTGCTACTAAGCAATCTATAAACCGGAGTCTTTCTCCAGCCACTTAGAAAGATCGTCTGGAATTTCGTCCCAACGTATATCTATCCGAGTTTTTCTATCGTGCTCACAAACCAGACAGTCTTGCTTGATCTCCCCTGTTGTGCGATCAATCAAATTCTCGTTAGTGACAACTTGACAATCGCACAGATCTTCGTCTTCGATCTCACTTCTGACCTCGTTTTCCGCCTTGACCTGGTCGAACAACGGTCTGTAAATTTCAGGGATATTTTTCGGCTCGTAGTCTTTGACGAACTTGGCCCGCCATAAAGCAGTCCAATGAAGTTTGGCATTTCGAGGAAGGTTTCTTGTACGTCCCAAATTCGGATAGTAAATTCTTCGCCATTTCCCGTTCTTGTTCTCAATAAAATACCCGATGGGCAGGACTTCCACCATCCACCAAAAAAGACACTTTTTGACGGTATCTGTTCCTCGCCCGTCAAATCTGGAAACCTGGTGCGAAGGAACCTGCATCACATTCTTAACTGGCTGGTGGAAAAGATCCTCACTTTGACCAGTAACTGCCATGTTGGAGCTCAGTGAGTTTGTGTATGAAGCAACTGAATGCTGCATTGTGATGCCTCCTGACTCATCATGGAGTTTTGAGCTATGTCTAATCAATTGTAGACAATCGTGGTTGCACGACAATAAACTATCCAAGCTAGTGAATTTGGTTGCAAACTCATATACAGCATTTCTCTTGAATAACACGCCCATTTCGATTGCAGATGACAAAATCCACCGAAACGACAGGTTTGATATGGAATGGCCGTCAATATCGTTGGCCCATCCACCACCCACATCGCTATGGTCGCCTGGAAACCACAGTTCGACCAGGTCGTTTGATGTGGGGACTGGACGATTGGCATAAGCGTGGGTCCTATTAACGTAGTCTGGCTCTAGATGCAGTAAGTGCTCGAGCTCACGGGCCGAATCGGAGTCAATGCTGGAATCCTGGTCGTCCTGGTCAATGCATTGAAGGTTGAACAATGACGGCAGGTAGGAATGAGGAATGAAGAGGTTCTGCTTGAACTTTGCTCTTCGCTCGTCTATGCTTACCGCGTGTCTTATATGCTCAACATGGTGCGAAATAGAGGTGAACGGGAACAACCTGTCTAGAAAGATCCCGCACGAGTTGACGGAATCCCACAGTCCCATAAATTTGATGATCACCTTCTCCCGACAAAACGTCTTCTTGAAAACACTGGCGCTAGAACTAGTCCATTCTCGACCGATCGGTTGGCCATGCTGCTCCCATTTTTTGTAGATTTCCCAGGCAGTGCTAACCATCACTTCCAACCCCTGGTTCAGCAGCCCAATGCGCTCGATCATCCCAGCCAGTATCCTGGCAATGAAAGACCCGCGACTGAACCCAAACAGGTAGATCTGGTCGCCGTCCACATAGTACCTCATCAGATACGTGTATGCCTCGATCACGTGATAATCGACGGTGAAGGCCACCAACTCGTCAAGGTCGGACTTTACGTTCTCAACGGAGGAGGAGAACCAGCCGCCGTCGTGGAATTCCCCGAACCCCGTCCGGATGTCGTTACCGATCCCTGCTAAGAGTCAGAACTTCCACAGGACACACTTACGCTGGTAATAGCACATTTGTTGGTGAGATCCCTTTTCTAGCATCTTGTACAGTTTCAGAATGTTGGTTTCGACGCGGGTGCTGAAATTATTCGCTGTGCCGTCAAAACATAGGATCAGGTTCTTGGACTTGGTGCCATTCGACCGGTCCAGATTGCACCCATCCATAGACATGTCTTCTTCTTCAAGTGAAAGAAACAAAAGCCAGTTTTTTTTTAGCGCATGGGAGATATACATCCCAGATCCCCTTTTGTGGGAAGAAAACACATCTATAAACTAACGTCTATTGTTATTTGTCACTCATCCAGATCCAGCGTGACATATGGTTGCGGCTTGCGGCCGACTAATGCAAACATTTTATGGCGCACTTTGGATGGCAGGTTCGCCATCCATGCAAACACTTTGTCATCTTTAGCCGAGACAAATGGGTCGCCATGTTCTAGCCGGTGAAGGTAGAGCTCAAATTTGATCAAGTCCTTGCGACATATGATGCCCGCCATCCTGCCGCCATCCTCGACGATGACGAGCTTCGGGCCCAGTTTCATGAAGATGTTTACCAGCGTGTTGAAGGAGCTGTTGATGTTGACCCGATAATATTGGGTGTCTACAAAGCGCCCGAACGAGAGGACGTCTTGCTGGTCTTGCGGAGGTGTTGACGAGAAATCCACTGGCGTGTCCAGTGGTATTTCCAAATGACGCAACTGTTTGTGGTAATGCAGCCCTGCCAGCAGCTGCGACCGTTTGATAATGCCTGTCACCACTGACTCGTTGTCAGTAACGACCGGGTAGCTTTGGAAACTCGTTTCTGCAAGAAGATGCTCAACATCACGGTACGTATATCCAGAAACAGGAATCACAACTACCTGGTCGGTCATACAGTCTGAAATGCTGTGCGACCCAAAATCGTGCTCTTCCTTTGGGTCCAAAAACGGCATGCCGTTGAACTTGATCATCTGGTCTGCGATGCCTCCACAACCAATCCCCCAGCGGTCATTGATGATTTTGGTCACGCCAACAACAATCATTGTGGGCACAATGTACTTGATTGCACCGGTGAGCTCGAACATTATGACGACCACTGCGAGCGTCAGGTGTGTAATCCCGCTCAGCGCGGCTGCTGCGCCGAGAAATGCGTATGTGCCGGAGATAATACACTTGCCCTGCTCGGCGTTCGCACACGGATTGAACATTTCCACAAGCAAGCCTATGGCCCGTCCAAAAGTGGCACCTGCCGCCATGGACGGAACAAATATGCCACATGGAACCTTGCATCCGTACGAGACTACCACCAACACCACACGCAAAACAGTAGCATAGAGCAGACTGGCAAAATACGATAGCTTGGAGCTCAAATGCGGGTCCATTTTGCAAAGAGAGTGGTCAAACTCTCCGCCGCATTCGTGGAATAGAATTTGCATTCCCTCGGTCATTTCCAGTCGCAGAAACTCGTTGAAATAGCCAATGGCCGATGTCAGCAAACACAGGATCATGACCTCTCTTATAGCGTAATTGGAGAGATACTGCTGTCTGAAGGCCACCCATTTTATATTAAATTTTGCAACCAGAATTCCGTAGACACCTCCAAATATACCAAGGACGACAAATAACGGAATCTCAAAATATCTCCAATCTGAGTCATACCTCACTTCAAACAGCACGATCTGGCCCGTACGGAACGGGTTCATTGCCGAAAGCGTTCCAGTCGCGACCAATGCACAGTAGTAACTTTTCCAGAGCGTGGACAGTTTGAAGTTGGAGCTGATTTCCTCTATGGAAAATAGAACTCCACCGATTGGCGACGCAAACGCCACGGCAACGCCAGCTGCCGAACCAGCAGTCAGGAACTGCGATAGCGAGACGTACGATCGGCTGAACCGCTTGAATAGTTTGGGGATCACGTGACCCACGCACGCAGCATAATGAACACTAGGGCCCTCTTTACCCACGCTCAAGCCAGACGCAATCACCAGTGGAAGAGCGAACGATTTGATGATGAGCGTCTGCCATCCAAGGAACCCGTCCATGGCAAATCCAGAAACAATGCATTTGACCTCGGAGATCCCTGATCCAGCTGCTGTAGGCGCGAAAACCTTGCAGAGAAGAGCTGCGATACTCCCGAACATGACAGATATAAAAATGAATATGAGGTACTGGAGAAACGAGTTGCTGGACCACGGCTGCCACAGGGAACACTTCCCTTCCTCGCTCCAGCAGCAGAATTCCTTGTTGAGATAGAGGTTAGACCGGCAATATCCCGTTTTGAAGTTTCCAAGCCATTCTGTGACGATGTTGATGGCCGCTGCTATGAGGCCGATACACACACCCATGAGAGTGAGGGCAAGCCAATTCTGTATCGAGGTGACGAACTTTGTCCTAATAGTGTTCCATCTGCGGGTGGAAGAGTTCTCGCCGCGCGTTGTGGGGCGCATGGCATCGTAGTACTTCTTGTTTTCCACGAGCGCTTCCTGGACCCAGTCAACGGTATGGAACTCCTTGAAGCTCTTTATTGGCTTCTGGGACCTGGCAGATTCCTCAAAAGTACTTCGCCAGGACGACGAATCTGCGGAAAACGACAGACGATCCATTACCAAAAGCTTAGAGAGACATAAGTTAAGTGAGAAAAAATTAGTTTAATAGTGGAGGAGAATATTCTATTACTAGAGATCCAACTGGATGCTAATTTTCTGCGTTTGTTTGTGACTTTATACATTTGTGTCCCTCTAATCAGCCAACAACCAAAGTGGACTCGTCGGAGAATTCGTATTCTGGAATTTCAAGGTTCAGTGGAGCAGGACCCTTTCTGATTCTGCCGGAAATGTCGTAGTGAGAACCGTGACATGGGCAGAACCATCCGCCAAAGTCACCGGACTCTCCAATAGGAACGCAACCCAAATGGGTGCAGATACCGAGCATGATCAGCCACTCTGGGTTCTTCACTCTGTCCGAATCCTTCTGTGGGTCTCTCAGAGAAGAGATGTCCACCTCGTTGGCCTCGGCAATCTCTGCCTGCGTTCTGTGTCTGATGAAAACAGGCTTACCCTGCCATTTGACAACGACGTTCTTTCCCTCAGGAATGGCGTTCAGCTTGACCTCAACCTTGGCCATGGCCAGCACATCGGCAGAAGCCGACATGGTGGTCAAGAAAGCCTCGACGGTCGACTTGGCGGCTGCAGCTGAGACCAATCCGTACGAGCCCACCATGAAGTAAGTGTAAACTCTCGATTTGTCATTGGTTCCTTTGGATTTGTTGAGGTAGTGGGAGAAGTCTGGAGAATCGTAGGTAGACTTAAGAGCGGCAGTAGTAGAAGACAAAGTTCTAGCCTGGGAGGCCAATCCCATATTGGCTCTAAGGCCTCTAACAAAAGATCTCGACAACATTGGCGACTTGTGCTAACTGTTGAAAACTTTTAAATTGTTTTTCTTGTAAAATCCTGTGCGGTGCGTCCCGGCGAGCGTGCGTAGAGGAAAAAAAATACCGTGGAAATTATAGGCCGGCCTTGTGGTAATTACAATTAACTGCTCGTGATTGGCTGGCTGGGAAAAAAAACAGCAAGATACTTTGCAGCAAATTGTTCCGACCCCCTTTCTGCATATACAACGCCCGAGTAGCGTAATGGTTAACGCGTTTGACTTCTAATCAAAAGATTCCGGGTTCGACTCCCGGCTTGGGTGCTTTCTTTTTCCTCCTCCAAAAATCCCATTTTTTTTTAATCTCTCCCTTTTTTCCTTCTTCATGCTACATCAAGCCGCTGCTCACCAATAATACTACTATATTCCAAATGGAAAACCAGTCAGACAACTACAACAACCTCCAAACGCTGGAAAAAGTCATTTGCACCTGGCGTGAAGAGCAGCGCCAATGCAAAGAAACCCGCTGTGAACTTATAATCCAGGAGTTGGAACTTGAAAGGGGTAAAAGCACCATGTTCGTGGTTCCTGGTGATGTTAGACTGTACATCAACGGCACCCTTGTGGATGAGAGCCATATAGGGGATTTAATCTTTGATATTAATACGGGGATGGAGACTATTGTGAAAACCATTCTTACGTTCCGCTTAGAATGCGTGCTTCCCCATGGGTGGCAACTAAAGCCAAACTTCAATGTTAGATGCTTTGTAGTAGCAGCAGAGAGCGACACGTCACAGATATTTGTGTCGATGTTGGCTAGCGGACTTGTGGACGCCAGCGGAATCGAAAAAGCCGAGACAGAGGTAACCTACCACACAGACACAACAATTTGCGAAAGTCAAGTCACGGCCAACTGTCTGAGGTTGTCTATATCAAGCACTACTACAATAAGCTTGCGAGATGAGCCTGTACACCGGCTGTTCAATTCACAGTTGTTCAAATTGCATGTCAATATCCAAAACTCGATAGCGGTACAGAAATACCATCCTGGCAGCATTTTGCTGCGGACCGCATTGGTCTCAAACTTGTCGAGCTTTCTGAACTTTATTCTGGGTGCGATCACATTCGGCTACTTCCGAAGAACAACCACGCTGCTCAGTGCCCTGTCGGCGCTGTCCATGTTTGTTTCCTCGCTTTTACTAACCACCGTCATCATCCTGCTTTACGTCGACGCCCATAGCATATTCCAGCAGTTTGCCGCGTCATTCAAATACTTTTTCTACTGGTGGATCGTCGTTCTTGTGCATTGTTTATTATCGATGGCCATCTGTGTCTACTTTAACATGGCAAATGAGAAATACATCATTAGCCGCACAGTGAGCGGGAAACACACTTTCGTGAACGACCGTGGAACAGTCGAGTTCGTTATCTGTTTCCAGACGACCTCGATTGTTCTCGTTCTGGCGCTATTCTCCATCTCTCTGCTCAGAGCCAAGAAAAGACTCAACAATTTTCTCAACCTCACGCTGAAAAGCCGCGACATTCAACTATAACAGCCTGATCAGTGTTTTTTGACCACTCCAGAAGCGTCGGCCTTGGCCAGAATGTACTTCTTATACGCATAAATGTCGCCGTCGAACCGTTTGACCGTTCCATCCTCGCTGACCCAGATCTCGTTACAAACGCTGTTAATCATCGCGACGTCGTGCGACACCATCAGCACTCCGCCCTTGAAGTTTTTGAGCGCATCGCTCAGCGCGTCCAGTCCAGATGTATCCAAATGATTCGAAGGCTCGTCCAAAATCAAAATATGGGGCGTGTTGAGACACAAAGAGGCAAAGGCCACTCTCGACTTCTGTCCTCCAGACAACGACTCAAGCTTCTGCAAAGACAGTGAGCCAGTGATTCCAAATGACCCCAGATGTCTTCTGTACTCCTCGTCGGTCTTGCCGGGAAACTTGGTGCTCAGCCAGCTGACAGCGCTCAGGTTCAGGTCCATCTGGTCGACGTGGTGCTGCGCAAAGTATCCAATCCGCAGCCGCGAGTTTCTGGTCACAGTTCCTTGAAGAGGCGTGTTTTCACCCATCAGAATCTTCAACAGCGTCGTTTTACCACACCCGTTGGCTCCGACAAGCGCAATTCTGGAGTCCAGTTGAACGTCCAAGTCGACATCGGATAGGAGCAATTTGTTCGGATCGTAGCCGAATGAGACACCGCTGAGCTGCAGAATAGGCGGCTGGATCTTATCTGGCTCCGGGAATTTGAAAGTAATCTGCTTCTCCTCCTGTGGTGGCTCCAGCACAGGCAGCTTCTCGAGCTTTTTGATTCGTGACTGCGCCTCCGACGATTTCGCCGCGTTGTATCGGAATTTGTCGATGAACGCTTGCAGATGCTGTCTGTACTGCATCTGGTTCTCGTACTCACGCTTCTGGTTCTTGAGCCGCTCCTCTCTGGTGTTGTAGAACGAGTCAAAGTTTGAGCCTCTGTAGTAATCAAGTCTCTCAGAGTGCTGATGGATTATATCGGTGGCCACCTCGTTCAAGAATGCACGGTCGTGAGAGACCACCAGCACCGTGGCAGGATACGTTTGCAGATAATGTGCCAAATACGTGCTCGAAGGCACGTCCAGCATGTTGGTGGGCTCGTCCAAAAGCAGCAGATCTGGCTTGCAAAAAAGTGCTCTGGCCAATGACAACCGCATCCGCCACCCTCCAGAGAACGTGTTGGTAGGTTGCTGCTGTGCCTCCTCGCTGAATCCCAAACCGTACAATATCGACGCGGCCCGGCCCTCAGCACGGTCGCTCTCCATCTCGCTCAGCTTCTCGTGCACCTCCTCGAGCCTCTCTGCCAGGTCGTTCTGCTCGTTGTCCAGCTTCTTCGCCTCGAGCGACTCCGGCTCAAACTCGGCCTTGAGCCTGTCAATCTCCGATATCCGCTCGTCTATCTTTGCCTGCTCGTGCAACAGTTGCTTCCGCCAAACGTCAGCGTCCAGCACAGACTGCAGCGCCGAGGTCTCATCTCCACGCAGCTCCTGCTCCACGTGCAAAATGGTGATGTGTTTAGGGATGTTCAGCTCTCTGCGAGAAAGAGCACGCAGTAATGTCGACTTACCAATACCGTTCTGTCCAACAAGACCATAGCGACGGCCATAGGCCAGGGTAAGCGAGGCGTCTGAAAGAATACGTTTTCCTGCCCCCACGTACAGATCGAAGTTCTCCACTTTGATGTCCTTGGACTTGCCCGCGCCAGCACCAAAATCAATAGGGTTGACCTTGAGGAAGAACGAGTCGTAGTCCTCCTTAGTCTGTTCGTTGAGCAGCTTGGAAGCTTCGTACTGGACAAACTTGTTGGCGCGCTTGGCCACCTTCTTGGCGATCTTTGCCTCGGCCTTCTGCAGTTTCTTCTTGTCCACACGGGTCTCCATGTTCCTACCGGTGTGTGCGATATCGGAAGTCGAGTTCAGCAGAGCCAAAGAACTGTCAAGATCACGCTGCTGATTATGGATCAGATCCACGTCCAGCAGCCGTTTTGACGTGTCTCCCGTGACAGCCAGCTTGGCCATGTTGTCTGTCAATTGTTTTTTGAGCGCCTCCTGCACTTTTGCCGCGAGACCATTCACCTTTTCTGACTCTCCGCCAGCACTGACCAGAAGCTGGCTCAGAAACTGTATTTCCTTAGGGATGTCCAATTGTTGCGCAAGAACAGAGTCCTCTGTTGCGTGGAAAAGATGGCCCAGATAGCCAATAGCATAGTCGGTGACGACCGGGTCGATTGCCGGCACCGTCTGTCTAACCTGTGGCCCAAAGTTTGACATGGGAGAAAATATGAAAAAAATTTACAAAAAATGTGAAAAATAATTATTTCTACTTATGCCAGCAGCAGCTGTGCTTTTCTCTTACCGGTCATCTCATCCAGTTGCGACGTGACAGAAACCTGGACACGGTCAAACACGCTCACCTGGCGCTCGCTGCCATTTTTATCTGTGAAAGTCAATTTGTACAGGTCCTCGTCAAAATGGCTTGTCCTGATATCTCCAAGGCTTTCGAGCTTAATCAGACTCTCGACACCAAACTTTGGCACCAGAACAACAATCCCGTTCGAGAACACTTTTATCACGTATCCCTCGTGCGTGCTCTGCGTGTTCTTCATCACCTGTCCGACGTAGTACTCAATACTGGCCCGTCCAGCAAACTGTGCGTTTCTGTGTCTCTTGTTAATGTTCTTCACCACCAGGTCCATCTTGGCCTTGTCTCTGTGCAATGGGTGCAATGGTTCGTAGCCGATGGCTGCTGCAAGCTGTCTGTGCACCACAACGTCGCAGTACCGTCTGATTGGAGAGGTGAAGTGGGTATAGATTTCGGTCGCCAGACCATAATGGCGGAAATCCTCGTAGCCGTAGTTGCCGGCTGAGAAATACTCGGCCGCCATCATGCACCGCGTGGCCATTATTCTCAGCAAGGTGTTGAAATACGGGTCCTGTGGGTCCTCGCACCTGTCGAGCGAATCTGCCAGAGCCTTGGAGCTCTCTAGAGAAATAGACATTCCCTTGCGCACACGCAGCATGTCGTTCAAAACCTCAAAATTGGTAGCTGGCGGGGGAGCGTGCCGTCTCAGCATGGCCACCTGCGGGAACTCGTCGTAGATCTTCTTGGCCACGGAAATGTTGGCTAAAAGCATAAATTCCTCCACGAGCGAGTTGGCCTCGACGAGTTTTTTAACCTCCACTTCGCCCGGGTCCGACGTCTCACTGTCCATGTGCACCTTCACCTCTGGTGACGCGAGATTCAAGGCGCCGGCGTCCAGTCTCTTCTGTTTGAGTTTCTTCGACAGCTGCAACAAAATCCGCATCCCTTTGGTCAAATCGTCCTGCTGAGACGGATCGTCCATCCGCAACTGGGCCTGCTCATAAGCAAAGGCTTCCTTCGACCGGATAATCGACTTGAAGTAGTCTACGCGCACAATATTGGCGTCCTCGTCCATTTCCCAGAGAACACTAAAGGCAAACCTGTCCACATGCGGCCTCAGCGAACACAGATCCGTACCCAGTAGCATCGGCAGCATGTCAATTCTTTTGTCGACCAAGTACACAGAAGTCGCTCTGGAAGCTCCCTCCTGGTCCAAGGCCGTTCCAGGCTTCACAAAATGCGTCACGTCCGCAATGTGCACGCCCACCTCGTAGTTACCATTAGGCAGCCGCTGAGCATGCAACGCATCGTCGATGTCCACACAGCCCGGCGGGTCGATCGAGCAGACGAGTTTCTCTCTGAGATCACGTCTCTGCGCCAGCTGCGGATCGCCATTGTCGAGTTTCTCCGGCACCTTCCAGTCGTGGCCCTCCTTGGGAAGACAGTCCAGAACGTTTTTGGAAAACGGCCTATACTCCACGTCGTGTTCCAGAAGAAGTGCCTCCTGCTCCGCGTCCTTGTCCTCGATGTCGCCCAAAACACGCACAAAATGGCCGTCCGGATATTTCGAGGTCGGGCTCCACGAATCGACAGCCACGACGATCCGCTTTCCTAGCAGCTCGCGCGCGCGTCTGGTGCGGATGCGCACTTTAGGCAACGAACGGTCCATCAATATGACAAAGCACGATTTCGCAGCGTTGCCTCCAACTTGATCTTTGGCGGCCGAATTTGGGGCCAGCTGCCCAACATAGAGTCGCCAGCTACGTTTCACAATGCCCACGACTCGCGCGGTCGGAATCACCTTCTGGTCCTCTCCCTGGGCAGCCACCGCGTGTTCGGCAAGCAGTCGCCGCTCCTGGTCGGAAATGACCACCTCATCCTCGTCCTCGTCGCCTACTTCGTTGCTGTTGATAGTCTCCTCGTCGATGATCTCCGTGGACGGTTTTTTCCACTTGCTTTTTGGCAACAGCTCCACCACGACGGTGTCGCCGTTGAAACTCCGGTTCAAGTTCTCTCTGCCCAAAACGAGCAGCGGCTTGGGCATCGACGGCACGGAAATGGAGCCTTCCAGAAAATTGTACGACGAAATGTTGATCGTGCCCTGGTACAGGGTCCCGTTCTTAATCCCTCCCATTAGACGCGCAGGTGAATAGTACTCCTGATAATTGATCTCTGTGAGCTGGCGCGAAAACGTTTCGTTGGACGGCAACATGTCCTCCAACTCGTTGAAGTTCGGTAGCAAAGAAACGTAACTGTGTAAGGACATGGTTGTGATTCCCTCGTTAACGGCCTTTTCGATGTTATTCTTGTCGCTGGTCAGCAGCACGATCGAGATCTTATGTTTTGCCAAATGCTGGCTATAAAATAATGCGCACTTTCTGATCAGTCTATCGTTGTAATCCTGTGCAGACTCGCCTTTCTCGCGAGAAACAAACGAGTCTGTCTTAAACTCGTTGTGGAACACCACAAACCGTTTGTCGTCGTTCTTGCACAGCGCACGAAGACGCATATATATAGGATAGCTGCGGTTTCGCACCTCTTCCAGCACTGTTTGCAGAATGATCACGTCGTAAAACACCTTGTCGCTTTCGAGCAGATCTATGGCATTTAAAACCACGTTGGTGTCCAAAATCAAGTAGTGTCTTCCAATGTCACTCTTGGTGATCTCCAGGGGCTCGCCGCTCAAAATTGGCTCGCTGGGTTGGCCATCAGGAGAAGGCTTGTAGTATTCCTCGCAATCGTCGCAGCAGACGCTAGAGCACGGTATGTCGTCTCTCAAATAATGCTCACGAACAATCTTCAAGGCCCCGCCATTGCGACTCCGCACAAACACTTTCTGCGTGACTGCAAGTCCGTCTGTCGGACGCTGTCTTTTCACAGAGGCCATTTTCTTTACTAAAAAAAAATTATTTTTATTGAATTTTTTTCATATTTATCGTCTTTTTTTCAAAGCTGCCTCCTTACTCCATTTCGAGATCCACGTTTTGGAGTCTGCTTTTGGTACAAAGTAGATGCGCATCACGTCGTCAAACAAAGGCACGCGTGGAGATGCCGCAGAGAGGATCGTATTAAACGGCACCTTCTTCCCGGCCTTGATCAAACCGCCACTTTCCGTCTCCATATATGCTTCCATCTGTCTGAAATTCTTATGCTTCGGATCCTCAAAGTAGGAATCAGGACGATCCATCACCAGTTCGATCAGCTCTCCAGGGGTGGAAAGCTCGCTCACCTCGTTGACAAAATCAAACTCGTCTGTAGTCGGATACAGAACCATGGTTGGAATAATTAGCTGTGTCTCTATGTCTTCCGGGTCCTCCAAATGGATCTGTGTTCCTGCAGGAAGTTCTGCGGGCTCCGCACTTGAGAGGTTTAGGTAATTTCGCAGAACCATGGCCTGTTTAAGATTGTTTTTTTTGCGTTCTTCGGCCTCTTCCTCCCTACGTTTCTTCTCTTCCAATTCGCGGAGCAGTCTTCGTCTGTCTTCGAGCTGCTTGTTTAGCGACTTGAAAGCAGGCGAGGTGTTGTCCAAGGAGGATGCGTATTGGAGAATTTGCTCGGCCTCGTCGTACTTTTCGATGGCAAGAAAAGCCTTGGCAGCACGAAAGAGCGCTTTGACGTTCTTGGGCTGGATTTTGAGACACTCTTTGGCATCGTTAATACATCTGCGGTAGTTCTTCAGCTCCAAGTTGCAGGCTGCTCTGTTGAGATATAATGTTGCATTAATCTCATCCACGTTGCAACCAACCTCAAGGCCCTTTGTGTAATATTCCACGGCATTCTTATACTGCTTGGCCTTGTAGCAGTCGTTTCCCTGGTTCTTAAAATTGGTAGCAATCTCGTCCGGCTCTCCTTCATATGCAAGAGCTTTCAGGGCCTCGACGTGTAAGTTTTCACCACCCGCGCCGTCAGACTCATCGAGTTCTGTCATGAACAGAGGCAGTCTGTTTAAGTCGGCCATAACTTCTTCGGTAGGCTTGCTTGCAAGTTCTGAAAGCTGCGGTGGTAATTCCGGCTCCCCTTCTTTGGGAATATACCGTCTTTTCTCCCATTCGCTAATGAGCTGGTCGGTTTTCTGGTCCAGTTCTGTGATTTCCACCATACTGAAAGAATAAATTATTATTTTTTTTTATTTTTACACCTCTACTACCGGGACAGAATCATTCCTCTCTCCATTTGCCAAACTTCTTGTAGTCATCATAGAGAACTTTGTAGACCACCCTCGCTTGAGGATCTAGATTCGCATTGATGTAGTTCAGTTCGTTGGTCGTCAAAAGATCAAATATCACAAACATGCTGGCTTCCAATGCTTCCTTGGTAGCTGGTTCTAGTCGATAAATGAGGTAGAACTTCAGATAGTTCATGATCAACAAGGACGCAAACTTCCGTAGGTGGTATTTCATGTATGAGACGGCTCTTGTCAGCGATGAGTCGGTCTCTGCATTTGTGACCGAGGAGGCCGAGATCTCGCACAGGTTTCCAACTAGGCGTTGGTATGCCAGTCCAGCAGAAGCATCCAATTTCAGCTTGAACAGACACTCCATCAATGGAATAAAGGACAGCGTTATCAAATGCTGTCTGTTAGAAAATCTGAACCGTTGAAAAAGCAGGATATTCGATAGCAATTGACAGTTTAGAGCAAACAGAGATTGTTTCTCACCCAGAGATCCCTCAAAATCCAGGAGTTTTTTCGTGACTCGGTTAACAAAAGTGATGATCAGCTCCACAGTGTACTGCGTGAGCATCCAATGAGAAGAGCTTAATATCTGTTTGAGAATTTGTGCCACATACGTCATGTCTTTGGTGGAGAGCTGCAAATCTAGAAGCTTGGAAAGTGAAGCGATTGCCAGCTTTTGCGCGTACGGATTTTCAGGGGTCTGGATCTGTAAAAATAGGCCTATCAAAGAGCACACTTTGCTGGCATTCTCGTCGCTGTCCAGAACCCACATCCACAGAGCAGAAATCTGCTCGACATCAAGCTCCTGTAAATATGTTCGCAGTGAACTTATCACTTCACTGGAATCTCTTAGATTTAAGTACAACGCAAGCACATATGTTGGGCTATAGGTGTCCCTCAAATAGCAAATCAGTTCAAATAGCTTTTCAGAGGTCTTGTCGTCACATTTGGCACCTAGCTCCTTGATGACTGGTTTTATGGATGGGTCCGGTTCCCTGTTCCAACTTTTCAGCTCCACCAAATAATCTAAGTACTGTGTGCCTGTAGAAAGACTGTCAACACACCTTTTCACTGTGGCCTGGAATAGCTGAGTGTTTAGTTTTCCCGCTCCACGCTCTGCCCGCAGCAGACACAGCGTCGTCTTGAGACTGTTGCTTTGAAGTTTATTTTCAGCGTCGCACACAAATTTGGACCCTTGACGAAGATGAGCATCAAAGATCTTCCTTGCAATTTCCAACCGTCTAGGGTCGTCAGAAACATCCACAAATGATATCAGAACGTCGAGATTGGATTCCAGTTTGGATTTCAAGGTGGGCTGACTCAGAAGCATCAGTATGGATGCCAAGGCGGCATCAGACGGCACGGAAATCAAAAGGTCCAGAACATGCTCTCTCTGAGCGCGCGAGTAACAATTAACTGGAATTTGCTCTGTGTACTGTGCCATCTTTTCCGGATCTTCACTGAAATGATGGACGATGTAATTAATTATTTCTCTCACCAGATTGATCTGCTCGTGCAAGACACCGTTGGAAAGCACCTTTACCGGCTCTGTTTCAACTCGCAAATATTCTTCAACCAGAATTCGCAGCTGCTGTTTATCAAGCATCGCATTCATGAGAACAAACCATCGTCTGAAAATCACTCGCTTGAAGTTGAGATCGGAGCTTTTGTAATGGTTGATAAACTGGTTCGTCTGTGTTTCGTTGCAGTGTGACAAGTCGCGTTCGCAGAGACGAAGATACGCAAAGTAGTACTCATCAGCCTCGCCAGATGTTAAGTTAGGCTCGACGTCGTATATCATCAGAATCATCGTCACTAGCTTCCAATAGTGAGCATTACCTTGCTTGTAATCCAGGACTTGAAGGAACAGCGGTTTGGCTTCTTGCACGGTCTGCTGCAGTGTCTTAGTGACGGCCGTGTGAGCCGATCCGGTCACACTCGAAAGAAGACATTTCGCAATTGCAGAAAGAAGAACCGAGCTCCACTCATTATCCTTAAAAGTCTCGACGTATTTGCTGATCAGGGCAATCGTTTGTTTCTGTGATAGGTCCATGATGACTTGAGAGACCTGTGTCACAAATTGGTCGGAGATTAAAACAGAGTTCTGGTTGCAATGTTTGAGCCAGAGACT
This sequence comes from Ogataea polymorpha, assembly GCF_001664045.1. Lineage (NCBI taxonomy): Eukaryota > Fungi > Ascomycota > Pichiomycetes > Pichiales > Pichiaceae > Ogataea > Ogataea polymorpha. The sequence goes on along the minus strand of NW_017264698.1, from coordinate 852,875 downwards.
GAAAAACTCGTCCATCTCACGAGCTCTGGCGTAAACATCTAGCAGAGTAGTTAGAATTCTGAACTTCTGTTCTTCAAAACCAGTGTTGGCCAGCTCGAAAATCTTGCTTGAGTAGTGAAGACCGACATCAACATTTTTGTTGATTGCAAGTTGCAAGATTTCCAGATTCAAGTTACTAGACTCCACCAAGTCCATGAGAAACTTGGTTGACAAGACCTTGTTCATTGCCACAATTCTCCTTAGCAGATCCACTTTCACGTCCGGGAACTTCGAAGCAATTTCCATGTAAATTTGTTCCACATCGGTGATTGCAAGTCTTCCTGCTGTTCTTTGAAATAGCTCTGCCACCAAGGACCCGTCTATATTTTTGACGAATGCTGAATTGCAGAAAAATCCAATATTCTCCTTAAGGTCTGGGATAGTGTCTCTTCGCAGTAGCACTCCTCTCAACATAGATTCTAGTAGCTGGGCTTCATTGGACTTCATTAGACACAATAAGCTGGGAAGACACTCGGCGCAAAAGTAAGCTATGTTTTTCTTATTATAGTGAAGAGTGGTTGTGTTGGCCATTTTGAAAAGTCGGTAAGCTAACTTGATGCACGAGTCCTGCTTTGTCTTGAGTGCAAGGTCCAAAAGTCTTGCCACCATTTCGACATTTGTGTCTGAAGAAAACGCCAATCGGAGCTCATCCATCACTAAATTCACGCAGTTGACAAAAATGACGAGAAATTCGACGTCTTTCTCAAATTCCACATTGCTCAACATGTACACCACCAGATCATTGAATCTAATCCTATTAATGCACTTAGTCCTGGTTGATCTCAGTGATTCTGCTGAATCAAATGCTAGCCAAACTTTCTGAAACAAGCCCCAGAATTCTCTGCTGCTCCTGTACTCTCTGTTCTTCGTCTGACCCAACCGATCACAGACCAACTCAAAAATAAACCTCTCTTTATCAGGAAGAGCCACTGGTTCGTCATGCTCGAGTAGTCGTCCAGAGACCGTGCAAATATCCAAGATTGGGCATTCTGGATTTCTCAAAAACCTCGTGATTCCCTCCGTGGTTCGAATCTCTTCCCAGCTCATCTGAGTGTGTTCACTGTGAATCTCTGTGGTCTGAATATTTTTTTTCTAATTTTTTATCACTGCCAATTTTGCAAGGTTTAAAATTTTGATTGTTTATTTAGCTTTTTTCTACAATGTCACTTGTAAAACCGAATGGCGGGACTCAACTTGCTGAACCGGAGGACTTGGACTTTGAAATTGAAATTGATCCACCGACGCAATTACCAATCACCAAACTTCCTTATGATGATGCACCCATTGCTGAAAGTGATCTCAGCTGGCTGAAGAATGGACGCACTTTGCAATTTTCGCTGGACAAGGCACACGACAATGGAATGCTGTTTTTGGCGTCCCAAGACGAAAAAAAGATGGAGCCTCTGAACGACCGCGAGCGGAAGCTTTATCCTTTTGGAATACCTTCAAATATAGACACTTCTGAGGAGTACGTCAAGTTCCTCACCAAAACCTACCGCACTTTTGAGCCGCTACTGACAAACCAAGCATACAAGCATTTCAGTGATGATGACCAAGACATGACGTTTGGCGTATTAAGCAAAATTGAAGAGAACCGGAGAGAGAAAAAACAAACGTTACAATCCATTATCACAGCCATGGTGGAAGACCTCAAAAATTTAATCTCCATGAAGTCCAAGCTTGATCCTAATTTTGAGGAAACTTTCATCTTCAATTATGAGGAGATTCTCAACGTCCTCAACTTGCTGAATGCTGTGCATTTCTCCAACAAGGAAGAGAGAATCGCCTTGCTTTCTGTTTGGATCAACCGCGCCGATATACAGCCAGACGACGAACTTTTCGAAGAGGTGATGAGCTTTGAGCATCCTTATAAAAACTTCCTATTCTGGTCCACGTATATGAAGAAGCTTCTGCTCCGGGGGTTTTTTAAGGAGGCTTTGGAAGCACTGGACAAAAGTAACTGGATCGCTTTGAAACACGAGGATGCTAATCTGTTCAACGTCCTGACAGATTTCAAGAATCTTTTGGAGTCCTACGATATGCTCAGGTTTTCTGTCGATTGTAAGGAGTTTCTGATTTGGAAGCAAATGGTTGTCGAGCTGCGTGAGAGAGTCAACTCGCTGAGTTTCTCCGAGGCAGGACTGGCTTCAGAGGTGTCTGAACTCATCACCATCATGTCTGGATCTTCAAATAGTATACTAGAGGCCTCCAGTACATGGTATGAAGCACTTTATGCACACTATCTCTTCCAGCTGCCGTCCATGGAGCTCCTCGATGAGTATCTCCAAGTGTCCATTGATAAATACCCGCCGGAAACCACTCAGTCCTGGGAAACCATGTGCATTGAGCTGTTGCAAGGAAAGTTTCTGTCTGTGATCAGCTCGATCGAGTTGCTTGATAAGTCAATTGCCACGTTCGTGGTAGTTCTTATGGCCTCTGCTGGTCTTTTGAAAGGATACCTGTCTGTTGTGTCATTTACAGAGGCATCCCTTATTTCTACAATTGACCAGATGCTGGAGGACTTATCTTTCTCATATTTGACCCATCGTGAACTGTTTCCGATTGGTGTCGGAATTTTAATTCTGATCAACAACTCAAATTCCAGAGAAATTGTTTCTGAGCTTCTTCCCAGATACCACATCACGAGCAATGATGATTTGGAGTGGTGTCTATCTATTTGCGCCAAGCTTAAGCTGCATCAAACAGCAGTGAAAATATACAAGATCCAGGGTGCAAGACTGGCCACAGTGGGGTATTTATACGAAGCTCTCTACTGTTACACTGAGGCAGGTGACTACGCGCGATTGACCAAGCTGGCGTGGGAAATATTCGAAAAGGTGCTGGTTGGAGAGCTAGAAGACAAAACTTTGATAACTAAAATTCGGTCCAACGAGATTGCGGAGCCTGCTCTTCGACAAGCACTGAGTCCACTGGCTGTTTTGGACGAGTTTTTACAAAAGAAAGACCAACCGAATTTCAGAAATCTTTTCCAGCTGCTGAACTTCAAGTATCTGCCGAAACACTACAAGATGTCGCTGGTGATGCTGATAGAGCCGTACTTGGGGAAGAGAGTGCTAAAGACTGAGGAGTTTGTGGAGCTTATTAAGGTTCTGAACGGGTTTGAGAAGGAGGCAGACGACGAAACTCTCGCCGCGGCCCAGACGCTTTGTTCGCGGCAAGTGCCGAACTACGATCTAAAACAAGAACTTCTTTCGGTGCGCAAAAAAATTGGCTACGAGATGAGTTTGAATTTTTTATAGATAAGCGAAAAATTAAACTTCATCGTTTGTTAAATTTTATACACCCAACATTTCATCATGTCGCAATACGAAAATGTCATCATGCTTCCACAGACTAACCAGCTGAAATGTCTTTACACGATCATCCGAGACAGAAACACCCGTAGAGGAGATTTCATCTTTTATTCTGACAGAATCATCCGACTCCTGGTGGAAGAAGGTCTCAATCAGCTGCCCGTCGAGTCCTGCCAAATTCAGACCCCTTTGGGAGTTGCCTACGACGGGCACAAGTTCCAAGGCAAGATCTGCGGTGTTTCCATCATCAGAGCTGGTGAGAGCATGGAGCAGGGTCTTAGAGACTGCTGTAGGTCTGTGAGATTGGGCAAGATTTTGATTCAGAGGGACGAGGAAACGGCCACTCCGAGACTCTTCTACGTCAAGCTTCCGGAAGACATTCCAGAGAGATATGTGTTTTTGCTGGACCCGCTGCTTGCCACAGGTGGCTCTGCGTCAATGGCCGTGGACGTGTTGTTACAGAAAGGTGTGAAAGAAGAACGGATATTATTTCTGAACGTGCTGGCAAGTCCAGAGGGAATCGAGGTGTTCAAGAAGAAGTTTCCGAAAATCAAGGTCATCACCGGAATGATCGACCAGGCTCTGGACGAGAAGAAGTTTGTTGTTCCTGGTCTGGGAGATTTTGGCGATAGATATTACTGTATCTGAATACACTACTACTAATTATTTTTTTATTTACCATTTTTTTTGTTATTTCATGGAGTCCATCTACAACCAACCGATTGTCATAGACAACGGCTCTGGGACAATCCGTGCAGGCTTTGCGGGTGACGAGAAGCCGAAGATCAACCATTCGAATCTCGTCGGCCGCCCTAAGTACAACAAGATCATGCCGTCGGCCATCTCGCAGACAGATTCATTTATAGGGTCGCGCGCACAGCAGCTTCGCGGGCTGTTGAAGCTGAAGTACCCGCTGTCCAACGGCATAGTCGATGACTGGGAGGCGCTTGAGCTGGTTTGGAGCGACGTGGTGCAGCAATTGGATGCCAAGACCGACCAGCATCCGCTTTTGGTGAGCGAGCAGCCTTTGAACCCTAGCAAGAACAGAGACCAGCTGGCGGAGCTTGTTTTCGAGACGTTCAATTTTCCTGCGCTGTACGTGGCCATGCCCGCGGTTTTGTCGCTGTACTCCTCGGGACGGACCACGGGGACGGTGCTGGACTCTGGCGATGGAGTCACCACGGTGGTACCAATCTACGAGGGGTTTTCGATTCCGGGCACTATCAAACGCCTCAATTTTGGTGGAAGAGACATCACGCGGCTTGTGCAGAGCGACCTGATGAAGAACGGGTACTTTCTATCGACGTCGTCCGAGTTTGAGCTCGTGCGAAGTCTGAAAGAACGGCTGTGTCACGTGAACCCGACACCCGCGGAGCAGCACGCCAAGGGGCCTGCTGTTGGCGAGGAGTGCAAGGAGTTCCCGCTGCCGGACGGAAAGATGGTGCGGGTTGCCGGGCAGACGCTGTGGCAGTCAACGGAGCTGTACTTCCAGCCGGAGAAGTTCGGCGTCGAGGAGGTGCCGGTGCACCAGGCAGTGGTGAACTCTGTGCGCAAGACCAACTACGACCTGCGGCCGCGGCTCTTTGAAAATATCATTCTAGCGGGCGGGTCCACGATGTTCAGGAACTACGGCGTGCGGCTGCTGGAGGAGATGAAGCTGGAGGACCCTGACTTGCAGCTGAAAATATACGCGTCGCCGGAACGACGCGCGAGTTGTTTTGTCGGGGGGTCGATTTTGGCGAGCCTCAGCGTGTTCAAGCAGATGTGGGTGTCGAAGGCCGAGTACGAGGAGAACCCGCAGCTGGTGCACCAAAACAGCGAAAAACGATAGAATGGAAGATAAATCTAATATACATACGCTACATTACAGGGCCACAGCCTCAATCGTCATGGTGGATCTTGCAGATGTCGATGCCAAAGATCTCGTTTGCAGAGTACCGCGAAGAGGAGCCGGTCTTGCGTTTTTTGACCGGCCCCAAAGGCGAGCCGTATATGGTGTCCTCTTCTGCTCCGCGGCCGGCGCTGGGCGAGGTGTAGAAATCGTCGAGATAGGACGGCGAGGTCCACAGCTTCTTGGTGGCCGAGAGGTTGGGTGTCTTGAGCACGCTCGTAGGCGACCGAAACTTCGACAGCAACAGCTGGTCGTACTGATATTGCGACTTCTGCAACGTGTTGAGGGAGCTGTTCTGTTTGGGCGTGAGCGGCTCGAGCAAAGGTCCTGTTTCGCCGGACTTGATTGGTGACAGCTCGAGCGTGGACTTACAGCTGAACGAAGACGTGAAGGGCAGAGAGCGGGCCGCGAAAATGGGCCCACCGGGTGATTCTTGCAAGAACGACTGCTCGGGAGACATTTGGGCTTCTTTGAAGACAATTTGCTCGCCCGTCGCGGACGCCTTCCAGGTGGACGACGGGGCCGCGAGCTCCGGAATGGATCCCAGAAGGCCCGCGGGGTACTGTCGGTCGAAGTCCAGATGGTACGGGTCAGTGTTGGCCCGTTTGAGAGGCAGCTCGGGCGACTGCGGGTGACGGTGCGACGTCTGCGGCGTGTGCGATAGCGACTTGGCGGCTGGCTGCGGCTGGGAATCTCTGGAGCGCTTGAGTTTCCCGGCAGCCATCATTTTCTCGAAATTCTTGATGTGGCAAAACTGGTACTCGTACCCGTCCACGATTTTCCAGAAGTGGCCCTTGCCGTCCTTGGACTTTTCCGTCTTGGCGAACGACTTGTTGAGCGAGAGGTTGTGGCGAATGGAGTTCTGCCAGCCCACCTCGCCCTTCTTGTAGTACTTGAAGTTGTCCGAAATCCACTGGTATATTTGCGACAACGTGAGTTTGCGTCCCGGCGCGCGCAGAATGGCCATGCCTATCAGAGAGGCGTACGAAAACGGTGGTTTCTCGTGAGAGTCGAAGATCACAGGCGGCATGTCTTCTGGGTCGGGTATCTCGATGTTCTGCGGGCCCTTGAGCCGTCTGGTCTTGTTTGCGGCGCGGCTTTTTGCGGCACCCTCGGGCTGGGCAAACTTGGGCGGCGGCGGCGGAGACGAGTGCAGCTTGCGTTTTCTGGAGCAGCCAGGCTCCTCGTAGTCGTCGTCGTCGTCAAAATCGTCGTCGTCGGCACCGCGGGTCACTTGTGGCGACGAAAACTCTGGCGATAGCAGCCCGTTTGTACGGAGGGTGGAGCGCGTGTCATGCGATTTGACGGGGCCGTTTCTGACGACGGATTGCGGAGGCGTTTTCAGCTCGAAGGACTTGTTGACGGGACTGATGATCGTTGCTGGCGGCAAAAGCTCCTGTTTCATCGTGAAAGAGCTGTTGGCTAAAGAACGGGGAAAGACCAGGTGGATTTTAAAGGGAAATAATTTTGTGTCTGGACGCGTTCGCGGCGTGTATTGTTTTCCTGTTGCCGTTTGCGACTCACAATAGCAATCGGGACGCGGTGCGAGGTGTGGCGTGTTTCATATTACAGGAGAAGAGCCAACAAGCGTGTGGTTTGCCCGGTACAGGTCACTAACGCACGCTATTGTCCGCTTGGGGAACGCGCGCATTGTTCCGCGGGGCGAGACTTTGCTATCAGAACGTTCTTGAAATAACTACATACATATAGTTAATCTAGCAGACTCTCCAAAATTTCCACAATTTTCTCCGGCTCCGTCGAGCTCTCGATGCTGCCCACAACAATGCCGTCGACAAAAACGGTCGGCGTCACGTGCACGCCCACCGTGCGGTGGTATCTGGTGAAATACTTGATGTCCTTTTGCAGCTGGTTCTGACCGCCTTGTGGGACAGCGACCTGCTCCCACAGCTTCTCAGTGTCGACGTTGTCAAGGTGCTGTGCGGCAAGGTCGATCGCCGTAGCTAAAACCTGCTTCTTGCTCTTCTCGTACGAAAGAGAGTCCGTCATGATGTTGTCCCAGAGCACGCCGGAAAACTTCCAGAACTGGTCCGGGTACACTTTGGCGACGGCCAGAGCAACCTCGTGGTACGCGCCGGAGCCGACATAGTGCCATGGCTGGATCACGTTCATGAAAACAAAGCTGAATTTGTCCAAAAGATTCTTTTTCTCCAGCAACGGAATAACGTTGCCGGTGATTTTGCGGAACAGCTTGCCCGAGAAGGGACAGTTGTAGTCCAGGTACAGCTGGACGGTGTGCTTGAGGCCACTAGAGAGCCCAGCAGAACCGTTGTAGACGTGCGACTTGGCGTATCTAGGAGCAATTGCCATTGTGGCGGAGGAGAAGAAGTAAGACAGTCGATTTATTTATTTGCCACGCTGTGCAGAGGTGTGGCGTCCCGGGCACCGATGCCCGTCACAAACTGAAAAGCCTGATATATCTGCATAGACAGAATAAGGCACACCAACCTTGCTGCAGTTGCTGCCTGCCACCACCGCCAAATTTCCGCATTTTCCCCAGAGATCGCTCGCATCGTATCTGGCCAAGGCGCAGACCGCTTTATCTAGCCGCGCTGTTGGCATGTCCTCGCGGAAAAAACGTGGTCGTGCGCGGATCGAGAAAAAAAATTGATGTCTATAAGATAAGTGAATTTCAATCTTTGCGTTCAGATCTTGCGCAGCGATGGACCAGTACAGCGACAAGTACCATCCGGACTTTGTCCCGGGCACGATCAACATCTTAGTCCATCAGATAGATCACAGCCAGACCGCTGTGGGGGACCAGTCGTCTACAGTCAAGACAACCAAGGACGGCATTGTTCTGCACCCACAGCCGTCAGACTCGCCCAACGACCCGCTCAACTGGGGGTTCTGGACCAAGGCTTATCAGTTTGCGCTTTTGGCGTTCATTACCGGTTTCACGGCGGCCACGTCGAACGATGCCGGCTCAACGCAGGACTCTCTCAACGAGCTGTACGGCATTTCGTACGACTCGATGAACACCGGTGCCGGCGTGCTGTTTGCGTCGATCGGCCTGACCACCGTCATTCTAGGGCCTGCCTCGTCGCTTTACGGCCGCAAAATCAGCTACGTGATCTGTATAGTGCTCGGCCTCGTTGGAGCGGTGTGGTTTGCTCTGTCCAAAAGAACCAGCGACACCATCTGGTCGCAACTGTTTGTTGGGGCATCTGAGGCCTGCGCAGAGGCCCAGGTGCAGCTCTCGCTGTCGGACATGTATTTTTCTCACCAGCTCGGTGGTGTTCTGACCGTCTACATCCTGGCTACCTCTGTCGGGACGTATCTTGGGCCTTTGATTGCGGGTTTCGTTGTCCAGTACACTACGTTCCGGTGGGTGGGCTGGATCGCCGTGATTATCTCGGGCGTGCTGCTGGCAGTGATGTTTTTGACACAGTACGAAACGTATTTCGACAGACACCGCTACATAGGGCAGATCGACTCTAGCGAGAAACGCGAAAAAGTGGACGATAAAATCGCCGACTCGCACTCCGGCGACCGCTCAGACGTGATCGAGGTGGCCGGCGTGTACGGCACGGGCGCAGGAGAGCCGCGCTTGCCGTACTGGAAACGGGTGCAGCTGATCACGCCGTCAGCATCGCTTGTCGGGCTGGGCGCCAAGCAGTACCTGCAGCGGCTCGTGCTCATGCTGCGTGTGTTCTGGTTCCCGCCCGTGCTGCTGTCGGGGCTGCTGTGGGGGCTGCAGGACGCTTTTCTCACGTTCTACCTCACCACGGAGGACGATCTGTACTATGACGAGCCGTGGAACTACTCCGATACCGGCGTTGCGCTGATGAATCTGCCATGCGTTATCGGAGCGCTGATCGGATGTCTGTACGCGGGCTACTTCTCTGACTGGTTTGTGATCTGGAAGGCCAAACGCAACGGCGGCATCCAGGAGGCCGAGTTCCGGCTCTGGTTTTTGTTTCCGGCAGCCATTATCTCGCCGATCGGCCTGCTGCTCTTCGGCATCGGCACAGACAAACTCTGGAGCTGGAAGGTCACCTACACGGTCGGACTGGGCTTCATCGGGTTTGGGTTCGCCACGGCTGGAGACATCGCCATGGGCTATCTCATGGACGCGTACCCGGAAATGATTCTCGAGGGCATGTTGGGCGTGGCCTTCATCAACAACATGATCGGGTGCATTTTCACGTTTGCGTGCTCGCCGCTGATTGCCGCGCTCGGCACGGTCCGCACATACATTATGCTGGCCATCATCGACTTCGGCACGTTCGCATTCATTATCCCGTTTTTGCTGTACGGAAAACAAATGAGACGCTGGACAAAGAAGTACTACCTCAGCTACGTGGAGCTACGCGATGCAGAAAGAAGCTAAAAAATCCAGTTACGTAATCACTTATCTTATATCCTCAGGCTAAAAGTTGTCTTCCTCGTCATTGTAGACTGGAACACCCCAGTCAACGTTCAGAATTCTTTTGCCCTTGGTCTTGTAGAGCGCCGACAGGGCGTCGGCGGTCTCGTCGTCGAGGTCGACGACCTTGATGTTGGCCTCGATCCGCGACGGAGTCACGCTCTTTGGCAGCACGACAGTGTCTCTGTGGAGAGCCCACGAAATTAGCAGACAGGCTGGAGAAATGCCCTTCTTGTCGGCGAGAGCAATGATGTCCTCGTCCTTAAGTAGTGGCGACCCAGCACTGCCCAGTGGCGAGTACGCCTCCACAACAATGCCTTTTTCCTTGCAGTACTCGAGCAGCTGGTGGCGCGGGTAGAATGGGTGCATTTCGACCTGGTTGGCTGCAGGAATGACCTTGGTCGTTGGTGCAGCCAGCAGCTTCTCCAAGTTTGTCTTGGACATGTTGGACACGCCCACGGCCCGGGCCTTGTCCTTAGGCAGCTGTTGGACCAGCTCCCACGTCTTGATGAAGTCCCAGTCTTTGTCATTGTGGAACTTTTCCGGATTGTTAGGATCCTTTGGGAACCACTGTTCCTCGGCATCTGGCGAAGGCTTAACAAAAGGAACAGGCCAGTGAACCAGGTACAGGTCGACGTAATCCATGCCGAGTCTCTCCAACGAGCCATTCAGAGCAGCCAATGGGTCTCTGTGGTTGGTGTTCCAGAGCTTCGTAGTGATGAAGAGCGACTCTCTAGGAACCCCCGAGTCTTTGATGGCTCTACCAACATCCGCCTCGTTCTGGTACACGTGTGCGGTGTCGATATGTCTGTAGCCTGCCTTCAATGCGGCCAAAACAGAAGTGTAGGTGTCCTCGGGGGACGATTGCCAGCATCCCAGGGCAACGGAAGGGATTGAGGCGCCAGTGTTGAGCTTTTGAGTCTTTGTGCAAATAGAAGCCATTAGAGTTTGTGATCCAAACGTGCTAGAAATTTGCTAGAACTTTAGCACAAAAAAAAAAAAAATCGAGGGACCAAGGCGATAACGGCTAAGGTGGAGTCTGTCCCAAAGAGGCAACTCTAATCACCCCAGAAAACATTTAAATAATCAATTATTTGAATGATTACTAATTAGCAATTTCCCATGTCGTTATTCCAGGAGATCGAATTGCCGACTGGCCACAAATACCAGCAACCGCTGGGGCTCTTCATCAACAATGAGTGGGTTGCCACCAACACCACTCTCGAAACCATAAACCCGGCCACCGAGCAGGTCATCACCAAAGTGTACGCTGCCGGCGAGAAAGAAGTCGACGCAGCCGTCGCCGCCGCCAGAGGCGTCTACCACAGCTGGCTGCAGGTGCCGGGCGAGGAGCGGGCGCTCAAGATGCTGAAACTCGCCGACATCCTCGAACAAAACGCGGAGCTGGTCGCCGCTGTCGAGGCATTGGACTCGGGCAAGCCGCTGCATAGCAACGCCCGTGCAGACATCGACGGCGTGGTGGAGTATCTGCGGTACTGTGCCGGCTGGGCCGACAAGATACACGGCAAGACAATTCCCCTCAGTAATAACCGACTCGCCATCACCAGAAGGTACCCATTGGTGGTGGGCCAAATCGTGCCGTGGAACTATCCGCTCTCGATGTCTGGGTGGAAATTCTGTCCAGCATTGGCGTGCGGGTGTCCGTTGGTGATCAAGTCGAGCGAGCTGACGCCGCTGTCGCTGCTGCTGTTTGCGCAGTACGTCAAAGAGGCAGGATTTCCTGCAGGCGTGTTCAACGTGGTTTCCGGGCTGGGCTCTGTGGCTGGCCAGAGACTTGCCGAGCACCCGGACCTGGACAAGGTGGCGTTCACGGGATCGACAGCGACGGGCGCCAAGGTGATGCAGAGCGCGGCGGCAAACCTCAAGAATGTGTCGCTCGAGTGTGGCGGCAAGTCTCCGCTCGTGGTGTTTGACGATGCGGACCTCGAGCAAGCGGCCAAGTGGGCCTCGTTCGGCGTCATGTACAACTCTGGCCAGAACTGCACGGCCAATTCGCGCGTGCTTGTCCAGGACACTGTGTACGAGCGGTTTTTGGAGCTGTTCAAGAAACAGATCCTCGAGGACTGGAAAGTCGGCGACCCGTTCGACGAAAATGCCACACTGGGGCCTGTAATTTCCAAGGCCCAGTACGACAAGATCCAGCGGTACATCGAGTCGGGCAAGAGAGAGGGCGCGAGACTCGTCCTGGGAAACGAGCCCACCGGCCAGAGCACGGGGTACTTTATTCCGCCAACGGTGTTTGCCGATTGCAACCAGAACATGACCATTGTCAAAGAAGAGATTTTCGGGCCGGTCGTGGCAGTGGCCAAGTTCTCGTCTGAAGAGGAGGCCGTCAAAAACGCCAACGACACAATCTATGGCCTTGCGGCGATGGTCTTCTCCAAGGATTTCCATAGAGCACATCGCGTGGCCGAGCAGCTCGAGGCTGGCTCCGTGTACATCAACTCGTCAAACGACGAGAGCTGCAGGGTGCCGTTTGGCGGGTTCAAGATGTCCGGTATCGGCAGAGAGCTCGGCGAAAGCGGCATCGACCTCTACACGCAGTCAAAGAGCATCTACTTGAACATTGGCAACAAGCTGTAGTGGCTGTGCAAGAAAAAAAAAAATATCAAAAAATACATATTTGTAGTGAATATTTTCTTTATGTCTCGCCATCAGCTCGATTTGGTGCTATGTCTCAAACAGCCCGGCACGGCAGTCGGCCGGCTGTGCGAGAAATGCGACGGCAAGTGTCCCGCATGCGACTCCCTCGTCAACGCGGCACGACCGGCACGCATCTGCGACGACTGCGCGTTCGGGTCTGGTCGTGAAAAATGCATCATTTGCGGCCTCCCTGGCATCAGCGACGCATACTACTGCCGCGAGTGCGTCATGCTCGAGCGCGACAGAGACGGGTGTCCCAAAGTCGTCAATATCGGGTCCTCGCGCTCAGACATGTTTTTCGAGCGCAAAAGACTGGGCAGGTGAACTACTCTTGCAGAAGGTCGATTGCCGTGACAAACTCCTCGCCCTCGGACTCAGGGTGCTGCTGTTCCAGATGCTCGTATGCGCACTCGAAAATATGCCGGAACAGCGAGTTTCGGGAAAGCTCGAACCACGTCCATTCGATCTTCACGGCAAACAGCTTCACGCCCGAGTGGAGCGTTTCTCGGGTCTTGGCCTGGAACGGCGTCAGCAGCGACACCCTTCTGATCATAAGGAAGAAGTCCTGCAGCGATTTGGTCGACGCGTCGATCGCCTGGTTCAGTTTCTCGAGCCGCTCGGCAGCCGTCAGAATTCGCAGATTGATCACCTCGCCGATCGACGCGTCGGTGAATGGCAGTTCCAGCTTCTCGATCGGCAGGTTCACCGGGTCCAGCGCGGAGAGACAGTTGATCGAGTTTATCCACGAAACCAGCTCATACTGGTTGTCCACCATGTACACGTCTTTGGAGTGTTTCCCATAGATGTAGAAGGTGCAGTGTTGCAGCTGCGACGATTGGTTATCGTTGACGAGGCTGTCGAAATACAGGTTTCTGCGCATCCGCACGGCAAACGCGCCGTTCGGGATCGTGAAGCTCGGTTCCGGCGACTCCAGGATCGGCGTGTTGCTCGTCTTTTCCTCCAGAACAATCGTTTTCTCCCGTTTGGAGTTCATCACGTACTTCATCTTGAACAGCGAGACGTTCTTGAAGAAAAACAGCCCCACCGACGTGAGCACGCAGAAATACCGTTTCCAGGACTTGTAGTTCGACAGGAGTTTTGTTTCCTGCCGCGTCAGCATGCCAATTTTAAATATTCGCGTAATCAGATACTCCTCGCCTGTGGCTTCGCAATCGTAGTTGATCACCTCTGTCCTGCTCCCCAGCAAGAAGGCAGCCTTACTCTTGGCAACTTTGAGCAGCATCGAGCAATGACTCCCTTTTAATGTGTTCAGAAGGTTGCCCAGCAGTCGTTCGTCCAGATACTGCTCATCTGGCACAATTTGCGACCGGATGATGTCGTCTGGGTCGTACTCGGCCGTGCTGAGCAGAAATGGATTTCTGAAGTCAAACGGTACGTCCATCTTGAGCTCGCCCACATTGTGGTTAATAATGTACTCGTACGGGTCGATCGACACGCTGCTCCAACGGAACGTGCTGCTTCTTTTCCTTGTCATCATGACTGGTGCTGCGGTGGACGCAGTACCATTCAAAAAACTCCCAGACGGATATGGCAGTGGCGTCTTGTTCACGAGGCTCTCCAAGACTCTATCGCTCTGGTCTTTGGTGATGTTGGTGAACGGCGTGTACGTGACGTTGTCGTAGTAATATTCCAGTACTGCTTTTATGCTGATTTTCGAGAGCTCGCCGCTTTTGCCCCAGTTCTCGTTCTGCTCGAGCGTGGCCAGCAGATTGTCGACAAACTCGTACTTGGCCATTTTCTTCTTGTTGTTCTGGTTGAATTTGTCTGTGTGCAGCATGATCAGCGAGTACGTCAAAATGTAGCAGTAGTCCTCGTTTATCCCGGCGTCCCGGTGTTGCGCACAGTAATGGCGGCTAAACTCGTAGATGACTCTATCTATCTGCTGGGTCTCTTTGGGCAGCTCGTTGATCATGAGGAACTTGCGCAGAGACAAGTCTAGTGGTTCCTGGGAAAAGTCGAAGTATCGTGCTAAAAACTCTCGCATGCACAGCTTGAAGAACTCCGACTCATTGGAGAGCAGCAAGCTCGCTATGCTGGTGACAGGGTAGTTCTCGAGCAACCGGTCAAGGTACTGCGCTGGTGTCTCAGAGTCCTCAACGGTGAGAAGCTCAGCCAGACCCTGCTCCACAAACTCTTCCAGCCTGCTGGAGGAGGTGGTCCTCGATGTGGGTGCGCGCCGTCTCATGAAGCCTGTAAGCGAATTGAGGATTCCCGGGCTCAACTCGCGCCTCTCCTCGTCCAAAGCATTCAGCGTCTTCGACCGCTGTCTGGAGATCTTGTTGGAGTCAGGCGAGTCTGTGGTGGTGTCTGTGCGGCCACTCGGGACGCTGGAAGGCTCCTTATCTTCAGATCCGTCGTTCATTGAGTGCGACCGCCGGTACGAGGGCCTCGAAACCGTGAGAATCATCTCGTTCTCGTCGTCGGGGTCCGGGGAGAGCGTGAATTTGACGTTGGACGGCGTGGCCGGCTTGGACGAGGATTCCGACGAGCTGGAGGGCGCGTCCAGCATAAGAATGGATTTTGTGCGCTGTTTGATCCGCGACAGCTGGCCATTGCTCTTGTCTGAAACAAGCGAGCTGCTGGATTCTAGACGGAGCTCCAGGGACGACGAGTCGGAGGCCAAGGACCGCAGCGGAGGCGCCGACACGGCTCCTGATGGCTGATTGTCGCCGGCCGGCGTGTCCGGCGATTTCAGGGACGACGATGAGAACCGGCGCGGTAGAAGCCACGAAGCCGGTCGTTCGCGCGACCGTGCGCGCACCACGGGCTTAATCTTCGACTTCAGAGACCCCCATGAGCTTTTCCTCGACCGTGAGTCTGGCGTCGGGCAGCTGTCGACCGTGGCCGCAAACGTGATTGTTTTCTTTTCATCACTCATGGAGTGTCATCAGTTTAAACAAGATGAAAATAATTCCAATTATTTAAATTTTCTATTAATATTGAAATTCTCTTGGGTCCATGAGTGCCCTTGGTTGTGCGCCAGCATTATCTGCTGCTGAGGAGCATTTTCTGAAAAAGGAATTATTAAACTTGGAGCTCACGGAGGAGATCAACAGACTCTCGCCAACGTACACAGATGCGTACGGTCTGCGCCGGTTTGGCCCGCCTTTCAAGATGTACGATCCTCGCAGCCCGCCTGCGATGGGTCGCGAGCGGCCAGAGACAGCCACAGGCGGATGTGCGGCCCAATTCGACGCCGAGTTCCCTCTTCTGCGCTTCATGTTCACCGAATACCTTGTCACGTTCCCGTTTATCAAAATGCATCTGGAAAGACTGGAGAACAAGAACGAGTTATGGGACAGAGTGCAGGTGTTTTGGGAGATATGGCGGACAAAGAAGATCAGCAACAGTAACGACAGAGGCGAGCTCAGCAAGCGCAAGCTGGCGGTGCACAAGCTTCAGTCGCTGCTGCTGACGTTGTTCAACTCTGCCATCCTCTGTCGCGGCGACGA
Organism: Ogataea polymorpha; assembly: GCF_001664045.1. Taxonomy (NCBI): domain Eukaryota; kingdom Fungi; phylum Ascomycota; class Pichiomycetes; order Pichiales; family Pichiaceae; genus Ogataea; species Ogataea polymorpha. Next base: position 837,107 of record NW_017264698.1, on the reverse strand, counting down.
AGAGTATTTTAGAACGAGCGAGCACAGAAACACGTACAAGAAAATGAACAAGCTGACGGCCGGCGACCTGACGCTAGATCAGCGCGAAGACGCGAATTATGTGAACGGGCTGCTGATTAATGTTGTTGGCGTGGCTGCTGCCAAGGAGATGAAGGCCCGCTATTTTTTGGGCCCGAGCGAGTCGAAGTATTATAATTTCATCATTAGAGTGCGCACGCAGGACGGCAAAGAATGGCACGTGAAACGACGGTACTCGCAGTTTGCGGAGTTCGACAGGACGCTCGGAAAAGTGTTTCCTGGCACAGACCTGCCCATTTTGCCTCCAAAGACCAAGGCCAAGGTGAGTCTCCCGTCTGCGGCAGAAACAGAGCAGTTGGCGCAGGGAATGGACGCCGTGGACGTGGCGAAGCTGGAAGAGCTGTTTATGAGCGCGCTGCGGCGCACAGTCAGCGACGAACACGCCGTCGAGGGTGACAACGAGCACGAGTTCCCGCGTGAGAGTCTGCGCGTGGCTCTGCGCGGCTACCTGCAGTCGCTGGCGGCTTTGCAGCCGGTCTGCAAGAGCACCGAGTTTCTGGAGTTTATTTCGGCAAACCCCGTCGAGCTGACTGCCGAAGAACAAAATGACATTGAGCAGCGACGCCAGCTAGACTTCTACACCGTTTTGCAACATTACAAGTTCCAGCAGGAGACGCTTCGTGCGGTGAGCCAGCTGGAGACCCAAATGGAGGAGCTCAAGGCGGTGCTGTATTCTGAAGGGTTTGCGTACATTTTCAAGCAGCTGGAGACGAAGAGCACGTCAAGCGAGTTGTCCAAGCCGCTCAGATCGCTCGTCCAGCTCGTGCAGATCGAGGTGGCGTCGACATTATACGAGCTGCTTGTGGGCAGTGACAGCTCGCGCGAAACGCTGGGCCTGGTGAAACGCCTGCATCGGCTGTTTCCGTACGGATTGGTGGCCACGATTCTGCGATTCACCAACCCGATGCAAATCGTCAAGAAACTGATCGACCTGTTCACATTCCAGATGCCTGTTGGGTTTGGACGCAGAAGCCGGTCGCTGTTGCAGGTGATTTTTGCTGGAGTTTTGAACGACGATCTGAAAAAATGCGACAGAGAGCTGGCAGAGCTGCACAGAGCAGTGCTGCGCAAGGGCGAACAATACGCCGCGTTGCTGGACAAGATCGACGCGTATTTTGCCGCGTCGGACGAGACGGTGCTGCAGGTCAAGAAGACGGCGCAGAAAAGTGGACTGGGCATTTTCCCAGCGCTACTGTTGAACAACAACGACCTGACGCCCAAGCTGGACGAGTCGGTTCTGCTGGAGGTGCTGAACACAATGAAAAAGTCCAAGAGCGACAAAAATACAGTCTACTTTCTGCTGCATTCATATTTCAAAGCGAGCCTGCGCCGACTCGACAAGATCTCGCTCAAGGAGCTGTGGGACGAGCCGGAGCTGATCGACCTCATCAAGGAGCTGCTGTCGATCTTCTTCCAGCCACTGATCCGGCTGTTCAAGAGCGCGCAGATCCACCTGTACATCCCTGTGGTGCAGCGGTACATGAACGAGTTGATCCAGCTGGCAGAGTACTTCCAAAACGAGCACTTCTCTCCAAACGTGGTGGCCAGCTTCATGGGGCTCCAGGAAAAATATCAGGAGGCGGTGTACGGGTTTATGCACCGGCTGTATCTGAGCGACATGGAGCAGCAGGAGGGTCTGTTTGCCGGGTTTCTGGGCTGGTTCAACCGGTTTGTGACGTTTCTGCGGTTTGTAAGGGACGGCCACGAGGAGCTGGTGCTGGATCTGAGCTCGCTGGGCGCCGACGAGGGCGTGAGGAAGGAAATACGGGCCATTATTGCGGAAATCGAGGAAAAACGGCGCAGGTACGAGCAGCTGGCGCAGAAGCAGCAGACGACGCGCACACAGGTGGACACGAACTGGGAGAAGGTGAAGACCAAGATGCTGGGGCTCGCAGGCGACATGGCAGACCTAGAACGGCTGGGCGAGTACGTTGGGGTGAGCAGCGAGGATCTGATGGAGCTGAACAGCGCGTTGGACACAGAGGAGCCGGTGAACGGGTTTTTCCACGAGATGGACACAGCTACGTTTCTGCGCGCGGTGCAGCGGGTGAGCGTGAGTGACGAGGAGTTTCGCAAGAACGACGAGACGGGACAGTACAGATGGAGACACATAGCCGGGCTGGAAAGCCGGTTCCGGCCGCAGCTGGTGGCCGTGCTCACGGCGTGGAGAAAACTGGCATCTGAGTAGATTGGTACTTATATATAAACAAGCAGGAACGGATCTAGTCCTGGTCGAGCGACGGAATGCTGTCTTGGAAGACGTTCATCACGCTTGCTGGAGGCTGGATCGCAGTGAGCATCATGACCAGTTCGTAGATGTGTTCTGGAATGGTTCTTTGGTAGATATCCAAGATTCCGGTCGGATTAGGGTAGACAGCCAGGCCTTTGTAGAAGTGGATGGCAGCCTCGATGTCCTTGCCCTCGAGAGCGCTCATCTGCTCACCGATGGTGACCTGGGTCATGAAGAATTTTTCCTTCTGGGCAGCGTCCTTAGGCAGTGGCTCCTCTGCGAGCGACTGGTTAAGTTTCTCCTTGAGAGCTTCCAGTTTCTGCTTTTTGTCGGCCTCGGCCTCCAGCTTGGCCTTTTTGGCTGCTCTTTTCTTGTTCTTGACAATTTTCTTTCTGAACTCAGGGTTGTTTCTTCTGGCATAGTCGAAGTAGATGCAGTAGCCGAGGGCGGCGGTGGCGACCGCCAAGACGGAGTATCCAAGAGCTCTAGACATGAGAAATAAAGTGGAAAAAAATAAAAAAAAAATCGAAAAAAATTTACGTAATGGGTGTGGGCAAGAGAACGAGTTTGCGGGCCAAGCTGGAGAAACGGGTCAAGAGTGGCGGGGTGGCCAAGACAGTTGAGCGCGTGGAGAAGCGCAAGGATGATTCGCTGGTCTCCAAGTCGGCTCTGCGCCGGCGCAAGCGCAAGATGAAGGAGCAGCTGAAACCAAAGCTCGAGGACCTCGCCCAGGTGCTTGAGGAGGTGCCGGCGACGGCAACACACTCGAAACTAGACCACACGCCAAATCCGCACAAGCGTGGGGCGAAGATCGTGGAAAAAGTGGAAATTAAGCGGTTTGGAGCCGTGCTGAAGGACGAGCAGTTCAGAAAAAGCCCGTTCGACGCCCTCAAACGCGCTATCGCAAATAACAGCTAGCGGAAACGGGTAGCGTATAGTCAGATGTGGGTTATGTACGATGAAATACGGAGTTATGAATAAATAGAATAGTGGAAAGGGGTCGCATAGTCACCCAATAAATAGCCGCTGTTAGTACGTCCCCTAGTACGCCCGGTACCACATGCGGTGTGTCTGGTGGGCCATGATCTTCTTCTGCAGCCGGAAAATGCCGTACATCAGAGCCTCCGACGACGGAGGACACCCCGGCACGTAGATGTCGACAGGCACTATGCGGTCCACACCTCTCACCACGCTGTAGCTGTAATGGTAGTAGCCGCCGCCGTTTGCACAGCTGCCCATGGAAATCACCCATCTTGGGTACGGCATCTGGTCGTACACCTGGCGAAGAGCCGGCGCCATCTTGTTTGTCACGGTGCCGGCCACAATCATCACGTCCGACTGCCGTGGAGACGCACGGAAAATGATACCCAGGCGATCCTGGTCGTACCGTGGCGCAGAAACGTGCATCATCTCGACGGCACAGCAGGCCAGGCCGAAAGTTGCTGGCCAGAAGGAGCTTTTTCTTGCCCAATTTTTTAGCTTGTCGAAAGAGGTAAAAGCGTAGTCCAAAGAGTTCGACAGGGGCAGTTCCGAAAGCACAGGACGGTCGACCTCGAGCTGTGTCTTGGCCCGCAAAACGGACGTTGAAAACCTGGCCACTTGTGCTGGTCTGATTGGCTTCATATAAATGAGGGGAAAGAGAGAAGTTTGATTACGAAATCATCTGAGTAAGGCAGAGGAAAAAAAAAAGGGCTGAGATAAGCAGGGCGAATATCGACGCCAGTTTGCGTCGTCGTCCGTCTGCCTCATGGCAGCCCGTAAACAGTGCAGATCCTGAGATGGAGAGTAGTGCAGTGCCAACTAAGGTTTGTGATGAAGAATCCCAAAGCGGAAAAGTAATGGCTTTTGCCCTGCTAGTCCATAATTACCGTAATCGGCAAAAGGTAAATAGATATAATTAGATATCCGTTTTGGGGAGGTATCACTGGTATGTAAAATACCAGCGTCTAGAGCTCGTAAATGGAGCAAACAGAGAGTCCGAACAACAAGTAAAGGCACCGACAATGTTTAGAGGCTCATACGAACGGTGTACATTTCCACTGGCAATAGGTTTGTGACAAAAATTTTAGACTTGTTGAATTCGGGCTTCTGCACCTGCAATATCCGGATTTGCGTTCCTTTTGTGCAGCTATGCCAAAGGTTATACGAAATTCCCCCTTGTTCTAGATCCAATATAAAAGGCATGCTATTTCCCGTACTTCATTTACCCAAAGCAATGAAGTTTTCGTCTTTTTCTCTCATTGCCAGTTCACTTCTTTCGCTCGTGGCTGCCGCCCCGGTCACCCTTCTGAAGAGAGACAGTCGTTGGGATTACGCAAACGACAAGATCTACGGTGTCAATATCGGAGGATGGCTCGTTCTCGAACCTTTCATCACGCCTTCCTTGTTCGAGGCCGTCTCCTCAGACGTGCCTGTGGACGAGTACCATTACACTGAGGCTCTGGGAAAAGAAGAGGCGGAAAAACGTCTCCAGGAACACTGGTCCACGTGGATTAAGGAGGAGGACTTCAAGGGTATGGCAAATGCCGGTCTTAACTTTGTCAGAATCCCGATCGGATATTGGGCGTTCCAGCTTGCAGAGGGAGACCCTTATGTGCAGGGCCAACAGGAGTATTTGGACAAGGCATTGGAATGGTGTGCGAAATATGGATTAAAGGCTTGGGTCGACTTGCACGGTGCCCCAGGGTCCCAAAACGGCTTTGATAACTCAGGAAAGCGGGGAGAAATTGGCTGGCAGAACACCACGGGCTATGTGGACCTCACGGTCCAGGTCTTGGACCAACTGACTTCGAAATACGGAGGTTCCAATTATTCAGACGTGATAATTGGCATCGAGCTGTTGAACGAGCCGTTGGGCTCCTACCTCGACTTCGACCAACTGGTGGACTTCTACAACAAGGGCTACCAACTAGTCAGAAATAACGGAAACGCGCCTGTTATCATCCACGATGCGTACCTTCCGGACCACACGTTCGACAACGTGCTCAATACCGAACAGGACCCGAACGTTTGGGAAGTGATTGTTGACCACCACCACTATCAGGTGTTTGACGAAGGATCTTTAAGCCAGTCCATTGACGAGCACGTTTCGACGGCCTGTGGCTGGGGCCAGTCCGAAAACACCGAATACCACTACAGTTTATGCGGAGAGTGGACTGCAGCTCTGACGGACTGTGCGAAATGGCTGAACGGAGCAGGCAGAGGTGCCAGATATGATGCCACTTTCGGTGGAGGAAACTACATTGGATCTTGTGACCAGCTCTACACCGCCAACTACGACTACTTCACACCGGAAGTGATTTCTAATTATAGACGTTATGTGGAGGCACAGATGGATTCATTCCTGTATGGAAAGAATGCAGGATGGGTCTTTTGGTGTTGGAAGACCGAAAACACCATCGAATGGGACATGCAGAGACTCCTTGGTTTAGGCATCATTCCACAACCTCTCGACGATAGACAATATCCAAACCAATGTGGATTTAGTTAGCAAGGTTGCGTAAGTTTCTCACGAAAATTATATAATATATATTTGTACATTATCAACAATAATAGTAAAGGTTACGACACATTTTAACTTTTGAGACTAAGCTGAAACGCGATCGCGCCTCAAGTGATGCCTTTAAATTCCGGACGCCCCCTTTCGGATATTTTGACTTGCGTCACCTCATGCAGCATGTATAATAATTCAAGATTTAAGGTTGTCGCGTCGATTTGCGTCGATTAGACCCAAAAAGATAAAAAAAAAAAAAATCGTGATAATCTTCAGACATTATGAACCCTCCTGATCTGTGTCCGATATGTTTGGACGATCTTCCCCATCCGGACCAGACGATCGTGCGGGAAACCAGATCCGCGCAACATCTTGCCCGCACAGTACCCTGCCACCACTATTACCATGGATTTTGCATCAATGAATGGGCTCAGAAGGCAAACTCGTGCCCACAGTGTCGAGCAACTTTTACTGACATCGAGCTCATTTCTGACAATAGTGTGTACCAGTCCACCGCCATACCAGACAGAAAACAGACTCCAGAGCTCTTCGAGCCGGTTGTTGATAACACACCTCTGCACCATCACCCCCACCTAGATAATCAGCTATGCTGCCTGTGCGACCGATCGGGCACGGGGGCGTTCGCGATCTGCCGCGAGTGCTCGAGCGGCTACCATACCGCGTGTTTAGGGATACTTGAAGGCGCGCAATTCCACTGTCCTGTGTGCGACTCATTGCAGGACGCGGGCAGCGTGATCCCGTCTCGTGGGGGCAGACGGGGGCAGAATTTTTTGCAAAGCGTGCGACGCCAGATCAGAAACGGCCGTCAGCGTCAATTGGGGGTATATGTGTCCAGAGACGAGCCCGACTATGTTGCTCTTGTGGATGAGCAGCGGCAGCAACAGACGGTCACAACGGAGGACATTGCGTGGCGGGCGCTGGATGCGCTGCGTGGGGGTAAGAAAATGGGCGCTCTGGATGCCTCCAACACCGGCGGCGTTGAGAAGTTCAAGCGGCCGAAACGGGCGTCACGCAAGCGACAGCTTTCTGCTGCCGCGCTGGCAGAGCACAACAAGTTGTTGGGCGACCGTGTGCGCGAAGAGACGCCATTTGTGTTGAGCTACACTCCGAAATCGCTTATCCAGGCTCTTCTGCTACGACCAAAGCTGAGGAGGCTGGGATTGTCTGCTACCAAGTATACACAGGTGAACAAGGCGGTGTCGCGCCACCTATATGGTCTTGTTTCCGGCCGTGTGGAGTACGTTGTTTGGCTGAATAAGGTTGCAGAGCTAGTGGAGCGCGAGGGCGTGGAGAAACGACAATATGCCGAATTTGTGCAACGTCTGAATGAGCCGGACAGGCAGGTAGCGCGGCAGATGGCCGAGGAGTACGCTGTGCCGGTGGACGAGATGGTTGCCCGACTTCTTAGTAACGAGTAATTAGAATTTCATGAGCGACGATAATATTTCGAAAGCCCCACCCAACAAGTGGTCCTGCTGCTCGTCCGGTAGCAGCAGTTGGTTGTTATCGACGACACGCGCGTCTCCGCCCCCACATATCACCACCTCTGAGTCGAACTGTAGTGCCTGTACGTGCACGTTGATGATGAAATGGCCCGTCACAAGGTTCTCCTTGGCATTGTAGAGCCGTGTTTCTGCGTGTTTCCACTGCCGCGTGGCAAAGTTGAGCACAAAGAAATCGTACACCTCGCGGTTGATTACAGGCCGTACTTTCTCGCTGATCGCATCAAACGCCCTTTCGGCGATGTCCAGGTACTGTTTTGCAGCGTCTCCACTATACCGAATGGCAAGCAGCTGGTCGTCAAGCTGGTACCCCCGCAACCCGCCGATCACCATAAGTTGTTGCCCGTCGCTAGCCGATGCGTGGCCACAGAGTTTGAGCGGCCTATTATCGGACTGCTTAACTGTCAGCACGCTCGTCCAGGTTTCTGTATTGAGATCGAAGCACCACATGTCACTCAACACCTCCACTTTCGAGTACAGGAGTTCTGACCCGTCGTCGGCCACCACTTTTACGTGGACGATGCTGGAGCCACCAAACACCACAAGCGAGGTCGAGCGAACTGCACGCGATGAAAACTGTGCCGCCGCAGCGCTCGGTGACGACCGCGGCGTCTCCTCCGTCAACGACGGAGTCCTGCTCCGCATTCGGCCCTCATATTGAAAAAATTGGCGCATGTTGGCTCTTTCTGTCGCCGACAAGGGCGACGAGGCGCGCAGCTGGGCCTGCAGCGACGGAGTCGGCGACGGGGACTGTGCCTCATCCTGCAATCCGGTGAAGTAGCGGCTCTTTTTCGGCCTGGGCTGGCTGATGTGGGCATGCTGGTCCACCAACTCTCCCTCCACCATTTGCTCGAGGTCGGCAGTCTGCACAACATCCATGCTAAAGAAACCACGCGGCTTGGGCCACTGCGCGTCTGTTCCGTGGCGGAACAGCCCCTGGATGACCTGCCGTTTTTCCGGACCCAGAGGCTCTCCCCTTGCGTTGTAGCAGAAACTAAACCTGTCGCTGAGGATGTCAGGGCTCCCGACAAGTGAGCAGATCATTTCCGTGGAGAACTCGAGCTGGAAGCCCCGCGCAGAAGGGTCCGTCGTGTTGCTTGCCGAGAGCTCGCACTTCCACAGGTCGTTGAGTGCCACGAGCCGGTTTGTGTGCTCTTCGAGTTTGTAGCCACCCATAACAAAGACGACGGCGGGACGCGAATATCGCGAACATGAGCCAATGGTGTGATCGTGGGAGGGGCCAGAGTGGAGGCTGTCGTCGTCGTTGGGTGAATTGTTCTGTTCGATGGTGATACCTTGGATTTGGTGGCCGAAACGGGGAATATAGTGGGGCAAAATAGTGGAGATGGAGGAGCTGAGGATGACCTTGAGCTGAGTAAAAACCTGCGTGCGGACATCGAACATCCACATAGCCGTTTGCGGGTCGAGCGTCCTACTGATATGGACGTGGCCATCGCGCTTCTCTACGTGGGTGTGCAATTCAAACCCTGCGTGGAGCATGAAATGGTACGCGCTGATCTGCTGCAAGCCAGAGCACAGCAGCGGCGGCGGCGTCTTGATGCAATCGAGCTCGCACGTCTTGAGCAGCGTGCTTGTCTCCGAGTTGTAAGTGTACACGTTTTTGTTGGGCCGCAGAGCGAGCGACGTGAGCTTGCACTTGCTAAGTGGCGCAGGCAGCTCGTAGTCGAAGTGCATGTGGATGTTGGCTGGCGGGATGGAAAAGTCGTCAGTGAGCTCTCGCAGGTACTGCTCATACTCTGCGTCCGGCATGAGCTCGAGCCCACCAAAAAGACAGATTCGGTGTCCCATGCGCACGAGCGAATGGTGGATAAGGTGGGGGACACCGTCGCCGGCGAACAGGTCGGGGAAGGTCACGAGATTGCTTGTCTCCAATGGACGCTCCCTGGCCGGCTGGCTGGGACTGTCGGCAGTCAATGCTTGCCAATTCATCTGTGCCGAGTATATGCGATGCTCTTTGTAGTATCTGGCCGTGGCCGAGTCTGAGTACGGCTCGAACAGAAGCCCGTCATTGTTGAGCTTATCGTAGTACTGGTAATACTGCTGGTGGCGTGCGCTGGTGCGGAACTTTGGCCGGTCGTATTTTCGTGCGAGGTCGAACTCTTCATACCGGGGCATTTGCACTGGCGGCACCATGAATGGTGGGGCGTGTGCCAGGTAAGAGTCCATAGCAAATAATTGCTTAAAAAAATTGTGCACGGCCAGAATTGAACGCGGGCGGAGGAAAGGGGAAAAAACAACGAGGCCTTACAAGACACCAAGTAGTCACACAGTCTCGTTTACGTGGAGGTATACTTTCTGAGGCCCGAGCTTTTTCGCTAGCTAAAAAAAATGGTAAGATCTCTTTGTAAAGCGTGTCATCCTTATGCAGGGGCCATGCTAATCTTCTCTGTATTTTTTCGATTGACCAAATGTCCCGAAGGACGTAGAGTAGTGTGGAGCGAGGTATACATGGAGTGAGCCACCAGAAGCCCCACACCCCACCGGCTTCCTTGTCCACTTCTCACCTATCTGTCTACCCCGTCTTCCTGCTACCCCCATAGATAATGCCCATTTTCTTTCTGTCCCTCCAATCAATTTTTTTGAAATATTGATTTAAATATTTTTTCTCATGTCTTCTCCCTCAGAAGTGCTCCAACAAAACGCCACGGCCGGAGTCAATCTCAAGGCCGTCTCCGTCACCGGCGGCGAGCAGTTTTCAGACAACTTCTTCAACAAGCTGCTGTCACCGCTGCTCTCCTCTGCCGACCTCACCGTCGGCCAGCTCAACAGCAGGTGTCAGTCGGCCCTCGGAAACCTCGCGTTCACAGGCTGTTTCGACAGTGTCGCGGCCAAAGTGGAGCCCGCCGCGCAGGATCCGCACAGCCCGCTTTGTGTGACGGCGAAATTCGACCTTATTCCCGCCAAATTGGCCCACACCACCGTCGGCAGTGTCTACACCCCAGAGGGCAACCAATTGATGCTCAATTACATCAACAACAACACGTTTGGCAACGCGGAGCTACTACAGGTGTCGTCGCTGGCCGGACTCGTGCCAGAATCGCCTGTGCGGCTGCTCAACGTGCTGTACAAGGCTCCCATGGTGGACACGTCGCTGAAACTGTTTGCGGACGGGTTTGTGTCGAATGCAAACGACGCACGCTTCCAGTCGGAGCAGCAATGGGTCGGCTCGGGAACGCTGGGCGTGGAGAAACTGAAGCTGTTCAGGAACTTTACCGCTGCCTTCTCGGCAGCCATCTCGCTCGTCAAGAGAACGACGCTGCGCGTCAGCGACGGTGCCAGCGACGAGATCAAAACCTACGCGGGCGACCATTTCAAAGAGTCGGTGCTGCTTTCCGTCGCATGCGATAGGCTCACATACCTGCCGGCGTCCAAAAACGCACTTCCCCTTAACGGGTTCCACTGGAGCCTGAGAAACGAGCTCACGGGGCTTTCCAACACCAGCCCAGAAAAATTCGTCAAGTTCGAGTCGTCGCTGCAGCTCATCAAGTCGGTCTTCAGAAACAGCCTCACGCTGGACTGCCAGCTCGCGGCAGGCCACATCGTCAACCTTAGCGGCTCCAAAACCATCCATTACCACGACAAGTTCTATCTCGACGTGCTGGGCTCCAAAACGCTCGGCTACCCAAGTCTCAGCGAGACCCGGTTTGGCGGCACCTCCTATGTCAGTGGAAACCTGAGACTGCTCTCCAGACTGCTTTTTGTCGACCCTGCCTACCCGCTGCGTGTGTACGTCGGCCTCAACGGCGGCCAGGTGGCCTCCGACCCGGCACAGCTGCTCAGCTGGCGCTCGGGCGCAGCGTTGGGCCTCACCTACAAAGTCGGCTCTGTGGCCCACTGCAACGTCTACTACGAGCTGCCGATCGCCGGCCGCGGCCGCTCCGGCCTCGGCTTCAATGTGGCTCTCTACGGCGACTACTAGCGCTCAAAACATTCGGGTCTAGATTCTCTAGCATACTATAGACAAGACAATTGTAGAATTACTTCTCCTCCCCTTCCCGCTCCTCTTTCTCGGCCAGATACTTGTCGAAAGCGTCGTTCTTGTTGGAGAACGGCCGTTTGCCCAGCAGCCGGATCATGTCCTCTCTGGTGATCACCTCTTTCGACAGCAGCTCCTCGGCAACAAGTGCCACCTCCTTGGATTTTTCCATCAACAAACCCTTGCACCGCTGGTAGCATTCGTCCACAATGCGGTGGATCTCGGAGTCGATCAGGCTCGAGGTCTTGTCGCTGAACGGTTTCGTCATGTCGTTGCCGCGGTCCACGTTGTAGTTCACAAGCCCCACCTTCGGCGACATGCCGCACTCCAGCACCATCTTCTGCGCTAGATTCGTCACCTTTTCGAAATCGTCCGAGCCGCCGCTCGTGACAGAGTTGAAGTGCAGCTCCTCCGACACACGCCCGCCCAACGTCATTGTCATGCGGTCCAGCAGTTTTCTCGTGCTGTACAGATAAATGTCTGGCGGCAGATACTGCGCATAGCCCAGGGCCCCCTGGCCACGCGGCACAATCGACACCTTGAGCAGCGGGTCGGCGTTCTCCAAGAACCAGCCACAGATGGCGTGTCCGGCCTCGTGGTACGCAACAATGCGCTTCTCGTCCGGTGACAGCAGCTTGCTTTTCTTCTCCAGCCCAGCAATCACACGCTCAATCGCCTGCTCGAAGTCGTGCAGGTCGACAAACTCCTCGTTGTGCCTGGCCGCGATCAGAGCGGCCTCGTTGCAGCAGTTGGCAATGTCTGCGCCGGAAAAGCCGGGCGTCATCGTCGCAAGCCTGCCCTTGAGATCGTCCAGGTCGGCCCCTTCCTTCAGCTTGATGTTGCGCAGGTGCACGTCGAAAATGGCCTTTCTGCCCTCCAGCTCCGGGTTGTCTAGATATATCTTCCTGTCAAACCGGCCCGGTCTGAGCAATGCCTGGTCCAAAACATCGGCACGGTTCGTGCCCGCAAGCACCACCACGTAGTCAGATGTGGTGAAACCGTCCATCTCGACGAGCAGTTGGTTCAAGGTGTTTTCTCTCTCGTCGTTGCTGCCGGCAGTACGGCCTTTTGACCGCGACTTGCCGATCGCATCGATCTCGTCCACAAAGATAATCGACGGCGCGTTTTCGCGCGCCGTCTTGAAGAGCTCGCGCACCCGCGACGCCCCGACTCCAACAAACATCTCCACAAACTCAGACCCAGAAACGCTGTAGAACGGCACGCCCGCCTCACCGGCCGTCGCCTTCGCCAGCATCGTCTTTCCCGTTCCCGGAGGGCCTGTCAGAATGGCTCCCCGCGGGATCTTGGCGCCCAAACGCTCGTACTTTTCTGGATTTTTCAGAAACTTGACAAACTCCATGATCTCCTCCTTGGCCTCGTCACAACCAGCAACGTCGTCAAACTTGATCTTGACGCTTTTCTCCGCATTAAACCGCTTGAAACGGTTGCCTGCAGCGCCAAATAAGCCACCCCCAATGCCCGGAGCGCTGTTGAGCATCTTTTTCGACGACCAGATGATGAACGCAAACAACAGCACCGTCGGCAGGATATTGTACAGCGCCTTGAACACAGACGCGTTCTGCACATATATCACTGGCAGCCGCAACTCCTCGGGAACATTGTTCTCCTCTTGCGCCTGCTTCAGCTTCTCCTCAAACACCTGCACAGAGCCGATTGTGAAGTAATACTCGGTGCGCGAGTCGTGCACCGGCTGGCTCCGACCCAACTCGTTCATCACCACCCGCACAAGGTTGTTGTTGACCACCACCAGCTTCTCCACGTAACCTTTGTCCAGCAGCGATGTGCGGAACTCCTGCCACGTGATCTCGTGCTCGTGCGACTCCAGGGAAAAAAGATAGTACATCAACAGTCCCGTCGAAATCCAAAACAACAGCACGTCGGGCCTCAATCCGGGCCCCATTGGACCCATAGGCCCTGTAGGATTTCCACCCACGCCTGAACCGTCGCCCTTGCCGGCGCCTCTCGTAGGCGAACTGAACTTGCTGCCAAACAACCCGTCCTTGTCTTCCCGCTCGTTGAACCGCTCCTGCTTTTCAGTATGGTAATCCAGCAGCGACTTGTGGAACTTGTGCACGTTCTCCATCTTCTCACCCGCACGAGTGGCCATCTCGTCTGTCAGAATCGTGTTGATCATTTTTGTCGAGGACGGCGAAATAAGTCCACCAATCTCGTACTTGTCGAACAGCTGTCTGATTTTCTCCCTCTGTTCCTCCTCGCTCAAATCCTTTTTGTACCAAATTTTCTTCAAATCGATCAACAGCTCTTCGGCCTCCTCGTCAGTCAATTCACGATCGCCGTCGCTGTTGAATTTCTTCGATGAGTTGAAACGAACACCACCAGACCTGAGAAACCGCCCAGAGGGCCCAACAGTGCTCGGAACCTTGAAATTGGCTAAATCCGCAGTCGGGGACACCTTATTGGACACCGTCCGGGATACCTGCCTGTTCAGCAGTAAACGGGCCCCACAGCGCAAAAAAGAGACGTTCCGGCTCGGAAACGCCCGGCACATTCGTGTAACAGACATAAACCTAAATATCAGCGGCTAGCGTATCAAAAATGCGGTCGTATTGCCAGCTAACCCGTCTATGTCTAGATTCGCCACTCTTGAAAAACTACAATTTTACTGAAAATAACACAGATTAATTCTTCAGGTGGTCGTGCATGTATCAATCTCGGATGGCCTAGACTGTAGAAACGATCTCCGAAGCGTGTTTGAGCACCTCCACCATCTTCTTGCACTCCTTTCTTCTTGCAACAGTGATCTCGTTCTCCTTCACAAGCGATTCCAGGTCCTTGTTACCGTACAGTTTCTCCAAAAGCACCTTCTGGATGTCGTTCTTGGACTGCTGGATCAGCTTGAGCATCACGGCCTTTGGGACAATGTCAGCCACCGTCCGCTTGACAATGTTGAAGTACGAATGTATAAGCAACTTTATCACCTCTGTCTCCTGGGTCTCTCTATCAGTCATCTGGCCCGTGGCCTTCAGCACGCTTGGAGGAGCCTCCATGGCAGCCAACCGTTTTTTATTCTTGGACGAGAAGAAGCCACCAAAGAACGACGAGGACTTGTTCTCCTCGTCGTTGACGGATGAGGCCGAGTGTGCTGGAGCAGGTAGCGGCTTTCCTGTCTTTGGATCAACCTGGACAGGCGTAGGATGCAATTTCTCTTGGACCATGGCAAGCGCCTGAGACCCCTTGAGCAGGTCAGGGTGCGCTGTATTAATGTACGTCTGTTCGGCCTTAATAATATCCTCAACAAACGCGTTTGTCGGCAGCACAGACTCCCGTAGGTACTGGATGAAAATCTGGGAGATCTGTTCTTTCAAGCCGGGATATCTTGCGTACTCTGGCTGCGCAAGAATCTGCGACAAAATACGCACCAGCTCGTCAAACACAAGCGTAATGCATCTGAGTGAAGGGTCCTGAAATCTGTGGATCTGCTGTTTCACAAGCACCTCAAAAGCCTGTGTGCCCACAAACAACGACGGAGCAGAACCTGACGAGTTGTACATGATGGTTCTGATGTCTGCGTCTTTGATCTGGTCAAATGGGTCAAGAGCATACACTCCGTTCTTGAAGATCTCGTGGAACACGAAGCTGATTCTGGCTCCTCCGCTCAGCTCGTTGGACGAGATGTCCTTGGTTTGTCCGTCCAGGATTCCCGTGTAGTCGTTGCAGAAGTCGGTGATCACGCTTAAAACGATCGAGCTTGGTGACTCGGCCATCTCCGGACCAAGGGCAGAAAGCTCCTGCTGATACTTCTTCAACGCTGTCTCGATTCTGGCCTTGATCTCAGGAAGTGTGGTTCTAATGTGGTTCAGCAGGATCGCATTCAGCTTCTTGGCCAGGTAAGGAGTACCGCAATAGTGAGCCTTGCTACTATACGAAGGATGATTCTCGAAGAATCGTCTCTCGTCGTTCAGGGCCTCTCTGATGGTCTTGCGACTCTCAATGTCCTTCTGGCCCCTGTTAATCACAGGAACGTATCCGGATCGCAGCGGGATCACTCGGCCGGCAAGAATGTCAATCACATCGGTTCCCTGGTCCATCAGGTCGACCTTCGTCAGCACACCGATGGTTCTGAGTCCCTCGGGGTCGACCTCTCTGGCCAGCTTCAACCCGTCACTATTCGCCAGGTCCTGGTTGGCAGCATTGACAGCCAAGATGATGGCGTTCGGCTTCGATATAAACTTCATGATCATGTCTCTGATCTGTTTCTCGATATCCTTTGGCTGGTCGCCCACAGGCACTTTCGTGAGTCCCGGCAAGTCGACCAGGGTCAGCGTCAGCACGTGTGGCGAATAGATCCGCAGATTGATGGGCACAGAGCTGATTCCGGCATTTTTGCCCGTCTTGGCCTCCGTCTCCCTCACGATCTCATCCCTGATATCGTCGAAATTGTAGAACTTCTTGCCCGGCAGGTGCAGAAACTCTCCCCATTCTTCAGCGTTGTTCTCTGTCTTGTTTCCCTGCGCGTCTGTGGTCTGGATGTCAATCAGATCGCTTGCAGCACTCTTGCTGTTGCTGCGCCGGTTGATCAGTTGCAAAATCAGCGGCCGTCTAGTCACAATGCCCGTTCCTCTAGGAAGGAACTCGCGGCCAACAATGTTCTCCAACACAGAGCTCTTTCCCGACGATTGGGACCCGACAACGGTTATCTGCGGCAGATCAACCGGCGAGGTCGAGCCGGAGCCAAGAGGCGCGAGAGCGTCCTGGAGCTTGTTGATAGTTTGGATTAATGTTTCATCCATAGTGGCAATAACAGCGAAGCGAAATAATAAAATATAAATAACAAACTTTGTTACCCGGCGGGACTCGAATTTTGTCCCACCAGCCACAAACTGTAGGCACGTTCCACAGCGTTCCATGAAGGGGAGGAGGGAAAGCACCGCCTCAGCGACTGGAGGGGGTGTGGCTGGTCCTGCTGCTAAGTCCAGAAAACAACTTGGCACAAGTCGAGACTACTGCCGCTGCTCGCAGCCCGGACCTCGCGTCCGCTCCGATAGCAGTTTCCCATCGCGGTATCTTGACTATGTCCTTCTCTACAGGTTCCGTATTGGTGAAAAAGCAAATCTTTATTGGGACGCATGATTATGCGTACAGATAAGAATTCTTATCTTTGACGTTGAAATTCGACATCTTCCAGAAGGAAATAAATAAAAGTGCCCTTTCCTTCTTCTTTCGCCATGTCAGTTTACGAGGCTGCAAAGCTGGCAAACACGCTAGGATTCGCCCTCATGCCGGTGGCCACCATGCCGACGGTCGGCTCCACGGCGAGTTTAGTGCCAATCCTGGGCACCGTGCTGGACATGGCGAACTGCGTGTTGTCGTCGGCATGGCAGCCAGACCTGAAAATGGCTCTTTCTCTGGTGCTCCGTGCGTTTCTGGACGCCTATCTGCTGTTCCTGTGGATCCAACAGTCACGGATAAACAGCCCAATATCTGCCGCTAGACCCGGCTCTCTGCCCCGTCAAAACCGCTTCTTTTTCACGCCCAGCTCAATTCCCGCAAACAGGACAGAGACAATAGACCATCTGCCACTGTGCAACAACGACAGCAACCTTGTGATATCGGGAAGTTACCCTCCGAAACACAAACCGCAAACAGCGCCTGTCCTGGCCGCGCTTCTGGCCGTGTCGCCTGTGCCGTCAAACGCAAGCCCACTATCTTACAGCCTGCAAAACTCGCCGCCCATACCTGCCGGAACACCCGCGCAGATCGGCATGGTGCTCGTGGTGGCCACCAAGCTAGCAGAGTGCTACAGCACGTACTTCTGTGGCAGGAAACCGTACCAGAATGTCGGAGAGACGGTAGCTGTGCTCGTTGTTATGACAACACATTGGGGGTTTGGTTATTTATTCGATTCTGTCGCACTGCTTGCTGTGGTGCAGGCCCTCAACATTGTCGCCGTTCTGGGGTTGTTTTTCGTACCAAAACAGAATCACGGCGCCCTGGCCAAGGCCCAATACGGATCGTTGGACATGTCCGACTCACACGCAGGTCTGTACGACTCTTTCGGCATCTCCTCCGTTGACAAAGACCAAACGGTGCACACGGTTGAGCAGCTCTGAAAAATCGCCAAAACCATGCACAGCCAGGATGTTTATTTTGGTGTTCGATGGAAAAAAATTTAGTTAGGTCTTGACGTTGACATGTTGAGTGTGTTTGAATATCCAAAGTTGCTTGCGCAGCTCGAGGTGAGTAGAATATGTGCACAGTAACAAACTAACGCCAGAAAATCGTGGTATACGTGGAGGGCGAGTTAGGCTCGGAAAACGCAGCAGTGCAAAACTTCCGAGCCGAGGCCTCGAGGTTCGCCGAGCTTTACGGCCGCACAAACGATTTGCGCATCCTGGCGGCTGTTCCGAAGTCACACGATCAGTCTGTTGACCCCAAGATCGCCGAGCTGTGCGAGTTGGACCAACTGCAAACCAGAAACGACTCCATGCGCTTCATGCTCAAGCTCGAGGTCGTCAAGAGAGAAATAGTAAAGCTAGTTGGAGGAGACTGCGACTTGATTGGCGCCTTCAAGAATGTTTGGCGACAGCTCGGTAAATAGACTTCTAATCTTTGAGAATATCCTTAATTGACCAATCTGAGTTGTCCAAAGGACACGAGTTTCTTTTCTGGATCCATGTATCGATGCAGTGAAGGTGGAACGAGTGGTTGCACACTCCCACAGCGCGCGGACACTTTGTGTGGGTTGCTGTTCTCGAGTTTGCGCCAAAGTTCGGGTTATTGCCGCAGTCGATACACGGTTCCATCAGGTGGTTTCTACAGATAGCACAAGTCTCGTTGTTCTGATCCCAGGTCCAGAAGGCCACTGCGGTCCACTTTTTGACCTCAAAGCGCTTTTTCTTGGCTTGTTGAGGCGCTGGCGCAGGCAAATCAATATCCATTTGGTCGGCAATTTTCACGAAGGCGAACGGTTTGAAAGAAAATTAAACAAATAAAAAAAATCACCAAATTTAAGTTTCTCCATGTCCGATTTGATATCCTCTCTTTATCCGCCGCCTCCGCCGTACGTTCGCTTTTTCACTGCCGAGAATGTGCAGCGTGCGGCTGAATTGCGCAGACAACACGGCCCGGATGCAGAGAAGCTGCTTTCGGAGACCAAAGATCTGCGGTTTCTTGTTCCTCCTCTGCCCCCTAACAAGCCGCAGTACCGCTCTTTTGGAGATATCTGGAACTTTGAGGACAAGTTCATTACGCTGGAGGAGTCGGGAATCCAGCAGTTATATGAAGAGGCCGAGAATGTCGAAGAGGAGACGTTCACGGTGGAACGTATCGAGGAACTCAAGAAAATGACAAAGTCGCTGTTGCTAAACTTTCTGGAATTTACGGGTCTGCTGGCCAAGAACCCGGCTTTGGCACACGTGAAAATTGAGCAGATCCGTGTGATTTTGATTAACTTGCACCATCTGCTCAACAGTTACCGTCTGCACCAGTCGCGCGAGGGACTGATTCTCAAGATGGAGGAGAAAATCAGAAATGACAGAGAGACGATCCAGAAAATCGAAAACACGTGTTTGCAAGTGGAGGAGCGCATCCGGTCGCTTGTTTGGCGCGAGAAGGACGTGGAATTCGAGCAGACTGACAATTCGCAGACCTCAGAGCCAAGCCGAGAGCAGATAGTCGAGAGCGTAAGACAGAGCGTTTTAGAAGGGGTCTAATTACTATCTACTACTATACATATATACAGGGTTCATTCAGAAACTCCCACGACGTCAATCCACTTGACAAGGCCGCCACGCAGACACAGACGACGTAAATGGTTTCTTTCTTCTTCGCCAATGTCGAGAACCGGTGACAAAATGATCATTTTATTTTTCACCTCTTTTTCGTCCTCCACAAGGCCAAATTGGTTCTGCTCAATCAATCCAGTCTCGTTGCGGAACCTGCCAGAAAGACTGACAAACGATTTTGTGTCGCGAAGCGCGTCTAGGCCCAGAACAATTATAGTGTCCAGAGACTTGAACGTCAGGCCTTCGACCGTGCTGACGTTGGCCACCAGCAGCAGTTCTTTTGCAGCCGTGCCAAGTTCTTGGCCATGATACACCTCGGCATTCTTCCCAAGCTTTGTGAGCAGACCTTGTACCTTCATCACACTGGTTTCGTCAGAAACTATCACCAAGACAGGTTTCTGGAAATTTTGTTTCTGCTTCTTCAGCAGCTTGACCAGTCCGGAAACAAGCACCGCCAGCTCGCCCTCGCGAACCTGCTTATCCATTAGGCTGCGTTTACGTTTCCAGTACTTCACGTAAGCCGTCTCTCCGTCGGCCTGCTGCTCCCAATCTTGGCGGTCGCCATAATTAGGAGCTTTCATGTTCACCAGATTTGTGCGAACTTTTTTGGATTTGCTCATGTTTGGCCGCACAAGAACGCACCCTACTCCGACGTTCTTGGGCACAACACAAGTGTCTGCCATGTTTCCCCTGGAGAAATTGCCCATTTCGTGGAATTTGCTCCAGTCAAACCATTGTGTGCTTTCCTGCAACTCGTCCAAAAACAACCGCGGAGTGGGCGGCGTGGTGGTGAACAGCAGCTGCGGATGCGGCTCGTTGTGAAAACGTCGGTAGTCTTGGAGTTTGAGCACGTAATCTAGCAGCTTCACGATAGGCGTTTTGCGTTGGTCGTCGATCGGCGCGCCGACGTCCATCATATGGTCAATGTCGTCCACTCCAATGTATGCGAGACTGTTCACCTTCATGAAATACATGCCTCGAGTGGCCAGCAAATCCAGCAGACGCTGGGGCGTGGACACAAGGACGTGGGGGCACGGAGTTTCCATAAGGTCCTTGATCTGCTGCTCTTCTGTTTGTTGGTCTGCACGATACAGAAACTGTGCCATCGTCTGAATATTGGGTAGGCTTTGTGGTTTGACCCGACGGATGCTCTGATACACTTTTTCCGCATACTTTTGCATTTGAGCTGCCTGCAACCCGGAGTTCACCAACACAAGTGAGTTTATTCCCTCTCCGCGAGCCGGAGCACGGCGAAGAAAGAGACCGTGCGTGAATAATGCTGTGCTTCTGCCTGTTCCCGGCTCGCCTACCGCCACTGTGCTCACGTATCCGCTTGCCAGCGCAAAGATCCGCTTCTGGAATTCTGTTGCCGTAGTGATGCCGGTCGATCTCTCGATAGCCTTTGCAACTAATACATTGGAATAGAAGTCTTTGAACGTGAGGTTTTCCTTGGTGAGATCCACGCGAATGCGCTCCTCAATCGGCGTGTTGATGCGCACGTTGTAGCTCTCGATTTTGCGCAGGTTTTTCTGCAGCTGTTCCTGAAATCGCGAGTCCAGCACTCCAGACAGCTGCGAGAGCTGGTGGTAGTACGAGTTTCGCCATTTTTTGTCGTTCACGATCTCGGGGTCATTTTCGATCGCTTCCAGCAGCTCCTCGTCGCTCATAGACGGAGGTTCCGGTATCCTGCCCTGCGGCAGTCTCGTCTTGGTGGCCAAACGTCTGGCGAAAATCCACCTTCGTAGCATAAAAAAATAATTTTTTTCACTTTTATTTATTTTATTTATTTCTAATTCATGTGGAACATTTGCAGAATCGCCAGAACGGCAGCCGTGGGATCCAGGATCCTGAGGTTGTGGACTCCTCCAATTTCCAGGCTGCCGTGTCCGCAGCCGGCCGTCAGATCAGCCAACGTCTTTTCCGTGCGCCCGCACTCGTCGGCTGTCAAGATGGAGAAACCGATGCTGATGCTGGCTTTCACCTGCAAAAAGTGCCATGAGAGGTCGTCCCATATTATCTCCAAGCAGGCCTACACCTCGGGAACCGTGTTGGTACAGTGTCCGGGCTGCAAGAATAGACA
Source organism: Ogataea polymorpha (assembly GCF_001664045.1). Lineage (NCBI taxonomy): Eukaryota > Fungi > Ascomycota > Pichiomycetes > Pichiales > Pichiaceae > Ogataea > Ogataea polymorpha. The sequence goes on along the minus strand of NW_017264698.1, from coordinate 815,940 downwards.
TCTAATTGCAGATCATCTAAAGGTAAGTTTTCCATAGTACTGAGAACTAACTTGAGATCTTTTCTGACCATCGCATAAACATAGAAGACATCCTGGCATTGAAAGGTGAGAGCGTCACTGTGACACCTGAAGACCTTGCGTTTGAGGATATCCCCGAAAAGCTGCGCGATCTGATTGGCCACCACGCCAAAGATGCCCCACAGAAGTCAGAGCCAGGCACGCCGCTGCTGAAGGAGTGAGCGGACGGTTGGCTGTCATCCAGTCGTCTGCGGGTTTCTGCCTCGCCCTGTATATATTTAACCCGGCTCTGTGGCTTATCTAATTCTGCCGCCATATTTCTGACACCCGCTGGACCAAAAAACTCTTCAACCTTTGCTATTATGAAGAGTGGGATTATAGATAAAATGGCCGGCCTGGTGGCGCTGATTCCCTGGAAGCGCGTCTCCGAGTCCGTGCTCAACATCTTCCCCAACGACAGCCTGCAATACATATGGATTTTTTCTCACTTTGTCACGTTTCTGGGTGCGGTGATGCACTTTTGCAGATTCCTCAGTCCAGCCTCCCTGATCTTTGCGTCTGTGCCCTGGTATAATCTCTCCCTTGCGGGCTCGATCTGTACCTACTCACTAGTTGTGTACAGGAGACACATTCTGGACCCGGAGCTGATGGTGGCTGCTCCCTCGGGCTCGGTCAAGTCTCACCAGATGGACTACCATACAGTTCCGCTGGCCGAGATTCTCAAGTCTGAAAATACACATCTGCTGGTTTATGCGTGTCTGTGGCTCACAACGCCAACCAATGTGCTCAAGATCTTTCCTTTTGCCGCATACTCGCTGCTCAACCTCACCAATTACTGCATCATCGAGTCGTTTCCCAAACACCCGTTGTCGCTCGCAATTACGCCGCTGGTCACCTATATTGAGTATCCGCTGCTGTTGTTTGCTGCGCACGTGGACCTGGCGGTTATTGGGCTTCTGTGCAAGGAGGCCAATAACCTGGGCTCTTTGTACGTGCTGATATTTTATATTTTTGTATGGGGGCTGCGGGTCGAGTATTCTGACGCCAGTCGGCTCGCAGTGTCGAACTTGCTGCGGTTTCTCGACAAGGCGTTCAACGAGGACGTTTTGCCACACGCCGTGCACAAAACATGGGTGCTGACCAGGACAAAGTTCACGCTCATGCTATCGATCACCGACTACGACACGATCGCCGCCGAGTCCGAACTTAGAGAATCTGCCTCATTCAGAAAGGAGAGGAGTCCTGTGAGAGAAAAGCCAAAGAGACGCAAGAAGAAGATCCACAGCGCGTGCTCGTGACAAGCCGTTTTGTAGTGCCAAATTATTGCTACCATTTTTTTTATTTTTTAAATTATTTTCACGGTGTCTCCGTGCTACCACTTTCCAGCTCATTCTCTATTTATTTTTCATTTCATCTCTCAACTCCTGCAACCTCGCATACTCTGCAGTGTCCTCCCAAACCTTGCCCTTCGACAGCAGTGACCGCACTGTCGACCGCGCCTTGAATCGCCAGTCCTTGCAGACCACATCGCCGGCATTGTGTTTCCCCGGCAGCTCGCCAAAATTCTCATACGCAGACACCAAATCCTCGCACGCCGTCACCGCCTCGCGCCACGCGTCCTCATCGACCTCGAGCTCGGGCCGACTGATCGCCGCCCGGTACGCTTTCTCGTAGTCCTCGAGCGCCAGCCAAGGCTTCTTGCGCCACAAGTCAACCTTAGCCACAATGCGCCACACGCGAGCACTGTAGTTGACTACGGCCGGCACCTCCTGACACAGGAACTTGACACAAGTTCTTTCGAAATACGTCTGTCGCGCCTCCTCGTCATACGGTTCAGAAACAAGTAGGCCGGCCAGTTTCTCCAAAATCGGGATATCCAACGAGCCGTCGCCGTCATGCTTCCGGGTGTCCAGCAAAGTACGCGAGGCAAGAAGCACGTCGTCCCAACGGCCCAGCTTCGCTGCCACAATCAGGTAGTTCTCCCAGATCTTCCACGAAGCCTTTTCCGTGTCGCCAGAGCTGACTGCACGCTGCAACGCCGTGAAAGCTTCCTTCAGCTTGTCCAGCCGCAACAGTGCCGACGCCAGATTAGACCACGAGTACTGACTGCTGTCGTCCAGCGCAACACACCGCGTGAACGCCTCTGCGGCCAGCTCATAGTTCTCCGTCTCCAGGCCCAGACACCCGTAGAAATACCAATTGTCGAAATTGAGCGGGTTCGCACGCACACAGTCGTATTGGTGGCCGATCGCCGCGGCGTAGTCACGTGACCCGTCGGGGAGGCGGTAGCAGTACTTTGCGAGCGACCGTTTTGCGTTGGCGTAGCGGCCAAGCTGCCACGCTTTTTCCCACAGCGCCGGGTCCTGGCGCACGTCGCCGAGCACGCACAGGGCGCGCGCGTCGTCGGGCGATTCGGCAAGTTGTCGTAGAACCAACTCCTCGGCCTTGCTCTCGTTTCCTATCGAGCCGTAGCACAGCGCAGCGTCTGTCCAGAGCTGCAGTCTTTCGTAGATCTCCAGCGCAGATTTGACGGACCCCAGTTCAATGAGCTTTTCTGCCAGTCTGGAATCCAGCGACCACTTGGGGCTCAGCGACAAAGCATAGATGTACTGAGATCTCACGGCATTTATTAGTGTAGTATCATCTTGGAGATCTGAAGCTGTGAAAAATTCTGGAAACTGCTCCTCTTCCTTGGTTTTCGGGAACAGTCGTGCGGTCTGCTCCGCATGCACGCCGAGCTCCTCAACAAGCGAATACAGCTGCAAAACTCCTCTTTCGACCGTTTTTGGCCTGGTGGTTTCGAGCAGAGACCGCTGCCAGAGAGCGTTGCTAAAAACGAGCCAGTTAACGCTTCCCGGCGGTGAAAACAGCACTCTTTCCACGAGGGCCCGCAGCTCCTCGCCCACTAGTGCGTTATTGGCCGGGGTATTTGCACGGATGGTCTCCAGACGCAGTAAAAGCTGCACGCTGTCGAGATCGGCGAGCGGAGGCTGGCTATTTGGGTCCAGCGACCTCAGTGGTGCAGGGATGTCTTCTTCTTTGACCGCGATCGGGAGCAGCTTTGTTTCCTGGTCTTCGGTAGACTCGTAATTCGGGAAGTCGACCTTGACTCGTTTTTCGTCGCCAAACTCATTGAAAGCCTGATCGTCTCCTAGATTTTCGTACTGCAAACGCTCCAGAAATAGGTCATCGTTTAGAGCCACTTCCTGCGGATTGTGTCTGTTTTCCGAGCCACAGCGCAATAGCGTGTCCTGCGAACGAGCCAGAACAGCCAGTGCTGCAAATGCCTTCTCCTGGAATTTGGTCCGCTTCGCCTTGCAGCCTGTGAGCACAAATTGCAATCCCGAAGCAGATTTCGCCTTGGCCAGGCTTTCTGCAGCCTGGGTCTCTGATCCTGCACTCAGCGCAGCTCTGGCCAGCTCCAGGTGGTATAAAACTAGAATGTACTGGTTTGTGGCACTACTGGCATTTGTATCGTCCATCAGAGCGGCCACCAAAGAAGGACAAAGCAACGAGCACGTCAGTGTAAAGAGCACCGGATTTGGGTCGTGGAACAGCGACTGCTGGACCTGTAGGGCTCTTGCGCGCCACCAGCACAGAGCCGCTTGGAGATAGTTTTCCTTAGTGAGTTCTGGGATGTTTGATTGGCTGATGGCAGCTTCTGGCTCGATAGACTGATTTGCTCCAACAAGACTGATTGGGCAGCGTTGCAATTTCTCAAATAGACGGAGCGATAGAATAAGAAGCATGGGCCACTCCACCAGTTTGTTGGTCCTTTGACCGGACAGAGACAGAAGCGACAAAACTGCTGGATTGGAGGTTGTGAGTTTAACGAGAAAGCCCAGCTCGCTTACCAGAGGCAGTCTAGGACCTGTAAAGTTGGTCTGGACGAACGCCTGGAGCAGCAAAATGGCCGATACATACGATAGGTCTTCAGAGATGCCTATCATTTTATCTGTAATGAGATCAACGACGTTTTTCAGCTGCTGGTCCCCCAAATTCCCTATATCGCATAGCTCAAGAATACTTCGCTCATGAAATATCTGGCGCAATTCGGAGCCGGCGAGCTTGGCATACTGGCCATTGATCAGCAGTTTAATAGCCCGTTCCTCGGAGGCTCCGCTCAAAAATTCCTTTTTCAGACAGAGCAGAGCGACCTGAGACTTTCTGGTCGTCATGAAGTATTGATTGAAATTTAAATATTTTTGAGTTTTTAAATAATTTTTATTTTTTCAGTTATTTTTTTGGTCTAATAAGTATATTTCTTCGATTTTGGTAGCCGTCTACTTTTTCTTATCTACAGAAGGAATGGGTTCAGGAATTGATCGCACATCCCTGGAAGTAGTCTTACTCATCATCATACCACTTATATATTGCCTCCAGTTCTATCCAATACAGCTACTCGCTATCCTTTCCCGCAGCGTAGTAGTGCAAGTAAGCACTCAACGTCTTGACACCCTCCAGATAATTAGCAACGTCAATCTTTTCGTTGATCGAGTGAGCTCCGTCGTCTCCCTTGCCCATTGGAAGCAGCAAAACGTTGGTCTTGAGCTGCTCTTCGAAAGTCAGGGTGATCGGAATAGAGCCACCTTCTCTGGTGAGGTCAGGATCGACATTCCAGACAAGCTGCGTTGCCTTTCTAGCAGCAGTAAAGGCTTCATTGAACGGATCACTAACCCAGTAGTTACCATCGTGGATCAGCTCGACATTAAAGCTGTTTGGAGACTTGAGCTCGGCAAATTTCTCCTTGCAGAACTTGAACACATACTCGTCCAGCTTGCGTGGGTCCATGTCAGGAACAGTTCTTATGGAGAATTTTCCAACAACCTTGGCAGGGATAACGGTCTTGGCTCCTCCTCCAGAAAAAGCACCCTCTATTCCGTGCAGCGACAAAGAAGGGTACCTCCATCTGTGCATGAGGATGTTCTTCTTGTCCTGGTAGATGGCGGTGTTGGAGCCAGAAGCAAGATTGAGCTCGTCCACATCAAAATCAATCTTTTCGTACAGCTGCTCCTCCTTCTCTGTGAGTGGGGCCACCATCTCATTAACCCCAGGAATCTGGATGTTGCCTTGGGTGTCGACCAGCTTGGACATGACGTTAAAGAGATCAGTCATTGGCTCGTGAATCACACCTCCAAAGATACCCGAGTGCAAATCCGCGCCCGGCCCGCTCACAGTGATCTGGTAGTAGCTGCATCCCCGAAGACCGTAGGTGAGGACTGGTTTCTTGGTTCCAAGCCAGTAGTTGTCCGAAATACACACTGTGTCGACGCCTTTGAAGTACTTGTCTGCCTCCTGGGCAACAAGCTCGTCCAGACCCAGTGAACCGCTCTCCTCCATGCCTTCGAAGCAACAGACGAGGTTGACAGGCAGCTCTATGCCGGCCTTGTTGTGGGCCTCGACGGCATTAAGCCAGCCCATGACAGGGCCCTTGTCGTCTGTGGAGCCACGGCCGTACAGTTTGCCCTCTTTCTCAACGAGTTTGAAAGGGTCTGAGTTCCAGCCGTCCTCAAGCAGAGCCGGCTGGACATCGTAGTGGCCGTACACTAAAACGGTTTTTTTGGCCGGGTTCTTGCCGAAACGAGCCAATACAATTGGTGGCAATTGTAATTTTGGATCCGACACAGGCGGAGGCTGGGTTCCTAGATCCCGCAGCTGGATGTCCTCTGCACCAAGAGACTCCAGCTGTTTCTTTAGAAAATCGGCCATGGCAAACACCTGGGGTCTGAGGGACTCGTCGCTGGAAACAGAGGGAATGGCCACGGCCTGCGCCAGTCTGCTCACATATTCCGACTTGAGCTTGTCGATCTGTGTAAATAGCGGCTTGACAGATTCAGAAACACTCATTTTATTTGTTCTCGAGATATACGATAGAGGGCGAACAAATTTAAGCATGGAAACAATTTCTTGATGCAGCTTTTATTGCAAGAAATGGAAAAAGGAAGGGCCGAAATGCCACCTACCCGCTTTCCAGGGACCGTTGAAGACACCGACTGGCAGTCTGTATCAATACCAGACTGATCAGTGGTCGCATTTGCATATCACTGAAGACAAACCAGTAGAACGGAATGGAGTCTTGAACCGCATAAAATGCTTCCTCCCATCTCCATAACACTCCCTCCCTCCCTAGATAGACACCGGGAGCCTGCTTGTGCCTGCTGCGAGTTTGTAGCGAGCTACTCCGACTGCTTATCGCGCCGGGTAACACAACACCGGGCTTGTCGTGGTTGCGAGCAACGGACGTCGCGGCAAGCATAGCGATTAGCCATTTGTAGGAGATCATGTGGCATATACGCTGTCAGTGTTCCACAAATACAATGAACCCGACAGCAAACCTAACCCTGGCCAGTGCTGTCCATAGTCAGCCAGTAGAGTTTATTATCTCTATTTCGACTTTGCACGACGATGACTAAATAAATAATTTTTCATCAGGAAAAACATCTTCAACATGTGTGGTATCTTTGCTGCTTACAACGTCGAGGAGGTGGAGGCCTTCAAGGGCAAGGCCCTGCAATACTCGAAGAGAATCAGACACAGGGGTCCAGATTGGTCGGGAAACAAGATCATCAACAACACGATCCTGTGCCACGAGAGACTGGCCATCGTTGGCCTTGATTCGGGTGCTCAGCCAATCACTTCTCCAGACGAAAGATACACTCTTGCCGTCAACGGCGAGATCTATAACCATATCCACATCAGAGAAGAGTTCAAAGATTACAAGTTCAAGACTCTGTCTGACTGTGAGCCTATCATCCCGCTGTTCCAGAAGTACGACGTGGACGCCCCTAAATATCTGGATGGTATGTTTGCCTGGGTGCTCTATGACAAGGAGGAGGACCGGGTCGTTGCCTCCAGAGACCCTATTGGTATCACGACGCTGTACATGGGCCGTTCGTCCCGCAGGCCAGGAACAGTGTTTTTTGCCTCGGAGCTGAAATGTCTGACGGACGAGTGCGACGAGATCACGCATTTCCCGCCTGGTCACGTGTACGACTCGAAGACCGATAAGCTCACCCGGTACTTCACGCCTTCGTGGTGGGACGGCGAAAAAATCCCAACTCAGCCTGTCGACTACACCAAGGTGAGAGAGACGCTGGAGATGGCTGTGAGAAAGAGACTCATGGCAGAGGTGCCGTTTGGTGTGCTGCTTTCTGGTGGACTGGATTCGTCGCTGATCGCGTCGATCGCCGCCAGAGAGACCGCCAAGGCCGCCAAGGAGGCCGATTCTCACTCCGAGGGCATCGACGCGTCGCACACGCTGACCGGTGTGGACGACGATGGAAAGCTTGCTCTTTCGGGCTGGACCAAGCTGCACTCGTACGCGATCGGTCTGCCCGGTGCTCCGGACCTTGTTGCTGCCAAGAAGGTGGCCAAGTTCATTGGAACGATCCACCACGAGCACACCTTCACCGTGGATGAAGGCTTCGACGCCCTGTCAGACGTGATTTACCATCTGGAGACCTACGACGTCACGACGATCCGTGCGTCGACCCCTATGTACCTTCTCTCGAGAAAAATCAAAGCGCAGGGTGTCAAGATGGTGCTCTCTGGTGAGGGATCCGACGAGATCTTGGGTGGCTATCTGTACTTTGCCTCTGCTCCGTCTCCTGAAGAGTTCCACACTGAGTGCGTCAAGAGAGTCAAGAACTTACATTACGCCGACTGTTTGAGAGCCAACAAGTCCACCATGGCATGGGGACTGGAGGCCCGTGTGCCGTTCCTGGACAAGCAGTTCCTGGAGCTTTGCATGAACATCGACCCTAAGGAGAAGATGATCGTTCCTGAGGCGGGCAGAATCGAGAAATACATTCTGAGAAAGGCGTTCGATACCAGCGATGACCCATCTGCCAAGCCATACCTGCCAGACGAGATCCTGTGGAGACAGAAGGAGCAGTTCTCTGACGGTGTGGGCTACTCGTGGATCGACGGATTGAAGGAGCTTGCGGAAAGATCCGTGTCTGATGAGGAGTTTGCCCACCCTAAGCCAGAATGGGGCGACGATATTCCAACCACCAAGGAGGCCTACTTCTACCGCTGCAAGTTCGACGAGCTGTTCCCAAGCAAGGCTGCCGGTTCCACTGTCATGAGATGGGTGCCTAAGGCCGAATGGGGATGCCACGAGGACCCTTCGGGAAGATACGCCAAGACCCACGATGCGTCCGTTCTTAAGAACTGATAGAGTAATAAATGGAAATAATATATATAATATTTGTCTTATCTACACAGCCGTGTGTATAATTATTTGTTTTACATGAAAAAGACCAGTTTGTCCTCGCTCGATTCGCGGTCGACCATCCCACGGACGCGCGAGCAGTACGAGTATTTGGCGAAAGTCGTTCTGATTGGCTCGTCTGGTTCCGGCAAGACCTCGCTACTTCACCGATACGTCTCGCGAGACTGGAAGGCCGTGTCCCAGACCATCGGCGTGGGGTTTGCCTCCAAAGTGGCCGTTGTGGACGGCAGCACGCGCGTGAAGTTGCAAATATGGGACACGGCGGGCCAGGAACGGTTCCGCGCCCTCACTAGGTCGTACTACCGCGGCGCCAGCGGCGTCGTGGTGGTCTTTGATTTCAGCTCCAGAGCCAGTTTCCAGGACGTTTCAGAGTTTATGCAGGACGTGAAAAGCATGACACCGCCCGATTCGTGCGTGGTGCTCGTCGGGAACAAGAACGACCTGCCAGAGGCGGTCTCAAGGAGCGAGATTGCCGGCTTAGTCGACAGCAGTTCTGTGATGCTGGGACGAACCGTCCAGTTTGTCTCGGCCAGTGCTTTAGACAATTCCAATGTGGACACGGTGTTCGAGACCGTGGCCGGCTCTCTGGTCACAAAGATCGAGCTCGGGCAGATCGACCCGCAAGACCCCGCGAGCGGCGTGCAGTACGGCGACCTCAGTTACGACGCCATCACGCTAGCGACTGCTCAACCCAGCAAATGCTGCTAAAGTCACTCCGAAACAGGCACGCTCTCGATCACAAACGAGTCCACAAACGGGAATCCGCGAGCGTCCACCTTTTCGCGCTGAATCACGTCGATCACGTCGCCCTCTTCTTCGATCTGCTTGTTCATGTCGTCCTCGTCGACATAGTCGAACTCGTCCTCCTTCTCTTCATAATCAATGTTCTCCTCGATCTCCTCGAAATCGGGAGCCAGCGCACTCCACTTCTGCGGGATCACCACCGACCAGATGAAAAGCGTGCCGGTGTCCATCGTGGTGGCCACAATAGAACATTTGCGATAGTTCCAGTCAACAGCCAGCAGCTCGTCGTTCGAGCCTTCCAGGATCTTCACCAGCGATCCCATTCCGGTCTCCCAGATGTACACGTCGTGAGTCGCTCCGAGCGTGGAAGCACACATGTATTCCGAGTTGTGGTTGAACTTCAACGCGTTCCACTGCAGTCGGTTCACGGCGTCCTGGTACCGGTTTTCAAGCTCAAACTCCCAGTCTTCTATCGGAGCAGAGGTATCCGGCATCGTATACTGTCGGATGATGCGGTCACTCGAGTTGACGGCCAATTTCGAGCAGTTGGGAGAGATCTCTATATTTTTTATGTTCGAGCTGCAAACATTCAACGAGCGCACTATTTGCAGACTATGCGTGTCTATCACGTTCAGCCAGCCCTTGCTGGTACCTGTGAAAATGTAGTTACTGTCCGGGGTCATTGTAGCCGTCAGTGTAGACTGTTTCACGGTGTTTGGCTGGCCCAGCGGATTGGTGTCTAGCTTGGCAATTTTGGGCTCGTTCTCGAGGTCTGCAAAAACAGCATCGTTGTCCACCAGCGCCGCAACAAATTGAAAGTGGTTCTGCGGGTTCATCACGCTGCACCAGACGGGCCCTTCGAAATTGTAACTCCGGATCACCTTGCACGTTCCCAGGTCCCACAGGTTCACCTTCCAATCCTTGGACGAGGAAAGTAAATACCGTCCGCAGGACGACCAGGTCAGCGACGTGATGGCGCGCGTGTGGTCCCGGAGCACCTGGATCGTGCTGTTGGTGTCCGTGTCGATGATGAGAATAATGCCATCGATGAGCCCCGACGCAAGGTAGTCGCCCTTATAGCTGTACCGTACCTGTGTAGAATGGCCGTATGCAAGCGTCTGAGCGAGTGTGTCGGGATATTCTTTAGCCACCGCAAAGGGGTCTAAAAGCGAGAGATTCATAAGAAAATTAAAATAATTTGACTATGGAGAAGTATACCGAGAAATCTGAGCGGCCATTTTAGCTCTGAAAGTTGGCACACGGGCGCCGAGTAAAAAGCGGGATCAAGAAAGTCTCTGTCCCTACAATTGTGTCTAAATAGCACAAACTCCGTTGACTTCCCCCGTCCGGCCGGATTTCTGTCCAATAATTTATTAATTGTAGCCAGAAAAATATTCTTTTTATTGCAATGTCAGAACCCCCAGTTTTGGAGCGGTTACCCGCCGGAACAGAACTTCAGGTCGGCTCCCACAAGGCGAAAATCGTCAACTATATCTCCGCCGGCGGCTTTGCCCACGTATATCTGGTCCAGATCAGCGAGAAGCCGGAGTTTGCCTGTCTCAAACGGGTGGTTGTGCCCAACAAACAGGGGCTCAATCTGCTGCGCGCAGAGGTCGAGGTCATGCAGCGGCTGGCCCATTGCGACTACGTGGTCAAGTATCTGGACTCGCACGCGTCAAGAGTGCCCAACAGCCACTGCTACGAGGTGCTGGTGTTGATGGAATTGTGTCCCAACAAGTCGCTGTTGGATCACATGAATGCCCGGCTAAGCACCAAGCTGTCAGAGCCGGAAATTTTGAAAATCATGCTGGACATCTCGCAGGGAGTCTACGCGATGCACAGACTGAAGCTGATCCACAGGGACATCAAGATAGAGAACGTGCTGATTGACGACAAATACACGTTCAAGCTGTGCGACTTCGGGTCCACGTGTCCCGTGCTGCGTCCGCCACGCAACCACCAGGAGTTCCAGATCCTCACAAACGACCTGCTGAGACAGACAACGCCGCAATATAGACCTCCAGAGATGATCGACCTGTACCGCGGACTGCCGATCGACGAAAAATCAGACATCTGGGCTCTCGGCATTTTCCTATACAAACTATGCTACTACATCACACCTTTCGAGACGGCCGGCGAGCTGGCCATCCTGCACAGTGCGTACCGGTTTCCATCCGCACCGCGATACTCGACTTCGCTGAAGAGTCTCATCAACATCATGCTTCAGGAAAATCCCGTGTACCGGCCCAACATATACCAGGTGACGGCTGAGATCTGCCGCATGATGGACATCGACGTTCCCAAGGGCATAGAGGACTTCTATATGCAGGGAGAGTACAAACACCCGCCTACAGAGCAGATGCACCCGCCAATCGAGCAGTTCACGGCGAGTGTGATCCCAATGTACTCGCCGTTCAAATCGATGCCCCAGGATCCTGCTGTGCCGGTAGTGACGGTCGATCCGCAGAAATCGCAGCCCACAGAGGCAACAGATACTTCTGTGGACCTCAAGTCGTCGCTTCCATCCGAAGACTCGCTTGTCGACTTCAACATGGACCGGTTCCCGGAAATCCAGCTGAGCGGCGAGAATAAGACCGAAAACCAGCCTGTGGAGCCCGAGCCGGTGCCCGAGCCGGTGCCCAAGACGGGCACGAAATGGTCGTCGCACAACCCGTTCCCGCAGGATTTGATCGACCTCTCCACAGAGCCCACAGAGCCCGCAGAGGCCAAGAACCCAGGCGGCGAAGCCGTGTCTTTGCCGGCAGAGATACTGGACGGGTCGGTGGCGAGCTTCACACAGCTACAGATCTCCGAGTCGGAATGTGAGTCGACCCACTCAGCCTCGAAAATAGAGAGCGGCCAGGTCAAGCCAATATCTGATTCAAAAGCAAAACTATCTAGCATCGGGGACAATGAAAGCGTTTCCAGCTAGACCTGCTAGCGTCTCAGCCCAAAACCGGTTTGGAGGCCGAGTCCACAAGGTTGCCAAAAACCGGCGTCATAACAAGATTGGCGCAGTACACCACCACGAGCAAAAGCATCAAATTTGTGAAGTGGAGCGCGTACGACTCGTACTTCGTCAGCATGTAGTGGGGCAATAGGAAATAGTAGAACCCATACGCGTACTTTAGACCATCAACCACGCTCATTGTTTGGGATAGGTGTGAAGACTAATTTATTCTGTCGTTTGCGGCTGAAATTTTTTATTTTCGAGCGTGTTACATGGTGCAGGGATGTAGTGCTACTAGGGCAGGAACGCAAAGTCTCCCGTGTCGGCGAGCTGGTCGTTCTGCCACGGCCACGAAAACAGGTCCTCGGGCTGGGCGTAGCACGCCTCGTAGAGCGGCAGCTGCGACGCCGCGCTGGACTGTTTGTTGGCGCCCTGCAGCATCACGAGCCCCGTCTGCGGGATCTGCTGGCCGCTCTCGCCGGTCCAGACAGAAATGTTGTTGATCATGGCTGTGGTGCGCCCCACAAACGGCATCATCTCGGGGATGTTGGGCACCGGCGTGATTGGGGCCGCCAGCGGCTGTGCAGACAGCTGCGGCGGGCTGAAGGTGCTTTCAGGCTGCAGCAACCGGAGCTGGGGCTGCGGCGACGCCGGTAGCGGCGACCCGGTCTGCGGTCGATTGAACAAGTTGGCTGTGCTGCGCAGGCTGGACGGCGACGACGTGACTCGGGGCGCCAGATACGAGTTCTGCGGCGGTAGCGGCGGCGAGTGGATCAGCAGGTGGCTCAGGCCCTTTGGGATCGTGCTTCTCGTGAGCTGGCCGCGCCGCTGCGACAGCTCCTCCTCCTCGCGTCGATCTGCGTCGGTCGGCTTCATGTTCAGCTCCGACTCCACGGTGTAATGTTGGAGCGGCTTGCGCACCGTGGCCGGCGGCATCGCGTTCTGCGGTGTCTGCACCACTTCCGACGAGTCTGGCCCGCATCGCAAAATCAGATTGCCGATCGTGGCGGTCATTAGCTCCTCGAACGTTTCTCTAAACGAGAGCGCGAATTTGGTGCGCTCAGACATCACGTACAGCGAGATGGAGCAGGCACGCAGATCGTCGAGCCCGGCAAACAGCGCCTCCGACACAACCGGTCGCGTGTGTTTTTTGTCGTCTCCGAGCAGCTTGCGGCGCATGTCGTCGCGGTTTCTGTGCAACCACAGACAGTAGATCAGCGTGACTCCGGCAATAAATATGGTATGGATGTTGATGACAGAGTGGCCGCGCACGGTCTTCTGGTGGAAAGCCTTGATGCTCTGGCAGATCTGGCCCGCTGCGGCCTGGCATTCCTTAAAAAGACGGTCCTCGGGGTCCAACAGCTCCAGAAATGGCTGGATCAGGTTCCGCACAGACCGGTAGTAATATATGCTCAGAGTCTCGTTTTCAATGCCCCTGCTGAACCCGTGGCACTCGTTGCGCCAGTCCTGTAGCTGCTGGAAAAACCGCTCGACTGCCGGGAGCTGGTCTTTAGTGGTTATCGAAGTGCTGCCAAGAATATTGAGCTCCTCGATGAACCGCGCCTCGGTACGACGGATCTTGATGATCTGATTGATGAATAGCTTGTCGCTCGGATGAAGCGCGCGGGACGGCTCGTACTCAAACATCGGCAGGTCTGCGTCGGTCAGGCGCTCCTTCAAAACGAACGGTTTGGATATGGCAATGGCTATAGCTTTCTCCAGCAGATAGCAGCACCAGAACAGCCGCATCTGCCGATCGCGCTTCGCAGCACTCACGTTCTGGTAGGTGCTGCTCTTGTGCAGTCGCAGCTTGATGCACAGCTGCATCGCCTGGCCAATCACGTCGTACACGCCGTTGCTGTCCTTATCGTTGCGGATCAGGTTGCACGTGATCAACACCAGCAGCTCGATCTTCTGCGTGCTGTCCACGTTCTCGAACATGAGGATGTGGCGCAGCGCGGCCGAAAAGAACCGCAGCGGCTCCGGGCCCTTGTACTTGCCCGTCGTCTCGTGCAACGTCGAGCTAAGCGTGAACACCAGAAACATCCTTGCACAGTTGAAATGGTAGTCATCCGCAGACCTCGGCGCCACGCGGTTATAGTAGTCGTTCTGGAAGTCGAGCAGCTCCTTCTCGTTGAGCATCGGGAACTTGTACTGCAGCAGCGCAAAATATATGTCGACCAGCTGTTTCGCCAGTTTCAGGTCGATTTCGAAGATTGGCTCTTTTTTGAAAAAAACTTTGAGTCTCAGCCCGGCAAGCATGGAACGATCGTATTTCTCGCCGTGCTCCATGAAAAACTCGTCAAACGGCTTGCCCAGCGTGTCCTTGTAGGGGTTCAGCGACACCTGTGGCTCTTCTGTGCGCATCAGCGGCCGGATTTTTCTGTATTTCGAAGGCGGTTCTGCCACTTCTTCTTTATTTCGGGCCTCCAGCAGCTTCTCCAGCTGCTGCACCTTTTTCTCCAGGAAAACCGTGTACTCACTCTTTACGTTTGTCCTGTTGCTCGTGCCATACCGCGGGGGCTGCACACAAGTGGTTTGCGACTTGACGCAGTTGGTGCAGCTAGGCGAGCGCTGATCGCACTTCTGCTTTCGTTTCTGGCACAGGTAACACGACGTGGACCGGCCCTTCTTGTCCTTGATCTGCACGGGCGCTGGAGACCTGCTGTTGGGATCTGACTGCGGCGTCAAGAGCGTCGGGAGCGATTCCATTTGGGCTGGTGACATCTAATCTCACCCGGTAGACACCCCTATCTTCTATTATCTATTGGCTAAAAAAAAAAAAAAAGAGCATTTTTCGGTCTCCGCCAGCACACCCCGCGAGGAACCCTGCAGCATACCCCACTTAAACATTTTCCAGACCGCTCAGGCCGTTAAGTCCAAAAAGGAAGCCCAGCTCCACGCGGCTCAACCGGTTCACCTGCTGGCGGGCTGTTGGATCCAGCGCGCTCTCCACCAACTTCTCTTTCTCCGCCTGTAGCTCGATAATCCGGTCCTCCACCGTGTTCCTGATCAAAATCCGGTGCACATACACCTCGCGCACCTGCGAGATACGGTGGACCCGGTCCTGGGCCTGCTTCTCCACAAACGGGTTCCAGAAAGGCTCTAGGATGATCACGTGCGACGCACACGTCAGTGTCAGACCGACATTTCCGGCCTTGAGCGACAGCAGCATCACTTTTTTATTTGGATCCTGGTAGAAGGTGGCGACGCTCGCGCTCTTGGCCTCCACGTTCATCGACCCGTCGTATCGCAGATACTCGATCCCGTGATCCCGCAAAAACAACTCCAGAATGTCAAAGAGCACCATAAACTGCGAAAACACAATCACCTTCTCGCCCGGCTTCGTCTCCAAAATATCTTTGATCAGCGTCAAGCACCGCTCGATCTTGGCCGACACCTCCAGCTGGCCGTCCTCGCTGGCTATCAAACGTTTGACCTTCTCTATTCGCTGGGCACTGTTCAAAGACTGAGTCTGGATGTTGAACTGTTTTTGCACATCTCTCCATTCCAGCCGCTTGTTGCACACCGAGTCAAACACCAGAAGTTCCACACACAAACTCTCGCTGCTGGATTTGTTGCACGTTTTGCACCGCGCAGACCGCACACCGTTCCAGACCGTCTCTGTGTTGTCTTCGAAAAATTGTTCCTGACAGTCTCTGCACACCGCGTGGCCACAGCTTCCAAGCAGAATAACGTTGGCGTCCGCCTCGATCACATCAAAACACATCTGGCACGAAAACCCATTCTTCCACTGCTCGTTGATCTGGTCGCACAAAGTGCGGTCAAATCTCTTGGCAGTCTCAAACCCGCTCTTGATCGTGCTCACTTTAAACTCTCTCTCTTTGTTCTCGCCAATCTTCACCAGAAACTTGTGGTCGCACGCCTGTCTGAGTCGCAGCAACAGCGTGAGGATAGCACTGTATCCGCCTTTGTGCTTGTGGCCGTCGCCAGAACCGGCCAGAATCCTTTTTGCAGTGTCGGCAGACTGCGCCTCGAGGTTGTAGTAGAACTCGCGCTCGTCCTCCTTCATCTCCACGTGGTTGACCACTACGTGTTTCTCAGGTAGCTGCAAGATCGGCTTGCCGTCAATCAGAGTCTTCTTCGTCCGACGAAGCAGAATCGCCGTCAACAGGGCCTGCACCGTCTGCACACCCCGCGTCTCGCCGCCGTACTTGCTCCGCAATGCATTCGAGATGCGCTCTTTGAACCGGGCCTCCTCGCAATACGGCTTGATCTTCAAAAACCGCAAAATCGGATACAGCTCGTCGATGTTGTTTTGGATAGGCGTGCCGGAGAGACACCACCTGTATTTGGAGTCGAGCAGTGCGACCGCCTTGGACGTCTGCGTGAGCTTGTTCTTTATGGCCTGGGCCTCGTCGAGTATTATGCGGTGGAAAACGGCGTCCGAAGTGTAGAAAGGCGACCGGTAGTGCGAGCCGCCGTCGTCGCGTTCCGGTAGCGTGGCCTTCTTCGTTTTCAGCTCCTCGAGAGCCAAACGGTAGTGTTTCTTCATCTCGGACGTGAGCGTGTTGTAAGACACCAAAACCACGTCGTACCGTGTCATCTCCTTGAACGTGTTGAGCTTATTTCCCTGGTGGAAGATAAAATAGCTGATCTTTGACTGTTTTTTAAGCTTGAAGTCAAGCTCCTGCCCCCACTGCTGGAGCAGCGAAACTGGTGCCACCACCAGATTCGTCTTGCACTCATTGGGACCGGCCTTGTTGGCAGCCATCAACGCGATTGCCTGCATCGTTTTGCCCAATCCCATGTCGTCTGCAAGAATTCCGCCCTTGTTAGCGGACTCCTCCATACTTAGCATCCATTTGAGCCCGATTTTCTGGTGCTTGAGAAGCGCCACGCTCAGATCTTCAGGATCACGGACGTCTCCGTCCTCGTACACCTCGTCGGGCTTGATGGTGTCGAGCAGATGCTGGATATCATCTGCGTCCGAATAATTGTTGAATCGCTGCATATATGGATTGAAAGCGTAGGTATCGTAGGTTCTGGCCGAAGAGCCTGCATTCTCCGGCTCGGCGTGGTATCTCAGCAGCGGGTCGCCTTGGACGCCCGGCCGCGGCCGTGGATTAAAGTGGTGCTCGTATTGGCACAGCACCTGAATCTTTTCGCTCGTGGTTCTAATTTTCAGGAAATAGCGTTCTATCTTTGCGCTGATCGCACTCTCCATCTGCTGGAAATGATCGGTCTTTTTCGCGTCATTGCGGCATGCGTCGCTCGTCAGGTACTTGATCACCGCCGTGCGTCGCTCCATCAGCCTCTTCACGTTCTCGTTTAGCCTGTGCAAGTACTCCCGTGCCTGGACAAGCACGTTTCGCAAACCCTCGGCAGTGGCCGGCAACGACTCCCTAAAATCATGCGGCTGGCCGGAAGGTTTCGTTGTGGGGGGACTGATGTTGGTCGACTTGACAAATACCACGTCGTCCTCTTGGTCCATGTCGTCGTTTTCTGTGTATTCCCGTTTCTCATTGGCTGGCGCAGGCTCTTCCTCTGCGTCAGACGTCAAATCGATCACCTCCGATTTGAACGCCGGCTCAACTTTTTGCCGCTTCGTCTCGTCTCGTATCCCATCCTTTCTTCTGTACGGCGCAACAAAACGCTGCATCGCAGGCACCTGGGGCGAAATCAGAGAGGACACGGGGGAAGCATCAGACGAGTCGCGCACGGGGCGGTCGTCCTGGCGCGGCGACAGCTCGGAAACATCGAGTATTTGCACCTCGTCAGCAGACATGGCAAACAAAATTAATACAAAATAAATGGCATGTTACACAGCCACAATATTTACTCCGGTACACTATGTAACTCACAGGTCTCCATTCTCCTCATCGATCAGACGCTGGACGTTTCCGAGCTCCTCGGCCAGCTTGGGGTGCGACGGATTGAAGCAAAGGCCTCTTTCGAGGTCAGACTTGGCCGCGAGCAGGTTGCCCAGCTTCATCTGACAAACACCCTTCCGGAGATGGTTTTCCGGGATGTTGGCGGCCAGCTGGCACAGCAGTTCGGCATCCACGTACGCGTCGAGCCAGTTTTCGAGCATCATGTTGGCATCGCAGCGGCCAACTAGACAGATCAGCACCTCGCTGACCGTCATCTGGAAATTTTCGAATTTCGGTCTTGCGGCGGCCAGACCGAGCGCAACGCCAAACTGTTTGGCCGCATCCGCGTACTTCTTTGTCCGCATCGACGCAGCCGCGCTCTCGTGCATTTTTTTGATCATCATGCTCAGGTTTTTGGTGTAGTTTTCTCTTGTTGGCAATGGAGGAACGTCGACGTTGGCATTGACGTAGTCCTTTATCAGCGTGTTTAGTTGGGAGACCTCCAACTGCAAATCTTCGTACGCCGCAGCCGACGTGTCTTCCGCCAACGACACTTTCTTCGAGGCGGAATCGTAGACCAAAGGAAGAGACATGAAATAAAATTATCAATTTATTTATTTAAATTGAAAAAAATAATTCAACTAGGCACTTTATTGGTATGCCCAAGTACTACTGTGACTACTGCAAATCGTACCTGACGCACGACTCGCTGAGCGTGCGTAAGTCGCATTTGCAGGGCCGCAACCACCTGACATTCTATTGCGAGTACTACGAGGAGATTGCCCGTGAATATGGCCTGCTGGAGACCCAGGAGCTGCCGTGGGAGTACAGTCTGGAGACGCACTACACGGGGATGCCAGGCTTGCGCACGCAGAAAAACGAGCTGAAATTGCCACCGCCACCCACGTTGCAGGGCTTCCCCAACCCGCCACCCAGAGCAACGTACTACGACGTGGTGGAGGAGAAGCGGGTGATTGCCGAGTGGAAGAAGGCGACCGAGCCGGCGACCGAATTGGGTGGCCCCACGAGAAAATAGAGCGGCCAGTCGCTACAGCAGCCGGGCAATGTGTAGAGTATTTATTGCAGAGGGGCCTAATGTGAGGTCGTGCGCGAAACAACAAATTTTTCCTTGATTTTGCTGGATAAAACTGAAAGGCGTGCCTTTGTTTATCAATAATTTTAGCAATATGTCGGCTCAACAACAAGTTCCCACATTCAAGCTCGTTTTGGTCGGAGACGGTGGTACCGGAAAGGTAAGTAGCATACAGGCGTTGGCACACTAACAAAATATAGACCACTTTCGTCAAGAGACACCTGACTGGTGAATTTGAAAAAAAATACATGGCCACCTCCGGTGTTGAGGTCCACCCAATGTCATTCTACACCAACTTCGGTGAGATCAGATTCGACGTTTGGGACACGGCCGGACAGGAGAAATTCGGCGGACTGAGAGACGGTTACTACATCAACGGTCAATGTGGTATCATCATGTTCGACGTCACCTCGAGAATCACGTACAAGAACGTTCCAAACTGGCACAGAGACCTTGTCAGAGTGTGTGAGAACATCCCTATTGTCCTGTGCGGTAACAAAGTCGACGTCAAGGAGAGAAAGGTCAAGGCCAAGACCATCACCTTCCACAGAAAGAAGAACTTGCAATACTTCGACATCTCTGCCAAGTCGAACTACAACTTCGAGAAGCCGTTCCTGTGGCTCGCCAGAAAGCTCGTGGGCAACTCCCAGCTCGAGTTTGTCGAGTCGCCGGCCCTGGCTCCTCCGGAGGTGTCTGTCGACGCCGACCTGATGGCCAAGTACCAGGCCGAGATGGACCAGGCTGCGGCCATGCCACTGCCTGACGAGGATGACGCCGACCTTTAAATAGAGTAAGGTTAAGTAATTTGGTCCTGAGCGGTGTAGAGATGAAGAGCCAATAATTGTTTCGCCAGCTGTTCGGTTACGCAGCCCTTTCTTTCTCTCTCATCCAACGAAAATTCTCCATTCTTATTCGTATACACCATTTTGACCGATCCAAAATGTTCAACATTGTCGCCAGGTCTTCAGTACGTGCTTCCCAGAATGCCATTGCTAACCCGCAGAAGCTTTTTTTGCGCCAGAATGCCAGATTCCTCTCGGTGTCGGCCGTTAGAAACAACCTTGTGACCGATCTCTACGTCAAGGAACTCAAGGCTTTCAAGCCTACTCCTGCCTCTGCTGCCGACGCTGAGGCCGCTACCAAGCCATGGAAGCTCCCACAGGCCGCCAAGGTCCCATCTTTGGAGGGTGAGGGCGCCGACGCGCTAGCCGAGTACGACTCTGCCAAGGTCGAGGTCGTCGAGGCATCCGGCGAGACCGCTGCCGAGGAGTACAACCCAGACGACTGGTTTGTGTTTGAAGAGGAGGAGGAGCCGGGACATCACTGAGCAGCCAGAGCACCACAGAATTCATGAGTAGATCGTTAGAGAAATACAAGTCGAGTTGTCTAAGTACGGATTGACTAAAAGTTGCTTACTCTAAAACCTCCCACGTAACAGTACCTTTGGAAACAATGGCCCCCACTGCCGGGTTCTCGCCCACCGGGAACATGGAGCAATCGCCATGCTGTAGCACAGGGTTCCAACGGCCATCGAAGAATACCCTCACGACCGAAATCGGGGTGTCCAGGTTGTCCTTGTTCCAGAACACACCCTGGGCCCAGTTGCCTACGCGGACGAACCGGCCCTCGCCTCCACTTTTCACGTCAAAGAGGCGCGACTCTGCCGCGACGGTCGACCCGGCCTGCACCTTGTGTTGCGGCGTCGTTTTCCACGGATCCAGAGAAACCCATCTCTCTTCATACTGCTCCTCAGTTCCCGAGCCTGGGTTGTACATGGTGCCTGTTTCGCGGCGAGTGCCGTCCTGCAACGTCTCGAAATGGCCGATATCTTTCGGGATGTCGCTTTTGAGCGGGTATTGCACGGTCTCGCCAGCCAGTTCGCGTTTCCTGCACTCGCACCAGCGGCGGATATAGTCTGAGTCGAAGAAATCGTGCGAGAACTCGATCTGCGAGCCGTCAGGGGCCAGAAGCCGCGCAGAACCAGCGAAGGCCCATTCGAAGGGGAAGTCGCCGCAGGGCGTTAGCAAGGGCCGCACGTCGACAAAACGCTCGCTCGGCGTGCTGAGCACCATCGTCGAGGTGTTTTCTTCCGGCTTTGAAGACGACTCCCAAGCAATTGACAGTCTTGCGGAGATGCTCATGGACGATCGACGCAAGTTTAATCAAAAATAAAAATTTTTACCAACTTTCAACTCACCATGGGAAAAGGAGCTGCGAGGTTTGGAGGAAAAAGCGGATTCCTGCCGAAACCACGGGAGATTTTCAAACAGCCGTACAAGCACGTTGTGTACCAGAAAGAGCCGGACACAGGGTACGCCGACGGGATCTTGCACCCTCGCGGCACAACAAGAGAGCTGATCCGCCCGCCGGTGGTGACGCCCGAGGAGCGGCTTCAGCGCACGGCCAGGCCGCCTAAACAGATGCCGAGTGAGTCTGAGCTGCAAAAAATGGCCGCGGAACAGCGCGCCAACATTAAACAGGCCGAGCTCCGCAGAAAGTATCTTGCCGAGTCGTACAAGACGGAGGTGAGCCGTCTGGAGAGACTGGAGGCCCAGGAGCGCCGCCGGGCAGAGGAACAGGCCAAGGTGGAGCAAGCCGCGCGTGAGTACAAGGCCTCGCACGCCGAGGTGTACACGATGCCGACCGTCGAGAGCTATCTGGAAGGCCCTTTCATACGGCCGCGCACGGAGGAGGAAAAGGAGGAGCTGAGGCTGAAGCGGGAGGCGAACCGGCGTGCGCGGGAGCTGGAGCACAAGCAGGCCCAGGCGGTGAAGCTGTTGGAACTGTACAACGCGGCGGCGAATTTTGCCGTGACGGACGAAAAGCTCAAGGAGATGGTGGACAGCGCGTTCTCGGACAGAAAGCTGCAGGCGGTGAAAGACATGCTGAGCGTGGATCTGAGCGGTCTGGGCTCGCAACCAAGCCCGGGCGAGTTTGACAAGACGGTTGCAGAGGTGATCCTGGGCACTGTGAACAAGGGTCCTTCGCTGGACACTGTCGAGGACACGTTGAGCGGCTTCAACGAGCGGATTTTGGAAACGGCGCAGACAAAGATGGAGGAAAAAAAGATGGAGCTCAAGTTGAAAGCAGAGGAAAAGCGGAGACAGCTGCGGAAGCTACAGGAGGAGATTCTCCGCGAGCGGGAGCAGAAGAATGAATAAGAGAGTGTACATAGGTGAAGTGAGTTCTTGGTATTATTTTCGAGCGGAGCTCTAGTTATACAGGTATCATCTACAACGATTCCTCGTCAATGGCCTTTTGGGTTCGCTTGATCTTGAAAAAGCGGATGCCGCCCTCGTTGGAAGGGAGCGTTCCCTGGTTGGTCTCGTCGACGGCAAGAGGGCCGGACACGGGCTGCGAGACCGGGGCGCCGGCTGGGCCGGTCTGGCCCATTTCCAGCTGGCGCTGTTCGCGGTGGATCTTGTACGCTCTGTGCATGCCACTGCAGCAGGTGAGGAAAAACACAATCAGCAGACACACCAAGGCGGCCCAGGCCATGCCGAGCATGGACGGGCCGACCTTGGCGCTCATGCCGGCGTCGGAGAACTTGTTTCTCACCATCACAGAGACGGCAGTCTGGCACGAGACACCGGCAGCACAGAAAAGAACGCTCAGAGAGACAAAGAAGATGACAACCTGTTTCATGGTTGTCCAGCACAGTTGGAACAGCGTGCAGATGAAGCTGACACCAGCAAACACAAGGGCAATCAGAATGAATGGGAACGAGAATCTCGAGAGGTAGTAATAGGTATCTCTATTGGTGACAAAGTCCTGGGGCAACGAGGTCGAGTTCCCAAAGTTGTCGTATGGAGAGATAGGCTGGTCAGGACCCAGGTTTGTGCAATTTCCGTTGGAGTGCGAGTCGTAAGTCTCTGGGTTGCAAATTCCCCAGAAAGTCCATCTCGAAATGTCTCCGCTGGGGTTAAGGTTGGAGGTTCTGGCCTGCACCCAGTAAAACTGGTTGAAAGGGAAGGACGAGACCGAGCCGGAGAAGACGATAAACAACAGAAGCAGCGTCGCACCGGCCAGCAACAGTAAAGTGAGCAGTCTGTTAAGAGAAGTGAGCAGCATAGGAATTGAGATTGATTAAAAAAATAAGAGCAATTTGTTTCAATATGAAGCCTGTGAATTTCAGCTAATTATACCTAGACAGAAATACATAAACAAGACGTATGTACTATTTACTAAAACGGGGGCAAATTTTTCGAAATAGAACAGGGCCGTTACTGGATCGGGAAATTGGCAAATAGAAAGTGCAATCGCTCAAAGCGGAAATAGCACTGGACAAGGGCAGCAAAGAGGCGGAGACAAACGTGACATGCCACGGCTGAAGCTGTTCTTGCAAAAGTTGCTCTCGACCCTGACATGCGTTTTCCATAGTTGCGATTACGTAACATGCGCTGCTTAGCTAATCGGAATCTTTTTCCCAGCCAGTTTTCCTTTGTTTACATGGACATCATCGACCTTGAATCGTCCGATCCGCCTGGACCGCGCTCCGCGCACCTGTTTGTGTCCTCGTCTCCAGTCCCCACAACACGACGGCTTTTGTCTGCCAAAACGCCCGCGCCCAAACTCAGCAGATCGGCGGCCAGGTCGTCCCCCTCGTCTCTGCCGAGCATCATCGAAATCACCTCCAGCCCGCTCCCTGCGAAACGAAAGCGGCACCCAGAGCAGCCGTCGTCGCTGTCGAACGCCATTGTTCTTGAGTCGGACTCAGAGTCGGACTCAGAGCCGGCCGAACGCAAAAAAATAGCCCTTCCTAGCTCTCCGACGGGCGCTGGAGACGAGTCTGTCCTGGAGATAGATCCCGTGGGTCCGTCCGACGATATCCAGTTGGGGAGCATTTTTGATATAAGCACAAAAACCGCCATCACTCCTTCAAAGACGCAACAGCCCGCCAGTGCTGTTACCCCTGCTGCTGCCACGGAGGGGCCCCAGGGGGACCTTGATGCGCTACTGGAGCACGCGAAAAAGTTCAAGAGCAAGGAGTTGAAACAGGTGAACAAGATGCAACGTACAAAGGATGAGTTGCTGGCCGAAATGAGCGTTGAGGTTGAGACGCGACTGCACGCGAAGCTGGCCGGGATCAACGCTGATTTCGACAGTTTCCTCGCTCCCATCAAAGTGGACACGGCATCTCTGTATCTACCGCTTATCCAGTTCAAAAGGCAGGTCGAGGCGGTGTACCACGAGCAAAAAGGAACGTATGTGCCTATTGACAAGTATATGAAGACCGAGTCGACCGTCGTGCTCTACTACGACGCTGCGGAGCTCGTGGACAAGATCAGGGATGATACGATGCGCACAATAATCCTCAAGGTAAAGCGGATGCGCCAGGACGCCAACGTTGTCCTCATGATCAACGGTTACCAACAGCACTTGCAAACGCTGCGCGCACAACATAATAGGGCGTTTGTGAGCCAGGTGATGCGGAAAATGGACCACGACAAGACTCAGAGGGTACTGGGTCCTGCCAACAGTACGGTTTCCGCAGAAACTGTGCGCAAAAAGCTGGTTGAACTGGAGGTATTTTTCGGAATCCACATTTTCCCCATCAAGGGTCTTCGGGAGCTTGTGGATTGGATCAGGTCTTTCAGTTACACCATGGCACAAAAGAGCTACGACCCGCACGAAAGAAATCGAGAGCTTGCCAACATAGGCAATATCCGCTGCGGCCAGACGCCCGAAGAGTGCTACCAAGAATCGCTCAAACAACTTAAATACCTAGTTACCTCTTCAGCACGCACGCTGGCCAGGAACTACCCCACTCTCGTGCAGCTGGCTGACAAGTTGCAGACGGGAATGCCGTCGCTCATCCGAACTGACGTCGAGCAGAATCTCAGGAAAGTGTTCACAAGCACAGATCCCAACGAGTTGCTCGACTAGCCTGATTTCTTCTTCAAGCTTCGCAGATAATCAACTTTCGAATACGTTCTAGAGGTTAGTTAGCGCAAATTTAAGATACTGACTTCAAGATTTGCAGGTCCTCGTGCGAGATTTGGTCTTTCATTTTCTCCAGCTGTTCCACTGCCTGGACCACCAATTTCTTCTCCTCGTCGTCAAAACTGTACTTGTGAGACATCAGCGTCGTCACAATGCTAGTGGCAGAGTCTACGCATCCTATGTGGCCGTCTACCTTTATGAGACCGAGCAGAGACTTGACAACCTGGTCCTGCTGCAGTTTTTCAAGTCTAGCCGAGTCGATTGAGGTTGATAAAGCAGCATTCAGCAGCGACAGTGCTCTCAGTTTCAGCTTTTCACTAGACTTGTCGCTGTTCAAAATTGGAGCAATAATGTCCCATCCATTGTGCTTTTCAAAAGATTCCACGCCTTCCTTGTTGTGTCTCACGATATTTGCCAGAGCATAGATAGCTTTCAGATTCGTTTCTGGAGACTTGTCCGAAGCCAGTTCCACAAGCTTTGCCATCCCGTTCTCACCCTCCGCATACTGAAGGAAGTTATGTTGTGACTTAGGGTTGTTCTGCGTGGCCGTTCCTATACAGGAGCAAGCCAAGGCCTGGAGTTTGGGCTCTGGGCTGCTCAGCTGCTGCAGCAAGGGATCCCAAAGCTTCAAGTTTTCAATGTTGTTTGCATTGTCAAGGTTTTCAATCAGCATCTCAAAATTGTCAAAGGCAACGAGCTTGTTCTCCAAGTCGATCTCAGGGCTTGTAATGACTGCCATATTTTGCTTCATCTGCGTAGGCTCATCAACAGCCTGTCCAAAAAGCTGAGCAAGAAGCTCAGGATCTGGTGCTGGGGTCTTGGCCCGCAATTCCTTGTCGTCGGACTGATTGGCAATCGACCACTGAAGTAGTTTCTCCATGGCAAAATCTAGAATATATTGAAAATTATTATCAGGATTATTTTTAATTAAATACGGTGCACAGCCATGAAGCACATTGTAGGGTGGGCGCGTACCGGAAACCTAGACGCCCACGTATAAATAGGGCCCCGCGCCCCAAAATATAACTTCATGGACAGCAGATTGCTCATTATTGGTACATCAGATGTGCCCCTTTCAGGAAGCTCTCTGTTCATCACGGACGATACTCTCAGATTGGCTAGTTTGGGAGGACTCCGTTTTCCTCGCCTTGGAGTCCAGTCTAAGATAAATTGGGCCCATTGCGTTGATTAACCGGATCTTGTAAGCCAGATGGATAGCAGTCCAGTACCTGCAGTGCCTTCACGTAGACACTGGACTGTGGGGCATCCATTGTGGCTTGCAAGAAACGGGATAGGTTCTATAACCTGATCCGGGGGTACTGAAAGGACTAGGAACCTGTCAATGTGTGTGCGGATGCTGGCGCGGGTTTAATTACCGAGCGACGCTTTGCACAGGCTTGGCACGAAGTACGGCCTGGAAGCTTGAATCGAGGTCAGCAGATATCGAATTCCTCTGAAGAATTGCTTAGCAATTGGCTGACGATGTTGTTAGCGCTAACGAATAGAACTCAGCAGTATAACCGTCCACTTGGTGCGTTTTGCTGGGGATGCCCCCTCCGGTGTATAACGTTTACCAGGATAGCAATTGGATGTTCATTTACTTTGACGTTTCTACACTTTGCTACACTTGTGACATTTCTAAGGTTTTGCTACCAAATCACGTTTTTTCGCCCATATTTCCAGCATTGGAAGATTCCAGTTATACCACACATTGAACTACTACTATCACGACGGGGTAGGCCCGTGAAAGTATACTGCCATAGGTCGTCCGGTATGGGGTTCCACCACTGCCCTGTACTAGAAAGACGGGAAGTATACTTTCGAAACTAGGGGTGGATGCGGCTCTCCTGACCATAGGGGAGGGGGAGAGGCTACCCATCCCAAACAGGGAGGGCATGTAATTTGCCTTCCCTCTATTTGAAAGGGGGGATGCATTTCTCCCCTTCTATAGGGGGAACGCATTTTATATTTCTCCCTATCTGAAGGGGGGGATATACTTCTCCCCTTCCATAGGGGGGATGCGCTCTCCCTTTCCATGTAAGGGGAGGTACGTTCAAATTCAGTTTTCAGTATTTCAAAAGTTCTATATGTCCCCTCCGCAGCATGGGCCGCGTCGACGTATCCTCCCATTAGGAAAACCGGCGCTAGGATTTTCGCCGGGAGGATATAAACTGCTCTGCTCAGGAAATCTCCTAGAGCTGTCACAAGCAGGTCGGAGCAAAAGCTCCCAAAATTAGCGCCGACCATGTCCACTAAGAACAGCCATTAATCGGTCGCAGTATATGAACAGGAATATTTGTATGTCCGGGAACAAGTTCTGGGATAGGTGCAACAGTTCTGGTTTCTGTCACTCGGGACATGGGTATGTGAGCTTTCCAAGTTTGCGGATGTCCTTTAACGATGGTAGAGAAAAGAACATATCAAAGGAAGCTAAGATTGTTGGCCATGGGGTGGATTTATATAATGCGACAAGCGCGGAAAAAGCGCGCAAGATACCGCCATTAATGGATCCATTTCCAGCGCTAAAGCAGTTGCCGTAGCAGAAATTGTGAGGAGCGGCTCTTGCCAACTTGCATAGCAACCGATTACGTTATCTGAGGATCAACTTTTCGGCTGAAAATAAAAAATCACTAATTTAAATACTGATCCTAACAAAAGGAGCTAGCGTCTCGAATCTTTTTCTCACAACACTCAATTTGTGGCAGTAATACACCCGCAACCAATTGCCATGGATCTAGGGCCTTTCGTGGAGATGGATGATGCACAGGAGTCCGCAAGCCCCACCCCCACAAACAAGGCCTCGCTCTCGTTCGAGGACTCCCACAGGGCCCGCAGCCACGCCTCGTCGGTCTCGTCCGTGTCCACGCCGCTCCCAAAACACAAACTCTCGGTGGATATTCCCCGCCTCCCGGACGATAACGCGTACGAGGTGATCAACAGCACCTCGTCGCTGCGCACCTCCGCAATGGCCATTCCCGAGCGGCCGCGTCCGTCTGGAGCGTCGAATCTGTCCACGAGCACAGCCTCGTCAACAGCCTCGATGCCGCTCAAAATCAAAAAGTCCACGCCCGCAGACCCAGAGACAACAAAGACAGACGCTGTTTCTCTTTCGTTCAATCAGGGCGACAGCCTAGGAGACACCGACGGGTCGATGAATGGCGACGGAGACCAAGTGAGCCACGAGTCGGCCAATGAGCAGCCTGCCACGCCCGTCCCGCCGCCGAATGCCACTTTCATGTCCAGCATCAAAAGTCTTGCTTCCATTTCCAGACAGCAGGAGGCAGACACAACCACCGACACAGCCTCCACTCTGGGCACTCCGTTACGCAGTCAGTCGGAGGACCACACGAAAAAGGACGGCGAGGACGAAGGCAAGCTCGAACACGTAGTCAATGGCCACACAGAGATGCTCAGCTACCGCCGCTCGTCTCGCCGAGCAAAAAGCAGCAGCATTTCGTCCTTACCTAAGACGCCCCTCACAGAGGCCTCCAACGACAGTTTTGACCGGTCGCCAGCAGAGTTCTCTAACAAGCTGTACACGGACGAAAAGTATCTGGACACACAGTACCGTTACGCTTCGTTGACGCGGAATGTCGAGTTCCACGAGCTGTTCAAGAACATCCCGGACAACGAGCGGCTTCTTGACGATTTCAGCTGTGCTCTGAGCCGCGAAATCCTTCTGCAAGGTCGACTTTACGTATCCGAGCACTATCTTTGCTTCAACTCCAACCTTCTGGGCTGGGTGACGAGCTTGGTGATTTCTCACGACGAGGTGGTCCATTTTGAGCGCAAATCGACGGCCGGGCTGTTTCCAAATGGGATAGTCATTGAGACTAGGGATGGAAAGCACACTTTCGCGAGCTTCATCTCGCGCGACTCGACGTTGAACTTTCTGGAGACCGTGTGGTCGAAATCTGTGGCTCTGAGCAAAGCCAAGAACGAACAGTCGCGCGCCCTGGACCTGATCGAGAGCAATCTGGCTGCACCGGCGATCCAGCAGCTTTCGGAGGACGACATCTTTACCATCGACGAGAACGGTCCGTTGATGGATGGAGAGACAGACGAGGAGGCGGTGGCCAGTCCTGTTTATAGAAACGAGGGCCCCGACAAGCACACCCCGACGGAGTGCAGCTACGAGCCTGAGGCGCATGGTGAATCGATCATTTTGGACAAGATTTTTAATGCGCCCATGGGCGTGGTGTTCAACGTTCTTTTTGGCGAAAAAATCACATTTCACAAGCACATCATGGAGTTGAGCGACGGGTACAATTTCAGCGACTACGGGCCATTTAAGGAGAACGAAAATGAGGAGCTGGTGCGCAAGTTCGAGTACGAAAAAAAGCTCAACAACTCGATTGGTCCCAAGTCTGCCAAGGTGGAGGCGTCCGAGCTCATCCAGCACAAAGATTTGAACGAGTACGTGGAAGTGGTGAGCACCACGTGCACGCCAAACGTCCCCAGCGGGACTGCTTTCCACGTTGTCACGAGGTACATTTTTACATGGGCGGAAGACAGCCAGACTCGGCTGAAAATCAGCTACAAAATCGTGTGGACCGGGTCGAGCTGGATTAAGGGAGTTATCGAGAAAAGCACCAAGTCGGGACAGCAAAGAACCGCCGACCTGATTGGCGAAGAGCTAGACAAGATTCTTCCAGAGATCCAGACGGGCAGGCTCGCAGACACCGAGGAGACAGAGGAGAAACCGCAGGAGACTCCTACAGAGTCCGTTTCGCAGCAGCCGGCGAGATACGTTCTCGTTCTGGAGCAAGTGGCCGGAAACTGGCTTGCAATACTGGTGACTTTTATTCTGCTATTGCAGCTATATTTCCTGTACAGGATGAAGTGTCTCAGCGAAAAGGTGGCGGAAAGCATCGAGCTCAACGTTGAGCTTCTGAGACGCATTGCGGAGCAGTAGGCTATATACAGAGGCTATGCTCCCGGGGCAAAGCCGATGTTGTTTGTGTCTGGCGACGGCTGTTCGTTTTCGATGATTTCGCAGTCGTCGATGGTATGTACAGCGATCTTGTCGTTTTTGTCGTTTAATTCGAACACAAAGATGCCTGTGAGCACACGTTCGATGGAGTTGTCATCGAGCTTGGTCAGGTTTTGGAGAGGCAGTTTCAGGTGCAGCAGGCTGTTGGTGTCCAGATTGTATGCGCCGAGCCTGGCGTCCGCGGTTTTGTTGTCGCGGAGATGGGGGCACCCGTTGAGACAGGTGCGCCATTTGATGGTGATTTTGGTGGTGTATGGGGACAGTTCTGGAGACTCTTCGAAATCCAGCAGGTTGTTGTTGATCGAGAGATTGACAAGGTCTGTGTTGGACAGCGACCCTCTTGCCTCCTTGATGTTCATATGTGTAATGTGCAATTTTGCTTCCGGGTTCAGGAAAAACGAGGTCAACAGTAGTTGCAGCGTCTTGAATGTGGTGTTGTAAAGTAGAACTCCGCGGATAACCGGTATGTGTGGTTTTTGGCCGGGGAGCAGTCTCAGAACGATATCCTGGGCCAGAAATTCCTGCGGCAGGTTGTGCTGCAAAATATGGGGCACCTTGAGCTGGAGCATTTGGATAATAGTTCCCAGATTGGCCTTCCGTGGGCTGTCGGGAACAGGGAACCTCGGCTGGCGGCTAGCCAGAAACTTAAGCTGACCAGAGCGGAAAGGCGCGAAGATTCTCATTTAAATGAACACACTGTTAATCATCCAGATTCGAGAATAAATACTAAATTAATTAAATTAAATAATTTCTGGCATTTTAATTATTTCTCATGTCGCTTGTTTACGATTCGGCAGATCCTGAGCTGCCGAATTTGCCAGAATCGGCCCATTGGTCAGACTCAGACTACGCGAGCGACGACGGATCCGGGCCCAGCACGGACTCTGTGCCGTTTTCTAGCGAGGATGGCCAGATAGATATAAATCACAAGTCCGACAGCGACTCGCCTACGGTCTCGCAGCCGACTCAGGAACACCAAAAGGCGGCAGGCCCGCACGTGACGGTGCCAAAACCGCACCACAGGCGCAAACACAAGGCCAGGTCGCGCAAATACGCCGGCAGTGGAACGAAGAAGGAACGCACTGGCTGGGAGCCAGGAATCGACGTCCGGACAACAAACGTGGTCATGAACACGCCGGGATCCTGGGTCGTGGTGACAGATTACTCGCCTGACAGATACAGAGTGATGCACTACGAGGTTGTGTCCGAAACAGGCGCCGACGACGACGCTCTGGATCTCCAGCTGTTGCATGCCGAGGGCAAACAAGACGCCGATCCAGAGGCTGTTGAGGCGCAACTGAAGGAGTACAGAAAACGCGCTGCGCAGTCGAAGCTGGCGTTTGAGCGCGGAGTGAAAAATCGGCCTCTGTGGTCGCATATTAGATGGATCAACGTCAACGGGCTCTCGTGGGAGGCCATTTCGATAATAGGCAAGCATTACAACCTTCACAGACTGTCCATAGAGGATATGATCGACATTCCGCAGCGCACGAAGGTCGATTTGTATCCGAACCACCTGTTTACGGTGCTTCCCCTGATAAAGGTGGTCAGAACGAACCGTCCGCGGGACTCTGCTGGACACCGCCATGTGTCGGACGACGACTCGAGATCGCTGCGCTCGCGAGCCTCGTCTGTGCACACGGTGGATTTGACGCTTTCCGAGCGAATCAGCGACGAGAGAAAGATGCGAAAGCTGTCAGACATCAATTTCAGGTCTCTTTGTGATGAGCGCAAGAAAAGCCGCAAAATGCGCAATCTCGAAATCCGCAGGCCGTTGAACAGCAAGGGGCTTGCTGTTGGGATCGAGCAGGCCTCGATTTTCCTCACTGACGACAACACAGTAATCACCTTTTTCGAGCATTCGGCAGGAGATATCACCAAGGCCATTCTGGCTCGTCTGGCGGCCAAGGACACGCTGCTGCGCACGAGCGACGAGGCCTCAATTCTGTTACACTCCATTCTTGACGCAATAGTCGATCTCGTCTACCCCGTGACGTCTGCGTACGACCAACGCCTAAACGAGATAGAGCTGGACATTCTGACCAACCCCACCATCTCGCACACGCAGGAACTGCATTTGATGATCAACGAGCTGGCCAACCTAAAGTCGCGCATTACGCCAGTCTGCAACCTGATCCACCAGATGAGAGAGGTGACCAATTTCCGCAAGTTCATGTCTGAAAACAGCGTTCTGTACATGAACGATATATACGACCATCTGGTGTCGTACGTGGACGACATTGAGTCGATGTTGAGGACGATCGAAAACCTAGTGAACCTGATCTTTAATACGTTGTCGGTGGAAACCAACAACTCCATGAAACAGCTGTCTTTGGTGACTGTGATCTTCCTTCCGCTCAGCTTCTGGGCAGGCTATTTTGGCATGAATTTCGACAGGTTTGGGAACCTGGAAAAGGGCGTAGGCTTCTACTGGAAAGTGACCATTCCGTTTACTTTTGGGCTGATTCTGCTGGTGATGTGGCGCGACGTGTTCAAAAAACTGGACTACTCAAGAAAATACGTCACGCGGGCGGTGGCCGATTTCGCCATCGACAGAGCAGAGAAAAGGAGAAAGCTACGACGCCGGAAAAACCTGGTTTAGTGTCATTTTCGTCATTCATTAGCGTTAAATAGTCCTCACCTTGTATGCTTCATACCGCACATTTCATCAAACTCGTCGCACCAAGATCCAACCAACCCGTCGTTGGTCTCATACGAAAAAGTGAGCGAAGGAGGCGCCTGTGTATCGAAGATAGAGTAAGCCGTTCCAACGGAATCGGGAATGGGACGGATGTTCACAGCACGCAGCGGGGCGGCCACGTAAGAAGCCTGCTTCTGATCCTCCAACATCTCCACCCGGTACTCGGGCTCGGAGTCGAACATGAAAAACTCGCCTCCCAAAACATCGTCGTCGCGCACAGATGCAACAGCCGGATCGGACTGGACGGCAAACTCCTGTTGACGTCTAGTAAGCTCCAGCTTGTACTCTTGGTCAAGGGTAAAGCCCTTGATAGGGCCTTCTCTGTTGAGCAGCTCTACGCCACCGTCCAGGTCTCTCTCAACCATAAAACACTCCACAATCGCCTTGAACGAGACCTGGTTAATGCTTGGGTAGTAGTCGTAGAGGAATTCCTTCGACTTGAGGAAGTTCACAAAGTTCACGTCGTTGGTGTCTGCTTTGCGGAACGGACACTTGCCGAACAGCGTGAACAGCAACGTGATGGCCAGAGACCACGAGTCGGCACCTTTGGCGTCGTACCACTCGCTCTTCTGACGAAGAGCCTCTGGAGCCATGTACTTCTCGGTGCCCACGTTGAAGTCTCTGCATTTGCCTGCGTAAGTGGCAAGACCCCAGTCACATAGCTTGATGCTGCCGTCTCTCATCAACAAAACGTTCTCGGGCTTGATGTCCCTGTGATACACGCCACGGGAGTAGGCGTAGCGCATAACATCAGCCAGCTGATTGACAAGACTCAGAAACATCTGCGGGTTGGTCTGGTACTCAACCCCCAGAGGCGACTGTGTGTGGATGGCATCGTACAAGTCGCCGCCCGGAACGTACTCCAGAACCAGGACAATGTACTTCTTGGTCTCAAAGCTCTCCAGGAGCTGGCAAACGTTCGGATGATACCCCAACTTGCGCATGATGGAGATCTCGTGTCTGGCCATGAAGGAAATACCGGGGATCGTTTTCTTCAGCGCCTTGACGGCCACCTTGGTGTTGTCCACCATGTTGAGCGCACACGTGACCTGACCGAACGACCCGTTCTGCAAGTTGGACACAAACTTGTACTTGTTCTTGAGGTACGAGCCTTTCTCGTACGCAAGATATTCGTCCATGGTGGCCTGCAAGTCCTGCGACAGCAGCTTGAGCTGGGAGTCCACCTTGTCTGAGAGGACCGTCGATGTCATGTATATAAAGATGCCACTGATTCTATAAGGAAAATGGATGACAGAGTGTAATAAAAATGGAGATAGATAAGCCTTTATAACTTGAGGTGGGGGTGGGTCACAAGTGTCAATGCAGCCCTCGTCCGGGTAACCGCTGGATAAAATTCTGAGTCACCCTTATCGGAAGGTTCCAGCACTTTTTGACGTGATAAGCCACAGTTGGCTAAGGATGTGTGTATATTAGATTATAGAGGGTCGCCTAGATAACCAATTGTGGCGAGCACGAACGCGGCTCCAGAGAGGAGCGACGAGTACGAGTAGCCAAGCTTGAGCGACTGCAGTTTCGAGATCGTTTCTGTCTTGAGCTCGAGCTCCTGGAACTGCTCGTCCTCAGCCGGTTCCTCCCGCACGGTGTCGGACTCTGTTCCTAGGTCGTTGTAGACGCTGTTGTCGAGCAGCGACGTCAAATCGTCTGTCTTGCTGGACTTGGCCGGCAGGGCGCCCGAGTCGCGTTTCTGCGGGGATTGGAAAATTTGGAGTTCCAGTGGCAAAACGCCGTAACAGTAGTACGCTGCGCACAGCGGTGCTCCCAGCGCGGCGTAGATCAGGTATGGGTGTTTGCCTGCGACGGGAGACCGTGTGTATGCCATCATGAAGAGCGTCGTCGCCGCGGTGCCACAGACAGCGAGGATCGAGCGCACTTGCACGAGCAAGCAACGGAACCTCTGGCGCAACTCGTGCGAGTCGAGGATGCTCAGCTTGGTGGAGCTAATCAGATCAGGCACCGTGTTATACGCGGCAAGGCCGAAGCTGGATGTGGCCAGGCCCAGCGAGCCAATGCCCACGAGTTTGACGATCTTGAGACAACTAACCATTTGTAATAAATAAACAAGAAACCCGTGCACGGAGCTAATCCAGTTATTTTTCTCTTGTGGCGCATCGACTTGCACCGCAAGGGCTGCTTATCAACACGTAAAAAATCTTATCCCTGTAATCTTATGTCCACACCTTCGTTTACTCTCGCGCGGACCGGCGACAAGATCCCTGCCATTGCGTTTGGCAGCGGCACCAAGCACCAGAAAAAGAAGAAGGGCGACCCTGTCCTCAAGGACTCCGTGGATGAGTCGCTCGTCGACATCATCAAGTTTGCGCTCACGGAGGGCAAATTCACCCACCTGGACACGGCAGAGGTGTACACGACCCGCATAGAGGTCGGCAAGGCAATTGCCGAGTCCGGAGTCCCCCGCAGCAAGCTCTGGATCACCGACAAGTGGAACCAGGGCTGGGGAGGTAAGTACCGGTCGACGACTCCTTCGGGGCCGTACGAGTCATTGGTCAAGGGCCTGGAGCTCATGAAGATCGAGTACGTGGACCTGTTTTTGATCCATGCGCCATTTTTCGGCAAAGACACCACCGACGTCACTGTCGAGGAGGCCTGGAGGCAGATGGAACGGCTGGTCGATGAGGGCAAGGCTAGGAACATCGGAGTGTCCAACTTCGATGTGCCGGTGCTGGAAAAAATCTTCGCTGTTTGCAAATACAAGCCGCAGGTCAACCAGATAGAGTACAATCCTTATCTACAGGAGCAGTCGCCAGGAATTGTTGACTTTTGCAAGCGCAACGAGATCTTGGTAGAGGCCTTTTCTCCGCTGACGCCGATCGTCCCCACAAAGGTCACGGAGGGACCTTTGGATCCGGTTTTGAAAGAGCTGGAGACGAAGTACGGCGTCAGCAACACGCTGTTGCTGCTGAGATGGGTGTACCAGACAGGCGTTCTGCCGATCACCACGTCGACTAACAAGGAGCGCCTCAAGGACATTATGAAGGTGTGGGAGTTTGAGCTGGAGCCCAGCGATGTGGAGAGGATCTCTGCCGCGGGAAAAAAATTCCACTATAGAGGCTTTTTCGAAGACTACTTTGACAAGTACGACAAGGTCAAATAAACACGGGGTGAAACCCCGCGGTTTCCGGGGATGCAGGTGCAGGCCGGAGTAACCAAACCGACATTACGTAAGCATCCTAAGTTTCCGACTCGGAATAGGTGGACAATAGTAGCTGGATTTTTCGTTACGCCGAAAAATAGCGGCCGTCTTATTGGCCCAAACGCATTTTCACGCACGCTCTCGCACCCCCATTAATCATTCGGCGTACCTCATACGTGCGAACCGCATAACAAGAAACGTAACCCCTCCTGTTTTGGCAACCGGGCCTATTGTGTCCTATTGTCCGCAAATATCCACTCACGTTTCTTGAAAAAAAATACCCTTGTATAAAAAAACAAACTTCCACCCGAACATTTTACTATCCTAGATTATGTTGGCAGCAAGACGGGCCGTGCGCCTCAACACTGTCGCCACCAGAGCTTTCAGCTCGTCCGTCGTCGCGACTTCCGCTCACCGCAAGTCTCTTTTCCACAAGCTGTTCAGGATCCCTCTGGACATTGGTGCCATCGGCACTGTTTTGGCCACCACCTGGATGGGTGCCTCCATCTACAGAGAGGCTAACCCCAGAAACCAGAAGCCCCAAACCCCTCTCACTGCTGCCGGAGCAGAGAAAAAGAGCATTGTTATTCTTGGGAGCGGATGGGGTGCCGCATCGATGCTCAAAGATCTCGATACCAGTCTGTACAATGTGACCGTTGTTTCTCCTAGAAGCTACTTTCTGTTCACGCCTCTGCTGCCCTCGGCGCCTACTGGAACCATCGAGGCCAGATCCATCGTCGAGCCAATCAGATCGATCGCCAAGAGAACTCCTGCAGAGGTTACTTACATCGAGGCCGACGCTACAGATGTCGACGTGACGAAAAATACTCTGAAAATCAAATTCCCCGGTTCCAGCGCCGATGCGCAGGAGCTCGTCAAGGAGCTCAAGTACGACTACCTGGTCGTTGCTGTCGGTGCGCAGCCATCCACTTTCAACATTCCAGGCGTTGCCGAGCACGCTTGTTTCTTGAAAGAGCTGCCGGACGCGATCCAGGTCAGAAAGCGCTTCTTGGAGTGCGTTGAAAAAGCTTCGTTGTATCCTGAGGGAAGCGAGGAGAGAAAGAGATTGCTGCACTTTGTCGTTGTGGGAGGAGGTCCTACGGGTGTCGAGTTTGCCGGAGAACTGAAGGACTATGTGGACGAGGACCTCACCAAGTGGATGCCATCCATCGCCAAGGAGGTCCAGGTCACCCTGATCGAGGCGCTCCCTAACGTGCTGAACTCGTTCTCCAAGAGCCTGTGGACGTATGCCCAGAAGACGTTTGCCGAGAACAACATCGAGCTCATCCTCAACACAGCCGTGAACAAAGTGACTACCACCACGATCACCGCCTCCACGAAAAAGAAGGACGGTTCCGTGGAGCAAAAAGAGATCCCATACGGTATGCTTGTGTGGGCCGCTGGTATCCGCCCAGCCAATTTCACCAACCACCTGATCAGCAAGATCGAGGCTCAGGCCGGCGCCAGAAGAGGCCTGCTTGTCGACGAGAACCTCAAGGTCAAGGGTACCGAGAACGTGTATGCCATTGGTGACTGTGCCTTCACGGGCCACCCACCAACGGGACAGGTCGCCCACCAAGAGGGTCACTATCTTGCCTCCACGTTTGCCAAGATGGCTGCCATTGACGACCTGCAATCCGAGCTTGCCAGAGCCTCCAACTCCGACGAGAGAGCCAAGGTCCAGGCCAGACTCGATGCCGCTTTGGCCAACGTCAAGCCTTTCAAGTACAACCACCTCGGATCCTTGTCGTACGTGGGTGGAGAGAAGGCTGTTGCCGACTTGGTGTGGGGGTCCTTCTCTTCCACCTCTACCGGCGGTGCCTTTACCTACCTGATCTGGAGATCCTCCTACATCGCCATGTGCATCTCCGCCAGAATGAGAGCCTTGGTGGCTGCCGACTGGCTGAAGGTGTCTTTATTCGGCAGGGACTTGACCAACGAGTAGCTTAGTTGCAGCTTGCAGATAGACAGTATTCACTAATTATGTATCCATTGTATTCAATAGTCGTCATCCGACTCATACCCCCACACGTACTGCTCGCCCATAGTTTCGAGCTCGTTCTTGAGCTCCTCGCGCTCGTCGCCTCGGTAGTGCCGCGACACCAGCGCGGCCATGTGTTTGAACCAGCTGCGCGGCGCGTTGGTGACTCCCAAGGTGCATAAACTAGGGGTGCGTCCCTCCTCTTTGCTAAAGGCTGAAGGAAAGCTGTCGAGACTGCTGTTGAATGCGACGGACGAATGGTACTGGACAGAGTGTCTGGTCGGGGTTCCGTTGGTGATAAGACTGGAAAAGTCCACTTTGGTTGCTGCCCCTCTTGTGATTGCCGTCTGCGCGAAATAGTGGTCTCCCTTGTTCCCGTACGCCTGGCGGCAACTAAAAACATGGGGTGCGGAGGTTATGTCCCACACCACATTTTGGCCCCTCGTCGTGCTCAAGCCGTTCACAAAATCGGCTATCAGGAGCGCCGGCTTTGCGGCAAACAGACCGTTGACAAACTCCAGCGGGATGCACTGGATGGAGGAGACGTGCCAAAGGTCTGCCGCATCCGCCCACTTGGGCAGCGGAGGAGTCGTACTTAGCGGCAGGTATAGCGAGGAATTGCGCATCAGCCCCACACTAGCGCGAATACGGCTGATTAGCCTTTCAAAACTCAGTCGCTCAGTGTCCCTCGTGAGACTCCACGTGAGCACGCTTGTCTTTGCGTACTCGTCCCTTATGTCAGCCAGTAACTCGTCCGAGAACCCACCCCACGCAGAGTCCACTTCTGTGACAAGGTTCATGCCGTTAACCAGATCGCATTTTTCTGTCGTTTGTCGCAACGTCTCGTCGACAAAGTCTGGCTGGCTTTTATATTCCGCTGCCCCCACATCATAACCTTCAAACTTTCTCTCTGGGTGCATCTTTAGAAATCCTACCTGGCTCTTGTAATCGTATTCCCAGTTCCTAATACTTAATAGCGCCCGAGGCTTATACAACACCCTCGTAAAATCCGTCCAGTACCGCACCCTGTCCGTTTCCAGCACGCTCTTAGTGGGCTGGGCAGAATCCAGCAGTTCCTGGTACTTGTTTTTTTCCACACGCGGCTGCTCAACAACCTCGTAGCCCGTCTTATCGACGTTCTCAACACCAAACTGTGCCAGAGCACCATACCCATTCTGGTACTCCCAATGGACGGTACGTGGGTAAAAAGTGTAACTGGAGCCCTCTGCCACAGGCTCCATGTGAACGTTGGGGTCAATCGGATTCTGCGCCAGCGACGGCGCCAAGTACAGCTTGTCTTCTTGGAGGTTATTGAAATGCGTCACGATGTTGTTGGCGTGGGGGCCGACCGAGATCGTGATAACTTCGTGCATCTGTGCTCGAAATAAATGTGCGGCTCAAAAAAATTTACTTATTTGAAAATTTTCAAGCTGTGTTTTAACCACGATGGGGAATAACTCTTTAGAGGTAAGTGTCCAGCCGCCCCACTTTTCCCGCTAACGGTTAGGATCGTCTGAAAGAGCACGCCAATGCATTTGATGGACTGCTGTCTTTGATTCCAGCAAAGTACTATTATGACGAGGACACGTCCAATCAGTGGCAGCAGAAGAAGCAGAGCAAGAGCCAGGCCAAAGAGAACAAGAAAGCCAAGCTGGACCCAGAGGCCACTAAAGACATAAGTGCAAAGGAAGAGAAGGACAGACATGCTCTTGAGGCGAAGCCGGTGATAATACCGGGGAAGAAGCAGGAATCCGTGTCAGCGGAGGAGCCTGCTGCTGTGGAGGCTCAGGAGCCTGCAAGCACAACCACTGACACAGAACTGAAACTCGACGACGCTACGATAGTATTTGATGACGACGGCGACGGTGACACGACACCGCCACCCCCACGTAAATCTAAAGAGCAGCTCACTCCAGACAAGAAGAAGGAGAAAGAAGAGAATTTGGCAAAGTTGCGGGCGAAACTGGCTGAGAAAATCAATACATTGAAGGAGAAGCGCAAGGCACCAGGCACTAAGTTTGCCACGGTGACATCTCGACAGCAAATTTTGGAGGAGAGGCGCAAAAAAGAGGCTCTTAGAAGACAGCAGAAGAAAACCAAGGAAGACAAAGATGACGACGACGACAAGTCGAGCAGTGACGACGAGGACATGGATGATAAAGAGGACAAGCAGGATGTGGTGATGTACAATAATATCGAGTTCAACCAGGGAGAGAGAGCCACGTCTGATTTGAGCGGGGTACGCAAGGTGGGGCGGCGGAAGGGGCCATCGAACAACGACATCAAGGCGCATTTGAAGAAGGCGGAGCAAGAAAAGGCGAAGCTGGCAGCCATGGACAAAGAGCAGGCACTGGCTGCGGAGGAGAAGCACAAGTGGAACAAGGCTCTCGCGGGTGCTCAGGGAATTAAAGTGAAGGACGACGTCAAGCTCTTGAAAAAAGCCCTAAAGCGCAAGGAGGCCAAGAAGAGGAAGAGCGAGCGCGAGTGGGGGGAGCGCAAGCAGTTTGTGGCAGACCAGATCAAGGCCAAGCAGGACAGAAGGGAGGAGAACCTGCGCATCCGGCGCGAAAACAAGGGCAAGAGCCGCAAGCACCAGACCAAACAGCTGCGGTCGTTCAAAGGTGCGACCCGGGCCCCGAAAAGAGCTGGCTTCGAGGGCAAAATAAAGAGAAGGAGCTAAGAAAGAGCCAATTTATATAGGCACAAAACATGACTTTTCTCTGCGATTCGTGTGCGCACTAATAATTCTACATGGGGCAACACGTAAACAAGTTTACAGACAAGAAAAAGTTTAAGTAATAATCTTTTGTTTCATTGCAAAGATAGGACAGATTTCAGCGTTCTAAGAGCATTGATCAGCTGACAAAAGTGCTTCTTTCGGCGGTTTAGAGTCTGTGAATTCTATCCATATAGATCCCGGATATATTCTTTGGCGCTTAGTTATATTCGCTTTTGACAAACCATGTGGTAAGTACCAGGCACAGAACAAGAGTTCTAACAGGCGCAGTGGCATTTTCGGGTATGCCAACTACAACGTCGGCAAATCCAGAGGCCAGATCATTGACACGCTGGTCGAAGGGCTTTCCAAGCTTGAGTACAGAGGCTACGACTCGGCGGGCATTGGTATCGATGGTGAGAAGGAGTTCGACGAGTCCACCTCCACCAAGGAGATTGCCGTGTACAAGCAGGTTGGCAAGGTTGCAAACCTCAAGGATGAGATCAAGTCGCAGAACCTGAACACTTCGGAGACGTTTGCCAATCATGTGGGTATCGCTCACACCAGATGGGCCACCCACGGAGGAGTCACTCAGACAAACTGCCATCCACAGCCCTCCGACGATAGAAACGAGTTCATTGTGGTCCACAACGGTATTATCACTAATTATAGAGAGCTCAAGACGTTTCTGAAGAGCAAGGGCCATACCTTCAGATCGGACACCGACACCGAAGTTATCGCCAAGCTGTTCAAATACTATTTCGACAAGGACAACGACTTGGAATTTTACCAGCTGGCCAAGGAAGTCCTGTACCAGCTGCAAGGTTCCTACGGTCTGATGGTCAAGTCGATCCACTATCCCAACGAATTGGTGGCCACCAGGAAGGGTTCTCCGCTGTTGATTGGTGTCAAGAGCGAGCAGAAGCTCAAGGTGGACTTTGTGGACGTCGAGTTCATTTCTGACCCCGCCACAACAACCCAAGGCACCAACGGATCCAGTTACTCTAACTCGTTCCTGACTCTGCCTACTAATAGCGAAATGACACTGAGAAAATCCGAGTCGAGAGCTATCTTGCCGGACTACAACAAACCAATCGAGTTCTTTGTGTCTTCGGACGCCTCGTCGGTCATTGAGCACACTAAGAAGGTGCTATTTTTGGAAGACGACGACATTGCCCACATTGACAACGGAGAATTGCATATCCATAGAGCGGCCAAGGCAGCAGGAATGTCCACCACCAGACCCGTCCACACTTTGGAGATGCAACTGGCAGAGATAATGAGAGGGGGATATGACCATTTCATGCTGAAGGAGATTTTTGAGCAACCAGATTCCACTTTCAACACCATGAGAGGTAGAATCGATTTCAAGAACAAAACTATTACGCTTGGAGGTATCAAGGAGTTTCTGACCAGCATTAGACGTTCAAGAAGGTTCCAGATGATTGCCTGCGGAACGTCCTACCATTCGTGCTTGGCTGTGAGGTCTTTGTTTGAAGAGCTGACAGAGGTGCCAGTTTCCGTGGATCTAGCCTCTGATTTCCTAGACAGATCTCCGCCTATTTTCAGAGACGATACCTGCATCTTTGTTTCTCAGTCTGGCGAGACGGCAGATTCTATGATGGCCCTCAAAAGATGCCGCGCTGCCGGCGCCCTGACCGTTGGTGTGGTTAACTCTGTTGGTTCGAGCATTTCCAGAGAAACCGACTGCGGTGTCCACATAAACGCTGGTCCTGAGATTGGTGTGGCTTCCACCAAA
The DNA here is from genome assembly GCF_001664045.1 of Ogataea polymorpha. NCBI lineage: Eukaryota > Fungi > Ascomycota > Pichiomycetes > Pichiales > Pichiaceae > Ogataea > Ogataea polymorpha. The sequence continues at coordinate 773,803 of NW_017264698.1, read as the reverse complement.
GCCTACACCTCTCAGTTCATTGCACTGGTGATGCTTGCCCTACAGATCTCCAACCATGTGATTACTAATGCCACGCGCCACCAGGAGATCATCAAGGGACTGGAAGAAATTCCCACCCAGATCGAGAAGATCCTACAACAAAGCAAGAAAATCAAGGAGATCTCCGAGAAGTATCTGCACAACAAGCAGTCGATCTTGGTTGTTGGCAGAGGCTACCAATATGCATCTGCTTTGGAAGGCGCTTTGAAAATCAAAGAAATCTCTTACATTCATTCGGAAGGTATTCAGGCAGGAGAGTTGAAGCATGGAGTCTTGGCTCTCGTTGACGACAAGCTGCCGATTGTGGCATTTGCTACGCAGGACTCGTATTCGGCGAAACTGAACTCTGCCATTCAACAGATCACAGCCAGAGACGGCCGTCCAATAATCATTGCAACCGAGGGAGACAAGCTGATAGACGGATCGAAAGCCTCGGCTGTGATTGAGGTTCCAAAATCTGTGGACTGCTTGCAAGGGGTGTTGAACATCATTCCTGTGCAGCTGATGAGCTACTACTTGTCTGTTGCTGCCGGCAATAATCCGGATCGCCCAAGGAACCTTGCCAAGTCCGTCACTGTTGAGTGATTTCAGCCATCTCGTCAAAAATCTTGTGTCTGCTTTGTTTTCTATTTCACTTAGTAAAATACCCTGCCATAAAAAATTGTAGGTATGCAATTTCTGTCTGGGCTAGCGTTTTTCAGATTTAGACCATTATTATTTTCCAGACGCCTATCAATGCATTATCCAGACACGTCTTTCCACCATGGATTGCCGGAGACAATCAAGCCTGTGAGCTATGATGTTCGCATCTCCAACATTGATGTTGCCAAAAAGACATTTCATGGACTTTGTAAGATTGACTTCCACGCTCAGGACACCGTCAAGTCTGTGATCCTGAATCAGAAAATGTTGCAAATAGGCAAAGCTACTGCCAGCTCCAGCCACAAAGCCATCTCTCTTTCGGAAACCGTTGCCAACAACAAAGACGAGACCGTGGAGTTCAAATTTGCAGAGCCATTGAAGCCAGGCCCGTTGAGTCTCTCCATTGAGTATACCGGCCCGATTCGCACAGACATGGGAGGTTTTTACGACTCGAGCTATAAGGAAGGCGACCAACTACACACCTTGCTGTGCACGCAGTTTGAGTCCACGGATGCACGGTCTGCTTTCCCTTGTAGCGACGAGCCTGCTTTCAAGGCAACATTCAGACTGAGTTTGACAATCGAAAGCCAGTACGACGCGCTTTCCAATATGCCAGTCGATAAGATTGAGCCACATGGTAAGACGAAGACGGTCACATTTTTGCCGTCGCCAAAAATGTCCACCTATCTGGTAGCATGGTGCATTGGCAAGTTTGAATACGTGGAGTCCAATTTGAACGAATTGCCGATTCGCGTTTATACGGTTCCTGGACAGTCGCAGAACGGTAAGTATGCTCTGTCGGTGGCGGAAAAGGCTGTTGATTATCTTTCCAAAGTGTTTGACATTGCTTATCCGCTGCCAAAGCTGGACCTGATCGCCGTACCTGCCTTTGGAGCCAACGCGATGGAGAACTGGGGCCTGGTTCTTTTCAGAGCCACCGCACTGCTGTTTGATCCCGAGAAATCAGATCTTGCGTACAAATCCAAGGTGGCATATGTTGTTTCGCACGAGATCGCCCACTCGTGGTTCGGCAACTATTGTACAATGAATTGGTGGTCCGACCTCTGGCTCAACGAATCATTTGCAACCTATATTGGCTGGCTCTGCGTCGACAACATGCATCCCGAGTGGGACGTCTTCACAGACTTTGTGTCGTCCTCTGTTCAGGCGGCCTTGGACCTGGACTCTCTGACCAGCTCGCATCCAGTGGAGGTCCAAGTTCTGAACGGACGCGATATTGACCAAATATTCGACTATATTTCGTATCTCAAGGGAGGTTCTGTCGTGCGCATGGTTGCTGAGAGCGTTGGTGTTGATTTGTTTCTGAGCGCCGTCTCCAAATATTTAAAAGAGCACAGTTATGGCAATGCTCGCTCTGATGATCTTTGGGACGCCGTCAGCGCTACCACCGGCAAGGACATTACGAAGCTGGTTGCTCCTTGGATAAGAGCCGTTGGTTTCCCATATCTGCACGCTAAAATAGCAGGTGACCAGGTCAAAATTGCACAGCAGAGATTTCTGCTCGCTGGGAAGTCTGACGATACAACTTGGTGGATTCCCGAGCTAAACATGACGGAGAAAAGCAAGACGATCCCTTTGGAGCAGTTCACAAAGCTCAACAAGTCCACCACGGGCTTCTATCGTGTTGTTTATGATCCTGCACTCTTCGACCACGTTTTGGTTGATTTGAACGCCAGAGACAAGATTGGACTGGTGGCAGACACGTTTGCCGCAGCCCAAGCCGGCCTCATCTCGACGAAAACTTGCTTGGAGCTTGTGGAGCGGTTCAAAGACGATGAAGAGTACGCTGTGTGGGCAGAGATCGCCAAACGGCTGGGTGCTCTAAAGAGAGTCTACTTTGGCACGGCAAAGCTGGACACTCTTGTCAAATTCAGCAAGCAGGTGTACGAGCCAGTTCTGAAGAAACTGATGGAGAAAAAAGAGCTCAAGTTCCAAGAATCAAAGTTGCGTTCCCTGGTGTTTGAGCAATGCGGACTATCTCAGTCCTCGCTTGCCTTGAAATACGCTCGCTCTACCTCAGATCCTTCTTTGCGCCGCGCCAAGCTCACCACTCTACTGGCCTCCAAGGAATGCAGCCGCGAAGAATTGTTGCAGGTCATCGAGGAGGTGAAAAACCCGTCATCTGTTGACGCGCGTGAGATCGCGCTCTGTGCCCTTGGATCCGTGAACAATAAGGCGTACTTGGATGAAATCTTTGCGCTCTTTTTCACCGAGTCTCTTCCTGAGATGGACTACATCTTTCTTTGCGGCTCGCTCAGTTCGAACCCCGTTGCCCAAGAACCTTTCTGGAACTTCTTCAAGGCCAACTTCGACCGTTTCCACAAGGAGACGTCGATATGGACTCTGGACAGAGTTCTCAGAAACTTCCTGCCAAACTTTGGCTCCGAAACACTCTATGCCGACGCCAAGTCGTTCTTTGCCGGGAAAGACCTGACCGGCTTCGACAAAGGGGTCCGTCAATCGCTAGAGGCCATCGAGGTCAACATGCAATGGGCAAGAAAGAGTGATTTATAGTGCTAATATTTTTCCGAGCCTATGCTCTCGAACACAGAGCTCTCGCAAAACTCAATCACGTCCGAGTCCTCGTTCTTGATTTCTTGTGGCTTTCCTTGTATTTCTCCTTCCCAGTACGGCGATGATGGATACAGGTACTCTGCAGTGAGCTTTGTGTCGTCTTCTGTTGGCAGCATGATATTGCTGCTGCGCGACGAAAGGAACGTGGGCATCTCAAATTTCGAGTTCTGACAGATCGCCTCCAGGGTGTCTGCTGTGCACCGTGAAGGCATTTTCTCAGTAGATCTCTTCTTTGGAGCAGCATACGTGGACAGTTGAAGAATGTAGGTGTCGGGAGCTTTGCGAAAGAAGAGCTTACCAAGTCTTTCAGGAACTGCGCACTCCCTAAGCGAAGCACAGTAGTCCATTTTGCGTATCCTTGTGTATCCCCTTTTGGTGCCCTTTTTCCCTTTTTTTTTTAGATTTTTTTTAAATTTTTTCTCTGCGTTTCCCGGTCACGTGAAAGCACATAAGCCAAAGCTTGCTGCTACCAGACAAACAAACTCTTCCAATTATTCTTCCCGTCTCATGAGCCAGCGTCTGTTCTCCGTGGCATTTGCAAGACACTTCTCGCGGTGCGTGGTGGCATCCAAGCCGCGTGCCAGCGCCGCCCGTGCGGCTGCCATGTCAACCCCCTATCCCAGACCTTCGAATCCACAGTTATCATTTCCCTGCCTTGAGAAACTCGAGCAGAGGTCGCAGTCCTTGGAGGAAAACGGGCCGGAGCCGGCGTACGCCAAAATCACAGAGGACAAGGTAGACATTTTCCGCTCCACGGACCCCATTTTCCTGGACTACGGCGGATACTTGCCACAGTTCCAAGTCGCCTACGAGACCTGGGGCACGCTCAACTCCAACCGTTCGAACGCCATTCTGCTGCAGACCGGTCTGTCTGCCTCATCGCACGCCCACTCGACCGCGAAAAACCCCGCCAAGGGCTGGTGGGAGAATTTTATCGGGCCTGGCAAGTATCTCGACACCGACAAGTACTTTGTGATCTGCACCAACGTGATTGGTGGATGTTTTGGCTCAACAGGACCGTCGTCGACCGACCCATCTGACGGCCAGGTGTACGCGACGCGGTTCCCGATCATCTCTGTGAACGACATGGTGCGGGCGCAGCACCGGCTCGTGAAAGAGCATTTTAACATCGACCGGCTGCACGCCGTGATGGGCTCCTCTATGGGAGGAATGCAGTGTCTCGCATACGCTCACGAGTTCACCGACGAGGTCGCCAAGGTAGTGAGCATCTCTGGATGTGCCCGTTCGCACCCCTACTCGATTGCGATGCGCCATTGCCAGCGCCAAGTCCTGATGACCGACCCGAACTGGAATAAAGGTTTTTACTACGGTTCGCTGCCCCCCCACACGGGCATGAAGCTGGCCCGCGAGATCGCCACGATCACGTACCGGTCTGGCCCCGAGTGGGAGTCGCGGTTTGGCGTTGAGCGGGCCGACCCGTCGAAACAGCCTGCGCTGTGTCCGGACTTTTTAATCGAGACGTATTTGGACCACGCTGGAGAAAAATGGTGTCTGGAATACGACCCAAACTCGTTCTTGTACATCTCCAAGGCGATGGACCTGTTTGACATGTCGCTGTCTGCGCGGACCAAGGCTGCTAGGAGTCGCCAGCAGACCGAGGCGCGGTATAACGGCGAGTATGTGCCGGATTCAGAGCTCGAGTACAAGCCAGTGGACCAGTGTTCGTTCGACGAGCCGATGCGCGAAAACAAGCGCACGCGAAGAATGACGCCTGAGGAGGCTGCCGAGGACCTGAAACGCGGACTGGCAAAGCTGGCCGCCAAGGAGGTGCTTGTGATCGGCGTCGAGTCCGATATTCTGTTCCCGGCGTGGCAGCAGCGCGAGATGGTCGATCTGCTGCGTCAGGGCGCCCGCGAACGCGGTGGCGACGGCTCCAACATCCGTCACGTCGAGCTGAGCAAGGAAGACAGCTTCTACGGCCACGACACCTTTTTGCTTGCGCTCGACCACATTGGCGGGCCAGTCAGCGATTTTTTAGAAAATTAAATTAACGAGGCTACGACTGCTATATCTCTTTCGTCTCACTCCTCCACCTCCAGTAGCAGCGATGCATTGCGAAGACCGCACTGCCCAACGGTCTGGTCGAGCTTGTCGATCAGGTTTTCGCGCTGCATTGTCAGATGGAACGGCTTATTGCCTATGCCAAAGTAGTACTTGACAAACTGGAACACACGCAGCACGGGGTCCTGTAGCGCAAACTTCTTCACCACGCGGCGGCCGTCGCCAGACCGGATCTGGATCCGCGTCGCGTCGGTGCCCTCCGGGTCCGGCACGTCCACGGCCTCAATCAACTGCTCGTCGCTCTCCAGCTCCAATGGCCGTTCTTTCGTCCCGTCGCCGTTGTCCAGGTCCACAATGTCCACGCTGTCCTGCTGCTGCGCCGCATCAGGGTTCAGCGAGTGCTCCACAGCCATCTTGATCTGCTGCTCCTCGCTCAAACTGCTCACGTCCGGCCGCACGCTGTGTTGCACTATCGGGTTCTTTTTGTTCTTGTCCAGCGAGAACCGGTCCATAAAGTCCACCACCTGCTCCACCCACGCGTGTACACTGGGCACGCCGCTCCACATCTTGAGTCGTTCGCCCGTCATGGGGTCCAAAATCGCAATGTGCGGATACTCTGAAAACGGATACATGTTGATGTAGTACTCGCCATTTGGCGAGCCATGGTGGTACTGCAGAAAGATAAAGTTCTCCCGCACTATCTCTTTGATCTCTGTGTTCGACCAGAAGTCTCTATTAAGACACTGGCATCGGAAGTCGGTCATGTCCTGGATATTGACCAAAATCCATTTTTTCTCCTGTCGCGCCACCACCTTCGCGCCGTCCAGGTCTAGTTTCTGAATAATGTCCCAGGGCGGCCGGAAGATGTTCGCGAGCCGTCTCTGTGTGCTTGTGCGGAACTCTCTGCGTCTGCGTGCGCGTCGGTTGTTCTGCTGACGGATCGAGTCGTCGTCGTCGTCCAACATCTGGAACTCGTCGTCGTCGTCTTCATCGTCTAGATCCACCACTTCCACACCGTCCTCCTCGTCCCCGTCGTCCAATTGGTTGAAAATCCCCACTTGGGTCCGTCCAAACATGCCCCTACGTGGGTCTACCGCGGTGTAGTCCGACACAAGCTGGTCGTGCACTGGCTCCAGCGGCCGTCTCACGCCCTCGTCCACGCCATCGGCCTCTGCGTACATCTCCTGCTGCAGTCTGCCCGCCACCTCTGCGTCGTCACCAGGCCTGCTAGGTCCAGCGCCCGTCCCGTGCTCAAAATACAGACTCACCGCGGTATCCAGGTCGCCGCCGGCCATCTCTAAGAAGCTCTGTGCCACCCCAACATCGTCCGTGCTGGTGATCTCCAAAAACAAAGGAACTAAGTTGTCCATGGAGCAAGGGCAAAAGATCTGGTTATTTATTTATTAGACAATATATTTTTTCGAGATTATATAATCCACATTCCTCAGGATTTATCGTCGCCGTATACCTGGGCGATGTCGGCAAGATTTATGAGCGAGCTGGAGCGTTTTTTGCGCGACTTGAGCTCGTTTTCGGGCACCGCACACGCGCCCGACGACTCGCCCGTCTGCGCCGGATGCCCGGCGTTCAGCTCGTCGATGTGCGCCTGGATCTGCTGCTGCAACGCCTCCCTGTTCTCCAACAGGGCAGTTCTGTACTGGCTATGCACGATGTCGATGCTGGTGTCGGTCTCGCGGTCGATCGCCTCCAACCGGTACGCCGTCAGCGCTGCTATTTGGCTCAAAAGCTTCATCTTGTCTGCGTAACTGGTTGCGAAGTAGTTGTAGAAAAGATCCGGGTCACAGGCTGGCGACTCCACCACAGGCCGCTTCTCAAACCCATCTGCGTTTAAAGCGCCCATCTGCCGCTGTAGATAGACGAAATCCTCCTTGGTTGAGCTGATGGCATCGTCGATCTTCTCGACGAGCTGGTCGATGTTGGCTATTCGGGCCGCCGCAAATTGCCTTGCCAGCGTCTCGTACTCCTTGGCCACCTGCGACTTAAGCTCCTTCACGTGGGCATCGTCCATCGACGGCAGGTTGATGTTGTGATTTTGCAACTGCATGTGCAGGTCCGGCTCCTGGAACCTATCGGCCATGTTTTCGCGGAAAAGCGGGTGTAAATGGTCCTCGCTCTCTTGTTTCACCGGTAGTGACTCGGTGCTGGACGCCCTGTCTGCGCGCTGGAGCTCCTCTGCGGGAGTTTCGTACTCCTTGTGTTTTTCACGGAGCAGCCGCAGCAGCTCTGCTCGGTCGGCACCTGTACCCATAACGTAGCTCACAAACTGGTCCATCGATGCGTTGCTACGTGCGTGGTTCTGTGATGCAAATTTGACAACTCCAACAGCAGCGAAAATCACGGCAACAGCGGTGTTGGTAGGTGCTATGAAGTTATTTTTGCCTGCTATTTATTTATTTTATTTTATTTTTATATATCCCCCCATGGCCGTTAAATACCTTATTCTGCTGTCCAAACAGGGCAAAGTCAGACTCTCAAAGTGGTACATTGCCGTCAGTCAGAAGGAGAAACAACGAATCATAAGGGAATTGACTGCCATCATCCCGCTGCGCAAACCAAAGATGTGCAACGTGCTCGAGCACAAGGACTCCAAGCTTGTATACCGCAGATACGCGAGCCTGTTTTTCATCGCGTGCATCGAGAACGACGACAACGAACTCATCACGCTTGACCTCATCCAGCGCTACGTCGAAATCATGGACAAGGCGTACGGCAGCGTGTGCGAGCTCGACATCATCTTCAACTTCCAGGTGGCGTATCACGTGATCGACGAGCTCGTGATCGACGGCGTGATACAGGAGAGCAGCGCGTCGGAGGTGCTGAAGCGGGTGAACCAGCAGGACCAGCAGGAACTGGACGAGTTTATGGACGCCACGTACGCATAATGGTGCGAGCGTATAGAGATAGGTAAATGATGGAATGCGTACGGTCTTACCTGTAGCCTGTGTACGGGTGTGTGTGTGTGTTTTCCCACGCTCGCGTTATGTGCCCGCTTAATTCTGACCAACGAAATTTAGCCAAATTTTTCTAAAACATCTGTACCGAAAACACCATGTTGGCAAGACTAGCAGCTAGAGGTAGGTTTTCGCGCGCGCCATTGACTAACAATTCAGCTTCCGCAAGACCAATGGCCACGATCGGCCACAGAGCCGTCGGCATCAGATGTCTGTCGACCCCTGTTGACCCTAAGACCAAGGCCAACGCTCTGATTGACTCGCTTCCAGGCAACTCGTTCCTATCCAAGACGGGCATTCTGGCCACGACCGCCGCCGCCTCTGTTTACGCCATCTCCTCCGAGTTGTATGTTGTCAACGACGAGTCTATCTTGCTGGTGACTTTCCTTGGGTTCATTGCACTGATTTCCAAGACCGTGGCTCCTCTGTACGGAGAAATGGCCAAAAATAGAACCGACCACGTTGTTGGACTATTGAACCAGGCCAGAGCAGACCACGTGAATGCGGTCAAGACCAGAATTGACCAGGTTTCCAACTTGAAGGACGTCGTCTCCACCACCAAGGCTCTTTTCGAGATGTCCAAGGAGACCGCTGCTCTGGAGGCAGAAGCCTTTGAGTTGAAGCAGAAAGTTGCTGTTGCGTCCGAGGCCAAGTCTGTTTTGGACTCGTGGGTCAGATATGAGGCCCAGGTGAGACAGCACGAACAAGAACAACTGGCATCGACTGTCATTTCCAAGGTGCAATCCGAGCTGCAGAACGCCAAATTCCAGGACAAGGTTCTTGCCCAGGCTGTCGAGGAGGTTGAGAGGCTTTTTGCTAAGGAGAAATGAGCAGATAGAACTACAATTCCTAGAATGACATTCATCGTACTAAACTATTCATCTATTTGTACACTGTTATCGCCGTAGCACCGTGGGGACTAGCTGAGTGCGTTTTTCACCCGCCTCGTACGCGCCCACCTGGTGGATGTGCCAAAACCGCGGTCTTTCGTCCTGAGGAAGCGGATACTTGAGCTCGACATTGCCCGGCACTTTTGACTCGCCTTTCTGTTCCAGCCCGCCCGGCGGCGTGATTCCTGCCGGATTGAGCTCTTCGTCGTAGTAGAGAGAGTTTTTGAACAGTTTGATGTCCCGCTTTGGCCCCTCATCCGGCTCGTCCTTGGTCTCTTGGGCCTGCCAGTAGCTGAGGTCTGCTCTGAGTTTTTCTATGTACTTGCGGTCGGAGATCGTCTTGTTAGTGCGCGCGTCCAGATTCCGTATTCGGCGCTCGAGGTTCCCGCGCTTGCCGTACCGCTCAACCAGCTGCTCTAATTTAGAGAGTTTTTTAGCCATAAGATTAAATAAATTGATTTAATCCAAATAATTAAAGTATTTTAATTTCCCCATGTCTCTCAATTTCAACGACGTTCCCGTGCAAAATTTAGAACAGCTGCGGCCGCGTCTCACGCAGCTCACGCATTCCCTTCGCAAGCTGGAAGACAGCATGGCGGCAAGCGCGACTCTGCCCAACTGGTCGAACCTCCAAAACCAGTACAACGTGATCCTGTCGCAGCTGACGTCCTTCAGTCGGACGATGGACCTCAACAAGGACGTTCTCAAACACACCAACGTCTATCCAAACACCGAGTTTGACACAACACAATTCGAGGGCCTTCTGACCACGCTTCTGCGCAAAAAACACCTGCCCGAGGTGGCAGAATGGATAGAGAACAACATGACCGACGTTTCGCGCGAAGACCTGGCCAAGGACGACCAGGTCGCTGCAGATTACCTGAAGCTGTCGGAAGAGCTGCTGGGCGAGTTCTCCTTCGACGACAGCACGCCGCTCGAAGGATCCGACAAGCCAGAGACGCCGGGGGTGGACGTGTACAAGTTCATGTTTGGCGGCGGTGCCAAGTAGCGAGCGATAATACAACTAGTGCGACGACCTGTATTTTTTCCCGTAGACGATGCGGGCCCGTTTGCGGTCCAACTCCTCGCGCAGCCGTTTGAAAGAGCTGCCGTAGTTTATTCCTCCGTGCACCAGGTCCTGTTTGAGCAGCGTCTTGCAGTAGTCCTGGTTCCACCGCGGGTCGTCTGCTGCGAGCGGGAACTCGTTCCACCGGATTGCAAACTGCGTTGCAAAGCTGTTGTAGTGTTTTTTGTTTTTCAACCTCTCGCTGCACAGGTCCTTGGTCATCACATGGATGTGCAGATTAGCCATAGACGGGATAGAATGGCAGCACACCAGAATATAGTCTGCAATTTCGCCGCCAGGGACGGCGTAATTCGGCGGCCAGTTGGACACCACCATCTCGCGCGCCTTGCCGATGTATTTCTCCATTTTTTCCCGAAACTCGTGGTCTGCAAAGGCCTCCTGAGGTCTCTCGAGAGTCTTGTCTGTTGGAATCACGAGATAGTGAACCAGACTCTTGGGATACAAGTCTTTGATGATCAGTGCGTTGTCATCGTGAAAGAGCAGCCCCGGACACGAGCCCGGGTCCTTGATGTATTTGGCAAACTCGTACTTGAACGACATGGTAGCAAAAATAAAATGTAGCCATTTAAATTATTCTGTCTGCTATGTACATTAGAGTTTAGACAAAATGCTAGTAAACACCTCCCAGGTGCCAAACATAATCATGCTGTTTGGTACCGTCCGCATCAGATGGGGAGTAAGACCGCCGTACATCGACGCCAAACCTTCTTCTTTAATGACCAGTTTGAAGCATTGGATCAGACCTGTGTATTTGGGCCTGCCGTCCTGCGACGGTGCCTGTCTGAGCCGCGTCCTAACAACCTCGTGCGGATACGTGATCAGACTGGCCACAAATTTGGCCACACCAGCAGACCCGGACCGTGCAAACCAGTCCATCATCTCACTTGGCTTCCTGCCCTCGTTCTGCATCCTTTCGGACCGGCGGTGAATAACCGACTTCATCTGCTCATACAGCACCCATTGGAGCGTGCTTTCTGCAGAGCCCAAATACGACGCCGTCAATCCTCTGTACAGAGCGAAGACTCCCTCGTGCTTGACAATCTTTACCAGACAGTCCAACGAGTTTTTGTACGTCTTTGTAGTGGCGCGGTCAAGCTGTAGACGGGTCTTGATGAGCCAGATCGGGTTGGTGGCCGTGCTGGTCACGAAGCCGGCGCTGATGCCGGCCAGAAGATGCACTAGCGAGCTCTCCTCGCCTTTGAACGCAACAGAGTTCTTTATGAGGTCTTTCGAGTAGCCGTATGTGAAAAAATTGATCGATCGAGCGGGTATCACGCCCACGAGGTTTGGCCCCAGTCCTTTGAATAGCGCTCGAGGCCCTTCGAGCGTGTAGACGTTGCGTAAAATCATAAGTGTTTCCTTGAAATGTAGCGCAGCGCCGCTCAGTCGGCCGCCTTTGCGCAGCCCGCTCTTGTAAGCGTCGCGGTAAACGCTGGACTGAAGTCTGGTCTTGACAACATCGAAGGGAGAGGTGAATACTGCACCACACATGCCCCCTAAGCCTCCAGCAACAAAATGGACCCACGGTTTCACCTCACAGGGCTGCTCAGAGAGCTCGGGAACCTCCTTGCGGACCGAAGACGTCTCGTCGCTTGCAAAGTACGGTACACTTTCCTCGATCTCCTTCTCTAATCGCTCGATGCTGTTATTCATTATAAAAATTTATTTTTCAGCACAGCCAAACTAATATCTGAGAGTTTTCGCTGGTGACATGTTACAAGTCAGTCATTTTCACTCTACTAATCCATTACTCACTAAATGTAGGTCTCGTAGGCAATTGGAGCAAGGTTGGTTGGGACACCAGCAACGACCTTGGATGGTCTTGGTGGAGCTGGCTGTCTCTTGAGCAACACTGGCTCACCAGAAGCCTTGGCAGCGGCCTTCTTAGCGGCGTTCTCCTTGACTCTGTTCAGGAACTCCTGTCTGCACTTGGAGTGTTTGACGTGCTCGATTCTAACGTTCAATCTTTTCTCAATGTATCTGTTTCCAACAATCTTGTAGACAATCACACCAACGGAGCTCTTGGTCACGTTAAAGACGATACCAGTCTTTCCGTGGTAGTATTTGTATGGCATACCCTGCTGGATGGATCCGTTGACCTTGATGTCGACGATGTCTCCGACCTTGTAGGTCTTGAGGTACACGGACATAGGCAGCGTTCCGTGTTGCTTGAAGTCACGACTGAAAGCGTAACGAGTTCTGGATCTCAAACCATGACTGTATGTTAGTGGTGAGGAAGAGCCTGGCGCGTTGGAGCCCCAGAGGAGGCGCTGGTCACTTACCTTTTACCCATCTTGAATTAATAATAGAGTGATAATTGAGTACGGATTTAAAATTTTTCATATCAAAACCCGGTGCAGGGATGTAAAAAAATTGGATTCGTGTGTCCAGCCCAGCGCAAGATCACGTGGTCATATTATCTGCCCAGCACGAATCCTCTGCCTGGCACATCACGAGCAACTGCACCAACGCTACTCTGCTTCCTGCTAATCTGTATTTTCCGATTATCTACTTACTCGTCGTCTTCCTCTCCCTCCTCGGCATCGCCACCAGCAGAAGCCTGAGACTTTCTCTTGTTTCTACCTGGTCTTCCTCCACCGTATGGAGAAGTTGGAGCGAAGTCAATGTGCTTTTGAGAGTCCAATCTGACCATGAAGGATGGGATGGTCACGATCTGCTTTCCCACAGCAATGTGTCTTTGGGTGATCAAGACCCTAGCGTGGTGAATGGACTTGGCAAGACCAAGCTTGAAAACTTGGGTCTGCAGTCTTCTCTCAAGGAAGTCCTCAATCTTCAGGGACAGAACGTAATCCAACTTCATCTTGTCTTCTGGCAAGATACCGACTCTGACCAGTCTTCTGATCAAGGCGTTACCCTCGAAAAGTCTCTTCTCATCCTTCTCGTCTCTGGTAAGCAAGTCTCTGGCAGCTCTTCTGATCTTGGACAATTGGAAACCAATTCTGTAGATTTCGTGCTTGTTCTTCAGACCGTATTCACCGGCGAGTTTCAGCTCGGCATCCAATCTGGCGGACTCGTATGGTCTCTTTGGGACCGAGTAGGTCTTGGAGTGGGTTCTTGGAGCTCCTACGGGTGTTAGAGAACAGAGAAACAGGGATTTACGCTACTTCAAATACAACATAGAGATCCCGCCCAGAGGGCCAGGTTCTTGCACTGAAGTGTCGGGGGTTCAGTGCAAGCTTCTCATGGAGTGTTTGAAAGAGCTGAGGTCCCGAAACCTCGACTGGAAAACGTCCAGTCATGTTTCTGATACTTACTTGGCATGGTGTTGGATGAAGAAATATTTTCGTGAAAAATTATTTTAAAAGGGCGCGACTGCAAGTATCAGACATCACGTGCAAGTCACGTGAATACCACCCCCCACCCCCTGTCTCCCTGCCCGCTCTTTACACTCGAACCCTTGCAATCGCCACTTATCTATTCCACCTACATACGCATTGCCCGGTCTAGTTCGTTTTCTGTCTCTTGTTCGCGTGCTCCTCGCTCACGTCCGCGTGGTAGTCTTTGATAATGGAATCCACGTCCTCAATGTTGAGCGGCCTCACGTCTCCCATGAGCTTGATCTTGGTGGTGACCTCTTTAATCTGGTCGTCCGACAGTTTCAAGTTCAGCTGTTCCACACGGCTCTTGATAGCGTTCCACCCGGTCAGCCTGTTGGCGAAGTGGATGTATCTCGAGAGACCAAAATCTTCAGGGTTCAAGATCTCATAGGTGGATGGATTGGCCAAAATGGCCTTCGCGTGGATACCGGCCTTGTGGGTGAAGGCGCAGAATCCGGTAATGGGGTTGTTGAACGGGATGTTGACCTGCACAATATCTGCCACCAAGTTTTCAAGGTCTCTAATTTTTTTCAGCTGGTATTTGGACTTGACGTAGTCTGGGTCAGCAACAATCATTCTGGCCATAAATCCACCCAGCGGCACAATTCCGTTTCTCTCTCCAATACCCAGCACACACGTGTCGATGTATTTGGCTCCGGCCTCGAGGGCGGTGTAAGCGTTGGCGATGGCGCAACCGGTGTCGTTGTGGAAATGGGTCTCAATATCGCATGAAACAACCGACTTGATCGTTCTGATAAGCTCGTAAACCTGTCTAGGATTGGCGCCACCAACAGTGTCGGCAATGCCAATTCTATTCACGCCGAGCTTGTCGACGGTGCTGTAAATGTTGAGCAGATCCACAATGTCAGATCTGAACGAATCTTCGGTACTGAACCGCACCTCAACACCTTTGGACTTGACAAACTCAATCACCTCAATGGCAGACTTGGTGATGTACGACATGTCCTTACCGTGGGAATGCTGTCTCAAAAAGCTCGAAGTTCCAATGAAGATATTCACTCCGTCCACCCCGGTCTCCACGGCCACTTTTGCGTCGTGCATGTGGCACCTAATGTGCGTGAGAATCTTGGATGTCTTCAATCCGAGCTTGCAGATGGCCTCAACCTCCTCGCGCGCCTGCTCGGACGCCACAGGCGACGTCAGCTCGATGTAATCCACACCAAACTCGTCAAGTGCTTTGGCGATCTTTAACTTCATGTCTAGGGTGAAAAATGCATTCGCAAACTGCTCTCCCTCTCTCAGGGTGCTATCGATGATCTGGAATTTGGACACATTCGAAAGAAAATCGCTAGGATTGGGTCCGTACGGGTTAGTTTGTGCCATGTTGATGGAGAAAAATGCGCAACGATAGTTGTTAAATCTAAAAATTTTTCACCGATATATGACTAAATCTGAGAAAATTGGTCATCCAGTGCGGAACCGGCCTTACGAAGATTTTTGTGCGCAATGTTTTTTCATACTTCTGCTGCAGGCAGACAACTGTATATGCCCATTCTGGCGCAACCCGTAGGATTGTAGCGCGCGGTGTTGCTGGTATGCACGGTGGTGAGCCTCAGTGCCCTCTCCATATTCTGTATGTACTATCCTGATAGTAAACAGGACGTGAGTAAGTCGTTTGGTCTAGTGGTTACGACGTCCCCTTCACACGGGGAAGGTCACGAGTTCGAACCTCGTATCGACTACATCGCCATCTTTTTTTTTCCAAATATATTTTATATCGAAGCCATGTAGCACCACAGCGTCCGATCCTCTATTTATGCATTTTGCACATATCGCGTTTCTAATCCTTCAATTCCCTTAGGTTGGTATATAAGGCGCGGCTAAGGTTTTTGCAGAGCGTCGTCTCGTCCACTTGGTCCTGAAAGCTGATCAGATTGCTTACCAAAAACGAGTCCAATCTACAGATAGGGAATGTATCTGGGATCCTGTTGAGCAAACTGACAAATTTGTCCATTTTTGCTGCAATATTGGCCTCGTCGTCAACGTCCTGAAAGACGTTGTTATTGTTCAGGAATCGTTCTATCAACTCGGGGCGCTCCAATTGCAAATACTTTTCGAATATCAACATCTGCAAAGACTCTGTCTCGGAGATAGTCGACGACGCAGATGGCGGACTCTCGCTGCCGCTTGGTTGCAAGTCTGCTGGTAGTTTCAACGTCCGAGCAAAATTCTCACATGCTTCGTAATCCTCTAATTTCAGAAAAATTGCCACCACTTTTTCATGCTGTCCCTGTTTGTAGTATATGGCAGCTTCCAAAAGGGAATAAAGGCCTTTATGTGCCCCCACTATTTCAAGACACTGTTCAGCTACATTTTTGCGATCCAGTATGGACATTGTGTCTTTGCTTATTTGCAGCAAATAGCGGTAAATTTGATCGTGCAATTCTATAGTTTGAGAGTGCTCCCTAGCGGACTCCAGGCTCAAAAACTCATAAAATTGAAGTTTTGGAAGTGGTAATGATGTGTATTTTTCGACAATCTGCGGCATACCGCCCATTTCCATAAGCTCTCTAAGCAGTGATAGAATCAAGTCTCCCATAAATTGTTTTTCTCCCTTGACTGTTACCAAATAATGCAGATACGTTCTTCTGTGCTGTTTCGACAGCATTTGCAATATTTTGACGTCCTTGAAGTTATTGTATTTCAGCTCAGGGTGCATAAACAGTTGAAGTCCATATTCAGGGTATTTCTCTAGCAGCCACTTGCCATGCATTTCAACCAGTGGCTCGTCGCAAGTGAGCAAATAGTGAACCATATATTTCAAAGGGTCACTTTCCTGAAACTTGGGGTCTGTAAGTTCCCCTTGTAGTAGCTTTCTCCAGTAATACAGCGTGTGGCTTTTGTCTCCCAGCTTTTCATAGAACTTTGCAAGATAATAGTAGTTTTTAGTCTCAAGTAGCATCTCGATAATTTCGCTCTTGCTGTACTTGATGTTATTCAGTTGTGCCAGAAATTCAGGCGACTCCAAATTCAGTCTGGCCAAGTTGAGTTCGATGGTTTTCAAAAGATCGCGGTCTTTTGCCTCTAAAATACAGGTGGCCAAGTATAGTTGCAGAAATTCGCTGGCTCGAGCGCCGTCGCTGTATTTGTTTCTAATGTCTTCTAGCTCATCAGCAAGTCCTCTAAAGATCCAGACCGAGCCAAAAATCTCGTTTTTGGGGATACCCAACGCATACAGCAGCAGACGCGGATCCAGATGGTCGAGATTGCTAACCCAGAGATCATAGCACTGGTCATAAATTTCATATTTGAGGCCGAGAAGACCCAACAGATGGAGAATAAACAGCTTCTCGACCTCGCTGCAAACATCTGGGTTCCTGTACTCGTCCAGTATCTCGTCAAATACTTCCAGACAATTGTCCTTGTTAGCATTGTGGTACACCTGCAATAGACGCAGAGGCTTGGCTTGAAGTTTAATTAGTCGGATATTCTTCCCATCTCTATCGTATACTAAAATGCTCGACTTGGTGCCGTAGTGTTGATCAGATTCCTCTGCAATTTTCTGGACTTCTTCTGCGGTTGACTGATATATTATTGGCGTTAGTTCCAGTAGTGAGTTGAGACCATCATCATCGGATTTGAAAAGATGGCTAACATTGGTGACCCCCACTTCAGCTTCAAACTCGAGCGTCTGCACAAGCCGTTGATCGTGAAGCGAATATATTTTGAGAGACTTGCCAAATGCGCCAATCAGGTACGGATAGTCAATCTCGAGAGAGCTGGGGTAATCTGTCCAGGTAAAAGTGCCTCTGGAAATCTCCCCAGAGAAATTGACCACCATCCCCATTGAAGGGCCATCAGAGGACCCACAGGCCATCAGAAACTCGTTCTTTCCTAGGGCCGCTATCTGTGGATGGGGCTCCTGTGAGGGGAAAAGCGGGATTTCTTGTCCTTGAGATAAATCAATTAAACCGTAGCTCGTCTGTGAGCCAACGGCAACATATTTGGACCGCCTGACGCCACGCAGAGTACCTGGGTAATTCAAATCTTTCGCTAGCTTCATGCTGTCGTCAAATATACGAACCAATCGGATGCTTTTGCTGGTGAAAACCGTAACGTCAGTATACACATGCCAGTCTATATTGCTCACGCTTCCAATGTAATTTTCCTCTTTGGCGTCGAGTTTCCTGTCGTCCAAATCGACGCACATGTCATTGACATCTTTGATTTTCCCTATGTTTGCTGGGGACAATTCAGGAAGAATATACGCTTGTATAGTTCCTCCACTCAGTACGAGCATCTTCGCTACCTGTGGGAGAAGCAGAATTTTATCTATGGGCTTGTTCTTGCTGCTGAATTGCTGTCTTGAAACGGCCATGTATCCTGTCTCGTCATCAATCCAAAACATGTGGATCAGTTCGCCAAGACTCGTCCCAACATACAAATTGAGATCGTACGTCTCTATCGCAGATATCTGGGCAGGCTCCGGCGCAATGTCCTCATTGGTCAACGGCACATCATGTACTATATCCGTTAATGAGTACGGTGAAGACGGCGGCGTTGTCATTCAATGGCTCGCAATAATTGTGCATGTAATTGCAAATAGCGATAAATTAGTAAATTATATACTGTATTTTTTTCAATTTATTATTTATCCAAAGAGCTTGAGGTCGGAATTCAGTATAGCCTCTCCCTCCTCAGGCTCAACGTTCTCGGCCTCTTCACCCATGTCAATTTTTCTACCCAGCAACGACGCGAAGAACTCATCGATCTGGTCGTCATTCCATGTCCACTCGTTCCTCTTTGGAACCTCAAACTGTTGCAACGGTTCCTGCACTGTGTATTTCAGTTTGCGGCCCTTCGTAGCCTTGCGGTCGTAATTCTTGTGTATTCTGTTCGAGCTCATCGTCACAATCGCAGCAGACGAAGCCGCTTTATCAGAAATCTTCTTATCCACCATGTCGTTCAGCAACACTCTGTAGAAATCGTCGTCGTCGAACAAAATTGGCTCTTGGTCCTTTTCCATTCCTAGTGGAGTTACTCCGCGCCTATTCAGCTTCGTTCTCTTCACCAGTCTCTCCATGTCCTGAAGATTGTTTTGGACTTGAGAATATGCGTCTTGGTTGATGGTTTGGAATTTGCCGGACTGAATAGCAGACGAGCCAGACGCAGCTTGCACTTTTGCAGACCACTTCACTAACACATCCTTTTTGAAAGGTTCCAACACGGAATCGAATTCGTTGGTCTCTTCGTAGAGAGAGGCCAGTGACCTCTTTTTGGTGCTGCCTGCGGGAGGTTCGATCTTGTCTTTGGCATATAATTTTCTGCGCACGCCAATTGTCTTCTCTAAAAGCTCAAGCACCTTCTCCTGCACTTTTTCAACATCTTTCTTTTCCTTCTTGGATAGCGAATCGTACATCTCTGTGTTCAGTGGTAGCTGGTTGGCAGACACAATGGCCTTTTGTAATTTAATTCGACTGTCTAAGATCAGATCGAATATTCGATGTTGACTCAAAATAGCGTATCCCTTGATAGCGTCGCTCTTGGCTGTGGCAGATAGCCTCGAAATGATCTGCTTTTTCTCTTCGGCCAGCAGCTGTGATATTCTCTCTCGTTTGTATGAATCGGCCACCGTAGATGCATCTGAATCGTTGTTTCCGCTTTCCTGGTCGCTCTTGTCATCCTCGCTTTCCTCGCTGTCTTCTTCGATCTCACTATCAGTCACGTCTGCTAGAATATCAGAATCGTTGGACTCGACGTCCTCAGATTCACTTCCCTCACTTCTCACCTCGTCTCTATCGTACAGATCGCCGCGGCTCACCTTCTTTCCCTTGTAATTCTCGCCCAGTTCCACTTCCCTTAACCTGCTGCGGTTCTGAACGTAGTGTTCACGGGGAACCTCATCTTCGCTTCCTTCCGAGGAGCTGTCTGGCTCGTTTTCAATATCCACATCCTTGAATACAGGCTTCGAAAGCTCCCTGGCGATTTCCTCGGCCACTGTCCTACTCTTTCTAGCCATGTCTAATACTAAAATATTTTTTTATACAATAATTAAATTTTTTTCCCAAGATCTTCGCACGACCTTCCCCAGATTACATACGCAGCTTCCTCATATCATCAGCCAAACCTTTGAAGGTAGACACGTCGCCCCCGTTGCTTGCCTTCTTGCGACGAAGAGCAAGCTTGCTCTGAGACACGCTGTCGGCGGCACGCTGTATTTTCTCGAGTTCTCTGTCCTTTTTCACGATCTTCCTACCACCCTTTTCCAATGTATAATTATCCAGGAAATCGTCCACCAAGGCAGCCAGATCTTGACGCTCATTCTCAAACGCAAATGGCTCATACTCTTCTTCCTCGTCCTGCTCGTACCGCTCCTTCATCACGTCGAATTTGTCATCAATGATGGTCATCTGCTCAGTCCGACACAGAGCAGACGACGACATGGAGTACGACGAGGTATCTGTCTTGGCACCTTTACGACGTCTTTCTTTTTTCTTGGAGCTCTTGCTCTTCATTGCTGTGGCGCCAAGATCAGGCAGACTACCGACTTCGTCTTCGTCGTCGAATTCGTCGTCACTGTCCCAGTCGTTGGCCACTTTGGTGCGACTCTGCTCTTTCTTGAACCGACTGAAATCTTTTTCCCAGTCGAAGTTTTCGCCCTCCTCGTTGGAGTCGTAGTCGCCATACTCGTCCTCATAATTGTCCATATCCCATTCATCATATTCCTCGTACTCCGAATCCTTCACAACTTCAGGCTTTCCACCCAGGAGCGTGCCAAAAACGTCCACGTCATCCTCGTCCTGATCAGGGTCTATGTACGCCTCGTCCTCTAAAGCCTCCAGCACTTCTCGCAGATCTGGATTCATGTCAGGCTTGAAACCTGCGATTTCGTCCTGGATGTTCTGCTGACGCTGGTAATCATATTTGACTGTCTCTTTGGACGGCAGAAGCGCCGTGGGCAGCTCCACCTTCTTTGGTTTGTCCTCTCTAGCTATGAATATGCCCGTCTTGTCCTCGCCAATAGGCTTCAGATGCTGCATGTAGTCGTACTGAGAGTCGTCGTACGTGATTCCATACAGGGCGGCCTCTCCCTCATTTTTTCTGATGTCTCCCTGGGCAATTTTCGAGTCCAGTTCCTTTTGGAGGTCCTGCTTCGTCTCCAGTCGCTCTCGGACATTTCTTTTGCTCTTCTCAATCGGCACAAGCACTCGTTCCCCGGCCTCTTCGTCATAATAAAGCGGATCCTCGTGCGCACGGTGCAAAAGCGCATAACTCTGCGCGGTCTTTTTATCAATCCACTTCTTAGACATGTTGAAACAAGAATAATTTGGAGTGATAAATTTTTTTACGCCGCACAGCGACTCGGAGACGCGACGTTTATTTATTTTATTTGATCTTGGAGTAAAACAGTTTCTAAGTACAACATGCAAATAAAACTCAATGGCTGCTACGCCATCTATTCGTGGCACTGGGATATTCCCGAGGACGAGGTCTGCGGTATCTGCCGTGTATCCTTTGATGGGACGTGCACAACTTGCAAATACCCTGGAGATGAGTGCCCACTAGGTAAGTACAACAGCCACTTTGTTTCGCTAACGCTCAGTCATTGGAGAATGTCAGCATGCTTTCCACATGCACTGCATCTGGAAGTGGTTGGAGACAGAGACCGCCAAAGGGCTGTGTCCGATGTGCAGACAGCCGTTCACCATGGACAAGGACAAGGACGTCAATAAGGGCGTCAGTTTGCCCGAAACCAGCCGGTTTGTCACAGCCACAAACGAAGAATACCTCGCGGATATGCTGGAACCGCAGACCACAGATGCGATGTCCGTTCAGAATCTTTCTGGAGGAGACTAGACGACTGGCGTCTTGATGCTGATCTGGGTCTAATTCGGTGCACGGATGTGGCATAGATTTTTCCAAATCTCTTTTTTCCATTTATGACTGATCAGAAGAAGTTCACTATTGTGGTGAAGGTGGGGTCCTCGTCGATCGTCGACGAAGTGACCCACGAGCCACGGATTGCCAATGTGTCAATGATTGTGGAGACGCTGGTTGCCCTTAGACGACAGGGCCATCGTATCGTGCTGGTTTCTTCCGGAGCCATCGCTATAGGACTACATCGCATGGGCGTCGACAAGAAGCCAAAGCGTCTATCTGCCGTGCAAGCGCTTGCCGCATTGGGACAGGGTAAGCTCCAATCTTTGTGGGACAGCATGTTCAGTTACCGCAATCAAAAGACTGCTCAGATCTTGCTCACCCGGAACGACATCACGGATTTTTCTCAGTTTAGAAACGCTGAAAATACCTTGATCGAGCTGCTGGACATGGGAGTTGTCCCCATTGTCAACGAGAATGATACAGTTTCTACGCAGGAGATCAAATTTGGCGATAACGATACGCTTTCTGCCATCACTGCTGGAATGTGCAACGCAGACTTTCTTTTCCTGCTCACCGACGTGGACTGTCTCTACACAGAAAATCCGCGTCTGAACCCGAACGCAAAACCGGTCGTTCTGGTGAAGAACATGAACAGCCTGGAGGTGAATACTAAATCGTCAGGATCGAGCATTGGCACTGGAGGAATGGAAACCAAGCTGATTGCTGCTGATTTGGCCACCAACGCGGGTGTCACCACTGTTATTTGCAATTCGCAGCGGCCCAATGAAATGATCCGGATTGCCAACTATATCTGTGAAATGGACGCTCACATCAGAGAGTCTGAGGAGATCCTCTCTGCAGAGTCGCACGAGCAGTTCCAGATCACGAATGCTGCCGAGTTTTCCCAGTTGCAGCACCAGAAGATCCCGCTGCACACGCGATTCATTGGCCAGCCAAGAAATGCCGTTAAAAACAAGGAGTTCTGGCTATTGCACGGTCTCAAGCCCGCCGGTGCTCTGATCATTGATCCCGGCTGCTACGAGGCCATAACTCGTCGGAACCGGGCCGGACTGCTCCCTGTGGGGGTCATTGGTGTTGAAGGGGAGTTTGGACAGCTTGAATGTGTGGATATCAGAGTCGGAATCGAAGACACCGCGACCGGCAAGTGGGACAGGTCCAAGGGCACCGTTAGCGTGGGACGCGGACGTTGCAACTACTCCTCGTACGAAATAGACAAAATCAAGGGCCTGCACACGCACGAGATCCCGTCGGCCATCGAGTACTTTGATTCTGAATACGTCGTCCACCGTCACAACCTGGCCTTCCCGCTCCACAAGAACTCGGAACTTGAGCTGCTTATGCGACAGTCGAGAATTTAGCACAGCCGTACAAAATTTTTTTGAGGAAAACTAAATTCGTCTTCCAGCATGAGCTTACCGATGAACATTCAGTCGGCCTCGCAAGGCAAAGACGTCGATTCCGAGGAGTCGGTGAGGATTTCTGAGCAGCCGAGACATTTTGGGTCGAAACCAGGACCCAATGAGGGTCATGAGCAGGTGGCATCTTCAGTGTTTGAAGACGGCAATTTTTCTGCCAAGTACATTAGCCAGGACACTAAGCAAGAGCTCAGCAGCTTGACATCGCAAGAGGTCCCGGAAACCAATGTCTCAAACCCTGTCACGATAACTGGTGGGTTTCGCGAGCTGCATCCCGTCACCACTCCCCTTGGCAGTGTGGGGCCGCGCAATAGAAGACCCAGTATGCTTTCGAACCTAATGGCCAGCACATACACCGACAAACCGCGGTCTTCAGGACGTGGAAGCGCTTCACCGATGCCGCAGGCGGTGGAAATCGTGGAACGACATTTGAACCATTCTCCTGTTCGGGACGCAAATTCGCCGGCTGACACCCGTTTCGACTCGCTCAAACGCCAGGGCGGAGACATCACTAGAGATATATACAACTGGGTGAGTGACCAGAAGGTTTCTGGCACGCCTTTACGGAAAGTTGCCAGCTCTGGCTCACTACAATCCACGGGAACGTCGTCAGAGCTACGAATGCCAGGGGCGTTTCGCCGCGATTTCATTGCGCACAGAGCTTCCGATGCCGAAGTTGAAACTCCTGCAGATGTCGATTTAGTCAGCCATCACTCTCGAAGACGTGCGAGACGGCCGAAAGCCAACTTTATGACGCGCAATTTCATCGAGTTCCTGTCTCTGTACGGCCATTTCGCTGGTGAAAATCTGGAAGAGGAGACAGGAGACGAACAGGAGTTGGAACAGAGCGATGTTAGTGACATCAGTGACGCCAGCGACTTCGAAGAGGGGGACGAAGCAGTTGATGAGGCCGACTTGTTGCTGTCCTCGTCTATTTCCCCAGGTCCCACCTTTAGAAGTGACAGGCGTGCGAGATCGTCTCATATTTCTGTGGGGGACCCCAACAGAACGCGCACAAGACGCGGAATCGCCACCAAGCCCCGTGTTCGCAGTTATTCGCCGCATAAAACGTCGAACCGCAAGGCCTTTTTGCTTCTGCTCAAGGCGTTTGTTGGAACAGGAGTGGTGTTTCTGCCCAAATCGTTTTCAAATGGGGGTCTTCTATTTTGCAATCTGATGATTATGGCCTTTTCCGTTATTTCATACTACTGCTTTATGACCCTAATCTGGTGTACCGAGCGCAGTCGAGTGTCTGGTTACGGTGATCTGGGTCTCAAGCTGTTTGGACCAAAGCTTCAATTTTTGATTCTTTTGTCGCTGGCATTGTCACAGCTCGGTTTTTCAAGCAGTTATGTTGTATTTGTTGCGGAGAATTTCAGTGTGGTTGTCAATACCTTTTTTTCGAGCGACTACGGTGTTGGTTTGTTTGTGGTGGTCCAATTGTTTATTTTCCTTCCGCTGTCACTAACGCGAAACATTAGTAAGCTCAGCCTGATTGCTCTGATTGCCGACGCTTTTATTTTGCTGGGTTTGGTTTACATTTACTCCTGTTCGGGGGCACACTTACTTATCAACGGCGTTTCGCCAAAAGTGTCTCTTTTCCAGCCAAACACATGGACTCTGTTTATGGGAACAGCGGTGTTTGCGTACGAAGGTATAGGTCTCCTGATTCCAATTAAGGAGTCTATGAAACATCCGGAGCAGTTCCAGAAACTGCTTATCTTGGTTATGGTGGTGGTGACCGTGATTTTCGTGACTTTGTCGACGATCTCGTATCTGAGTTATGGTGACGACGTGAAGATGGTGATTTTGATGAACTTCCCTCAAACCAATTTTGCTCTAATAATTCAGATATGCTATGCGCTTGCCATATTGCTGTCGACTCCTTTGCAACTGTTCCCGGCTATCAAAATTTTTGAGTCGTATCTTTTCCACCGAGATAGAGCTACCTGGAGAAATAAAATCAGAAAGGACTCGGAAAACAAAATGCGGAGCGAGACACAGCAGCTGTTTTCTGGTGTCCCTATTTACGACTCAACGTCCCGCGATCTGCGCCAGCTGATCCAAAGTATGCCGGAGGACGCAGTTGACGACCAGGGCGTGATGTCTGGAAAACGCGATTCTATCATCAAATGGCTCAAAAACGCGATGCGCGTGCTCGTTGTTTTGGCCATGTGTGCGATCGCATACCTGGGCTCGAGCGATCTGGACCGTTTCGTGTCACTCATAGGAAGTTTCACGTGTATTCCTCTGATTTACATCTATCCGCCGTTGCTTTATGTTAGCAGCTTCGAGGAGCTGAGATGGAGCTCGAAACTGGCGAACGGCCTGGTTCTGATTATTGGAATGGCGATGATGGTGTATACGAGCTACCAAACGATTTCGTCGTGGGGTAAATAAAGCATTAAGGTTGCATGGAATCGAATTCTCTCTATAAACATTACTCGTCTTCCTCCTGCTTGGCCAGCTCCATAACCTTTGGCCAATTCGTGCGCGCCAAAAGCATAATCTCCACCAATGTGAGCAGAAACACAGCCGCGCTGAGTCCGATCCACAGGCCACGCACCTGCAAACCGAGCTTGAACGCTAGTACGTATGCAAGAGGACAGCCGAGAATGTAGTATGAACACAAACTGAAAACCGAGCCAACATCTTGGCGACGTTGGCTTCTCAGCAGCCCCTGACAGGTCACGTTGACCATATCGTAACATTGCGTGAAAAAAAGTACAGGCAATATCTTGTAGCATTCTGCCGCAACAACTGAGTCATCCGTGAAAACTCTTGTGATCGGCCTCATCATGATCAGCAGAAAGATACAGACACTGATTCCTAAAGCGAAAGTGGCCTTCATGCACATGTTTGTCGACTTTTGGGCAAGTTCCAGGTCGCCGGCCCCAATGAATGATCCTATTCTGGTGGAAATGGAGCAACTCAAAGCGAACGGGACTTGAAAGATAAGAGACCCGACAGCTGCACAGATCGACTGGGATGCGAGCGCCGTTTCTCCAAAATATGCGGCGGCCAGCGCCATGATTTCAAACGCGAAATATTCGGCCTCCACGGAAATCAGTGAGAACAGGGCCAGATATATCTGGTCGTACAAGCCGCTGCACATCGCTTTGTAACTGAACCCGCTCCAGCACTTGCTGCCATCAACAAGGACCGCGTAAGCTATTAGTAGCAGCGCCATCAGCCAGAACGACAAAACTACCACCGCTGGTGCGCCGACGTATCCCCAACCAAAAGTGAACACAAATACATAGGTCAAAACCAAACTCAGGGGGGATACTATCAGAAGCACGTATGTGGACGCATGGAATATCTTTTGAGCCTGTAAGTACCGCTTGCCGACCTCGAATATCAACAGACCAGGGATACCGAACGTGACGATCCGCAGATAAGTCTGGGCAAGAGACGCCAGCTCGGGGTCAGGCTGGAGAGCACTCAGCACTTTGCCGCTGTACCAGCACAGAACAACCATCGGAACTAGGAGGATGACGTTGACGGCCAGGTTTTTCTGTACCACCTCGCCAACTGAAGCATAGTTTCCTGCTCCGTAAGCGTGAGGAGCAAACGAGTCCACAGCGGTGACAGCACCCTGGATAACACCCAAATACGTGATGTTCATGTACATGGTGGCCAAACTAGCAGCACCCAGTGCCTGTGCGGAAACACGGCTGACAATCAGCAACGGGCTCACGCTAAGGAAGTATTGCAAAAAGAACGCGACGATAAGCGGCATGCTGTCTTTCCATATCAGTTTGAGCTCGGTGACGTAGTTGAATTTGGCCGCAGGCTGATCCTGCAGGCTGTCGCTTTCTACAGCCCCGTAATCGGGGACTTTGCGTGTAGCCTCCATTAAAAAAGAGTGCAAAAAATATTTTGGCCGAGGAATCATTTTTCACCAAATTCTCTTATCAACCATTTCGAATCTGACAACGGAATCGAGTCGTTCTTTTTTTGCGGACCTCAATTCTTCAAGAGAAGGCGGCATTTTTTCATGTGAGTCATACAGCTGAGTCCGTTGGCCTTTGACATCTGCCAACGTCACGTTTGGATCGCCTTTTACAAAGTCCTGTTTGGTAGGCTTCGCACGAAGTATACGATTAGACCAGCGGAGCAGGCCCAACGATAGAACCAGGCGAACGACTGTGAGCAGGGAAAATATAAGGAAGGACAAAAGCAGCCCTGTAATGCTGGATGACTCGGTGGTCTCGTTGTATATGAACCGTTTCGTCCACGGATACACGCACATCTTGATGAACACTATCGCGAGCGTGAATACAGGCAGTCCGGTTCTCTTGATCAGCATTTCTGGGTACTCGTCCGACGCTGTCAGGTTGGACCGGAAGCTGCTGACATAGTCGCTCGCGAACACTCGGGTATACTTGTTGTAGATTGTAGGCTTTATCCTGTTGAATTTAGTAATGTAGGCGTGCTTTAGCCAGTCCACAAGCAGTTCTGAGCCAATCACAGTAAACATGGGGCCCATCAACAAGCCGATCCAGTTGTTAAGGGTGGTGGAAAACGTCACGTGGCTGTACCAAGAGTTTGGTCTCAGATTATCGAACAGTGCGGTGGCCGACGTGTTTGTGTAAAGTTGATACAGGTTCCGGGACGAGATAATAAATAGCATCACCAACATCTGAAACCTCTCGTTTAGGTCTGCGCACGTAACTTGAAATAGGCCTTCTCTTTCAGATCTCTTGAAAACCGAGCTTTTCAGCTCGGCAAACTGGTTGGACAAAATTAGTGTGAGAAGAGCATTAGAGTAGGAGTTGATGGCCACGTTAAGGGCCATCACCTGATATGCCAAAACGTACGAGTGCAGAGTCAAGTAGCAGACACTGACTGCACTGACCACAAGAAACTTGGAGAGTGTATTTCGCGAGGTGGCGATTGGAATGAAATACACCACTTTGATGATGTCTTGGCCAATTGCACTCAGTAGCTTGTCGGCGATTTCCAGAACACCAACCATGAAGTAAAGCTTCACTGCCGTTCCGGCGCGAATGTTGTGGTACATTTTACTGGAATCCAGATTCCGTAGGAGCACCAGGCTGGACAGGATAAGCATCATCGAAACAAAGTCGTTTTTGGTTCGGTCCGAACGCAGCGTCGAACTATTTCTGTTTGTGAAGCACGATCTGATCAAATGATATGTATGAAGCGTAAACCGCAGGGGCACCACAGTTATCTGTTTGAGGAATACAATCACGCAGTAGACTAGCCCGAAACACATGAAGTTTTCCAGAAATATAGGCAGTTTGACAAAATTCAAAAGCAGCTCTGAATTCACGACCGCGTCCTCTTCATCGGGTGTTTTTGTCTTGTCTGTCTGATCGTCTTTGTATATATTCAACTCCGTGAGCAGCAGTCGCCATAGAGTGAAACTGGACGGTTTATGGAACTCGATTCCGCTTCCCAGCTGTGTTTCGCATGTCTTTTGCTGGTGGTCGTCTGCAGAAGGCGGCTTGGCGCTTGGGGAGCTCCCAAGACGTCTTCTCATGAACAAGAAAATGATCCAAAAAAAATATTACAGGATTTCAGCTAAGAATTCGGGTCGGAGCAGAGAATTGAAGAACACCGTTTGGAAAAGTGGTAAGATCAATTAAACTACATTTGACGCTTCCAGACAGCTTCTGATTGGCCAAGATCTCTCTACGCTCGTGCAAACAACACATAACAAGATTAACTACACTGGCTAAACTTCTTCCCCAACATATTCATGCCCTCAGTGAACACGCTGGACCCGATTTTGGCTCCATACGAGGGTAAAGACCTTCTCATTCCCAAAGAGGCAAATATGCTGACGTACCAGCTCATAGAGAGATTGATGGAGCACTCTTGCGACAAGGCCACCTTGAAATTGCTGGCCAGGTACTTGTCCAAACAAAGCTACGAGGAACTAGTCACGGAAAGAATCATCAACCATTACTGTGGATATCCGCTGTGCGATTTCCGAGATCCAGGCCGGATCAAGGAGATGCAGATCAACAAGCTTGTATCGAAACTCAAGTTGCCTCGATCATACAACCACAAGTACTGCTGCAAGAAACATTACCAGTGCTCGGAATTCTACAAGCAACAGCTTGGCACCGACGCTCTTTTTGCGCGCACGAAGCTCGACCTGCCCCAATTCCACCCAAAGGCTCCCGAGTCCTCGATTATTCTGCTGGACGACATCTTTGATCCCGAGGGCAAGGCGAATCCAGACGATATCATGCTTCTCCTGCGGGAAATGAGTATTAGTGACCCGCATTTAGAAACCGACAACCTGATCGACCAGTTCAACAACATTGTGATCCGTGAAAAGAATATTGAATAACGATTAATGACATGAACTATTATTATTCTATACCCAGTTTAGACAGCCGTGTTGGCGACCTGAACCCGTGTTCCCGCATCAATTTGCCCAGCGACCCGTCCACACAGTCCGTGAAGGGGCCCATTTGCTCCAAAACCATGAACTGGCGCATTCTGGCCAGGTTGTTGCCGCTCTTGAGCCACATCTCGTCGAACTCGGGCTTGAGCTTGTCGAAATAAGCATAGTGCATCTTGTTGTGCCAG
Organism: Ogataea polymorpha; assembly: GCF_001664045.1. Classification (NCBI taxonomy): domain Eukaryota; kingdom Fungi; phylum Ascomycota; class Pichiomycetes; order Pichiales; family Pichiaceae; genus Ogataea; species Ogataea polymorpha. The sequence goes on along the minus strand of NW_017264698.1, from coordinate 744,370 downwards.
AACGTTTTCTCCTCAACCTCCCTTCCGCGGGACGCTAAGTCGCGCTTGTAGCTCTTTATCGGCAGAAACCAGTCCTTTCCATTCTTGCCTGTGACCAAGTTCTCCCACTCCTGTTCTTTTTGCAGCCAAAACAGCCACTCTCTTTCCCAGTTTCTCATCTGGTTGAGCTCATCAATGTACTGCTGGTGGCTATTTCGTTGCAGAAAAATACCCCGGCGCCCCGTCACGTGGATGTTCTTATTCCAAGGAGTGCTAATCACGGACAGTCTGTTCATTGTGCCTGTCACAGACTTCACGCGCGCAGTCGATGATCTTGAGTATTTTTCTGCCAGTCGTCTAACAGCTTTTTCTGCCCGCTCGTACAACATCTTTGATTTCAGCACATTCTCGACGTATTTTGGGTCCAGCTCCGCCTTCCAAGGGAGCGTGTGTGATTTTTGGCGTCTTTCTATGTACAATTTCATCCAACTGGCCAGCTGACGACGCTGTTTTTTCTCTTCTGGATCCATTTTGGGAGCCTCGGCCTCAACGATCTGTTGCAGAACGGCAAGGCTAGACCGAGGGCTCTTGTTGTGTTGTAGTCTGCTGATAATTTCCCGGAAACAAGTCTGGTCGCCATTGCTGAGACCGCGGAGGTTTTCGTTGTATTTGATAGCTTCGTCCAGTGCGCTTTGTATTTGAAAAGCGTTCTCTAGTTTGGCTCTCCCTCGAAACAACTGTTGTAGTTTGGCGATCCATTTGAGTTTAAGTGTATCCTTAAGGTTCTGGCACCGAAGAGTGTTCCTCAGAATTAGCCTGTATAACGAGAACACTGCTTTACGATGCTCTGTGTTGGCAGATATGGGAAGCATCTAAATTTTCAATATTATTTTGTCCCAATTTTAAATACGCACCGAGAGCCTGATAAGGAAGCAGGTGGTAGGAATGATTCCGAAAACAAAAGACCAGGGATCATTCAGCAGATGGGCTCATCGGGACTCTTGTAAACGATTTTGAGTGTACATTTAGTAGCCTCCGTAGATCATCCTGCACCAACAATGTCTGGTTCACAAACCCAAAAGCTCCAACATCAGGCAACATGTCCGAGCGGTTAAGGAGAAAGATTAGAAATCTTTTGCGATTTTCGCGCGCAGGTTCGAGTCCTGCTGTTGTCGATTTTTTTGCATACATCAAATAAGATGGAGTATTTTTTTAGATTACATCCTCTAGCTCATCCGTAGATAATCCACGTTCTCCCTGCATGTTTTCTGGTGCTTGTATGCTAGGAACGAATTCGAGCACGATGTAAACGATTCCCGCCAACAGCACAAGCACCGCTGCCAAAACTCTGAAAACAGATCCGTGGAAATTCAGAATTGCAATTAGCACATATATGAGTCCTCTTCCCAAGAAGGAGAAGAATGACGACGCGTAGGCGTACAGCTGAGGCGGATTCTTGAACTCCAAGTAGCCAACAATGCCTCCAAGGCCCAAAATATACAGACCTTGTAGGAAGTACGCAAAACCGCTAAACAATTCAGTGACACCAGTTATGACCTAAGAAGGTTAGTCGTAGGAACAAACATACTTACCGAAATAGCGGCCACAACCAAATTGACAACCTTGAAGACGGCACCAAAATCAGATCCTGTGTTTTCAAAGTCGATGCCCTCCATTTCAATTAAATTCTTGCTTATCTGTTTATAAAAAAATGGAAGACGTTTAAATTTGTGCCATTTAGAAGAGAAAGGGGTCTAGCTAACTAATAACTATAAATCATAAAGCAACGACAACGTAACCTGAGATGGAAGGCACTTTTATACAGAAAACAGTTAGCAAACTTACTCATCATCTGGTTTTTCAGCAGCTTTCTCAGGAGCTGGCTCGTCTTGGCCAGCCTCAGACATGTCGGAGGTCCACAATGTCAAGTTGTCTCTTAGGAGTTGCATGATTAAAGTCGAGTCTTTGTAGGACTCTTCTGATAGTGTATCCAATTCGGCAATGGCGTCATCGAAAGCTTGCTTGGCCAAATGGCAAGCTCTGTCTGGAGAGTTGAGAATCTCGTAGTAGAAAACGGAAAAGTTCAACGCCAGACCCAATCTGATCGGGTGGGTTGGTGGCAACTCGGTCACAGCAACTTCAGAGGCAGCCTTGTAAGCTTCCAACGAAAGGTCAGCAGCCTCTTTACGCTTCTCTGTGACGGCAAACTCTGCCAAATATCTGTGGTAGTCACCTTTCATCTTATAGTAGAACACTTTAGACTCACCGCTTTGAGCAGTTGGAATTAAGTGTTGAGTCAACACGGTCAGAATGTCCTCACAGATATTTGAAAGTTCCTCTTCGATCTTGGCTCTATATTCTCTTATAAGAGAAACCTGGGTCTCGTTGCCCTTGGCCTCTTCCTTTTGCTCAATCGAAGACACAATTCTCCATGAGGCTCTTCTGGCACCGATCACGTTCTTGTAGGCAACAGACAGCAAATTTCTTTCCTCAACGGATAATTCTTGGCCAGAGGAGGCGACAGCCTTCATGTTCTCGACCATCTCCTCATATCTCTCGGCCTGTTCGGCCAATTTGGCTAAATAAACAGAATCTTCACGGGAAGCTGGCATTGCGAATCTGCAAAAACTGTTAGTATTGGGGGGCTTCAACCTGATGCTTACAAGTCGGTAGCAATTAAAGTAGACAACGGGTATCCCTTTGATTTCCTCACTTGTTTTCACTTTTTTCCACCAAATACGTGTTAATCGGTTGTGAGCACCGCCGCTTAGCAATGAAAAAAAAAACATCTCACCTGAATCGGCAACAACTCTACACCATAACAGTCATTTCGTTATGTTGCGTTTTCCACGACCTGTGATAGGCTCCTCAGCAGGTTTCGTGACCACAAACGATGATCTCAGGACTCTCAACGTATACGTGTTTCTCAAGTGACATGGATTTCGAGTGCCACAAGTCGAAACCCGTACCTGAGCTTTTATTTGTCGTCTTCTGCGAGTGGAATATCTGGATGGCATCATCTCAAACAATTTGACCACCCAGGGCAGATTCTCGTTACTGAAAAGCTTTTCATAACAGTGTCGACGTTTTATTCACTTCTGGATGAGCGATCCCGACCATCTGAATCTGATTTGGGCCGCTGTGATGCTAAGGATAACCGATTGCCACAATATGCTTCCGACTTGCACAAAACGTTTTACCGATACTTACAAATATGACTGAGTATGACTTTATCACCGGATGTTTTGCCACTTTTGACTAACACAAGAGCTGGTATGAAATTGAAGATAGTATATTCAAAATATTATAAAGTAAATAAATCACAAAGGAGCCAGTACAAATTCCGATTTGCAGGCGCCGCCTGGCGAAAAGAGCCGCAGTAAAATTTCCATTCGCGCTGCTCCCCTCCATAAATGAAATGACCCGTTACCCTACCAGGTGCAGAGATGCAAAAAGTTTCCTTCGCACTTTAGCCCTTTTATTGCAAAGAAAAAGGATGTGTCCTTGTTAGCTTATCTATAATCTAATTACTGCTTTTCATTGGCTGACACTCCTTGATTTTCAGTCCAAATCTCTGGTCCTGCGTCAATTGCACAAGATCGTTCACGCTCTGTGCTACAGTTCCAGAAAGCTGGAATTTAGAGTGCACCCAGCTTGGTTTCGAGGTCGAAAGGCCACCACTTAAGCGTATCAGTTCGTTGTTGTCGCCATTCAAAACAACAGTGGACAGTTCACGAGCCACTGGAATTTCCTTTGAGGCCTTTAGCAACGATTTTAGCTTCAAAGAGGTCAAACCCAGCCGGGGCAGCGGCAGCTCCAGGCCCGGCAGAACAGGATTTTCCGCGTCATATCCATTGACACCAGTGGAAGTTGAAGCATTCAAGATAACCTGCAGAGGCACAAATCTGGCCCTCAAGATAGGCTTTGCGACAACAAGGTGTCTGTTAGCGAGCTCTACAAGTCCCAACCGAGCTGGCTTCATTTCCTGCTGAATGGACCTGAGCTGCTGCTCAATGTCTCCCGAAAGGTCAAATGGGAAGCCAGATGTCAAATGCGTGAGTTTGAAGGGGTAGACAGACAACTTGTTGTCGATGGTCGAGAGCAGTTTCCTTGACGTTTTCAGTTTCAACTGGTGTGAGATGGCAACGTCTCGCACAAATATACTGGGTCTAGGTCTGAAGGCTTCATTAGAGTGATTTGCACCAGTCACATTATCAACGGCCTGGAGAGTGATCAAGCCAGGTCCTTCGGTTGCCTGCAAAGGTGCCATCTTGATGTCGACTGTGTAAACTTCGCCAGGAGACACAACAAAGTCGTCAGTTGGAACTGCAGAAGAAGCTGTCACCCTCGCACTCTTGGTCTTGTCGTAAGTCGCGAGCTCCTGACTAGCATTAAACTTTGGCGATTTTTTCAATAGCTTGAGCTCTTGATCAGCTTCAGACCAAACAACACCTTTGAAATCCCTCTCAGCAACAATTCCTTCTGCCTGACCCGCGAGGAACCGCCTTATCCTTCTAACTTTGGACGTTGGCACAACCACGCAGTTGAAACTCTCGGCAATGGAGTCCACGATCTGTCTAATGGTGGATCCTCGGATCAAGCCCGAGCCATCAGCCAAAGACTGAGGAATTTTCTCTGGTGTCAGAGACAATGCAAGTAAAGCGATCACGGTTTCAGATGCAATATAGGAAGCACAGATTGCGTCTGCACTGGAGCCAAGCAGGGGGCCCACAGAAGCTCCTGGAGGGTATATCACAAGTGTGTGCGACAGATTAGAGGTGTATCCATCAATATGACAGCCAAGGTTGATGGTAACAATGTCTCCGGCTTTGAATTTAAAGTTTGTCTCATCGTCAACTTCAGGTGAATACCCAACTACGACATCGTTGACGTCGATAGTGACGGGCTGAGCAATACCTTTTTCCCTAACCTGATTCTTGTATGCGTTATCAAGCGCAACCTTCATGTGCGAGTCTCCAAGCAGACAAAGTTCTGCGATAGAATAGGGTTCATGCTTCCCAAGATGGTACGAGTCGTTGATGAGCCCAGTCAAGTAAGCAAGACAAGTTTGAGTAATTTGGCCTGCCAACCTATATTTATCAAGAACACTTGGGCTCAGCACATTCTTCTTCTCAAGCAGGATGCTCTTGTCTTTGTCAGAAACTGATAATTCCATCGCTAGGGTCTTGGAATTAAATCAAAATTATTTTCAAAAAATTTTTTTTTATTCGCATACACGACTACGACTATCTGATAAGCGAGAACGGGCTAGGGCAGAAACTAGTTCGCCCTCATGAAGCCTGTGTCGGGACAATTTTCTGGGCAAGTGAGAAAACCTTTAGTACTGTTGCTGTCCAGAAATCGTCTATCGTAAGGTTGCAAAATCAGCATTCAGCCACTTTCCATCCAGCCGCACCATTTGTACAATAAGGGCTATCTCAGAAATCTTTCCCCGTCAAAAATATATTTATTCCTTTATGCCGCTTCGACTTGTTCTTCTGGGAGCACCTGGATCGGGCAAAGGCACACTTACATCGAGGTTATTGAAACAAATACCTCATCTCACTTCTATTTCCACGGGCGATCTTTTGCGGACTGAGATCCAGAACTCAACCCCAATAGGAAGACTTGCTGATGCATATATCAAGGAGGGGAAACTGCTTCCCGACGAATTGATGGCAGGAATGGTGGAAACAGAGCTTGTAAGGAGAAACATTATAGACAAGTCGTTTCTGCTAGATGGCTTTCCGCGAACTAGCAGCCAAGCACTGGAACTGGAACGTCGGCTTCAAGATAATCGTATAAATCTGGTTGTTGAATTAGACGTTCCGCCCGATGTAATCGTTGGAAGAATTGCAAATCGGTGGATGCACTCATCGGGAAGAGTTTACAACTTGGAGTATAATCCTCCCAAGGTCCCGTTTAGGGACGATGTTACCGGCGAGCCACTATTTCAGCGGCCAGACGACAATCCGGAGACAGTTCGCAAAAGACTAAAAACCTATTACGAGCAATTGGAGCCGATCAAGCGGTTCTACCAGTCTCGAGGTGTGTACGACAGAGTTGGAGGCGAGACGTCAGATATAATCTTTCCCCATCTCTATAGGCTTATCAAGAGTCGGCTTGAATAACCGATAGATAGGGCTGATTGTCAATGTAGAGTTGTTTGTATTCAGGAGACATAGCTCCCATAGAATATTCTAATCACCAACGGCTCCCTTGCTAGTAACTGAAAAAACAAGTGCAATACTATCCCAAACTCTAAAAAAGTGGAAAAAATAATAAATCTATACATTAAAAAGTGGAACTAATTTATGGTTACTTTTCAAAATGCAAGCCTCCGGCCGACCTGGGATCAATGATCTCAAAAAAAGACGGCGATCTGCTCGGGCTTGCTTGGTCTGCCGTGAAAGAAAAGTTAAATGCGACGTTACGCTGACCTACCCCGATAAATGTTCCAACTGCGTTCACTTCGATATCGACTGTTTACTTCCTGAACCTAAAAAACGAAGCAGTGAAAAGGTGGATAAGTTCAGGTCGGACAGCAAATTTCTCAAGTCGAGCAAGATGCCAGATATACCCAAGTTCATCGGCAAGGACCCGCGGACCGAGCTACCTGAGTTATATGCGCGAAGACTCGACCCGAACAGAATGTTGCAACGGGATATCACGTCGTCTGCTATTGATGAGTACTACGGGCCTTCGACTTTCCTGCACATGGCGTTGAAAGAGTACATGGACGAGAAGAAAAGAACGGAATATCTGCAATTGTTTCACCTGAATAAGGTGGAGTATAATTATTTGGAAGGGCTGGGTTGCTTCCATATTCCGGACGAGCAATTGTTCGAAAGTTACATTGATAGCTATTTCCGGGTGCTGCACCCCCAGCTGCCAGTGATAAATAAGCAGCAGTTTCTGGAAGATTATCTAACGCTGAAAAATCCGCAGAGCTTACTCCTGCTGCAGTCTGTGCTGTTTGCAGGCTCCCGAGTCTATGGCGATCCCAATTGGACAGACGAAGAACGGGCCCACCAGGAGAAATTAAGTATGCTTCTCAACCGCCGTGCCAAAGCGCTTTTTGAGCACCACGTGGAGACAGAGCCAATCCCGTTGCTTCAATCGATGATAGTTTTTGGAAACTACTGGGATTCCCATGTTGGGAACACGAAAAATGGCATTTTCCTCAATACCATCAAGCTGGCAGCGTCGACTGCCTTGTGCATTGGGCTTAATCGAAATTTCGACCAGCGGCCAGAGCTGTCTATCATGGAGAAAAACCTTTACAAGCGAATATGGTGGGCCATTTTCATCAGAGACACTTACAGCTCTTTCACCTTTGCCAGACCGTTTTCCATTGATCTTTCCGAGTGCGAGGTTCCATGGCCGACGAGGGAGACTCTTGTGGACAGCAAAGAAGGCTCTTTTGGCTACGAGTTTGACACAAGCGATCTGGATAAGGATTTTTTCCTGCATAAATTGGCTCTCGCCAAAGTGACGAGAAACATTATGGACAACCAGAATTTAATTTCTAAAATCACGGAAAAAAGCGCCTCCACGTATTCCCTGCTCAAAGAGTGTGACATGCTGCTTTACGAATGGATCCAGAAGCTGCCCGACACGCTGAAACTGGATGTGCGCGACAAAACGAGCCCTCCTAACTTCTACGCCGCTTGTCTCGCACTGGAATACCATACGGTGCTGCTTTTCATCCACCGCAGCAACATTGTGAGCAGCTCGCGTCCAGAAAGAGCCTCAGAGAATCTGGACGCGCTCCCGTCGTGGAGCGTCTCGTTCAAAGCAGCGTATACGGTTATGCTGATTGGTGAGTATTTCACAAAGCACCAGCTTCAGGAGAAGTACAACGGCATGATAATCTACAGTATGTGGAGCGCAGGCACGATGATGGTGTACCACCTGTACAACAAAGACCCGAAGATCTCGGAGATCGCACATCGGTCGATTCTTGCGTGCATTAATGTTCTTGCAGAGACGAAGAAAAAGTGGCCCATGGCCGATTTTGTGATGTTCAGTCTCAAAATGTTTCTGACAGACAAGTCAAGACGGCAGATGCTGATTCGGGGCATACTGAATACCGTGAATAAGGAGGTCAACTTAGAACGGCGGACGCTATACACGAGTGCCATTTTGGATGAGTCATTGCGACGATACGAGCCGGACGAGAGAAGGTACTACGGTACACCGCTCGTCAGCGCAGAGAGAGGCAAGCTTAGAGAGCCGTCGACTGTACCCCATATTACAGAGAGCCCTTCCAGACGGAAACCTGCTTTACTAAATGAGCGCACTCAAGACATGCCTCCAGGAGTTCTGGAGCCGTCTCTCACAGAACTAATAGACGAAAACTGGCTGCCATCGTTCGACATCTCCGGGTTTCCTGATATTACAGGGGCCACGAATCCAGACAATATGGCTATGTCGAACCTCGTGGGCGATCTGTTTGGCGTTTTCGGTGGCAGCGAGTATGGTTTCTAGTAAAAAATTCAGCGAGACGGTGAAAATAACCAACTATTTATAATTACTACGAATTAATCAAGTCGCGGAATTTCTTAAATGAACAAAATATTCCACTAGTGTCTCCATTCATAATCTAAGGTCTTATTTAATACATGCTGTTGTTCCCAAGATTACTCGGCAGATTAGTGATACATCGTGGTGTGTGCCATCCTGCCATTGCTCCGCTCTCGAGCGTGAGAATGCTGAGCCGAACACGGGCCCCCCTCAGTCGTTCGGACATTGTGAGGCCTGTTGTTAGCTTCAGTCCAGTGCAGGTTGCAAGAAGGTTCAGCTCGACCAGCCAGAAACTCGAATCCGAAAAAGAATCGAAAGCGGAGCCCAAGGATGGCACCGATGGTGGACAAAAGAAAAAGTCGTCGTTCAAAGAAATATGGGAATTGCTCAGGCTCACAAAGACAGAAATCCCTACAATGTCAATTGCCATATTGCTCCTCTTTGTTTCGTCCTCTGTTTCAATGGTTTTTCCTATGATAATGGGAAAAGTGATAGACATGGCGAAAGCCGAGGATCAGAAGTCCGCGATTAGCATACTGTCCTATGAAGTGCCTGCTAACCAATTCTACGCCGCGGTGGGGGTTCTTTTTTTCCTGGGAGCGTCTGCGAACTTTGGAAGGATCATTCTTTTGCGCAAAGTCGGTGAGCGGATCATGGCCAGGCTGAGACTTGATATCTTGCGAAAAATATTCTACCAGGATGCTAAGTTTTGGGATTACCACAAGTCGGGTGATCTGATCTCACGTCTGGTTAATGACTCGACCATTGTGGCGCGCTCAGTTACCCAGAATATCAGTGACGGCTTGCGTTCGTCTATCAGCGGGCTTGTTGGAATTGTTATGATGGTGACTATTTCCGTGAAGCTTACAGGCTACATGACGTTGATCTTCCCTGTTCTCATCTTTATGTCGTTAGTGTTTGGAAGAAAAATCAAGGCCTTATCCAAAGATATCCAGAAACAGCTCGGAAACCTCACCAAAGTGTCTGAGGAGCAATTCAACTTCACAAAAACTATCCAGAGCTTTAACAACGAGGAGTACGAGGTGGGCAAGTTCCGCAAGGAGGTCCAGAAACTGTACAACCTGTCTGTCTATGAAGGACGGCTTAATGGCTACTTTTTTGCAGGCAATGGCTTTGTCGGTAACGTTTTCCTCATAGGACTGCTGTCGTTGGGCGTACAGATGGTGCGTCAAGGAGAACTCTCCATTGGAGAGCTTTCGTCGTACATGCTATACACGACATTTAGCGCGTCAAGCGTGTACTCGCTGTCGAACTTCTATTCCGAGCTGATGAAGGGCGTGGGAGCGTCAGAACGTGTGTTTGAGCTCATCAGACTGCAACCGGCCATTGTTCCTTCTGAGGGAAAGAAAATCAACGTGTTGGGGAACATTGAGTTCAGAAACGTCGCCTTTAAGTACCCAACACGGCCGACCCACCAGGTGTTTGGCTCTTTGAACCTCAAAATCAATAAGGGTGACCATGTCTGTCTCGTTGGGCCGAGCGGGTGCGGAAAAAGTACTGTGGCTCAGCTACTTCTGCGCCACTACGAGCCACTCTCCGGTAGCATTCTGATCGACGGCCAACCTCTGACGGACGTCAGTCTGGCTAGTTTCAGAGAACAGACGGGAGTTGTCCAGCAGGAGCCCATGCTCTTTTCTGGCACTCTAAGGGAGAATATCACATACGGAAAGATGGATGCTACCGAGGAGGAGATCCAAAAAGTGTGCGATCTTGCCAACTGCACTAACTTCATCAACAACTTCCCAGACAAACTGGAGACTGTGGTCGGCTCCAGGGGCACTCAGCTTAGCGGAGGACAGAAACAGAGGATAGCACTTGCAAGAACGCTGCTTTTGGGCCATCGCACCGACAAGAAAGTGTCGGTTCCTGAGGCTTACAGTTCGCGTGGAGAGCTGCTTCTTGGGCCAAGCATCTTGATTCTGGACGAGGCCACGTCTGCACTGGATGCCAAGTCGGAGGAGGCCATCAAGCGCACGCTCAAGCTGAGACAGGAGGCTGGTCTGACCACCATCAGCATCGCTCACCGGTTAAGCACCATCAAGACCAGCGACAAAATTGTGGTTTTCAACCATAAGGGTGTGATTGTGGAGTACGACAATTTCGACAAGTTGTATGCGGACCCCAAGAGCGAGCTCAACAGACTGCTTTCCAAGAGCGAGAGCGGCGAAGAGACGGAAGAAAAGGATGAGTGAATAGAATAATAATGTACATATATCAACGCGATTGATGCCACAGAGCAAATGCGTCGCCGTTTTTCAGCAATGCCTGGACGTTTGGCCCTGGCATGTGTTCCGACCTGCCAAAACCCACGTTGGAGTCTTGCACGCCATATTTTAGCATGGCTACCCAGCTTGCGTCGAACAGTTGCAGGAGCTGCTCTGCCGTTGACGTGGACACCAGACCGCTCAAGGACACCCTATAAATTTCCTCCTCGTTGTGTAGCTCCACGGTTTCGCGGTAGGTCGAGACGTTGGCGTCCGTTTTGTCGAACGGCGAGAGCTGCGGGCCGTTGATGGACGCATATGCTAGCCATTCTAGCGTCGTGGACAGCCACTCCTCGTCGTCCAGCGGAACCAGGCTGGGCATGCAAAGACGGCCCAGTCTACTAACAGTGGGCTGGAAAGTAACCTTGCGCACTCCCTCCAGCTGCAAGTCTCCAACCACTGCGAATCGGAGCGGTTTCTGGTATTTTTCCGCAAACCAGAAGAGTCGAAGCGAGTTTCTGTCTTCCGTCGCCAGCTGGCTCAGATCGAGCTGCACCACAAACAGCTGCTGTCTGATGTTTGTATTTCCCTGTGAAAGAGCCGAACGGACGCCCTTGAGTCCAGATTTGTAGAAGGATTCTGCGGTCAGGCGAAGCGTCAGAATGCCTCGTATCAGAGAAACAGTGTCTTCATGCTCAGCATGCTGGGCAACAGAAACCACCTGGATACTTCCAATGTCAATTTGCGACGCCAGTTTCACACAGCTCTGCAGTATTTTGTGCAGCGAGCAGTCTACAATACCGTAGCTGTATTCGAGATCGGCGAGTCTGGCCTCGATGTTCTTGCTCACAAACACGTTTTTCGGCACCAAAAAATCAATCCTGTTGGGGAAGTTCTGTTTCTCGATCTGTCTGGCCACCTCCTCGCCACATTCGGTCCAGGAGCCGGTCCGTACTCTGATTTTAGGTGGTTTTTTCATTGAGAATGAGAGGCAGTGCAACCACAAAAAAAAAAACTACAAAATACATTTAAAAAAAGAGTCAGAGTTCAACTCGCACACCGACATGGGGTACAAGATCGTCAAAGAACAGCCCGAAAACCCATTTTCGAAGCTCGTGAGTGGCCAGACAATTGTAGAGATCCCAGAGTTCGAGCTCGAATCGGGTGACGTGCTGTACAAAGTGCCGGTGGCGTACAAGACATGGGGAAAGCTCAACGACAAAGGAGACAACTGCATGCTTATAGCACACGCCCTGACCGGCTCTGCGGATGTAAAGGACTGGTGGGGACCATTGATAGGACGCGACCGTGCGTTCGACCCTACCAAGTATTTCATCATCTGCCTGAACTCGCTAGGGTCTCCGTATGGATCTGCCTCGCCTGTGACTATGGATCCCGAGTATAACCAGCTGTACGGCCCGGAATTTCCGATCTGCACGGTGCGTGATGATGTGCGTATTCATAAGCTGGTTCTGGACTCTCTGGGAGTGAAACAGATAGCGATGTGTGTGGGTGGATCCATGGGAGGCATGCTCGCTCTGGAATGGTGTTTTGTTGACGAAGGACGGTTTGTGAAAAACCTTGTTGCGCTGGCAACCAGTGCGAGACACTCGGCATGGTGCATCTCGTGGGGAGAGGCCCAGAGACAGTGCATATATTCCGACCCCAAATACGACGACGGCTACTATAGTCTGGAAGACCCTCCTGTGAATGGGCTTGGAGCTGCGCGGATGGCAGCTTTACTCACATACAGGTCGCGAAATTCGTTTGAGAGCAGATTTGGTCGTGGACAGCCAACAGAACAGCAGAAGAATAAGAGCCAACAGAGCACTCCGGGCCCCGACGAGGCTAATGCGATCGAGGACTCTCCTTCGGCAAAGGAAGAGCATTGGCAAATCCACAACCACGGTGCCTCTGTGCACAGGAGATCGTTTGAGTCGAGACACGCTAGTCGCTCAAACTCAATGGACTCATCAGTTTCCTCGGCAGACACAGAAAGCCTAAGCTCTGCCACATCGGCTAGAACCAGACCAAAACGCAGACCGCAACACTACTTCTCAGCACAGAGCTATCTCAGGTACCAAGCACAAAAGTTCCACCATCGATTTGACGCCAACTGCTACATATCCATCACGAGGAAGCTCGACACGCACGACGTCGGCCGCGACCGCCCAGAATTCGACAATGACGCCGCAAAAGCACTGCAGAGCCTGAAGCAGCCGTCCCTGATTATTGGAATCGACTCGGACGCGCTGTTCACGCTCAGTGAGCAGATCTTCATTGCCAAAAACATGCCAAACTCAACGCTCAAGAAAATCAACTCTCCAGAAGGACATGATGCGTTCCTGCTAGAATTCAAGGAAATCAATGACTTGATATTAAATTTCGAAAAAGCCCATATCAAGGAGATTATGGACCACGAGGGCAATAATCCAGATTGGCAGGACGACGACACAGAACACAAGGAAAGCGTTTTCGGTGAGGCTGAGGACGTTGCAAATTGGTGATAGAGTGTATAACAAAGGATATTATTAATTGACAAGTATTTCAAACCAGTAACCACGAGCCTTCAACTTCCTCGTCTTTATCGTCATCAAACTCCTCGTCGCTCTTTACAACAGAAACTGGTTTCACCTTGCTGATTGATAAACTCCGAGCGTACTCCATTTCGTTGTAAATTGTTTCAATGGCAGTTTGAACGCCTGTTTCGGACCGGATTCTCGCTCCCACAAGTTTAGCCTTTTCGATAATCCTTGTGTTGGTGGTCACCTCCTTGAGAGCCCTCGCCAGACTCTTATAGTTCAAATCTTTCAGACTAACACCACATCCAAGGTCTTCGACTCTTCCTGCATAAAACTTCTGGTCTCCAAAAAACGGCTTGATGATTGTCGGCACCCCGAACCGCAACGAAGCTCCTGTCGTTCCAGAGCCTCCGTGATGAACAGCAGCATCGATCTGAGGAAATAGCCAATCATGGGGCACGCTTCCAGCATTATATATTTCAGGTGGAAGCACCACCTCAATTTCGGTCTTCGTTCCCAGACGATCTGACCACCCTTTATTCAGAATGCACCTGACATCGGCCTCAAGAACAGCGTCCACAACCGCTTGGGTGAGTTCTGAAGGCTTGGAAACGACGATGGACCCAAATCCAATGTAAACCACCTTTTTCCCGTCTTTTCTCGCCTGCTCGATGAACTTAGTCAGAACCTCGGGTGGCTGGTACGTCTCGCTTTCATCCAAAAACCAGTAACCGGTAACTTTGACCCACTCAGCAAAATCCACAGAAGGAGGAAAGACGGTTGGCGAAACGTTATAAAGGAAAGGAACGTTATTCTGTTTCATCTCTGCTAGAGACGTTTTAGGCAGCCTTAACGTTTCAACACGCCATTTATTCACCTGATGAGCGGTTCCTCGCCAGTATCCATTTTCGAAAGCCACATGGGTCATATAGTTGTATGCGCCGCCCAGTTTCTGATCGGGAACCATGAAGGCGTGAGGATACGCTCTCGTACGTGTCCACGGCATGGTAAAAGCACGGAAGTAAGGAATTTGCAGCTTCTCAGCAATGTGAATACCACATATTGACGACGGAGACTCGATCAGAATATCTGTGTCCTGACAGGCTTTCCATGATGTGACCAACAGGTCATCGATCCAGCTCCGGAACTTTGACTTGGCCTCCTTTATAAAGTTGTAATTTATGGTTGGATGGGTGACCATCAATGCCATGAGTTCTGATGGATCTCCCGCTATCGATGCAAACCTAATACCATGTTTCTTGATCCAAGGCTCGAACTCGGCATGCGTGACAATACGAACCTGGTGGCCCTCTTTCATCAAGGCCTTTCCCAATGCAATATAAGGCTGAACGTCTCCTCTGGATCCAATCGTCAACAGCGTGAATCTGTAAGATTTCAACGGCCTAACTTTGGTTTTGGTCAATGGATGCTCTTCTATGATGATCGGCACGTCCAGGCCAATTGCATCATGGATTCGATTTTCGAACATCCTCAATCTGGCAGATGCTAAACTTGTATTGGACTCTGCTAAATTGCAACTCTCATCGCTCGAACCTTCGCTCGCATTCGGAGGACTGCTATCGGTGCTTCCTTTCTTGAACATATCCATTTGCTTCAGAAGCATGAACTCACAATCGTCCCGCGCTTGGTCGCTGGCAAACTCGAAAAACAGTTCCTCATGTCCGTGAATGACGACAACCAGCCCAGAGTATCCAAATCGAAAACCTTTCTCCTTATTCACGTTTTCGATATCCGAAAAAGGGAGGATCATTATTGTTCCTGTTCCGGGCAACGTCGAACGGAAACACATCTCATTGGACCCAAGATATATCTTACCGTATGCAGGAATCCCCTTGACCAGATATGCATGGTATGTGGCAATAAGCTTTTCACCATCCGTGAGAGAGAAATGTTTTCTGAACCGCTCTGTAGCTGCTTTACGCTGCTCTGCATCCTTGACAAAGTATGAATCCTCCTCTCCTCGCAAAACTGCGTATTTCTCATCGAAATGAGCCATGGGAGAGGGCGACATCCATCCCTGAGTGATAGCTGTTAGGCCTTGCACTAATGACCTTGTCGACCACGTACGACGACTGTTAGCTCTTGAAACTTTGTCATGACTTTCTTTTTCAGCGTTTGCCAGATTGTCCTGTGGTTGCTTCTCCTCCAACTCTTGGTTATCGTCTGCCGACACAATCTCATCGTCCGATACAGGTTTGGAGCTTTCTGCAGATTCTTGCTCTTGGCTGAAATCGTCCGCAGGCTCGTCCATTCGGATAACGGGGACATTCGACTTACTGGAGGTCTGCACCATTGACGGAGACTTTTTCAGTAGCTCGATCTTGGATTTCAGAAGGTTGTTGTCCACACCCTGCTCGTCCTCGCTTTCCGTGCTCGTTCCCTCTGAGATCTCCATACCCGCATCGTGAATCACTTTCTTGATATCCTCCACGGCCTTTTCTCCTCTTGAAAAGAACATCAGAAAGTAGTCATCTATGGCAAACGTATCTGCACTCTCAATGACCTTGATCCTCAAATTCTTGGTCACCCCGATGACAGAGGTCAGCTCCAGGTCAACCACGTTCTGCAGAGGGATCTTGATCGCCACCTGGTCGCCTTTGTTCCTTGAGGCGAATATGTGCTTCTTGAGACTCGAGACCCAGGATCTAGCTGAAGCCAAATTGTCAGCAAGAAACCAGTGCGTTCTTGACTCTGTTATGATCCGAATCCATACCGGTTTACTTGGATTCTGCTTCGTGCTACTGCTTTGCAGAATTTCTGCGCGCAAAGCAGTTCGGAGATCGATCACCAGTAGCGGAAAATACAGATCTGTCGAATTTGAATACACGCTGAAGGTGTTGTTGCGTAGGACAGCCCATTTGCGGTGCTCTCGAAGAGACGGATACGATTTCGTGGTCAGCGCGCCCGATTTCGAAATGGAGCCCTGTTTCTTGGGTAAAAATGCAAAGAACAAGATGTGGTGCTTGGTGATATAGAGATGGCCCTGCAACAGAACGTCTCCCATCAACCAGCACGGATAATCACTGATGAAGACGTCTGTATCGGAAATGTCAAATGTTCTCTTCAGCTTGTTCGAGAGCGCGATCGCTCTTTTCTGCGCCAGCTGGTCATTTTCGTTCTCAGAGAGCCTCTTCACCACAGAGAACTCGAACCGCGATCTGGCTTTGCGGAGGGTCCGACGCGGTGGCTCTGGCTCTGGCAATGGCGTATTCTCATTAATGGTCAGCTCGGTGGGCGAAGGGTCTGTGGCGTAAAATGTACGGTCATCCTGATCGTCGTCCTCCTGTTCATCGGACGATTCGTCAGCTTGCTGGTCCTCTGACTCGCCCGCGGAAACGTCATCGGGCGATACCTGTTGGTCTTCTCCTTCTAAGTCCTGGAACCCAGCGTAGACGCTGGCTGCAGTGAGGAAACTCACAAACGATTTGGATATGCCTTCTATGGAAGGCTTATCTCTCTCAGGGCTAGCCAGGCGTTGTGGCGGTAGAGAATGCAGTTTCGGCACGGGCACCCTTGATTCGGATTTCGGTCGTGGCTTGTGAGGCGACGTATGTCGCGATATCGATGTGATTAGTCGGTGAGGCGAGAAGGCGAAGTGTCGTTTGGTAAGGCTTTGCGATTGCAAGCCAGAATCCTTGCGAGTCTGCCGCTCTTCGGGCTCCAAAGGCGACAGACTCTGCGACTCTGTCATGCTGTCGCAAGGCTCCTCAGTCGACTCGATGCCAGACATGACTGAGACTGATTAACTTATAATTGAGAGATTCTTGTGTTTCACGCGAAAGCAAGATATTTATTATTTAGGCTGTCAAAACAACTAAATAGGAGAATATTAATTCTACCCTTCTCGGTCGTCCCCGTCCACAGAGCGATAACCGTTTTTTTTCAGCCATTTCGTGCGCAAGCTTTGGCCCAGCTTGTAGCATAGCATAGTGGAGCCAAAGGCCACGACTATGAGGATCCCATTAATAACGCTGGACCATCCGATGCCGATGGCATCGAACAGGGGCAAGGTGACTCCGGACCCAATAGCAGCTCCAATGTTGCGGATAAAATAGTTGGAACCCAGCGCGATCGGCGAGCCTATTTCGGGCAAGCTTCCAATGCAATAAGAGTTTATCGGCGTGTACACAAACGTCTGGGACAGTCCGTTGAGGAACATCATGACGATTGGTAGCACCAGGCCGCCCTTTTTCTCCTGGATGGACCAGCCGTAAATTATGATCGACGAAAACATAAGCAGCATGGCCGGCAAACACGCCTGCAGTCTGTCCTCGCTCACAAGCCGCCCGTGTCTTCTTTTGATTGCGCGTTTCAGCACCCAATCGGCGTATCTGCCGGCAAACTGGGTGGATATGACCATGCCGCAGCCAGGAGCGAGATAGAACAAAGAGCCCTGGATAGGACTTGTGAATCCAAACCGCGGGTCCACAACGTACCTGATTGGAGTGAGCAATGCAAAATAATTGAACGATAGCAAGAGCGTGGTGATGCCCGAGAGAAATAGTGTTGGGATGCGCAATGCAAAGACAACCTTGAACGGATTGACAGCGATGAGCTTGAATTTTTTAGACGTTTGTCGTTTCCAGATGGAGAATTCAGTTTCTGGCGTGGTTTCCTTGAGAAAGACGATGGCCATGACCAACACCAAAGCAGTGATGCCTGTCTGCACCCAGAAAATGATTCTCCAGGATGCGTAGGTGATGATGACTCCCGCAAGGACTGGCGCAAATGCACTGGCTGCCAGGGTGCCTGCCAAGCAGCAACTCAATGCCGTGGACCTTTGGGTGGGCTGGTAAATGTGGCCGGTGATTGATGCGGCCATGTTGATGAACGAGTAAGAGAACAGGCCGGTGAGACTGCGAAACACGAAAAACATAGGCAGGTTCACAGAAACAGCAGTGAGGATCGAGGGTATCAACAGGAGAGTGGCCATGAAAATGAAAATTGGACGGCAGCCATAGAATTCGTACAAGCGGTTGAACAGACATGGCGACATGGCAGTCATGACGTTGAAAACGGTCCCAGACAGGTTAATGGTGGATCCGGTGGTGCTGAATTCGTCAGCAATCATCTGTGTTGCTGGCATGTACGCGGAAGACGAGTACGGCCCAAGCGATGTGGCTATAGCCATAATGGTCATGAATAGCCGTTTCTGGTTCTTGGAAAAGCGGCCATACCTGGCTTCCTCTTCGGGCGACAAGACGTACTCGCCGTCATTTGGAGACTCTGTCGTCTCTGTCGTGGGTTCCTTCTTCGGCATTTTGACTAGAACGATGTGGTCATTTTAAAAAAAGAGCTCAAGATCTGATTTTTTGGCTTCCGACATTGTATTTCCTAAACAGGACAGCCGGTATATTGTTTTAAGGCACGCGAAAAAAACCGAGAGAATAATCCCGCTGATAATTTCAGCTGTCTTGTAGCAAGCGGGCAGCATCTGCCACTTGTAGAATGATTTCCGTCATGGCTCTGCGCTCAGATCTGCAAAACAGAAATCCGATCTGGCCGCTCAGCAATCCAGTAGCCAGCACGAGGCCTCCAAAAAAGAGGAAAAGAATTGATGCCCAGGGAGCAAGGAACGAGACAACGACGATGACGGCCAGAAATGCAATGAAGACAAACGCAGAGACCCAAAAGTGCCAAAGAAGAAGCCGGCTCTGCCACGAATTTCTGGAGGCCAAATATTCTGCCACCAAATCGGTGAGTTCTTGATAGAGTTGCAACCTCTCCGATTTTGGCGGCCGCGATGGAAGCATGTTTGATGTCGCAAGTACTTCGAAGGTTGCCGAATACGCAAAATGGTCCGAGTAGGAGCCAATGCCAGGAATCTTTTCTGTAAATTGCACGGATGCGTCCAGAGCACGGAGCCGAGTGTTATCTATAAGGGCGTAGTCCAGGCGACATGCCTCGTCTGGGCCTCTATCTGCACGCCAGGTGTTGAGTGTCGAGTCGCAAGTGGCTCCCCCAAGTTTGATCTGATCCTCCGGCGACATCTGTCGCAGTTTATCAGAATCAGTGGGGCCGTGGATTTCTTCCCAGCTGTCCGTGAGACCTGCTTCGGACTGCATGATTCTGTAAGGTAACGAGCCCGGGCGCGAGTTGAGATCGCCAACCAGAATAACAGCGTAGCCGGCCTCGCTATATGTCTGAGCAACAGACGCGATATCCCAGGCCTGACAAGCTCTAACACAGGCGTATGCAGAGCTGCCGGTAAGTGCGTAGGGTGCATGCATGTGAGAGTTTAGGAGTGCCACTGGCGAGGCCCCTTCGTAAGGTGGCTCCAGCAACGTCACAGCAACGGACTTCCCAACGTACCAGTCACCTCTGTAAAAGGCTGTGGGTGTTCCATTGACAGGGAAACGGTACAAAAACGTCCGTCTGATTGGCACTTTCGACAAAATTGCTAGACCAGGGCCTGTGAGAATCCCGGAAGAATATCTTCGTGTATACGGATAAACTTCCTGACAAAGATCGACAATGGATTTCCAGTCCTCGTCGGTCCAGATTTCTTGCAGGGCAACGACGTCGTAGTCGGGCTGGCTCCGAAGCTTGCGCGCAAATGCCACAATGCGTTCACGGCGCTGCTTTGAGACGTATTTCAAACCCCATAGGTTGAATGTCAGCAGTTTTATTGAGTCGCCCTGGGCGTGGGTGGGCATGAAGAGAAACTATGATTTTTTTATTTATGGTAAATATTATTATTTTTTTTTTTTACACAAATAATTCCAATTAACTGTATGTCACAACAATATTAATTAAACAACCGGCCAAACAGTATGATGCCGATCGTCAATCAACACGGGCGATGACTGATACAACTCATAATCTCTATCTTGGTTCTCCAACAGAGGAAATCCATGTTATTAATTATCGAGCTCTTGCTTACGTCTTTCAACGTCTGCGAGAATTTTAGAGCTTCTTGCGAGAAGAGCGTACACAGAAATGTTTCCGAGCAGTATGAGCCCCGCCATCAGCGTGTAAGTGCCGCCGAGCTTCATAGATGCGGTCATCTTGGACAAACATGCCATGAAAATGGTAGCCATGCCACAGCGGCCCAAATTATTAAGCGATGCAACAGAGCCGGACTGTCCCGGAAACATATCGATCAGCAGCGTGGGAACAGCGTTCATCGGAAACATGGTCGAGAAAGTGATTAAAAATGTCATGACAAGAATGATGGCCACATTTTCTTTTTTCTGGAAGCACCAGCCAAATACCACTGACGAAGCTGCACAAACTATCGATGGAATAAAAAAATACTGCACCCTTGCCTTGATGATGTTGAGTGGCTTGGAGCTGTCAGATCTCAACTGTTTCTGGCGAGCGTTGTTGTAGGCAAAGTCTAAAACCTTGCCGCTTGTAATGGCTCCGAGAACTGTAGCTGCTCCGGAAGCAAAAAAGCAGAGACCAATTTTCAAAGTCGAATACCCGTAGGACTCAGAAAGCACTGTGGAAAGCGATGCTTGTGACATGGTCCACGTGGCAAAAATCACAGAGCTGGGGATCAAAACCATGGTCACTTGCGGGTATCGCATAATCATAACTGTTCGAAGCGGGTTGTATGAAGGAAGTTCCATGTGCTCCACGGTACTTTTTGATGTATCAGATAGCCTCTTGCCAAAATAAAGCAGAACAGGAGCCCTATGATACCAGTGGTCCGGCTTCACCGACATGTTTCCGACGATGGACCGTTTCGTTTCGGGAAGACAGATAAATGCGATAACCAGGAGCACGCCGTCTATTATGGCACTGAAATAGAAGATGGCTCTCCAGTCCCACCCACTGTCGACCAGAGCACCGAAAAAGGGCGACAAACCCTGGCCCACCAGGAGAAATCCGTTCACTGTTCCGTTGTAGCCACCACGATCCCTTCTGGTGGTAAAATCGCTAACGATGGAGGAGTCGATGCTAATAAGCGGCGAAACAAAGGAGGCCAAAAGACAGCGGAACAAAATGATCATCCAGTATGCGTCCGAGACAGCAAGAGCAATATTTATTGCAAGACCGCCCGCCAAACACACCAGCACCACTGGACGTCTACCGACATAATCAGTTGCAGTAGAGAAAAACACTGGCGATAGCGATTGTAGGACCAAGTACGCCACGACGGTGAGATTGATCTGCTCCTCAGTGACTCGAAACTTTTTCTTCACTTCTGTCAGTGCGACCCAGTAAATAGGCATGCTCATAGCAGATGCCACGCCAATAAGAGAGAGCAGGATTGTCATAAAGAATTTCTCACGTTTGGTGAGGATTGTGTGGGGCACTTCTTGCGGTTCCTGATCGAGCAAGTTATCTGTTTTGGGATCCAAAGTCATTTTCGAGACCGCTGCAGAAATCTTCAACTAGAAACCATGACTTTGGAGTTATAAATACTAAGTGAAAGGAAAAAAAACGTTTGATACATAATGAAAATGCGGACGTAGAAGCTAAACTCCAGAAAATTTCTACGTACTACCTGCGGATATTTTCCGCACTATGTAAGAAATGCTGTAACTTTATTATGTCAATGCTATTGTTGCGGCTGCGCACGGGTATCACTTGGGAGGGTTTCTAGGAGTGTTGATAAGGAATTTGCTTTTCGACTTATCATCCGGTTCCAGAGGCCTGAGCGGCGGAAGCACAGACTCCTGCGGCTTCGACGCCGGAAACTGGTACGATTGCTGATGGTAGGGCGAAGAATAATAATAAGGTGGGGGCTGTTGGCGCGACGGGTACGGCGAGCCTGGTTGTGCAAATCGCGACACACCAGCGACCCCTGGTTGGTGTGGCGGGTACGATGGCACGCCGTAAGCCGGGTCTCTGTAGACGTAGGGCGATGCAAGGGGATTTTGTGCAGGTTGCCGCTTGTCGAGTGATATGCTGCGCGTCTTGGTGGGCGACGACGGCTGACGATGGTGCGTGGGGGCCAGAGGGTCGGAAAATTTGCGCTTGTGGGTGGATGTCGGCGACGACGTGGAGGGCGCAGAGGGCGTGTCTGGGTATGTCTGCGGGTTGACAGACGGCGCCGACGACGCCGCGGTATCTACAGAGGAGCCCTTCGAGGGCATGGGGCCAGCGCCCGGCCCAGACCAGTGGTGGAACTGGAATTGCTGCTGTTGCGGCAGGTTCACTCTCCAAACAGATGTGACCCCACCCGCAGACGACGCGGCAGACGATGCGGTATACGACCGCCGGTGGGAGTACTCTCGCAAGGGCGATTCGTCGGCACGCGGGCCCGGGGTCTGATATCCCTGTGGCGGCAGAGGGTATTTGAGCACCATGTCGATGCGTTCCTTAATTTCCTCCGGAGAAAGGTTGGCATAGAGAAATGGAATTAGTTCTGGAGGGATACCTGTCTGGCGCGCCACGTTGAGTAATTCCATCGCCATCTCCAGATTCCTGGATTTCTGTTGCTCGAACTTGGTGCGCTCTTGTTCGATCTTGAGCTGGATCACCAAATCCAGCTGTTCCTGGGAGTGTGGCCACGATTCCACTTGGAAGCCCAGTAGTTGGGACAACACCTCCTGGGAATGATTCTGAGCAGGCTGCTGTTCGGACTCGGACGTATTGTTGAGCACTCTCCTCAGGGGAGACGCCTGGCGCTGCGTGGGGATGTCCTGGTCTTGCTGCTGCATAGCACAGGATCATAGGCACCAGAGATTTGATATACCGATTTTTTTTCGAATTTTTGATCGACTATTTTTGGCCTCTGTGATTTTCAAAGGGGTAAGATTTTGGCAGTATCTGCGCCCATTTCGCTCAATCCGGTGTCAATCGTTGACTTTTAGGGCCACGGACAACATCGCCTGCACTAGTTTTTCTTTCTTTCGCCCAAACAAGGAAGCTGCCTATTGTCTCAAGACGATCGGTCTTTCCCAAAGGAGTAATCTGATTGCTGTTTGTTGTCCACGACGTAAATGCCCAGAACAATGCCATCTGAAACGGCCCACAAGACACACAGTTGTTTTGCCCGGCCAGCACAGTAGAAACATCGGTCGCTGGAACATGAGCGGGCGATTGTGCTGGCGCTCCAAACGCTAAGCTAGGGTCTGGTGGCGAGAGAGCAAAATGTCACTCCTCGCACCGACCAGACTCCTCGCACCACGCAGGCCAACAATTTGCTCCAAATCTATTTTCACGTGGAAAAAAAATATCCTCGTACAAACATGTCCATCATTGACGGCAGAGCAATCAGCAGCGAGTTGCGTGCGTCCATTGCGGCCGAAATCAAAGAACTCAAGGCACAGGATCCGTCGTTCGCGCCACGGCTCGTGATCATCCAGGTTGGCGACCGTCCTGACTCGTCTACCTACGTCAAGATGAAGCTCAAGTCGTGCCAGGAGGTGGGCATCGACGGGTTCTTGCAAAAACTCCCTGTTGATGTTTCGGAAGCAGATCTCCTGGCCCGCATAAACGAGCTGAACGAGGACCCGTCCGTGCACGGGATATTGGTGCAGCTCCCGCTTCCTGCTCATTTGGACGAGGAACGGATCACCAACGCTGTGAAGCAGGAAAAGGACATAGACGGCTTTTCGGAACTCAATTTGGCAGCCATTTTCAAGAAGAACGCTGCTGCCAAATTCATCCCGTGCACACCAAAGGGGATCATGTACTTGTTGAAGCACGAGCAGGTAGAGATTGCAGGCAAGAACGTTGTGGTTTGCGGCAGATCGGACATTGTCGGAGGGCCGCTCTCGAAGCTGCTGGAAAAGGCAGGCGGAACGGTGACAGTGATCCACTCGAAAACGAGTCCTGAGCAGCTCAAGTTCTACTGCTCGAACGCAGATATTATTGTTAGTGCTGTTGGCCGTGCCAACTTTATCACCGGCGACCTGGTCAAGCAGGGATGTGTCATTATCGACGTGGGGACGAACTACGTTCCGGACGCGACGAAGAAGTCGGGTCAGAGAATGTGTGGAGACGTGGACTTCGCATCGTGCAAAGAAAAGGCCTCGAAAATCACCCCGGTCCCTGGCGGAGTCGGGCCTATGACCGTGGCGATGGTTCTGGATAACCTGTTGGAGAGTGCCAAGCGCAGCAAGAAAGCGTAAGGAGAAAACGGGGAGATTATAGGTACATCTGTATATTATGTTCTGAAATGAGCAGTGGCGTTCTCGTAGAGCGACTGCCATACAAACGCTTCGCTGAGCATCATCTCGACGTCGGCCTCTGTCCAGTCACTAGTTTTGGACGTGTCCTGGAGAAACATAAGCATATCCTGGAAGTCCATTTCCAGCAGCTGCTCGCTGAAACGTCGCAGAAACGCACAGCACACGTAGATATGGAACTGGTTGAATCCTGTTGGATAGCTTGATAGATAAGTGTCCCACATCCGCACAATCAGCTCCATTCGAAGCTCGCGCATCAGCATGCAGTTCATCCATCGGAAAGAGAACTGGATGAAATCGATGCCCTCGTGCTCGAAATGCTCAGCCAGGTACGGCTCGTCTCTTTTCACCAAATCTCGCAGCTCGGACACTTGGCGGATTATTCCCGGCTGCTCGTGGATATAGTTGTCCTGGATGGTGTCCAGCACCTTTGTGAGACACCAGTAAGTGTCAGCTTCAATGCAGTTGACCAGCTCCTGCGGCAGCTGGTTGGTGTTGAACGCCTCCATGTCAACATGGTCGCACAAATACGCAGATAAGAAAATCTGGTAGAATGGCGTGGCCAGGTCGTTGATTCCCTGCACGTAGCCGCTCGCAGGGTGTCTGACCGCCCATAAATACAAGACTTTTTCAAGTGAGCGTTGTGTGGACTCGAATGAGTACAGTTTGATGGTGGGATTGGTCCGCGGGATGTCGATGGAGATCTGATGCCACACCGCCTGGTCCTTCTCCGCTCGGAATAGCTGTGTCATGCTGTTGGTGTATTCTTTACGCTTTCGTCTCAAGACTGACTCTCTTGTGGCGCTGTTGACCGGGAGGTACCCGAGAAGCACCTGCCAAACGAGCGGTCGGAGCGCAGCAGGGACGCCGCTCCATGTCTGCTTGCGGAGCTCAGCCATATCAAACGGCTGGTTTTTCAGCGCCTTGACGATCTTGCTGTATTTCGATTGGTCGCTGGTCCTCTCGAGAATCACAAAGGGGTCTTTCATGATGCGTTCATAGTCCGGGCAGAGAAATTGTGCTGGCTGCGCTTCGGCCTGTTGCTGTGGCTCAGCTGGCGGCTCCGTGGACGCCGTCGGCCGGTCCATCGGAGATTCCTGCAACTTGAGATCCGAGATGTCGGGGTAAAACTGCGGTTTGGGGTCCTGGGGCGAGGGTGTGGTCAGATCGTCGATGTCGTCGTTCCAGTCAGCGTCGTCGTCGATCTTGGCCGACAAATCGTACAGTTTCTTCGCCTTGGCCAGGTTCAGACTCGGGCGCGGAGACTTGGTGGAGCCGCTCGAGTGGACCGAGCGCGAATCCGGAGACGAGTTGCGTTTCTGTGTATCAGACGCACCAAGGTCCAGATGAGAATACGACGCTCCAATCACCTTCTGGCTGTCCACAGTCAGCGGCGAGTTGTCCATCGGCAACTTTCGTAGGCCAGTCAGCGTCCTGAGCAGCGACGGCTGTTGCTGGAGACTCTGGTAGCCCTCGGTGCCAAAGATAAAATCGTTCACCTGGGACATTTCCTGTTATGGTTAGCCGTAGATAGAATCAGAAAAGACTTACGCTTGGCTGCTGGTACCCTTTCTTTCCCATTTTCCAAGGTCCGGGCGTGCGATGGCGGCGAAAACAGTGTCTACTTGGCCAGAGGTTCCAAAGTGCTCTTCTTCCACCTCTCTGTGATTACGCCACATGGAAAAACATAATTTGGAGATGTGGTGTACATCTTGCACCAGCACCCTCACACCTTTATATTTACATAGCCGAGTGCTTGAGGCCCAGCTCCCAGAGTTTGTGCGACTCGCTGATCGCGTAGGTGAGAGTGCGTCTTTTGTAGCCCTCGGGTCCCAGAAACCGCAGAGTGTCGATCACCTCCTCGAGCAAAATGGCTTTTCCGGCCAGAATCGACTCGCCCAGCCCATTATACGCCGTGTTGACGACGTGGAGGTGGAAGTGGTAGTACGACGGCTGGTAGTGCACGAAAATGCGGAGCTGGTCGCCCGCGATTGGGTAGCGGCGCGGGATCTCCGTCCTCAGAGCGTCCCGAATGCGTTCCAGGTACGGGATGTGAGTCTCGTTGAGGTCTCTGATCGACGCGATATCGTCGCGGTAGACGATGCAGCAGAGATACAGCGACTCCAGCGTCGAGCCGTCCCATTTCATGTCGGGAAGAAGCACGAAATCGTCGTTCCTGACGACGACGCGATCGGCCTCGGCCCCCTCATACAGGATGTTGCGGACCCATCTGATTCGGTCTCCACGCATGGTTTCTATATACGGCACCACGACGCTGCGGTACAGCTCTGGGGATTCGTGGACAATGTGCAAGACGGGCTTCTCGAACTTTCGAATGTGGATCTCTGTGGCAGGGTAGATGAGGTTGAGCTTGGCTGCCGGGTCGCGGTCCACAGACTGCCGCAGAGTGGTCATTGCCCAGTGGTAGACGTCATTGGAGGCTATTTCGCGAATTTGCTGGACGGGCAGGTCGGGGAGTCTGGCGGTGTCGAAATGCGACTTTTCGAGCTGCAAGATGGCCTGCTGGCCATCTATGGTGCCCAAAAGTGCAATTGTTTTGAGCTGGGAGTCGGAGCTGAGCAGCCGCTCAAACTGGAACGAAGACACCAAACGGTCCATGGCTGGAAAAACAAGTTGGTAAAAAACAAAGCGTGGCTGAGCAGGGCTAAGTCAAGGGCGTAGATTAGCAAGCAAGCGTTCTAAATAAAGCACCAGCAGTTAATTGCAACAAAAGGTGCCACGGTTCGAGACTGAGATCTGCAAAGGAGTGTATTTTTTATCAGCATCAGGGTTGCGGAAAATACTTTATTTATTCAACTCCTCAGTATGGACAGGCTGTTCGACAAATTCCCGCACTCCGACAAGAAAAGAGAGTACGAGTTTCTGGAAACGCTTGGAGCAGGCTCGTTTGGTACTGTGCGAAAGGCTGTGGTGAAGAAAACAGGCAAGCCCGTGGCCGTCAAGATCATTCTCAAGTCTCGGCTCAAGGGCCATCTGGACGCCGTTCTGCGCGAAATCAAGGTTCTCGAGACCATCCGGCACGACCACATAGTCCGGCTGCTGGACTGGTTCGAAACAAAGCACAATTTCTACATCGTGACCCAGCTGGCGACAGGAGGCGAGTTGTTCGACAGACTCATCAAGAAGACCTCCTTCACCGAGTCCGACGCCTGCAACATCGTTTACCAGCTGCTCACGGCCATTGATTACTTGCACAGCCACGGAATTGTCCACAGAGACATCAAACCGGAAAACGTGCTGTATCTCACGCCGGACGACCAGTCGCCCGTGGTGCTTGCGGACTTTGGTGTCTCGAGACAGCTGGGAGAGGCCGCCACGGAGAAACTCACCGGAGTGGCGGGCTCGTACGGCTACATTGCTCCCGAGATCTATGCATCCGAGGGCTACGGCGAGCTGTACGGGCTGGGAAAAGGCGGCTACACCATGTCCTGCGATATATGGTCTTTGGGCATCGTTACGTTCATTCTGATAGGAGGCTACTCGCCGATCCGGGCCGAGACGCCAGAGGAGTTTCTCGACGAGGTGCGCAGCAACAATTTTGTGATTTTCCACCACAAGTATTGGCAGCATATTTCCGACAACGCAAAAGACTTCATTCTCAAGAGTCTGGACATCGACAACCGTCGCAGGCCTTCCGCGGCCCAGCTGTTGCAACATCCGTGGATTCTCATGCACCTGGCCCAACAGGAGCCCGCAAACGAGGCCAACATCATCGGAAACATCCGCGAGGGCTTCAATGCTCAGGACAAGCTGCGCAAGGCATTCCGACTTGTGCTTATCCGCAACAAGCTCCAGAAATTGCACGAGCTGCGCGAGGCGAGCGACTCGAGTTTCGAGGAAGGCGAGGAGGATTTCATTTTCCATGGCAACTCGACCGATTCGCAGTTAATGGAGAACTTCGACAAAATGAACATCAAGAAACAGCAGCCTGACCCGCAGAAAATCAAGAGCGAGACGCTGCAGGCCACGTTCCACAACATCGTCAAGGCAGCGCAGATCAGCAAGGACGAGATCCGCAAATTCCAGGAGGAACAGGGATAGTGGCTACCTGTGGAGACGCGAGACCTCCGTCTTCAAGATGCGATCGTATTCGGTCATGGCGAGCGAGTTGAGCAGCTGGCCGATTTTTTTAGCCTGCTCCTCGGACTGCGACTCTTTTTCCGATTCATAGCGATGTAGCATGGTTTCTGGGGCTCCCGTCGAGCTCGCCGAGTTTGGCGGCCCTACGCTTTTTTTCACAACAGGCTTTAGTCGACTAATTTGTTTCGAGACGTGGCCAATTTTATTTATCTCCAGCAACTGGTCCTGCTCCGGCGCCTGCACCAGATGTTTGTACCAGAATTTTGAATTTAGACTCTCGAAAACCTGCTCGTCTTTCTCCGACTTGAATATGCTCACGTCCAAAGAGTAGTACTTGTCTGCGTGGTGGCCCAGGTCGCGTTTTGCTGACTTGGGTTGCTGCGTCTCCAGCATCGCAAGATGCTCAGGGTAGTATGTGCGAAACGCTCCGATATCCACAAACCCCTGTTTCCGCGACTTCTCCGGGTCGATCACGACAGCGACGTACGGATCCTGGAATCCCTGGTTCAGTTCCTGTGTCTTGACATCAATTCCAGATAGCCAGCAGCCAAAGCCAGGGTGAGAGTGGTACCAGCCAACAATGTTCTCCGACCGATTGGACTGTTTCTTCTGATGTTCCAGAAATTGTAGCATAAACTCGTACGCCTCGTTGAGCGGGTTCACACGGCTCTCGGTTCCCTGAACGGGAAGAGGATAGCTGTCCAGGACAACGATGTTGCCGTCGAAAATCTTGCCCGTCATCATGCCCATGATCTCGATGGACCCGCCTGAGCGTGCATGGAGACACATCTTCATCAGTGCCAGACTGCTGATGTGCACAGTATGGAAAAAATGGGGGTCGGTCAGCCAGGCTTTAGACTCCAGTGTCTTGTTGTCTGAGCTCTGCTCGTAGAACTTGCGCACCTGGTCTTTGGGTGTCACTCCAAGGCCAATGTTGCTTTCATTGGCCGGTAGCAACTCGCCGGTGTCTGCTTCGGCCAGCTGCGATAGCATGACGCCAACATCCACCCAATGTGCCATAAAAATTAAACTAGTTTTTATTAAATAAATTTAATCGAAATCAGAAACATTAAATTATTTATTAAATCTATAAAGCGAGGGTCTGCAGCTTCTCCCGAAGCAGCCCAACCAATTTTTCGTTTTTAAGGATTTCATCGACTTGGCGCTCTATATCCTGGTCTGCAGGAAACCTCTCGTCCATTATGACGGTGTCGAGATCCTCCGATGCTGTATCAGAGCACATCTTGGAGAACTCATAGGACTCGGGCTCGACGCCATCCGTGCCGGGATGACCGTGCGGCCCTCTGCGGCGCATGCCATCCTCTTCCTCCTCCGACGAACTGGAGTACTCAGACGAGCTAATTGATGAGTCTGGCGAAACAGTTTTCTTGAAGATCGGTCTGAAATTGCTCCCGATAGAGATTGAGACCCGTTTCCGCTTCTTCTTCATGAGTTCAATCTCATCCACTTCGTAGAAATCGTCAGTCATCTCGTCGTACTGCCATATCTTGAGGTCCAGCCCATATGGCTTGGGCTCTATGCAGTAAATATAGCCGTGCTGGACGTCCAGCTCCGTCAGCATCTCCTTGTTCAGGTTCATAAAATAGCAAAGTAATACCCTCGTAATCACTCTGTGCGAAATGATCAAAACGTTGTCACGGAGGCGTTCCAGCTCCACTATCATCGGCCGCAGTCTGGATATCACATCTAAGTACGACTCTCCTCCAAGCCCTGGATATCTATATGTCAGTTTCTCCGCCATCTGCGACCTGTACTCATCCGCGTATTTGGTCCTGAACTCCTCTTCGGTAATGGAGTCCAGCGAGCCGCAGCCTAGATCGTTCAGCATGCGGAAGGACTTGAAATGGAAATCGCCTCCGTCCTTTTCCTGTGGGAAGTATGAGGCTGTTTGCAACGTGCGCTTGAGATTGGACGTCCATATATTGAATTCTTGCTCCAGTTGCGGTTTGGTGTGGAATGAAAACTCGTCGTTGACATATTCTTTATTAAGGTGACGAAGCTTAAACTCCTGTCTCTTTTTGCAAATGAACTTTGGCAATGCTCTAGCAAACTGCTCGCCTCTTTTGGTTAGCTTGGAATCGCCTCCCTTTCTATTCTCCAAGTTAAACTCGGACTCGCCGTTGACGGTCAGCCAAATCTGCCGGTCAGACAGATTGAAGTTCAAAAGAAAGAAAACGCACTGCGACGAAAGATATCCGCTGATGTTGTACGAGACAACCTTCTTCCCCGCGTTCATGATCTTGACATACTGGATGTCGTACTTTTCGTTTTCCAGCTCTTCCTCCTCGTCGATGGTTTCGTAGACGGCCTGGTAGTTCTTGAGTCTATTGCGAAAATCGTTCAAGGCCAGGTCTCTGTCCATGTCTTTGTAATCTGGTCCGCTCAACTTCAGACGGATGTTCTTCTCGATCAACTCCTGG
Organism: Ogataea polymorpha; assembly: GCF_001664045.1. Classification (NCBI taxonomy): domain Eukaryota; kingdom Fungi; phylum Ascomycota; class Pichiomycetes; order Pichiales; family Pichiaceae; genus Ogataea; species Ogataea polymorpha. The sequence goes on along the minus strand of NW_017264698.1, from coordinate 713,468 downwards.
TCCGTGCAGATGCTTTCTAGAAATAGGATTTTCACGGCGCCCTCGGTGCGTTTGGTGATCGTCTCGATAATCCACGATCTGCGGGCTTTGGTTGTATTTGTAGCGTCAAAAATGCCAACGTTGCCCTGTTCAACCAGCAGAAACTGGATCAGGTCGTCGAGCGTCTCGCGTGCCCACTGTTCTCGCTGGTGGAAGGAGTCTTTGTTGGAGTGATCGAAAAAATTGGCGTCGTGGCTGGTCCTGTCGAGCGTCGGGCCCTGGACGGGGTACCCGCTGGGCTTGGCATTTTTCTGGCGCCGCGTGTTGCCCACGTTGAAGATTTTTGTGTTGTATTGCATCCAGTTGAGATATCGCTGAAGCTTTTTAGTGATGTACGATTTGCCTGTGGCTGGAAGCCCCACGCAGATGATAGCCAGCTTCAGAGCCTCGCTGCCCGTATCGCCCTTCGACGGCAGCAAATTCAGCTGATTCTGCTCCGAACCGTTGCTATTCACCAGGTGCAAATTCATGGTCTGGCCAGGAATAGAGATGGCGGACGTCAACGCGGACGAGGACGAGGCTCTCGACATGATCATCGGCGAGTTGAACTTGGACGATGCGAGCGAGCTTGCCACGGTGGCAGCCCCGAAGCTTGTGTCGCCGGGGTCCATCATTTGTTTTGGCGGCAAATAAACAGGTCCAACAAGGTCGTTAAACTTTTTCTTTTCGTGGCCCCTCTTATCTTGCCCCTAAATTTTTTTTTCCCAGTGATACTCCGACAGGGTCACGGATTTGTGGCAAGCAAGCAGAATATGAGATTTTGCAGATTTTGTTGCAACGTTGCGGGGCCGATGGTCGCCGGGCGAGGTGAGATAACGCACGAACCAGATCTTGCGATCAGACTGGCGACCGTTGGGGGTTTTTAATGGCCAGCCAGAGGGACTTGCTCCATTTCTCCGTGATGACTCAAAGCCAAAAGAAAGAGCTAGTCTCGAACGGAGAAACGGTGGCCATGCTGGTGATCGCGCACACCTTGCACCAGGCAGCGGAGCACTGCCAAACTCCGGATGCGTTGCTTATGTCATGTGACGATGAAAAACTCACTCGCCAGCTGAAATATTTCTTCCAATAAATAATGCTGATGCTGCAAAGAGTGTCGAAAGCGCGCGTGGCTGGGCCTGCCGGCGCGCTGCTGCGGTGGTCGTCCACCGTGCGTTTGACAGCAGAGTCGTATCCGCAGGTAAAGCGGCAGGACTTCGGCCAGATCACGCCGCAGGCAGTCGACTTCTTCAAGTCTGTGGTGGGCGACTCTGCCGTCGTGACGGACCCGGACGACCTTCTGTTCTACAACGAGGACCAGATGCGCAAGTACCGCGGACAGTCGTCGCTGTGTGTGAAGCCCAAGACCACGCAGCAGGTGTCAGAGATCGTGAAGTACTGTCATGAGCACAAGCTGGCGCTGGTGCCCCAGGGCGGCAACACGGGGCTTGTGGGCGGGTCGGTGCCCGTTTTCGACGAGATCGTGCTGTCGCTGAGCGGGATGAACAAGATCCGCTCATTCGACCACACGTCGGGTATTCTGAAAGCGGACGCAGGCTTAATTTTGGAAAATGCCGACAACTTTCTCGCGGAGAAGGGCTACATCTTCCCGCTCGACCTGGGTGCCAAGGGCTCGTGCCACATTGGCGGCAACGTTGCGGCCAACGCGGGCGGCCTGCGGCTGCTGCGATACGGCTCGTTGCACGGCTCTGTGCTGGGTCTGGAGGTGGTGCTACCGGACGGCACCATCTACGACAGTATGAACGCCCTGCGGAAGGACAACACGGGATACGACCTGAAACAGTTGTTTATTGGGTCGGAGGGCACGCTCGGTGTCATCACCGGCGTCTCGATCCTGTGTCCGGCTCGGCCCAAGGCCGTCAACATTGCATTTCTCGGACTCGAGTCGTACGAGGCTGTGCAGAACACGTTCAAAAGAGCCAGGTCGGAGCTGTGCGAGATTCTGTCCGCGTTTGAGTTCATGGACAGACAGTCGCAGTGGCAGGCCAAGCGGTTCCTCAAGACCCTGCATCCGCTTGCGCAGGATGACCCGGACGTCGACGTGCCCGAGTATCCGTTCTATGTGCTGATCGAGACGTCTGGCTCGTGCAAAGAGCACGACGACGCCAAGCTGGATATGTTTTTGGAGTCGGTGATGGAGGACGGCACGGTCGCAGACGGCGTGGTGTCGCAGGACGAGTCGCAGCTCAAGACTCTCTGGACCTGGAGAGAAGGTATCAGTGAGGCTTCCAACATGGACGGCGGGGTGTACAAGTACGACGTGTCGCTGCCTCTGCCGGTGATGTACGACCTGATTGAGGTTCTGCGGGCGAGACTGGACGAGCACGGGCTGCGCTCGATCAGCGACGCGTCGAAGCCCGTCGTCGACGTTGTCGGCTACGGCCACATTGGCGACGGCAACGTGCACGTGAACGTTGTTGTGAGAGAGTACAATAAAACGGTGGAGAAATGTCTGGAGCCGTACGTCTACCAGTGGATCAGCGACCACCATGGGTCGATTTCGGCGGAGCACGGCCTGGGCTTCCAGAAGAAAAACTACATCGGCTACTCCAAGTCGGAGGTGGAAATTGCGTTGATGAAAGATATCAAAAGCAAGTTTGATCCGCAGGGAATCATGAACCCATACAAGTACTTATAGAAACAGAACGGTTGAGCCTAATTCTTATCGTCGTCGGGATTCGCAACTTTGAGCACTTTCTTGTAGTAGTCGGCCGCGTCGGCGAGCGAGCCGTCGCTCAGGCGTCTGCGGCCAAGCATTATTCGCCCAGACCCAGACCCGTTGTCGGAGGAGTAGAGGTCGTCTTCGGCAGAGGCAAACGGATCACGGTTTGACTTGAGCGCCTCCTCGTACGCGAGGTCGTCCACAGCCATGTCGTCGCCGCTGTCGCGGCGTCTTCTGAAAATCAAGAAGAAGATTCCGCCGATCAGGATCGACGCCCCGACAGCGCCGCCCACCGCTCCTCCGATGATGGCTCCCTTGTTGGACGATTTGGAGTCCGAGCGCGAGCTCGAGTCTGCGGATGCGGATGCAGACGACAAGCTTGTTGATTGCGTGATATACACCACCGTGGTCTGTTTCGAGCCCTCCTTGCTCACCGTCGACGTGAGCACCGTGGCGGTCACGGTTGGAGACGTGGACGAGCTCGAGCTTTGGGAGCTGGTTGTGGGTGTCTCTGTGGGTGTCTGTGTAGAAGATGTCGACTCCTGTGTGGAGCTGGAGGAGCTGGATGTTTGTGTTGTTTGTGCGGTGCTCAACGAGGACGACGACGGGATTGACGACGACGAGGATGGGGACAGCGTGCTGGACGACACGCTGGACCAGCCGGTGCTCGAAGACACACCCGAGCTCGACCAGTTGTCGTACGCGTCGTTGTCGCTCAGCCCGTACACCGTGTAGGCGTCGCTTCCTCCGCACTTCTCAGATGGATACCCATCACAAGAGGTGTCACAGCTGTTCGAAGAGTCGGACGACGACGGCTCGTCATCGCCGCAATAGCACTCATTTCCGTTTGTCAGGGCGATGTATTTGTAGGAGGAGCACTCTGACGAGCAATGGAAGCTGGACTGCCAGGCGTAGGTGCCCTTGGACACATAAGAGGAAGGGATGTCGGAAAAGCAACCGATGCTGGACAAGGCCGACGTCGCGGGTATCAAAGCGAGAATGAATAGATTTATTTTCATGGTGTAACAAGAGTCCAGGGTCGCGCTTGCGCGATAGATCAAAAACGAAAGAATCCGGCGATGTGTTTAGGGTGAAGAATCTTGTTTTAGAAAAGTTTTTAAAGGAGTGAAAAAGGAATGGGGGGTTGGCGCGCGACCGCGTCGGGTGCCGTCGATCGACGGTCAGGAGAAAAAAAAAACACTCAAAAAAAGCCAATTTATTTTATTCTTTCTGTTGATGCATACCACCGTCCCGCCTCTCGAAAAGGCCATATACGATGAGTTGACGGCCATCCGGCAACGTCTGTCGCTGATCAAGCGCGACCACAAGACATACATGAATTCCAAGAGCATAGGAGAAATATATGACCAGGTTCTGAGCAAAGTCAAAGAGCTGCGGGCAATTCGGCCCACAGAAGGGGCCGCCGAAGGCGAGTACCCCAATAAGGTGGACATTCTGGTGGACGAGATTTTTCAATTGCTGAGCCTGTGCTTTGTCACGTGCGGATTGAAGAACACGGCGCCTGCTACGTACGCCTCGCTGTCCACTGTGCAACGGTTACTTGAGCACCTGAACGAAAACGAGATTTTCACGCACCAGGACCTGGACCCGATCAGAGACCGGCTGGACGAGATTGCCAAGATTATCAACTCGGACGAAACTACGTCTTCGGAAGAGCTGAGTCTGCTCAAGAGCAAGTTGGAGCAGTCGTATAGGGAGTATCGAGTTCTGGAGGACAAAATCAACAAGCTGCCCAAAAACGTGCAGAAAATCATGGACAGACTGATCACGCTCAAGTACCGCATACTGGAGGTGATCACGAGCGACGAGGCTGCCAACAGAGATGACCTCAAGGTGTTTTCCAATCAGCTGGAACAGATCCAGCTCGCATGCGAGCTCGAGTTCTCCAAAGAGGATCATCCCAGGGGCGAGGGTGTGCTGAAGGGGCTCATTGATGACTGTCACTATCTCATCCAGGACATGAAGATCGGCGAGGACATGGTGAGTCCAGAGCTCGCAGACATTTATAACCAGCTGGAAAAACTCAAGTCGACGCTCGAAAACCTGCTGGTCACCAGAAGATGGGTCCTCCGAACAACAGACATCTTCAATTACCAGCGAACGCTCAACCAGATCGACAAGCTGCGTGTGGACGGCTACTTTGGCAAGAAAGAGCTGCGCGGCCAGGCGGTGCTGCTGTACCTACTGAGACGGTGCTATGCCATAATATACAAGCTTCTGGAGAGCTCTGAGCCCGTCAGCGAGAGCCTGCAGCCGCTGCACAACCAGCTGACGACGGTGCGGCGGTGTCTGCTGGACTTGAAGCGGATGGGAGGGATTTCGTCGATCCGCGAGCTGTATCCGTACCAGATGAAGCTGGCGTCCGTTGACAACATGCGGGAGGACGGGAAGTTTATGATTGACGGGCAAATACCTGAGGGCCAGGGGACGTTGAACGCGCTGCTGGCGGAATGTTTCGACATAGTGCACGAGCTCAAGATCGAGTTTTACGAGAAAGACGAGACCGAGAGAAAGGACGACGAGACGAAATTCCAGGCCAACGTGATAGGCACCAAGGCACAGGAGACGAATTACGACTACAACATCATGGAACCAGATTCCAATGAGGAGGACAATTTGGCAGTATTCAATGAGAGTATAGGCGAAAGCGAGACGGACGGCGATTTATAACGAGATGTGTGAATAAATAAAATAAATAAATATTTAGAGTATTTGGCTTCCCCTCACCAGCCTAGAATTTGTGAATGAGGATCGGCCGGTCCTCTCCGTCGGCCAGTCCGAGCGTCTTTGGCGTCAGAAAGTCCCGTCTCTTCAGGTATGGCGCCCCGACCTCGTCTCTGTCCAGGTCCTCGCGCTCGTTGAGGTGTTTCTCCACAATGAACATCTTGTACGTCTCCAGACGGTGTTTGCGACACTCGATGTAGTCCTGGCGAAGCGGCAAGCACTCTGTTCTGTCGGCCGTGGTGGAGCTGGTCATGCACTCCAGCGCACTCTGGAAAAGACCAAAACACTTGTTTGGCCCGCCGTGTCTTGACACTTGCTGAAGAGGAGCCATGGGAATAAATGTATGAAAAAATAAAAAATATTTTAATTATTTTTTAATGTTTTCTGGGGAAGCACAAAGAGTCGCGAGACTGGACGGGTTTGAAGTCCCAACGCTACTAAATGTGTCCCTGACACCAGAACAGCTTGAGGCGGTGCAGGTTATGGTGCGGATCGAGGAAATCAACCGGATGATCCAGACAGATTCGTTTGTTCCTCCCACAAGAACAAGGTCGCCGTCTCCGCCACCGGTGTACGATGCGAGCGGGAAAAGAACCAACACACGTGAACAGCGCTACAAAAGACGGTTCGAGACCGAAAGAGGCCGCTTGATAGAAAACGCGCTGCGAAACATCCCTGACTACCGTCCTCCTCCCGACTATCGCAGACAGACCAAGACAAGTGACAAATTGTACATCCCGGCGCGTGAGCACCCCGAAATAAACTTTATTGGGCTGCTGATGGGGCCCAGAGGCCACACATTGAAGAGTATCCAGGAGAAAAGCGGCGCGAAGATCGGGATCAGAGGCAAAGGGTCTGTGAAAGAAGGTAAAAACACGGCCCTGATACGACCGGACCAAAACAATCTAGACGACGATTTGCACTGCCTCATCACGGCCGACTCGGAGGAGAAGATCCAGAAGGCCATGAAGCTATGCGGTGAGATCATCCAGGGCGCGATCAGCGCTCCCGAGGGCCAGAACGAGCACAAACGGGACCAGCTCAAGCAGCTGGCCATTCTGAACGGAACCCTGCGGGCTTCGGACGAGAAGCTGTGTCTGAACTGCGGTGAGAAGGGCCACAAGAGGTACGAGTGTCCAAATCTTGGGAAACAGAGCTTTGCGCAGTCGTTGGTGTGTTCGCGCTGCGGCAACATTGGTCATCTGGCACGCGACTGTAAGGCGGACTTGGAGGAGACCGCAAGACACGGCAGAGATCTTGAGATGATGATGCGCGATTTAGAAGGAGAGACCAACGGGTACGCACACTCAGAGGCTACACAGATCGAGTGGTCCAATGCTGCGCCTGAGGCTGTCCCCACGGCTGATGTCACAGCTGTTTCGTCTTCTGCGCCAGCCATTGCCGCTCCGCCCGGGATGAAGCTGGGCACCACGCCGATATTTGCGCCGCCGCCGCCAAAGATGAGTCCGCCGCCTAAAATGGCGCCTCCACCCATGCCCAAACACCTCAAGCTACCGATTACGAAGAAATCCGATACGGACTGATACGTTTCCACGGGAACTCCGACACTGGTTGAGTCATGCTTCATAATCATTAAGGTATCTATGTTACACATAAGCGCACTCCAAATGTTTCTTCGAGCAGCTCAGACAGTCGGACGACGGCTTGTCTTCGAGCTTGATACATTTGATTTTCTTGAACCTGCAAGTGTTACAGGAAGTCTTTTTGGGGTGCTTGCCGTACGATCCCATCACGATCGGTAGCGACACTTCGTCTTTGGGCTCGTCCTTTTCGGGCGTCTGGTGCATGCGTTCGGACTTGTTGAATTTTATAATGTCGTTTCTGGTGAACCCTTTGGAGAAACAGCACGCGAGCTTTTTCGAGCTGCACGCGGAGCACGGTTTGAATTTGAGGTACCTGAACCGGCTCAGCTTGGTGTGGAAGCGCTGGTTCTGATACTGCGACGTATCGATCTCGAAATATTGGTACCTGTGCTCGTCTTCGTACAGGAACTTGCAGCTGGCAATTTCCGAACCGGTACCGGTAGAGGCCGCTGAGGACTTGTTTTTCGGCAGCTCCGCGAGCACAAAGATTTCGGAGTCGCACTTGATTTTGCGCGCGCGGCAGCAGTCACACGAAGGGCCGGACCGTTGCCTTTTGGACGCTGTGGAAGGCGATGCCAGCTTGATGGAGGTGAGCTCGGGCGTGGGTCTCTGCTGAGGCGTTGTTTGAATGACCAGATTGGAAATCTCCAGTTTGGGCGAGATATGCGTCGTTTTCGGAGCTAAGACATAATTAGGTGTTGCGGAGGGATTTTCGCTGTGGACGCTATGCATTGCTGCTGTCTGGAGAAGGAGGTCGAACTTGGAGTATGGCTTTGGCGGGTTTTTAGGCGCCAGCACTTTTGGTGCCTGTGGCTCGGGCTTTGGCAGGGAGAGTTTGGGCAGCGTGGGAAGGCTGATGCGAGGCACGCTGGGCAGCGGCGCATTGTACGTGGGGATGTTATCGTTGAGCGATAGCGAGTAGTTGGAAAGGTCCGTGATGGGGACTCTGGACTTGACGTAGTTTTGAATAGACATGGGCTTTGAGATTTGGAGGGAAAATATGTCCGATTTATAGCACGATGCAATAACCTCTTGGGTAGTCTCCGCGGAAAATGCACCCTTAATGCTGGAGGGACATATCATGGGGTGCTTGACTGTGAGGGGGGAACTCCGATGTCCGTAAGTCCGGACGGTGTATAAGTTTCCGGTTCGGGAAGAAGACGCCCCGCGGGTGAGCCACTGGGGGCATGATGGGGTACCTGGACGCGACGAACACGGCTCAGCCTGTAATCACATGTCGGGCCAGATGCGCACATGACCCTGATTTGGTGAGAGTCCGATGCGTTTGATTGGCCCCATGCGCACCGCGCGCTGCTCCGTAACGCGGGCTGTTAAAAGGGAATCATCACGCGGACATTTGAACCCGGGTTTCTACGGGGCCAACCCGTGGAAACGGGGTGCAGAAATTTCAGCTCGGAGCCCAGTCCGACGGAGTGCACGTCTCCATAGGTGTGCGTACCCACACCGAACCAACACCGCTGGAGTGCGTTACCTCCACAGAGGCTGAAAACCAGACTCAGAAGTCGCTTTCCGTGGAATACTACCCTCAGGGTTACTGCATGTATCGCACACCCCCAGTCCAGAATCGCACCACTTGCTTGGTGATTCATGAGTCATGTGCACCGAGACATCTCAAAATGACGTACTGTCCACCACGGTCTCGCGATACTTTGTTCCTTCTCCCCGCGATTTAGTGGCGCCGGAGTAGATTGCGAAATGTAGCCGTTTTTTGCCAAAATCGGAATCTCACAGATTTGAACAATAGCTTACTGCATATAGCATCTATCTACCTATGGGCCTCGAACAGCCTACGCTGTTGCTCCTGCTGTTTTGCCAGCTTCTTCCTGGCGCTCTTTGTCACCTCTTCCCCGCTCACTAGTTTCACAGGCAGTCCGTTCTCGTCCCATTCGGAGTACATTTTTTTGTACTCCTCCGTCTTGAACATCTCTGCAGGGTCGATCTTCGCCTTGGCCAGCATCTCCCTCTCCTTCTCCTCCTTCAGCCGCAGCTGCTCCAACCGCCGTCTCTCCTTCTCCAGCCGCTGTTGCTCTTTCTCCTCCTGCTGTCTCAGCAGCTCCTGTTTTTCGCTCTCGTTCAAAAACTTGATCAGGGCCCCCTGACCCGCACGATCGTCCAGAGAAACATTCAGCTGGAGCAACTCCTTGTCTCTGAGCGTGTCTGTGGCGTCCAAAAACACTTTGTAGTCTGCCTTCGCGATCGCCGAGCTGCGCACCAGGTCCCGGAAATTCGACAACACCTTTAGGTATGGCAGCAGCGCCTCCTCCAAGTTGCCCGAGCCGGTCTCGCCCCGCTCGTCCTCCCAGCCAAGGCCGTCCTTCCTGGTGTCGAAACCGAGCACACGCAGGATCCTCGTGATGTAAAGAGCACTCTGGACGAGTGGCTCGACGCGCAGGTCTGCGCCCACAGCGCCGATGTAGGTGTTGGCACTGTTGACCAGCTCCAGCAGAGCGCGCAGCGCCTGCGGCGTGGAAAGGTTGTCGCAGAACGCGCCGTGCACGTTCTTTTTGCACTGCGCGAGTTCTGCAAGCAGCCGCTTCTCCAGCTCCCCGTACTTCTTCGACATCACCTCTCCCGCGCGCAGACGGTGGTCGGTGTCCGCCTTGATTGCACGCACGTTCTTAAAGAACTTGCTGAGCGACGACTCCGTCGACCGCACCTCATTCAACAAACTCTCCTTGAAGTCTAGCGCATTGTTCCACTGCACCAGCGCAAAACACAGCCGCAGCTGCCGCGCAGAGTACCGGGCAAGCGCCTCCTCGATGGTGATGAAGTTTTTCAGCGACTTGGACATTTTCTGGCCCTCAATGTGCAGATGTCCCGTGTGCAGGAAGTAGTTGACCCATTGCTTGCAGTCGTAGTGGGCCTCGCTCTGCGCCAGCTCGTTGTCGTGGTGCGGGAACGCAAGGTCGATGCCGCCCGAGTGGATGTCGAGCTTGTCACCAACGAAGTCGGCCGCCATGACCGAGCACTCGATGTGCCAACCGGGACGGCCAGGTCCCCATGGCGATGGCCAGGACGGCTCGCCCGCCTTGGATGCCTTCCACAACGCAAAGTCGGACGCGTTCAGCTTGCCTTGCGCCGCCGACAGCGACCCTTCGCCGTCCTCGAGCAGCTCCAGGTTGCCCTTCGACCACGGCTGCAGCTTGGCATACTCATGCGCCGGGTCCTTGTCGAACTTGGCCACGTTGAAATATACCGACCCGTCGCTCGTGGCGTACGCATAGCCCTTGTCAATGATCTGCTGCACAAACGCCACGATCTCGGGCACGTACTCCGACACGCGCGTGACGATCGTCGGCGGTAGCACGTTCAGCGCAGCCATGTCCTCGTCGTACTTGTGCTCCCAGAACGACGAGCACGCCTTGAAGATCTCCGGGTCTGTAACCGTGTGACCGAGCTCCTTGTCGAGCTCGGGCACGATCACGTCTTTGGTTTGCTCCAAAAACCGCGTCAGGTCGGTCTCGCCGGCAATCGCCTCGCTCGCCGCCACACACGCCTTCACATGCATAGGCAGCTTGGGTTTCTGTAGACCGAGCGCTGCCAGGTCGAGCGAGCGCGCCCACTCGTCGAAGGGCACGGTGCCTTCGTACTCGGGCAAGTTTTTCGCCAGATACGCCGCCAGCGCGCGTTGCGCCGTCTCGCGCAACTGGGAGTCCACAGCACTGTGCTTGCGGGCAAACTCGCCAAACAGATGCTCCTGTCTGGCCTTGATGATGATCTTGTCGTCGATGTCGGTCACATTCTGCACAAACTTGACGTTGTACCCAAAATAGTCCTGCAATATGCGGCGATTAATGTCAATTGTCACGTAGTTCCGCGCGTGGCCCATGTGCGACGAGTTGTACACAGTCGGCCCGCAGCTGTACCAGGTGACTTCATCGTTGGAGCTGGGCACAAACGGCACCTTCGACCGCGTGAGCGTATTGTAGAGCACCAGCGGCACGTCCGGTAATTTTTCTGGCTGCACCCACGTCGTCATGAACAGTTTGGACAAGGCTAAAGAAGAATGTGTGTGAAGCTTTGTTCTTGCCGCAGAAAATGCCCAAATTTTCATGGTTTTTTTTTTTTCCACACCCGCTTATGTAAGTACCTCTCCCTTTCCATGGCCAGCATCTACAAACTGTCTGTCTCGGGCGTACGTTCCTTCAGCGGCGACACGCACGAGACCATCCAGTTTGAGCGTCCGCTCACGCTCATTGTCGGTGCCAACGGCTCGGGCAAAACCACCATCATCGAGGCCCTGCGGTACGCCACCACAGGCGATCTTCCGCCCAACTCGAAAAATGGCGCCTTTGTCAACGATCCCAGCATGACGGGCACCACAGAGACAAAGGCTCAGGTCAAGCTCGCGTTCCAGAACGTCAACCGCACGAGCATGGTCCTCACCAAGTCGCTCGCCGCGTTCAAGAACGCGCGCACGGGGACCACCAGCTTCAAGACCCGCGAGAACCAGCTTGTGGCCATCCATAACGGCGAAAAACAGACCGTCACGTCGAAAATTGCCGACATCGAAACCGCTGTTCCGCAGCAGCTCGGCGTCTCGCGCGCCGTGCTCAACTACGTGATCTTCTGCCACCAGGACGAGAGTCTGTGGCCGATCAGCGACTCGGCGAGCCTCAAGAAGCGGTTCGACGAGATCTTCGATTCGGTCAAGTTCATCAAGGTGCTGGAGACGTTTCGGGCCATCCAGAAGGAGATGAACGTCGATATCCGCGTGATCAACAACACGGTCGAGCACTTGCGCAACGACCGTGCGCGCGCGCACCACAAACACGCGCAGGTTGCCGAGCTGAACCGCCAGGTCGATCGGCTGAATGCCGAGTCCGAGACGCTTGCGCGCGAGATCGAAGCGGTCAACAAGGAGGCCGATCGGCTGTTTGCGACGAACCAGGACTACGAGAAAACAATCAGTCGCCTGGAGTACCTGCGGCAGCAGGAGAGCAGTCTCGCGCAGCAGATGGACGTAATCCGGTCGACGACGACGCGCGTCGACTTGCCCGATGCGCAGATCCGCGAGCAGCTCGACAACTTTGCCAACGTGCTAGCTGAGAAGCGGAGCGCTGTTGAGCAGCTGCGCGCGCAGATCGAGTCTCGAAGCGCGCAACTTGCCCGTGCGCGAGAAGAGTACAACACTTGCGTGCGCGAGGAGGGCCGACTGCGCGGCCTATTTGAGCGCCACGAGCAGAACCGCAGCGAGAAAAAGCGACTTGAGCAGCAGCTGGACCAGCCGCGGCTGGAAGCGCTGGCGGCTGAATACGCCGACAAGGAGGCCGCACATAAGGCGGCTCTCGAGGACGTTGAGTTTGAGCTCACAACGCTCAAGGAGGAGCTTGCGCGCGAAGCGCAGCATGCCGAGTATGTTCGCAAAGACGTCGACGCGTTGCAAACGAAACGCGCCAAGTTGCAGCAGATACTGTCTCATTCGAGCTCGAATCAGGCTAGGCTCGAACGCGAGCGTACCGAGCTGGCTGCCGAGGAACTAAAGCTGCAGCAGTTGCGCGACTCGAGCCCGCTTGCCGCCATCAACGAGAAGATCGCCCAGACCGAGAAACAGATCCGCCAGCTGGAGATGGAGCAGGAAGATCTGCTCCGGAAGGTGAGCCAGGCCAGCAGACAGTCCGACAGCACAGCGAAGGCATATTATTTGCGGCGAAATTTGGAAGCCGTGGAGCAGAAGTTGGAGAGCGCATATTTGCGGCTCGATACGCGCGACGTGGACGCGTTCGTGGCCCGCTACAGAAAGACAGAGGCCTTGGTGCTGGAGAAAGCTGCCCGTGTGCAGGAGTTGCGCGAGACCCTCAACGAGGCGGCCATCACACACCGCAACGCCGCGCAGCAGCTTGCTAGCTCGCGCGACGAACTCGCCGCGCTCGAGAAAGACGTTCGCACAGTTATTGGCGCAGCGCCGCTCGCGCAGTTTGAAGAGCTACTGGAGGACGCAGAGTACGAGTTCAGCGACAGTGACGGCGGCTTCAAGGTGCGGGAGTACTGCATTGGTTTCAACAAGCGCGCAATTGACCTCATCAACCACAAGAACGCATGTCTGCTGTGCCATCGGGAGTTTGGGGCGGCGGACGAGAGGAGCCGCGTGCTGGAGCTGCTTGCAAAGCAGACGAGTGTTTTGGAGAGCGACCGTACCGCAGAAGAAGCGCTGCGCGCTGCACGGAACAAGCTGGACCGGCTCAAGGAGGTGTCGGGCAAGGTTGAGCGGCACAGGAAGCTTGCTGTGGAGCTCGAGCAGCAGCAAAGGGACGTGGCAGCTGCTCGGGAGCGGGAGGCGGTTGCCCGCGAGCAGTTTGAGAGTGAGCAGCGTGACTTGGACAAGCAGCAGGCCCACAAGGCGCAGCTTGCGTCGCTGCTATCTGCGGTGGACGAGGTTGCAAGGCTGCGGGACGAACAGGTGTCGTTGCAACGGCAGTTGGAGGGCCTAAAGCAAGACATGGCCCTATTTGGCGGGCAACTGCAGTCCATGGAGGAGCTGGAGCTGGCGCAGGCGCAGACGAGCAGCGAGGTGAAGCGGCTGCGGCTGGTGTTAGAGCGCCACGTTGCCGATCGCGAGCAGTATTCGCGCAAGGTGGTGGGGCTGGAGAGCATGATCAAGGACCGGCGACTGGCGATCATCGAGCTGGAGAAGTCGGACCTGGACAACGTGAACGTGCGCAACACGCTGCGCGAGCTCGAGACGGAGATCGGGCAGCTGCGCGCTACGCTGGACCGGGCGGAGCAGGCGGCCTCCGTGCTGCGTGCGAGCCATGCGGCGCAGCAGGAGCGGTACGGCGAGCTTAAGCGGCGCGGAGAGGACGAGCTGGCGCAGCTGATGCCGGAACTTGAGCGGCTTCGGCAGACGCAGGTCCAGATCGCGGCGCTGGACGCGCAAATCGGCGAATTCGAACAGAAGCACGCGGGCCAGACCACGTTTGAGCAGGAGTCTGCGCGGCTACGCGAGCAGATCGCGCGCGATGAGGTCGAGCTTGACGCGGCGGGCGCACAGTTGCGAGAGCTCGAGAACGATATCAAGGACGCCGACAACGCGGAGCGCAACCTGCGGTACAATCTAGACCTGCTGGCGCTCGAGCAGCAGCAAAGTGAGGTGCGGGCCACGATCGCCGAGCTCGCGCAGCAGCAGGCCGAATCGCGGCGCGACGAGTACGTGGCGCAGAGCAAGCAGCTGCGCGCGCGCCAAACACAGCTCCAGAGCGAGTACTCCACCAAGCTGGGCGAGATGACCCAGCTCTCGCGGCAGATCCAGTCGGTCAAACACGAGCTGCAACGCGACTACAAAGATATCGACGAGCGGTATACCAAGGAGTACGCGAGCCTGCAGACGAAGCTGTCGATGGTGACAGACCTGACCACGTACTACAGGGCCATCGACTCTGCGGTGATGGAGTTCCACCAGGTGAAGATGAAAGAGATCAACCGGATCATTGACGAGCTATGGAAGAAAACCTACATGGGCAACGACGTAGACAGCATCATGGTGCGGGCAGACCCGATCAAGTCCAGCACGGCGGCCACGATGCGCTCGTACAACTATCGCGTGGTGATGGTGAAGAACGGGACCGAGCTGGACATGCGCGGGCGGTGCTCTGCAGGCCAGCGCGTGCTGGCGGCGCTGATCATCCGGCTCGCGCTGGCCGAGTGTTTCGGGCTCAACTTCGGCATGATCGCGCTCGACGAGCCGACAACCAACCTGGACGACGACAACATCGAGTCGCTCGCAAAGGCGCTCGCCAACATCATCCAGGAGCGCGCAACACAGCGCAACTTCCAGCTCATCGTCATCACGCACGACGAGAAGTTTCTGCGCGCCATGAACGCCGTCGACTTCACCGACCACTATTATAAGGTGATCCGCAACGAGCGGCTCAACTCCACCATTAACAAGGTCCAGATCAGCCAGCTCGACGACTAGCCGCCTTGCGCTCCTCCAGCACCGCCTGCATCTTGCCGTCGCCGCCGCCCTGCTTCCACAGATAGAGCGCCTCGATCGCGTAGTTCTTGACGCTCAGGTTGCGCTGGCGGTCCGACGCATACTCGCTGACGATATCGACGATCTTGAGGTCGAGCACGAGCCCCCAGCACCGCCGCTCAAACTCCCTCAAGTCCTGCGTCTGGTTGTCCTCGTCCACCACCTCGTACTCGGCCTGTCCGAGCTTGTACAGCACGCGGCCCAGTGTGCGCAGCGCAATGCACCGTTGCCCGGGGAACGCCGACCGCAGGTAGTGTGCCAGCTCCGCGAGCGTGTACCCGGGCAACTCTGGGCTTGCTGCGTGATGGCGCAGCTCCGGAGCCTGGGCGTGTTTCTCTATGTTCTCCGACGTGATCAGATCCCCATTCAAGTCAAACCGCAGCTCCGCAACCGCAGTGTACGTCACCTGTTTCGGCGTCTCCGGCGCCGGTTTCATCCACTCCAGCGTCTTGGGGTCCTTGGGCAGGTCCGGGAAGAACTTCTCGTGCAGCTTGTCGTTGAAGTCCGGGTCGTTTATATCGAGCTTCTCCAGCTTCTCGCTGCTCGGTCTGGGGAAATGCACCGACGCCTGTTTCAGCCGCTGCGCCTCCTCGAAGCTCGGCCCCGACTCGTCCAGATACTCGATATCCTCCCATTCCTCGTCCTCTTTGCTCGTTTTCGGCATTGCCAGCGGCGACGACGGCTTGACGTACTTGACGGACGCCTCGTTGTTGAACCGCACCTTCTTGTCTGCCGACGACACGCTGTCCCTGCGCAGCGCGGGTTTCAGCGCCGGGCTTGCTGCCGAGTCGCTGTCGCTATCTGCCACAGCACCCCGCGGCTCGTTCTTGTCTTGCTCTGCTCTTTTCAACAGCATTTGCAGGATTTTCGGGTCCAGAGTGTTGATCAGCTCCTCCTTGGCCTGTGCGCGCTCCTCTCCAGACATCTTGCTTAGCCGCTCGATGTTTTCGAGATGGATCTGCTCTTTTTCAGAGACTCCGTCAGAAGAACGCTCTGCCGTTTTCCGCCGCCGCACAGGCTTTCTCTTGGCCGCCACGGGGAACCCCGTGGCAGACCCAGAAATCGCCGCAACAGGCGCCTGGGGCTCTGTGGACGTGTCGTGCTCGACAATGTCGCCCAGAAGATCCATATTCTAGATAGCTTAGTAAACTGGAAAAATATTTATTTTCACACCCGAGATACGAATTTCAGCGGGTTAAATTGCAAACGAAAACACACTTCCGTCGCGACGCAAGGGCCACACCGTTGCCGTCGTGGCCACGGCCACTTGCCAGCCACGCTCTGTGTGCACGCCGTGCGCTACCGCGGGTCCTGCTCCGTGGCCGGGTAACCCCCCTCCCAAACACACACAACCATAGTACGTCATTTCTCCGCTCACCCCATGCAGGCCTCCGGGTCCAAGTAGCCTATTTATTATATAAGACAAAAACGTTAAACATTTACTTCCTCCCATTTCTCCCCCATGACAAGATCCTTCAGCATCGAGAACATCCCCCAGCTGCCTCCAGACCCATTGTTTGGTCTCAAGGCCAGATACAGCGAGGACCCGCGTCCCAACAAGGTCGATCTTGGAATCGGTGCCTACAGAGACAACGACGGCAAGCCGTGGATTTTGCCCTCTGTCAGGCTCGCCGAGAACCTGTTGCAGAACTCCAAGGAGTACAACCATGAGTATCTGGCGATTTCCGGTTACAAGGCGTTCACCGACGCCGCTGCCCGGATTATCCTTGGCAAGCAGTCGAAAGCCATTGCCGAGGACAGACTCGTGTCTATCCAGACGCTTTCCGGCACTGGCGCCTTGCACGTGGCGGGCAAATTCTTGAAGGAGTTTTACGTGTCCAATACGTCCAAGGAGCCTCCCACCGTCTACCTCTCGAAGCCTACGTGGGCCAACCATGAGCAGATATTCGGGTACCTTGGCCTGAAGACGGCCTCTTACCCGTACTGGAACAACGAAACCAAGACTTTGGACCTGGACGGCTTTGTGAGGTCCATAGAGCAGGCTCCAGAAGGCTCTGTGTTCCTGCTCCACGCAACGGCTCACAACCCGACCGGGCTCGACCCTAAACCCGACCAGTGGCTCAAAATTCTACAGGCCATCGAAAAAGGCAACCATTTGGCCTTATTTGACTCAGCGTACCAGGGCTTCTCGTCCGGATCGCTCGATAAAGATGCATGGGCCGTGCGAGAGGCCGTCGACAAGAAGTACAGCTTCCCCATCGTTGTGTGCCAGTCGTTCGCTAAGAACGCCGGAATGTACGGCGAAAGAGTCGGCGCTGTGCACGTGGTGCTGCCGGAACACGACACAGCGCTCAACAAGGCCGTGCTCTCGCAGCTTTCCAAGATTATCCGATCCGAAATCTCGAACCCGCCAGCATACGGAGCCAAGATCGTGTCTCTGATCCTCAACACGCCCGAGCTGATGAAACAGTGGGAGGACGACCTTGTGACCATGAGCTCAAGAATTTCCAAGATGCGCCAGACGCTCACTGCCGAGCTCGAGAAGCTGGGTACTCCGGGCTCGTGGAAGCACATTG
Source organism: Ogataea polymorpha (assembly GCF_001664045.1). Taxonomy (NCBI): domain Eukaryota; kingdom Fungi; phylum Ascomycota; class Pichiomycetes; order Pichiales; family Pichiaceae; genus Ogataea; species Ogataea polymorpha. The sequence continues at coordinate 695,888 of NW_017264698.1, read as the reverse complement.
TCGAGCAACAGGGCATGTTCTCCTTTACCGGCTTGACTCCAGCCCAGGTCGAGAGATTGGAAAAGAAGCACGGCGTGTACCTTGTCAGCTCTGGCAGAGCCAGCATTGCCGGTCTGAACGAGGGCAACGTCAAGCACGTGGCCAAATGTATTGACGAGGTGGTGAGAAGTGTGTAGATAACCAAGTACAAAAGCACCTCTACACCAAAAGTATCCTATAAAAATTAAAACATATACATATATTGCTTGCTTCTATTCGCCTCTCCAATGTCTCAGAGACCGTCGCGGATCGCTAAAAAATCCTCGATTCCACCGCCAGAGTCGGCAATGTCTGACGCCTCTGATTCTGAAGGTGCATCTATCGAGCACATCAAGACCAGACGGTCCTCGTCGATGTCCTCGATCTTCTCTCTGACCGACGAGCCTCTGCCTCCGCCCAACGAAACTGATATCATAGCATTCACTTCGGACAATAGACATCTATCTTTCATTAGAAACCTACATATGGCCGACTTCATCACCATGCTGAACGGCTTTAGTGGTTTTTACTCGATCATTTCGTGTCTCAGATTCACGCTAACGCGCCAGAGTCACTACGTGCAACGGGCAATCTTCTTCATTTTTCTGGGTCTGTTTTTCGACTTTTTTGATGGCAAAGTCGCCAGACTCAGAAACAAGGCTTCTTTGATTGGCCAGGAGCTCGATTCGCTCGCTGACCTTATCTCGTTTGGAGTTGCCCCCGCCTCGATTGCGTTTGCCATAGGGCTCCAAACCACTCTCGACGTTCTTTGTCTCACCTTCTGCGTTCTGTGTGGGCTCGGCAGACTTGCCAGATTCAACGTCACCGTTTCCAACATCCCCAAGGACTTCACTGGCAAGTCCAAGTATTTTGAAGGACTACCTATTCCGTCCTCCCTGTGGCTCGTGTTGTTAATGTCGTTCCTTGTTTACAAGCAGTGGACTGCCGCCGATCTGCCATTGGGGCTTCTGTGGGAGGGCAAGTTTTATGAGTGGCACCCTTTCAGCGGACTGTTCTTCGTCCAGGGCTGTCTGATGATTAGCAAGAGCTTGAGAATCCCTAAGCCGTAATTCATTATGTATTCATCTAAAAGGTTTGCGTCCCTTCACTTGCCATTTTTCGTCCTCCTGCGAGCTTCCCGGTCGTATATTAGTCTTTTTCGCAGAGGACAGATTGAGTCTGCTGCTGGGCGTCGCGGCCGGTTTCTGTACTGGCGTCTGGTCCAATGACGATGAATGCGATCTCACAAGCTTGGGAATCGACGACTGGCGTCTTGTAGAGCTCGAGACGGTGCGGCTACTGCCTCGAAGATACGATCGTCTGGCGGAAGTTTGTCTTATCTGCGCGGTTTTGCCGGGCCCTGGAGGAGGCATGGTGGTTCTGTCTTTGCGTTCTGTTTCGAGCTTCTCTATCTCTGCTTGCAGAGAGTCGATCTTGCTCTGGATCTCGTCCAACTGCTGTTTCTGGTTCCATGTCTTCGGGGTCGGTGCCTCTTCAAAGTTCACGCACCATGCATTGATATTGAACCCAAACAGGAACGACCCAAACGATTCGTTGAAATTTGTCAGCGACTCGTGGATCTCGTTCAGCTTCAACAGTTTCATGTGTATGCTGTCCAGATGGTCAATGAACTCAAACTGTCGGGCCTTATCGAAAAAGGGCAGATCGGACTCCGCAGCTCCTGGACCCCCATCCTGTGGGGCCTCTGTGGAATCGCTCTGCGCTAAAGACCCCGGAGTCGACAGAGAGGGCGGGTTGTGTTGCGAACGATAAGGGGACGAGAGAGGATAGTGTTGCTGTTTAGACGCCGGCGACGTGGACGTGCCAATCAGGTTGGACGACCGCATGCTACGTCTGTTCTGGTTCGGAGTGGCCGGCCGCACTATGGGCAGCCGCGAGCTCGTTCCGTCGGTTTCGAACGGTCTCATTAAATTAGGGATGTTTTTTTTTAAGTTTCCGCAAAATACGCGTCGCTACTTACAGGTGTACGGATGTCGGACGGAGTGATATTATGTACAGACTAGCCCAGGTACTTGTTGGCGTGCTTGAGCTTCTCCATCTTTTCCATCTTTGGGTTGATCACTTTGCTGTTCTTGATCACCAAGCGCAGCAGAATGGTTGAAATGAAGCATAGACCCCACCACGTGACCATATACTGCATATGGTTGTTGGTGTAGTCCACGGTAGGTGCTTTTCCCAGAGGCACGCCGGCGCTCATGAACTGCAAGGGGCTGAACTCTGCGTCTGCATCCTGAGCGGGGGCCTCTTTTGAAGGAGGCGATTTGGCCCAAAACTTCCACCACGGATTGCTCTCGTGCTTTTTCTCTGGTATCCATTCCGGATGGTCTTTGAAGTTCTGGATGGCAACGGCATATAGCGGCCGCGTGTGCAATTCTTCCGCCATCGCTTCCAAATCGAGGTACGTGTAGAGTTTCGAGCCCGGTTCGTGCTCCATGTGGAACCTGCCTTTGGACGGAGGAACTCTTAGCAGACACTCGATCGTGATTTCACCTTGCGGGCATGAAAGATGTTGCAGCCGTCTGCTCTCTGGTATCACTCTGTCCTCTCTGATCCAGCCACGGTTGACCAGCACTTCCCCGCCGCCGTTTGACTGGATCAGGGGACAAATCAATAAATATCCTTTCTGGCCGTTTTCCAGCCTCGGACCCACAAAAACCTCACGGCTGTAGTCAAATTTACCCGTGAGCAGCACTCTGCGGTACTCCAAATCGCCCACTTGGTCTGGAGTGACCGACTTTGGCAGTGGAAGCGGCTTGTACGTGAGTCTGTCCTCGCAATCGGCAACCAGCTTGTTCTTCCACTTTAGACGTTGGTACTGCCAGCAACCAAGCAAAAACGTCACGACGGGGGTCAGGCACAGCAGACCAAAAAATATTCGCCTGCTGGTTTTCGACTCCAACTCTCTTCCTTTGATCAACTGTTTTGAGGTCTTCACTGGATCCCAATCGATGTTGTCCGTCTTGACCGTCGCATAGAACTTATTTCTCCAGAGGAATTCCACACTCGTCCGTGGTGTGGCTCCGGGCATCATACGCCTGCCAGACCGGATGCCGACAATTAATCTGTTCATCAGAGAATAAAGAATAATTTAAGAAATTATTTCCTTATTTGACCCGATACGGCGATAGCAACATTTTTTTTGTCGCGTAGCAGGATTCTCATCGGCGTGCAAATTTCTCCCTCCCTCTGCTGGACCCGCACCTGCTGAGCTGACAATCGCTTTGGCATCATGGACTCATTTTACGAGCAGCAGGGGCCGCCCTTTTTCTGTAATTCCCCTGCTGACAACAAACTGTTTTTTGTTTTCCGTCATATTAATAATACAATTAGTGTACATCCATCTACAGCCAGTTGCACTCCAATCAAATTTTCCCTGCTGCCTTTTCCGCCGCTTTTCTCAACAATTCCAGATCTGTGTCCTTCCTATGGACATCCTTCATTAGTACACACCACTCTTCGCCGGAGTGAGGATCATTTTCCTTGAAACGAGCCTCGAGCTCCCGAATTTCACCCTTCGTCCCATGTTTCATCAAAAATGCGTAATAGTGGATATAGTAGTCGCCATAGCCGGGGTCCTTTTCGTAGCAGGCATCAAAAAACTGCTTCGCGCGTGCAACCTTGCCAGAAAGCCACATATCTTTGGCAATGGTAAGAATAATCATCGGATGATCGTTGGTGGAGTTTAGAGCCGTGGTGTATAAGTTCTTGCGGTGCGACGGTTTTGCATAGAGGATGTTCTGACGCCATAGCACCGCCGAGTGGGGGAGCTTCTTCAGAGCAGTGGACAGGATGCGCTCGGCTTGGGAACGATTGTGTGCTCTTTCTTCCAGCAAGACACGTTCCAGCTGGATCTGGTCACTGAGCGGATTGGAGACCACTGACTGGTCCAGAATCGAGCGCGCCTTGATCAGATTGCCTAGTTTTTCGTAGGCTCGCACAAGATAAACCCAAAGTAACGGGCTGTTTGGACACAGCAACGTTCCTTTGTAGTATATTTCTGCAGCCTGTTCCAGCCGGTTTTCTTCCTCTAGAATTTGGCCCCATTGCAGGTATAGTTTGAATTCCTTAGGATGATGCTGGGTGCCCTGTTCAGCAAGTTCCTTGGCCGCTATCAAGTTTTCGTTCTGTCTCTCAAAAGTGACGTTTTTGTACCACACCCGAGCGGTCTTTTTGCCAAGCTGCTCTCTGCACTTGACGAACAGCTGTCTTGCTTCTTCTCCTGAGCGCAGCTTGAGTGCTGCAAACCAGAGATCTTCGGAGTCTGGGTTCATCTGCAGTCCCTCATCAATGATCGCCTTTGCTTTCTCAACATCACCATCTTCTTTCCACTTGTCTTTGGCATACATCAGATAAAACAGTTCGTAATTTGGATTTGCACGTGTGGCCATCTCATAGACAACATAAAGCTGGTCATACTGTCTGAGTGTCTTCTCCATTTTGATGAAGTTCATCCAGCTTTCAATATCTTGTGGGAAGTTGGCCGTGATGAACATGTATATCGATCTGGATATTTCGGGTGATCTTTCCAACGCTTCGGCTTTCCAAATATCAAGCTTGTCGTCGTCAGTGACGCCCAAGTTCATACTGTTGAACACAATGGCTCTGGCTACCAGTGAGAAGCCATCCTTTTCGCACTGCGACGCAATGTCCAGCCACGTCTCTCGACCCAAAGACGTGTGCTCGAAACAAGACTCAACAATGTGGCCTATTTTGACCTCGTTGCCAGTCCTTTGCTCCTCTTCCTTGGCCAGTTCTATCCAGACGATGTGCGCGTCGGCAGAGTCAACCTTCTCCAACGCCTCCTCAAGAATCTGCTTGGAGTTCCCGAGCCGTGCGTACTCAAGCCACAACAAAACGTTGCCAGGAACCAATTCCGTCGCTTTCTGCATCATTCGCAGCGCCATGGTCTCATCCTCTTCATACTTTACCACTTCCATCCAGAGCTCGCTGCTCCGTGGCAGAAATTCAAGGGCTTTCTTTAAAATTCGTTTTTTCGACAAACTGTCCGTTTCCAAAGAAGCAGCACAGAGCCACAGACGCACAGACTTGGCATTGTACCGAACAGCCTCGGCAATGATCACCTTGCACACAGAAGCGTCCTGCTTGTTCATCTCGATGTTCACCAGCCACGCCTCTTCGGACTTTGGGCACTTCTCGCAGCCCTGCTGGATCAGTTCCCGCGCACGCTTGTATTTTTTTGCCTCGTACTCGAGCCGCGCACTGGCTATCCATGCGTCTGGCTTGTATGGATTCGTTTCTCGCATTTTGGCGAAAAGTGTCCGCGTTTTATGATAATCCCCGATTTCCGTGCTAATCTCACCAGAAACATCCTGCAACTGGCTCAAATAGGTCTCTGCGTCGACAGACTCCGCCTTGTCGTCTCGGAGACTCGTTAGTTGTCCAGCAAGCACTTTTTCCTTGGCAAGAGAGAGCCCAGTAAGATCCACGTCCTTCTCGTCCAAAAGAGCCTGATCACCTGTGCTGCCCACATCACGCAGCCCGCTGGTCACAAAGTCCGAATTTCTGTAAAATCTCTGGCGTTCCTGCATCTCTTTGCGTGCTCTTTTATTCCGTTTTGTGAAATCCCCAGAATCCGGCAGATTCAGCCAGTCTTCGGCGGACACTTCTGAGAGTTTCTCCTTGTACTCCTTGAACTCCTCGCCGATTGTGCGGATGGACTGCCCAATACTGATTTCCTCTACTTGGACCTTGTTTTCGTCCTCTAGTGCATTTTTCTGTGCTCTTTTTCGGGGCCTAGCTTTTTTGCGTTGCAGCTTGGCCTCAATTGCGTCGTATATCCGGTCTGCATCACCGTCATCATCGGAGACGCTACCAAACCTGCCAGTGTCGTCGTTGTCTGCGTCTAAAAACCTCCCATCGTCGTCCACGTTGTTCTCGTCCTCCAAAGCGAAAGAGCCCGCGGGAAGACGTCGAGAGCTCCCTAGATCTGCCTGTGTAGTAAATCCTGTGGCTCCGCGGCCTATACCGGCGATATAGCCTGGCGGGGGCTCTTGATCTAGGAAGCTTTTTCTCTCCATACAAATAAATTTGATCAAAATATATTAATTACTTCCATTTTGGGTTGACTATATAAAAAAAAAATTTTTGAAAAAAATAATTATCATCTAGTATGTCCAAAAGAGCAGCTGAGGACATTGTGGACCGCAATTCTGCCAAAAGAGACCCAAATGCCAACACAGAACCATACGATGCTGAAGATGCCGACGACTACCGCTCGAAGGTGGAAGGTGACATGGAAGACCTTTCCGGAGACGACTATGAGAGTGAAGGAGAAATCATCGAGATAGACACCTCTGGCGAGGAAGACAACGACCAGCCTATGGAGGAAGTGCAGGAGGCATTGCAAAAGCCAAATGAGGAAGACACAGAGCCTGCGAAAGGCCAAAAAGAGCTGTATTTGCCTCATCGATCTAGACCCCTGGGACCAGACGAGGTGCTCGAGCCAGACCCCAGTGTCTATGAAATGTTGCACAACGTGAACATGCCATGGCCTTGTCTCACCCTGGATGTGATGCCAGACAATCTGGGCTCGGAGAGACGGGGATATCCGGCTACCATGTACGTGACCACGGCCACGCAGGCCCAAAGAAACAAAGATAATGAGATGATAGTGATGAAGCTGTCGTCGTTGGCCAAGACTCTGGTGAAAGACGACGACGAAGAGGATGAAGACGACGAGGACGAGGACGAGGACGAGCACGACCCTATTTTGGAAAGCGAGACCGTTTCTCTCAGCCACACGACCAACAGACTCCGTGTATCTCCTCTAGCACTGAAAACTGGCAAGTATTACACTGCCACCATGTCCGAGAGTGCCGAGGTGTTGATTTTCGATTTGAGCGCGCAAATGAAGGCCTTCGACACTCCAGGATACGTGATTCCGAAACAGAATAAGCGGCCGCTGCATATTGTCAAGAACCATGGCAACGTCGAGGGATATGGACTCGACTGGTCGCCGCTTGTTGACTCTGGCTCCCTGCTGAGTGGAGACATGTCGGGCAGAATTTACCTGACGAACGGCGCGGGCAGCAAGTGGGTGACGGACAAAACGGCCTATCAGGCCAGTAACGCATCGATCGAGGATATACAGTGGTCTCGGTCTGAAACGACTGTTTTCGCAACCGCAGGAACAGACGGCTACGTTAGGATATGGGATACCAGGTCCAAAAAGCACAAGCCTGCGCTCAACGTCGTGGCCTCCAAGACCGACGTGAACGTGATCTCCTGGTGCGACAAGCTCGACTATCTGCTAGCATCTGGCCATGACGACGGAACCTGGGGGGTTTGGGATCTTAGAAACTTCCAGCCTGGTAGCCAGCCTTCTCCGGTTGTCTCTTACGATTTCCACAAGTCTGCCATCACCTCTATTGCATTTAACCCATTGGACGAGTCTATTGTTGCTGTTTCTTCCGAGGACAACACGGTGACCTTATGGGACCTGGCTGTGGAGGCCGACGACGAGGAGATCAAGCAGCAGAAAGAGGAATCCAAAGAGCTCTCGGACATTCCGCCTCAGCTGCTGTTTGTGCACTGGCAGAAAGACGTGAAGGACGTGAGATGGCACAAGCAGATTCCCGGTGCTTTGGTCAGCACGGGAACGGACGGTTTGAATGTCTGGAAGACCATTTCTGTGTAATGTTAGACTGTCATCCCAACAACGGTGTTTCTTCTGGGTCGCGGCCCCTGTAGTACAGACACATGATCAGGAGCACGAGTTGCAAGTTGGCGGCCATAAAGTAGGGCAGCCAACTGCTCCACGTTGAGCCGGGCTGCATGAACAGCGAAAAGCTCCACAGGTACCCGCCTGGGGTCTGCAGCAGCATCATATGCATGGAAAGCGTTCCTGCGTGTTTCAGCGTGTAGGTGGTACGGATCTGGGGCAAATATTGTGCCGTTGCGAGGACTGTGGACAAGATTCCGCTGAAATTTGCGAAAGCCATTGTTTTGTTGAAGTCTGCGTTGAAAAAGAGAAAGTATATTGCGAGGGCAGCGTTAAGTACCACATAAATGAGAAACAAGCGGTACGCTCGGCCGATTTTCTCCTCATTCGAGCCGGGAACGTCTATAGGGGGCCTTGTGAGGTACGCGCAGAGAATCAGGATGAGCGAGTAGCCAATGGCTTGGGCAGCGACCTGGATAAGGCCAAGTTGGGAGTAGATGCACTGGAATTTGTTGAGATCGGTCAGACAGCATTTGCGTGCTGGAGAGCTGACCAGCAGCAGGTTAACAAGAGAAGAAAAGCCCGACGTCGACCCCAGCAGCAGGAACAAGGGCGAGAGACCCTCGCTGGTTCTTCGGTTGACGATCTTGAGGTGCTGGGGGATGTAGGACACGTAAATTCCCAATGCCAGTAGAGAGCCTATCAAAAACCCAAATCCAGACGGATTCTGATAAATAGCACAGGATTCCATTATAATATAAAATTATTTTTTGACAGAAATTATCCCCAAAAGTGGAGAAAAATAACTTATCTCTCTTGATATGACGCTTCCTACAGCTTTTGCAGCGACCACGCGGTTTTCCACGTCCAGTGCAGAGATGCGAACTCGCGTGCTCAATCTGTATAGACGGTATTTGAGACACTCGCGGAACTTTGTCAATAACTACGACCTGGACTTGCCTGCCTCCCAGGTCAAGACCAAGATCCGTCAGGAGTTTGAGAGACACCGGTTTGTCAACGACCTGGCCGTGCAGAACGTACTGTACATGAAAGCGCAGATGGAGTTCCAAGAGCTAGTGAACTTCTGGAAACAGCGATGCCACGTGATGATGTACTTCGAGCCGTTCAGCTCTTACGACACCACCGCCAACGACTCCTTCATCGACAAGTTCCTCAAGGGAGCCAGTTAGATAGCGTGTCTATTTATTATCTATTTGTTTATCCGGCCATTGGAGTAGGTGTTGAGTTCCGACTCGAGGCTACCGATGATGCGGTTGCATATCTTGTCGTCGATCAACTTGATGAAACGCACGAGCTCGAACGACGTTTCGAAATCTTTGGTCAGCACCAGCTTCACAAGAATGTCGTTGATGAGTTGGACGTCCTTCTCGCCGATCTTGTCGTCTGTCTGCTCGTAATTCAACATGATGATAAAGTAGTGCGCCGACAGCTTGAAATCCTTGTCAAGGTTGTATATTTTGGAAAGCATGTCTCGCGGAGTCTCTGAGTACCGCGAGAAAAACGTGGACCAGTAGTGGACCTCGATCTTTTTGAGACAGTTGAGGTACACCAAATACTCGATGCCTGTCATCTTGATGAGCTTGATGAGCCGGTCGAAATATTCCGGCCCGTCGTCGTGGCCCTCGTAGCTTTTCTGGATGTAATTCATCAACAGCAGCTCCAGAACAAACACAAAATGCTTGAACCGGTGGAACCGCTTGTAGATCGAGGATAAGCTCAGGATGTTGCTGTTATTGCCTTGGTCCACTTCGAGATTGAGCCGGATATAGTGGTCCAGAACGTTATTGAGGTAGTTTTTGCGCGTCGGCTCCACCTTGAGGTTCGAGCCCTGAGCAGAGTCGATTTCGATGCCAAAGATCATGTTCTTGTCGCTCAGAATCGTGAGCGGATAAGAGTTGGTGCCGTTAGACTCCACCAGCAGCACGCCGTTTTCGCGCACCTGTGTCTGGTTGCCGGTCTGGACAGCGATGGGCAGGATTTTCATCATGTTTTTCTCGTTTGTGAAGTCGTATAGCCAGATCTCGCAGCCGTCAAACACGGCCACCACGTTCGGCGTCAGCTTTGCCACGTACTCCACGGTAGAACTCACGTGGTACGAATGATAGACGGCCTTTTCGCGCGCTGATAAAACTTCTTTGCGGATGTACGCCAGCTCGCAGTTCGACAGCACCAGCAGGTCGTCTTCGTTGATTTTCACGACAGCCCTGAAGTTGCGCACCACAGACTCGATGTCGTCCTCAAAACAGTTGCGCAGCTGGTATACGTTCGATTTTTTCAGCAAAATCGAGCCTGCGCCGCGGACCTGGCTGTTGAAGCTCATTTTCCATGTGTAGCAGTTCAATCGGTCGCTCATGACCAGCAGCTCATCGCCGGCTATGTCGATATTGAGATGCAGAAAGTTCTCGTCAAACGCGGTCTCGGCAAAGTTGAACCCCCACACAATTTGTTCGTACGTGAATGGAACACCTTTGCTGAGAACTCTGGTGGAAAATAAAATCACCTCCGACTTGGCCTCGGTCTCAAAAGTCCTGGACCCTAGAATTAAATGATTTTTCCACCACGCGCACACGCGTACCGGGTTGACGTCTGGTTTCTCGCCCTTTTCGGTCAGCTTGAGCTCCTTCCACTCGTCAGTCAGCAGACTGTACACGAAAACATCGCTGCTACCAACAAGACACACATTGTTCCCGTCGTCGCTCATCGCGCAGCAGCGGATGTCGCGATTGCCGATGTAGAACGAGAGCGGCAGCATCACATCCAGCCAGATACTGGTTTCCTTGTTGGTAACTGTGGACTTGCCCTTCAAATGGTCCATAAGATTTTTGTCAAGTGCGCGAAACAGCGAGAGCCGGTCGGCGGCCATCAGCACGGGCCGTTTAAACGTTGCCGAACTCAGGAACCGCGAGTGGTTAAGAGTGATCAGGTTCAGCTTGTACAGTTTGCTGCCAACCGAGAGAATCAGCTCGAAATTGTTCAGAAACCCAATGTTGTCGGGTCTCAGCCAGGCTGCGCTCTCGTAGTCGTACGTCGAGAAATTCAGATTCCCCAGCGTCGAATACACGTTCCAGCCGTTCTCGTACAGCGCGACCAACGAGTCGCCGTCCGGGCTGAGCACCAAGTCCCGTAGCCCCTGCGACGAAACGTGTTTTTTCACCACCTTTAATTTTTGCACCGTCATGTTGCGCAGCAGCTGCACTACCACGAGATCCCCGTTCTCCAGCCCAAAATATGCCAGGTTTTTAAAATGGTTCACCAAACATTTCACAACCCTGCCGTCCTCAGCATGGTGCACTTGCTCACCAACGAAGTCCACGTTATCGGGCCCGCCACGCTTCTGGACTATCCAACAGCCACCGTTCTGGTCCAGCCACAGGAAACAGCCCATTTCGTAGCTATAGAACAGTTCCCGCGTCACTGCCCCGCTGTTGCTTTTGTACCACTCCAGCTCGTTGACCAGAATGAATTTTATATGCTTGCCCTCGTCCTTGGCGTCGATGTCGGACTGCGACGGGGAAGACGCCAGCTGGATCAGCTGGAAAGCGTGCGGATCGGAGTTCACCAGCAGCAAATGTCCATTCGAAGAAAAGAAGTAGTCTGCCAGCGGGCTCTGAACGTTCAGAACAAGCTTCAGACGAAGCCCGTAGTCGTAGTTCGGCAATTCCATCTGGTTCTCGCTAAGGAGCACATTAATAAAGCTCTTCATCAAATTGTCCGGCACGCTCGCACCATTAGCCGTCTCTGTTAAAGCAGGTAGTCCGTTCTGTATAACCTTGCCCTCTGTGTTGAATATCGTGAGTAGCTCGTCGCTCAGGTCGCTCCGAAGAGTGAATATAAGAAGTATGTTTTTGGAGGTCTCCACCGCAAATTGTTTCCCACTTGGCGAGCGCTTGATCTTTATGTTGGACCCAAACTCTTCCAGCGAGTTGTTGGAGCGTATATGGGCTCCAATGGGAGCATTTGTCCGAGAGTCAAATACGTATAGCGACCGATACGTCATCACGACGTACGGGAAGTTGGGAACGTTGGTGACGACCTGCAGTATTGGATCGCGGTGCGGCGTCGGCTCGTACGTAATAATCACAGAACGGTCTTTGGAAATCGGCCCCGCGGCCAATTCCTGGACCTCGGGTAGAGTCTGGCAAGAGACAACGAGGTTGGGCCAAAACATTTAAATGCAAAAAATAGCGAGAACACAGCCTTGAACAGAAAACGATTATATCTGATTACTTGACAATTTAAGGGGGTATATTGAATAAAACTAGTCGAGACAGATTTCTGGCAGAGTTCCATTCGTATGTCGTCTGCAAGTGTTCGGCTATCAAAAGCAAGGCACAAGAGGGGAATCTCGCATAAACCCAAAGAAATGAAACTCAACCAAGCGGAAAATTAGATACCTTGCTCTTACTCCATTATATCCTCCAACGGAGCCTCATCAGCGTAGTCCAACTCCTCTTCAATGTCGTTGGAGTCCTGGTATTGCTGGTACTCGCTGACAAGATCGTTCATGTTGGACTCGGCCTCGGTAAACTCCATCTCGTCCATACCCTCGGAGGTGTACCAGTGCAGGAACGCCTTTCTTCTGAACATGGCACTGAACTGATCGCCAACTCTTCTGAAGAGCTCCTGGATGGAGGTCGAGTTTCCAATGAACGTGGCGGACATGTCGAGACCCTTTGGAGCAACAGAACAAACGGCAGATTGAACGTTGTTTGGAATCCATTCGACAAAGTAGTCGGAGTTCTTGGTCTGCACCTTGTGCATCTCATCCTCGACCTCCTTGACAGAAACCTTACCTCTGAAGAAAGCAGCAACGGTCAGGTATCTTCCCTTTCTTGGGTCGGAAGCCGCCATCATGTTCTTAGAGTCAAACATTTGCTGGGTCAGTTCAGGGACAGTCAGCGATCTGAAAGATTGCGATCCGATGGAGGTCAGCGGAGCATAGCCAACCATGAAGAAGTGCAATCTTGGGAATGGCACAAGGTTCACGGCAAGCTTTCTGAGATCGGAGTTCAATTGTCCTGGGAAACGGAGCGAAGTGGTGACACCAGACATAACTGAGGACACAAGGTGATTCAAGTCGTTGTAGGATGGTTGGTTCAATTTCAAAGTTCTGACGCAAATGTCGTACAAGGCCTCGTTGTCGATACAGAAGGTCTCGTCCGAGTTCTCGACCAGTTGGTGGATAGACAAGGTAGCGTTGTATGGCTCCACAACGGTGTCGCTGACTTTTGGAGAAGGCATCACAGAGAAGGTTGCCATCATTCTGTCTGGAAACTCCTCTCTGATCTTGGAAATCAACAGAGTACCCATACCAGAACCGGTACCACCACCCAAGGAGTGGGTGATTTGGAAACCTTGCAAGGAGTCACAGCCTTCAGCCTCTCTTCTGACGACATCTAAGACAGAGTCAACCAGTTCGGCACCTTCTGTGTAGTGGCCCTTAGCCCAAACGTTGCCCGCTGAAGATTGGCCGTATATGAGATTATCTGGTCTGAACAAGTTACCAAACTCTGACGATTTGACAGTGTCGATGGTGCCTGGCTCCAAATCAACGAGAACTGCTCTTGGCACGTATTTTCCACTGCTTGCTTCGTTGTAGTAGACGTTGAGTCTGGATTTCTGGATGTCGTTTGTTCCGTGGTAGTTTCCGTCAGCATCTAGACCGTGTTCGCCGCAGATGGTTTCCCAAAAGGCAGCACCCTGATACGTTAGCACACATAAAACGCGTTAGATATACTTACAATCTGGTTACCACACTGGCCAGTAGACAAATGGATCTGAAGATAGTTAGTATTTGGTTGAAACACCCACCACACGAAACTCGTGGTGGGTTGTGGATTTTCAGGCGCACACAACGCAAATACGCGTCGCAGACCAGACCTGGCACACTTACAATTTCTCTCATTGCAACTTGCGGTGTTGTTAAAGCTTAAAGACCTTAATAATTCTAATAGTTCCAATAGAAAGGCCGTGGTATATTGTTTTAACAAATGTAAACAAATGAACTACTGCTTTTGAAAAAAACATTTGCCAACGCCAAAATATTTGGCCGCGCACGCCTTGTTTACTTTTCATTAATGCATTCGAGCTATTATCTTTCCAGGGCTCCAAAACCAGGGAGCTCATGGAATATACACTTTGCTGTACCCGTCAACCTTCGATCGGCAGCACACGCACTCGTTGAAGTTGCGCACAAACAGCGACACGCGGCAGCTCTCGCAGATCGCAAGACACTTGCACGGCCACAGGATCACCTGACGCGCGTTCACGTGACATATCACACAGTTTCCCAGGTCTGCGTCCTGGACGACGCGTTTCTCCCTGATGAGGTCCATGAGGCGCAGGTCGGGCGCGTAGTTCTCGCTAAACCGACGCCGCGTGAGGGTGGACGACGAATGCAGGTGTTGTTGTAGAATGCGCGCAAACTGAATCTCTTCTGGCGACCGCGGATCGACTAAAGACTCCAGGTCCTGTGCAGAAACCAGCTGGGCTAGCTCGTTTTCCTCGCCGCTCTCGTCTTCGAGCTCACTCTCGCTCTCCAAAAATTCAGGGCTGTAGTCTGCCGAGGAATCGAAGTCCGACAGCTGGTAGCTGAGCAGGAGCTGTGCGTAGTTTTGCTGCAACTGCTGCTCGTCAAGCTCATCAACGTTCACCCGCTCGCTGAGCAGCATCTGAGCGTTGTGTTCGCGCAGCCTGCGCCAGTCCTCCTCACGCACGTCGCTCACGACACGGTCGTCGTCGGCCACAGAGAGCGGTCCCCAGACCAGCACGCCCAGCATCTTTGCGAACCCAAACAGCAGTCGCCGCATGTCCTGAGTCCGTCGCATCACCATCCACAGCTTGGACTGTTTTTTCCGCTGCTGTAGCTGGTGCGCAGCCAGTTCCGGATGGTTGTCCACTTTTCTGCCGTATCCGGGCTGTGCAGCCTCCAGGTAGGTGGTGGCAGGCACTTTGACGGTGTCGAATTCCTTCACGTAGCTCTGTTTGGACGCGGCGTTAATGACGAACGTGCCCATGTTGATCAGGGCGGTGTAGAAATCGTCTGCCAGGGAGACGTCGATCGAGTCGAGGTGCTGGGTCAGCGTGCTGAAGGTGAGATCGGAAAAGGAGCCTTTAAACAGCGCCGCCAGCAGGAAAATGAGCAGACTGGACATTATAACGAGTAACGTGATCATCTGCGGCAGATATCCCATCACAACGGTGAACGGCATGTACGTGATTCTGCCGGATATAAACGTTTTGGTGTACAATGTAAGTGTGAAGGTGCCAATAAGCACGGAAAAAACAAGCCGGTATTTCTGCTTGTCAAAGAGCCCGAGCAGATGGATATTGAGCTGGTGTGCAAGTGCAGTGGCCGCGATAAGCAAAAGTTCCGTCGACGGCCGGTTTGCCGTCTGCACTTCCTGGAACGCCAGCGAATACTCGAACAGCGTGAGCCCGTTCTCGATGCAGGGCTCAGACCCGCTCGTGACGGCGATAAACGTCTCGAGCACCTGGCTGAGACACAACGCCAGGTAGAACGGTTTCAAAATTGCGGGTGTCGGGCCGTAAAATGTTGTCTTTTCGCCTTTATAGATTGTCGTTCGTGCAAAATACTCCGGACTGTAGCTGAGCCCCAGAAACGTGTAGCTTGCAAAAGTGTCTCTGTCGAAGTCGTAGTAGCGGGGGATCAACTTCTTGAGCAGAGGCGACTGCGTGTATAGTTTGAGCGCGGCAAGAAGGCCGTAGGCGCCTTCCATCAGCAGGTAGATCGCTGTCAGTCGCAGCAGGATCTTGGATGCTTTTGGTAGTCTTTTGTTGGTTCTCGTGCTGGCAAAAATCACTATGCGGTTGAGAATGGTTGCTGTCAGCATGCACAGCAGCGCAAATGGTGAAATACAGTACGAGATCATGGACTTGCTGCGATTCCCAGGGATCCCTGCCTCGTTGGATTGTTCGACAACGGCATCTGCAAACGCATCAAACAGCCGTTTCACTAGCCACGAGGACTTGACGTGGTCGGGCGAGCCACCGCCATGGGCAGGAGTGACGACCGAAACTGACACTTCCGGGACTGCGGTCGTCATTTGAGGGAATGGGCAGATATTCTAGAGCTTACCAAATTTTAAAAAATACAACACATCTTTGCACTGGCCATATGCCACCCAATTTCAAAAAGAGTGGGGGGCTAGGTTTCGTTTCTTCTCCTGCACCTATCTCCGTTGGTGAATGTCCAAGATAGGAAACCAAACATACTTGTTCTCGACTGCAATTGCAGAACCAGCAAATGTACGACGCGGCCCGGCTATTCGAGAAACTTTCGTCGCAAGCACGACTGGGCTCGGCTCAGGACCTCGAACTGGACGTTCCCTGTGTCAATTCGCTCGTTTCGAAAGAAAGTGAAATTGACCAGGGCTCGGGAGGAACAATTTTCAAGTGTCGTTTGAACTCGGATCGCAACCAAATAGTTGTTCTCAAGAGCTTCAAGCGCAGACCGCAAGAGTCCATCAAGGCGTACTTGTTCAACTCGCTCAATGAATTTGCCACACTGAAAGCCGTTCAGGGACATGCCTGCATTCTGGGTGTTTACGAATTTCTCCTAGAAAGGGGACAAGACCAGCCGTTATATTCCATGTTGATCCAGTATTGCAAAAACGGCGACCTCTTGTCGCTGCTGTCCAAAGCTCGAAAACTGAATTTGCAAATTCCAACCCAAAACAAGGACTTTCTTTTCCTCAAGTGCGCGCAAGCAATCAAGTTCCTTCACTCGAGAAACATAGTACACAGAGACATCAAGCCAGAGAACTTTTTGATCGATGAGAAAGGTGAGCTCAAGCTGGGCGACTTCGGCAACGCGATGGACCTAAACCGCATAGAGAGCTACGCGGTAACGTCCGAGTTTCTTTCACTTGGCACCACCTCTTTCAAGTCGCCGGAGCTGTATCTCTATAAAAGCATTCCAGACGACGAGATTGACGCAAAGAAAATTAATTATAAAGCCATCGACATATGGGCCTTGGCCATCCTGTACTTTAACATCGCCATCCTACAGAAACCATGGGCGGAATCAACTTCCAAAGACTATGAGTTCAAAAAATATAAAAGTAAATATGAGTTGGCGTCGCTCAATCAGCTGGATTCCTACCAACTGAACAAGAACCTGGACCCCATCTTCTTGAAACTGCCTGAAATTAGCAGACAAACCATCGTAAAGATGCTGAACCCGGATCCAGATGGAAGACTCACCGCCAACGAAGTTCTCAGAAGTGAGTGGTTGATCCAAGTCAACATATCGCTCGAGGAATATGCGAAGAAATCCTTATCGAAAGGGCGAGATGACGAAGTGTTGCGAATAATCAATATCTGATTGCAAAGCTTCACTCCTCAATCGCAGCAATTGCATTGAGCGAAATCAAATATAGCGAAAATGCAAACCAAAAGGGGCTCAATACAGCTCCATTGAACCTAACTGTCCCATGTTCTTCGATTGGAGATTGAAAGGGTCTTCGTGTGTAACTAAGTCTACTGTATTCTGTGTCTTCATTATGTCAGTTCCCATAGGATCGAATAAATGACTGTGCTCCATTTTTGTTTGCGTAAGACGGTTCTCGACGTCCACGTCGTCGTCCAGATCTGGCTCCTCAGAATCGGAGTAGTACAGGCCAGATAGTGGTACTTTCGACTGCTTTTTCTCGGTCGAGTCAGTAATAAGCCCCAGCATTTGCATCGATCCAATCAAATCGTTCATGAGGTGCTGTTCACTGATTTCAGTTGCGCTCTTATAGGAAAGAGATCTGGGGTTGGAAGTTTCCTTGTATAATAGATTCAAATTAATGTCTTTCGAATACTTGCTCTCGTTGATGTGATAATTGGCCGGTATGATGAAAGGAAGACAGCATACTGCCAAATCGTTATAATTGAGACAGACTGACTCTCTATCCTTCTCCAAACCGGCTTCTTTGGTGCTATCCTTAACCAGATCTTTTCCCTGTGATTTTTTCTGTCTGGTAGCAGATTGGGTTTTACGCTTTCCAAATCTTCTGTCCTGTCCTCCCATTTGCAAAGATGATGAACACATATACAAAACCGCAAACGAAATTCGAGGGAATGGACTTGCTATTTAAAGGGGAGAGGAAACAAGACGAATCACAACAATCGCAAAGTCAATATTGTGGTATTCTTCATGTATGGATTTGTGACATGCATAAATTAGATACATAAAGTTACAGAATTTACATAATCCATGGGCCTGAAAGCACTAATCAGTATTGTGCTATGCGTAGTGGAACCTGGTCAGGGTAATACCGTTGGAGATACATTTTACCCGGCCGAGTGCATAAAGGGCTGACCGAGCTAGGCAGTATATTTTATCGTTTTAGGAAAGTGCTGCCAAAATTCAGTAAAAATCGACCCCAGCTGCGTCATTTTTAGCCAATAAGAATTGAAATCGTCATTACGTAAACTGGGCCGACTGGAAGGGCAAAAAAATCGACGTTTTCCCATTTCCACAAAAGAAAAAGTTAAACCTATCTCTATCTTCAACCAAGTGGATACCTTGCCATAATACTATGCTCTATCCCTTTTAAAGGGTCAAATCAATAACATTAAGTGCCAGTCAATTTGTTCTCTCAATCTGTTGACTTTGATACGCTTTTATCGCTCCAATATATAATAAACATCAAACCATCTATCAACAAACAGCAAGGTTTTCCCACTGGATTGGGTACTAGAAAGGTCATTTTAGAGTCTTTTATTACCACGTGAAATTACTCAAGCTCACTACATCACGTAGTCTACAAATTCCCGAAGTTATCGAGTGTTTATAACATTTTATCACCGATCGACTTATCAATTATCTCCATTCGGCTGTTTGGCTCAAACTTTTTTTTTCAGGGCTAGCGAAAAACGCGTATTTTGGGTGCATATTATTATCGCCATAACAATGTCTGGAGAAATGGAAACAAAGCTAAATAATACGTCGGAAGACACATTGACTCCGAGCACCAGGGAAGATAATCACGATGAGCCTAAGCTAAATGAACAAATGTCGAATCTGTCATTGAAAACATCGAACCTCATACCGAGTGCTGTGTTGAAAATCAAGAATGTGCCATCGGATACCACGTTAAGGGAGGCATTTCTCATATTTTCACTGTGTCTAGATGAAGTTGTGTTCGTCGATATTGTCCATGAAGTGGACTCGCCAACTCATGGATCGTCTCCCGTGCCTTTGAATAACGGCACGATCTCGACATCGCTTTCTAGTCATGGTTCTGTGTCATCGAGCCCCGTCATCATCGCCAAATTCAGCTCGTTGAAAACTGCGCAACAAGTTGCGCAGCTTCTTGACGATAAATGCCTATTCAGTACTGCATATCAGCCGGTTAACGTGGAATTGGTTAACGACCAACTCGACCAAACTTCATCATTTGCTAGTTCGCCTTATGCACAGACATCGCCATCCCACAACTCATCAGCTCTTCCGGTAATCAGCTCGCTCGGCCCTCCTCAGACATCGAATATTGGACTTAATAAAAGACCTCCGCTAAGCACGCAAAGATCGAGATTTCTTTTTAGCGATCCATTTTCAAGTCATAATAATCCAAATATTCCTCCAGGCTCTTCCACTTCGTCAACCTCATCATCAGCATCGCAAGCACAAACTGTTCCGTCTCAACCGACTTCAGCCCTGCCAGGCGGATTGGTACCAGGGCAACAGGGCACAGCTCCTGTGGCATCAACGTCATCCGCGCAGAACGTTTTTGATCAATTGACCTCACCTTTGTTGGCATCAACAAGTAAAGGGGTGCTTCTGATGGATTCGCATAATGAGTACGACCAGATGGTCAGACCGTGGTCCACGGGAAGCAATGGCCTAGCCTCATCGCAGCATAATCTGAGTACATCTAAGAGTGGGTCCTCTCCCGCAAATAATACGCCGACGAAGAACATCCCTGAGTCGTTGACCATCAACACCGGTCTGGCTTCCTCCCTTCCGACGGGATTACCCACCCCGATCACAAACGAATGGGACAGAAGAAGACAAGGTTCTGCATTTTTCAATGGAAATCAATCGACGCCTGCCACAAGTGCCCCTTCGCAGCCTAACGGAACACAACAATCGATGCTTGTTAACGGAGCTTCAACGCCTTCAATCACATCGCCTCCATTCCAGCAATCGCTGGTTCAGCCTGCTCAACAGCAACAGCAGCAGCATATTCCCGAGTTGTCATTGTTGGCCAGAGTGCCTCCACCTGCGAATCCAGCTGATCAAAATCCGCCATGCAACACACTGTATGTTGGTAATCTGCCACCTGACGCTACAGAGCTTGAACTTCGTACTTTGTTCCAGCCGCAGAAAGGTTTCCGCAGGCTGTCCTTCCGAACGAAGCAAAATACTGGCAACGGATCAAGCTCGCATCATGGACCAATGTGCTTTGTTGAGTTCGAAGATGTTGCTTACGCTACACGGGCTTTGGCAGAACTGTATGGCCGCACCCTTCCTCGTGCCAATGGATCTACCTCGAATAATAAAGGAGGAATCCGCTTGAGTTTCAGCAAGAATCCACTAGGTGTGAGGGGTCCGGGCCAGAACAGACGGGGATCCAATAATCCAAACTACGGTTCCCAGAATAATACAACGCAGAACGGCAATGCTACCGGGGCTGCTGTGCAGAATGGTGGAAGTCAGTACAATGGATTCCAACAGTTTTCCTATCAACAAATGCCACTTTCCCAGTATCCGAAATGAGCTTGGTTGTCGATCATGAATTTTCCATTGTATTACTAGCTCTTGTTATAAGTTTGTCGATTTTTCCAGCGAATAAGGGACATTTTCCATATCATTAAGTGTGTTTATTCGGTTCTTTTGCTTGCCATATTTCATTCTCGTATGAATTGCATATATTTTTGCTAACCATTTCGTCCGTATGGTAACTAATCGATTTTTGCGCATTGGTCGATGCCGGGGTAGTCTGGCACGTCGATGTTCCATTTTTCTGCAAACGTCTTATCGATGAACCTTCCTCCCACATAATGTAACGCTCCGTTCTTCAAAAGCTTTGCACATGGCTTGGGGGCTGTGAGAGACACGAGCAGGTCAGGCTGGTAATCCGAGATTTCTTTGGCAACAGGGCCCTCGTCGACATCCCAACCGGACGGGATGTCCACGGCGATGATTTTCTTCTTGTTTTTTTGCGCCTGTAGCATGCTTTCGATGACTGTGTCGAACGGTTTGCGGATCGGCGGCTTGAACGAGAACCCAAACAGCGCGTCCACGATCAGGTCGCAGGACTTTAGTTCTGGTGTGAGGTCAGACACAAATGGAACGTTGAAGTTGCGCAGCTGGGTAGTCAGTCCAGTGAATATTTCTCTGTTTGTTGGTTTTGGGTAGTACACTTTTGGGGTGTAGCCGAACAGCTTGAGGTGTCTGGCGGCCACAAGGCCGTCTCCACCGTTGTTTCCTGGGCCGCAAAGGATCAGGCAATTTTTGGTGGAGGAAGGAGGGTATTCTTTGTAGATGGCCTGTGCAACGGCCAGACCTGCCAATTCCATGAGCTGGTCAATTGTGAAGCCCATGGTGGACATGAGCTCCTGATCCAGCAGCGCTGCACGGGCTGCCTCAATGGTTCTAAAAGACATGGAGATAATTCAGGAAATTGAAAAGCTGCCCGATTTGAGCATGACAGAAAATCAGAGCTATTTGGACGCGTGAAAAAACAACAAAAAAGGACACTCATCACCAGCTTGTAAAATGTCCAAGAGAAACTCTTCTGCGGTGCTGAGGCGCCAGAAAGACCTGAAGCGAGGCATCCGGTTCACGGTGATGGTGTGCGGGTGCGCAGGAACTGGCAAGACCTCATTTGTGAACTCGCTTCTCGACAGAAACATTCTTCCGCACAGGTACCAGTACCACAAGCCGACCGGAGAGGAGACGATCCGCAAGACCATTACGTTTGCCAACCTCAGCGGAGTGGTTTCTGACGCCACCGAGTACGAGAGAGTCTTTGATCCGGAAGTGGCGAACCAGGAGCCTGGAATTTCCATCACAGAGACGTCTGTTGAGATCCTGGACGAGGACGACTCCAAACTGTTGCTGACGATCATTGACACGCCAGGCTTTGGTGACAACATCAACAACGAGGTGTGTGCTACGGAAATCATCAATTTCCTCGAACAGCAGTTCGATCTCGTCCTGGCAGAGGAGACCAGGGTCAGAAGAAACCCGCGGTTTGTCGATACCAGGGTACATGTCTGCCTATACTTCATCACGCCTACAGGTCACGGGCTGCGAGAGCTGGACGTCGACACGATGAAGAAGCTGTCGAAGTTTGTGAACGTGATTCCTGTCATTGGCAGAGCCGACTCGTTCACGAAAACGGAGCTGCTCAATTTCAAGAGAAACATCATGCAGGACATAGACCATCATAAAATTCCGATCTACCAGTTTGAGTACGAAGCAGACGACGACGACGACGTCGTGGAGGAAAACCGGTATCTGAGCGAGATGCAGCCGTTTGCCGTGATCACGTCTGACGACGAAGCAGAGATCAACGGCGTCAAGACACGCGTCAGAACCTATCCATGGGGGTCCATCGACATTAACAATACAGAGTACTCGGACTTCCCAGTTCTGAAGTCTGTTCTTCTTGGCTCCCATCTACAAGACCTCAAGGACATTACGCACGATTTCTTGTACGAGAACTACCGTACCGAAAAATTGATGAGTGTCACCAATCTTGAGGAGCTGCATTCTGCTGAGGCCGGAGGAATCGTGTCGGAACCACCTTCGATGTCGAACCTCGCCGATATTGCCAACTCCAAGTCCATGGCCAAGTTCGATGCGCCTTCGCAGAGAATCTCGTCTATGCTGTCCACGGGAACCACAGGCACCACCAAGATCACCAAGGACAACAAGGTGGACTCTGTGGCTTCGAAACTGAGTGCAACCTCGCTGACAGAGCCCCCAGAGATCATCAAGGGCAAGCCAGAGTCAGACTACTCGTTCCAGAAAGACGACGAACTGGCCTCTTTGGTGGATGACAAGGACGAGACGCCTGTGGTCGCCGGACTTGCGGGCTCGAACCCAGCTACACCCACCACGACGCCTCGGCTCCCGCACTCTGCTTCTGTCTCGTCTCAGTACTCTGGATCTCCATCGATCAACGCCAGACAGCTTCGTAAGATCAGTGAGACCGTGCCTTATCTGCTCAAGCATGAGACTTTGATGAGTAAACACCAGAAACTCGAAGAGCTGGAGCGTAAGTCTGCACAAGAACTGGCTAAGCGTGCTGCGGAGCTGGAGAAGAAAGCCATGGAGCTGAAACAGAGGGAGAAGATGCTGAAAGAGCAGTTGGCGAAGAAAGAGAAGCTGCTTGTTAAGGAAGAACCTGCGGATACTACAGCGGATACCGCTAGCTTTGTAGCTGGAGACGACAAGGAGCAGTAGATGTATTTAAAAGCACAGAAAAAAAGATAGCACCGACGCGTCGTCTGTTTTTTTTTTTTTTTTTTTTTGCCAGTCGAACGCGGACGATTAGGTAAAGTCGAAAAACCTCACATTTTTGAACGTTGTCCTAGAGTTGTGCAATATTTCGCGTCCACACCGCTTCCAAGCTTTGTAATTATATCCCCAATGGATGCTGTACGGCCAACCTCGCCGCGGCGCGTGAAGGTATACACTCTGGAAGATGACAAGTGGGTCGATCGGGGCACAGGGTATTGTTCAGGAATGCTGGAGGGAGGCCCCCATTTCCTTGTTCGAAACGAAAATGACACCTCCCAAACGCTACTCAAGGCCACAATCGAGGGCTCCACGCAGTACCAACGACAGCAAGACACGCTAATTGTTTGGACAGACAGTCAAGGGAACGACTATGCTCTTTCGTTCCAGGAGCCAGACGGCTGTCTGTCGCTATGCGAATTTCTCATCAACATCCAGCACACAATCGAGCCCAATATATCGCTGGTGGCTGTGGTATCGAACGGCCAGGACGGCGAAGTCACAGAGGTGATTGCCGGCCCTGTGCCTGAGCCATGTTTCCCCACCGACACGAACCTCTCTGAGCTTCTGGAACTCTTGAATCAGGGCGCAAAGTCCAATAAATTCAAGGATACTCTACTGGATTTCATCAAAAACGACGGCTTTTTGACAAAGCTCATTGAAACGTTCCACAGAAACGAGCAGAACAAGAATCTGGTCAACCTGTATTATTTGTGTGATATTGTCAAGACGTTGGTTTTCTACAGTGAATCGGCCATTATGGAAACATTTGTGGACGATGACGCGATCGACGGCATTGTGGGAATCCTCGAATACGATTCCGAGTTCCCAAATTACAAGACCAACAACCGACAGTACCTTGCTGAAAAAACTAGCTTCAAGGAGGTGATCCCGATTCAGAACGACGAAATAAAGGATCTCGTAAAACGCACTTTCCGGCTCTATTTTCTCAAGGACGTGGTGCTGGCAAGACTGCTGGACGACGCGTCCTTCAACTGTATCTCGACCATGATTCATCTCAACGAAGACCAGATTCTCAAATTCATTCGCTTGGATCCCGAGTTCCTGCCCGCCTTATTCAAGCTATACGACGACATTAACGACCTCAGCGTGTCCAAGGCACGCGACGGAATAAAGCTGATCCACCAGTTCACTCTCATTGCCAAGAAGTTCCAGCCCGTGCCGCGATCCGAGTTCTACAAAGCCTTAATCGACCAAGGTCTAGTGAGACTCATACAGTTTGCATTCAAAGACTCCGCCACAGAAAGCCGAATACTGGCGACGGAGCTTATTGTCGCCATAATAGAGCACGATGTGCTTCTGTTCAACAAGAACGAGACCGAGATCGACACCACTTTGATCTCCATCCTTATCGAAGTCCTTTTGCAGGATCCCAACGTTGGACTGAAAACGCAAGCATTCGAGGCCATCAAAGTTCTGCTGGACCCTGCAAACATCGCGCAATCGACCCTGCCCTTTAATTCGACTCTCGGAAATGCAGACAGCAACGTCGACACGAGCCTGGTTGAATCGGGCTATCTCCAAAGTTTTTATAAGGGAGCTGCAGAGAAACTGTTTTCGCCACTTAAAAAGAGCATCTCCAGCCCGTCAAGCAAGTCCACCACCATCACATACTCCAACCTGTGTGAGCTGCTCAACTTCGTGGCAAGAGAGCACGACAGAACCTTGAGCAAAACGTTTATTTTGGAGCACCATTTGCTTCGAGGAATAGGCAATCTCCACCACAAACGCTACTCGTTGCAACTACGGCTCAGTGCCCTGCGTTGCATCAAATCGATCATCATGCTGGACGACGAGGACTATGTTCGCTACCTTATTGAGAACGACGTGCTCCATGAGTTTATGAACCTGCTGCGGGAGACAGCTCGGCAGAATAATCTGGTTAATTCTGCTTGTCTTAGTGTTCTGCATCTGGTGCTACAGAACAAAGCTCTTATGAACTTCAAGGCGTTGCGCAACTACTTGGTGGCTAAGTATTTAGACACATTGAGTCTCGACCCTATTGGACTGGAATTGATTGCATCCGGCCAAGACGCACGAGAAGAGTCTCTGCAGGCCGAGATTACAGAGGTGAGTCCCACGTCCCCAGATATTCCCGATGATGTGGAACAAGAAAACTCTCCGCTGACGTCGAAAAACGCTCGACGGATCGAAGATGACCTTGCGACGCCAGAAAAGAAGAAAAAGCTGAATAACATCATTCTTAAGGCAGGAAAAACTTTTCGAATCAATAATTACACCGAAGAGGAGGAAGCTAGCGAGACGTGAGAAAAAAAATTGTGGGGAATAAATGCATGTGAAATAACCACCTTCCCAAACTATCATGAGTTCCTCTCCCTTCCTGAGTGTATGGCAGCCAGACCTACTCAAAGACAAAGTTGCCTTTGTCACTGGCGGCTCGGGCACTATCTGCAAACGTCAGGCCGAAGCGCTTGTCACGTTGGGCTGTTCGGTAGCAATAATCGGCAGAAACACAGAGAAGGCGACGGCTGTTGCCTCGGAACTGAACCAAGTACGAGGAGACATCCGGGCAATAGGCATCGGAGACTGCGACGTGCGCAAGCTGGACGATGTGGTTCGTGCCGTCAAAAAGACAGTGGACGAGCTGGGTCGGATTGACTTTGTCATCTGTGGCGCGGCTGGGAACTTCATTGCCGACTTCAACTCTCTAAGTGCCAATGCGTTCAAGACTGTCGTGGATATCGATTTGCTGGGCTCGTTCAACACAGTGAAAGCGTGCTACAACGAGCTAAAGAAGAACAAGGGCGCGGTTCTTTTCGTGTCTGCAACCTTCCACTACTACGGGGTGCCTTTCCAGGCACATGTAGGGGCTGCCAAGGCAGGGGTTGATGCTCTGTCCAACGCTCTGGCTGTTGAACTAGGACCGATCGGTGTTCGTGTGAATGCTATTGCTCCTGGCGCAATTGGCAACACGGAGGGGTACAGAAAGCTTTCTTCGGGATCTCCGATGCAAAAGAAGATCCCGCTACAGAAGCTGGGCTCTACAGACGACATTGCGCAGGCTACCATCTTCCTATTCAGCAACGCTGCGCAGTACATCACCGGCACTGTGCAGATAGTCGACGGGGGATTCTGGCACATGGGGCCCCTTGTGACCACCGAGTTGTATCCCGAACAACTACTGAAACGGCTTGCTCGCGAGCCCAAATTGTGAGAAACGTGATCATGTAGTTTTTTTAATGAATCATGACCGTGACTATTTTCGCTACTCAATCCCCGTATATTCGGTATTTGATTTTTTTTTTCTATCTCGGGGACAGATCAAACTCCGAGCATGATATATATGGTGCATTTGCCCAAGCCTTTTCGCAATGGCATCTTCTCTCTCATCATTTGAGGCCAGGACGACGGTGCCTCCGTCTCGAATTGGGACGTTCCTCAATGACGTGCTTGCAAACTTCCACCCCATCTACTTTGTCATCAATATGGGACTGGGTATCACAAGCTTGGTGATGTACAACTTTCCGATCGAGGTAATCCGTGTGGGGATGAGATACGTGGGAATCTTGTACTTTTTTATTGACCTCGTTGCGTTTATCATCATCCACGCGCTTTTTTTCCTGCGCTACTTTGTGCTATTCAACCGCTACGACCGTGTCTCATTTTGGGGGCTGCTCAAAGACCACCGGCTCAGCGTATTCCTTGGAGCAGAGGTCATGGGTTTCGGCTCGTTGATCAACATGATCCACTATTTGAGACCCGAATGGACGCTTTTCACGTACACGCTCTGGTGGATACAGGTAGCTCTCAGTCTGTTGTGTGCCTGGGGAGTCACGTTTTTAATGATGGCCGTGAACAACCTCGATGCGAGCGATCTCAACGCCACCATTCTTCTTCCCGCTGTCACCCTGACAGTTGCTTCTTCCACGGGCTCTATTGTGAGCGGCAAACTCGACTCTGCCAGCTGGAAGCTTTCTTCCGAGATCATCACATTCATGCTCCTAAGCAACGCTCTTCTGCTCGCTTTCCCGCTCCTATCTGTCTATTTTTACAAACTACTCACATCAGGCTTGCCCTCCAAACCTAGCATCTACTCGTGTTTCATCCCTATCGGCATCCTGGGACAGGGTGCATTCGCCATACTGCTCAATTTCCAACAATTGGCCGATCTTCTCCAAACCGAGCCAGCACTCATCAAGGCCACAGCCCTGCTCAGCCAAGAGTCTCTGCAAGTAGTGGCCGCACTGCTTCAGCTTGGATCCGTCTACGTGGCCATGTCTCTCGTCTCAATGGGCATCTGCGTGACCGCGATAGGCATTTTTGGGGTTCTCAAATACGGCCTCATACACAAGTGGTCAAAGACGCTTTGGGCATCGACGTTCCCGCTGGGGACCATGGCCGTTTCCCAGTCAGAGCTGTACAGTCATACCGGCTGGCTGGGCTTCCAAATCACAAGCACCATTTACTCATTTGCTTTGATTGCAGTCACAACATGCTGTCTGGTGAATACCTGCATCTTCGAAATACCTATTCGAAAGCATGAGGTCTGATCACTCCTCGAAGCGTGAAAGTCCGGAAGCCCTGACAGGCTCTGGACTGTCAAAAATGTATTCATAATACTCCTCCTCTTCACCATCGGCATTATGCCGGAACCGCTTCTCCATGCGCGGGAGCCGCGCCTCTGCGGCAGCCACCTGTGCATCTGTACCATATTTGCGCTCAAACAATATTAATGCATCTATTATCTGCTTCTTCTTTGCACCCTCTGTAGTGTCGATGGTTCTGTTGAAAACGTCGCGACAACGGTCCTTGGCCTCCGGCGTGACCTCGAACTGGAACTCGTCGTCTCCTGTTTCTTTTAGGCGGCGCACAAACTCGTCAACTTGTTGCTGCGTCGGGACTTTCAGCTCCATCATGCACCGTTGTACCAGACTTCTCGCGTCGCCTTCGGTAAGCTGTATTATGCGGTCCCTGATCTTTCGAGCATTGTCATAGTTGCGCTCCTCCATCTCGTACTCGTAATATGCTTCCAGAACTTTCTTCTTCTCGTTCAAGGATAAACTGTCCTCGTCGGACGCCAACTGGTAAATTGCAACACAGCGCGCCCTGTCCCCCAAATCTGCCTCCAACGAAGCAAAGTCAATCCAGTTCGAACCATCGCGGGGATGCAGTTCTACCAGTTTCGTGTATACCATCCGCACCCGGTCAAATTCGCGAAGCTGTGTCTCCAGCTCGATGTAGAACCTCATAACTTTCATATCACCGCACAATCCAATACACCGTCCTAGCACCTTCCGCGCAGCAGCCAGCTGGCCCTGCCGAAGCTCGAACTCTGCATACATCACCCATATGCGCGAAAAAGTGAAACTCTTGTGAGGAATGAGCGAGATCAGTTTCCGGTATAGCTCTCTGGTTTTTTCAACGTCTCTTTTTTCGCTCCATATTAAGTACTTCATCCAGAGATAAATATAGCTGAGCCACCCGCTTTTCAACGCACTCGATGGAATCGTACCTGTTGCCTCCTCTAGTTTGCGCTCGTATTGTTTTTCGTCAAAAATTGGCTCCACAAGCTTCAAATACACCCACCATGTATCGTAGTCGTGCGGTTTGCTTGCAAGCTCCTGCTCGTAAACAGCCATCCGCTTGCTCACCACTGACGTCTCGATCGACTCTTTCTGGCCATGTTGTTTTTCAAATTGCGTATAGTCGGCGCGCAGCTCGACCTTCTCCTCTTCTGGCAAATGCTCAAACCCGTAATCGAAAAGCAGCTTCGCCTGCTCCCAGTTTTTCATCGATATCTCAAACTGTATCCACGAATAAATGATCCTTGCGTCCAATTTGCCTTTTTGTCGCAAATCTTCGACTCCGAGCCTGTAAACGTTGCGGACATTGACCTCATCCCCGTGCTCTTTCTCAAACTCCGCCCATTGAAGCCAGGTTGCAGAGCCGGGATGCATCACCACAAATTTCTCAAAAAGCAATCTGGCATTCTGGAACTCGTTGTACCGGGTCTCAAAACGAATATAGTGCTCCCACACCTCAGGACCCGGTTGCCACTGTAGCCAGTTCTCGAATATTTGGCGTGTTCCTACAACATTCCCCACAGACTCTTCCACCGCAACGTATTGGTACCATAATTTGTCCACACGAGGAAGAAGCCTTGTCGCTCTATCCAGAAGGTTTCTGGCGTGGTTGATGTTCTTGCCCTTAAGCTCTGTCTGGATGTATCTGATCCACAAAGGGACCTGTTTATGATCGACTTCGAGAGCACGCTCAAATATTGAGCGTGCCCTCGCGTAGTCCTTCTGGTCAATCTCAAACTGTGCATACCGCATCCACTGGCCAAAATCGAACCGCTTTACACGTAGAGCTTTCTCGTACTCTGTTCTTTTCCGGCCTTGGTACTCCCGCAGCTCTTCCAAGTCCTGAATCTGGATCTTGGCTGGCTGCACAGGTTTCTGTCTCCTCTCGTACGCCTCAGCCATCAGCTGAGATGCCGAGACCTGCTGCTCAGCAAACTTGGGTTCCTCAGACATGTTGAGATAATATATTTTTTTTATTTTCTTTTGTGAAATATTTACTTCAAACGCGCATGTCTCTCTTTGAGGGCCATCGATTCCTTATAATACAGTCCAGCCAGCTGTCTGCAACCAAGGCAGAGAACTTGAAAAAACAGATCATTAGCACTGGGTACAATGAGGATGGTGGCATCTTGCTCAAGAGGAATTCTGACTTGATTCCAATATCTAACGACAAACTGGCAAACGTCACGCTGATAGTCTCAAATACAATAGATTTTGTGGAATACCAGCTCGCGGAAGAATTGATGATCCCTGTTGTGCGAGATGCGTGGGTGGTAGACTCGATTGCTGCGAATCTGATAGAAACATTGCGATCGTACTCACCTGATCCCAAATATTTCCTTAGCACTGTAAGTATATGTTGCGCAGCTTCGATTTGCAAAGGCGACAAGGAGGTCCTTTTCAGCGCCGTGCGCTCCTTTGGCGGAATACACACAGACTACCTGTCCCGAAGAACAACCCATCTGATTGCCCTCGACACAGACGACGACATATGCCGTATGGCTATCGCGTTCAACCAGGCTTGTGAGCGGGAGCTCATTGCGATCGTGAGACCGGAATGGCTTCTGGACAGTATAATATCCAAACGCAAACTCGAGGACGACAGATACCGCGTTGGCTCTAAGGATCGATACGCAGAGCCGGCGACTTCTGTTTTGTTCAAAGGACGGATCTTTTTTCTGGATGAAGATTTTAATATCTCGAGCCGAGTGAGCTCTAGCCTGAAAACACTTATAGAACAGCACGGGGGCAAGGTAGATTCTGAAGATCGGGCAAACACTTACATTGGGAAGTATCGAGGTGGCGAGATGTACCAGCTCGCCTTTGAGGAGAAATGGCCTATTGGAAACCTGAATTGGCTGTTTTGGATGCTATTACGCGAGGAGTGGATCGCTCCAGGTAAAATAATGCTCCACTATCCATATCCAAGAGAGGCGCTAGAAGGAATGGATAGGGTAGTGGTTTCGGTCACGCATTATACCGGAGACTCACGCCTGTATTTACAGCAGCTGGTGGAAATCATGGGCGGAACATTTACAAAAAACCTTCGACAATTCACCACTACACATCTGCTTGTCGCGAAACCAACGGGCGAAAAATACAAATACGCACGAGAGTGGAACATTAAATGTCTGAATCATTTGTGGCTCGAAGAAAGTTACGCCAAATGGGAGCTACAAGACGATTCTGACCCCCGATACTTGAAGTTTGGGGACCAGGTGGGCGTTGCACACGCTGTTGGCCATACAAGCCTGGATGTTGGATTGACTAGTAGCCAGAACCCGCGTACTGATTCCCAAAATGTGTCTAGCTCACTTGAAACGCCACGCAAAAAGGCCAAGCCAAACAGCAAACCGTACAACATCGTTGCAATACTGACCGGTTGCGATCAGGAGTTCAGTGCTTCCGATCTCCGAAATCTCAACAAAGTGGGTATTAAAGTTGTTGAACAGCCAACAAACTCCCTTAATTGCATCATTGCTCCTGGCATTCTTCGAACGGAAAAGTTTCTCAAGTCACTGAGCAAAAGCCCGAAATATTTACTTACGCCGATTTTCCTCATGGACGTTCTCGCTACCGTACGCTCGCATAAACTGGACGATTTTGAGCGCGTCAAACCACACATCGACAAATATGATTTGTCAAAACATATCAATTTCAAGAAAGACCCCAAGATGAAGGAGATATTCTTGGATCCCTCGCTAGGGGCCCAGAATATCGTCAAGCTGATTGAAAATTCCAACTCTAAACTATTCGAATCGGGAGATTTTTGTGTGTCAGCTACCATTCCAGGCGGGCCAGATCTAATCAGTAGCATTGTGAAATCGTTTGGTTGCCGGGAGTGCCTGATTATCGACAAAAAAACCAAGAGGCTGCCCAAAAGAGTAGCAGCTACAAGATACTTACTCTGCGAGGCAAAGGATCAACCACTGCAGAACCATTTTCGCAAATTGGCTGATAAGGAGCAGTACCGTATAGTGGAGTGGAATTGGGTCGTTATGTCCATATTCAATACCAAGCTAGTGGATAGATTTATAATCGATGAGAGCTAAGTTTTATCTATCACCCAGAAAAAATAATTCAATATTGAAAAAAAAAATTCAAGCCCGTGCCCGGGTTCGAACCGGGGACCAACAGATTTGCAATCTGCTGCTCTACCACTGAGCTACACGTGCTGAATTCAGAAACCAATATGGTGCTCGTGGATATGACCAGCCAAGAAAGGATTTCCAGACAACCCTTATGTTTATTCTCCTTATGCTATTCACGACAGGCGTAGATGACAAACCGTCCCCAAGTTTAAAGTAATCTCATATACTCATACTCTTGTAAACGCGTAGGGAAACTTTGGCCATCTTTTGCGACAATTTTTTATGTTGCACAAAATACTAACAAGTTCAACTTACTCTTTTATATTTTCTTCCTTTTAATTTTCGACGCACATCTCTGCTTCACCATGAGTGGTTTTAGAGGTAATGGATATGGTTATGGATATAACTATAGAGACCCGTACTACTCCAGGGGACGCGGGAGAGGTGGATCTTACCCATATAAGCGGCCCTACAACGATGACGATGCTCCATACGAGTCGAACTCATATCCTGAGCCGGCAAACGAAGATTATCGCGGAGACTATCCACGTCGAGGCGGGCCGTATAGGGGATCGCACAGACCGCGGGGACGAGGCAGGGGAAGTTATCGCGGCGGATATACAGAGAATCATCACGACCAGCAATATGACCAGTATGAAGAACGTGATGGTGAGTCACGGCCTAGAAGCAGTGTGTCGCATTCCATGAATGGATCCGGGTCGTCCAGAGAGAACAGCGAATTTTTACATTCCAAGCCGAGCTCGCGAAACGGGGATAGAAGTGAGCACGATCGAAAACAGCAGGACTCTTTTGGTACTGAAACAGACCTCACAAGCTCAAATGAAAATCATTGGGTGATACGGCTCAGAGTTTCGGGTGAAACAAAGACATCGCTTAGCAAATCTTTTGACGAGCTGGACAAAATCAATAAAGTGCTAGCAGAGTCGGCTGTAAAACGTCTTCATCTGGAGATGGATGTGGAAAGGTATTCCAGGGCGGGCAGAAGCGAGGAGGTACGCTGTAGATTAGCAGAAGAGAAGTTGGAGGCGCTTAACTTCATCTGAACAGTTCGGTATATAACTAGCTTTATTTAATAATGAGAACGCGACGATTCCTTTTAAGGGCGATTCCTGTAACAAGTTTCCGAGCTGAGCTTTTGAGAACTAAATTTTTGCCTCTTTTTTAAATGCCAGCTCTTCCAACATTTGATAGCAAACTGATTACCGGCCTTATATACACGGCGACCGCCATTGGGCTGTTGAAAATTGCCTCAAAAATCTTTAGCTTCTTCTCACTCATTGCAAGTCTGTTTCTTCTCCCTCCTGTTGACTTTAAGGTTTACGGTGCCAAAAAGGGCGCATGGGCTGTCGTCACCGGAGCATCCGAAGGTATTGGACAGGAGTTTGCCAAGCAGCTTGCTTCCAAGGGCCTAAATATTGTCCTGATTTCCAGAACTCAGTCTAAGCTGGAGCAGATTGCCACAGATATCGAGACAAAGTACAAGGTGCAAACCAGAGTGGTGGCTGCTGATTGTTCAAAAAACACCCCTGAATTGTACGCACTCATCTCCAAGTCGATTGAAGACCTGCCTGTGTCGGTGCTGATCAACAACGTGGGTCGTTCGCACGAAGGCCCTGTTCCTCTTGTTGAGACTCCGGACGAGGAAGTGGAATCCATTCTGGCCATCAACAACCTATTTTTGGTCAAAATGACCAAACTCTGCATTCCTGTTATTGACAAAGCCATTGCGTCCAAGAAAGCCAACAGGGGTCTTATTGTGAACATTGGTTCCTTTGCAGGTCTTTTCCCAACTCCGTACCTCGCCACTTACTCTGGATCAAAGTCGTTCTTGCAAAACTTCTCTCAGGCCTTATCTGTTGAGCTCAAAAGCCAAAAGATCGACGTCCAACTGGTTCTGGCCTATTTCGTCACTACTGCTCTCTCAGCCATCAGAAGAAGCTCTTTCTTTATTCCTACTCCCAAAGACTTTGTGGCTGCTACTTTGAGAAACATGGGCAGAAGAGGCGGCGCTCAGGACAGGTTTGCCACTAGCTCTCCGTATCCTTCCCACGCCTTGCTACAATACGTTGCACATAATACCCTTGGGGTGTATTCCGAGTTCCTGGCCAACACCACTTTCAAGGCAATGAAGGCCACGAGAGCTAAAAGGCTGAAGAAGCTACAAAAGCAAAAAGAGGCCAAAGCAGAGTAAATCTGGGATCTACGTATGGACTACTACTACATAGTTTGAAGACACACGGGAGCCATCCTGGATACCACATCTGTGCACCGCCAAAAACGTAAACAAACTTTTCCTCTTTTAAGACAGATCACGAAAACGACCATCAGATCGAAGTGGAATTGAGTGTATTAATCTAACCTAATATACGACGTCCCCAGATCTAGACCTGCCAAAAGCAAGAGAGACGATAATAAAACCAAGTACTGTGGCACAAGAAACCTTTTGTTGGTTGTACATACGTAAATCACGTCCCTTTAAAAAAAGTTCACTAGATTACAAAACACCATGGCAGAACTAAACGATTTCGAAAAGCTGGAGAAGATTGGAGAAGGTAAGTAGCTTCACAGAGCCATGCGGCCTTCCTACTAACAGTCCAGGAACCTACGGAGTGGTGTACAAGGCATTAGATACCAAACACAACAACCGCGTAGTGGCACTGAAGAAGATCCGGTTGGAGTCTGAGGACGAGGGAGTGCCATCTACCACCATTCGTGAAATCTCGCTTCTGAAGGAGCTTCGTGATGACAACATTGTTGCTCTGTATGACATTGTGCACTCCAACTCCAACAAGATTTATCTTGTTTTCGAGTTCCTTGATATGGACCTCAAGAAATACATGGAATCTATTCCTGAAGGTGAAGGACTAGGAAGCGACATGGTCAAGAAGTTTATGCTTCAGCTCGTTCGTGGGCTCTACCACTGCCACGCGCATAGAGTCTTGCATCGGGACTTGAAACCCCAAAATCTGCTCATCGACAAAGAAGGTAATCTGAAGGTTGCCGACTTTGGCCTTGCCAGAGCTTTCGGGGTGCCACTGCGTGCATACACTCACGAGGTTGTCACACTGTGGTACAGAAGCCCTGAGATCCTTCTTGGAGGAAAACAATACTCTACAGGAGTCGACATGTGGTCTATTGGTTGTATCTTTGCCGAGATGTCCAACAGGAAGCCGCTTTTCGCAGGTGATTCTGAAATCGATCAGATTTTTAAGATTTTCCGTGTTCTGGGAACGCCAACTGAGGAGATCTGGCCAGACGTCGTCTACCTGAGCGACTTCAAGCCTAGCTTCCCTAAATGGTCGAAACAGAACTTGGCCGACATCGTTCCTAATCTGGACCCTCATGGTGTTGATCTTTTGGAACAGCTCTTGACATATGACCCTGCTGGAAGAATCAGCGCCAAGAGAGCCCTGATGCACCCATACTTCCAGGAAGATTATGTTCAACCATCCGAATACCCGCAACAGTCTGCCATGCAGGTCGACACATCTACCATCTACGTTTGACCGATACCCTAATGAGATCTTCCGTTATATAACCATCGATAACCTGAATAAAAAATCTGCTGTCAAAGCCGTCTGCCTGGCACCAGGGCGAATATGATGCTCAGAACAGCTGTCATCAGCAATATGAGCAACAGCACAAAGATGGAGCGGCGCTTCAGCAAATTCTTCACGAACGGCTCCTTGATGCACACAAGCCCATTCTTCGATGCGTAGCTCTCGCTGTAGCCCGCAAAATATAGCAAGGGGTCTACCCGGTAGTAGCTGCTTAGCAGCAAGTAGAATGCAAAAAAGAACGGCACAACAACGACCCAGCGCATCTGCTTTGGTTGATAGTCAAGGAAAATAAGTGTATATCCGGTCCAGAAAGCCCCCAATCCAGAAAAAAACGAGCCCAACATTCTATAGGCTGCTGATTTTGACGTTACGTTTGACAATGCATGATATCGGAGGAAATTAGGGTATGCCTCGTGTTCCATAGCCTTAAAAACAAACTCCCGCGACTCGTCAAAGACCTCTGGATCATCGCGTCCGTCTCTTTGAACGGCCTGAATCAGTCTTTCCACCATTTCTGGAGGTATCACTATTCTTTTGGGCGAACTATCGAGGAAGTAGGTATCCACTATATTCTGTGCAGATTGACTAAGCTTCTCGCGTGTGGCAATATGACTGTCCTTGAGTGACTTCTCACGAGGAAGGAGATCCTGTTGTATCATGGTCTCGATCATCTGAGGATTGATTGTAGACACCCGTTTGGCAGAGTTTGATTCGCTTGAAGCATCCTTTGAGTTGTCATCGCTAGGAGTCTGTGATTTTCGTTTCAGCTCATCGATTTTAGCGTTCACCAACGGATCGCTCGATCGCACACTAGTTTCTCCCCGCAAGAAAGCGGACATTCTGCGTGAATCGGACTCCTCAAGGAGATTGCTGCGCATGAGCAGGTCCAACAGTAGCGAAGAGGACTTCGAGTCTCTGCTGCTGGTATTAGACTGTCTATTAGATGGAGACGTCTGCTGGCCTAAATGAGTGCTCTGTCCTGGGGCAGAGTTAAAAGTCTGGTCGGCATTTCGTATTCTCTCGTTAACAGCAAGTGACTGTTTGAGCCCCTTGACATAGGCCTTACAAAGACCCATATGTTGTACTGTGTCGATCCAAAAGTCCAGATAGTCGATATTTCTCTGTTCATCTCTCATATAGACATAAAACGACCACAGATCAACGGGAGGCTGAGTTCTGCGATTCAGAATTTCGAAGAGCGTCGGCCATCTGTTCACAGATTGCTTTTCCGACTGCAAGGTGTCCACCTCCAGCTTCGAGACGACCTTCTGTTCCAGATCATCGGCCCTAACGAAATTAGACGTAGTGTTAGGCCCTGACAGCCTTTGAGGATTCGCATTGGACAACGCCATTGTGGAAATAGGCCAAAAATGAGGGTTTCTTTGAATGGCAATCCAGCAGGCCTAACACAGAAAATTAGCACCAGACACACCCACCAGCTTTATCTGTTTACGCAAACGGCTGGGTTTTAAAAAATTCCAAAACAGAGAACATTTTCAGACAGCACACCCGTGCACCACATATTGAACATTTTGGGCTACAGCGGCTAGGAGGATTTATAAATCACTCCCTTTTTCTTTCATACCACATCTGAAGACTACTTTGCTAACGATCATCCACTGATAATCCAACATGCCTATTGAACTTCTGCTTTCGCCGGTGATGAGACCGGTGGTTCTTGCCAAATCGGTTCTTTTCCACCCTCACCGTCGTTCTTCGCGGTATGTTCCACATATTATCGATCTGGACGAAGACAACTGCTCTGAATTTGCCGTCAGAAGACGATTCGGAACAGGATCCAAAATATTCGATGTTTACGATACTAAAGCCGAGGGCTCTGGTCCTTTGGGCCCAACAGAGGCCTCCAAAAGACTCTTTTGGTTCGTGAGATCGAGAGCGGTTAAGGGTGCATACAAGATGTATAACTCGGAAATTCTGGGTACAGGGCCTAACGGCGAGGACGAACCTTGCGCTGCATTGAGAGCCGGTTTGAGATCAAACATTCTTCTTATCAGAGCCCCTGATGTGCCCGTGACCGAGCTTGGATGGCACATCATCAACCATCGAGTGGACGCATTAGACCAGTACAGGATGTTCACTTTAGCTGACGGTGCCACTTATCAGTGGACGACCGAGGGTAAGTTCTTGGAGAGGGTGAAAAATGTGGGTGAGAAGGAATCGGAGGTCAGAGAGAGAATCGGACAGGTGATTCCTGCCGGAGCGTCTGGATTCACCGTTAAGGTTGACGAGTCCAAGATCCCTAAAGAGCTGGCTCTTGCCTCTGCCCTGTGCTCGTACGTTGACCACTGGAACACCAATCTTGCTGTTGGTGGTATCTACTATGCTAGAAAGTACTCGCACGTGAGATGGAAGAGAGACTAGGCTAGTTGACTCACAGTCTTCGTTTTTTTTAGGTTTTTACAAAATAATAGAAGTTCCCCCCCCCTGATGATATCCTTCTAGTGTCCGGAAATATACAGATCGCGTAAGTCCGGAAACCGCGGATTCTTCGTACACGACCCTCCTCATCTAAAATATTTTCAGTCGAAAATTTTTCGAAAATCAGTCATCATGTCCCTCAGAATTCTTGCCAGACATTGGCGTATGCCAAAGCTGGTCCCTCTGAAGACCAGCTTGGCTAGAACCTATGCCTCTCAGGTTGAAAAAGCATCGACGTATGCGGGCGCTGGCATTCTATCTGGTTTCACTGGAGAAAATGCACATCATTTAGTGGATGTTTCCCGTGTTTTAGTGATTGGCTCTGGAGGATTGTCTATTGGCCAAGCAGGAGAGTTTGACTATTCCGGTTCCCAAGCCATCAAGGCCCTGAAGGAGGCCAACAAGCAATCGATCTTGATTAACCCTAATATTGCTACCAACCAGACTTCGCATGCCCTTGCCGACGAGATCTACTATCTTCCAGTCACTCCCGAGTACATTACGTATATCATTGAAAGGGAAAGACCGGATGGAGTGCTGCTCACATTTGGAGGCCAGACTGGTCTGAACGTTGGTGTTCAATTGGAAAAAATGGGTATTTTCAAAAAATATGGTGTCAAGGTTCTTGGGACTCCAATCAAAACTCTGGAGACCTCTGAGGACAGAGACTTGTTTGCTCAGGCGCTGAATGAGATCAATATCCCAATTGCCGAGTCCATTGCTGTTGAAACTGTTGACGATGCGCTTGCTGCTGCGGACAAGATTGGGTATCCTATTATTGTCAGATCTGCCTACGCTCTGGGAGGTCTTGGATCTGGTTTTGCTTCCAATGAGACCGAACTGAGAAATCTTGCCTCGCAATCGCTTTCGCTTGCTCCTCAGATTCTTGTGGAGAAGTCTTTGAAAGGGTGGAAAGAGGTCGAGTACGAGGTGGTCAGAGACAGAGTCGGAAACTGCATCACCGTCTGTAATATGGAGAATTTCGACCCATTGGGAATCCACACTGGAGACTCGATTGTGGTTGCTCCTTCGCAGACGCTTTCTGACGAGGAGTACCACATGCTCAGATCTGCTGCCATCAAGATTATCCGTCACCTTGGTGTTGTTGGAGAATGTAATGTGCAATATGCTTTGCAGCCCGATGGGCTGGACTACAGAGTCATCGAGGTGAATGCTCGTTTGTCCAGATCGTCAGCCTTGGCTTCCAAGGCTACCGGATATCCTTTAGCATACACTGCTGCCAAGATTGCTCTCGGCTACACTCTGCCAGAACTGCCTAACCCTGTCACCAAGACCACAAGTGCCAACTTCGAGCCTTCTCTCGACTATATGGTTACCAAGATCCCAAGATGGGATCTGTCGAAGTTCCAGCACGTCAAGAGAGACATTGGTTCCTCGATGAAGTCTGTTGGAGAGGTGATGGCCATTGGACGCAATTTCGAGGAGTCCTTCCAGAAGGCCATCAGACAGGTGGACCCTTCGTTCATTGGATTCCAGGGAGCTAAGTTTGACGACCTTGACCACGCTCTGTCGCACCCTACCGACAGAAGATGGCTTGCCGTTGGCCAAGCGCTGTTGCACGAGAACTACACCGTTGACAGAGTGCACGAGCTCTCAAAAATTGACAAGTGGTTCCTCTATAAGCTCAGCAACATTGTCGAGATGCAAAAGGAATTGGAGGCTATTGGCTCACTGTTCGGCGTGACCCAGGACGTGATGAGCCGCGCCAAGAAGCTTGGATTTTCGGACAAGCAGATTGCACTTGCTGTTGGCTCGACAGAGCTGGAAGTGCGTGCCAGAAGAAAGTCATTTGGCATCACTCCGTTCGTGAAGAAGATCGATACGCTCGCTGCCGAGTTCCCTGCCGATACGAACTACCTGTACACTACCTACAATGCCACGTCGCACGACGTCAAATTTGACGAGTTTGGAACCATGGTCTTGGGATCGGGTGTGTACCGTATTGGTTCGTCTGTTGAGTTCGATTGGTGTGCTGTTTCCGCCGCCCGTGCTCTGAGAGAGGCGGGCAAGAAGACCGTCATGGTCAACTACAACCCAGAGACTGTGTCGACCGACTTCGATGAGGTCGACAGACTGTACTTCGAAGAGCTCTCCTTTGAGAGAGTCATGGACATTTACGAGCTGGAGAACGCCAAGGGTCTGGTTGTTTCCGTTGGAGGCCAGCTTCCGCAGAACATTGCACTCAAGCTACAACAACAGGGCGCCAAGATTCTTGGAACCAACCCTGAGGACATCGACAAGGCCGAAGACAGACACAAGTTCAGCAGTATTCTGGACTCCATCAACGTCGACCAGCCAGCTTGGAAAGAGCTTACGTCTGTTGAGGAGGCCGAGAGCTTTGCCAACGAGGTCGGCTACCCCGTTCTTGTGAGACCTTCGTACGTTCTTTCTGGTGCTGCCATGTCGGTTATTCGCTCGGAATCTGAGCTCGAGCAGAAACTCACCAACGCCGCAGACGTTTCTGCGGAACATCCTGTCGTGATTTCAAAATTCATCGAAGGTGCGCAGGAAATTGACATTGACGCTGTTGCCTCCCATGGAAAAGTCCTGGTGCACGCTGTTTCAGAGCACGTCGAGAACGCCGGAATCCATTCCGGTGACGCTACCCTGGTGCTGCCTCCACATGGTCTCGACCAGGAGACCATGGACAGACTCAAGGAGATTGCCGACAAGGTTGCTGCTGCATGGAACATCACTGGGCCATTCAACATGCAAATTATCGAGGCCGAGAACCCAACCACCGGAAAGCCAGACCTCAAAGTCATCGAGTGTAACATCCGTGCCTCGAGATCGTTCCCATTCGTTTCGAAGGTGCTGGGCGTCAACTTCATCGATGTCGCCGTCAAGGCATTGCTGGGTAGCAACGTTCCTGCTCCAGTTGACCTGATGAAAAAATCTTACAACTACGTTGCTACCAAGGTGCCGCAGTTTTCTTTCACCAGATTGGCTGGGGCAGACCCATTTTTGGGTGTCGAAATGGCGTCTACCGGAGAAGTCGCCTGTTTCGGAGACAACTTGGTTGACGCATACTGGACCTCGATCCTCTCAACCATGAATTTCCACGTGCCTAAACCACCTGCAGGTATTCTCTTTGGAGGAGACTTGTCGAACGACAACCTCGGCAATGTGGCCAAGAAACTAACTCCGCTCGGATACAAATTCTACGTTGCCTCTCCTTCCGTTGCCGACTACCTGAGCAAGTATGTTGACAGCCCCGTCGAGGTGATTGAATTTCCTAAGGAAAATAAGAGAGAACTGAGGGAGGTGTTCCAGAAGTACGACATCAAGTGCGTCTTCAACCTTGCTAAGGAGCGGGCCGACAGTCTGCTAGATGAGGACTACGTCATGCGGAGAAACGCTATCGACTTTGCGATCCCACTCTTCAACGAGCCGCAGACTTCGCTGCTGTTCTCTCAGTGTCTCGCTGAAAAATTGCCAGCTCTGTTGGCCAGTCAGGCGAAGTCCGAGGTGGTGATTCCTTCAGAGGTGAAGAGATGGAGTGAGTTCATTGGTGGCAAGCCTGTCTAATGACCGCATATAGTGACCAAGTAATACAATAAATTAGAGTGCTGAAAATAATTAATAAGCTCAAATAGCAAGGGCCAAGACCGGAGCTAAGATCTGCAATTTTTTTGGTCGATATATATATGGATACTACTACAGCAGAAAATTATACTATGTACAATTAAGGATGGGTGTTTGTGGATCCAAGGAAGGAGAAGCTCCTCCACCAAACGCTCCAGTATCCAATGGGGCAGTGACGACCGTTGAGAAACAACAGGCCACTCAAAGTAAAAACAAACCAAAGCAGGAAGTTAAGATGCTTTTGCTAGGGTCTGGAGAGTCCGGTAAAAGCACTGTTCTCAAACAAATCAAAATTCTTCACCAGGATGGGTTTTCCAAGCGGGAACTCTA
Source organism: Ogataea polymorpha (assembly GCF_001664045.1). Classification (NCBI taxonomy): domain Eukaryota; kingdom Fungi; phylum Ascomycota; class Pichiomycetes; order Pichiales; family Pichiaceae; genus Ogataea; species Ogataea polymorpha. Next base: position 654,054 of record NW_017264698.1, on the reverse strand, counting down.
CGATTTTAAGCCTTTTGTATTCAAAAACATAATCGAATGTGCGCAGTCCCTGGTCCGGGCCATTAAGCAGTTCAACGCCGAGTCCGAACTGAAATTGCTCACGCCTCAGCAGCTAGAAGCTATTGATTCCTACGAAACTGCCATGGACGATACGACAGAGCAGTTCAATGTGGAAGTCGCCAACCTTATCAAGAAGCTTATCAAAGAACCGGTGGTGCATAAGCTGATGGAAGAGAAACGCAACGAGTTCTACATTTTGGATTCCGCTCAGTATTTCTTTGACAACATCGACCGCATTTTTGCTGAAAATTACCTTCCAAGCGTGGAGGATGTGCTTAGGACTAGGAAACAGACGTCCGGAATATACGACACCAAGTTCCAGCTTGAGGACATCGACATCCATCTCTACGACGTGGGTGGACAGAGGTCAGAAAGAAAGAAGTGGATCCACTGTTTTGACAACGTTACTGTGATCATGTTCTGTGTTGCGCTATCCGAGTACGATCAGGTCCTCCTGGAGTCGAGCAGCCAGAACAGACTGGAGGAGTCTCTGAATCTATTTGACTCTGTGGTCAACTCGATGTGGTTCCGGCGCACATCTATCGTTCTGTGTCTGAACAAAATTGATGTCTTTATTGAGAAGTTGCCACGCTCGCCGCTGGAAAACTACTTCCCCGACTACGTTGGTGGAAACGATGTTAACAAAGCTGTCAAGTACATTCTCTGGCGATTCCGTCAGCTCAACCGCTCCAACGTTAACATCATGCCCTACGTTACGCAGGCAACTGACACCAACAACATGAAGCTGGCTTTTGCAGTGGTGAAGGAAACGATTATTCACAATGCCTTGATGGACAGTGGAATACTGCAGGCGTGATTATGCTTTGTAAAAAAAAATATAGATTCAAAATAAAGCCTAAATATTTCATTTCAGCAAAGCAAGTGCATGTCTTTTTTCATTTAGGTTCCGTCTCAAGATCCAATGAACACTCTCATAGCACTCTGTGCCATTTATGTGGCCATAATAGTGTCATTGAATCTTTTGCTGGGGACCAACGGTTCTCTTGGCTGGATATCATGGAACTCTGTCCATAGATTTAGATATCACACCCGGGGGTTCCGTGTCTCACTCAACAAACTCCAGCTGAAATTCAATCCGCTGGGAGCGCTGTACCATGAGCCAATACTCACGGTTGTGCTGAGTGGTGCGAGTATCTACAGATTACATGAGGACATGAGAAGCAAGCCGGTTCTGTCGTCCGGAGGGAAGACGAGTCGGCGCCTTGTCAAGCTTTTGGAACGTCTCCCACTGGCAATCGAGCTACATGATGTTAAGTATACTGAGCAGGTACAGATAGAGCTAGAGTGCGTGGCAGCTCAGATTGTTTCTAGTGCTCTACAATTTTCCTCGGGCTCCATCAAAGTCAACCAGAAAAAGGTGACTAGTAGAGTTCTTGGCTCGGTTTCCCTTGAAGACTACAGTGTGACCTTGAACGTGAAAAAAGTGACACTAAATGTCGACGATCTAGAGCGTTTCATACCCAAGTCGAAGACGCACGGTCAATCAGAAAATATTCCGTCACAGCCGTTGGCCCTGCCTTTCAGACGAATTTCTATAGAATGTGAAAATGTCTCTCTTACGAAGGAAAAGTTCTGCTTATTCCTCGAAAGGACAGCATTTGCGCTGGGAAAATTGGACGACGAAGAGACCGCAAACATGAACTTCCTAGACCAACATATTTACGAGGTGCTCTTTGGAATCAGCAACTTTAAGCTCATTCAGCTGGAAACAAATAAATTGTTGCTATTCCTTCCATTTTTGAATATATTCTCGCTGTGCAATCTCGAGGATATCTTGAAAATTCAGCAAAATAAGGATGACAAGGATTTCATTGATCGGTTTGCGGCGACGAATAGATTTCTGTTTAAAACTACGGTGTCAACCACCAACCTGGTCCTGAACACACATATAAATGACCTAGTGAAACCGAAGACCAAAAATGAGAGAACGCTCAAAAGGCCATTCGAGATTCCCGGTTATCTACAAAACTTGCTCCCAAAAATTAAGATTCGAATACAGCTTATGGGCTCGGTTATAAATATGGCAGTGGCAGAAGAACTCACTATCAAGATGCGAGTGGAGGACATTGCTTTTGATACTTCGCTAGCAAACACATACGATTCTTTGTTCCGCGGTGTTTCAGGCTCTGTTCATAAAATGATTGGCTTTCTTATACGCAACATACAATTTTCCTTTGTGGAGCCGGAAAAAATGTCCAAATTTTTCTATCTTGATCATGTCAGCACCAGTGTCTCATTAGAAACACGAAAAGGTTGTCTATTCGGACAGGCAGATATTATTGTGGGAACAATAGAGGTCCTCTTGCAAGAATTGAGCGCATTCCAAAAATTGTACCGGCACAAGATAAATCTCGACCAAACGTCTGTTGCGGAATCACATTCATCATCTGAGGGAGGAGGCTCATTAATAGACCGCGTCTTTCTCAAAGTTCAGCAGGTGAAGTTTGTTTCATGTTTTGAGACGCCTGTGAAATACTACAACAAGGTAGATCAGTCTGAGATGAATAAATACAAGAGAGGCGTTTTCGTTGAGGCTTCCGAGATGGAATTGGAGCTTGACATGATAAAGAAGAAGCTGGACCTGGAGCTTCAATTTTTCAAGGCAAGGCTGGTGAAGGACTATGACACGGAACAATACACCAAAGAGCTAGAGGAATTTATAAACATTGAGCGCCCTCATTTGAAGTACTTCAAAGACAAGCACCAGCTGTCTCTCTTACTTCCTTTGCTAGATACAAAACTATCTGCGGAAGTTTTGTGGTCGGTGCTTTTCATTAAGGCCATACTTACTTCTGTGATACCGCATTTGCCCAAGAAGAAAAACGCCTCTACCAAACCGCCACTTACGTATCTCTTCGGTATTCAGCTCTTCATGATGAAAATCCAGCTACCAAACGAGATTGATCTTGTACTGGAATTGGACCGCATGGAAACTTTATCGACGGTCGACTATGACTGTTACGCACGATTCAGAGCACTGAGACTGTATGGAAGAAGTCCGTACACCTCCCAGACCTGGAGCCTTATATTTATTTTGTGTGATGCCAACACGACGATCCGCATCCACTCGCAAGCCGAACACCTCGCAATAATCAACTCCCGCTCAGTGAGATTTGAGATTCCGTTCGAATACGTCTTTTTCGAAACCTTCGACAATTTTAGAGCACTGACCAAAGCTATCACGAAAATGGAGGCCAACTTCCAACACCTAATGTCTACTCCCGAGTCTGAAGTGGATTTCAACGTGCCTATTATAATGCCTAGCAAAGTTGAGAGTCCTTTCAAATTCCCCAGCGTTCGCTTAAACGCTAAACAGTTTCAATTCTGCATGCACGATGATCCATTCGAGGCCGAGCTCAACGAGTCTTTCTTGCTTGGAAGAATTGAGCAAAAGATGCGTCTCACGAAACTGGCGACTTTCGATAAATACGAGAAACAGGTTAAAGAAAAACTACAGAGAGAATTCACTGCTTTGACGTTTGTGAATGGCGAGCCTTTAGAGCCAGAAAACTACCACCCTAACTCAACTGGTAAAGTTCAGCATAATCGTGTAAGCTCGCAGCTTGCCAACGAAGTGTTGAGTGACGAGGTAGAACAGTATAATGAATACCTCAGAACAGTGAACGAGCTGATCGAACTACCAAGACTACGGCTGTTGAGCAACCTCAGCAAGTCATGGATCTTCAGAGTTAAGGCACACAGGCAAATAAGCGAGTCTGGACACCTTAAACGTCTCGCTTCGATCAGGGGAGGTGAAGACCCGCCTGTTTCTGCCAAATTCATGGACAAGTATCCGGTGATCACAGCATGTTCGGTAGCACCTCTTTTTTCCGTGGAGTTGGCCAATTTGCGCTGGGACCTTTCGGAGCCTTCGTTCGGGCTTGACAACTATAAGCACTTTCTGCACCAAATAGGGCAAGGGATGCCGTACGATATGGAGTACGGTATTTTATTCCCTGTTAACATGCACATCACCTGCTCGCGTCTGACGATCCAGCTCAAAGACTACCCAATCCCATTTATTTCGTTTGGCGGTGGCGACGGAGACACTCCGCAGACGGTGGAATTCAAGGGCGACTTTGTCATTGCAGAGCAGATGTACGTGGCTGAAGAGCTACGGTACAATTTTGTTCCCTTTGTGTCCCAGTACAAGGACCCGAATTGCACAGATAACATGTTTGCCTCGCATGTTTCAAGAACGATGACCAACGTCAAATTCTACACAGACATGAAAGTACACGTGAACTCCTCGAAAAATGCGATTGTTTCGTGGTACTCGGCAATCCAGCCGGCATTGCTGTACGCGATGGACAGTTTTGATGTTTTATCCAAGCCTCCTCTCGATCCTAGTCCAAAGCTAGGATTCTGGGACAAGTTCGCGCTCTTGCTGCACGCGAAATTTCATTTCACTTTTACCAACGGCATCCACCTATTCATAAAGAGCAAGAACTCGCCTTATGATCTTATGGGTCAAGGAGGCGGGTTTGTGTTCAGGTGGAAGGATAAAGTAGACCTCAAAATCAACGGCACCGGGCGTCCCGATGAGCTGCTGGTTGTCGAGAGCAAGGAATTCGATGTGGTGATTCCTCGGTTTAATCGCAGCAACCTGACGTACTTGCTGGATGATAAAAATCCCTACGAGCTGGATTACATTACTGAGAAGAAGGTGTGGAAGTTGTCAAGCCAGCCGATCATCTGGAAGCTAGGGTTCCTTTTTGAGCGCAACGAGAGCCCTGCTGGAAAGTACGTTCCAGGACAAGTCAAGCGGACCAACAACTTCAAGCCTCATTACGAGGTCCGTCTACGCAACCCTTCTACCTTCACAACCAAAGAAGAACTAGAGTCTTGGAACTCTTATGAAGGCTTCCGAAGCCACTATATCCATATGTGCGTTTCGTTGGAATCAGACTCCACCGAGGCTAATACCTACAACAGCATCCATCTTACTCCGCTTGCGTTCTCTCACTTCTTCACATGGTGGAATACGTTCCAGAGTAGCTTGGGTCTGCCAATCAAGCACGGAAAGATGTTCAAGAACAAGTTCCTGGATTATAGGCCATCTCCGAAGTTTGGGAAGCATCTGTTTTCCATTAGTTACTCACTCAAACTCAAACCGCTATACTTGACCCACGTATACATCCATCCTACAGACATCCGGGCCAACAGCAACCTCGCGTTCACAGGACTCAAATGTTCCATCGAGAGCTTTGCGCTGGATCTCCACCAGCTCAAGTGTCCAACCAGTGCTTCTGATAACCCCGATTTCAGTCTCCAGTTCAACCAGGGTGAAGTTGATTTTGTCAGTACGGACTTGCGGCTGCTGGTGGCAGAATTCAACGAGCGCAGTGCAGTAGGTATGCTTGCACGTGAGATAGGTATCACAGAATCCAGTTCTTTCATGGACTCGTCGAGCTCGTCCGTGAGCGAAAGGCCTACCGCAGAAGATGTGGTGTGGTTTGATATGGACGACTTTGTCGAGGTGGATACGCCGAAAATCAAACCTAAGAATCCTCGGTGGAAAGCTACTCCGCTAGCGTCCTCCACTCGTTTCTGCTACTTTCTCCAGGAAAAAGAGCCAGAACTGCAATATAGTTTTGCGGCCATTCAGGAACGGACACACGACTGCTTTGTTGGCAAGAACCATCCGGAACGAACACCTTTTGCTGTTGCTAACAAACGCGCGGCAGAACTCAAGGACCAAATCAAAACACACGAGACCTCCTTGGAGTCTTTGCAGAGCAATCCAGAGAAAAGCCAGGTTATTGCCAAGCGCATAGAGGAGCTGGAACGGGAAATCAAAGATCTGTACACCCGTCTGCACGTGACTCGTTGTTTAAGGGACAGTTTTGAAGCCGGAATGATCCCTGACTACGATGAGTTTTTGGACGAGAACGATGCTTCTGACGTGGAAACGTCGTACACTGTTTCAAGGATAAATTCCAAAATATCGCGCAGATCGTCCAATCCAACCGTGAAAAGCACTGCTCCTTCGTCTCCACCAGCGTCGTCGTTCAGAAACCGATTCATCATCTACCATGTGGTATTCAGATGGAGCACGCATACCAGGAAGAAGTTCTCGAGCTACATCGATAACGTGTCTGAAAGAAAGTCGCTGGTGTTCAACTTGAGTCGCAGAGCAATCAAGCTTGCCGAGGAGCTGTATGAAAGTCAGAGTTTGCCGCGCAAGGCAGGCAGCTTTGATGATCGCGGCTCGCTGGACATGGAGTCGTGTTCGAACTTCTACAACTTCGAACGCAAGCTGAGAGAATCCGATGAGCTGGAAGATGTCAATTTTGAGGATACCTATCTGCTCAAATTCATTCTTCCGCAGCTCTGTTTTGACACGGAGATGAACAGTGCCGTGCTCGTTACGTCAAAGGAAATTACGGTGAGCTCGGTTTCTGTTGATTTCAAGCCGCAGGACGACGAGGAACGGATTCCTGTTGAAAGTAGGACCGGAATCATTCTGCGGGATGCATTTTTCCATGTTCTCGACAAAGACAAAACCCTGAACGGGCAGTACAAACTGTTCTGGTCTCAGTCCACTTGGCCACCACAGCTGCCTGTGGAAATGTACTACTGCTCTAACTTGTTAGCAAACACAATTGTCATTTGGAACGTATCCATGGGGCTGATCTTCATCAAGCCTAACAAGCTTAGGTACATGAAGACTGACGAGTGCAACGTGACTAAATTCAGAGAGCTGATCCAGGTTATGACACCGGAGGTTGTGGTCACTGCAAATAGTCAACAATACAACGTGATCTACAATCTGGCCATGAGTTTTATGGACTCCAACATGACGGAGAAGAAAAAGCAGAAGGAGAAGGTGAAGAGCCTTGTGAAATTCTCAATTTCTGAGGACTTTGAAGTCATCAAGTTCCGCATGCTCGATCTGCAACAGAAAGCGTGGCTATTGAGCGAGTGTAAAAAATTCATGTTGATGATGCACGGTAATGCGCCAGACCAAGACGACGTCTTGCAAATAGATGTTGAGCTCGAAAAGATCTATCTCGAACTCGGAATGCTTGTCTCTTATCTTCAACATACAAAAGCCATGAAGTACAATGACTCGTATGAAGAACGGCAGTGGGTGCTGAATGCGGATCACATTCGATTGGAACTTCTTGATAGCGAGGATAAGAAGTTCATTGTTGTTGAAGCTAAGCAGTCTTGCTACCAAACAGAGCAAAGGCCCGACGGGGCAAGCAGAAACAGGGTGCTTATTCAGGACTTTGTCGCAGAAGACCTTCAACCTCACACGAATTACAAGACCATCGTTGAGAAGGTCCACAAAGAGGGCTCCTCCGACATGCCTATGGTGTTTGTGGACTGGAAAATGCTGGAGGCAGTAGGAGGCATACCCATTGTGGAACATAAGTCGATCACATTTGCTCCTCTGAAAATTGAAGTGGACTTTAAAACGGCTGTGGAAATTTACAGGTTCGTGTATCCAAAACAGGTTTTAGTGGACGACACGGAGTCGAGTGACGACGAGTCGTCGTCCATGGCGGACTCGTTTAGCCCAGAAATCCCGTCTTCGCGAACGAGTTTGGATTCATCAAACTCTATTTTCTCTGACCAGTCAGAACATAGTGAGGGAAAACTGAAAAGGATGAGTCGGATGCTGTCAATCAAAAAGCATGATCGAGAAGGCAGTCCGACCTCTGTATCTGAATTCAGCACAATCCAATTCACCTGTCACAGAAATAACGAAAACACAGAGGAAAAACAGTACATTAGCCAGATGGTGGAACGATCGAAGAAGTACCAGCTTCTCAACAGAATCACCATCAATCCCCTACACCTGGTACTTAGCTTTAAGGGACAAGGGTCGTACAAAGTTGTGGATGTTCACAGACTCCAGCTACAGATGCCAAAAATCGAATACACCAACAAGATGTGGTCTGAAGAAGATTTCTTCCAGCATTTCAAAAAAGACGTTGTGCGACTAATTCTCAGGAATACGGGAAAGATCATGGCGAATAAAATCACCAAGCGACAAAAAAAGAGTAAGCTGCATCACCTGCTGAGTTACAAAGATGAACTGCAGAACGAATTGAGTCGTCGTACTCCTATTTCGTCTTCATCTACTCCGAAGTCGCATTCGCACTTGCACCGACAAGCAGACCATTCTGGACACTGGGAGGACCCGGATGTGTTGGAGCCCCACAGATACGAGCGGCCATTGATTGATGAAACTTCAGGATCGGAGATCCAAAACTTTGAGCCACTGGAGGAAATTTCTGAGGAATCTGTGTAAAACTTATATATTTATACTCTAGAGCTGGGCTGTGCGTAAGTAACCCTAATAAAATAGAGAGATAATAAAATATCACGTCAATAATTGCTGATGGACTTCTTTAAGGACATTGTTTCCAAAACGCAGACAATCTTGGATGGGTCGACATCGTCGAAGCGACTGGGAAAAGACGAACTTCTATGCGCAGAATTTCGGCTCCCTGAAGGCGAGCGAATAGTGGACGAGGCGTCCGTCGAAGTGGTCCTTAGCCCTCGGCACCTGGGCCAGCCCCACGCTTCGGAGAGCTCGGTCGTTGTTTTCAGCGGAAAACTTACCTTGACAAACAACTTTCTTACATTCAAAGATTCCTACGACCCTGTGGCATGTTCATTCGTGATTGAGCTGCTAATGATACAGAAAATCCAAAGACTTCATCGTTCCTTCGATTTTACAATTCAGTTGCATACAACCAGTGATTTGGAGTTCACCATACAGTTTTTGGGCATAAGGTCACAGGCAGAGCGTTTCGGACAGAACTTGACACGGTCTCTCAAACAAAATGTCAATGAAGTGTCGAGAATGAACTTATTTTTGATGGGACTATATTCCGAGTATCTCCTGTACAAAAACAAATCATCCAGACTGAAGATAGATGCGCCCCCAACTGGAGGGCTTGGATGGGTGTTCAAGTTTCCTGGGAACGCGCAGAAAATGAATGACAGACTAAAAATGAAAAAATGGTTTGACTTCTTTAGAGAGTACGGACGCAATTTCGCATTGATCAAAAACATACCATTCTACAGGCTTGTCAGTTACGGTCTGCCAAACAAGCTGCGAGGAGAATTATGGGAGACATGTTGCGGGTCGATATACCTTCGATACAAGTATTTCGACGAGTACAACAAACTACTGGTGGACTTTGACGGTATGAAATCTTTTGCAATTGAGGAAATCGAAAAAGATCTCAACAGGTCCCTACCTGAATATCCAGCATACCAAACGGAGGAGGGCATCAACAGGCTTCGAAGAGTGCTGACCGCTTATTCTTGGAAGAACCCTGATATTGGATACTGCCAAGCTATGAATATAGTCACGGCTGCCCTTTTGATTTACATGTCTGAAGAACAAGTTTTCTGGTGCCTCTATGTTCTCTGTGAGAGAATCATTCCAGGGTACTACTCACAGACAATGTACGGCGTTTTGCTTGACCAGAAAGTTTTTGAGGCTCTTGTGAAGAAGACGATGCCTATACTTGGAGATCATTTTGCCAGACAGGATATTCAACTATCCATTGTTTCTCTACCGTGGTTCCTTTCATTCTTCCTCAACACTATGCCGCTGGTATTTGCATTCAGAGTTGTGGACATGCTGCTTTTGCATGGCCCAAGAACATTGTTCCAGGTTGGCCTGGCGATTTTGAAAGTCAATGGCGAAGCGTTGTTAAATTGCGAGGACGACGGCGAGTGTTTAGCGGTCTTCAAAGATTTTTTCATGACGCTTGACGATCCAGAACCTTCTCTTGTGAACCCTGAAAAGATGAGAAGCAAGTTCGATAACTTGTGGGAAGTCGCATTTCGGGAATTCTCCGTGATCGACGAAAAGTTGATTACGCAGTACCGCTCGAAACACAAAAATGAGGTGTTCCATGGAATAGAGATTTTTGTGAAAAGGGCTGCTATTAGAAACTTGCCCAAGACTCCTAACTTGAACAACGAGCAACTGTCCAACATTTACGACCGCTACTACAATGCTCTGATTTTGGAGAACAATGCTGCTATCGGCAGAGCCAATCTCACAATGGATTACAACTCGTTTGTAAAATTCATGGCTCATTTGGTTGACTGGGTTGATCCCGACACAGATCCAGCCCAGGCTCTGTTTCTACAAAGGCTCTTCACTGCATGGTCTAAAGGCGAAGACCATCTCACTTTGGAGACTATCGTTCTTGGTATCAACAAACTGATTGACAAGGATATCATGAACTCGCTCTCCAACTTCATTGAGCTATACGATGATGGGTCAGGCAAGATTCGTAGCGAATCTGTTCTGCAACTTGCAGAGGATCTCATTTTTGTGACAGCTCCGTGGAGAAACGGATATATTTTTGACGATATAACCAACAAGGAGATAGAAACCGAGATTGCAAAGAAAATTATTGAACGGAAAAGACTTCTCAAAGAGCAAGGATTAGACGCCAACGATGAGGAGATCAAGCTTCCGCAAGAAGTTCGTTTTAACGAGGAGAAATGGAAGAACAAACAGAGCGAGAGATATCTCGCTTCAAGCTCCAAATTCTTAAAAATGGCATTCCAATATGCTCAGGAAGAACAGGATCCACAGGCCCCTCTTATCGATCTGGAAGATGACGAGTCAGAGAAACTCAAACATAACAAGGCTCTTGATCCCTCCAATCCAACATATATCACGCCATCTACTTTCAGAATGATTATTTTGGCGGACGACACGTACGAATCATTTTTCCAACATGACTTTTGGAAATCGTTCCATGTCAACGATAAGGTGAACAGAAGCCTTGGTGTGGTAAACAATTTGCGAGGCATTTTCACCAACTTCTTAGCCGACGGCCGCAGGGTGGCCAACGAGGTGCGCAAGAGAATGGATGACGCTACAAAGTCGGTTGCAACATCTGAACAGAGCTCTGTCACCACAAGAACTTCGCGAGCACAAACAATGTCATCATACAATGAAGAAGATGAGGATGACTTTGGCAACTTCCAGTCGCCCTTGAACGATGTTTTCAACGAACTATCGATAGGCGGAACTAAAGAAACACAGGAAAGTAAGGAGAAGAGTCCGGATCAATAGTGTTCATTGTATTATAGATTAGTTGCATATATGTATAATATATTGCATGCTCATTTGTGCTTCTAGTGCTTGGCGTTCTTGCCAAACAATTTGCGGAGCTTGCCAAATCTCTTCTTCTTCTCTTCAGGAGCCTTGCCTTGTGCAACCTGCTCACTAAAGAACCTTTGTTGTGCTGGCTGTTGCTGCTGCGTCCGCGGTTGCTCTGCACTAATACTTCTCAGTGTGTTCCGAGATGGTTTGCCGTTGAGTTGTCCGTTTCTTTCCTCAGCGTCGGAATCATAATCGTCGAAACGCGATTTGTATGGGGCCTGATATATCTGTGCTTGTTGTTGTTGATCCTGAGCAGATGCAAAAGCGGGATCATCTCTCAACGTGAACCTGTTGGCTCTTCTGGCCTCCTGGTTCTTTTCAAAAGATGAGGTCCTCTCAAGCTTCATACCAACCTGTTGTACATATTGAACATTAAGAATAGATTCGCGGCGACTTTTTCTCTCGTTGGCTTTTTTGTAAAGCTCAGCCGCACGCAATTGAGCTTCTGACTTTGGTGCAGCCTTGTACTCGTGCTTCTTTGTCGGAGTGGCCTCAAAGTGTTGCGGATTATGATGTTGTGCGGCTCGCGTAGCTGCTGCTAGATGCGCTGGAGTTGAGCTGTTGGACGGCAGACCGCCAACAGAGTCACGCCTGCCTCTTGGCGGGGTCGCTTGGGTTGTGCGCAGACTGAGCCGCATACCTTTGTGCTCGTTAGGAGGTTGCCTGGCAACCCTTTCTGGCTGGGGAGCTCTCTTATGCGATGGAGATGCTCGTGGTTGCTGCGACAGATTGAGAGACGAAGACGAAGCCATTGCGTTCAGTCTCGTATTCTCTGCTGTGGCCAGCGAAAGGTAGGCAGAGGAAGAAACAGACACATCATTCACCGACAATCTAGAAGAACTGTTGGTGTTTTTAAGAACCGACTTTCTCTTTTGTGTCTCAACAGGTCTAGGCACTCTTTCCGCCGTAGCACTTAAGGAGCCATCAATGTCTTCCAATCTGCTGATGGATGGTCTCTTGGGCGAGCGAGCCGGAATATCTGGATCGCTGGCTGGCTGCGGCGCAGCGGAGATCTGCTCCTCTGACGACCTCTGGAACCCAAGTGTCGGTCTCAGTCTTTGCGCCATCGTCTGGCCCATGTCCTGTGTGGTATTTGAAGTGGCAGTGTCGCTTTCCTGGAACGTGCGGTCAGCACTAGCGTCTGTCACCAAAGACTCATCTGCATTTTCTGTAGTTCCCGAATGTTCTTTCGCGTCTAGATTCTCAGTAAAACCACCCGTGTATCCATCGACCAAAGCAACCTCGTCATAGCCATTGGAGGATCCTGAAAGAGATGCCTTAGAGAAACTCGACGTGTCCAGCGGATTTTGAATGGAAACCGACTCGTTGGACACGGATACCAATGAGTGGGCAGCTTCCAGCTCCTGTTGTTGTAGCACAGATTGTAGTATCTCCTGCTCTTTCTGCCTGACTAGTTCCTCCAGCTTCTGTTCAGCTAGCTCCCGTTCATCTTCAGGATAATGATTAGTCTCCTCCGATGGAACGTCATGTGTCCCTGCAGGATCAAGCTTCACATCAATGGTATCAGATCGAGGCGGGACATTATGCTCTGCAGCTTCTTGCCTGTCCTCAGACTCGTTTTCCACAATAGTAGGACCAGCGGACATTTGAGTCTTTTGCGTATACATGCCCTGCACACTTTTCTTTTGTGAGGGCAGTGGACCTGACTTTGCTGCAAGTCTCTGGTTTCTAGCCCGACTCGATAAGGAGTTCATGGATGCAGAACGGGCCACTATTCTGCGGGCATTGGCAGATTGCTGGGCGGGTTGGTCTGCAGGAACTTCAATACAAACAAGACCGTGGGCTGATGGAACCCATTTTTTCACCGTATGTGGCGTAGCGGAGGCAGCCGAAGACTCCATGTCAAATCCTTCGTAATGCGCGCTGGGTCCATTGAAAGAGCCCTTATGACGAAGGGGCTGTTGAGTGCGAGGCCTGGCGCCTGTCAAACTCTGTGCACGCTTCGGTCCCGCATAGGACGACCTTAAAGGTCTTGTTTGTGCGACTGGCGAACTTGGAATGTTTCTGAGACTGCCTGACCGTACAATATGCCTGCTAGTGTTCGAAGTGATACTAGAGGCGCGCGTGGAACCCAAGAGACTTGCAGCACGATGTGCCTGTGAGTTTCTTTGTGGTTGCTTAGGTAGATTCAAAGGGCCCGGTTTGTGGTCGTTCTCTTTTAAGGCCTTGCCAATCACCGTAGCTGCAGCCAGTGCTCCCGACGTTGGGGCCGCCGGAGGCTGCTGAGCAGGCCTCGAAAGTCTTCTAGAGGAAAACATATTCGAGTTGTTTCTGCTCTTGCTCCTTTCAAATTCCCAAACCTTTGTTTTTCTGCAAGGTGAAACTAGCTTAAAAGGTTATGAGCACCCATACAGATCTATTTATAAGGGCTGCAGATCGAGGGATAAAAATCTTGATCTTCTTCAATAATGTCAACTCAGTTGTTACGTGTCAATGCTCTCGAATTCGACCTCGACGGTACCATCGTGGACTCCACGGAGGCCATCGAAAAGTCGTGGGCCGATCTTTTGGCCACCTACCCTCACTTGAACGAGGACGGAGACTTCTTCCACAAGGCTCACGGGGTGAGAGTGAGTGATGTCTTCAGAAAGTACCTTTCGGACAAGTTCGAGAACGAGCAGGCTCTAATTGATGGCGCTTATGACTTTGACAGACTTGTGTCGGTGACCTACGGAAAACTGAACTACCCGATCAAGGGAGCAGGCGATCTTTTCAAGGAGTTGCACAAGCTCCCTGGCAAACCATTCTGCATTGTCACTAGTGGCTCTTCAGTTTTGGCACACGGACACTTCCAGAACGTGTTGCATGAGGCCGGTGTTGAGAAGCCCGACATTTTCATCGTCGCTGAGGATGTGAGTGTCGGAAAGCCTGATCCCGAAGGTTACAAAAGGGGCGTCCAGCTGCTGAGCGAAAGACTGGGATACCCAATCGAGAAGGTTGTTGTGTTTGAAGACGCTCCTGCAGGTATCAAAGCAGGTCTAGCGTCTGGTGCTACCGTGGTTGGTATTGCTTCTACATTTGATGCAGAAAAGCTGTACGAGAACGGCGCCAACTACGTCATTCAGGATCTTTCCAAAGTGAAAGTCAAGTCCTTCAAGGACAGGGTGATCGAATTGGAGCTCGAAGTTATCGACAGGAAGAACTGAGTTGTCTGTCTTTGTTCTCCTGCAACCGTCCCATCGGCAAAAAAAAAGAAAGTTGCTTCCCTACGTCATATGACGTCATAGATATTTTTTTTTATAGAGATTTATAAACTATTTACAGGCGGTTCTTTTTCTTTTTGATGTTCCTCATACCGTTCGTAGAAGTGGTGCATTTCAAACAAGACCTCGATCATAATAAGATAAATCACAATCCATTCTAGCCTTGTGCCTTTTCGGGTAGTTAGGATGTCAAGCAGAGCTCGTGCTTCGTCCGAGCAATAATCCAGCTTCCGGTTGAGAATGCTGATCCGCGTATTCACATCCAGGATTCGAGAAACGTGGTTGTAAATTTTTTCCAAGTTTGGCTCTGTCCAGTACAGATCTGGTGTCTCAACCAGCTCAGAGTAGAGATTTAATTTTCCGCGTAGCAGCAGCAGTTTTCCAGACGACTGTAACACTTCCCGCGCACCGATTCCTAGCTGCTTTCCCTGTGACAAATTTTCCGTCGTATTTCTTGTCAGCTGGATATGTTTTTCTAGTGACGACTCCAGCACTGCAAGCCTTGTTGATCTCGATATACCGTAGGAAAATGCTAGTTTGTCCAACATTTTTTGGCGCGGCTCGCCCTTGATGCATATGATTTCGTGGTCTATCGTGGACGTTTGGCCCTCTTTTTCCTGCCCTGACTCATATTCTATGTAATCCAGATCTTCTGTTTGAATCTCATAAGGGGTGTTCATGGAGCTCCGCAAAAGAGGCAAGACTTTATCAAGGACATCTTGCTCTGGCATTCCCCACGAGACCACAGTTCCCGAGTGTAGCACGAACACGTCTATGCTGACGGGAGAGTCTTTGATTTGATAGTGGACCGCCTCGTTGCGCACAATTTCTTCCGCTTCGATGTGGTGCTCGGAAAGAACGGAACGCACATTTTCTAAATCTAAAATCTCGCATGCAGTCACAGCAACACAGGGGCGCAAGGGAAGGCCATGGTGGGAAGATTTAGAGCGCTCGTCAGGAATCACATAAGACTGGCTCAATAATGAGTCGTTAGGGGCACGGCGAATCACCTTGCGTGCAGTGGGGAGGGAAGTCGCCATCATTCGACGCCACCCGAGAGGGGGCACGCAAGCACGGTAGTTATTCAGGCCCCGGATGGTCACTTTAGGCACCAGTCGTAACGTGGTTCTGAACATGTAAGAAGCTTAGACGCAAAAATTATTTCACGAAATATTGGTCGACGCGTCGATATAGATTACAATCTTTCGGCTGATGAAAGGCTTGATTTAGCATGCCTAACTAACATAGAAGGTGTCTCCATGAGGGCCCAGCTACATACCTTGCTTGCAAGTCAGCTTCTGGTACCGCAACAGCAGTTTTGTGCGCAATTGCCAGCACACTTCCTTTTTGAGCAAACGCGCTAAAATTTCAGCGCCCCCCGCTATCAGAGGAGCTCAGCTTATCGCGAAAAGCCAATCGAAAATTTGGATTACTCATTATGTTGTCACAGTTCGTCGCCCAGTACTACGAAGAGCTGATTACGGCCACTCAGGCCGCCCTGATAAGCTATGCGATCTACTCACTTGTACTTTATCCTCTGTATTTCCACCCGCTAGCGGCAATTCCTGGTCCTAAAATATGTGCATTGACTAAATACTGGATTCTTTTTGTCAGCTGGTCAGAACACCGAAACAGGTACGTTCACCATCTCCACAAGAAGTATGGGCCCATAGTGAGGGTTGCCCCCGAAGAGATCGATATTTCTGACCCCGATTATCTCAAAGATATCTATATCAATAATTTTGACAAGACCAGTTTCTACACACAGTTTGCCAATTTCGGCTCTTTCAACACTTTCTCCACTGTCGAGAAAAAAACTCACAGAGACAGCAGGAAGGTCTCCGCCAAGCTCTACTCCAAGTCTAATGTTGTTTCCGAGCCGTTTCAGGCAAAAATAAGGGCTGTGATGAGCAATCTCCTCAAAATGTTGGAGCAAAACCAGGACAAACGGCTCAATACGTTCCAGTTGTGGTCTGTCATGGCAATGGACACCATTACCAGCTTTTCGTTTGGAAACAAGGTTTGCAAGTCGCTGCTGGACGATTTTTTTGGGCAAGGAGAAGCAGTCATCAAAGCTTTCATGATCCAGTCGTCTTCGTGGTTTTGGACTACACAGTTACCACAGCTGTACGATTTGATGGTTCCTTCGTACGTTAGAAAGGCATCCAAAATAGCATGTGACTGGATCAATAGCCAGTTCAACGAGTGTTTGGAGAAAGACCCAGGAAATACAGACACACTGGTTGGTGTTCTGATGGGGACGAACGGCGAAAAGCTATTCGACGCTCGTCGAGCAAGGTCCGAAATATTCGACCACGTTGCTGCTGGCCACAACACCACGGGTACAACCCTTAGTTACGCTTTCTACGAGCTGGCACGGGACCCCAAAAAACAGGAAAGACTCAGGGCCGAGCTAGCTGGTCTAAATGGAGGCAACCTTGCAAGCACCAATCACCGGTCGCTGCTATATTCCGACGTCGAGGAACTTCCATATTTATCTGCATTCACGCAGGAGGTGTTCCGTATTTATGCCGCCATCCCGGGCCAGGAGCCTCGTCGTGTTCCTAAAGGGGGCTTCCACTGGAGAGGTTCCAAAGAAACTTCATCGACATTCATTCCCGAAGGAACTGTCGTTGTCATGCAGCCATGGTCATTACACCGCGACCCAACCGTCTTTGAACACCCCGAAGTGTTCAATCCAGACAGATGGCTTGTTGATGACGACCAAAAAGTTAAACAAATGAACAGACAGATGATGCAGTTTGGATCTGGCTCCCGTATGTGTCTAGGACTGCATATTGCCACGTGCGAGATCAAACTATGTGTCAGCAATGTGATCAGCAGATACGAAGTGTGTCTAGTTGATGGGTATGACTACGAAGCCAACGCACAAATGAGAGATATCTATACAACGATTCCGAGATCTGGAGACATGCCTCTCAAATTCAGGGCACTGGTGGTGTAGAGTTGTGTATAAAGGGTAGACATACTTTATCAGTCGACACTTACGTAAGGATCAGCGAAATAAATTTGTGAAAAATTGTCTTTGTGAAAAATATGTCTGGGTTCCCTGATTTAGCCACAGATGCTGTTTTGAAGCAGTCAGTGCCCGTCCCCGAGCACTTTCAGGAAGTGAAGGGTGTTGACTATTCGAAGCCCGAGAGCCGCAACGCCCGCGCCTCGGACCTCATCGACTCCATGAAGACCATGGGCTTCCAGGGCTCTTCTCTGGCCAAAGCTTGTGAAATCATTGACGAAATGAGGACCTGGAGAGGTAAACACATTTCAGAGCTTGCCGAGCATGAGCGTAAAGGAGAGTTCGACGAGAACGGGTACCAAAAAACGACCATCTTCATGGGGTACACCTCTAACTTGATCTCCTCCGGTCTCAGAGATACCCTACGGTTCCTGGTACAGCACAAGATGGTGTCCGCCATTGTTGCATCAGCTGGAGGAATTGAGGAGGACTTGATCAAATGTCTTGCTCCAACTTACATGGGCGACTTTTCTCTGCCTGGAAAACAGCTTAGAGATGACGGTATGAACAGAATTGGAAACCTGATTGTGCCTAACGACAACTACTGCAAGTTTGAGGAGTGGATTGTCCCCGTTTTGGATAAAATGCTGGAGGAGCAGGAAGCTTCTGCTGTCAAAAACGGTGCCAACGCTCTGGACGCAGATGTCCCTTTCTGGACCCCATCCAAGGTCATTGATCGCTTGGGACAGGAAATCAACGACGAGACGTCCGTATTGTATTGGGCCCATAAAAATCAGATCCCTATCTTCTGTCCTGCTTTGACCGACGGCAGTATTGGTGATATGCTTTTCTTCCATACTTTCAAGGCCTCTCCTAAGCAGCTGAGAATCGATATCGTTCAGGATATCAGACGCATCAACTCTTTGTCCATGGAGGCCTCGCGCGCAGGAATGTTGATCCTTGGAGGTGGTCTGATCAAGCACCATATCTGCAACGCTTGCTTGATGAGAAATGGAGCAGACTACGCTGTCTATATCAACACCGGCCAGGAGTTCGATGGCTCGGATGCTGGTGCTCGTCCCGATGAGGCTGTGTCCTGGGGAAAAATCAAAGCCGATGCTAAGAGCGTCAAGGTTTTCGCCGATGTGTCATTGGTGTTACCGTTGATTGTGGCTGCTACTTTTGCGAAAGAGTAATGCGGTTATAATAAATAAATAAATAGACAAGGCTAGACTCGTTGCGTAACTTTGGCGTCCCATTCAGCAATTTTCGGCTTGGCGGTGTTGTACGTCACAAAGGCTCCTTTGGTCTGCGTGTAGTTGTAGTGGTGAACCTTATTCAGAGAATAGGTGATTGCTTTTTCTTCGGGCTTCAGTTTCGAAGGAGGCTTATCTGTTCCGTATGCCAACCAGTAGTGCCATCCAGGCTCAATGTGCGACACGTCGTAGTCCCAGAAGTTCTTGTACTCAACCCATCTTGTTCTCATATGAATTTCATCGGGGTCTTTGGTTTCGTAAAACTTATTCCCAAAATCGTCCTCGCCAACAAGAACTCCAGATTTTGTGTCATTGATCATAGCAATCTGGCGAAGAGACCTCTTGAGGCCGGTTCGCCAGATGTTTTTGACCGTCCTTGCGAAAGAAACAGACATGAAGATAATTTAAAAGTGGGGTACAGGTGTAAAGGTGCTCCACTGAACTTTTTTTATTTGATCCACCCGCTACCGGGCCGGTGAGTAATGTTACAGAGTGGAAAATTTTTCTCCAGCTTTTCTTAACCAATACTTTCCAACTCATCATCAATATGTACGTTGCCAGAATATCCAGAACCGCAGGCTCCAGAGCTGCTGCCGCTATATCTAGAAGAGCTCTCTCTAGTGCCACCAGATCTGTCAGACCAACCCTGGCCAGAACCCAAGTTTCTGGTGTCAGAGGTATCAAGAAGATCAACTTTGGTGGTGTCGAGGAGATTGTCCACGAGAGAGCTGACTGGCCAAGAGAGAAGCTGCTTGAGTACTTCAAGAACGATACTCTTGCTTTGATCGGTTACGGTTCCCAAGGTTACGGCCAAGGTTTGAATCTGAGAGACAACGGTTTGAACGTCATCATTGGTGTCAGAAAGAATGGTGCTTCTTGGAAGGCTGCCATTGAGGACGGATGGGTTCCAGGTGAGAACTTGTTTGACGTCACTGAGGCCATCAAGAAGGGAACCATCGTCATGAACCTGCTTTCTGACGCTGCTCAGTCCGAGACCTGGCCTACCATCAAGCCTTTGCTCACCGAGGGAAAGACCCTGTATTTCTCCCACGGATTCTCTCCTGTCTTCAAGGAGTTGACCCACGTTGTGCCACCTACCAACATTGACGTGATCCTGGCTGCTCCTAAGGGTTCTGGTAGAACTGTGAGATCGCTTTTCAAGGAGGGCAGAGGTATCAACTCTTCTTACGCCGTCTGGAACGACGTTACTGGTAAGGCCGAGGAGAAGGCCATTGCTTTGGCTGTTGCCATTGGATCTGGTTACGTTTACCAGACCACCTTCGAGAGAGAAGTCAACTCTGACTTGTACGGTGAGAGAGGATGTTTGATGGGAGGTATCCACGGTATGTTCCTTGCTCAATACGAGGTCTTAAGAGAGAACGGCCATTCTCCATCGGAGGCTTTCAACGAGACCGTCGAGGAGGCTACCCAGTCTTTGTACCCATTGATTGGAAAGTACGGTATGGATTACATGTACGATGCCTGCTCCACCACTGCTAGAAGAGGTGCTCTTGACTGGTACCCAGTCTTCAAGGACGCTTTGAAGCCAGTCTTCCAAAAATTGTACACTTCTGTTAAGGACGGCTCTGAGACCAAGAGATCTTTGGAGTTCAACTCTCAACCTGACTACAGAGAGAGATTGGAGGAGGAGTTGCAGACCATCAGAAACATGGAGATCTGGAAGGTCGGAAAAGAGGTCAGAAAGCTGAGACCTGAGAACAACTAATCTATGTACAGAAGGTTTGGTCCTGAAGGACTTGGGTTTTGATATTTATTCCTTTATAGGAACGGCATGTTTGAAGAATAAACAGTTCGAAATATGATAAAAAAACAATGTAGTTTTTCGACCCATTTTCGCTTCGCGGCTTGGGTAAAGAAATTTTTTGGACTCGAGCTGTAAAATTTCCCCATTCCCCGAAACCTGGTGAAGTTTTTAACTTTTCACGTGACATATGACAATTCTGCAAGATCTGGCGAGAATGGCAAGAATGGTATAAAACAGCCATTCTCGCCCCACTGCTCTTCTCCATAACTTTTCACAATGTCAATTCCAAAGCCAGACAACGGAACACTCAGACTCGGATCCATTGCTCCAGACTTCACGGCCGACACCTCTAACGGCCCAATTTCGTTCCACGAGTACATTGGCGACTCTTGGGCTGTTCTGTTCTCTCACCCAGACGACTTCACCCCAGTCTGCACCACCGAGCTTGGTGCTTTTGCCAAATTGGAGCCAGAGTTCGCCAAGAGAGGTGTGAAGCTCATTGGTCTGTCTGCTAACGGTACCGACTCTCACAAGGCCTGGATCAAGGACATTGATGAGGTGACCGGCTCCAAGCTTACTTTCCCAATCATTGCCGACCCTAAAAGAGAGGTCGCTTTGAAGTACGACATGATCGACTACCAAGATGCAACTAATGTCGACGACAAGGGTGTCCAACTCACCATCAGATCTGTCTTCATTATCGACCCAAAGAAGACCATCAGATTGATCCTGACCTACCCAGCTTCTACTGGTAGAAACACTGCTGAGGTTCTGAGAGTCATCGACTCTCTGCAAACCGGTGACAAGTACAGAGTCACCACTCCTATTAACTGGGTTCCAGGTGACGATGTCATTGTCCACCCAAGCGTCTCCAACGAGGAGGCCAAGACCTTGTTCCCTAAATTCAGAACTATCAAACCATACTTGAGATTGACCCCTTTGGACGTGTCTAAATAAGTATTTAGTAATGATGCTTTGATTTAATGATATTTCTACTTTATTTACAATCCCGAGCACAAAAGAAATTACGTGTAGTGGAAGTTTTTTTCTTCTAATTTTAGCCGTGATCTTGGATCAGAAGCCAAGAACCCTTTTTTTCTGTACTTATACCCATGAAAACAAAATCACCTTCGTCACGGGGGTCAGTGATAGACATCCTTGCGTGGATCGTTCTGCTGGTGACTTTGGTCTTTTTTGTGCTGACCCCGATTCTCTTAAATAAACAAGTCCCATCTTTGGTTGCTTTATCCGATGACCGAACCACCGATTCAGGGGTCGTCAAATTCCGCTTGATCAGAAAAGACGACAATAACAGTACGTCCAGCAGTTCCGGTGATTGGAACGACGGCAGCTCCACCGATTCAGGATCCTCGGAAACTTCCGATGATGATCCAACTTCGTCATTCTCTTACTTATCGTCGTCGTCGTCTTCCTCGTCATCGTACACAACAAATTTATCTAGCTCATCAGAGGAGTACAGCAGTACTCATAGCTCTAGCAACGAGCCATCGACCTCCCAGTCGTCGTCGATCTCGAGTACCGCTTCCACCTCATACACTTCTGATACACCCAATAGTCAAGCAACTATCTGGACCACGCAGAGTTCCTCGTCGGCATCTTCCTCGACAACGGCGTTTACTTCGAGCTTCTCATGGTCTTCGGACTCAGATGCTGACCAGTCGTCCTCCGATCAGAGCACTCAGAACGAGCCTTCATCCAGTGACCAGTATTCCTCGACCTCGAATACCCAGCCATCAGCCGCCGCATCGAGCTCAACCTCATCATCATCTAGCTCCACAAGCACGTCGCGTTCTGAGTCAACGACAGAGTCCTCATCGCCAACCGCATCATCTGTAGACGCTTCCTCCACATCCTCAGCGTCTTCTCAAACGTCGGAAGTCTCTGTGTCGTCGTCGACGTCTGTGTCGTCTTCATCCACAGTGGCTAGAGCCTCGTCGTCGCCCTCGTCCTCTGTAAACGTAAGCACAGATCGGTCTTCTGGTGGTCTCTCGTCGAGGAACAAAAAAATCGTGATTGGAGTGGTCATTGGACTTGGTGTGCCGCTGCTCCTGCTGCTCCTGCTTGCACTATTCTTCATTTACAAGAAACGGAGATCAAACAATGACTACTATGTTGACTCCAACGGCCGTATGGTCGGTCTGATGGAGAGCGGCTGGCTCTCGAAACTGGCATTTTGGAATAGAGACAAAAACAGGGGCGATTTCGGCGACGATGACGATGAGGATTTGAGCGGTTTCAACAAACAGTCAACAGGAGAGACCGGATTTGTGGTGAATAGAGCCAAGACTGTTAGACACACCAATCCCGGGACCACTTTTTAATTAGGGTAGGTTAAAGATTGCATTTATATAGCATAACGATATGAACTAGAGAATATAAAGAAGCACAGGCAGGATGGCAGCGAGGCTGACCTGGTTTCGCACGCCACCTCCCACGAAAGTCAGAACGGTATGGGCTGGTGTGGTTGATGGAGAGCTGGCGAAAGAGTAGTCTGCTAGGGACGACAAACTAGGTGCGTGTGATTGACTAACAGACTGCAGAGAGCTGCTGGTAGAAGGAGTCACAAGGGCAGAGTGAGCGCTGGTGTAAGTAGAAACAACTGTGAATATAGTGTTTCCCGAAGAAACGTAGGCTGAGGTAGAGCAGGAACAGTCCTCGGTGATGGTTTGTGTGGATTGGGTAGCTGGTGTTACAGACGTCTCCTTTTGAGAAGAAAAGGTGGAAGGTGACGGAGTCTGAGAGGAGGTACTGACAGTAGTGCTTTCTGGGGCTGATTCTGTGCTGCAGCTCTGTGTCTCCGTGACCGTGTCTCCGGTGTGCACAGTCGTTTCGTACGTGCTAGGTGTTTCTGGAGTGCTGGTGGTGATCCAGGTTGAAGCGAGCGTACTTGACTGGCTCTCAGGGGTAGAGGAGCTGGAGGCGGTGGTCACCTGTGGTGGAGCAGTGGATGAGGTTGGAAGAGTCTGTGTCGAGCTTGTGCTCCTGTCTGTTATTGAGGTGAGTGTCGACTGTGGTGTTGCAGATGATTGGTGGCTGGAGACAATCACAACCTCAGGGCTTGACGGTGGGCTTGTGCATATTGTGCACGTGGTCTCGGTGGTGGTTTGGAAGCTGGAAACAGCAAATGAGCACACATAATTGGTCACCACAGAGACGGTGCTCCAGTCGCTGCTGGAAATAGTTGTGGAATAAGTTGTGGTAACCAATGATCCGGAGCAGGGCTGTGTTGAGGAGCTGAAACTGAGGCTAGATGTGCTGCCCATTGACGAACTGCTGGTGCTGATTGGGGTCGAAAGAGGCGTAGTGGATGTGGACTGGCTGGAACTTCTAAACGTGGAGCTAGGAGTCGATGAGGTCGAAGTGGTTGCACTGGTACTTGAGGTAGAAACTGGGCTCGAAGTCTTGGGAACCACACTGCTTGAAGTCAAGCTTGTTGACTCGCTTGTTGTCGAAAATGTGGAGCTAGAGCTTGTGCGGAAACTGGAACTGGAGCTAGGAGAGCTAGAGCTGCTTGTGGACGAAGAGGTGGAAGTCGTAGTCAAAGAGCTGCTGCTGATTGTGGTCGAATGCGAGCAGAGAGAGCAGCTGGTGACCACATTCCGGTCCACGTCAACCTGAGCCAGGCCAACTTGTTGTTTGTCTAGATCAAACACCAAGTAAATGCTCGTAAGAAACGACTGACCCAACACGACAACGCTGTCAATTTGAGTCTCTGTCACTGTCAGGTAACAGGTGTCTGATTCCTGGAAAAATAGCTGATTTGCCTGGACTTTGATATCAGTGGTGCCAAAAACGAAGTTATAACTCAAGTCTGTGGTCTCAATTGTGCCACAGTCAACTGTCCACAAGCCACTGGCCTGGTCAACGCTGGCTCCCAGATCGTCCGTTATTTGTTGCAGAACTTCAGAAGGAACGTAGGAAAGAACAGAAGCGGTGTCGATATAGCCGGTCTGTCTACTCGCGAGCTTAGAGCCAGATGAGGTCTCAATTGTGTCCAGTGAAATAAAATATCCACCGTTTGTCTTGTCGGTCTGGTACTCAATCAGGTCGACATAGGTCAAGCTGCCGGAATAAAGAGAGCTGTCTGTGCCACCAAACTTGATCTTACCAGGAGATCTATTGTTTTGTAGCCAGATAGACACAATCTTGCTTGAAATTTGGCCAGCATTATAGAGCGCCTCAATAAACGAGCTCGAGCTGCCGAGTCCCAAAGATGCGCTGTAGCCTACCTGGTTGGTGGTGGCAACTCCAAATTTCAAGCTGTCGACTCCCAGTGATTCGAGGAACACCTTGTCCGAGCCATAAACACCTGACACAGTCATGTCTGTGACAAAGTCCTGGAAACAAAACTCCTCGGTCGAAGATACGAAAGTGTTTGATAAATTAGTGTTGAACTGGTCAGACCAGACCCAAGAGTCGTCTTGAGCCGAGTTGATAACGAACGAAAGGTTGGTGAAGTAGTCCCCTACAACACCTTCAACCTCATAGTAATTGCCCAGCCGATTCTGAATGGTCAGTTCGGTGCTGTCGCGCTTAGCGAGCGGAAATGCCTGCACAAGAGGCAGAAAAGTAACTAAATGAGCGAATTTCATGGCACTGGTCAATGACGCCGGAACCAAGACTTCTTGGTCTTTATATAATTCTGACAGGTAGTCTGAAACTTGTGGTTTGAATTCTATTATTGGAATCGGAGCCAGAAATAGTCAAGTTAGCTCTGGTACCTCATGTCAGACCAGATTCCTCGGCCAAATAAGGAAAACCGGCCATGTGCAAAGAGAAACCGGGCTCCAAAAAATTTCCCGTTCCATCCTTTCAATGAGCTGCAACGTTTGAAGTTTGTCTGACAGTCTCTCTCGGTTTGAAACATTCACTAGCCGGTCGCTAATTATTTTCAACGAAAATACAATAAATCTGATTTTTTTCCTTTTTGGGATTATCAATAGCTTTATTATCTAATTATCATTTAAAAATGTCTTTAGCTCATAACAATAATCAAATCCATCGCTGTCAGCAGGAAACCAGTTGCTGACTTTGCGCGTCCAGCGCTGATGTTCTAGTTTCCAGCTTCTGTATAGATCGTCCGATATGCGGAAGTGCTCGGCATGGGCTGTTTTGGCAGCATTTTTGGGCTCTTTCTTTCTCCTTGGAGGATCTTTAATGGTATCATCAAAATTCGCAAAAGGGTCATCTTCGTACTTGCCTGTCATGCTGACCCAACGAAGGTTCTCGTCGTCGTATACCATGTTTCCGACAACTTGCAAATTCTTGCTACTCTGACTTCGTGGCATCGAGGATTTTTTCAACAGCGCGGGCCTTCTAGACATCTGTGACTCAAACAGGCTCAAATCTTCCTCATTACCCTGCCATTTCATTTCTTCTGGATCGTAGACCATACCGCCCATAACTTGACGAGCTCTGGCGCGTCCCAAAGATCGGATCATCTTGAGCTTCCCTTCCTTCGTTAATCGTGTGCTATTAGTCACTGAAGGATCTGCAAACTGTGTACGACGAGAACGCGTATCCTTTTCGGCATATTTAGAAAGGTCGAGAGCGCGACTCTTGCGTTTCAGTTTTTTGTAATCGGATAGAGTGATGGTCAAGTCTTCTGGAGAATCGTCAATTTCGTCAAACTCTGGTGTATATTTCTTAACGCGCGTCGCCGGCATCAAGTCCATCGTTGACATAGTACGATTCAAAGAGCGCAAAAGATTCGAGCGAGGAATGTCCATTGTCGAGGACGACTTGCGAAGAGAGCGGCGACCGAATTGGTCTGAAAGAATCGAAGTTGAGGACTTGTTGCGCACTTTTTTCGGGCTCACCACCTTGAAATGACGAGTGTTGTGTGATGCTGATGGTTTGAAGTCATCGAACTCTTCTTCATAGGCACGTTTATCGTCCAGGTATAATCTGGAAGCGCGTCGCGTGAGATCTGCTAACTTCTCTGCCTGTTGGCGACGAAGCTCCAATTTTTGGGCCAAATTTATATTCTGCTCCAGATCATCAAAGTCTTCAGCATAGTCGCTGTGTTCTGTATCAGACTCCACGAACTGAGAGCTATTGGCGGATATGCTGCTGAATCCCGACGAGAGAGAATGGCTGCTTTGAGAGCGCAATGCAAATGTGTCTTTGTGTTCTCTTCTTTGCTTCAGCCGCTCGCCCAAGTCCATGTTCTCAAATTGCTCCCACTGGTCGTCTTCAAAATCATCATCTTTGTATTTTGCGAGCAGCTTGGATTTCTTGGTCTTCAGTAATCTTTGAGGCGCGTGTTCCGACTCTGTTTCACGTACCGTCGAAAGCTGCGATCTTCCAAACATGTCATCCAGCCGATGCTGGCTGAGCTGTGGGCGGAGTTGTTTGGCGTTCGGTTTGCGTATAACCGACGTTCGAAAATCGTCGTCCATGAATTGGTTACAGGTAAATAAAAACAGTAAATAAACACTAATGGCTGTGCCTCAGTGGCTAATGCAAAATATTTACAACTTTCCGCATACAGCAAGCTCAACATAATAATCCAAAATAATTCGTACATTTTGTTCTAATACACAAATAAACAACCTCAAATATTTATATTTGAGCAGTGACGTGTAACAAAACGGATTTGTGGACATGCTAGCGTCCAATAAAAGACATGGCATGGTTCTTTCAGGCTCTGCAAGCCCTACCGGGTCGCCTGCCCCAACCGTGCCTTCGTTCGGTTCTCATAAGAGAATCAGCAGACTTCCAACCAAATCAGGTTCTCTCTCGTTAAATGAGCTTCTGCAAGAAAACCGTTCTTTTGAGGTATACCAGGATAACCGTGGAGACACATTGAGCCGGCTCAGAGGAGCTCCTACTGCGGACAGAAAACGGGTTCTTGCGGAAACAACAATAAACAAGCTGTCAGAACGAGAAGACAAAAAAAACAACCGGTTATCTACCTTATCACTTGCTACCACCTCCTCGGTATCAACAAGATCCACTGGTTCGAGCTTGAAATCAATAGCTCATAGAATAGCAGGTGCTGTGAAGGGAGATGGTAAAGATGCGGCCGAAAACGCAGAAAACACTATTGTTGATACCCAAACAACTCCTAAAGATGATCCCGAGTCCCCGCAGCTCAAGAAAAAATCTTCTTTTCTAAGACTCAGACACTCTATTTCGCTAAGATCGCTTACATCCCGCGACGAAACTACGCTTTCTTCTTCCTCCTCTCGCAGACTTACCCTCAACAATTTGAGAAAATCATTCATTGGTGGTACCGCCAATAATTCCAGAACGTCGGTTGACATCTCTTTACCGGTGCCTAACCAAACTTCAAGGGACAAAATTAAAAACAAACTCAGAAACTCTTCGTCTTTGCTCTCGATTTCTTCTTTCATGTCTACAGGAAGCAGTCGCACTCGCTGTGAAAGCAAAGAGGTTTTTGCTATTCGTGCTGAAGAGTACGATTCTCTTCAGCACAAGTTACTTTTGAAGCTTTGCAATCAACAACGTGTTGTGTCCTTCAACGCGTTGATGAACAAGATGCTATCCAAAGCCAAGGTTTTGGAAAAACTCGCCGACTCTTCCTACAGTGAGGTGTTCCTTGAAAGAGACTCTAATACTGGGGAACCTCACAGCGTTTGGAAAGTTATTTCGTTTGGCGACGAGAATCTGAATCAACCAACACTGAAAGAGTTGATTCAGGAGCAAAGTATCACCATGGCCATGTCGTCTGTGCCGGGCTTCATCAAGATGAAATCTGCAACCGTTGTGAGAGGCCCAATGCCGTCCGAATTATTGCACCTGTGGGATAAGTACAATCACAAGTACGGCTCCAACAACGCGAGGCCAGATGAGTACTCCAAAAGTCAGCTTCACCTCGTTATCCGTCTGGAGTATGGAGGGCAAGATTTAGAACATTTTGAGCTCAAAAGTTGGACTCAAGCATTAGAAATATTTGTTAGAATTGTTGAGATTTTGAAGAGAGGACAAGACGCTCATGAATTCGAGCACCGTGATTTGCATTGGGGTAATATTGTCATCAAAGAACGGTCTGCCGGCAGCGCCGACGCTGCTATTCCTCAGGACTCTTTAGCTGAATTAACTCTCGATGAGCAAAGCTCTGTCGAAGTAAAGCTCATTGATTACACACTGTCTAGAGCCAGGATTGGTGGACAAACTATGTTCACAGGCCTTGATTCTCCTCACTTTTTCAAAGGCAAGGGCGACTATCAGTTCGATGTTTACAGACTGATGCGTCAGCAACTTTCCGGACAAAATGAAGCAGATATTGACTGGTCTGTTTATAGTCCATCTACGAACCTGCTCTGGCTCCACTATGTGGTGGACAAATTACTTCACCACAAAAAATTAAAGCCGTTGAGACTGAATCCGCTTACCAGATCCGCAAGCTATCTAAACATGAACAATTTGACGCAGGAAGCTGACAACTACGAACAGCTTGTTCAGCTTCACAAACTGTTGGATCCTACTCGCAAGAAACGCAAATTTGGGTCGCTTGATGGAATTCTGGAATGGATCAGATAATTTGGTATTTAAGTCATTGCTTTGGGATTAGTGGTGTATTGAGGTTTACTTTTTGATGTATTAATTAACTTTTTCTTTAGAAGGCGGTAGTGGTCCTGGCTCGGTGAGCAGTTTCACGAAATCCACCAGAATCCAAAAAACCCTGTTCACACAGAAACACCAAACGTAAATCCCCACAGAGCCTCTAGCTAAAAAGGGAATATTTATGATCAATGCGTCTATGACCCAAGGAAATGTGCCAGGTCTGGTGTAAAAAAGACTTCTGCGAGCGTACCATAGTTTTAATGCGTTGATGGGCAGCGTAGTCAATAATTGCAATGCTCTGGAGACGTAACTGTCTATAGATGATTTCTGGCCTGAGAGCGCGTGCTCTTCTTTCTTTATTTGCTCGGCCAGCGCATCGTATTTTCTGTTGAGTTTCGTCCATTTAGCGTAATTGTCTTGTGCGCTGATCGCGTTCCTTTCCTTGTTAACTGCCAACTGCTCTGACTTGAGTTTCATCAGCTTGTTATATTTTTCAGTCAAGAACAATTTCAAAAACACAGCATACACCGCGCCCTGGACCCTCTCCTTGGTCACAACCGACACCAGGTTCGACAGGATTGTCAACCCAGTGATGACCAAAAACAGTGTTTGCGATTGCATGGTGAAAATTTTGACCGCAAGATAAAATAAAAAAAAGTTTACAAGACTGTATACTCCTAAATGAATATCTCCAACGACTTAGAGTCGAACTCGAGTGAGGAGATGGACAGTTGGATCTCCCAGTATTGTTCAATCTTTGGCCACGACTACTTTGTGGAAGTCGCGCCTGAGTTCATCGAAGACGATTTCAACTTAACGGGGTTGAGCTCAGTTGTTCCGTTCTATAGAGAGGCACTGGATGTTATTCTGGATCTGGAACCCGAAGTCCCCATCAAAGTCTCCAACGTTCCACTGGTGGAGCATGCTGCCCAGCTACTATATGGATTGATTCATGCAAGATTCATTCTCACCAAACAGGGATACCATCTCATGGCAGAAAAATACGAACAGAAAGTGTTCGGAACCTGTCCACGATACTACTGCGAAGGAATGCGACTCATACCTATTGGGCGCTATGACCAGACGGGAATCGAGACCGTGAGACTGTACTGTCCATGCTGTAACGATATCTATCTTCCGTCGTCGTCCCGCTACTTGAACATCGACGGTGCATTTTTCGGGACTTCCTTTGCTGGTCTTTTCATCAAAATGTTTCCCGAAATCGAGAGGCAGTGTCAACAGCGGCTCAACAGGCAATACGAACTCAAGTTGTTTGGATTCCGCATTAATGAGAGAGCGGCCTCGGGACCTCGTATGAAGTGGCTCAGGCAGGTTCCCAGAACTAAAGAGGAAATAGAGGAGTTTGACAAATGTGAGTTTGAGCTCCCTCAGGACGATTACAGAGAAGACACAGAGCGCAACGAGCATGACGGAAGTGAGAGCGTCATGAGTATAGCCCAGGAAGAAGAAGAGCAGTAGCACAATAGATTTATAACCGGAAGGCTCAATTTATGAAATGAAGAACGACAAAATGCAATGCCAAGCTGGCAAATATATAGTCACCCAATGCGCGTTCTGGAGTGATTCCTTTGAACACGGTTTTGTTGGTATCCAAAGTTTGTAACCTCAACGACACTGTAAGCACAAATTGCGCCACGGTTGCAATAAACCCTCCCAAAAATGCGTTGAAGGGGAACGTTCCGACCAGCAGGCAGAAAAGAAACTGCCAGATCCCGAGACACACCAAAAACACCAGGAAAGCGTCGATCAAGCGTAACTTTTGGTTGTCCTTTGTTTCCGAAATATAACTATTGAACGAGATCTTCATGGAAGTACCCAGCTCCTGAAAGAGCGAAATTGCATTCGCTGTAGGTTCTGCAGCAACAGAGCTGCCATGTTTCTTTATAACAGGCGCACTTTTTGACTTTGCGTCTTTCTTTGCCATACGTGGAATAACTCGAATAAATTAATAAATTAAATTATTTTCATTTATGGAGAAAAAGACAAAGCTGCCGCCAAAGGGTGCAGTTCTGATCGATCAATTGCCAAATAATGCAATAGAAAACGAGCTACGGGATGACACGGTGGTGGTAAAGAGTCCGCCTTCTTTGCGCATTGTCCCACCTATTAACTTCTGTCCTGTCGAGAAACATCTATACAGATCCGGTCAGCCATCCGCTATCAACCACTCGTTCCTCCAACAGCTCCATTTGAAGTCTGTGATATGGCTTGCAACTGAAGAGCCCCAGGATACATTCCTAAGATTTATGGAGGAAAATGATATCAACTTATTCTGCAATTTGGGTTACGACTCTATAGATTCTAATTCTTGGGACGGGCTTTCGGAATCCTCTATAAAACAAGCATTGGAGATCATTTCAGACAAACGCCACTATCCACTACTTGTTTGCTGTGGTATGGGAAGACACAGGACCGGAACAGTGATAGGCTGTCTACGAAAACTACAAGGATGGAACCTTGCCAGTGTCAGCGAAGAATATAGACGTTTTACAGGGGTGCGAGGAGGCCGTATTCTCGTCGAGCTATTGATTGAAGCGTTTGATGTGAGCACTATAGAAACAAGAAAAGAGGTTGCTCCGGAGTGGTTGCTTAGATGACAAGAAGGGCCAAATTTTTATTCAGTCTTTCTTTCTCGGCGCTGTCTGTAGCGTTCCTGCGCCATTTGCACAGCCAGTTGCTCTCTTCGCCGCTGAGCATTGCACTGCTCCCACGCAAATGTCGAGCCCAACATCAGCCCTCCAAATCCCCAATTGGCAGCCTTACGTATGTCTTTATGGTATAGGAACATCACGGACGAAAACACAAATAAACACGAGAAGCCAGCCAACCCCGCATCTCGGAAGCATGGTATTGCTATCAGATTGGAAGGGTGGAAATCGGACCAACTCAGATTCGATAAAATCCTCTTCATCTCCCTCGACTGAGTTGTGTGCTGTGGAACCGGCTTCTGGTGATCTGTGTCAAACTTTGGGGGAACATCCTCCAGAAATATTTTTTGTTCCGTTGTATCCTTTCCATTACTTGTAGTCTCCTCTTCGGCTGACTGTGTCGAACGTTTCCCAAATGGCCAAACCATGAATAATTTTAATATTTTTCTTCCGACGCGACGATAAGCACTAGACGACGTTTAACTAGGATACAGAATTCTCTATAGATTTATCAGCATGGGCGAGTCTCCCGCTAAAAGAATTTCGGGACCAGTGCCAATTGTGCGACGCGATTCCGATTTTCGCAATGCCAGCCGTAATACCAGCAGAAGGACGTCTATGGCTAGACTTGCAGCATCGCCCTTGGTATCTGGAACGCTTTTATCTGTCTTCAATCAGAAACGGCCTGATTCTCCTAGCTCCTCTGTGATTGACGATAGATCCAGCCCTGTGAATGTGCACAGAAATCCCTCCGCTCAAGCATATCCATCTCTGTCTACTTCTGGTTCATCGGAGGCAGAAGATACCTCTATTCTTGGACGTGCTGAGCCACAGGTTGACATCCCCCTATCATCTTCCCACAGTTCCTCAATAGACGATCCTACATTGTGGAAAAATATTTCCAAACACTTAGCTACTGATGCAAATGGTTCGCTCAAACTGGCGGGTGGTGACATTACGAGAGATCTTTATACGCTTCCTGCTAAGAAAAACAACTTGAGACGGTCACGCAGTTTGACCGGTGCAGATTTGCCTGGAGAACGTCGTGGCTCTGCGGCATCCCAAATTCGTCTTCCAGGAGGCTTCAGAAGACAATTCATTCTCAGCAAGAACTCAAAGTATGGCCACCAGCTGTCCAAGCCAACATTTTTCACCAGGAATTTCCTAGAGTTCCTGTCTATTTATGGGCATTTTGCCGGTGAGGATTTGGAAGATGAGGATTATTTGGCTTGTTCCTATGTTATTGACAAAGATACTGATGAGGAGACTCCTCTGTTGGAACCCCGGGCTCATGGGGGCACTGCGTCGACACTGAAGTCATTTTTCCTGCTTCTCAAATCGTTTGTGGGAACAGGTGTACTATTTCTCCCTCGTGCATTCTACAACGGTGGCATTCTATTTTGCACGTTAACTTTGCTTTTTTTCGGAGTCTTGTCATACTGGTGTTACTACATTCTTGTGTTGACGAAGGTGAAAACTAGTGTGTCCTCATTCGGTGACATTGGAATGACTCTTTACGGAAAAAACATGAAGCTGCTCATCCTTGGTTCTATCATTCTTTCTCAGATTGGTTTTGTCGCTGCATACACCATTTTCACTGCTGAGAACCTTCGCGCGTTCACACTCAACTTTTTCAACGTGGACATCTCACTTGGCAAGTGGGTTGTAATGGAATGTGTGGTATTTATACCACTTTCACTGATCAGAAACATTACAAAGCTGTCACTAGCTGCCCTTTTAGCAAATATATTTATCATGAGCGGTCTGGTTACCATAGTTTACTATGCTTCACTCGACCTCATAGAAAATGGACCTGCACATGTTGAGTTATTCAATCAAGACAAGTGGTCGCTCTTCATTGGTGTGGCTATATTTGCATTTGAAGGAATTGGCTTAATCATTCCGGTGCAAGAGTCGATGAAGCATCCAGGACAATATCCAAAAGTTCTGGGCGCAGTCATAATCGTGTGCTCCATACTATTTATTGGGATAGGCTCTTTGGGATACATGACTTACGGAGATCACGTCAACACAGTGGTGATCTTGAACCTTCCACAGTCGTCCATCGCAGTAAGATCTATTCAATTGTTCTATGCCATAGCTATTCTTCTTTCTGCTCCGCTACAACTGCTGCCTGCAATCAGAATCATCGAATCTAGAATCTACAAAAGGCGGTCTGGAAAGACCGACTCTGCTACAAAATGGTCCAAAAACATGTTTCGCACATGCATGGTGGTTGGGACAAGTCTTATAGCGTACTGGGGGTCGTCCAACCTAGACCAATTTGTGTCCTTTGTTGGGTCGTTCGCCTGCATTCCCTTGGTGTACATGTATCCTCCAATGCTGCATTACAAGATATGCGCCCATTCGAGATTTATGAAGGCCCTTGACATGAGCCTAGTAGTTTTGGGAGGAGTGGCCATGTTATACACGTCCTACCAGGTGATTGTAGGATAGAAATATTTTTTATATTATGACCAATAATTTAATTTGTCAAATTCATCCATAATGGGACGTTCTTTTTATTCCGACGAAGAGGATATTTTGCCCACTCCAGGGCTGAACCAGCCAATTCCTAAGGATCTCAGCAGAAAAGAAGATCCACTCAGAAATCCACATAAGCAGGTTGTGGACGGAAAAGTCATCAGCACCAATAGCACACTAGAGAAATACGCCAAACAAGCCCGTGAATTTGCTGTTCAGAAGCTGGACATATTCGATGCCGAGTACAGGAATCTTCATGCTGCATATCTGAATGAAAAGCGCAATGCCATCGAGAAGTATCACCAACTCGTTGCCGAGCCTGTTCTTCCTTCCGGATTGTACATTTTGACCGCTATGCTCACAGGTTCGATCATGGTGCGCACCAGGTCTTTGCCTCTTCGGTTTGTGACTCCTGTGGCTTTTGGACTAGTAGCCACAGAGTACCTGATGCCAAAGACTCTGCAAAATACTACAGGCTGGTTGAGTTCTCTCTCTAGAGAACATTTCCCAGAAGTCAACAAGCAAATAGACGAAGCTGCCAAACAACTTTCTGGTTGCATGTCTGATATAGAGAAGACCCGCTCCAATTGGATGCAGTCGCTTACCGAGAGTGTCGGGAAAGTCAGAAAGAAGGTTCTTCAGTGCACTCAGGATAAACAATGATGTATTATTTACTCTCGTTTAAATACACTCATAAACTCGAAAATTCCACCCATGTCGACGTAGCGGCGTCCACACTCTGTCAGGTACTTGTCAACCACCCTCTGGTATGTTCTGAATGACTCCCTATTCTGTTCCACGAGCGCATCCAGCTCTCCCTGGTTCATGGGCAAAACTTTGTTTTCCTTGTCTTCAACTCCAAGATCGGCCGTCAGTGGCTTCAGCAGGCGTTTCTTGGCTTTATCGACATCGAACAAGCTCATTGTGTATAGTAACTGGTTGTAGAGCTGTTTGTCCGGATAAGTATATCTCATGATACCCTTACAGCCATAGGCCTTGCCGTTTTTGCCGATACACCGTCTTCCGTAAACAGAAACCTGGCGTGTCTTGACACCACAGTCGTCGCAGACAAGCCAACCAGCGTAGTAGGCGGAAATCTCGCGGCGCAAAAAGTGTTCCAACTGGGAAGAGATAGCCAGTGGTGCCAAGACGTGCTGACACGACAGACACTTGACTCCGGAAAAGGTGACCTGGTATTTCTTGGACGCCTGGATTCCGCCAAATTCAAAAGACACGCCACAAGACGTACATCTCAGAGCCAGCGGCTTGCAATCACGGAACCTCTCACTATCTGAAATTGTTGAGTCCAATGGTTGCAATTCAGCGGAAACGCGATCTTGCACAAATCTTGCACGAGCCTCGTATTTGCGAGCATCCAGCCCAAGAGCGGTTGCCATTCGCACAACATCGTTGCCCTCGATCCGTTCCAGAAGCCTTTCTATTGGAGCAAAAATCTGTTTCTCCAGATAGTAATAGGGATCAGGTCTGTACTGAGAAGGGTTGGCTAAAATTTCACTTATAGCACGCGCGCGATCTGCAACAGAGTCTCCGTCGTCGTGTCCTTTGTCTGTAACCACAAAGGTCATGACGCTTCCGGCACGAACGAGTTTGCCTTGTTTTCTGAGTCTCAGCGCCACTTGAACAGCTGGCATGGACTTGCCTCCGGGATATTGCTCCGGATCTTTGGACAATCTCGTATTTATGGTGAGCTTGTGCATCGGAATCTGGTTGTCTATCAGCTTGTTCCTGACATCTTCCAGGTGAGCGTAGATCTCATTTAAGGCATCCTCGGGGTCTGCGTCGCCCAGGATTTTCTCCAAAACAAATGTGGAGGTCTCTTTTGAAAGCGGGCAAAATTCACGACGTCTCATATCCAGCCCTTTGACCTCCAAGACTGTCTTTTCGAGACCTGAACCATCCATGCTAGCGTTCATTGCTGCGTATTTCTTTTTCGAGTGCAACAGGAGCCGTTTGAACACATTATCAATATCGATCTCGAGCAATCTGTACCGCTCGTTGACCTTCATTTTGAAATCGTCACCGATCTTTATAGCTTCCTGGAAGTTATCTGAACCAGTGTCGATCATGACAGAGTCGGTGTCTCCGTAGACAACGCGCAATCCAATGCTTTCTGCTAGCTGACGCGTATCCATCAGAATCTCTCTTCCTCTGTTAGTGACAAGCATCGCGAGCGGCTTGGCATAGAAACGAGAGTTGACGTAACCCAGACAACCATACATTGAGTTTGCAGTCAGCTTTAATGCCTGTTGCTTGATGTCATATTGAGCCTTCTCCACAGCTGTTGCTCGAGGATCTTTCAGCAATTTTTTGACCTCCCGACGCCTGTTGACCAGCTGCAGAAGCAGGCGTGGGAGAACTCCTTGCGCAACGTCTGATGGAGGAACATTAGGAAGATCGTTGTCTCCCAAATTTGATCGGTTGACAGTGGTGAAACAGATGTTGAACTCCTGGATAATCGATGGATAAAGAGAGTTGAAATCCATGACCAATATATAGTTCTTGTGAAGACCTTTTTCGGGCTCGAAAACTAAACCACCTTGATATTTCGTCTTCTTGTTAGACGTCGCAGCGCTCTCATCTCCGTCCTGTTCCAGAGCAGCCGCTGCTGCAGCCGCCTGTCTTTGCGATCGGGTTTCTTTGTCTGGAACAATGTATCCATTTTTAGTGAACTCGTGCAGCAGGATATACTCATTTCTTCCTGCTCTCGTTCCTCCAAGAGTGTGTGCCCATGCGTTTCCTGCAAGGTTGGTCAGCTGTTTTGAAAGCGACAAGATTTGCACCCTAAAGGCGACCTCCGCTATGATCTTGACGCTCATGCTATTCTCGTTGAAAGCAGCAAGGAGCAGGTTTGCGTCCTCGGCGAATTGAGGATTTGCAAGATTCACGTCCATCGGCATAAATTTCTTCTTGCACACGATCTCATACATCTCGGGAAGATCCCAAGACTGGCATTTAGAAGTCAGCGATTGGCCCATCTCGTTCGCAATGTCGCAACATAGTCTTCCGGCAAAAATCTCCTTCAGGTAAAACATGTTATTACGCCCAGATCCCTTGCCGTACCTCTCGGGCCACTGCTTTCTGTTCCTACGTCCAAAGGTAGACCATTGAGAGATTTTCAAGTCGTGCATCCGCCGCATCAGCACGTCCAACACAGCAGCATCCAGTCTGTGTCCTATGAAAACGTCAGGGTCTGTTTTCTTGATCATGGCTGCAAGACAGTTCAAAAGAGTGCGCTCGTTATTGAAACTCCGCAACGGAACGTTTCGCTTAGCAGCCAGCTGTGAGAGCCCAGGTGGAAGGGCCAAAGAGCCTCCAACAGGACGAACAAGAGTCAGAAGCTCATCTGGAACCGCGTCTTCCGGCATTGGTGTGTCCTGGTGGACGTTACGGTACACGGCAAAAGAGACGGACCCAATTTCCTGCTTGCCTTCTTTTAGGTTTGTCACTGGCTGAATGTTGATGCTGAGCGCCGTGAGGTCTGGAGCAGGCATATTTGTCTCTATTGGTTTTATTTGTGCAGGGTCAGCAACGGCCACCTCCACCTGGCAGTGAGACGAGTTTTTGATAGCAGAAAAGTCTGCTCCCTTGATTTCCAGCCAGCATGGACCCATCACGTTCCGCTGAACCACAAACGTCTCAAAAATATTGGCATTTGCTCCGAACACGTGACGGAACGTTTCTCCTTCCAAGGTCGATGGCAAAACAGTGTTTCTTGACTTTGGTGTTTGGAAAGGTAGCAGCACTTTCAAGTACTCGGTTTCTTTCGGAATGTTTTCAAGCTCAAAAGCCCATTTCTTGGTCTCCGGCTTGGCTTTGATACGATCAAGCCCGAACTTGTCCAGCAAAAGCGGGATGATCTCCTCGTGCACGTCCATGGCAGTAGGCGGAGGACCGTCCTCCTCGTCCAGCCTCGATTCACGCGGCAAAAAATATATTTCTCGACTAATGCCATTGACTTGAACCACACAGCTAACATGTCTGCCATCCAATGTCTTGACTTTGCCAAACAAAAGCAGGCTGTTGTCCACCTCTGCATAGTCCATCCAGAACATCTGTAAGGTTTCGGAGTCGGCGACTTGTGACTCGTCCACTTTCTCGAAAGTGCTATTAATCATTGAAGTTTCTGACGCGTCTCTACTTGGCGACGACGTTGCAAGTTCAGCCACTTTCGTCTCTTTTGGCTCCCTTTTTGAGCTCAGATTCACTCTCTGCACGTCCGCCCGCGCAGTCTTCAGTGTTGTGACGTCGATTTCATCGTCCGAGCTAAACTCCTCGTCTTCCTTGATTGCGCCCTTGATTGGTGAAGACGGCGTCTCTATCTTCGAAGCGCTTGAAATATCGGAGTCAGGGGCATATATCTCGTCCTCAGAGCTAAGCTTCACTCTTTTCGCAGGGACTTCCTCCTCAAACATGAGCTTCCTCACGTCAAGCGGTTTCACAGGTCTCACTTTGTCGGATTTGAGTGAGGAGAACACGTCCGTCCGTTTCTTCACGCCAAACATAGGCGTGCTTCTAGCCTTGCTACTTGCCTGTGCCGTGAAGTCGCTCAAAATGTCGTCAAGATTGTCAACTTTGCGTTTTGGCTTGTTCTCAGTCTCTGCTCCCTTGAAAAAGGAGGATATCTGGGGCGTGTCGCGCTTGATTTTGGCGATCTTCTTGCGTTGTCGAATCTCGGGCTCGTCTTCGTCTTCGCTCGGGTACTCATTCGCACCATCCCAATCGTCTGCACCTGTTTCTGCGTACCCGTTGCCAGAGTCATCCACGATGAAATCGTCATTCAGAAGCTGATGCTGTTTGTGCTGGCGGAATTGCTGCTCATCAACCTCCTCATAGATATCCTCGTAGCCATCTTCCTCGTCAGAAAGCTTAATTCCGGCCCGAGCAGCCCTTAATCTTGCCCGCTTATCGTGTTTCATACTCTACGCGACGCGTCAAGAAATTTCGAATCCGAAAAATATATTCTGGGCCCCAGCCAGTTTCTGCAAGATTTCACCGCCACTTGCGCCACAAAAAAAAAAAAAGAAGATTGTTTCCCTCAATTTAATGTCGTTTGCCAACTTGGATCTTGAGGCCCAAAAACAGGCCCCTGGCAATGGCAGCACATCCGGCCCTGCAGATCAATTCAACAGGATAAGTTCCCAGCTGTCGGATCTGATTTCCAACATCTCAAAATTCGATAAATTGCAGCAACAGCTAGGTACAAAAAAGGACACTGTTAATTTGCGAGACAAGCTGTCATCACTAGTCACAAAATGTAACTCTCTGCATTCAGAAATTGACCAAAGCTTGTCAACACTGGAAAAGAGTCCAGAGGTGATAAATAATATGACTTTGCAGTACACCAAACAAAAACTCAAAGCCCAATGTGCAGAAATGTTCCGCAATTACCAATTGGTTCAGCGAGCGTATAATGAGCGACTTCAGTCTGTGGTAGTCAACGAAGAGTACGAAAACAACAAAAATGACGCAAACCCTGCCGAAACAACTCCTCTTCTTCAGCAGCAGCAGCAGCAGAAGACCCAGATCACTAACACGGAGCTGGAATTTCACGAGTCGGTTATACAACAAAGAGAGCAAGCTATCGATAACATATCTCGCGGTGTCCAAGATATCAATAAGATTTTCCAGGACCTAAATGAAATGGTCAACCAGCAAGGCGAGCAGATCGATACAATTGAGGATAATTTATTAACATACACCAGCGATAACCGCGTTGCACATCGTGAGCTTGCTAAGGCGGATGCGTACCAAAAGAAAAAAAGAAATTGGACCTGTGTACTGTTGGTCGTGCTGGTGGTGGTTTTATTGATCTTGATAGCTCTTATGAACTAAATAGAGGAGGCTGTGCGCGAAGGCGTTTCCACACTTTCTGTATCTGAGCCATTTTCTTTCTGGTCATTGATCCAGTCCGAAACCCGTCTTCTTCTCACAGCAGTGCTGTCGTCGAACACTGTAGCTGACTCTCCTAAACATTCTGCTTTTGCTCTCATTCGTTTGTCTCTCTTTCTCTCTATTTTTTCTAGCAGGTCTACAGCTAAATCTTCAAAGAACTCGGCTATCTCTTCTCTGTGCACATACAAAACTGCGGACACTGCAATTCCCGCGCAGATAGCAGGGATTGGAATAGGTATTGGCATTGCTTGATTTAATTTTTATGTCAAATTTAATTGCCCTTAGATAAGACGATTTCCGGGGTCTAAAAATTATCATCCCTTTTTTTTAATGATGCTTCCCGCTCCAGGGAAGTATTCCACAGTTATTCACGGTCGAAAACTGGACCTATCATATATTCTGCCCAATCTTGCAGCCTGTTCTGGCCCTACAGACAACAAAGCCAAAGTATGTGCGAATCACATAGCTGACCTGGTAGAGGCGTTAAATCGTAACCATGGGAGAGGCAACTGGATGATCGTGAACCTGAGACAAGAAAAATTGGGGTATGATCCTTCATCAGTGACGGATATCGGAGGGCAATTCTTATACAGACCATTCAAAGACCATAGTCCTATTCCCTTGTTTTCCTTGCTGGAAACTATAGTTACAATTGAGGAATTCCTTCAGCAAAGCCCAAACAATGTGGTAGTCGTACACTGCAAGCACGGCAAGGGAAGGACAGGAAGCATTATTGTGGCGTATCTGATGTTCAAATTTGGACTTTGTTTTCGAGAAGCCAACGCTGCATTTCAAGTACGCAGGAGAGCTTTCCGTACAGGTATCACCATCCAGTCTCAAATTCGTTACATGCACTATTTTGAATTCTTCTTACAGGATAAGAAGAGACAGCAATTCTATCGGCAGCTGTTGAAAAGTGAATTCCGCGCAATAGATGTTAAAATCAGGATAGTTAACCCTAGTCGCTCATTGCTTGATAACGCAAAAGACATGCTTGTGACCATCAACGGAGTGAAAGCATGCTCACAGGAGGTTGTAAATATGGAACTCACATACTACTGTGCAGTTTCTTGTGAAGAGGATATGGTGGTCCAATTCAATTTCAATCTAAACTCGATTTTACAAGGGTTGGGCCGAGTCTGGATCAACGTTATTATGGAATACATGTACCAATATTTGGCCTCCAAACAGTCCTTCAATTATCTTGAGCGACCAAAGTCCCAGGTGAAGAAAAATCCAACTCAGGTCACTCATTGTGTTATCAAAATTCCTTGGTCTGAACTCGATGGATTCAAAGGAACTAAGAACAAGGGGGTCAAGCTTCTGGGAAGCGTGGAGATTGACTTTACCGCTACTTTTAAGAATACAGAAGATATTGTTTCCATTCAACGCCAGGTTGCCTTGGCTGGAATGCTAGGCATGAAGAAATAAGATATAGATTTTATATCCCTCCCCGTTTCAACCGCCCTTTCTTTCGGATTCCAGGCGCATCCAGGCATCCTTGATAATCTTTTTGATGTATGAAAGCTGCTGTTCGTCATTTCCGGAAACCATTTTGCAGTTTTCAGCGCCGTACGGTTTGGAGATTACAATGTGGTTGTCAAACACGATGATGTTGTCGTTTTTGTCAAGCGAGACGTCACCATCGGGAAGTAAATTGAATAAACTCGTGAATAT
This sequence comes from Ogataea polymorpha, assembly GCF_001664045.1. NCBI lineage: Eukaryota > Fungi > Ascomycota > Pichiomycetes > Pichiales > Pichiaceae > Ogataea > Ogataea polymorpha. The sequence continues at coordinate 612,297 of NW_017264698.1, read as the reverse complement.
CTCTTTCCCTTCTGGCGTCATCTTTCTGTGTGCCAAAGTCTTATTAAGCACATATTGTGATTGGTACTTTTTCACCACATGAGCGTTGGTAACTTTATAATTATGCCCCAGCATATTCAAAGGCACAGGGTGGGGTGGCCGGGGCATATTTGCAAACTTCTCGTTTATAGAGCTGGTATTTACATCCTTGGGTTTGGAAAGGCAGGTTAGACTCTTGATGAACGTGTTTTTGATAACAATAAAGTTCTCTTTGGATGAGTTTTCGGATTGACGAACAAGCGATAACAGTCCATTATTTGGGTTATAGGAATGTATGGACCCCACTATTGTCTCATCATCTGCTGTCACAAGCTTTATTCTAATGTTAGATGAACGAGTTGTGTAGGTACTTACTTCAAGCCGACACAGTTCTCCAAACTGAGCATGAAAAAGAATTTCAAATCTGGGTATACAAATTATTTTGTAGTCTTATTTTTTGTTATGGAAACTCAGATTCGTGACTTGGAAGCCCAGTTGGAGGAACTGGATCAGTTTCCAGGCGCTATCATTGATCGTGGGGAGATGGTGGAAACCAGCGATGATCAGGACATTTTATCATCTCCCCACAGTAGTTTCTCATTCACGGATAATGATGACGAAGACGAACGCGAAGTTGATGGCCTGAACAACTTCAACATCATTCTCGAATATCCAGAGCTGCAGTACGAATATAGAGAGCTTGAAGATTTTGAAACGGAATATATGGATTGGTTTACTGCTACAGATCTCAGGGAATTAAGCAATATCAAGAAACTTGCCATTCAAAATCAAACTCCTTCAGATCTTGCCAAAAAATTGATTGACACATCAGACAGATCAGCATTGCATATACTCATATGTTTGGAATATATAGCAATGGGTCAATATGGAGAGATCTCAGAAATAAGTGAACTGACCACCAAAATAATAGACAATTCCTGCTTACTCTTAAGTCACGAGGTGCTTCTCCCTGTTTTGGAGATTCTAAGCTCTAGACTCATACTCTTGAGTGATTTGAAGAACCAAGAGAAACCCTTCAATCACAAACAGCTCCGGCTGTGGTCTTCGCAATTGTATCATTCCATGACCATCATTTACACTGTTGTCCTGGCTACTTTAACAACTAAAGAAAAAGTGCGGTTCTTGGCCGGCATCATCGATACGAGCCAGCTTCTTACTACAATGATGAAGGCAATCGATAACTGGCGCTGGCTCACTGCAGATTCCAACGACAAGGAGTTGGGATCTGCGTTAGACAACTCAGTGGTTCATTATTTCAAACTGCGCAATGTCATAATGCTTCTCTCAAAGCTGGTATTGCTTCAATTCGGAGACTCCGAGCTCCTGCAGTCTACAAAATCTTTTCTAAGATTCAAGTGTGAATCTGGTCATGTCTTTGGCAGCGCACCAGGAACTCGTGGAGCAAAAGTTGAGACTATCACCCCTCTTGACTACCAGTACTTCCGCAAGGAGCTAATCGCTAGATACCCTACCTACTCGCCTCCCGAGCATAAGGTCTCTGATATTTTACAGATGAGCGTCGAGCAAGATAATGAAAGTTGCTCAAAGCTGATCAACACTTCTGCGCTATTAATCAATCAGAAACATCATTTACGCAACAAGTTGCCAAATTCGCAAAATAGCTGTCCTCCAGACATACATATAGCAACTCCCGCCCCATCGCCAACTTTGAGCCCACAGCATACAGGAGGGTCTAGAAGCTCTAACATCTCTGAGGTCGAACATGTGAACGGGCAAGGTCGCAAAAAGGTCTTTATCACACAGCCCCAGTTTGCCAATTTGTATCCTTTCTCTCATGATATACCTGTGAGCATCCAGGAGGCAACGCGGATTTTTCATGCTCATGTATCTGAGTCGTTCAGTGCTTTACAATTTACCGATGTATTTGAGGATTTCATCAGGCAAGAAAAGGGAATTACTGAGCCTACTCGCTCAAAGTTCATTTATACCGAGAAAGACATTGAGAAGAACCCAATTTTTGCTGATGAGCTCGTGTCCTTGCAACGTGTCGAGCAGTTCTATCATTCGACATTGCCCTACTTGAATTCACTGGCGGCAATATTGATTCAGATCATATCCTCGAATGTACTTCCTGCTTCGGGGTATAAATCTGCAGAAAACCCATTTTTACCGCTTAAGAAACCTTATAACATTTCTGATATGTCGAACTACGACAAACAAAAGCTTGATTTGATGCGCATCAAAGAAACCTGTCTGAAAGCAGCTTCCACTACCATATTCCTACTGCTCAAGTGGTTCAAAATGTCACATATTTTGAAACAGGAATATTTTGCTCTTTTGCTGTTTGACAACGATCTATACTTAAACCTCTTCCGCTTCCTTGGAAGCAATCAAATGCAGACGCAGCTTGAGAACTCTTTTGATTTCAATGACCCCGAGATGTTACTGAAGAATAGAGCTGTCTTTTGTGATTATGAGGTGCTGTACGATTCAAAGGAATACAACTTTTTCAGAGCTGCAACTTCATTTTGTCGTCAAGCTCCGCAGAGTCCAAAGTTCAATTCTGAAGATATATTCGAAGTGAACGAGCAAGCCTATGAATCGTACATTCCGCCGTTCAACGGACAATCACACGTGAAAATTTTGAAGCCCAATCATCGCTATTGTACAATCATTACACAATTATTGCGAAGCTTGTACTCAACCATTTCCAACTATAAAATTCAACGAATTTACAAGCTGTTGGAAGTGCGACCAACAGAAAGCTTGCGGTTTCTCTTGACGATGTACAATTCCAATTTCTATAAACCGGTTCTGAAGGTGATTAAGCTGATTTGTCCATTCAATGGCAAAAAGTGGCGCTCCAACAACATGGATCTTATTTCCTTTGTGTATCTATTCTACAAAGTTGGGCTCCGCGACCAATGGCTAAACAATCTTTTCATCTTCAATCTCAGCGAACGATTGAAGCGTTCTTGGGAAAACGAGTACGCATTGCGCAGTTTACTCAAATTTTATAACGCCACGTATTATTCTGACCAGATGGTCAACTTTGGCTACGACAATATTCCACCTTTGAAACAAGAAATGTTTTTTGAAGAGGGCTGGAAAGGTGATATATAATGAATGAAGGTTACACCTGACACCGTATCCTTATTTATTATTGGATTTATTTTTTTATTTACATTATAGTTCTGATGGAGTCGGAACAAATCGTGATCAATTATCTGTTTCGGCTTTTGAGGAGCATAGTCCCAGATGACTTTGATGCTAATTTCATTCACAAGCTAACAAATGATGTGTATACGCTACTGCTAAGGTCGTATACGTCCTCCGTGAGCACTTCTCAGTCTTTGGCTTCCCTGAGTGAATACCGTTCTATTTTTGCCCATATTCCTGCGTACACGTATGTCTGGGATAAGCTTGAGCATACCACTGAAGATCTTCTATCCTTGAAAAATATAGACGATGCAGCTAGGTACTTGATCAAGTTGGATTCGTACGAAACAAATAAACAAAGACAATTACCATCGCGTTTCGCACAATACGACTCTTCTGGAGTCGCAAATAATCTGGGAGCCAGCACAAGCATGACTAATCCACGTCATCTTCTTTCATCTCCTGGCCTGCCTTCAAGCACCGCGTTTCTTCCCTCATCGACATTTGGACTACATTCAAGCCGACCGCCAAGCCAAAGCTTCTCCGTAGGGGAGCCTCTTAGCAAACACCTGTTACCCTTTTACTACCATAATACCGAGTATGGCCTTATTCCAGAGCAAGAAATGATCAAAAGTCTGGCATTTACACTAATAGGTTCGACGTCGGAAATATTTCCATTCGATGATAAGATAAAAGTTCCAACTAATATAAGCTATGGCGCAATGGGTCTGCTTTATCAGTTATTCGAGCCTGCTCTAATATACAAACAATTGAAAACAATGAGTCCGAGAGTTTTGGCCAACTCGCAGGTAAAAGTCGCCTTTTCAAGCTCCTTACAGAAAGAATTATTCCAGTATACCACTCTTGTGAATCAAATTTTTAATCCAGCGCACATCGAGTCCTTGACATTGAGATATGTACGCTTACAACTCAATGACTCAATCATCAAGTTGCGGATGCTTTTCAACCTTACCACACAGATTCAGACGCTTCCCATTAACGAATTCCTGTCGTATTTGAGCCAGCTTACAAGAATCGGAGACCCGTTGTTAAAAACGTTGGCAGTCACGATTTTTCGTACATGTTCTTTGCCCTATTTTGAGATGATTAAAGATTGGATTTTCGAAGGGTCGCTGGTTCTGGAAGATGCCACAAAGGAGAATTTCTTTATCGCATACACTGAGCGAGGTCAAGAACTGCAACAGGAAAAAGTTCCTACTTTCATACGGACTTCAGAGCTGATCTACCAGATAGGAAAATCGCTTCTCTATCTGAAAAACCAGTGCAATGAAATGAAATGGTGCATCGATTTTGGTTTGAAGTATCGACAATTGTTTGCAAGCAATGGTGATTTTTTGGATATGGCAGCCAACAAATTGGACATACTTGTGAAACAGCAGTATGACGAGATAATCAATTATTTATGCTATGTTCTTTACGAAAAATATGGTCTGGTCAAAGAAATAAGCTATCTGCACCAACTTTTGCTGATGAATAAAGGCGATTTTATCAATTCTCTCATTGTCAAAGGCCTTACTCTTTTAAATGAGTCCTCGTCAACATTGTCATCTCACCATCTAATGAAAATTTTACAAGAATCTATTGAGAATTCTAGCATCAGACATTTTCCTATTGAAGTTCTAAATCGACTGGACGCTAGAATCCTTGAGATGGGACATGGAAATATTGGTTGGGATGTCTTTACTTTAGACTTCCAGGTCAAATATCCCCTAGATAACATTCTAAATGGGCCCACGCACGATTCTAGAGAATATTTGCGGATGTTCAATTTCTTGTTGCGTTTACAAAAGGTGAATTATCTTCTGAACGTAGAATGGTTAGAATCCAATAGCATCAGGCGGAGTTCGTTGAAACACATTGAGAAAAGAAGCAAGATGGTCCGTCGACAACTGAAGCTCGACCCTAATTATACCCTCTCGGTTCTTGATTCGCGTTGTCTCTGGCTATCCAAAACCTTCAAGCGACTTAACATTCTGAGAAACGAATTCATCAAGTTTGTGAATATCATCACCAGTTTCTTTGATCTTGAAATCATCGAAAAAAAATACCGAAAGCTGCTAGAGGCCCTTGCCAAAACAGACGAGCATGATATCAAAGTCAAGCGAAACGCCAAAGGCCTGAAAGTACTGGAAAGTGGAAGAATCAAGATTGACAAGACTTATCTCCCTCTGCCCGATAACGCTCATCTTGAGCTGAAATATCGTGCTTATAACTTGGACGAACTGACAAAGTTGCATCACGACTATATCACTTCAATCACAAGATCCAGGCTGTTTGATATGCACAGTAAGTCCTCTAAAGGCAAAAACTCGGGCCTTTATTACATTGAGCAGATTGATTCTTTCATCAGAACCATCAACCAATTCATCAGTCTCAACGAAGAGTTCAACAGCTTGTTGGTTGACATGTTATCTGTTACCGAAATGCTGCGCGATGATGGGCATTTAGACTTTGAGAATAAGGATCGTTATGACGATTATCTCAATTCGATCGATATTAAGTTGAACAAGCTTATGGAAAAGTTGACCGTGGACATCATAGAGTCTTTCGAAGATAACCTCGAAAAGTTCACCGAGGACTTGACCCTGGACCACGACCAGACACTGAGGTGTCTCGGTATCATGTTAAGCAATTAGGTAGATAGCTAGTCATCAACAATCAAATTCGAGTCACGATTATTTTTTCCCCTTGGCCGTTTTCATCACATGTCGGTGTGCACCCTTAAACGTGGGGAAGATATTTTTTTTTATAAAGCTTGAAGAAAACCTTCTTGTAGAGTAAATGGAGGATAGTATTGCAGAGTCCGTTCTTTTAGACAATTTCAAATCCTTTGGTGCTGGTGGTTTTGGTGGGATATGTGCGGTGATAACAGGCCAGCCATTCGACTATACCAAGGTACTTTTGCAGACAAATCAGTATAAGTCTTCTCTCGACTGTATCAAAGGCACTTTAGCCTCAGGTGGGCCTTTGGGCTTCTACAAAGGAGTTTCGTCTCCTTTATTGGGGGTCACTCCGATGTTTGCCGTGTCTTTCTGGGGTTATGATGTGGGCAAGAAGCTTGTGTGCACATTTTACAATATCGATCCAGTAAAATCACACCTCACCATCCCTCAGATAAGCGCAGCGGGATTCTTCAGTGCAATACCTACGACATTGATTGCAGCCCCTTTTGAGCGTGTGAAAGTGGTGATGCAGACTTCGCAAGGCCAGGTGTCCTTTGTTGAAACGGTGTCCAAGCTTTACAAACAAGGTGGTCTGAAATCAATCTTCAAGGGGTCCGCGGCTACTTTGGCCAGGGACGGGCCTGGATCTGCGGTTTACTTTGCCACTTACGAATACCTAAAAAAGGAGCTCTCTGGAAGCTCTGATGATGCATCTATCGCAGCTATCATGGCTGCGGGTGGTTTGGCAGGTGTTGCAATGTGGACAGCTATATTCCCTATTGACACTATAAAAAGTGTCCAGCAATCTTCGGACAGCAACCGGTCAGTGGTTAAGACGGCATCTTCTATTTATTCAAAAGGAGGGATTAAGGCTTTCTTCCCTGGTTTGGGTCCAGCCCTCGCTAGGAGCTTCCCAGCCAACGCAGCTACATTTTTGGGAGTCGAGATAGCCAGGAAATTTCTCGATCAAATTATGTAATCGTAAATATATTATCCAGCTTCCAATTTATTTTCCGGTGAGCTAGCTCTTTTGATCATGGGATTCTTTTTACCTCAGCAGGCCCTACCTCACCTGAAAGAGTACAAGTAAGTACCAGCAAGCTATTCAATACCTAACAGCAGGTATCAATCAGAGGATAGGTCGTTATTGACCAAATATGTCCTAAAACGATTCTGGGTCCAATTTGAAAAGATCTTCCCTGTGTGGATGGCCCCAAACATGGTTACGCTTTCGGGACTGATGTTCATTTTGGCCTCTTTGCTTCTTGTGTTCTACGTGGATCCAGATTTGAATCAGCAATCGCCTCGATGGTGCTACTTGGTCTATGCACTGTCCATTTTCCTGTACCAAACCTTTGATGCATGTGATGGAATCCACGCAAGAAGAACAGGACAATCTGGTCCCCTTGGAGAGTTGTTCGACCATTGTGTTGATGCGGTTAACACCAGTCTTTCTGTTCTGATCTTTGCCTCTGTGGCAGGTTTGGGGAAGGGATGGATGGTGTACATGTCTCAATTTGCTTCTCTCATGAATTTCTACTTGTCGACGTGGGAGGAATTCTATACTCACAAACTATTTTTGAGTGAGTGCTCGGGTCCTGTGGAAGGAATCATACTACTTGTTGTTCTTTTCATTGCTACTGCGTTCAATGGCCCAAGTTTCTGGAAATTCGAGGTTTTCAGGGTCGACCTTTCTGCTTTCAACCTATCTTCGAGCTATCCAATCAAAGCCCTTGATTTGGCTTTAGCTTTTGGTGCTGTCTTCCTGTACTTTAACATCGACTCGGCCCGTCGAAATGTCATTCGACATGTTGCCTCTAAGACTGAACAGCAGTCCGCGATGAGAGGTCTGGTGCCATTCTTTGCTTACTATGGCTCCGTTTTTGCGATGCTAATCCTTCACGAGCAGATCAGAACAGTATATACTGTGCCAATGATGCTCACTATTGGCTCTACAATGGCATTCACTGTGGGTCGTATCATTATCGGTCATTTGACAAAGCAAGAATTCCCGATCTTCAATCTTCCGATGCTTCTTCCCACGGTGCAGCTGATTTTGATCCCTTTGTTATCACACGTCTATGGATATGATTATGATGGTGTTTTATGTTCAATTGTTTACCTTGGATTTGGTGTTGCTCTTGGAGTTCATGCTATGTTCATCCTAGAGGTGATCTATGAAATTACAACTTATCTGGACATCTATGCTCTGAGTATAAAACACCAGAAAGTCTTTTAGAAACTCGACTGAAGCATTATTCACCGTCTTTCGAAGATCCTTATTGACTACAACACGCATACATGTATACTACTAAATCCTAAACCAATTGCTTATATATACACAATGCTCGGCAACTATTGCCTATGTGAGCAACCAAGAACATGCATGGTTACGTAGGGTCAGTGAAAAGCTGACAGACTGTATGTTGTTCCTAGTTTATTTTGCAGCTGCAGCTGGCTGTTGTTCGCTTCCGGAGGCCAACAAGTCACTGCTACCTTGTTGCAACTGCATTTCCTTTTCTAATTCGTTCAACTGGGTCTCACCAAAAATTCCCAAAGCCAAAGGAACTCCCAGAAGCAAGGTAGAAGAGGTCAGAATCCACAATCCATTACCACATTTCTTGGCCAAAGTTGACGCAGTGGAGGAAACAGACTCCAAAGTAGAAGCAATGTATTGTCTTTGCTCAGGCAAAATCATGTCCTTAAGTGCTTCGATTCTCTGCAACAAAGTTTCATTTTCGTCAAATTCGTCTTCAGACTCAAATTCAGATTCGGTTTCAACTTCCTCTGCTCCTGACTTGAACACCTTTTCTTCAAGTTTTTGTTGACTCTCGTCTTCGATTCTAGTTAGGGTGACCATTTTTCAATGAAATTTTTTTTCCGATAATCAAAATTATAGCAAAAGTTCGTCAGTGCAAGGGTGTATTGCAGAGTATCCGCAGCACTCAGGCTTACATCGTATATCCTAAGCTACTAGCGGTGCATTCCTAGATGAAACACTTTTCCTGAAGAAGGCGGAGTCTCAGGTCGGGAGCAATCCATGTTTCAGTCACCAACGTTGCGATTATATATGCTAAATCTTCCTTCATATTCGCGCACCATAACTCGTAAGTAACATGCGTAATTTACACTATCCTTATCCCTTCAAGCGCAAGTAGCTAGCATGTGGCTAATCACCTTGAGCAGTTGGTCATTTTCGCAAGCAGCACTGACTCTTTCTTTGTCATTCAGCTGTTTATTCACCTGGTTTTCGCTTTGATGGCTGCCTTCCTTCAGTAAGACTAATATTCTAAACCTTGGAGGCAGGCAACGCTCCAATCTTACTCTGATTCCGAGACCAATGAGAGTGGCCAAAGAGCAGTGTGTGATTGTTGGTGTGATACGGACTATCACTTCTCCTATTTGATTCTTATCCTTTGGATCAATAACTTTGATGTCTGAGAGATTCACAACAGCTAGCTGCCCAAGAGTGAGCGGGTGTTCGGGGTCAGAAATTGTCGAAATCAAGTCATAAATCTCCTGTGCATCGAATCCTTCGTCTTCAGATTCGCCCTCACTATCGGTATACGTTATTCCGTCTAGCGAAAGCTCAGTGAGCTCCTGATGCACTACTGACTGCTCGTCTTTCTCCACTATTGCGCCGTGCCGTGTGGGGAGCAAGCTTGCATCCAGCACGGTAGGGTTTGCATTTATAACGTCTGCCATGACAAATAAAAATTGTAATTTTAGATCTTTTTTTTTAAGGTACATCTCATGTCTCTCATAATAGGCGTCAGCGGAGCTTCGAGTTCTGGGAAAACCACTGTGGCTAAGACTTTACGTGATCTGTTTCCAAACTCTATCCTACTACACGAAGATGACTTCTACTACCCAGATGACCAGATTCCATTCAATCAAGAATTGCAAGAATATGACTGGGACTGCCCTGAGGCAGTCAATTTTGAAAAATTGAAAGATACATTGAGAAATTTCAAACGAGACCCAAAATTTCAGTTTACCGAGTCGTCCAAAGAGTCTGTCGATGTCTCCATCACACTTAATCCCCAAATTGAGCGAAAAATCAAGGAAACCGTTGGACATTTAAGCCTCCCACGGATAGTATTCATAGATGGGTTTTTGTTGTATCATGATAGGGAGATCCTCGACCTCCTAGACGTTTGTCTGTTCTATAAGACAGACTACGATACTCTTAAGAATAGACGTCAAAACAGACAATACACTATAGACAATGGCATATGGACAGATCCTCCTGGGTATTTTGAAAAGATCGTTTGGCCACAATACTACAAAAACCATACACATTTGTTTGAAAATGCATACGATAACGAACAACAGCTAAAAGAGAACACTGCCAAGATCGTTGAGCCACGTATTGTTGCTTTCGATAATGACAATAGCACAGAATTCAATCAATTGATTTTGCAAACAGCCAGGATGATATGTAGGGGGTTATCTCTTTGAGCGAGGCCCTTTCTGCTTTTTCATTTCTTGGTCATATATCTGTTCAGCCGTCTCTACGGTCTTCCGCTTCTTTCCCGATTTGACACTCACCACACCTTTGTTCTTGGCAGCTTTCTCTAATTTGCTAGTGTCCCATCCTTGTTCGTTAATAGCGTACTTTTCAAGATTTAGGGAGTTGATGAGCTCTTTTTGTTTTTCTCTCAAGGCGCTCACTGCTGAGGCTCCGGACTTGTTCATTTCATCAACGAGCTCTTTTTCTATCTCTTCAATGTCTGCAACGTTGGTTTCCTCACCATTCATCTCTCGGACAATTTCGTCCTCCACTTCAGGCATTTCTTCTGCTATCTTCTGTTGCACAAGCGAGCGGAAATAACTGGACACTTTACGAATGATCTTGGCAAACATTGCCATGGCTTGATTGGCCTCAATAGAAAGTTCCTTGGCAATTTTGTCCATGTCCTTGTGTTGCAGTCCGATAGCTAGCAAAATTGCCGCCTGCACGTTTGACAAGTTCACCTCTTTAGAGATTTTACCCTGGAAGTAAAGATATGCCAAAATTGGTAGTAGATCCACCACAACGTGGTAGTCTATTAGGTTGTTAGCGTACGACTCGAGTCTCTTGAGGTCGAATGGCGAAAAGAATTTGTCTAGCTCTTCTTTTGTGAAGTTTTCTTGCTGTGGCTTTTCACAAGACTCCAGTACGCTCAAAGCCTGTACAGAAGGTATCACATTGAAGTTGTAACCCAACAAGTTCACAAATCTTTTATGGAAGTCCTTTGAATATTCCTTCAACCATTGGTCCTCGCGGTTCTCGAGAACCTTGAGCATGACACATGTGTGTTCGCCAGTCAAGTCATTTGCAGTTTGTCTCAGGTAAACTGGAAGATAGTGGGACCTTTTCCAGAACCTAAATAGATCCGGTGTTAATCCATAGGAGACACCCATATAGTGTAAATAGTAAGGTGCTTTGTGAGAAAGATTAATGAACAGTGGTTGCAGTCTGTTTTCCTTTCTTGGTTTGATCTCCTCTTGCTGTAGAACCGCAGATTCTAGCTCATTGTCAGTCAATCTTCTAAGAGAGTACTTGTCATCTTCGAAGGAGGAAGCTTCGCTGATGTTGGCAAATTTACCTTCGAAATAGTCTGTCAATAGCTCCAAAGCTCTTGATCCGTAGCCCATGTTCATATAGTCAGGGTGAGTGGCGACTCTAACAATCCTAGCACCAGAAAGAGATGCAAAATCATCGTCCTGGAATTGTTGGCTGATCAACCACGGTATAAGATCTCCACCAGCACGAACACCTCTGTTAAGACTGCTTCGAATACTCTCCTTAGATATCTCACCCTCCAAAGCAAGTTGCACCACACATAATGGAGTTGGAATGGAACCGTCTTTTCCAGCATCTGGCCCAAACAACGCATAAAGTTGGTGGGCTGGAGCATCAGACATGAGCTGTAGATCATTTGGAGAGTTTTTATAATGCGAAGAAACAAAGAGGGCCATCATTTTTTGCAAGAACGCCTCTGAAACCGGATCGTAAGAAAATAAAGTGTCCCTGTTGATGTAAAAGAGATTGCATTCGCTAGGATGTGGACAGCCTCTTGTCTCATATTTGGTATTTTTTGTGAGTTTCGCATCCAGACAAAGCAATTTATTCAACCAGGCCTCCACTGGATCTCCAGGGGCGTATCTAATTGGTTCGTCCAAAACAACTTCAACCAAATTGCGGCCGCGGATATGCAAGTCATCCTCTGTCGATTTCTTGTTGCCTCTCGACACAACCTGAGTCTGAGAATTATTGCTGACAATAGTATTAGAGTGGTCTCTCAACTGCTGGATCAATTTCAGGCTCAAGGACCTTCCTGTTCCTTCGTATCCATTGATGGTGGAAGCCATGAAGACCAAATAAGGTCCCAGTAATTTCTTCACCACCGGCAGGGGTATCGCTGCTGCCTCATCAATAATCAAAAGCTCTGCTTGTCCCAGAACGTGACTGTCAGTAGGCGAGATATATTGAATGGTCTGTCTGTGGCCCGATCTTTTGATATCCACTCTCACAATGGCTTTAGCGAAGGATGGATTCGTCGACTGAATAATATCATAATCTTGATGCTCAATGTATCCCATGGCATCAAAACCTTTGAAGATAAATTCAAACAAGGTTTTAAGGTTTTCCGGCGAAGGAGACGTAACGAAGATGTTGGAGTAATCTTGGGCAACGGCTGCAGCTATAGCAATACCTAGTGCGGCAGATTTACCACGACCCCTACCAGCAGTCAACGTCACGGTTGTGTTTAAGGTCTTTTCGGCTATCGAATCAATGAATCTCAAAATGGCCTCTGCTTGGTTGACCGTCTTGGACAATGCAACTAGTGCCCCCGCCGGTTGAGTATCTTCAAGGCTCTTCTTCAAGTCTATCAGCTCCTGTTCTTTTTCGGTCACTTCCTCATCATCTTTTGGAGGTAACCTCTTAACGTTTCTTCCGCCAGAAACAGGTAAAACATTCAACTCGTCGTCCAACACTAAACAATTTCTGCAATCGGCAAGTGACAGCAAAAAGCGCTCATTGAAACGAGCCACAACATCGTTGTGTGCTTCAGTTCTATATCTGGAATGGATATCCATGGTCATGGTATATAATTGCTTCAGAGATGTCATGGACTTGAGTAGCATAACAACTAATCCTCCTCCTTCAACCGTTTCAATTGTCCTTGCCATAAGATTAGGGGTGAGTCCTTCGAAATCCTGCAAAATGACCATACCATATGTATTACCCAAAATCTTGTCGGTCTCTTTATAATACACGTATCTGATCTGCTGGTTTGTAATGAAGACTTCAAATGGATCTAGCTCATTTGGCTCCCTTTTTCCGCGCTTGATTTCCTTTTTGATCTTGTCTTCCCTCTTCTTTCTATGCGAAGTGAAACCAAGAAGTTTCTTCTTATAAGCCCATAAAATGGATTTATTCATTTTGAGGTTTGCATTCATCATCAGATAGTGGAGATTAGGAATTTGGTTTCTGGATCGATCTCCAACCATAATTATAAAACTCCGTTCCCTGGTGTCAACGCCATTGCGGATAAGAGCAGCAATCCGTGAATCAAGGGCCTTCTTCTTGCTCATACCTTTAAGTGAAAATTATTTCAAGAAAAAAAAAAAATCAAATAAAAAATAAATTAGGTTACAACATTATGCGTGTCGCAAAGGAGTAGGATAAGAGGCAAAACCTGCTTTGTTGACTCGACAATCCCAAAAATATTATCAAGCTAGCATATGGTGGTGGTGCTGCTAGACGCATGTGGATACTTTAATGTGTGTCAATGTAGAAAACATTCAGGTTCATAGCTACTGCTTTTTATAAAGCTACAGATATAATTTCTGAGCTATCATTTATATATAAGGCCAGGAATTATCCGAAAGCTAATATCTTTCCATTGTGCCTGAAGGGAATGTTTTCCAGTATAACAACCGTACCCTGCAATATAGTGTCTAAGTATTGCAGCATCTCAGTATATTTCAGATCATTCACGCTACTTATCATCAGGTTTGAGCCGCATAAAATTTTTTTAGCTAAAATGTCTACGGTAGGATCATCACCAGAGAATCCTGTAAATGGAGAAAACCTTGGGCAGCAAGGATCTCTAGACAACGAATCTCATGAAGAGGAGAAAGAGGAGCAAAACCATACTTCCAATGCTTCTGATATAGCCAAAGAGAACCTGGAAGGACAGGATAAACAAATAGAACCGATTAATGACCAGAATCCCGAGGATCGTATTTTTGATGAGACGAAAGAGATCGCCGAGTCTGAGAACGAATCTAACGATAGCACGAGCTCAGACTCAGACTCAAACTCAGACTCCTATTCAGAGTCAGATAGCAAGTCGACTTCTGATTCCAGCTCGGACTCGAGCTCAGATTCGGAATCTGAGGAAGAAGGTGAAGTTGAGGTTTCCGACAACGAGAGCGACATATCTTCGGAGCCCATCAAATCCAAGAACGAACAAGAGGAGGAAGGGCTTGAATTGCCCGAGGACTTTTCCATTCCTCCCGATGCGCCTATTGAGTACATCGGTACTATTACAGCTCTTGTTGAAAGAAGCATTGTGATCAAGGCAGGAGTTTCAGGGGAGATACGCGTCTTGAAAGATGGGTCAATTATCTGCTTAGAAGATAGAACGTTGGTTGGCCCGCTATTTGAGACATTTGGCAGGATACAATCTCCCTCGTATCGTGTTAAATTCAAGACTGAAGACAAGTTAGAAGCATTCAGGGACAAAAAAGGCGCAAAAGTTTTCTACGTTGTTCCTGAGTCCGAGTTCGTGCTTACGTCTGAAATAAAAGCAACAAAGGGAAGCGATGCAAGTAATTGGCATGACGAGGAAATCCCTGAGGAAGAGCAGGAATTTTCTGACGACGAGAAAGAAGCAGCGATGAAAGCTCTTAGGAAACGCAAGAAGAACCAAAAGAAAGATGAGCCAACAAAAAGGCCACTTCCGAATCATGTGAAGTCACAACTTACCTCTCTTCCAAAGAAGGGAGCTCCACAGGCAGGAACTCCCTTTCAAGCTACACAATCCCCGAAACAAGAGAATTCTGCACAGTCCTCGGCTGCTCCAAAGTCCGCCCCGATTAGCCAACCGGTACAAATGTCGCAGCCGTTGCAATCGGTTCGGCCCATTATTCCAGTTCAGTCTCAGCCGCAGCTGTATCAGCCCATGAGTTTCGTGAATCCAGTCCAACAACAATACTATCCCCAGCAACTACCATATCCTTCCACTACAGGGTATTATCAGCAACATGCTCAATATCAATGGTATCCCCAGTACCAGCAATATCCAAATTATCAGATTCCTTACCAACAGGTCCAGAATGCGCAGCCTCAGATTGATCCGAATGTTTTTCAACAAGTCAGCCAGTTCATCCAACTTGCTCAAACGCAAACCCAATCTCAGCAACAATCGCAGCCTCAAAACCTTAATTCACAGAACAAGACTCCGAAAACCTTCTCTGACGACGAATATGACCCTGAAAATGTATAGCAAAGTTTCCATTCGATAGATCATGTGATATATTTTATCAATCGTTACGTAAACCTGATGTCGCTTTGATGTACGTCTTTCTGGCCAGCTCTAATGCATCGGAGGGAAAGCCAGCCAGTTGTGCAATTTCAAAAGCATGCGAATGAGAGCTGATTCCGGGAATCAGTTTGTGGTTGAAAATGAGCTTTTCGTCGATTGGTAATTCGCCATCATGAATTTTAGTTAGAGTAGTTTGATAGAAGGCCGTACGTCGCTCTAACTCTTTATCATCTTTCATCAGTTTGTGGATCTCCGCGCCGAAATGCGTTGCAAAGAGCACTTTGCACTTCTTATTTTTTACCAAATGAGACAAAGATGCATATGCGATGGTTATACCTTCAACCGCCGATGTTCCTCGTCCAAGCTCATCAACTATAGCCAAGGATCTTTCTGTGGAATCCCTAAGTATAATTGCAGTTTCGTTCATTTCTACCATGAACGATGATTGATGTCTGTAAATGTTATCCGAGGCTCCAACTCTGGTAAAAACCTTATCTATGATCCCGATATGAGCTTTTGTCGCAGGGACATAAGATCCTATCTGCGCAAGTATTGCAATCAGTGCATTTTGTCGTAAGAAGGTGCTTTTGCCACCCATGTTTGGGCCTGTGATCACCCATCCACTGCCTGAATCCAGGGCACAACTATTCGCTGTAAAATTTTCAACTCCAGTGACTCGTCCACGCAAACCCTCTTCCACTACCAAATGGCGTCCATTTTCTATCTCAAATTTGGTGCTTCGGTCCACAGTTGGTTTGACAAGACCTTTTTCCCAAGCCAGCAGATAAAAGGAGGAGCAGACGTCCAGAAACTCAATGATAGGAGCAACCTGGCGCAATTCTGTAGAAAGGGAGAGCAAAGTATCCCGAATCAATGATATGATCCTTTCTTCTTCTCTCAAAATGTCTTGCTCAACAAATAACATCTCTGTACCTAAAGTTTGCCATTCGACTGTCCAGAATTTGGCACTGGACTTTGTTCTTTCACGAAGCTGAAGGTCCATGTTGTCGACAAGATTCTTGAATGATTTTCTAGATGATCGAACATCAATGACGAAATCAGTGGACCGAGGATCACGGATTAGATTGAAACTTCCTTGGTAACCGAATTTTTCGAATTTTTCTGACAATTGCTGTATCAGAGCCTGAAAACGAAGCTCAAGCTGGTCATATTTCTCTCTAAGCTCTGCAAGCTTTGGAGAGGCTGTTGGCTTGAGAAACCAGTACTTACGGAGCACTTCGAAGTCATTCCTATTTGTATCAATTTTCACCCTAAGGGCCTGAGGGTTGATTGTGTTGATAATAGATTGAGATAGACTCATAAGAGCTGGAGACTCCTTGAATTTTTCGAATAAAGGCAGAACAAGATTGACTAACTTTTTATCCGGACAGTCCTTCACCATCTTGTGAATCTCATCGATTATCATGATAGTATGTCCCAATTCCAAGTACTCTCCCATGTCGGCCCTCTTGTTATCTGCACGGCGAACGATTCGGCCTAAATCAGTGGTCTTGCGTAACAACTGGATCAGCTCCTCGACAAAAATGTGGTTGTTTAGAAAAACCTCAATATACCTTTGACGTTTCCTAATCTCCCCGACATCTGTGGATGGAGAGAGAAGCCACGTATTTAGAAGTCGGGAGCCTTGTACCGTACATGTCTTGTCAATTATGGACGCGAGAGCTCCAGTTCGGAAACCACCAACTATGGTCTCAGTGAGTTCCAGATCCTGTGCAGCGCGAGGATCAATATGCATAAGCGTATTTGGCAACGATCGTTGGGGCAAGTCAAAACTGAGCTTGTAAAAAGGCAGACACTCATTCAGGTAGTGCAGCAAAACTTTTGCGGCTCCAGCTTCTTTCTGCGAAAGCTTATCCAAACGGCTTTGGACAAGTCGCTTGTTTTCTGAGAAACGGTCGGCAAAATCCAGAAGCGGTGTACTGACTGACGGCAGCGAATACCTGCTTATATAGTATTTCTTCAGTTCTCCCAATTCGGGAAACCACTTCCCTGTAATCAAAGAATCGATATCTAGATCACTGGCTATCAGAATTTCACTTGGATTGATCCTAGTTATGTTGGCCATAAGCTCATTCATATTAGTTTCGAGTACATGAAACTGACTCAAGCCAATATCTACCCAGCACATACCTATCTTTTGACCTAGAGCATCTTTTTTGAATGGGTCCGCAGGAAATTGGATAGCCAGCAAATAATTTGTGCGATGATAATCTCTCAATGCCTCATCAATGATAGTTCCCGGGGTAACCAACCGAGTCACCGGCCTCACAATCACGTTCTGTGCAGTGGTCTGCTGATCACAAACAACAGCTTTGAGCCCTTGGCCAAAAACGATCTGTAAGTATTTTTCAAGCTTGTAGTCAGGAAAGCCTGCAAAAGGTATTTCATGATTTTTGAGAACTCTCTTGCTCAATGTGAGGCCCAAGACGGATGCATGTTTCTCAGCCTGCTGAAAATAGAGCTCATAAAATGATCCCACTTGGATCAAGACCACGTACTGATCTTCAGGATATTGGTCGACAATGTCTTTCAACGTCTGATAAAAATACGTGAGCTCGACATCTGGTTTCGCACCACGGTCTCCAAACTGGTCGATTTCGTCACCCTGGACAGTCTTCTTTATAGTTTTCTTGCCAATCTTCTTGCGGCCTTTCCCTTCCTCCTGGGTCTCGTCGACAGAAGCTTGCTTGTTATCTTGACATGCTTGAATCGACTGGAGAGGAGCGCGTATATTCATAGGAATGCGGACAACTTGGCGTGGATTTACCAAGCTGTGAAACCTTCTCAAAGCATATTTAGGCCCCACGCGTATCATGGAAAATCTGGAGCAACGGGATGGGCTTTTATATACAGAGCGCTCAGCTATGTTACTCGTAACTTTTCAGATTTCATGCCCGCAAAACCGGGACAATTTAATACTTACTTTTTTTTTTGGAATACCAGCACTTCACGATCTATAGTTGTGCTTAGACGAAGCTGCAGGCAGTTAGAAGGAGCTGTGAGTTTGGCAATTAGTCTAGCGTTTGGGCAAAAAGTGTCTATGTATCCTAGGATGCCCGAAACAAAGAGCACAGGATTGGCGGTAACGTCTATAACTCCGGGAACAATACCAGAGAACGGGCACCTTAATGCAACGGTCTCTGACCCAGACCCGTTAGAAACCCTTACAGGACTCCCGAATGGCGAAATGAAGATCAAAAGCTATGAAATGGCTCAACAACCCTGCAATGGGAAGCGAATCAGCGTCGATGAGGCGATTGCTCCCACCAAGCTAGATCTCAATTCAAGAGCCTCCCGGGAAACCTTACGAGCTCCTCTTAGAAACGAAATGAATATCACCATAGAGCGTCAGTCGCAGTATACACAAACAACAGCACACTCAAGTGGTATGGACAGATTGGGCTATACAGAGTCACATACGATTGCGATACCTGAGCCTTACTCTCAAACTGAAATCACTGGTATTGATAGACATAATCAGCAGACACTCACTAGCCGTCACCGTTTTGCAAGAAGAAATTCTTTCAATATAGGGCCTCAAAAACGAAAGTCACGAGCAAAGTCTAATGACAGATATTTGATTCCTGGACAGCGTGTTGTGGAAGGTCACCACAACTATGTCATGGCATATAATATGATTACCGGAATTCGGGTCGCTGTGTCCAGATGTTCAAAGCTTCCAGGGCCTATTAAAGATGAGGATTTTACGAACGTTTCCAAACTAATTTTCGACATGGAAGGAAATACCATGACACCATCTACAAAATATGAATTCAAATTCAAAGACTATGCACCCGAAGTGTTCCGTCATCTCCGTAGCAGGTTCAATATTGATCAAGCAGATTATCTTCTGTCCCTAACGGAACGCGTGAGTTTGACTGAGTTAGGATCTCCAGGGAAAAGTGGGTCCTTCTTCTACTATTCGAGAGATTACAAGTTCATCATCAAAACCATCCATCATTCAGAGCATAAGCATCTTCGCAGATGTCTCAAGCAATACTATGAGTATGTGGAGAAAAACCCCCAAACATTCATCTGCCAGTTCTATGGTCTTCACCGTCTCAAAATGCACTTCACCACTGGAATTCACAAAGTTCACTTTTTGGTGATGAACAACATATTCCCTCCACATAGAGACTTGCACGAAAAGTTTGATCTAAAAGGGTCAACGCATGGGCGTTTTACGGATGTAAGTGCAGCCAAAGCTCAAGGAAAGACGTCGATAGTCCAAAAGGATCTTAACTGGCTTCAAGATCATCACCGACTCAATTTTGGACCCACCAAACGCAAGCAAATTGTAAGCCAGCTAAAAAAAGATGTCCAGCTTCTTGAAACGCTAAATATTATGGACTACTCATTTTTGATCGGAATACATGATTTAACTCTTGCGACGCAGCACGATCCCTACAACCAGCTTTCAAACTTTGATCCTCCCGAAATACGACAGCAATCTGCTTCTACCGCATCTGACGGGTACTTTGATAGCGATGGTGGTATTAGAGCGACAGACGAGCAAGACAATGAGCTACCTATTGTGTATTATATGGGAGTCATCGATTGCTTGACCAACTATTCGACTTTCAAAAAGCTAGAAACATTTTTCCGCACATTGAATCATAGACGCGAGACCATAAGTGCTGTACCTCCAGTCGAATATGGGCAACGGTTCCTTAGATTTATAGAGACTGCCATGAAACCTACATCCAAGTCCGCCTAGAAAAATACATCGCAGTTCGCAATAATAATACACAATTCTATGACAAACCGTTTTTTTTTGTAATCCCATTACTCTTCAATGTGGTCCTCTTCCATTTCTTGCTCAGGTGCTGGTTCATCAATCTCTTTTGGCTCGACGGCAGAAACTTCTGGACCAGGCTGAGAAGCTTCATCGGGCTGTTGGGCAGATTCTGCCTCCATGTCCATATTTTGCTCAGTCGAAACGGTGTCTCCTCTCTTGGCAAATGAAACACGCAGACGTCTTCTACCGTATTCATAGTTGTCCAGTTGATTGACTGCGGCAATCGCGCCGTCGAGTTCCTGGAATTGAACAACAGCAGTCCCCGCTGGTCTATTTAGATCATCAAATTGAAGTTCAGCACGCTTAACAGAAGCGATACTTCCAAATAGGTCATAGAGATCCGTCTCAGACGTCTCCCACGGCAAATTATCCGCGAAGATGGTGTCGTTTGGTTCACCCTGTCCCACAACACCAGCAACAAACTCGGAGTTTCTAGATTCAGCTGCTCCCTGGGGCTCCTTGTTGAACTGTTTTCCAAGTCTCACTTCAATGCGTCTTCCATCCATATCATAACCATTAAAGTCAGCAATTGCCCTATCTGCATCCTCCGAGTTCTCAAAAATCACAGTGCCAAATCCCTTAGAACGTCCTCTATGATCCTCTCTCACATCAGCACGAATAATTGGACCGCAGCTTTTGAATAAGTCTTTGAGGTCTTGCCATCTCACACTGAATGGTAAGTTTCCAATGAAAACTTCATAGCCCTCAGTTAAAGGAGGAGGTGCATTTCGTCTTCTTTCCTCGCGACCAGTGTTTTCTTTTTCTGGAGGAGGCAGATCTTCTCTAACAAAGATCTCACGGCCCTCGTACATTGTGCGATCAAACTTGGAAATTGCCTCTTGAACAAGGTCCTTGTTCGCAAACTCAACAGTTCCCATTCCGCGAGATCTTCCCCGAGAAGTGACCACATCTGCACGCACAACTTCACCGACTTCGCGGAAAAGGTCCTTCAAATCGTACCAAGTGGTATGATAAGGAAGGTTTCCAACGAAGATCGAGTTTTCGTAAACTCTATTAGATTTTGACTCGTGCTCACGTGGACCACGGCCACGAGTCTCAAACCTGCTACCAATTCTTGCACGCAACGGTCCTCCTCTTCCTCCTCGGCGAGAGGAGAAACCGCGTCTATCGTCTCTTCTCTCATTCCGACGTGGAGGCGAGCGAGACCTCTGGCGCCATTGTTCTCTCACAGGTGACCTCGAACGATCCTAAAATGTTAGCCTTTTAGCGAAAAGCTGAATACTTACCCTGTTGTATTCATCTAATTCCATGTTGTCAGACATAATCAGTGGAAAATTTTGATGTAGCTGAATTGGATTATAGGAAATATTTTCAGTTGATTAGCTAAAGGTCGAGAAATGCTTATATAATACTAACTCAAACGAACTCATTTCAGTGATGACGACCATGCGCAATGTGTTGAATGCTGATTCTTTTTACATATCTATAGCCAGTGGACCACAAAGATTCCCATGGTATTATCTAAACAAAGAGTGATTAAATGCCACCCATGACGAAGCTAGGAGTGTATTTTGCTCTAAGTGACCTGATATTATGAGACGTCACCAATCTACTTGGCATGGGAAACATATAGAGGATCTCATTACTGAACTAGGATGACGGGGTCGATAAGCGGTACTTTGATATGTCTGCAGCCAACCAATTTTTTATGGGGAGAGTGATTTATCCTTTACTCTTTTGATTATTGCACACCTAATTTAGTTTAGATACCCTTTACATCCTGGGGCCCCGCATAAGCATGGAATTCTTTCCTCATCATTGGTCTCCCTTTCGAATTTATAGTCGTAAGTTAGCTCCTCGTTGGCTGCAATATCGCGCAGAGCGTAAATAACAATTCTTTTCTTTCCTTCCACCTTGATGATCTTTGCCGTGCAAGAAGGTACGCAACAATGATTAATGAAGCGAGCTATGCCTCCCTTTTTGGATGCATCAATAACGGTGTTCTCATCAATACGGAACAAATAGGACGAGCCAATGCCGGATCGAAGGTATTTCTTTTCTCTGACTTCGGCAACTTGTTGCCGAATTCGCTCTCCGACATACTCTATAATCATCTCTTTCGCAGCAATCGGCTCTAAAGCATACAGACCCCAGTTGTGGATGGCCGATCTGGCAAACTGTACAGGTTTTTTCCGTTTTGTCAGCTGGTTCAGGTCCAAAATATCCGTTTCGGAGCCCAACATCTGTTTCTGGGCACTGATGTCCGCCGCAAACCGACGATTATTAGCCCTATTAACCCTAGAACTTTGTATTGCTTGCGTCTCACCCTCGTCTTCGTTTTGAACAGTATTCAGAAGCTTATGGGCTTTCCGGCGATGCAATAGGTACTCGCTCTTTACCTTGTCGGGTATTTTGTAGTAGCCTTGAGTGCGGAAGCTGCCAGTTGAATTTTGCAGTTTATCGTTCCTCAAAATTTCTTGTGAAAACTCAATTGCTTCCGCATCTTCTGCACTTGTCTCAGTCATGGAGCTTAGATGCTTAATTTTCTTCACATATTCTTTGTGTTTCCAGGCCCAAAGCTTGACATCTTTAATCTCTTCGCTCTTTGGTAAGTCTTCGAACGCTCTTCGTGCGAAAGCAAAATCCTCATCATCATGAATGATAGCTTGCAAGCTGTTCAAATCAAAGCCCATCTTACTATAATCGTCATCATACACCGTCCTAGCCACATCATGAGAAGGCTTGTATAGCTCGCTAACCAAATGGTCTTTCTTCCGATCAGCCCCAGATTCCTCATTCTGACGATCCAGTGACTCAGGTGACGTTGGCTGCGACGTGACTTTAGACTCTGGAAGATCTTGAATATCTTCCTCATCCGAGGAAGAAGTGGTTTCTATGGCAATCATCTTTTGTTTCTTGGAAGCTTTATTTTGGTCCCCATCCTCTGATTCGTTGTCAGAGTAGTTCAGCGCATGAGCCATAGGAACAGCATTAAGCTTACGTTTGTACCTATTCTCCACAGGCTTCCTCCTGAAAGTAGATAGCGATGATATAGGAATAGATTGGTGCTGAACGGTGAATGCAGAGACACCCACATGCCCATTCAGGGAGTCTGCCTTGGTTTCTTTAGTATCCTCTTTTTCCTTCAGATATTTTTCCAGAACAGATTTGTACTTGTTGCTATCCAACAACGAAAGCAATTTGGGGCCGATTACTTTCTCTCTCAAATCTTTGAGCAAATAGTCATGAAACTCCCTGATTAACACTGCTTTTGCTTGACCAGCGTGGCCAATTCTTTCACCAATCTTTGTCTGGTTCATCAATTCATCAGGAACCACGAAGTCCATGTACAGTTTGTATTTGGAGAAAGGCCTTCCGTCTTCTTCGTCAAAGCATTTTTCAGCATCCGCAATATTATTAAACACAACGTAGAAGCCCGATTTGTGAGTTAAAATTCGGTCGAAATTGTGCCCAGAAAGAAGCTTTCGTATGTCTGACGAGTTCACATTACGAGTGTTAACAAATTTATCTGGAATGAGAAGAAATGGCCTATTCGCAATGTGTTTATCAAAGTTGAACGGAAGAGTGACCGAGGACAAAGTTCTCACATGACGATCATGAGCCGAAAGCTTCACAGGCAGCTGATCCCGGCCCGTCCTATTGAGTTTTTTTCGTTCTTCTCGCTCTCGTCTCTGCTCTTCCCTCTCTCTCTTTTGTTCGTCGCGTTTCTGCATCATCTGCAGCTCCTGCTGGCGTCTTCGCTCTTCTTTTTCTTTCATCAGCTGCTGTTTCTTGGTATCTAGAATTCGATTGTAGATTGTATTAAACAGTTGATCGTTGTTGTTAAGTCCACATCGAAGGTACTGGCCTCCGATCTGCAACTTTTTGTGCACTGCCTCGACTGCTTTGGTGGCCGCTTGATGCGCTGACTCAGGATCTCCATCATATTCTAATACGCACAAACCTAGTGGGACTGCCGTTAAGGGGTCGTCAATCCCCCTCAGGTCCGAGATTTTCCCAAACTGAGCAAAATTATTTCTGATGATCACGAGCGGAGTGGTGGTCGGAAAATTCCAGATGACAAGTTGTGATGATGGCTCGGGCCCCACAGAATATTTATCGTACTTAAATTTGGGTATGAGTAAAGAGGTGTGGGGGCGCCGCAGTAGCTTTGGTATCTTTTGCAGCGCTTTTGGTCGTGGGTCCTCACTTAGTCCTCGGTCGCGGTCTGTGAAGATATATATGGGTTTTGAGCCTTTTGATGGATCCTTTCGCAAGTCTGGGTCGTAAGTGATTTTGAAGCTGCGGTGCTGTTTGTCTTTGCCAACTTCAGCAGCTCTTTTGTCCGCACGATGGTTTTGACTAGGAACAGACGAATAGTCGTAATAACGCAAGAGAGGTGAGCTTTCGCTCCTTATCGTATCTGGGGGAGTTGGGTATCTGCCATGTGATCGATGCAATCCACCGTTTTGCGGATCTTCCCGAAGTGGCCCCCGGTACGCGTTTCTATGAAAGACCATGCAGATAAATAAAATACCAAGCAATTTGATATTTAAAAAAATCGGGAAAATAGCGTGAAGCACACAGATTTATGTCGCGCTTTGTTGCCGCAGATGAGGTCAATGACGAGGATTTGGCGAACCAGGAGGCACATGAGGAGAAGCTTTTGAGTGCTTTCGAGCAGGAGAAGAGCAAGGAGGGGCGCAGGACGCTCGCGCAGCAGCTAAGGGAGAACAGGCAACAGAAATACAAGGAATACAAGGACAGCATGGAGGAGGAAAACTCTCTTTACAAGTGGACTGAAAGAGATATGGAATATTATGGTAAACTTGAAGAAGAACGAAGGTCTAAGAGATTGAAGGAGAAAGCAGATATTGAAAGGGAGATCACGACTTACAAGCAAGCTATAAGAGCGCGCGAACGAACAGAAAGCAGCTCCATCCTTAACGAGCTCGAAAAAATCGAAGCTATGGAAGGACACAAACGAAGATACTACACAAAAGACAGAGCTTATAGAATCAAGAAGCAGAAAGCCGCAGCGAATGGTAACAACTCTGATCGCGCTCAGCTGCCAGACAGCAATTCTGACACCGCAGGCCGGATTCCTAAAACTCGCTCACAAAAGGAGACGTCTCTTAGCCACCAAAGAAGTCAAGTGTCATGTTCTCCAAAAAACTCCATTCAGTCGCAACTTGGCTATTCCTCGGAGAGCGAATAAATTATATAAAATTCGTAAAATTTTGTCCATCCATTTTCATGTTTTCGCTTTTTCGCCCGTTGGTCCAATTTTCATTTCCACAACTGACCCGTGGACTTGCGAAGACGCACCGTGCCACTTACAAAAGATGGCGTAAGACAGGCACTGGCTACAAGCGTGGATTGCAGGGCCGCAAACACGGAAACGCTGGCCACCCGCACAGCATCTTGAAGAGGAGAACTGGAATTACCTACGCTAACCATATCCAAGAGAAGCAGCTCAAGCGTCTAATGCCCTACCTGTGAAACAATCACCAGATCTGTATATACAAAAATTAATACAAACGAATTACTGACGAACTGCAATCTTATGAGCGATTGATCTATGCATGCAAAGAGGAGGAGTCCAGCTCACCGTATTCATGCCACCCCTCCTCGTTTTTCATCTCCACCGTCTCAAAGTAGTGGTAGTTGACTTTGAGCGTTTGTGCAAATGGGACGTTGTCAAAAGACACGATTCTTAACTTGCAATATGAATTGTCTTTGATTTCTTTCACGACCTTAACAAACTCGTCCAATGTGGGTGTTGGTTTTTCATTAACATGCGTGATGAAATTGGTGACACCAATGGTGTATAATCTGGAGGGAGATCCTGGCGCCATGGCCGTACAATAAACTTTAGAAGGTAGCTGTTTGATCACTTGTCTTACACCATGATGAGGCTCCTGTAACACGGCACCGGCCCAATAGACCACGTGCTTAGTGACAAAGGAGCTACTCAAAACCAAAGGAACATTGATGTCCATGATTTGCTTGTTTCTGACGATTTTGAACGAAATCTCGTTTACATTCTCGTCGAGGTCTCGGATAACATGGTCAATATCACGAAATTGTGTGATGACTCGATTATTTGCACTCAGCACAATATCTCCATGTCTGAGACCGCAGGAGGGTTTGTTATCGAGTGAAATGCTAACCTTGGGAACGCTGAGCAGTCTGGGTTGATCTGCAGACTTTTCTTCAATTTTTGTGATCCACTCCTGCGGAACACCACTGATTCTAGCATTAACGATAGGGATGTTACCAAATTCAGCATCAATGAATTTGAGTTCCGGGACCTGCTGGGTTTTGAGGTTTTCGAGTTCCCAGAGCACATCTGTAGCGTCCAGCCCCATGGAATAGGTCTTGTCTTCGTCCGCGTCGAAGGCGAGCCAAAACGCACGGACCAGCCCACTGGGGTCACAGAGAACGCCAGAACCACATTGCTGGCCTAAGTTAGAGTCAATTAGCAGGGCTTCGAAATTGGAGGCCTTGAATCTGGGGGAGGTGACATTATTCGGAAGATGTATGATCCCAATGTCACTAACTTTTGTTTCGTCAACAACCACCCTTTGGGCTCTGTTGTGACCAATAAACACCACTTTGTCACCTCTTCCCAAAGGCTTCTCGCAGAATTGGGGAGTTTGCAAAGGAGCCAAAATTAGTTTGGGATCGTATTTCAAAATGGCATATCCCTTGGTTGGGTGTAAAAAGACAACCTTAGCTGGTACTATGATCGATTCTGCAACGGTCATAGTAACGTCCAGGAGGTCATGAGGCACACAGTACCTCGAAGCAAGAAGATATCCGTTGGTAGCATCAATCACAACGGCATACGACTTGCGAGACTGTCCACTGAACGAATCCAGCGGGACAGGCATGGTGCTCTTTAACATCACCAAAGAACGATCGAGTTGCTTACAACCTTCAAATTCGATCGGAAGCCCCACAAATTTAGCATTTTTCGGGGACAGAGCCGGTGGTGGTAATGGTTTCTCTTGCAGAGTTGTGAAGTCCCAAAGACCAGTCGTGTCGTTTCTTTCTGCTAAACGGAAACTAGAGTGCCAGTGGCGATCGATTTGGACGATTTTGATAATTGGGACATGAAGGTCCGTAAGATGGCGGCACTTGACGGTCACGAAAGCAGAGTCCGGGATTGATTTCATAACCTCGATGAATTCGTCGAGATTAGACACATCTTTATCGTCAATCGAGTCCAAGAGCCATCCATTAGGAACATTGGTGCCCAACACAAAAGAGCCAGCGGCATTGCTCACGTGAACACCTTTCACTGCCACTGCATAAATTCTAGCGAGTTGGTAACTCAGATCATTGAAAGTCGCACCGCAAACGGTGACGTACCTTCTGGGTGTAATTGAGTGAAGATCTCCAACAGTACAGCGAACAGTTAAATCTTTGCCGCCTCTCTGAATGACTATCTCAATCTCTTTGCCGACATGAGTATCCAGAATTTCGTCCACAGTGATGAATGTAGATATCAACTCTCCGTTGATAGATATCAAACAATCACCTTCTCTTATTAGCCCATCAGCAGGGCCTTCAGGTAACGTGACAGCAGAGACCAGAAGACCATTGAGACTCGGAAACTTTTCTCTCATCAGTTTTTCTGTCTCTGCGCGAAGTCCCAGCCGGCGACATTTATCGAAAGGTTCCAATAGCCATTGAACTTGAATACTTCCTCTCGTAATAGGCTCGTTATTCTGGATGCATTTCAGAGCGCGAAGAACTCGATACACAGGCAGAAAAAAGTCTGTAGAGGTTTCTGTATTACCTCCTGCTTGTAAAGCCACCGCATGGCCATCTATATTGACAACGGGGGAACCCGAGGACCCTCCCGAAGCCGAAGCTGCTGCTTGCAAATATTCTGTGTTGAAGTCGTTGTATGAGTTAATACCATAGTCTGGGGCATTTCTGTCAAGTCGTGAGATAAAACCGGAAAGTATAGAAAGTTTTTCACCCGAATCGTTGCCTATGACCATTATTTCTGCTCCGATCTTGGCAAGATCTGGCCTTAACTGTAATTCACCAACATCCATGTATTTTATATCTGCTGGGTTATATCTCAGAAATCCAAAGTCGTGCACGGGATCCCTGTAGATTGGTTTGACCTCGCATTCTTCATGGTTATCAAACACGGCATATCCAATAAAGGGCCCTGGTCCAACGACATGTCTATTAGTCAAAATTATTCCCAGTTTTGCGTCAACAACAAATCCCGTTGCCTCACTGCAAAGAGCGTTCTCGGTATCAAAGTTCACCACTTGAGCAAAGTGGATCGAAACCACAGATTTGACGACTTTTTCCACAATATGCTGCCATCTCGAATGATCTTGCTTTACAAAGTCTCCTAGCTCAGACCCCAACACGGAATCCACGTCATCCATGGATATATCATCAGACTTTTGTCTTTTAGCGTGGCCATTTGACGGAGGATCTCCATGTCGCTTAGGGTGATAATCCTCAGTCTCGAACATGAAAATACACTTGGCTGGTTATTCAGAAAAAAAAATTACGTATTATTTTTACATGTACATATATAATTTTCTAGGAGCTCGTCTGTTTCTTGATGCTGCCTATCCAATTTTCATACTCGCGAATCGCACCATCGGAATAGTAACACACTTGGTTTCCAATGAAGGAGTTAAGTGTCGGCAGCCCAAATGGAAGCTTTGATTTGGTTGTCAACAGGTCTTTGTCCTCCAGATCGCGCACCCACTTTTCCGTTTCGCATAATTTCTCAACTAGCGCGATCCAATCGAGCAGTTCGTTATACTTGAGGCCACCGTTTTCATGCAACTGTAGGTTCTTGAAAAACTGTGTTTTGAATCCCATTTTGGCATCCACTTTTTCTCGGTTTAGCCTCAAGAATGCGATTGAGACCAGTCCACATAACAATCCCCATGGACTTTTCGTACGGTAGTAGTAATTCGTGTATGTCTTCAGTATGTTCTTTGTAATGTCCTCCGGCAGATAAAACTTGTTGCAAAATGAGATCAAATGAGCAGTCGTGATAATTGTGTCGTCGTTCAGAGACCGGTCTGCCATCGACAGCATCTTGAATCCCTTTTTACGTCCTCTTTTGGAAGGGCCCTTTATTTCATCTGCGGCAGCAAGCAATTTGTCCTGCAAAGACTTGGCTGCAGACCCGATATCCAATGATTGTTCGTTCTTGATCTCCATTTTGAGGCTCTTAGGTGTGCTCTCAGGAGTTGCTAGCATATTCTTCGTTTTTGAGGGTGTCGGTCTTGGAGTTACAACATTTGCACGCCTCTTACCAGGTGTGGATTCTGGTGTTGCTAGCTCGGTGATTCTTCTCTTCGAAGGAGTTATAGGAGCCTCCCCATGTCTCTTGCGGCCCGTAAGTTGATTCCGAAACTCCTCCAGAACAGCAGCTGCCTTACGTTTGGGGGCTGGTATACGGTTCATGGTGGGATCTGGGAGATCAAACCTGTCCTTTAGTTTTTCAACAGCCAGAAAACAACATAGATGGAACCGTGCGATTTCCATGTGGGCAGCTAGAGGACAAGTTTGCTTTGAGGAAATATACATGTAATTTGCATAATCAACTACTTCCCTTGGATAAGGTTCGGGCAGCGTTGGAATCACGTCTTTCAATGCACTCAAAATCAGCTGCGACATAGGTTAACGGGCAAAGGATCTGAAATCATAAAATATTGCAACCCAGCCATTTTTTTATTACCAAATTTGTATTAATTAAACAACTTTACACCATTGGAAAAAGGTGAGGATACAAATGTGGAGTAAAAATATCCCTTGTTGATTCCAATGATCAGAGGGTCTCGTTTGTTCCATGCATTGCGTGTTTTGCGCAATGAAAAAACAGTCTCCTCTGTAAACCAGATTTTGCAAGAATCTACGAATCAAAAGCAGATCATTAGCGGAGCTCCAGCGGAGCTTGCCGCTAACAGAATGGTTCGTATCTATAAGGAAGCGAAAGCGGCCACGCAATCGTCTGCCAACAACGCAAAATACTGGAAAATTGACTGGGATGTGCTTCCTAGAGGAAACAGGTGGGAGAATGATCTGATTGGGTATCAGTCTTCAAGCGACTATATGCAAGGCACCAGACTTTCTTTCGAGACTAAGGAAAGTGCTATTACTTTTGCTAATGAACAGGGATGGGATTATTTCATCCAAGAGCCGAAGAAAAGGAAGTTCAAGAAGAAAGAATACGCAGCAAACTTCTTTCATTCTTCCGGACCTTTGAAGCATATCAGAACTAAGTAGTTGACTATATATTTATTTTATCAAGACAACAGTTTACAGACATCTTCAAGTACATCACAGCATCATTATATGGCTTGCACTCCTCAAATATATACATTAGGCATTTCTTTCTATTCCTGCACGTCTCAAGATCTCCTCAACCTTAGCACTCAAGATGGGATCTTCCTTTATTTTCAACTGGATCTTGGAGGCCTCCATAAGAGAGATTGCTTGAACTCTGTCGTCATTGGACCTGGACAATCGACATGCCTCTTCAAATAGTTCAATGGCATCCTTGACTTTTTGCGCCTGGAGATAAATCTGTCCTAGATTGATTCTGGCAACTTCAGACTTAGGATCCAGCTCGCATGCGGTCTTCAACAACTGTTCGCATCCGGCGATGTCTTTGTTGACCTGGAAAATAGCCGACTTATTTATGAGAGGCAAAGCACCAATATTGAAAGTTGGCAGAACCTCCTGCAATCTGGCAGCGGTATCAAACTGCTTTGCTGCAGCTGTGTAATCCTGTCTATCGAACAAGATCTCTCCATAATAGTTTGGAACCTCTGGAGAAGTTGGGAACTTTCTCTTGGCCTCCCTGAATAGTTCATCACAGGTAGCAGATTCACCTTTTCTGTAGGCAATACAGGCCAGCTGAATGTGACCGAATACATTTTCAGGATTGTAAAGCTTGGATTTCTCAAAGTTATCCTTGGCCTTGTCCAAATCTCCCATCAGGTAAAACAATTGTCCGTAGTGATAATAAATATCTGGATCTTCAGGATTCATTTTGATGGCCTTTCCGATTTCTTCATCAGCAGAAGCAAAGTCGCCCTTGTCAGCGTTCACAAGACCCAAAAGAACGTGTGTTCTGCATCTCGGAGCTAAGCTGAGAGCCTTGTTGAAATTGGAAACCGCAGATTCAGATTCACCTTTGAGGAAATCGAATGTTCCCTTATACTCATAGGCGAGGGCAGCATGCTTAACGTCCGTGTTGGAACTATCTTTTTCGTAGCTGGTAACCGCTTGATGGAACAGGACATCTGCATTGACGTAATTGTCGTAGGTATCCTTGGCCATCTCATTCAAACCCTTGACCAAAAACTGGGAACAAGACTGATCCGGGTACTTGGATTCATCCAGGTCAATGTTTTCTTTAGCAAAAGCACCAAAGAAGGAAGAGATAGAAGAAGAAGATGGCAGTTCTTTTGGAAGAGTGGAGAAACGCTCCTCGTTAATCTTGTTGGCCAACTTCTTCAAATTTCTTTCCAGAAATGTTTCCGGAGATTGATCGTTCAAACCACCGTAAATGGTCAAAGCTGTAAGATCATAGATGGCTTCTTCGTACTTTTCGATGCTTTCATAAGCATGTGCTCTTCTGAGTAAGCACTTGGAGTAGCCTGGATTCAATTTTAAGGCTTCGGTACAGTCATCAATACATTTCTCATGCTCGCCTTGGGCAGCGTAACAAGCAGCTCTGTTGGCATAGAACACAGGATCAGTTTTGCAGAGCAAGGCCAAACTGTAACATTCAATTGCTGGCTTGAAATCCTCTGCCTTGTAGTACTGGTTTCCAGTCTCTTTCAATGCCAATGCCCACTTGTTTCGTTCCTCCTTGGTCATACCCTTGACCAGGTCTTCAGTCACATTTGGTAGACCGGTGCTTTCATTGATTGGAATATTAGAAGAAGGCCAGTTAGCAGTGACTGTGGCAGACTTTTTCTCCGACTTCTTCTTTTTCTTGTTCTTGTTTTTCTTCTTCGATTTCGAGGAATCATCCAAACCTGCACTCTGTTGGTTCATATAGTACAGCAATCCAGCCACCGATCCGGCACCTACAATGGCCGTCACAGCCAGTGCAACCTTGTGCGTTTGCACAAATCTTGAAAGCGACGAATCAGACATCTAAGTTTCTTATATCTGCGAGAGTGTCAATTTCAAACTGAGTATTTTGCTTGCCTCTCACTTATTTTGTTTGATTTCTTCCGACTAGCGATTTTTTTTTCTCCATCGGAAACATAAGGGTTGAAAACATGTGCATGTCAAATGTGCCATCAAGATAGCTCTCGAGGAAATTGTAAAAGCACGGGCTTTTTTTTAAGTCTTCTTTGTTTGACCACAATCAAGCACCTGAGAATACCATGGTTAAAATCCACTTATAAGTAATACTTGCCTCTTGCGATACAAAGATGAGAAGACTTAGCAACCGAATGGTCCAGACGGTAGCTCAGGCCTACCAAACCGTGTCAAACGCAAGAAAGCCTATGGCTTCAACAGATATGGGATCCATGAATACCACTAGTTCCTCGAGTGTACATTACAGGACATCGACTGCGCCTGCAGGAGTGCCTCTTTCAAAGATATTGAGCAACACTTTTCCTCTATCTGTCTCCGAATCGTTCAGACATTACTTCAGAAGACATCAACTCAACAAAATCCAGCACGACCTTTTGTCGGTGTTACCATTTTATCCCACGCCTTCAACCACCCACCGTGCCGAAGTCATTCAGACAGTCATAGATGACCAAAATAACTACATCAATGAGTTTCATATTTCACCAGTAGACAAACCGTCTACAAAACATGTGGTATTTGTTCATGGATACGGAGCGGGACTTGGGTTCTTTGTCAAAAATCTGCAGGATCTTGCATCCAGGAAATCTGATTGGGATATCCATGCGATAGACTTGCTTGGTTATGGTTGCTCTTCTAGACCCAAATTCCCGTACCATGAACCAAACGCCAACTACGAAAAAATAGAAGCATGGTTTACCGAATCTCTCAAGAAATGGTTCGACAGAAGAAATTTGAATAGAGACAACACAATGGTTGTTGCACACTCAATGGGGGCGTATATTGCCGCTTTGACGAATTTCAAATACCCCGAGCTGTTCAATAAATTGTTACTAGTCTCTCCTGCCGGAATCTATACCACTCGACAGCCCGAAGTTCCCCCATGGTTTGACAAATTGTGGAATAAAAATGTGTCTCCATTTGCATTAGTTAGAAATGCTGGGCCGCTTGGTTCCTACTTGACTTCAGGCTGGACTGCAAGACGGTTTTCGAAAGACAGCAGCATCTTGAACTCAGAAGAGCAGAAGTTGATGCACATGTATACCTATGCAATCTTCAATGCTAAAGGATCTGGGGAATACATGCTGAACTATATGCTTGCACCAGGAGGAGTACCTAGAAATCCATTGCTGCGCAGAATCCACAACCTCAATTGTGATAGTGTGTGGTATTACGGTAGCTACGACTGGATGGATAAGATGGGTGGATTGTCAGCTTGCAAAATTTTGAGGGCCAAAGGACTTCGTGCAGAGATGAAAATTGTCGGGGACAGCGGACACCACCTATACCTAGACAATCTTGTGGCATTCAACGCTCTTGTTGCTGATGAAATGAAATAATGTTTAACGATTAAAATCAATGAAGTACTCGATAACTGTAGATTATTATTAGATCTTATGTGATACATACTTTGAAATCATTAAGAGGAGGCATAAAGTTCGTCGACTCTAGAACGAACACTGTTGAGAATATCTTTTCTCTTCAGCTTTTGTGCGCTAGTTACAAATCCGGTTTCAGGAGTCCATTCCTCATCAACCAGAACAGTACCTTGGATAAGCTCAATACCCGCGAGTCCTTGGGATCTACCAGTTTCAACCAGGCTCTTAGTATATTCATTTGCGAGCTTCTTGTTGGTGACCACTTCAGACAAATGAACTTCGTCCTTTGATTTGACAATACCAAGTTTGACACAGAGATCCTTCAACAAATTTTCATTTGGAACAACAATGGCAATAGGCTTCACCTTGTTCTCGTCAGCATAACAGCAAATGTTCATGACAAGGTTGTTAGACCTGTAGACAGATTCCAGTTTCTCAAGGGCAATATACTCTCCGTTTTGCGTCTTGACAAGGTTCTTCTTTCTATCGATCAGCTTCAATTGACCATTAGGGGTCCACTCACCAATATCACCAGTTGAGAACCACCCTTCCTCATAGTTGAAGGCACTCTCTGTCTCCTTAGAGTTATTAAAGTACTCCTTTGTGACTGGAGGACCGCTAATCAAAACCTCACCCTGGTTGTTTTTGGCAAAGTAACCAGCTTCAGGAACGTCAATCAGTTTGACAGTGATGGATCCAACCAAAGAACCACAAACACCATACTCGAAATGATTTGGATCTGTAACACAAGTGTTTGCAACAGTTTCCGTGAGCCCGTATCCGAGGAGAAGTGGGGCAATGGTGTTGCTGATAAAGATTTGGGTAGACTGAGAAATCGGAGAGCCACCATTCAAAATCAGTCTCAAATTGCCTCCAGTTGCATTCTTAATCTTCTTGAAAATGACATTATCGATCAGGGATGGGACACCAGGGATAGAGAACTTTTTGCATGCAAGTTTAGCGTTGTATGCTGCCCAAAACATTTTCTGCCTAGTGGATGGTTGTTTTTCAATCTGGGCCATAATACCTTTCTTAACACTCTCCCAAACAGCAGCAACACCAACCATGATTGTTGGCTTCAAAGTTTTGATATCACCCTCACAGTTCCTGGTAGACGCATCTGTGAGAGTTTTCACATTGGCATAGCCAGCAACAGAACCCCAGTAAAAGCAGAGCAACTCAAAGACTAGTTCAAAGATGTGAGCCAACGGCAAGAAAGTGATGACAATATCGTTCTCAGTGACAGTCTTATCATCGATGACGAGGGAAACTCCACCAATACCCGCAACAATATTGGCGTGACTCAAGACAACACCCTTTGGAGTACCTGTGGAACCAGAAGTGTACATGATACATGACAGATCGTCTGGCTTTGGAGGGTGGTGAGGGATGTCATGTGCTTTTTTGCCGAGAGCAATGACGTCATCATAGGAGTAAATCTTGATGTCCGGCCTGACTTCAAGAATTTTTTCAACAGCTTTCTTGGCTTCCTCATAAAGTCTACCGTTTCCACGCTTATCGTTAGGATCAATTGGCTCACTGTGGATTATGTACTTGATATCTTTTGCTTTCTTGATTGGATTGATAAGCTTGGACAACAGATTATTGTCGGTGAAAACAGCAGAAGTAGCGGTTTCCACCATGGAATGGGTCAATCCATCTTCACCTAAAGTATCATATGCAGTGACCACAGGAATGGCCTGAGTTTGTGCAGCTATGAATGCTCTCATCCATTTAGGGCTCGTAGATGCAAATATGTGCAATTTGTCAACGCCAGCCGGCTGAACGCCTAGACTGACAAGTCCCTTTCCGAAGTCCGAAACAATCTCACTGAATTGACCGTTCGTAACGTGTTTGTAATCAGAAAGCTCGTAGTAAACCCACTCCTTGTCAACCAACTTCTCAGCACCATCAATAATCTTTTTGACCTGCTTGGTTTCATAGTGGACGTTTTTGAGATCTCTCCAGGCCTGAGATTTTTTGTTTGCTCCGTGCTTCTTTAGTGCCTCGTTGAAGAATTCGTACACTGTGGTACATTCATATCCAACTGGACGGGCAACCACAGCATCCTTTGCCTTGTAGTATCTTCTTGGAGCAGTCTCTCCCTTCTTTGCCTCGCCAACGGGCACATTGACTTGGAAAACCATAGTGATTTACGATCTGCAATAGTAGAAAATAGAGGGGGCAAAAAAAAAATTCCTACAGGTCTTTTTTATTCTGCCAACAGCCTAAAATCTTAAAAAAAACACGCTTGTACTTACATATACAAGCGTATTTGCAACAGGACTTGTTTTTATGATTTGAGCGAACACTGCCATCACATATTTGCACAAGGAGGATCCAAATCAAACCCTGGCCATGCCCATGGCTCCGTGACGCATACTCGATTTTGTTGAGCTAAATCCCAACAAAAGGTGCAAGGATGTAACGCTTGACCTAGTGCTTAGATTTCTTGTTGTTGTCTGCATCGCCTCCCCGCTTTTGATCATACTAGGGTAATGTACAGCCATAATCTCCAAAAGTAGCAGTTATCTATTAAGTTACTTTAGAGCTTTTATCTCAAGTCTTGATCAACAGTCTCGACATGGCCATGCAAATGTTCAGCCGACCCAAATTTCACAATAGTTCCTTTTCCAGTGGCTTTGTCGACATCTATTATTGTCACGCTGGTGTTGCTTGGAACATTCAGATCTTCTTCCTGTAGTCCAGAAGCCAATTTGAAAGCATATGATTTATAAAGATGATTGGTGAAGTTGGTGATTACGCCTCCATGGGTGCAAATTAGTACGTTAGTGTATCCGTTCGCAGCGGCCTCGTCTATAATCCGACTCCACTCATTTTGCAGCCGTGTCAAAAGCTCTACTTTCGTTTCTCCCATTTCTTTGAATTGGGCACCATATTTCTCTTTAGCTTCCGATAGGGGCATTCCCTCTACAGGACCCATGGATCGCTCCCTCAGATTGGGTGTATACCTCAGCTTGAAGTTAGGCTTCTCGCGATGTGCCGATACGATTTCATTCATAGTTTGAACACAGCGGCTCAAATCAGAGCTAACAAACTCGTCTATATCTAGATCCTTCATTCTTCGGCTGACAGATCTAGCTTGTTCCAGTCCTCGATCATTAAGCGGTACATCTTTGTGTCCTTGTAAGATTTTGAGATTGTTCCACGACGTCTGCCCGTGGCGTACAATAAACACTCGAACTTTAGTTCGATCTGTATTTTGTTCTTTATCAAATGTCATTAATCTCTAAATTTTTACCCGGCCAGATGCTTTGGTGAATGAATTTTTTTCAACCTTTAAATAGTTCTTCTCCATAGTATGTTACGAGCTAGAGGCCTATTTATTTCTGCACGGCAGTTTCACAACTCTGTGGTCCGCCCCTCAGTACTCGACTACTTCAAGTTCTACAAAAAAAAGGATGCGGCTCCAGAAACGCCTGTAAAGGACACCAAGGAGGTGATCAAAGAGATAGAGACGAAAACAAGAGATCCTGTTACCTCTAACGAGGTTGTGATTCTGGGCAAACACAATTCCGAATTCAGCGATGAAAAGGTATCTAAGAAAGCATTGGAAGGTTTTGTTTTCAATACATGGCTACCCGAAAAGTCTGAATTCTCGAATAGAAACACCGGCTCGCTACCATATCAGGAAGTTGTCAGCGAGCTTCTCACAGAAATCTTCAAGACCCATGTGCCATCCATCAATGCATCAGATCTCAAACTTGATGACCTCGCGCTCAGATTCAAATTACTGAAAGAAGTCCAGATAAAGTTTGGAACCTCAATTCCTGACATCAAATTGTCTCAGCTCGATTCGTTCGACAAGATTGAACGATACTTGCTCGACAAGTTAGATCCTAAAAGCCAACTTTTCAATGAGAAATTGCCTGACGCTGTGTATCTTGATCCTAAGGAATTTGAGGGGACCAACATTACTGTTGGAGAATATGTCTTTGAGAGCCAGAAACGGAAAGAAATCAGAAATTTATACCAAAAGGCCAAGAATGCCGAGCAGAAAGCCATACAAGAAGCTCTCAACGATGGAGAGAAGTAAACTTCAAATCAATTTGTATATATTAGGTATCAATATTTGTGCACATCATTTCCGAGATATAGTAAAGGCCACCACCACTGAGGCTGCAAGCGCAAATAACACACCGGGCAAGATCAATTCGCGTACAGTGTCGTTTGGCAGACCTTGGATAGCGCTAGTAGTTTTGGCAGAACTGAAAGTAGAAGGTACGTCCACATTCTGGTCGGGGTGGTGAACAATCAAGTTAATCTTATCTTTGTTTAAGCTAGTCAGCACAACGATGCAGTCTTTCAGGTCCTGATCAGATGTTATAGCAACCAAGTCATTTTCGTCGTCGACATAGGAGATTGCAAACTGCTCTGCAGGCTCGAACACTTGGCCAGTTTCAGAATCTTCTGGGGGAGTTAGGAGAGTTCTAACCTCCTGTCTGGAAAGTTTAGACGCAATCAATTCCCTTAACGACTGGATGCCGTCGCTAGGCTTGCAGCTGATTCTGTGGGTTCTTCCCTGGGGAGACTTGAATTTGAAGAAGACTGGCTCGTCAAAGTCAACTTCCACTTGGGGAGCTTTCAAAGCAGAAGACGACGTCTCTGGAGCTCCTGAAAATGAAATTGAATCAGATGGCTTCACAGCGTCGTTTGTGGAAACATTGAATTGAGCGAGTTCAGATTGAGTTACATCAGCAAGCGAGGCCGAGTGCAGAGAACTGGTGTCGTTGTCCAGCGATGTCCAGAACTTATTCCAGGCGGGACCCTCTTTTTCATCATTTGATCCGGCATCAGAATCCCCGTTGTTGATCATTTGGATGGACTGAAGCTGGTTCAGAGTATGATAGGTGAGTTTCAGAACATCCACGACACCCACAATCTCACTGTTGTCGTCATCCACAACTGGAAGATTCAAGTAACGACCTTCAAACATTTGTCTAAGAGCTTGGTGAATGGAACTACTAGCCAAGGCATAAGATGGCTTAGGAGTCATCACACGGATCACAGAGCAAGTTCTTGGATCTATACCAGCTGCAATAACTCTGAGAACAATATCCTTTGATGTAAATATACCCGTCACCTCGTCCTTATTTTTGGAGTCCTTGACCAAGACTGCTGTGGTCCTGTTGTCCCTCATCAGAATTGCAACTTCATGAACGGTCGTTTTGATGTCGCAACAAACAGGAATAGTTCTCTCCGACAGAACAGAGTTCAAAGTTGGCCCACTCACTAGGTTTTTCAGGTTCTCAAAATACTTGATAACATGGACGGGCTGGTTAGCTGGTCCGAGCTCTTCTGTGACGCCCTCCATAGCGTCGTACAATCTTTTAGAGCTTTCGTACATTCTCTCAAGCTTGGTCATTGCTTCATTGTAACACTTGGTAATGTCCAGAACACCCACTATTTGATTGTCCTCGTTGACCACAGGGAGGTGTCTGAAGCCCTTGTTGACCATAAGAGAGAGCGCGTCAGAAGCTAAAGTAGAGACCTTAGCACACATTGGGTTGGGAGTCATGATCTGATCGATGGTGGTCTGGTTAGCATTAAGATTGGCTCCAACAATTCTAAATGCTAGGTCCTTTGCCGTGAAAATACCTGAAAGCAGGCCGTCTTCATCAACCACCAATACACAATTTTCTTTAGTGACAGACATGAGCTGTGCTGCCTCGTAGACAGTGTTTGTTGGTTTGCAGATAACAGCTTCAGAAGGTTTCAGCGACATCACGGTACCAGCTGCGCCTGAACTGCCCTTGGAACGCTTTTGTGGCGAGCCCAAGTTCGAGACCATACTGACATTGTTCTTTTTTCTTAAATCGTGCTCTATCTTCTTACGAATCTGGTCGTCTTTTTTGCTCTGCCTTTTCCGCGTGGACTCCATGGGGTCCGAAGACGGATTAGAGAGCGACGACTGAGCCCTTCTTGGAGTTCTCACTGTGCTATCTGAGGCCAACATATCAAAGAATATAAATCTAAGGATAACTTTTTTTTTGTTTACGGATAAACGTAAACAAACACTGGATTTAGATATCAGGGCGGTGCTTCTCTCCTCGACAAAACGGGGATAGATGGGAATCACAAACGAGGTGAAAATTCATCGTATGTAATGCATTCGTAGGACATCGTCAGGTCATTCAGTGCTTCCAGACCAGTCCTTAGAGGTAAGAACCTCAAAATACCTTCTCAGCTTGTTACTTTCCGTATGGGTGCAGATTTTGTACGCAGAAATCAGTCACGATGACTTCCTTTCCCCTTACAACTTATTGAAGCTCTGCCAAGTTTGCCGGCCATTTCTTCACAACACCTGCTGTGGCCTTCAATGTAGGTTATATGTCTTGAAAGCGCGCATCTATGCCTCTAA
This sequence comes from Ogataea polymorpha, assembly GCF_001664045.1. Lineage (NCBI taxonomy): Eukaryota > Fungi > Ascomycota > Pichiomycetes > Pichiales > Pichiaceae > Ogataea > Ogataea polymorpha. The sequence goes on along the minus strand of NW_017264698.1, from coordinate 572,035 downwards.
TGACGATAATCAGTAGAACGTCGATCGACGGAAGGCTTAAAATATTTATAGTACGATTAATAAATTAAAGTTCCGAAATTTCGGCATTGATAATTGTTGAAGACAATCGATACAGAGACCTTTGCGCCACCACTTACTGGCATGGAAAAACTAGAAAAGCACCCAAAGCGGGCCTCGAAAGCTTGCGACTTTTGTCGCAGTAAAAAAATCAAATGTGACGGTGAATCATTTTGCAGGAATTGCAGGAACCACAACATACAATGTACCTATATGTACGTTGCCAAAAAGCGGTCGTCCAAAAGAAGGAAGAGCTCCAACGTGAGCGACAATTCAGAGAGCGAGAGTGCAGTTCCGGAAAATAATAAAGTAAAGCCTCGTGCCGGCGCCCCAAAGGATCTGGAAGGAAGGCTGAATAAACTTGAATCCATGGTGCATGCGTTGTTGAATAAACTGGATCCCGATACAGTGACTGACAATGAACGCTTTGTTCGAGATAGCAACTCTCCCGAGAATAACAAGCCGAATATTGAGCCAGTTGCAGACTCCCATGCAAACCAGGCAGACCTTGAAGACTTATACTTTGGCCCTCTGACCACCTTTTCATTATTTTCAGCCAAAGGTCTCAAATGGCTTGATAGCCTTCTCCCGGATAAAACACCAACCAAAGTTTTGCGTCGTCATATCATTACACTAATGAAAGCAGAACAACAAGGGAAACCAAGTCAAAATTATACAATGCCCAGCACAGCATCGGAGATCTTCCCATCTGCAGAAGTAATTGAGTATCTTCTGAAAACGATCGAGCCTTTCTTTCAAAACATTTATCCCATGAAGATCGCTGAAGTGCACGGGCTTTTCGACAAATATCTCAAGTATCAAAATGGCCTCCGACCTCTGAACGCATTTCATCCATCAGAAATTTTACTCATGACTAGCATTATGCTCCATTCCTGCTGTTTAGCTAGCGAGCTGGTAAGAACGATGAATTTCCCGTGCCCAATGCCGTTGATTCATCTGCAGGAACTCGAAAGAAAACTTTCTGAGAACTGCCTGAAATTACTTCTAAATCACTCGGTGTCGCATTCTAACCTTTTGAGACTACAAGCTCTTTATTTGCTAGTCCCGATTGCTGATATTTGTATGGATCGGCATGCATATACACTGTCAAATACATTGTTTGCCAGATCCGCACTCGAATTGGGTCTGCACAGGGAAGAGAGCTATCTTGGAGGAAATCAAGACAGGAGGGATCAGAAGATCTACTTATGGTGGAGGGCATACGCTCTAGACAAGGAGGTTTGTCTGAAAAGTGGCTTGCCCCCTATCCTAAATGACACAGATATCACGACGCCTCCATTACCTGGCTTTGAAGAATTTTGGGCAATGCCATACGAACGACTGCCAGACGGAAGACACAAGAGAGAAATCATGAGGGACAAAATTACCGCCAAGCTGACATCGTTGCTGGATAGTACTAAACAAGATTTTTCTTTTGAGCTCTATCTCACGTACGATCTTGCAGTCATCTCGTCGAGAACATACCAGGAACTGTTTTCGGCTACGTCTCTGGTCAGGAAAACAAGGTCCCAGATTACAAGTACTATCGAGTCATTACTTCATGATTTAGAATGTTGGAGAATGTGCTTCCCCAAAAGAATTAGACCGGGTGAGACGTTTCTCTATTTGGGGGCTCCGACAAAGGTGACGAATGTGACGGATGGCATCTTTCCTCCGTTTTTGGTCCTCAGCTACAATCTCAAGTACTACTTGCTCCAGATCATTATATCGAAGACCATGCTGCGCCTTAATTGGTACTCAGACCACAAACATTCACATTTGTCTTCAAACAGAGACAACCAACACGCCAGGTTTGAAAACATTGGTTTGAATGCTATTCGACAGATATTGCAAATTGCGTACAAGATTGACAAGAACAACCAGGCTTACGTTTACTTTGCCACCTACTATTTCATGTGCGCCTATGTTGCGCTGATCGCGGAGGTTTTGCAAAACCCGAATTCACCGGAAGTGGTAGAAGACGTCCAACTCCTGTATTGGGTGAGCAAAAACTACTTTGCAGTTGGTGCTATTAACTCTCTCCCCAACCACCATAAGTGGCAGACGATGGACAAAATTAGCAGATGTCTTTTTTACACGGTATGGTGTTCTGTTCCAAACATTCAGGAACGTAGCAAGCTAGATGTGGGAGACTTTCTTGATGAATTTTTCCAAATGGCTGATGAAATCAAATCAAAGGCAAAAAAAGACGGGTCCGCGTCTTCGAAATTGCCAAATTTCCAATCTCTTTCATCGTATACTCGCGTTTCGATGGAAAGACCCACGATCGACAAAACAGCTGCGGATCAGCCGCAAAGAGAGTTTCTGGATCAGATCTGGGGTTCCTCTTCGACGTCTGGAAAACAAACTCCCAATAATAGCGAAGATTCGTTGCTCGACGGACTTTACTATGACGAGGACTCTTTAATTCCAAACATGTTCAGTCTGCCAAACTATCTTTTTGATGTCAATCAGAATCCGCTTGACACTTCAATGAATACATTGGATTATAGTTAAAGTTTATACGATTTAGCCAGTCTGACCGCACGACGAGCGGCCCCATATCCCGCTTGGTAGCCGTAGCCCGACAATCCAGAGACATGGATAAGCAATCCTTTAGCACGTTGCTCTTTTTCAACGCGAACACCGCCTTGGCGACTAGGTCTCAGCCCGCACGCCACGCGGAGGATTTCTGGCTCCTTTCCAATTTCTGGGAACAATTGACTAGTTCTGCGGATGATGTCATCGGTCTCTGTTTTCCATGTATCAGCACACCAGTTGTTGGCCTGCAAATAACCACCCAACACCACTTGAGACTGAGAATCTGGTCGAGGAATGATATAGGTTACGTCCTCGGGTCCCCATCTCATTCTGTTCTCGTTAATGTGAGGAGCCTTGATAACCACAACCTGGCCTCTGGCAGGATAGATGTTTTTGTCCTCGGCTCCCCCAAGTGCTCTGGCGCCGATTCCCGTGCAGTTGAAAACTGTACTAGCAAACTCGAACATCTCGTCGACATTCTGGATTTTCCTCCGCACAAAGACAATGCCAGTGGAAGCGAGGTATTCTTTTAGCACTTCAAGAAACTTTGGACAGTTGAAGTTCCAGGAAAGATATTTGATACCGAAAACCACTCCTTGAGGAAGTTGGGATGACGGAATAATCGCAAAATCCTGTAAATACGAGCTCAAGGAATCAATTTTCCGCTTGTCAGGAAGATAGTCCCAGTATTCAGTACTCGGACGGCGGTCTAGACCACATCCGGGGCCCAGAACTTTTCGAATGGCAGCCAAGTGTTTGTATGTGGTTTCATCAAAATGTAATGTCTGAGCATCATCTGGAGATATGCAGCTGAAGTTACCTCCGGCCCAGGGAGACGTGTAGTTGATCGACTGGTCGCCAGGTAGATACTCTGCTACAATGGTGATTTCAGAACCTTTGACGCCACTCTCAACAAGATTGAGAGCCGTGTAAAGTCCGACAATCCCACAGCCGACAATTGCGAAGGTCATGAGCAGAATGAGTAATAGGGCTCCGAATTTTTCTGCGGTTTTTTTACTTGTGGCGAAATACAAAGATCCATGTGGCGGTGCTTATGTGGTCAAAAAATACCACGCACTAGAGCACGCGCAAGAGGAATTTTGTGCCCCATGAACTTATTCATACAAATTCTTGGCATGTGGCGTCTTTCCGTGGGTACCCTGACCTGTAGTCACATTTGCATATCATCCCCCGAAACTGCAGGATGACATTGGCTCAATTCGAGTCTGGTTTTCAGTTGTGGCAGCCAGCAAAGTCTAGGAAATAGGTTTCATTACTGTAACGCAGTGTCAAGATCAATTTCGTTTGAGTTGTAAGACTTTTCAGGTGCCTTTTGCGCGCATCTAAATTTTTTGGCTAGACACATTTACTACTCCACATCAGTTTTTAGTAACCGCAATGCCGCACATAATTCTATATATATATATATATATATATATATATACACATGTAAAGATATCTAGTTCCTTCGGCGAATTTCGATACCCGATGAACTTACCAGACGACATCCTTGACAGTGTTGTGTCCGACTTGGATACAAAAAGTCTTCTCAGCTTGTCGTTATCGTGCCGTAGATTGCGAGCACATGCTGTACCAAAATTGTATCGGAGTTTGCTTCTGGTTGACACCAGGTATAACACAGTGGGTGATTCGGAGTTCACGATTCTAACCACCTCGAAATTTCAACAGTTTCTGGAGGCATTGAGGAGCAACATGTCACTAGTTGGTTTGGTCCAACGTTTTCTCATTGCTTCCCACAGCAACAATGTGGAAGGGCTCGAAGTTTTGGTGGGACTGTTCATTGACTTTAAATTGAGGAACGTCGATGTCCCTCTTTTGGGGCTCAAGGAATTCAAGATTTTGAATGAGACAACCCCATACAAGTTCCTGTTCATGAACAAAGAGTATGTTGCTTCCCAAAACCTCAAGAGATCATCTACCCTGCTGTATGAGAACGACGAAGACGAGTTCAACAAATATTCGAACTTTGGCCAAGCGAGTTCGATAGTCTCTTTGCAGAGTTATCAGCTTGTCAATATCACGGAGCTCAATGATGTGTCGGAGGAAACTCGCGAAATATGCATCAACACATCCAACCGGTATCAAAATCTTGGCTTTACTATGACAAAGAGGCTGTCGCGGACTTTCGACAATCTGGAATCTCTGGAAATTCTCAACTCTGATGCAGTGGACGCTCTTTTCTCCCAATTGGATGATGAGTGTGTGAGATTTAAATCGCTGAACAGACTTTCTTTAAACATCAAAGATTTGCATATTATGCCGGCCGTGGCAAAATGTGTAGATCTTGCCAAACTGGAACAATTCGAGCTAAAGTTCAAGCAAACTTCTATTGGCGAAGAAAACCAGCACATGAACCTTGATTTGGTCAGCGCGTTTCAGGATCAACTCAAAAACCTGAAGAAGCTTTCTTTAGTGCACCTAAATTCGAACAATCTGCTCAAGAATCAGTCGCAGACATCTCAATTGCTCCTTAGTAACTCCAACCTGTCATATTGCATTATGGAACATCTGGATGTTTTCAGTCCTTCCATTACTTACCTCAACGTGAGCATGAACAACTTTGCATATCTACCCCCTATTAGCATGAACTACCAGGATAGAAGGACTCATTTTGTTGTTGACCAGAACTTCTTGGAAACTAAAGTTCGTCAATTCAATAAGATACTTGCCTGCAAAAGTCTGGAAACTTTGCTGATTCCAGACTTCTTTTACAACTGGAAACCTTTTATCGCAATGAACCGAGAGGCCAAGAATCAGCCGCAGCTAAACGGAGTTGAATACCTCTATACCGGGTGTGACTGTCAAAGATGTATTGAAACTCGGCAATTGTTATCCCAATATATCGAAAAGCTGAGTTTTGGTAACAAAGACATGTCTTCCACTTACAACTTTCTAGTTGGACTTCTGCATACTCGTCTGACTAAATTTGAGACCAGCTCCGGATTGGATATCCTCAATTATCCTGTATTGGACCCTATCGAAGTCTCGCACTACGGCTACTTGGGCATTGATCTTTCAAGGATGGTACAATTGATCTTAGATAATATGCTTGAAGATCTGAATTTTGTCGTTCTAAAACTCCCAAAGCTAAAACTGCTCAGCCTTGGCGGTATCCACATAGCGATTCAACGCACCAAAAACGAGATAAAAATGAATGCTGTGCAAGATGACTGGAGTTCAACACTGCGTCGATCGACCTAAATATTTTTCAGAGTTTATTTATGTATTTCTTAATTAGGAATAGTCTTAACGCTATCTAGTACTAAAATTTGATAAATCATAAGTCAAGGTGACTTGAATATTGAACATTTGATTCCGTGAACGGAGTCGTCATGACGAATTTTAATGTCCCTGGTGGGTTTCCTTCTCTCCAGTCCCAGGAATTCACCCTAAAGACTCCTCCAAGGTCCAGGAGCGAGATAAAAACGTCCACCCCATCATCAACTGCTTTCCGGTTCACACCAACAAATGGAAAAAGGCTATACCCATCCATCGTAGTTTCCCCAAAAGACAGTACTGACTGCGATACAAGCTATCAGGATAAAGAGAACCCATCTTTTACAAAAGAGATGGATTTTCTTCAGTCTAAGCTGTTTTCGTCGAAGCTTACGTCTTCAGTACTGAATGAGTTCAACGATAGGTATCAAAAAGTTCGGTCGGAAAATATTATCAACATTCAGAAGCTGAACAACACAAGTCCCAAGCCAAGAAGCCGACGACCATCTACCCGTTTCAATAATGAGCACCGAGGACGATTCAACAGAATGGAATCCATCTCCACTCATTATGCAGCCAGGCGTACAGGACGACAACCTGTCGAAGCAACGCGAAAGATCTTTGAGGGTCCAGAGCAAATAACTAGAAAGACTCCAAATGACAAGCGTTTGGGAGCACAAGATCTAGGCAGTGCATCAAAGAGACTGAGAGTTGTTGACGGCTACAAGGAGATTGTAGAGCCGGCTGAAAGCCCAACAAGGCCGCCAGAGGAGAAAAAGAAAATAATGGAACAACAATTCGGAAGACAGAGACAGGAGAAGCCACATTTGGGTCCACTTCCACAGCTGGAGTTTTCGCCCGCTCCACGGACAGCCACATCTGACCTACAATCGTCAAAAGTCCCTTCGTATTTACAACCTACAAAGGCATCAATCCAACGTTCAGAAAGCAAGCAGAAACTGAACAGGAGCGAGACAGCGTCTTATCTTCCAAGACTCTCTAATATCGTGCGCTCGAAAACTATGCAGGAAATCTCGCCATCAAGGATGAACAGCAGTCACGCAAGTCCACACATCGCCTCTATCAAAAGCCAGTCTGCATTAACAAGGTCCACCTCGTCAAATACCTTGAACAGGAAATCGAGTATACCACAACTCGCGAAACCAGCCAAAAAAGATTATCCGAGACCTTGGAGAAATTAATTTTACCATCCCGCGAAAAATTTAAGGCATGGGTCACCACGCAGATTACTCTGAGTTCAGTGCTCAGCACGACAAAAAGGAGCTTCTGCAACAAGTTGTGGATTCCTACAAAAATCTCAGCGAGGGACAAACTAACTGGGTTTGTAACTTGGCCAATTGTAGCTCGTTGCTATGGCATTGCTACAACGAAGGACTTTCCAAACGAGTCAATTGGGCAGGTTTTTATGTACTCGATCCGGAAAGCCAAGACCAGCTTATCCTTGGACCATTCATGGGTAAGGTCGCATGCCAGACGATCAAGATTGGACGTGGTGTATGCGGCACTGCGGCAAGCACGCAAAAAACCCAGCTGGTTGAGGATGTCGAGAAATTTCCTGGACATATAGCCTGCGATGGGGAGACCAAGAGCGAGATCGTGGTTCCCATTGTGGCTGAGGGACGGGTCGTTGGCGTCTTGGATATCGATTGTTTGGAGTTGAACGGGTTCGACAAGGACGATCAAAACTATCTCGAATCACTGTGTCAAGCAATTGGTGAGACATGCAGCTGGAAAAATTAACTCTGTTGCGCTGTGGTTGTGCCGGGACCGGCTCCAATGTTGTTTAGCGGAATGTTTATATCTGTATCTTCTATATCACTTTCATCAAAATGCATACCAATTCGGCTCTCCAAATTCCAATTCATGGGTCTTGCCTTGCGTTGTCTTTTTTGTCTTTTCAGGAAGTAATGATGATAGATGCCGGATGTGACAATTGCAGACGCGGAACCTGCCATATTCACAGCTATATCCCACAGGTCGAAAGATCGATATGGGGCTAGGACATGTTGCATCAATTCACTCCCAATTCCTCCGGCGATTGTACATACCGCAAATGTAACGTTGCGCACCATGCGTATTGATTTTATATCCAGTGTCCAGTAGAAGAGAAAAGTCATTAAAAAGAACACAGCAAAGTGTAGAGCTTTATCGTAAGGCAATGATATGTCTGCTAGGCCCAAATACAAAGCGCCACTGGCAATAACGCAAAGAGATACAAGGGGTATCTTTCTGATCTTCATGATTTGAAAATCAAGAAATCCATAATGTAAATGATATAATCCCAAAATTAATTTTATCTTTTGCTCGTTGTAGTAAATATTATGATCCCAAATGAATATCGTGTGTGGCGTTTGTGGAACGCACAGCACTAAAGCAGACTACTTCTGTGGATCTTGCATCAATTTCAAGATTCTAAAACTGAAACTGAATATTACCAATATATGCTATCTTAACGAGACATTTGGGTACGAAATTGATAAGGTTCTGCAAGATTGCATTAATGGTTACAGCTCCAAAGTGTTAAGAAAATATCTAGAAGGAGAGCTACATGCTGATGCGGGTCCACGAGAGAAATTGAGCCCCTCAACAGAAGCAATTGCCAGACTTGCATACATGCTCCTTGCGGTGGAACTGTCACAGCTAAAGAAAAATCTTAGCCAGGCTGATGAGACTTTGGAGCGACAAAAACTAGCCAACATGAGTCTCAGAGCGAAAGTGGAGGAACTGAGGGCTTCCAAGAGTGAACAGGCCAACTTGATCCGCAGGAAGAAGCAGGAACTGGCAGAAAAACATCAAGAACGTCTCAAACAGATTCGCGCCACTATGCGAGAAATTGAAGCTGATAAGTTGGACAAGACGGCCAAATTAATCAGACAATCGGCAAATCAACATTTTCAACAGCTGGTGAAGGTGTCAAGCTACGAGAACATGAAAGGCGCCCGGAAGTCGGAATTGTCAAAATCCAAGCTACCAAGCCTCGAAAGGCTAAATTACAATATTATGAACCTACGAAACAAAATCACTCCAGGAACAGCTGGATTCAGAAATGCATTATTCTTCAGCCCTGTTCTTCCCTTATCGCAATACTTGTATTATACATCTGAGGTAGTTATCACTTCCATCACTAAAGTCGCTCAATTTGTATCATTGTCGGCGGTGTATCTCAACGTTAATGTGCCATTTAGGATTGTGAGGTCGACGCAATTCATATACATAGTTGAGGATGCATGCGAGTCATACGCGTTGACTCTCGGACCACCCAGTGAAAATCCCGAGGTAACAAACAGCTTGTTCGAGTCCACCAACCAGGACTTGAGTCGTTTCTGTGGCGCACTAGCTAGATTGCTTATCAACATGGTAGTCCTTATCAACGCTACGAAGCCAACGCCGTTACGATTTGAGAATCTATTGAATCTCGATGAGCTACTACAGCTTCTTGTTGGAGAAGTGCCCGACCCCAACATGACTGTGAAAGAGCATGCTCCTAGCCCACAAGAAGACAACAAACCTACACGTCGCAGATCCATATTCAATTTCTGGAGCAGAAGAAAACGGTCACATGCTGATATACACCCCTCGGAAGAAAAGGGGTCGGAGAACGGTTCTCGAGAAGTACTGGAAATGTCTCTCTACAATAGCCAACATTTAGTTGAGTATCTCCAAGACCAAAAAATCAACATCCAGTCAAAAATAGCCAGTAGCATCATTGCTCCCTCACCATCGGCTTCCACTTCGTTTGGAGCCACGTCACTTTCCGCAAGCAACGGAAGTTCTAATACGCCGATGGTGCCGGAATGGTCGTCTGAGATTTCGCCCGTACCTGATGCTGACTGGCTGTCATCGAAATTGCATGCATTTTTTGTCACAGAAATCTTGAAAGTGCTCGATAGAGAACCAGGATCAAGCCAGCTCGCTAATGGTGGCCTCTCGGCTTCTAGCACTTCAACATACCAGCAGATTAATTACAATTCAAAGAATAGCGACTTCACAGGGTCTCGCTACAAAACAGCGCCCCTGTACTCAACAAATGCCGTTCCTGTCTACCAATCGAGTATCCCACCACCATCAAGAAGCCGCTTCCACCACTACAAGCATTCCAAGCAAGCCAAAACTGATAACTGGGAAGTTATATAGCTCTTCAGCCATAGTAAAAAGTGTTTACCCGGCTTTGGGTCGTGGATGATAATAAAATTGTGCTGCTTCGAAAGCCAGCCAGCCAGGAAGATTTCATTAGCGATTGCGATACACAGCATCCACTTCGGTCAATTGCAATTAGTAAAAAGTCAAAATGCTCTCAGACCAGGAACTTTTCGAACTCAACAAGAAAGCAGTAATGCAGGGATTCAATATCCATCCTCGTATCAGTTATAATACTGTTGGAGGTGTGAATGGTCCGCTTGTCATCTTGGAGAATGTGAAGTTCCCAAGATACAACGAGATTGTCAACTTGACTCTTCCGGATGGAACGACCAGAGCTGGTCAAGTTTTGGAAGTCAAGGGCGACAGAGCCGTTGTTCAAGTTTTTGAAGGTACTTCAGGAATTGATGTTAAGAAGACGAGAGTCGAGTTCACGGGAGAAAATCTGAAGATTCCCGTCTCTGAGGACATGCTCGGTAGAGTCTTTGATGGTTCTGGAAGACCTATCGATAATGGCCCTCGTGTGTTTGCTGAAGACTACCTTGACATCAACGGATCTCCTATCAATCCATTTGCTCGTATCTACCCAGAGGAGATGATTTCCACTGGTATTTCTGCTATCGACACCATGAACTCCATCGCCAGAGGACAAAAAATCCCTATTTTCTCGGCTTCGGGTCTTCCTCACAATGAAATCGCAGCCCAAATTTGTAGACAAGCAGGACTGGTGAGACCAACCAAGGATGTTCAGGACGGCCATGAGGAGAATTTCTGTATTGTTTTTGCCGCCATGGGTGTCAACCTAGAGACGTCTCGTTTCTTCAAACAGGATTTCGAAGAGAACGGTTCTTTGGATAGAACTTCTTTGTTCTTGAACTTGGCTAACGACCCTACTATCGAAAGAATCATTACACCAAGATTGGCGCTGACTACTGCCGAATATCTTGCCTACCAAACAGAAAAGCATGTGTTGACCATTTTGACGGATATGTCGTCGTATGCCGACGCTTTGAGAGAGGTGTCTGCCGCAAGAGAAGAAGTGCCAGGTAGAAGAGGATATCCTGGTTATATGTATACTGACTTGTCGACTATCTACGAGAGAGCTGGTCGTGTGGAAGGAAGAAACGGATCCATTACCCAAATTCCAATTTTGACCATGCCTAACGACGATATCACTCACCCTATTCCTGACTTGACGGGATATATTACCGAGGGGCAAATCTTTGTGGATAGACAACTCTCGAACAGGGGAGTGTATCCACCTATCAATGTGCTGCCATCTCTCTCGAGATTGATGAAAAGTGCCATTGGTGACGGAATGACCAGAAAAGACCACGGTGATGTCAGTAACCAGCTTTACGCCAAGTACGCCATTGGTAGGGACGCTGCTGCCATGAAGTCTGTGGTTGGTGAAGAAGCTTTGTCAACAGAAGATAAATTGTCGTTGGAGTTTTTGGAGAAATTCGAAAAGACATTTATTTCGCAGGGTGCATACGAGAACAGAACCATATTCGAGTCTTTGGACCAAGCCTGGTCTCTTTTGAGAATTTATCCAAAGGAAATGCTCAACAGAATTTCTCCTAAGATTCTGGCTGAATTTTACGATAGGGAGAGACTTGCAGAGACCAACAAGGAAGACAACAAGGAGTCCGACGTTCCATTGATCGATGCATAAATAGACTAGTAAAAAAGAAGGTGAAAGCTTTTGATAACCTGTGGTTCGAGGTGTATATGATGTAATATCTTTACCCCCAAAAAATTGTGACATTTTTGCTTTCTCGTAATGCAATTCCTCGTCCGTCAGGCCTCGTTTCCGCGTTACGGCTTGAAACCTGTGAATGCTTTCCTCGATCTGCCGGTGGAAATTCTTTATGAAGTGTTTAAGCAAGTTCCCAATGAGCTGAAGGCCACATGTCGATTTTTTTACGTCATGTACAACGACTACTATTGCCAGAAGCTTGTAGATGAGCTGGGAGAGAACATAATCTTTAACATTGCGATGTACAACTTTGATGAGCTAGTTGACTACATTCGGTCCTTTGATTATTGGCGCAGGACATTAAGACAAATTGTTAGCAATCATTACAAGTTAGGAGATCCAGAGCCGGATTCCGAGATACGCAAAACCATGAACCCAAAAGACATCATAAATTGCCAATACGTGAAAGACTCGTGGAAGTTAGTCTATGGAATTTACAAAAACCGCAGATTGTTCGTAGAATATGATGATTATCAAATAGATGAGCCCCACAGTTACCTCACACGATCTCTGCTGCATGTCAACAAAACATACCTTGTCAAGTACAGAAAAACCATCCAACTACCTGCGGATATCTACAACCTTTCATGTGGCATAATTATCCAGAATGCTCTTGGATTGGGAAGCATGAATTTCAAAGTCATCAGAAAAAGTAATCAAGAAGAACTTCTGAGCTTTTTCCCTGCAACCAATATTAATGATTTGGTCCCCCATGGAAAGTTTGTGTTACTTGACTTGGGAGATTTCACTATAGAGCTCACTAAAGAAGAAAAAGAATCCCTGACAGAAAATAAGCAAATTGAAGTCGATATTGTCATGGAAGAGACAGGGTTGTATTTGAAATCCGGTTTTATAATTTGCTTCATCGACATAAACGCTTACCCAGCCAAACTAAAATGCATCGATCCTCTTACCAAAAAAGTGACAGTTAGTGAGAAGCGTTCGTGGATAGCCTGGTCGATCGATAATCAGGATCCTATCCCGGAAAATGTTATCAACAGGCTTCTCAAACGCCTATACAAGTCCATCAACAACCTTGTTGCACTCAAGCCTCAAGAATCACCCTACCAACGCATTGGCAGCTTTGCTGAACTCAATGAACAGACCACAAGGAGGCAATCTAATGTAGTGAGGAAAAGACGAAACTCAGATTTCGAGGAAGCTATTGATATCGACACCTACAATCAAAGGTTCTACTCTCGATTCAATGAAGACGGTGAGCCAATTACCCGGACTTTTCGCTACATTTCGATGGCAGACAAGCGTCTGTTCGAGAACAGGGTGGTAGCAGAGGAAAAATTTATTGCGGCAGATGAGCCTCTGAAATGGAAGCTGACTACAATCTTAGAAGTTTGATCGGTGTGAAATTATTGCCGAGTCTTTCAGTGCCTGAAATTAAACAAAAAAATCTTACTGATTTTTTCACGTATTCTTTTTCGCCCTTTAAATTCGAATAGCAATACCAATATTTTTCAACCCCTTCAGTCCCATCGACACTCCAACCCCTTATTCATGACCGCTTCGGAATCTTTGTTTGATTCAAATTTCACTCAAAAGCCAATGCTTTTATTTTCATCAGATGGCATGACCAATGATGTGGATTTGGGCAAAAGCTTGATCACCTACAGGATGCTGGTGTCTAGAAGAGAGGCCGGTGCAATTATCGGGAAGAACGGCGACAACATTACAAGAATTCGCGAACAGACCAATGTGAAGGCAGGCGTGTCAAAAGTCATTGAGGGATGTATCGATAGAATCCTTACTGTTACCGGCATCGTGGACAATGTGCCTAGAGCATTGGTGCAGTTTGCAAAAGCTGTCACGGACTCGAATGTACAGACTGTCGCAAGTGCTGCCGCCAACGGAACGGACCCTACCTCCCTGATAACGTATAATTTCTTCCCTTTGAAACCCCTATGTCAAACCCCGGCCGCTTCTGATCCATTTTTTGCCGAAACTTTGAGTTTGAGATTGTTGATTCCTCATTCACAAATGGGAACATTGATTGGAAAAGGAGGTAGCAGAATCAAATCCATTCAAGAAACTTACAACATCAAGATGGTGGCTTCAAAGGACTATCTCAGAAACTCCACTGAGCGAATAGTTGAGGTTCAGGGAGTAAAGACAAATTTGATCGAAGCGCTCAATACCATCTCCAGGTGTCTTTTAAGCGACTACCATGGAGTGGTGGCAACAATTTACTATACACCATCTCCTCGCCAACCACCATATAAAGGTGGATCTAAACTGGACCTTCAACAGGGTAACGGTTCTGATAAAGAGATTTCTGAAAAAACTAGTTTTCCAGGAGAGTTTGTGGGAGCTTTAATTGGAAAGAAGGGGTCTCGTATCCAGGAAATCAGAAGAACATCTGGTTGCACTATCAACATTGATGCTGAGGACAATGAACAGGGCCAAAGAGAGTTCACTTTGACGGGAACTAAACTCAGTGTTGACCGTGCGCTTTCTTCGCTCTACTCTTACTTTGAGAAAGAGAAACAAAGAAGAGATGAACAGATGCACCAGGATTAACCCTGGATATCTTTGAAAAATTCGATTTTATTTAATGTGTTTAATAGTTTGTGTACGCTAAAAAATCCGGAAAAATTTTGCTGATACCCGTTATACAGCCCTGTCTTAAATTTTCCGAGACAATCATGTTATTGCGTGCGGCTTTCACCCGTTGCCACAGAAAAATCCAGTCACCCTATCAAGAGTACATCAGCAGTCCGAAAAGATACGTGAACTTTCAAAAAGGGCCACCATACCCGACGTACATAAATTAAGGTAGGTGTGCTCATCGTAAAGATTAAAATGGGTGAAACTGAAAGTTCAGATACAAGTTCATTTGAAGACTCTGTGAATTTTGCTCCACACCCGTATGATCAAGGAGATGACGAGAATCGTTTATCTCTCAATAAAACCGAGAGTTACCACAGTCTCTACCCTGATCAGGCTGTTGTTAATACTGTCTCGCACACTGACGATAAAGATGGAAATGATCAATGCTACGAGGTGAGCATGGGGGCTGGTGACAAACGCGATCCTTTGAAACTTCCCTTGTGGCGTAAATGGCTCATTACAGTCACTCTTGCTCTTGTTGGTCTTGATATTTGCTTGTTGTCGAGTTGCTGGTCTCTCGTAACACCATTAAAAGAGAGGTACAACGTCTCACACGAGCTCTTCGTACTAGGGGTGTCATTTTACATTTTTGGCATGGCTTGGGGACCCTTATTTTTGTCTCCAATCAGCGAATTTTATGGGCGGAGAACAACCTACATTTTAGGCCTCACAACTTGCAACATCTTCCAGGTCTTATGTTGCTTTGTCCCCAATTATGGGTTTATGATTTTCTGCCGCTTTATGACGGGGCTTTTTGGCTCTGTGTTTTTATCGGTTGCACCTGGTACAATATCCGATATCTTCACCAAGCAAAATATAGGAACACCGTTGACCGTTTACTCGCTATGTCCATTTTTGGGACCAAGCTTAGGTCCTTTGCTTGCAGGTATTGTCGTTAAATTCGGTGGAGATAAGTACATGTGGACTTTCTATAGTCTACTGATCTTCTCCAGTGTTCTCTGGGTGTTGGTGTTTTTGGTGGTTCCTGAGACCTACGTTCCGATCCTGACGAAATGGAAAGCCCATGAGCTCAGAAAGAGCACCGGTAAAGAGGAGCTATTTGCTCCAATTGAGAGAATGCATTCAAACATGTTTGAGGCCATCTTGAAGGCACCAAAACGGCCGCTCTCGGTTCTGCTTTTCGATCCGATGATGACTGTTCTCTGCTTCTATTCCGGCTTGGTCTTGGGGATCGTCTACCTGTTTTTCTTCTCCATCCCTTACACTTTTCACAAAGTCTGGGGATTCAACATTGCAGAGCAGGGACTAGCATTTCTTGGCATGGCTATTGGAATGCTGGCATCTTCGAGCATTTCGCCATATTTTGCCAAACTCTATCTCAGACTGAGCAAATTGAAAGGCAAACCTCAACCTGAATACAGGTTCCCACCGCTAATCGTTGGAGGCTTTCTGGCCCCCATTTCACTAATTATATTGGCATTCACAACTTACAAACAGTGCCACTGGATTGGGGCGCTGATTGCCTCTGCATTCTATGGCATGTCGACAGGGCTGATCATTTCTGGGATCTTTACCTATACAGCCGACGCATACCAGCTGTATGCGGCATCTGCAGCTGCTGCAAACACCTTTACAAGATGTTCCATGGCTGGAATTTTCCCGCTCTTTGGCCTCCAAATGTACGAGAGACTAGGAGTTCATTACGCATGCCTGCTGCTAGGGCTCCTTGCACTTCTCCTAACTCCTGTACCTCTCTTGTTTTATAAATATGGAGCCAAACTTAGACAACGGTCAAAGTTTGCTTGGTCAAATGAGTGAGAACAACATAGGTGTTAAAGACTAATAGACTTATATGTTCATTATGCGCTATACACTCAAGCCTCCACAGCCTCCTCAGCAACAGGCTTGAAGTCGTTAACGTATGGCTCAGCAACTTGCTGGTCCTCCTTTGGATCGTAGACGACAACGGAATCTGGAAGAGCCTTTGGACCTCTTCTGTTGGCAGCTGGGTCTTTCATAATCTTAACCTTGATACCCAAAACACCTTGTCTCAACAAGACGTGTCTGGTAGCAATGTCAATGAAGTCGTTGACTGGTTGACCAGAGTGGATCATGAAACCATCACCGAACTTCATAGACTTGGCTCTAGCACCCTTGGATTTACCAGAGATAACAACCTCAACACCCTTGGCGCCGGACTCCATCACGTGTCTGATAACACCATAGGCTGCTCTTCTGACAGCCAAACCGTTCAACAATTTGTACTTAAGGGACTCACATTGGGTAACAGCAGACAGACCTCTGTCTTGGACTCTCTCAGCGAACAAAACGATGGTGCCTGGAGCAAACTTGAATCTCTTTTGAATGAGGGAAGTCAACTCGTTGATTCTTCTACCCTTCTCACCAAGAACTCTTTGTGTGTTGGTGGCAGAGATGATAACCTCGGTCTTAGTTGGGGTGATTCTGACCTCAACACCAGCGTATCCCTCTTCAGGAAGCTCTCTGGTGAAGAATTCGTTAAGTTCGGCGTAGAAGACACCGTCAGCGACAAGCTTTCTTTTCTTGGAGAAGTTGGCAACCATTTTGATGATGAGTTTGTTCGGGTGAAAAATTTAGTTAAAAAAAACCTATGAGGGCTGAAATGGAGAACTTCAAACATCACGTGACAAGATAATCTGTAACTGAGGGCGAGGGAAAAAAAATCCTTGCATGCCGCGCCATGCCCAGTGCGCCTTCTTATTCGGTACGAATTAGGATCTAGAATCGGCAACAAGCGAGGCGGTGCACAATTCACTTTTGAAACACTACGCGAATTTAAGCGATTACGTTATAGCATTTTACACTGTATGAAGTTGAAAACTGAATTATGAGCCAAACTCAGATCACTTTCAATGTGAGCGACTACTATGAGATCAAAGATATAGTCGGAGAGGGAGCATACGGGATTGTCTGCTCCGCCATATATAAACCGTCTCAGCAAAAGGTCGCCATCAAGAAAATCCAACCTTTTGAGCGTACTATGTTTTGTCTACGGACACTGCGTGAGCTGAAACTACTAAAGCATTTCAACCACGAAAACATTATCGGAATACTGGATATTCAGATACCTTATGATTTTGACAGCTTCAATGAAGTTTATCTGATCCAAGAGTTGATGGAGACAGACTTGCATCGCGTCATTAGAACTCAGACGTTAAGTGACAATCACTGCCAGTACTTTATTTACCAGACTCTACGTGCGCTCAAGGCACTGCATTCAGCAAATGTGCTTCACCGCGACCTCAAACCGTCCAACTTGCTGCTGAACTCTAACTGCGACCTCAAAATATGCGATTTTGGTCTCGCTCGTTCGGTAGCATCTCAAGAGGACAATTTCGGGTTTATGACAGAATACGTGGCAACCAGATGGTACCGCGCGCCTGAGATTATGTTGACATTCCAGGAGTATACGACTGCCATTGATGTTTGGTCCGTTGGCTGTATTCTTGCAGAAATGCTGTCAGGAAGACCACTCTTCCCAGGAACGGACTACCACAACCAACTTTGGCTGATCATCGACGTCCTGGGGACCCCTCTAATGGAGGACTACTCTTCGATCAAGTCCAAACGTGCCAAGGAGTACATACGGACGCTTCCTTTTAGGAAGAAGAAGAATTTTCGGGATTTATTCCCAGATGCAAATCCCGATGCAATTGATCTTCTGGAGAAATTGCTCACTTTCAATCCCAAAAAGCGGATTACTGTCGAAGAAGCCTTAAACCACCCATATGTCTCCTTTTACCACGAGCCGAACGACGAGCCGGTTGCAGAGAAGATACCTGACGACTTCTTCGACTTTGACAAGCGTAAGGACGAGTTGTCACTATTGGAATTGAAGAAAATGCTCTATGACGAGATCATGGAGCCACTAAATGTGAATGGGGCATAAATAGATATTATAGCATCTTGATTAAGTGAATTGCGCTCACGCAAGAAATTTGGTTTTTTTTCGTTAACCCTCTCCTCCTGCGGATGTGTCGAGATACACAACTTCCCCCGGAAATGTGGTGGCTTGTGGCTTCTTTCTTGCATGATCTGGATTGTCTGAATCTACGAGCCACCAGCAAGTATCTCAATGTCACCTTTTCCGCAAATCCGTTGTGGAAACCGCGCGTATTGAGAAAATGGTACCGTTTCTGTGAGAGCCCGAACGCAGAAACCACAAGATTTTGGTTTAATAAGTATGTTGAGCATTCGCAATATGATCGCTGGTTGCGTGGCTTGATTGCGGACCTCATTTCTGGCACCGAGAAGACGAAGTCTGAAATTTGGGAGGACGTGAGCTATGTTTTTCGAAATCCCCAATTGTTCGTCCCAGAACTTCTCCGAATGATGAAGCATTTCGATTCCAGCTTTCTAAGAAACGGAAAATATCACAAGGAGGATTTCGTGCGACAAATGGATCGACGTCTGCATGATCTATCAACAGTGTATTACGCTAGCCAACTACTAGAAGCGATCAGATTATGCAAGATTCTCAATTTTGGATATCGCACCATATGCAAAAGCCAGTATCCTCAGTGTCTTGAGGACATGTTTTGTGAATTCGCTTATGTTGATCCATATGTGTACGACTTCTATCCTTATAGGAAACAAGTTTTAGGCAGGGTGCTGCGCGAATATAATGGGTTGCACCTAGATAGTGGGCTCTCCAATACAAATAAGGTCAAACTTCTTGCATCCATCCTACAAAAAGCTCTGCGGTTACAGTCGCTACCCCATTCGCTTACAGGTGACTACTATTCGCAATTGACATTGGAAGACTGTTGTCTCTTCCGCATTTATGGTGGTGACGCGGTGGGTAAGACCGAGTTGATCCATTCTATAATGGAAAAACTATGCCACGAACTTGGAATTCCAGCGCGACTCAACAACTTGAATCTTGTCGTCGATGATTCTACCACACGGAGTGGTACGTCTCATTTTATTATTGAATCCTACAAAACTACGCAGATCAACATTCCTGACATCCGCAATATGCCTCGGCCCTCCCTAATGCTCAACCAGTATGTATCGCATGTTGATCCACCAAAGCTGATTAAGAATATAGCAGCTAGCTTTTTCTGTCAGTACCCAATGGAGAGACGAGATAGAAGTGATTATATGCATCCAAAAGTTCTGGATGACCAGCTGTTTGTGGAGAGGCCCGATAATCGGTTACAGGGCCAGATCATTGGCTTTTATGGAACTGACAAAGATACTATAAACATCTTGCACAAGTTTTGGACTATGCTGATGCAGCTGGAGACTCAAAATCTGGAAGCGGACCTGGAATCCACATTTCTTTCACTTGTGCAGTCAAGTCGGTTGGCCTTTCTCGGGATAGGAGTGGCTTGTCTGACCAGTACCATGGAAGGGATCCAAAGCATACATTCAAAGTTGAAGAATGCATTCATGAATGGTATAATCTCGTTCAATGTGAATGAGGTCAAACGAGATGACCAGTTGCCGTTCCCTAAAGGTTCATATTCCCAATTTGAAGATGGCCAAATGGTGGTGGACCGGAGGGGGGAGCCTATGATAATAATTGGTTTCAAAGAATATCACAAACAACTATACTGCCAATGTTTCACCAACACGGGCCAGACAGTAATTGTCCATGAAAAAAACTTAGGCATCTCCAATTCTAAGGTGGACGCCAGCCAATTTGCACTGTTTGATAATCTAGGATTGTACTTCCGAGACTTCGACTTTCGGTCAGGGAAGTTCATCCGGTACTAGCCCGTGGGGGCTTTTTATAGACCTATTAATGATAGACAATGCGACTATTCAGATGACACTGAGCTATATACATACGAGAAAGTGTGCTGACCTTAAAATTCCACAAGGCTTTCGCCTGCCACCTTTCTTGTCGAAGGCGCCGATCTGGCATATGGAGTATATCTTAAAGGCATGAACTTGTTCAACAGAATGTTCTGAGCCAACGAGTACATGTTGGAGCTGATCCAATAGATCGACAGAGCAGCTGGAGCCTGGGCCGACAGAACAACAAGGAAACAGATACTCATTCTAGTAAGATTGATGACACTATCAAAAGCAGTAGGCCTTAATGAATTTCTCACTCCTCTTGTAGTCAGCTTCATTAGGTCCGCCGTACGGAAATTCCATTCTGCATTAGTCAAAGCTGTGACTCCCAGAACCACAGGCAGTATAAAATATGGATCACTTAAAGTGAGATTCGTGAAATACCCGAGCCCTTCGGTTGACAGCGTAGGATCCAACACTGTGGCACGCAAGTTTGTCCATCCTGTTAGTACTCGGAAAGTTTGAGATAATGCTATCCATAATGGTATCTGTATTGCAGGAAGCGCCAAAAACTTCCATGATTGACAACCGTTGTCCCTGAAAATCTGTCTCTGCCGCTTCATTCTTTCCTTGGAAGCCAGCACGATAATTTTGTTTGCCGAGAGCTGTTCGGTCTCAGTCTTTATTGGAACGTCAATTTTTGAGAGTCTCGCGTTTCGCTGTGCTGCTTGGGCCCTAGCGGCCAATCTAAGCTTGAAAATGGGAAACATCGCACTAATAATGGGACGTAGCTCATTCTGTTTTTGTAATCCCCTTCGCTGGTAAATTGCCAAGGGAAGAGTGATGCAAGTTCTGACCGAAACTGTTATGAGAGGAATAAAAGCCCACCAGGGAAGCCCCGAAGCAGCATGAGCAGCCGAAACCAGCTCAGCACCACTCTCAAACACAGAAGCAACATCTGTAGAGAGAAAACGTCGTTCTCGCTGTGTTGGAATGGGTCTAGCCAACTTAATGGTTCTTAACATGGTGCAATTTATTATTTTTTTAATTTTTATTTTTCAATCTTCATGTCGCAGAAAAGAGGAAGACCAGCGCCTAAGCTCAATAGGGCTTGTATGCTCTGCGGGCTTGTGCAGTCAATGAGTGTAGGTATGCCAATCACTATGACGCCTAACATAACAGCAATTCCGTAACGAAGGATGCCCAAATTGCGAGTCAGTTTTACATTTCGCAGACAATGACGACCTCGTTCGAGAGTGTACTTCGCCTACCTTTGAAGGGCTCGTTGCTACACATGGAGATCAGGGATCATGGGTGGCGAGATGGCTTAGAATTGAGAATTTTGTGCCCGGACTATATGCTGTGCGGGTTATCGGCAAATTGCCTGACGATGTGCGAGGCGACTTGCAGGCACAGGGCATTGAATACAGACCGCGCGATGGATCCATCCAGGATTAACCGTCGTATAAACATGAGAAATTTTGATGTACATCTTAAGGTACGAGCTATACGATAGGTGGATTCATATGAAGAACAGTTATTTACAATCACCTGCAATTCTATGACGATAACGTCCCTGATAAGCGCAAAGTGCGAACACAACCATTTAGTGGTTGTCAAGCCTCCCAAGGATGCAACATTTCACTAGTGCCTCCTATGGTGCCGTTTGGTTACATAATCGGGACAACCACATGCTGTGAAAATTTTCAACAAAAGGAATTTTGTATTGTATAAAAAGATCGCTAGATCTCGATTTTTTCATACTTGTTACTTTAACTGTTATCCTTATAAAAATGAGCAATTACAAAGTCGCTGACATTTCCCTTGCTGCCTTCGGTAGAAAAGACATTGAGTTGTCCGAGAATGAGATGCCTGGTCTCATGTACATCAGAAGAAAATATGGACCATCCCAACCCCTAAAAGGTGCCAGAATCGCTGGATGCTTGCACATGACTATCCAAACGGCAGTCCTGATTGAGACTTTGGTCGCTCTTGGTGCAGAGGTTACCTGGTCTTCATGTAACATCTACTCCACTCAGGACCACGCTGCTGCTGCAATTGCTGCAGCTGGTGTCCCAGTCTTTGCCTGGAAGGGAGAGACCGAGGAAGAATATCTATGGTGTATTGAGCAACAGCTGTTTGCTTTCAAGGACGGAAAAAAGCTCAACCTGATCTTGGATGACGGTGGAGACTTGACTTCTCTTGTCCACGAGAAATACCCAGAAATGTTGGAAGGTTGTTACGGTCTTTCTGAGGAGACGACCACCGGTGTTCATCACTTGTACAAGATGATGAAGGAGGGTACCTTGAAGGTTCCAGCCATCAATGTCAATGATTCCGTTACCAAATCTAAGTTCGACAACTTGTACGGTTGCAGAGAATCTTTGATTGACGGTATCAAAAGAGCCACCGACGTTATGATCGCCGGTAAGGTTGCTGTTGTTGCCGGTTTTGGTGACGTTGGTAAGGGTTGTGCCATGGCTTTGAGAGGTATGGGCGCTAGAGTGATCGTTACCGAGGTTGACCCAATTAATGCTTTGCAAGCCGCTGTTTCTGGTTACCAGGTCACCACTATGGAGGAAGCTGCCCCAATTGGTCAAATATTTGTGACTACCACTGGTTGCAGAGACATCATCACTGGTGAGCACTTCTCTGTTATGCCAGAGGACGCCATCGTTTGTAACATTGGCCATTTCGATGTGGAAATTGACGTCGCTTGGCTGAAAGCTAACGCTCTTGATACTGTCAACATCAAGCCTCAAGTCGACAGATACCTGCTCAAGTCTGGCAAGCACGTGATCTTGCTTGCTGACGGTAGATTAGTCAACTTGGGTTGCGCCACCGGTCACGCTTCGTTCGTTATGTCTTGTTCTTTCTCCAACCAAGTTCTTGCTCAAATCGCCTTGTTCAAGGCTGACGATGCTGCTTTCAGAAAGCAATTTGTTGAGTTCGAGAAGACTGGTCCGTTTGACATTGGTGTTCACACCTTGCCAAAAATTTTGGATGAGACCGTCGCTGCTTGTCACTTGGACCACTTGGGCGTCAAGCTGACTAAACTAACCAAGGCTCAAAGCGAATATTTGGATATTCCAGCACAGGGTCCATTTAAGGCTGATCACTACAGATACTAGACGATATTAGACGATTAGCAATTTTGCATCAACTGCATTTGCGATTTAGGTTTCTCTTTTGCTAATGAGCTCCACCTCTTTATGTTTGAATGTCATGCTTCAACATCATGTATACTACTGGTTTATATATCTTCAACGAGATTACTGTTTTTGGTTAGCTAAGTTAGTGAAATTCATGGCAGTTTATAATTTTCTGGGGATATGAGATAAAAAATAAAATTAGCATGATTGAAATTCCGTCTTATCTACTGAAACTGCGTTACGGGGCCGTTGCACAGCGGACACTTCAACAGATACGCTCCTCTGAGCAACCAAAGTCCAAAGATGATGTTCGTAATGCCATGGTGAGCCACCTCTCCACTATTGGGATAATTGGGTCCAATCCAGTCATGTTTAGCAAAAATGAAGACTATATCGATAAGTTGGTGGAAATCTTCAAGAATAAGGGACCTGCAAAAGCAAGTGCAATGGTTAGTGATGAATTTGTCAATGACGAGACCGAAACGGATGAGCTTGTGACGGAAGTTGACGATAGCAGTGTTGGCAAATCTCCCTCTGTTGCTTTGAAAGCCGAACCTCTAGATAGTGCGGCTACTTCTATTGACTGCCAATCTCTCCCATCTCGGTGGATCACTCCAAAGGAATGCCAGTTCGAACTTTCGCTAGACGGTTTGGAGATCTCGACCAAGAATCCCACCAAATCCGTGTCCTCCACTTCCTCGATAACGGTCAATCTTCCTCATCACGGTCGTTCCAGCATATTCTCGACAAAAGCCAATTTCAGCGTGCATGAAACGATCGGCATATACTATTATGAGGTGGAGGTTCTTTTTGGCCTAAACTCGGGGTCGGAGATAACAATAGGATACATGGATGGAGATCAACCAGAGGAAATTATCAGCTCTTTGAGGGGCCACGACGAGAACGCATGGGGATACAAAGGCAAAGACGGCAAGCTAGTAAGCTTTGAGGAGTGTAGATCCAGCGTTCGTACATCGTGCAAGTTTGGCAATAAAGATGTCGTTGGATGCGGAGTGAACTTTGTCAATCGCTCGATATTTATCACCAAGAACGGCGTATTCCTTGGTGAAGCCTTTTCTTTGCCATCGAACATGAAACGAGTTGTACCTGTGGTGAGTCTGGGATCATGGAACTCGATTTCGACCAATTTTGGCCATACCAAAAGCTTCAGGTTCAATATTGACAACTATGTCGACTCATTCAAATTACGGTTCTTAAAGACAATCAATAACCACCAAGTACCCTCCGTGACACTAGACAATGGCACAGAAATCAAAGACTCCAACGATATGAAGAACTCGCTCAACCAAATGATCAAAAAGTACTTTGAGCACAGAGGGTATGCAAACGCGCTCAAGTCTTTTGAGAAGGATTTGAGTCTTGAAGGCCGTACAGAGCCACCATTTCCTATAAGACGGGAGAGCTATATCAAAATGCAGCTCAAGGATTTGATTTCAAGCAATGAAATCGGTTTAGCTACGGACTTGATTAATTCCAATTTTCCTGGTCTGCTCGAAGACAATACAGATATACAATTCAAATTAGACTGTCTTAAACTGGTTAACATGGTCGGTAATGATAGTGAAGGACAATTTATTAAACTTGCTAAACAAATGAAGTCAACTTACACTTCGGAGCAATATCAAAAAACACTAAACGATCTTTTGGGGTTGCTTGCATACGATGACCCAACTGCCACTGTGCTGTACAAATCATTTGTGAACTTCGAACGTGCTAGATTGGTGCACAAGCTCTGCATGTTGATTAATATGAAAAGTGGCATTCCGGCATTATCCAATTTTGAACAGTTAGTTCAAGCCGCAGACTCCATGGTCGCTGCGAGCAATGATCTCAATACCGCACTGATAGATATAGTAAATGATTTTGTCCAGATATGAGCTCACAATTGATTTTTCAGTTCCTCGAGGATGACGTCGCTCAATCTTATGATTCCATCTGCATTGCACAATCTATATGTGTCATTAGCCTGGTACGTGGCCTGATCCATATTGCCCGTTGCATCTACTTTGATGTAGCCTAACACGTTATCAACGTTCACTTGCTGGTTCATGTACTCGGGAACACGTTTAAGATCATATATGGGCATATAAGAATTTCGATAATTAAGCGAATCCAGTCGATACATCATTTCATCAGCAACGTGGTCTTTGATGACCTGTTGTAAGCGTTCGATGAAAGACTTGTTTTCAACGAAATTATCAGGTGTGACTTGGTAGTCAGCACCTATATTATCTATTACTCTGATTTTCCCTATCGGCAGACGTGCGGGGTTGGAGCTAAAAGATAGTAACGCGGTAGAACCAGCATGATGAAGATATAACTGTGACTGTGCGGCGTATTTTAATGTTTTGACTAGATTGCTGTTGGCAAATTGACCGATCCCAGATAAGCTCATAGTGAAGTATAATTTTTGCGGGGAAAATATATTTATATTGGCAGCTCGAACAATTTATATTTGATCGTGTTCAAAGTATTCCAATATACTTTCGGACATTTTCTGCGCAAAATCATGCTTTTGTTCTTCGGGAAGACGGGAAGCATCAATACGCGCCTGTTTCATTTTTTCCACAAGCCGAGAAACGTCTAACAGTTTCTCACCATCACGATCCAGCAAAGGATGCGTGTAATCAGCAGCAGTTTTGACTGGCTTACTTGCCTGTATTCGCTCCTGTAAAGATCTCCATCTATGTGCTTGAACTGATGCACGGATCCGTTCTTCATCATAAGTAATATACTCAAACCCTGACATAATGAACATGTCCTGATAGAATTCGTCGGTTTCTAGCGGATTGAATCCAACGACAATCTTGAATCCATCCCACTGAGGTTCTCCAAAATCTTCAGTATATTCGTCGTCCAGCTTAGTCGCTAAGCGCTCTAGATGTCGTCCAATCTCTTTGATTTCTTCGTTGCTTGTGGATTGTAGATCAATACATATTACTAGCCCCTGTATTTCTTCTCGGAGTATTTTGGCTTCTGCAGTATTAAGCTCGTTGAACCACTCCTCGACAGACTCGAATTCATCTACGAAAATAGAGACTGATGTTCTATAATACTTCGTCTCAATCGGAACATCGTCCACTATCAGACCACTTTGAGATACATCATTTGTCAGATCTTTATCCTTGACAGAAAACACGTGCTGGACAAGCCGCACCTTGTCCACACCTACCTTACCAGCGATCAATATTCTGTTCATGAGTTCGAATTGGCTGTGTAAATCCCAGCTTTGAATAAACAAAAAATAACTTGCAATTGTTTGTTTCATATGACATCAAAACTAGATATAAACCCTCAGAAAAATGATAATGACTCACTCATACAATATGCACTGACATCGGACGATTACCTGGACCAATTTGTGCCAATAATAAAAGCCGAATTGGCGAACAAAGAGTCTTTGGAGGATCTGATATCGAGACTTGATTCCGCGTACAAAGAAGAAGAAGATACTCTTGAAGGAGCATCCTTTACTTCAGTAGACAAGCTAACTAGCTCAATCGAAAACATATCTGAAGTATCAAAAACATCGGGGCAAATTGGTCAAGAGATTGCGTCCATAAATGGCCAGCTTAGAAAGACAGGATTGGATTATTTGGATAAGAAGAAAACCGCTCTCAAATACAAGCGACTCCATAACAAGATCTCAGAGACTACATTGACAATTAACTTGTGCCTGGATATGCTTGATAAAACAAACAAAGTCTTTGAATTGTTTCACAACAAAAGCTATTATAAAGCTTTGATCAATTTGAATCTGCTAATGAAAAGTCGTTCTGAAGACATTGAAATGTTTGAAT
Organism: Ogataea polymorpha; assembly: GCF_001664045.1. Lineage (NCBI taxonomy): Eukaryota > Fungi > Ascomycota > Pichiomycetes > Pichiales > Pichiaceae > Ogataea > Ogataea polymorpha. Next base: position 544,943 of record NW_017264698.1, on the reverse strand, counting down.
TCACCCAAAAAATTCATAACTCGCTTCCGACAATCAAACAGCTTATCATCGATGAGACATTCAACCAGCTAATAAGATGGTTCAACGTCAGCTTTGAAAAAAATCTTACATCAATTGGAGAACAAATGTTCGAGCATTTCGAGAAACTGAATCAAGCATGGGCTGAACAGCAGCAGCAGGATGAAAGTTTGCTGCCGTTCAAGGTAAACACGCCTTTGGAAAGGGCTTTCAGAGATGATGAGCTCAAATCTTTCAACCCCCTCTCAAATGACAAGGTTCAGATTGATCTTGGTCCAGTTTATCATTCTATAATGGTGTTCGAGCTAATCGATGAATTTGATAGACTCAAAGATGACTTTTCTAACGAACTGCTTCGCAAGCGTGATCGACTGATCTACCCCATAAGAGAGGCACTCGCGACTCAAAAACTGGACATGTTTTCCAACAACGAGTCTCTGAAAATTGTCATTTACTCACTCGCTGCCTTTTTTGTGACGGACAGAATGATTGCGGCCAAAACGGAATATCAATTGAGAAACAAAAAGCAAACAGATGATTTATTTAGTTCTGTCATTACAAAGTTCGTTCCAGTACTAAAGAGGCATATTGAGAAATTACATGACGACTCTCAAAACTTGAAGGATCTGAACGAAATAATTGGCATATTCGTTCAAATTCTGGAAAATTATGAGTTCAATGTGGAAGCACTCTATGAAGTACTTATTATGCTATTCCAAGAATACATCAATACTCTTACAAGGGATTTTGAGCTTGATTATCAAAACCTGTCTCTTGAAGAAAACCCACAGCCTATTACTATAGAGAATAAGACACAATTGAATAATGTTCAGGCAAACTGTTTCCACAAATTCAAGGATACCATAACAGAGTTCCCAGTTGTTCTTCCATTCTCGATAATCTATGTGGCTACTTGTTTAAAAATGAGAGCATTTATTCATGATGTTTACGACTTCGTTGGAAAGTATTATGTGCATCAAAATACGGAGATATTGAAGCTTATTGGCAAGTCTGTGGACCACGTTCTCATAAATATTGTGTTGAAGGATCTCAAAACAAAAATTGACTCTTCATATAAAGAGGAGGTGTCTCAGAACCTCATAAATCTAGAGTTCTTTTCCAGGTCCGTGATTGAAATCGAGAATTATTTGAACTACTCCAACGATCCCACCATCGCGAGATGCAGGTCATCATCGCTATTAACTCGCTTAAGGTCTCAGAAGGAGTTTCAAGCAATACAGTCGAAAGCGGAAGAAGGAATGTTCGATATGGTGGACTCCAAAATTGATATGCTGTTTGATATGGTCGATTTTGATTGGGAGTCCAAGGAAGTCAATGAGGAGCCTAGCATTGGCATCAAGGATATGGGCCTGTTCTTGGAAAACATATTCATGCTTGACTTTTCGCATCTTCCCTACACAATCAAATCTTTGTTGCTGATAAGAACATTCGACAAAATTGTCAACTTCTTTAAGCAATCGATCTATCAGACTGATTTTATCACAAACGAAAGTATAATGAATTTTGAGACGGATATCAAATATATTGAATCTATTATTCCTGGTCTCAAGCAGCAGAACACATCGACGCGGCACCTGACTGCTGACTCGGATACCTCCAACTCGACTTTCCAAACCATATTTGCTGGTCTAACACAAATCATAGACCTTTTGAAAGATGGAAATTTAGAAGCTTACAAAGATGAGACTACACGAATGCGTAAATTTAATACCATTTTGCCAGAAGAAGCGATCGAGTTAATTCAGAAACTTGAAAACTATCAGGTGCTGAAACGCGAGATGTCTGAACCAGAGCAACAAGAACATATTGATCCCAATAGTGGGTCAAATGGAGATTCCGCACGGTCAATGTTTGGCTTCAAGAGGTCGAATACCACCGCATCTTTTACATCTCCTTCAAAAATGTCAATGTTCAAAAGACAGATTTCCTAAATTACACTTCAAGCGGCTCCCAGCTAAGCCAGTCACTGCTCCGATTTGGAATTAAGCCCAGCTTATTCAACTTCCAAACGCCAATGGCCATGTTTCCACAACAACATGCAACATATAGAAATTGTAAAATCGTCTTTCCCTGATTATCGTTTAATTCTAAATCGCGGAACTTTTCTTTAACCTGAAAAATCTCCTTTATGGAGTTGACGAAAAGCATCAATACCATGACAATAGGAATCAGTTGAAGCGAATTGGGTGACATGTACATCATTATCAAGTTCATAGGAATATTTTTAGATGGCGATTTTGCCAACTCCCACGCTCTTTCGTATTTCAGTTTCTCAAGGCCAGAGCTTTTGTTCGCTGTTTTCACCTGCGGCTTGATCTTGCCTTCTTTCCATTGTTTGTAAAACTGCTCATTAAATCCAGGAGGTGGTGGAGCAGATTTGCTGGATGGCTTATCACCCCTTTTTGGTGGGCTTTTATATTGACTGACCCAATCCATGAAAAAATATAATTAAATTCAAATTATTTTTGTTCCGACCCATGCAAAATTATAGATTAGTCAAGCATGCTCCTGCACTCAAGTACTCATATAATGATTCACGGACAGTAGTGCACATAAAGTCTTCCACTCCATTCATGTCAGCGGTTAAACGAATACAGAAAAACATAGAGTATTTTGATCATAAATATACTAAGAAAGGGAAGCCGATACCGAATGAGAACAAGTCAATACCATATATTATTGTGCGCGGAATGGGAAAAACAATTGTCAAGGTTACTAATCTTGCTCTCCATTTTGATCAAGAGCTGAATCACAAAGTAGAAGTGTTCACCAAAACAGTAGAAGTCCTTGATGAGCTACAGAGTGCGAATGATGACGACATTTACCAGCGAAGGAAAGTTTCTTGCATAGAATTGCATATACACCTTCAGAAAAGGTAAAGACACTTCTTCAAATTATAGCCTATATGGTATTAATACATCAGCATTCATTTTTTATATTTTGCTCTCTTCATCAATCGTTAGTGTGCGGCTCAGCTTATTGAGACATTTCTGTTGAATATCTGTCAGTTGTTTGAGTAATTTCTCGTGTTGCTTGCGTTCTTGTTTGTCGGTGGACTTTAGTTCTAGCCTGCTTATAAGTTCATTACAATTGCTCAGGCAATCGTCGAAATACCCCAAATAGTAACGTCGCTCTAGACCATGAATTGTTTGAGCTCTGGCTATGCTGTCCACAGAGCAAAGGTTAGCTATTACTATCGGGTTTTCCATAAAGGTTTCAAGCTCGCTCACGATGGGGCCTTCCTGCAAAAATTGTTTCTTCTGTAAAAGATACTCTTCGTAACTTTGTCCCTTACGAACTCGTATATGGCTATCCTCCGCCTTTTCCGACGCACTTTCATGACTATGGTTCGTATAATCAGGAGTTTCCATTGAAAAGTCCCTACGTTATAATTTTTTATATAATATTTTTTTCGATATTGACATTTAAATAAATAGATAACCCGGCTTACTCCTTGAGCCCATTGATGGTAGCCACACAATGTCTAGTGTGTCTGTAGTCCCTGAACTCCAGCAACCAAATGCCTTGCCATGTACCTGTTGCCAGCCTTCCATTGCTAATGGGAATGTTGAGGGATGCTCCTATCAAGGAAGATTTGACGTGCCCTGACATGTCATCAGGGCCTTCGTCTGTATGAATGAATTGGCACTTACCACCTCCATTATCAGGGCAGATCATGTTCAAGGCAGTCGTCATGTCAGTACGGACATCGGGGTCCCAGTTTTCGTTCAAACTCAAAGCACAAGATGTGTGTTGAACAAACAAGTTGAGCATTCCAACCTTATACTTCTTGATTTGTGGGAGGTTCTTTAATACCTCGTCGGTGACCAAGTAGCAGCCGCGGGATCGTGGAGAGAAGGAGAATTTAGTTTGTTCCCAAGACATAGGAGAGATAATTGCTGGAAAGAAATACGACTTACATAATCTAGAAGTCCGAGTCTGAAAATATTTCCGGACTGTAGTCGCGGTCTTCCTCTTCATCATCACTGGAAATCAAAGGCCCTGCCAGGAGAAGTGTTTCTGGAGAACAGACAAAATCAATGGGCTTTTCGATCGTGGTGGCTCTCTCCTCCTCGTTGTATTCCCAAAGACCCTTCAATTCTCCCCTATAGAGGGCTGTCGATAATGTTGATAAGATAATACTAGGACACAGATATAATAGTGCCGGCTGTGCACGGTTGAAAACATGTAGCACTGTCACGGTGGATATCAGCCCTATTGTATAACCGATCAGGGCACTGTAAAAGTATGGCTTATCAATTTTTTGTAGGTGATGAAACTCTGTGCCTGGATGCAGCTCATGATATCTATATAGGTCATACCTCAAACAGAGCGAAATGAAGAGACCAGGCACGATCATATCTCCGAGACCCAAGATTGACATCTGAACCTCGTTGTTCTCGCTTGACAGCTTGCTAGGGACAAGCATTTTGACAGGAATATCAATTTTGGTAGCAACATCAACCATGACGTTAGATCCGAAGACAAAATAAATATCGTAGATGAAGAAGAGAATCAGCATGATCAATGCTGGCCTAAAGCTGGGTAATCTACTCACAGAAAGGCCAAAGATCGTGAAAGACGCACCAAATATGTTGCTCAATATCCAGTTGTTTTTGCCATCTAGTAAAGCAAACACAATGGAGAGAGCAATTCCAAAGAACCATCCGTAGATATCCGCTGTGGAACAGTAGAAATTGAACAATTGATTTTCCTTTTTGATATTCACACGTGACTCCAAGAGCATCTCACTTTTGATGATTTTCTCGGCTTCTGTGGAGTCGGGGAGCAGGAAGTTTTCTTCCACCCCTGCCGAGTGAAATAAATCGTCCTGAGATATGGTAAAGGCATATCTTTTGACAAATCGTAGCGAATTAAAACCTAGATGGTGGCATATCTTGCGTGCTGTGACTTTTATCAGAAAGGAGATCGTAAAAGAGTTCGCTTTGACACTCAAGATGATTAAATAGCCGTTTAAAATTCTGGTGATTTTCTCGATATCCCAGTTTCGTATTGCAAAATATAAGCCTATGAGAGCAATACCGGCCAACACTGGCATGGCAAAGGCATGAGTCTCATCAATCATCGCTTCGGCTATTGATGTTTCATCGCGATCCGATGGATCAAATAAGGGGTGTTTCTCGTTGGCTATTTTAGCGTTTCTTGGTCTCTCAATAGTACTGTAACTCCCCAAAGAAACCAAAATGAGAGCTATCAAAATTATCGTGGCATAGGATAGATATGCCGTGCTAACGTATGATTGGTCATAGATGTAGAATGCAAATTTATTAGCTAGGTTGTGCGAATACCTTCGCCCCCATTCAACGTATTTCTCCATAAGAGGAAGGAAGAGGGTAATTTTTTTAAGTACGTGTTCGAAAAAAAGGTGGTTTTTAACTATAATTAGATTTCTCTCCAATGTCTTCATTGAAAGAGTTAGAGCAGTTCAATTGCGGTCTACGAACCACAAACGTGAGTATAATGGTCCCAGGTTATTAATCAAGTAGTATCCAGCTATCAAAAATGCGCCATTGCCGGCTGATGGTGCAGGGTCCAAGCACTTCAACAACTGGATTCTTTTGTCCATTATGTTAGGTGTTCCTTTCTATATCACTAGAAGACTTGGATTGGGCCTTTACGGTTTTGTCTTTTTGTTTGCATTGTTAGCAATTCCAATTCTGATGGCCTGGTGGACTGTTTTGTCAACCTACTCCCCAAGGCTCAATGAAAAGGTCAAGTTGCCGAACATGGGTGTTCAATACTACCTTGAATTCCATGACGATGAACTTAAGAATAAATACAAGGATCAGCAGAAAATCCCAATGGAGACTTTCCACAATCTTTATTTTGAAGGAAAGGTTTCGTTCAAAGGAGACGCCTTGGACGTCATGGAGTACAGATACGATTGGGCTTCGTTCAGATTTACCTTGAGCTTGTTCAAATTCTTCCTGTTTGGCATGATTCCAGAAGTTATCATGCATACCAAGTCCCAGGACGAGGAACAAGTGAGAGATCACTATGACAGGGGCGATGATTTTTACTCCTGGTTCTTGGGCCCAAGAATGATTTACACCTCTGGTATCATCACTGAAATTGAGAAAAATGAGACTCTTGAGGAACTTCAAGACAACAAGTTGAAAATCGTTTGTGAGAAGATCGGCTTGAAAAAAGGTGACAAGATGCTTGATCTCGGATGCGGATGGGGTACTCTTGCTTGTTTTGCTTCTTCGCAATACGGGGCAGAGGTTACTGGTGTCACATTGGGCAAGAACCAAACCAAATATGGTAACGAGAAGCTAGCTTCTTACGGTATTTCTTCTGACCAATCCCGCATCGTGTGTTGTGACTATAGAGATTCACCAATGCCTAAGGAGGAGGGCAAGAAGTACGACAAGATCACCTGTTTGGAAATGGCGGAACACGTTGGTGTCAGAAAGTTTTCTTCATTCCTACGCCAAGTTTATGACATGTTGGATGATGATGGTGTCTTCTTCTTGCAATATGCCGGATTGAGAAAATCATGGCAATACGAGGACTTGATATGGGGATTATTCATGAACAAATACATTTTCCCTGGAGCGGACGCCTCAACTCCTTTAGATTTTGTGATTTCTGCTCTAGAAGGAACTGGATTTGAGACGGTTAGTGTCGACAACATCGGTGTTCATTACTCCGCGACATTATACAGGTGGTACAAAAATTGGCTGGCCAACAAGGAGGAAGTTATCTCCAAGTACGGTGTCAAATGGTACAGAATTTGGGAATTCTTCCTTTCTTACTCCACTATTATCGCCAGACAAGGTTCTGCTACCTGTTATCAAATTGTGCTCAGAAAGAACATCAATTCCTATCACAGAATTGAAGATGTTCCGCGGCAAGAAGGTTTGCTTGCTCCAGCTTCCAGGCTTGAGAAATGGGTCAAATAGTCGTTTTGGATTATATGTAAAAGCATGTTTTTTTTATTTATATCTGATTTCTTAAAATGTCTTAATCCCAAGACCAGGTGATCTCAATTTCACCTATCTCCTGGTCTGCCAGCTTGGAGAATGCAGCTGGAGAAAAGTCCAAATCATTGTCTCCACATGACTCGCAAGAGTCAACGACCTTGACCGTGACAGAGTTGCCGTTGTAGCTGGCAGTGATGGTCTTACCACAGTAGGACGAGACATCCTCACCATTGACAGAAGTCTCATAAAGGGAGTGAGAGATGGCGCAGACCAAGTCAGAGTTGGTGCTAGAGGTTCCACAATTGTCAGCTCCAACTTCATAAAAGGTTCCTCTACCGGTATGAGCACCACTAGACGAGACACTTGCAGAAGTTTCGCTTTGAGAAGCGGAAGACTCGGCAGCAGAATTAATTGTGGTTGTTGAGAAAGCTGAGGAGGATAACATTTGGCTACCAGGTTTCGAAGTGTGAGCAGAACTCAAGAACGAAGTGGACAAGGTAGTGTTTGAGTTGAATGAGACAGAAGTGCTCCTAACTTTGGGAGCACCAGTAACGCCTGTGGAAGCTGGAACCTGGCCATCCGTGGAGTCACCTGTAGGTTCATGACCAGTTCCAAGCCATTCAAGCTCGTCTGTTTTGACGGTTAGGTGGCACTTGTTCTCAACATAGCTCACAGCTTGAGCGACCTTTTCTCCCAGATCCTGGGCTTCGAATGGAGCTGCAATGGTGTAGGAAGTGAGTGCAAGAATCAAAAGAGTAGAAGTTTTCATTGGTGTGTGAACAATCTACATTGTGACGGGAAAGGGGGGTGACTTTATAGCGTTCTGTAAATGCGTATTACATCATATCATTCTTCCGCCTCTTCAATAAACGAGAGATTTGTCTAGGTCATGGCCCTAATGGAACGGCCCCCTGCATATGCGCCGACCCGCCCTTCTGGGCCAGCCCAGGATATTTATTGGAGAATAGGGGCCAACAACAGCCAAACGCGCTTTTCGCGTGAATTTCTCTTGTTCAAATCTGTATCATGGCTATTTGATGCGATAATTGCAGGCTAGAACCATTTTGATTCCTTAATTTGTTAATTAATTATGCACATCATATCTGAAAACAATAGTATCTGTACAGGATTTTAGCGAATTTAATTTTGAGGCTGCATGATCGGTCTAAACGGTAAAAAAAAAGTTCTATTTTCCAATCTCCAATACTTTTTTATAGCAGTAGAGTTCAAGAAGAAGTTTGCGAAGCAATTCTTGGTTCACTGGAAACATTTTGGCGATTCTTTTCAGTTTCACGGAGTTCATTCTCTGATCATATACCCAGTGCTTCAGATCTGGAAGTGATAACAGAGAAGGAATTTCTTTATAGGGAAAGCAAAGCCCTTCCGGATCGATTGTAAAAAGTTTCTTTTTAGTCGTGGAAACCAATTGCGAGGTAAATATCAGATTCTTTAATGCAAGAAGTAACGACGACTCCTCGTAACCCAAGGGAGATCCGCCCAAATCGAGAACTATTGTGATTATCAAGCTCAAAAATTGCTTATTCTCTGTTGCGTCATACAGATAGAAAGCATTAAGTCTTACAACTAGTGCTTGGTAGAATAATGATTCTTCATTCAAATATGCTCCTCTTTTGATCGACTTTTTAGAGCTCAAAGCAATATCAAAACACTGTTTCATTTTCGTAGCTACCAAAAGGATGTCTTCCTCTCGAGAATAGATCTGACTGATGTTAGACAAAAACCAGTACGACTCCCCTTTCTCACAGCAAGGCCGGGTTTTCACAAAAACCAAATTTCGGATTGTTGGAGATGAAGTCGAATAAACAAATTTGATGAACTCAAGAGTATATTTGTGAGTGACTCTGGAAGCGGCTTTTTCGATAGTCCCTGTTAATTCCGATTCTTTGAAACATAATAGACTAGACCAAACCATAGACTGAAACAAAGGATTTCCGATGGTAGAGGTCATCAAGGTATGACAAGTTTTCAGGCTTGGTTTCTCTGCTATTGCTTTGAGGCCTTCATACAAAATGGACACTATGGTACTGTTCTTGTTTATGTTGTAGTAGACTAGTAGATTGTCAAAGAAGTCTCCCAGTACCAGCAAGAAATGATTTTTTGAGTCATGGTTTTTGCATAGTTCCATGATATCAAGGTAATAATTGAGTGACGAAATATAAAGCTGATATTCTTGGGTCTCTGTAAAGAGTTCGGTAGTAATTTTGTTTTTGACTGGATCCCTTTTTAATCTATTTTCGCTTTCCTGCTCTCGCAAAGATAAAGGGTACTTTAGGAGAGTTTCGCAAAGTTGGGATTCAGTGAAATAGAGGCGAGTATGCTGAGATACGTCGATCAGCCTAGCCAAGCTACCCAGCAATATATCCCGATACTGAAGCGTGAATTTTTCGCCAGGTGGGGAATAGATGGTGGAATTTATAAACCTGTGAACGAAGTCGAACGTGGGGAATCGTTTCTTTGATGCTTCATAAGAGTCTGATTTAGGTATTTTGATTTTGAACCATTCCTCTGCAAGTGCTGGAAACTTAGTATAGGTTTGAATGATACTGGCTACAAGAAGAATAGAACACTTCAGGAGCTTTGAATCTGGTGCAGCATGTAAACCTGATACAAAATTCTCTAGCGCTTTGCAAATGTAAGAAGAGTACTCATCCATTGTGTCATGAAAATGCTCATAATTCTTTAGCACAGTGAAGAACATGGAACACAATTCTGTTGTTACCGAATGGTCGCCAAAACGCAGCGCAACGATTCCAACACGGGATTCCAAAATACCGCTCAGTATCAATGATTCATACCGCTCTTTTAGACTTGTGGAAAAGTTCTGATTCAAGCGCTTCAATGATATGTATAGTTCATTGAGAGTATTATCGTCACACTGATGTTGTTAGTATTGAGATGGACAAAACTCACCTTGTTCAACACGCCGACGGTAGAGCTTTGAACGTTGTCGAGCAAATATTGGAAACTGGAGTCCTGTTTCTTTTGGTTTGTCACAAGAAACCTAGAGTTTGAAGTAACGGGGCGCTGTGTTGAGTGTTGTTCTAATCCAGCCGTTTTATTTGGGGAAGCACTGAGGCTCTTCATTTTAGGATTAAAAAACAATGTTGCCCTTTTTAGGGATACAAAGGCTGTGCGCCATGTTAAAAATTAAATCAACTAAAAAAAGCAAGATGTGAGATCTGAAACATCCACTAAATATAAATGAAGCATCCCCTACCAAATCTAGCACTTGACAAATCTTGAAACAGTTTGATCCAGAGCAAAGGTGACATTTGGCGCACTAAGGCTTTCATTTACAGGTTTCAAAACAAACGTGCAACAAACTTTTGCTGGCTTTTGACTTATAAGAAGGATCGAAACAGGTATATTGATTTATATTGATAATTCCTTCAAGTGGAATAAATCAGAATGAATAATACATCCTATATCAAGCCACTAAACACAAGATCGGAGTATCCTTACCTATCAGGCCTTCAAGGATGGCAGGGATCTGATTATAATATTCAAAAATCACTAGCGCATCAACCTGGTGATGGCCATAGACTTGTTGCCACCCGTGCCTCCGTTAAAGATTCAAATTCAAAGACTACTAGGACCTTAGCATCCTTGAATCCCCAACAGACAAACAATAGGACAGGGAAAGGGAACGTCAATAATAAGCAAAACAATGAAAGCAAAAGCTCCGTTCCATGTTTCAAGAATGACTATTCAAATCATTACATCCATTCTGGTGTCCTTCCAGTCAAATATGTAAGAAACGCAATTCAACCTGTGGAAGGATATCCCAAGCTACAAAAGCTTATTAAACTTAAAGAGCAACAGGTGATGAAATATGCTACTAGAGCTTATGGCTCAAGAGTCAAGCCTGAAAAAATGGTTGATACGTTGAACAAGTGGATATACGAGGACAATTTACAGTTCGATGTTATCATGATTGGTGCATTATCTGAAAACCAGTTATTATACCCCTTAATATCGCAACTTCCAATTGATAAACTGTGTGCTAAACCGGGATTTTTGTTCATCTGGGCATCCACTCAAAAAATATCCGAGCTTTCTAAACTTCTTTCAAACACTGGCACATGGACAAAGAAATTTAGGAGATCAGAAGAGCTTGTGTTCGTCCCTGTGGACAAAAACTCGCCATTCTATCCCACCGATTCACTAATCCCTGAAGAGCAATTGCTAGAACAAATGCAATGGCATTGTTGGATGTGTATTACTGGAACTGTACGGAGATCATCAGATAAGAACCTTATTCACTGCAACATTAACACTGATCTTTCCATTGAAAATGCTTCTACGAAGAACTCGGCCGTTCCAGCTCAGATATACCAAGTTGCCGAGAATTTTTCAACTTCCACCAAACGGCTGCATATAATCCCATCAAAGACAGGGCTTGATCATCCTGTCAAACTGAGGCCAGGCTGGGTTATCCTGAGCCCCGATGTTATGCTCGATAATTTTGATGCATTGAAATACAAAAAGGAGATTGCAAGTCTGGGTTCAAATATTCCTCTTGACGACGAAATTGAACAGTTAAGACCCAAGACTCCAGTTTAATGTAAGCATTATAACTTTGCTAAAAAAAAACCTAGCATTTCAGATTTTTAACAGCTGCCAATTAAAACTTTCTGGTAGAGAAGTCTGTATTTTGAACCTAATGTACAGATTTTTTCAGCTATATATGAACAGACTGACTTAATGACATTCGATCATCTGTCAAATTTAAGAATTGAAATAATTTCAAACAATTATTGGGACATTGTTTGAAAATTTAAAGATCAACTTGTAATAACACCTCACCCAACCGCAAATAATAAATATAATCAAGCCCATAGTGTACAATGTGTGAAACATCACATCCCTGTTCTGTTTCTCAATGATATTTTCTTATGCACCAATGGAAGAGACATACCTTCCACTCTCAAGTTCATCGATAGTGGACTCAATGACCTCATCGTCATCGTCATCTTCAACTAATTCAATGGTAGCATATTTGATTAAGTCCCACTTTTTCCAAAAAAGTAGACACTCATTAATATCGTCTGAGTCCACGAAATCCTGCAGATAATATTTTGTCTTGATGAGTCTATCCTTCAGTTGCTGCAAACGCACATTTTCAGGAACTTCAGATACACGACGAGTTGTTGATTTCGGGACATCTGCAGGGTAATCACTTTCATATTCCGTGATGTTTGTGTTTGTGGATATTTCTGATTTATAACCCTCTTCTTCGTCAGAAGTAATTGCAATAGAGGTAGGAGTTTGCGGAATTCCATTTCCCCCGTCAAATCCATACACTTCATCCTCATCGACTGCCGTGGCATCACAATATCTTGCCCAGGCTTCATCAATGGCCCCCACAAGGTATTCAAAACAACGACTTCTTGCTGCAAAATCGGAGTCTGGGAGACAACGTCTTGACTTTGGGCTCATGTCCAGAGATGGAGCCTGCGTCACATTGAGAGGAGAAGACACGGCCGATCCCCTTCTACTGAAGGAGTTGTGACCGGCTGCATTGTCAGATGAATCCTCCTTGCGATCCCGTTTCTCTTCTCGCTCGTCGTCACTGTATTGGCTGACAGCTTTTGATAACTTCGAATCCATCATTGCTGATGACAAAGAGTTTCTTAAAAGCTCTCTGTGACTTCTTCTTTTATTTCTTAACCTGTTTCTATCTCTGAGAGTTGTTGGCTTTCTCGAAGCTTCATCTTCAGAAGACTCGTCCTCACTCGACGAGTTTTGGCAACTACGGATGTAGAGCAAACTGCCTTTATTAGAGGACAAGGGGCAGTGCTTTTTGCGGGAAGGACATGAAAGTGACGAGATGGGATTGTTCTCCTTATCGTAATCTGTGTTCACAGATGATCCTCTTTTGATTGAGAGAACCATTTTGGGCGTGTACCTTGCACAAAAAAGGTTTTCCTTTTTTAGGTAACTGACACGATTTCTCTTGACAGCCTCCTTGCTATTAATAACCAATCAGAAGAAAGTATTGGCACAAGCACAACTGAACGTAACAATTAAGTAGTCCAGAAGAACGGTAAGCCCTGTAGTAGTAGTAATATGACTCTAAAACCTCTCTATTTGCAACCAAATATAAGGCTTGAGTACTAGTACCAGCTAAAAATTAACTTGGCAGAACTTGGTGAACAAGTTTTAAAACACCAGAGTGGCAAATTTGCTGGAAAAAAATTGTGGAAATAGGAAATGTACAAGGATAAAATAGTGGGTGGCGAATTGCAGCCAAATTATGGTTCGCAGAAATTTTCTGTGCGGCGCACGCACCTTAGAGAGTAAGACGTGTCTAGAAAATCTTTGGCTATGGTGGTGTATGGATGTCTTCGTAAGGATGTTCTTTGGTGATGAAACTAGCTATATTCGGTGTTGTTTTGGTAATCCAGCTATTGTCACCAGATTGAATGAGTTTCCTTATGCTTGACGAGCTGAGATTATCTGTATGAGCATCTCCTTGAACTAAGAAGATTTTTTCAGCCCATGTAGGGAGTGTGTCTGCTACCATGCCTTTTTTCATTCTCTCAAGGTATTGCATCTGGGATTCTAGAGGATGACTACCGTCATTCCTTGTCAATACGAAACAGTCGCTCGTGTCGAAAAACCCACCCAAGGCCTCCTGCAAAGAACGAGGCTCGTAGTATTTTGGAGCCAGAAGTCTAACTAGAGTATCATAGCCAAGCAGAAAGGTAAACCTCAAGTGGTTTGTGTATTCTCTTTTGAAGTACTCCTCTAAAGTCGAAGCTTTGTCCACAAAAAGGGAGCAATTGGTGATTCCGATAGCGCAAGAGACTCCAAATTGATCAGTAATTTCTTGAGCCAAGTAGTACATCATTTTAAGACGGTCTTCGAACTTGGCAGGTTGTGGTTGCTTGTCGGCATTTTTAACTGAGAGTACTAATAGCACTGACCTTGAGTTTACGCTGCTGTGAACAGTTGATTCATCACCTAATTTATGTGTGAGGGACTTGGCTACCAATGATAAATGACCTTTATGAGGGGGGTTGAATGAGGAGTCCAATACAAGGATACGATTTGTTATTGGAAGAACAAACTGGTTATTCGTTGCAAAGAGCAGCTTGAAAGATTTGGATGTGGTCTTGAGAAATGAGTTCAAGTGAGGCTCAAAACTAAACATTTTATTTAATAAAAAATCACGAAAATACAGTGATTCTTTTCAGGAATCAAGAGTAGAATCGTTATCGGATTAAATGGGAAGCTGTGCTTTTTTATTGATCCGTTTTATATATTTTATTAATTCACAACTCTGGACCACTCGCTCTCAACAACACCATATTGCAACTCAGCAATCCAGTCTGCGATTTGTTTAGTCAAAGGACCAGATTGCTCGCCAGGAAGCAAAGGAACATTGATAGCAGTGCCGTTATAGCCAATCTCTTTGATTGGCGACACAACTGCAGCAGTTCCGGCACCAAATGCCTCGACCAATTCACCAGATTCGGCCTTGGAGGCAATTTCAGTGATGGTACAGTATCTCTCGTTGACATCCCATTCTGATGGATCGAGCCTCTCTCTTGCCAGGCTCAAAATAGAATCTCTTGTCACACCCTCCAAAATAGTGCCGTCCAATGGCGCCGTCACCAACTCTTTCTTTCCTGTAGCCTTGTCTTGGAAAACAACGAAAAAGTTCATGGTACCCACTTCCGTAACGTTCTTTTCTGGACCGAATAACCAGAGATTTTGTTGATAGCCTCTAGAAGCAGCCTCAAGTTGAGGTTTGATACATGGAGCGTAGTTTGCTCCAAGTTTCTTATCACCAACTCCTCCAGGCCAAGCTCTGGTAGCGTAATCGGTCGCTTCCAATCTAACTGCCTTGAAACCAGTCTTATAGTATGGTCCAACAGGCGAACAAATGACAAACAGAAGAGCTCTGTCTGGAGTTCCAACACCAAGACCTGCTGTCGTTCCAATCATAGTTGGTCTGATATATAGAGAGTATCCTCTCTCTTGTGGGATAAAAGCACCGTCGATCTTCAACAATTCCCCGATGAGCTTGATGAGTTCTTCGGAATCAAAAGTAGGCAAGCATATTCTAGCAGCAGATTTGTTCATTCTCTTCATGTTCATGTCTGGTCTGAACATTCTGATCTTTCCCTTACTATCCTTGTATGCCTTAAGACCTTCGAAGAGTTCGAAAGCATAGTGAAAAACGCAAGAAGATGGATCAAGAGAAAGATTGCCGTATGGTTTGATCTCTGGAGTGCCCCAACCGGACTCTGCAGTCCATTCAATAGTCAACATATGATCGGTAAATGATTGGCCGAAAACAAGCTGGTCATTAGGCAGCTTAGTCTTTGGTGCTGTAGTTTTGGTGATCTTCAGCTTTGAAGAATCTAGCGCAGACGACATGCTCCTTATAAAGTTTTTGCTTCTGAATGACTGTTTTAGAAAAAACATTTTGAGGTTGATTTTAGACTAAGTTGGTGAGTAATTTACAGATCTCCGGAAATGATAAATTTTCATTGAATTTTATCAAATTTCGGTTATTAAGGGAAATGAGGTAAGAAGTGTTTTATCTGAGATGAGCTGACTTAAATTATTTTTGGCTTGTAAATTTCTTACTTGCTTCCAGTTTCCTATCCAGACTCCTCAATCTCTCGTTCTTTTTTTCCTCTTGATCCTGGGAAAGTCTACTCAACAATGCAGGATCATGCGGGCTCTTGAATGCCGACTTGAATAAACTTAATTTATCCGTCTCTGGTATCTGTGCGTTACTCGATAAGGCCTTGTTCTTAACCTCTTTCTTTTTGCTCTTGTCCCCATTTTGCTTCTTCAGCCTGTTCCGTTCGATCGCAGATCTTTTCTCCAAAATCTCAACCACCTTTTTAGTTTTATCGAATAAAGCCGCTTGTAGTTCTTTATTGTTGAGTTCAGAGCGCTGTTCCTTTTTGACAATTGAGCATTCTTTGACGTAATTACCACCATGCAATTTAAGGAACTCAGGAGAGTTGAGTGCAAACAAGAACGACTGCATTCCCTGTTCTCCGGATTTCAAAACGAACCACCAAAAAGGATACAAAATCAAATAAAGCAGCAGGCCCCAAATGGAGCCCATGGAGAGAATGCGGCGCATCGAAGGGGTTCTTACCAATCCTGGGTTCACGACGTTGATTTTCGTGTTATTTGGTTCACCATCTTTTCTTTGAAAGCTGTCCAGCCTGCGTTGGTACTCTTTTGCAAACATGGAAAGCATTAGCTTTGATGTCCCATAGACCTTCCATGGCTGGTTTGCAGGGTATTTTCTTTCGTCCCACAACAAATCGTTCAGATCGATCTCACCTATTGACTGACTCATACAGCTGGCCAGTAATATTCTAACATCTCTATCTGCCAACTGAACTTTGAGAGACGGTTCAAGCAATGTGAGCAGATGAAAGTGGCCTAGGTAATTGATTGCCATTTGACGTTCAACGCCGTCTATACTTGATTCTCTCACCTTGCCAATTGGTGCCGCTTCGGCTGCAAGGCACAGAATCCCATCAAGACGACGCGGTGGGGACTGATCAAGCCAAGTGGTAGCAAATTTTCTAATGGAATACAAGGAGGACAAGTCACAATGCTCCGCGTAAATCAATTGGTTGCCCGTGTCGTTCCTGAGATCATCGATATAATCTGTAATCCACGCACCTCCTGACCCATCCTCATTCAACTGTGAGCTCAACAGAACAAGTTGTGCACCTCTATTAGCAAGCTCGCGCACCAAGGAGGCGCCGATACCCGACGTTCCTCCGGTCACGAGATAAACTTTACCGTGTAAGTCTCTCTCCCACGTATTAGTTGATCCACCAAAGTAAAACTTTGTGAGTCCTGCTGTAAGCAAGAGCGGTCCGTATTTTTTTGCATAGTCCCACCCTGGAACTTTATCAGTACCTTCCAGCAGTATAGTACCTAGAATATTGAGTGGCATAGTATCACTAAAATAGAGGGATCAACGTAAAATCGATGAACAAATAATTCACACAGCCTTGAAAAAAAAAATTATTTGGAAAGTAATTCAACTATTGATCAACATGGACGAGTTACTTTTCTACAACTCTGTTGGTGATCCCTCCAAAAAACATTCTACCTCGTTTGGATTTTTGTCTAGTATTCACTCGTCGCAACAAATCGGTCAATATCGCCAATGTTACTCGAACATTAACGGCACAGCACTCACTGGGGTTGGTGGTGAGCACAAGGTTATCGTCGCGTGCAAAGGCAAGGCACTCATTCAGGTATACTTACACGGAAAGGAGTCGCCTGAACAGACCATTCCTTTGCCAGAAGAAATCAGCTGTCTCGAAATCTTTCCACATCCAGATTCTCAAAGATCGTGGCTTTTGGTTGCAGGAGCAGTGAGTGGTCGCTTATACGTCTGGGAACTGGACTCTGGCCTTCTTCTCACCGTGAAAGAGAGCCATTATCAGTCTGTGGGCGTGATCAAGTGTACTAAAGGATATATTGTGAGTGGAGGAGCAGACTCCAGAATCGTCGTTTGGAAAGTTTTGGATATTCTGTCCGACTCACATAAACCCTATGCTATATTCACTGATCATACTCTACCAATTACTGACATAGCTATAAGCTCTGGGCTCATTAATGATATAAAATTGTGGTCTGTCTCCACAGACCAGACTGTCCGCTGCTACGATTTGACCTCTTTGGCTTTGGTGACAATGTTCGTTGCACAGCACCCCATCCAGTCCATTGCAGCAGACCCCGCATTCAGATGTCTGTATATTGGACTAACCAACGGAACCATTCGGATGATACATCTGTTTCAAGCATCTCCACAAACACAGATATGGGAGCAAGTTGGTGGTTTTGGCAAAATCATCACCTTGAAAGACGATACGGACCTGCGCGAAACCTTCACTAACCATCAGATTGGAGAAAATCCAGTGACTAAAATTGCAGTATCGTTCGATGGCACACAAATTGTCAGTGGCGACAGCAATGGAAAAGTGTTAGTTTTGGACGTGGCTACAAAACAAACTGTGCGCACCTTGAAACAGCTTGCTGGGCCTGTCTCAACTCTTAAACTATTCAGACTGGAGGCTAATACTGTTAGCAATTCTGCACTGAAGACTGCTGTGCGAACAATTCCCGTCCTCAAAAGAAATCTTGTGGAAGACTCAGACCTCCAAAAGCACGAGGTCCATAGAAAATTCACTGACTTTGAAAGTCTCCAGCAACTTGACCTTGAAAGCTTCTTAGACACTGTTAAATCAGAACAGAGGTGGTTCCATAACTTCACTGGAGTTGACTCGACTGTCAAACAAAATAAAGAGAATGTGAGATCCGAGTTGGAAGAGCTGAAAGAGTCTTATGCAAGCATGAAATCCAAGTATGATGCACTCTATGACGAACACTCCAAGCTTTTAATGAATAGTAAGTAGAATTAACTCATTTCTTCTTCTTCCTGGGTGGTGAGAGTGGGCGATTGAATCCTTTTTCACGGTTCATGTACTGGCGATATTCAGTCTTAGGTAATTTTCGGGCACCAAAAGCGTCATTACCGTTGACTTTCTTGTTTTTAGTTGACCCAAAGCCATCAAATCCAATTATAGATGACAATCCTGGTTCACTTTCAACAAGTGGCTCCTCTTCACTATCAGAAAATCGTCGGCCACGATCCTCTTTGTCTGTATTGTCCTTTCTCGAATCCGTTTCTTCTTCGTTTTCCGGGGATGCTTCAGAACCTTCGTTTAATTCCGTGACTTTATCATGGCCTGTTGACTTGCCATTTTCTTCAAGCGGTGGCTTCACAACACTGCCTGTCTGTAGCTTTTCGGCCGTCTCCCGGTCCTTGAGCTTTATCTGTATTTTTGGCATTTTTTTTTTTTATCTAAAAAATTTGCTTGATCTTCAATGTCTGAAAAGCTTACCAAAAAGCAACTGAAAGCGCTTCAGTTCAAGTCTAAAAACTCTGAAAAGGCTGCTGAAACTCTAGAGAAAGTGAAACAGACCAAGCAGGAGCCGCAGAAGAAAAATAAGACCCGCAGGAGAAGGACATCGCAGGAGAAGAAAGATCGCAAAATTCTCTTCATAGGGAATTTACCTTATAATGTGTCGAATGAAGATCTCGAGAAACACTTTAAAAGCTCGAGTCCTGATAAAATTCGAATTCGTCAAGAGAAAGGCATAGCTTTTCTGGAGTTTGAAACCGAAACAGAGGACTACGTTAAAAGAGTGGAAGCAGCGCTGAAGATGCATCATACAGTCATGAATAATCGAAAGATAAACGTGGAATTGACGGTTGGTGGTGGAGGAAACTCTAAACAGCGGATCACCAAAATCAAATCTAAAAACGAGAAGCTTGAGAAGAGACGAAAACAACTGGAACTCAAACGCCACAAGCATGAGTTAGAAAAACGCAGCGCGAACACTGATAATGCCAATAAGGACGAGCCCTTGACATCCAATTCATCGATCCATCCTTCGAGAAAGCAACTAATTGATAAATAGTGATGTAATCGGTAATGTCGAAGAACTGAACGATCTATATGTCAAGCAGTGATTTGTATCTTTACTTTAAAGAATAGTGCATTTTTTGCTCTTTTTGACTTTCTTTTGGACTGGCTGGGCAGGTAGCGGTGTTTGCTGCTTATTTGCTGCTTGGTTTGTCTTCCTTTCCTCCGTTGGAGGATGTAGAACTGCTTTGATTGCATATTCAAAAATCTCGCTGACACCTTGTTGCGAAGCAGCTGAGCATTCCATGTAATTTATACATCCCACCTCCTTTGCGAGCTTCCTACCTTCCTCGAAACTGATCGGGCTCTGCCCATACTCTTCCAGTTGGTCAAGAACATGTGGATCATCCCTCAAGTCCCGCTTCGTGCCCACAAGCAAAATCAAAACATTCTTGGGAGAATGATGCTTGATTTCTGGGATCCATTTGTTTTTTACATTGACAAAGGATGAAGGTTCCACAAGGGAGAAGCAAATGATGAAGATTTCAGTTTGTTGATAGGAAAGCGGTCTCAAACGGTCATACTCTTCCTGGCCTGCAGTATCCCACAAGTTGAGCGTGACTCTCTCATCGTCGACCATCAAATTAGCGGAATAGTTATCAAAAACAGTTGGCACGTAATCCTGAGGAAATTGGTTCGTGGTGTAGGAGATCAGAAGGCAGGTCTTTCCGACTGCGCCGTCTCCAACAACCACACACTTTATGCTTCTCATTATGTTTGGTGGGATTCAACCGAAAAAAGTTGGAAAACGTTCGATCACACTGGCAGTCGAGAAATTTTTCGCTCAATCAGGAAATTGAAATATCAGGACCGATTTTACGCGTTGGTGATGGCTTGATATCGAATTCATGCCGATAGGTACCATTACAAAATTGCGGTCTTTTCAAGAGGGTCTGCTCTATCCGTCGCTTCTTGGACTCAAAAGCATTTGTGTCTGTGCAATTAGTAACTCATGCGTCGTCGCTGTATTTGTCGAGGGCGATGCACGTTTTAGTGCGCTTGCAAAGTTCCAATTTCCTGAGCAATAAGTTCGATTGCTCAATTTGCTCTAGTAGCACACATCAGGCAACAAAGACGAGAGTTTTTGAAATTCTGCCCCTTACTAGTGCGTTTCGCTTACGCAGTGATTTTTAAGCTGCATTATAATTTCCTAAAGCAATAAATTGAGGTTGGCATAAATGCTGCTATTGCAGTTGTAGATGCAGAATCCGAACGAAATATTCATATTTTGTATATATTTTCATAAATGCTACAGCGTCTATTTCAAATGGTAGCAACATCTGGCGTCTTTAGCTTCCTTGAGTTGCCAATTCACTGGGCGGTATACTGTTTATTTTATTATGAATTCCCACTTGCAGGGATGCATCAAACACTATAAATTGACGCTTCCTCCCTATTTACCTTTTCGACTTCTCTTCTTTCGTCAAGTTATACAAGTTTTATACCGTTCGTTGCAAACACTGAACAACTCACAATCAACCAATGCAATTCGTTACCGTGTTCCTTATGGCTGTCTCGGCCTCAGCTGCATCTACTGCTGTCACCGAATCTACGACCCAAACTTCGGTCGTTTCGGTCACCGTTAGTTCATGCGATTCTTCTGTCACTGACTGTCCGTTTTCCAACAGCAGCGCGCCAGTCTCAACTTACGAGGGTGGTGCCCCATTTCATGGTTCTTTTTACGCTGCTGGAGCTGCCGCTCTTGCAGCAGGTGCTCTTCTTCTCTAAGGTTTACGGTTGCAAAGCTGATTTGTCTATTGTTTGACCGGGAATCTGTTTGCGTTTCTTCCTTTTTTGCAGAGGTGGGCGGTTGACTCTACGTAATTAGCGCGTTAGACCTGATTAATTGTACCGGTTTTTTCTTCAAATGTATAACTGTTAATTGTTATTAACAGTGCTTGTTTGCGCCTTCCGATGTTGATCGTATATGGCCGTGGAGTAACAGTGCGGCCGGTTTGCAGGGCAATAAAGATATATTTCTAGCTACCTATCGTCGCGTCGCTCGACGAAATCTATGCGAGAAATATTATTTCCCACCTTAGAAAATATTATATTGAACATTGTTTAGCTAGGGTTCTGGACAGCACTCAATCACAGTGTCCTTGCAATGGACGTCTTTGTATCGATACTTTTGAGCGATGTTCAAGTTAATCGCGGTTCCTCGAAGCTAACGAAATTGACATTCAAGACACATGCCCAACAGGTGGTGGAAATCGACCTAGTTGCAAAGAAAATATCACAATCAACACCTATGGAGTTCATTCAGGATCGATCGAGGCTTTTATTGAAACTCCCTTCCTCATTCAGCATTGTTGAGGCCAAATTTGTAAAAGGTTCCCACTTGTACTTAGTTGAATTTATCGACGCGGATAATAAAGCGACGAAACATCCGATTGAAGCAGATTCTACTCATATGACCATTCAGCTCACCTCGAAGCTTAACGGGAAGTTTACTCTGCAATTAAAGGAGGGTAGTCAGACGCTTTCCCAGTTGTCAGTCTATTTCTATAGTGATTCGTCAGGCTCTGCTCCTTCACAACAAACCGAAATAATACATCCTACAAACTTAACAGAACATTCGGGGAGTCCATTCCCAATATCTTTGGAAGATGGACCCGTCTTTCGCGAAACGCTTAATGATTATGAAACCAAAATCACGAAATTAAAGCAAGCAATACGGTCTACGAATGACCTTTTAATTAACTATGAGTCCTTATCCAATCAGCTTTATAATTCAAGAGCATCGCTCATAAAGTCCTTTAGCGTCATCGAATCCACTTTTCCAACTTTCTACTATTGTGAGTTTGACAAATCTATTGTTTACTCATTTGAGAACCTAACGGATGAGAACAAGTCTGCCATAAAGCAGCTGAAATCCAGACTCTCGTCAACTGATAAACTCTCCGGACTAGAATCATATTTGGCATCCAAGAAACGAGTTTTCGAGGACGAAAGCAAAAAGTACTACGATTGGCTCTCGCGATTACTTAGTTCAGGCAAGTCAAAAGACGATAAACTTCTTCAGAAAAGAAAGAGCTTTGAATTGGCTAAGATTGACTATTTTGTTTTTCTTTTCGACACTCTCGTTGACCTTGTTTTGGACTTTTGCAACCCTCAAAGTCCCTTCATCAACGCATACAGCTCCTCAAAATCACAACGGCAGAAAATCAGAGCAGCAGTGGAACGCGCCTCTTCAATGGCTGAATTAAATGCAGAATTATCCAAGATACATGGCATTGCCGGCCCTAACAAGTCTGGTATCTTGTTTACCCAAGGAGGCCAAGGAAAGTCTGGTTGGCACAAGCAATGGGTTGTGCTTAACAACGGTAAACTTTCCGAGTTCATGGACTGGCGAAAAGGCACGTCAAGGCGTAACGAACCTATCGATATTTCTTTATCAAGCATCAAACCATTGGATATGGAAAAGCGCAAAAATTGTTTTAGGGTCATCACTAGTACTGGTATAGAGCACTATTTTCAAGCGACGTCTGAGGAGGATCGCGATTCCTGGATTCAAGCATTGTATGATGCAGGTCAACAGATTAATTTCCATAAGTCCAGAGGTGACTTGGCAGGAGATCCACTTTTTGTAAATGCTAAGAAGACAAGAGAGATACGGTCTTCAAGCAATGACTCGAAAAAGGAATCCCTACAAAATGACGGCCGGCACAGAAGAGTGTCCTCGGTTTCCTTAGAGAATCTGCGCATGGTTCAAAAAGCTGACAGCAGCAATACTCGCTGTAGCGAATGTGGATCAACAGAGTCGGTTGAGTGGATTTCTATGAATCTACTTGTTATCTTCTGTGTCAAATGCTCTTCTTGCCACAGATCGCTTGGGACCTCTATATCTAAAGTCCGCTCACTCAAACTTGATGTTTTCACTCCGGAAAGCTATAAACTTTTGCAGTACATTAACAACAAGTCAAGCAATGCTATATATGAGGAGTTGCTGCCCAAGGAATCTCACATTAGCCCTGATTCCAACGATAAAGATCGGCTGAGGTTCATCACCAATAAGTATGCCGCAAAACAATACGTTAATCGAAAAGACGCTTCAAAAGCTTCTGATTTCTTGATCCATGGCGTTCGAACTCATAATATTCCAGAAATAAGCAAAAGTTTTGCGCTTGGTGTTGATCGTGATCTGAAATTATACAAGCCGACTGATCATCTCACAAATCTGAAACCTCATGCATTTTCTGTTTTGGAGTATGCTTTAAATTATCCTTCGTTGGAGGGCAAGGACAAATCTATCAAAGTTTTTGATCTCGCTGAATATCTCATTCTGAATGGAACAAACTGTGGAGACAAGGTCCAGAATGTTATAGGCTTATCCGTCGAAGCATTGGATTATTGGCAATCGAAAATTGACCGCTTTAAAGGGAACTCTACCAAAACCTCTACTAGTGAATTGTTATCTCAAACAGCAGCAGCACCAAAGTCTACACCCAAGGAGCATAAATTCAATCTTCTCAAAAAGAAGTTGAAAAACTGAATTGTATTGAGGGAGCAAAAAATAAAAGGGCAGGCAGGCGCTAATTAGTTAATAAAATCACCTCTATTTATTATTCTCGATGGATGAAGGAGCCGACCATGCTTTTGATTTTGATCAACATGATCCAATGAACCTTGTGCATTTGGGCGAATGTATTGGCAGGGGTAACTTTGGAGATGTATACAAGGGAGAACTCGTGAAGACCTCTCAAGTGGTTGCAGTTAAAATCATTGACCTTGAGAAGTCAGAGGACGACATTCCTGTCTTGATTCAGGAAATCAAATTTCTGAAAGGCCTCAAGTCTCCGTATATCACGAATTGCTATGAGACTTATATTAAAGATGTTACTATGTGGATTGTTATGGAGTATTGTGGCGCTGGATCCTGTGCTGACTTTCTCAAATGTTTCAAAAAATTAGACGAGAGGGTTGTTGCCTTCATCTTACGAGATACGGTTCGAGGTTTGGAGTACCTTCATTCAATGAATAAAGTGCATAGAGACGTGAAGGCAGCGAATATCTTGGTCACAGATCACGGACAAATCAAACTGGCAGATTTTGGTGTGAGCGGACAGCTCACAGAGACTATGAACAAGAAGGAGACGTTCGTGGGCACGCCATTTTGGATGGCTCCTGAGATAATATTAAGACGTGACGGCTATAATGAAAAAGTTGACATTTGGTCTTTGGGTATCACGGCTATCGAGCTGGTAACTGGATTCCCTCCCTATTCTAATGAAGAGCCAATGCGGGCAATCTTTGAGATTCCTGATCGTCCGGCACCTATTTTAACAGGGGATCAGTTTAGTGCTCATTTAAAACAGTTTGTGAAAGACTGTTTAAACAAAGAGCCAAGCCGAAGACCATCGGCCAAAGCTCTGTTGAAAACAAAGTTGCTCTACAAGGTCAAGAGCAGATACAGTCCCATGCTACCTCTAATCACTGAGAAGAAATCTAAGATGCAGAGATTTAAGAAAAAACCCAAATTCTCGTTAAATTTTGAAGAGAAGCGTAGTGGCCAAGACATCCACTGGAATTTTGATCCAACGGTCAAATTGACCTCTCTGCAAATAAGCCATGGTGACCATTCGTCGCCTTCTGTTGGGTCATCCGGTGGTATGGATGAAAATGAAATGCACAGTGATCACGAAAATAGCATACTGAGACCGGAAACCGCAGTCACCCCTTCTACGTCACCATTATACAACCAGCGATCTGAGCATACAAGGATATCGAAACCACCGACTTTAGGACAGCGGTCCAGCAACAGTACTTCCTACCCAGCCATGATTTCCAAGGATTCCATTTCTGTTAAAGAAAACGTTGACCCCCGAGGCCAGTATTTCTACAATAACTTGATACGCGAATCGTTTGATAGCATCAGTCATCAATCACAATCCCAACGTTTCAGAAAAAATCTCGAGCAATTGAAGACTGTCATGTACGAGATGGAGATGCGTAATCCAGGGTTCTGTGAATTGTTGTGTCACAAAGTCTTCAATAGCATGCTTCAAAGTTGAGAAAAAAAAAGCCCTATTATTCCGCATTCTAGTAAAAAGTATCTATCTTCTTGCACTGCCTTACAGCAATCTTCTTGAGACAAAGTCATAAAAAATTGTAGTAAAAAACTTACAACCATGCACGCTAGGGATTGGTTATTGGCTTTCATTGGGGTGTTTTTACCGTTTGTTCCAGTTGGCATCAAACGTGGTATCTGTTCTGCAGACTTTTGGATCAACATTGCACTATGTTTCCTTGGCTTTTTGCCAGCTCTGATACATTGCTGGTATATCATATCTTGCTATCCGCATGATACCCATACGAGGTATACTGGAGTCACGCTACCTGGACGCGAACAACAGAACTATGGCAGCGTTTGACCTAGGTTCTAGTTCATGAAGGGACACTCGAAAGGGTGGTCTTAAATAACTTTGTGTATGTGGGGGAATATTTTATTTTGTTTACAAGTGTAATAAAGCACTCTTATGAGCAGTGCCACAATCTTCAGCAGGAACATCAGTCTCGAGTTCCAACATGGGTATCTGAAAACCTTTTATACCTGCAGCCCGACACTTAGCCCAACACAGTGTGGGTTAAAAGAATGGGAAACGAAGAACATGGATCAGTTGTATTTACCCAACCTGACCAGTATGAAAGTATGTAATCAGCTACCGTGATACTAACCAAAGCTATCATTCAATCTGGTTCTTGACGGCCAGAGTGTGAATCCTCAAAGACATCCTGTAGCCTGTGAAATGATTGCACATTGTCTAATGCAGGGCAAAATTTGGGAGCAGCTAAGATATTTGGCATCTTTCAAGCAGGAGAAGCTTCAAACCACCTGTTGCTCTATAATACTTAAAGACGATTTGCTGAATAGGCAAATGTATCAGGACCTCAAAAACAACGCAAACGGAATCGCAAAGCTCAACAACACATTGATATACATTTTGGATGAAGTCGTTTTCCATATCTACATTAATGACGATCGTCTCTGCCCTTCAAACAGCAACTTTATAAAGTTGTTAATGGAGGACCTCAATTATCTCATGGCATGTAACTACCTGCAACTAGAGTCTGCTTTCCCTTTGGTGTTTTGCTTTTATTCCCGTTCTATATTGCAACAATCATATGAGCTAGTGTCCTCCATCCAAGAGTCGCTTCAAAGGAGAACACAAGACCAATTATCGGGACGACGCGAAATCGTGATTGGGTTCTTGAAACAGGTCTCCGCAAAAAATATGAGGTGGTTCTGGTCGAAGCACAAGTCGCATAGAAACCCGGATTCCATCAAGGTTTTCTTGTTGGAGTTCTTCAATCATGAGGCTGCGCTGTAATGCACAGCTAATTTATGCCTCTTTATAGTTAAATTTCAATCGCTCCAACTCTAGAATTTCTTGACTCAAGCTTCCAATATCTTTAATGAGGGAGTATAAGGTAAGTGACGACAGGAAAGGAACGAAAAAAAGCATATCGAGAATTCCAGTATAAAAGCGAATGCTCATAAGGAAGATTGTCGCTGAGATCGCCATGATTGCAATAAGTATTTGAATATTGGTGAATCTATCAAAGAGTTCTCGAGGTTTAATGAATTCAACATGGATCAGTACTGATAGTCCAAGAATTGTCACGCAAGTAAGACAGCTGACTACTGGATTTTCACGCCGATAGTGTGGATGAGTGATGAGGATTAGATTAATTGCTGCAAAGCATATCTGGATCAAATATAGCACCTTGCTAAACCGATCGTCCAGCTTATTTCGAGGCCGAAGTTTGCTGAAGGGCACATTCTCCTTGAAGTTTTCGATTAGGACAGATTGGTCTTGCAAATCCAAGGGAAGGTCCTCGTCGTCCGTGGTATATTTTGAATTGATGACTTTGCGTAATCGGGGCATATTAAGTGAGCGAATTTATATTACACAATTTTAGTCTCATCGAAATTTAGCTATGCTACACAATTAAACGTCGGACTTTTCTTCCACTCTATGAGTTAAGGACATGACAGGTTCCAGCTCGCCAGATTTGATTGCCCGCAGTATGTTCTTCTCATCCGCTCTGGATTTTACGCTTTGAATTGAATGCACCAGATAAACCTCTTCGTCTTCCCTGATCTTTTCACCCTCGTGAACAATCGAAGGTTCTGACAAGTTGCTCTTTGGACCTTTGTATTTTCCTTTTGCATAACCCAAGTAGTAAAGAGTGGCAATTATCATGCATCCTGGCGTTATGACAACCGTATAGTTCATTGTCGTTGAGGAGACTGTAGGTTCGGCAGGGAACATCACCAAAATTATGATGAAGGCAATGAATGCACAAGTGATCCAGCCTATTATTGGGGACAATAAGTCACCTGTGTAAAATTTGCCTGGCACGAACTTGTGTTTTCCAGTTGTGAGTCTGAGGAAAATCGGGGTACCCCACGAAAAGTAGTTTCCCGCAATGTATAAAGAGAACAAGGCGTTGGCTGCTGTTGTTCCGATAAGACAAAGCAAACCTAGTAATAAGGCAAGGACCCCACCATAGATGACTGCCCTAATAGGGGTTGAGAGTTTTCTGTTGACAACCTTCACGATCGGAGCGAGAGGAAGACCGTCGTCTCTAGCGAAAGCCCAAATTTGTCTGGAGATAGCCGTGAGAATGGAGGCTCCCATCAGCCACTGGCAGAAGGCAATTAGCGACATAAATGCAATGGCCCAATTCTTACCCATCGCATTGTATATAATCTGGGCGATTGGGCTACCAAACTTGGAATCGAGAATCGCCGACACGTCTGGACCCATACATGAAGCAATGACAATACAGATGAAAAAGCCAAGAATGAAGCATGCTGAAACAGACCCAATTATTCCAATAGGAACGCCATGGGATGCATTTCTGGCCTCTTCGGACATATGAACACAGGAATCAAAGGCACCAATGGTCCAGACACTAGGCATGAATCCGTTCATCACAAAGTTGAACCCTGGGGTCCAACCACTCAGCTGTTCATTATCCGCAAAAATGAAAGAGCCCTTATTGAACTCAACGCCATTGACCTTGCAACCAATTGGCAATGCGATAAAAAACAGAACTATGAGTCCCAGGTTGCACACAATTGAAAAAGTTTGAAGTCTTGACACAAAGTTGGAGGCAAAGCAGGTAATTCCAATGTGGGAAATGACACAGGCTGCGTAAACACCATACGTTTTGCCGGAGGTGATGTCAAAGTTTCCGTCTTTTGAAATGGAAACTGCGGCCAGAATTTCGCCAGCGAAACCATAGTCCACAGAACACAAGGCACCCACCAGGGCCACTGAGTTCGTGTTTCCAACCAGATATGAAAGGAACACTTTGATCTTGTCTGGGGCATAGAAGTGAGTCCAGTAGAACAAGCCTCCTGATGTAGGCAAGCTGCTTCCCAGCTCTGCCATACTGATTGCAATCAATAAAACAAATGTGGATGCAATTGCCCATCCCCAAATGAGGGTGATAGTGCCACCGGTGAGACCCTGGGCCAAAACACTAGCAATCGATGGCAGCAAGCCCATGATACTGAATGCCACACCAAACACTTGTAACGTCGAAAACTTACGTTTCAGTTCCTGTTTGTACCCGATCTGAGCTAGCAGTTCATTATCAGAACTCACAAGTTTTGCGTTGATGATCTCCGGGCGTTGGACGTCTCGGTACTTGCTGAATGTCACGGCAATATCGTGAGAGTCGTGTTTCTCCATTTCGAGCTATAGTTTCCAAACGCTCGAAATAACAAGCTAATTATATATTTTGATCGCTCGGAAAACTCTGCTACTTACTGCTTATCACGGCATGATCAACATAGAGATCTAAAGTCTTATCATACAGCAATAAGATGCAGCCAAACAAACGCGCCTATTTACCGCCCGTTCCTGAAAAAGCAAGTTAAATACTCACCATCTAGTGTTTTGCGCGTCCCCGAGGATCCAGTACCGTCAAGATACCAAACTTTCTGCTTTGGGAGTCTGGAAAAACGGCATCATGCACAACAACTATAATGCTGCGTATGTCCACAATGAAAATCAAAAATCATTGGCGCACGTCTGCACAACTACCGTAGATAAGAAAACGTCAGCAATTCGTGCCGAATAGACACGAGGGCGCCCTGTTATTCTACTTATTCTAGTCACGAAAATCCTTGTCAAGAAATAGCTTCTATAGTGTAGTGGTATCACCTCAGATTCTGATTCTGATAACCCCGGTTCGAACCCGGGTAGGAGCTAATCTTCTTATTTTTTTGGACCTCGAGAAAAATTTTTGCCCTGCACTACATGCCCGCCCCATGGTGGCATAGTAACTTAGTCTTGACTCATAAAAAAATATCTTTTTAATTTCAAGCATGTCGTACAGATCGACTCGCTCCTCCGAGCAACAAAGTGTATCCTTTGAGGAGGCCATCATGATTGGCTTAGCAGCTGATGGAGGTCTTTTTATTCCTGCTGAGATTCCAAAACTCGATGATTCGTTTTTGGAGGAATGGTCGCAACTCTCCTTCCAAGAAATCGCGTTCAAAATCATGAGACTGTATATCAAGGAATCCGAGATTTCAGATGATGAGCTTAAGAACCTGATTAGCAGGTCGTACTCAACCTTTAGATCTAAGGATGTGACGCCTTTGGTTCCTTTGGACTCCAACAAAAACCTCTATCTTTTGGAGCTATTCCATGGACCTACTTACGCTTTCAAAGACGTTGCCCTCCAATTCGTTGGTAACCTGTTTGAGTTTTTCCTGACTAGGAAAAACTCTGCAAAGAAGGAAGGCGAACCAAGAGACATAATTACCGTTGTCGGCGCTACTTCGGGTGACACTGGATCTGCCGCCATTTACGGTCTCAGAAACAAGAAAGACGTTTCTGTGTTTATCCTGTATCCAACTGGAAGGGTGTCCCCATTGCAGGAGCGCCAGATGACCACCGTTTTGGACGACAACATCCACACTCTCTCAGTGAATGGTACTTTCGACGACTGCCAAGACCTTGTGAAGATGGTTTTTGGTGACAAAGAATTCAACGACAAGTACCATGTGGGAGCAGTGAATTCTATCAACTGGGCTAGAATATTAGCTCAAATGACTTATTACTTCTACGCATATTTCCAGCTTCTCAAGCAACTTCCAGAATCAGAAAGATCGAGTTTCAAGGTGAAGTTCATAGTTCCAAGTGGAAATTTTGGCGACATTCTTGCAGGATTTTATGCTAAGGAGATGGGCCTTCCAGTTGAGGAGCTAGTTGTTGCCACCAATGAAAATGACATTCTGGATAGATTCCTGCACAGTGGGAAGTACGACAAGTCTCGGGTCAAAGAGACCTATTCTCCTGCCATGGACATTTGTGTGTCATCCAACTTTGAGAGATTCCTTTGGTATATGATTAAAAGAACTAGCGGCTCAAATGACAACTTAAGAACAGGCGAGATCCTATCCCAATATATGAAGGACTTGGCATCAAATGGTGTTTTCGAGGTTTCCCCAGAGACCCTGAAGTTGGCTCAGGGTAATTTGGATTCTTCCAGAGTGTCCAATGAAGACACAGTGAAGACCATCAGGGAAATATACACAAAGACCTCCAATCATTACATCCTTGATCCTCATACAGCTGTTGGAGTGGCTACTGCACTTAGAAAGATTGCCAGTGATGGCAACGACCTGAATCTGAAATACATTTCGCTCTCTACTGCACACCCAGCCAAGTTTTCTGAGGTTGTGAACCAGGCTTTGTGTGAATTTGAGGGTTATTCATTCGAGAAAGACGTGCTTCCAGATGAATTGAAAAAGCTCTTTTCCATGCCAACCAAAATCAAACTGGTTGAGCAAGTTGATCTGAAAGTTGTTGAATCTCTCATCGTCAGCGAACTCGAAAGGGAGGGCAAGAAGTAGATGATGACTCATGGACAGCCATCAGGTTCGTTGTTTCGATCATTAATTACGATGGTTGGTTATGTAGCCCTTGGATTCACTTAATCTCTATATACACGAAAAAAATCTTAGAGGATATTTTCTGTTTTCGTATGTCTGCCTCTAGACTTCAAAGAGAAAAGCAAAGAAAGCTGGCTAAACAGGCAGCAATTGCTCATGGACAAGGCCATGTTCAACATAGCATAATGGGAAATCAGGGACCCAAACCCCAAGGGTCGGGATCGCAAGGAGCTCAGTTGTCCTCGAACATTAAACCTACAGATATTGTTATCTCCAAATCGATCGCGTCCATGTTTCCGGACAAAGCCGAAATGTACAACAAACTCAGAACTAAGGAAAGGGAGCTGGATTTAATGATAAATAAAAAAATCATTGACCTTCAGGAGTATCAACAATCTGTCGCAAACGGCTTTGTAGAAGACTCAAATGACTACCAAATTCTGAGAATTTTCATCTACAACACATCTGAAAACCAACCTTGGCAAGTGAAGGATCAAGAGGTAGAATCTTTACCGCCTCCGTCCTGGACGTTGAGAATCGAAGGGCGTTTGCTCAACGATCCCGAACCTTCAGACTCCCCAAAACGAAGAAAATTTAGCTCTTTTCTTTCTGGAATTTCGGTAGAGCTCAAGGCAAAAGATGGCAATGACGAAGACTTGACAATCGGTTCAATTAATGGCGGTCCAGATTCAAGGGTGATCGAATGGCATGATAACTTTGGCGCTAACGAACTCGAAAGAATGAAACATCAATTTGACGGGCTAGATATCAAACGGTCTGGTTCATCCATTCCTCAGTCAGAATATCAGGAAAACGAATCCCAGGACCCTTTGGAAAAGGAGATTGTGTGTGATATCGTCATTCAGCCAAAGATGTACCCAATCAAATTGCAGGTTGTGAAGGATGCTTTGGTTGAACTTGTTGGATCAAACGAGATCTCGCAATCTGACTGTATTCATAAGATCTTCAACTACATCAAAATGAACAATTTGTTTGAAGTTCGGACAATTCAGGACAAACAGAGCACGAATCAACAACCCCAGCAAGTTGTTACCGTCAAGACTGATGATCTTCTATACCGTATATTTGGCATCAATTCGCTTACCTTGACGCAGATTATGGAAGTTGTTTCCACAAAGCTTCTTAAACCGATCGAACCAATTAAAGTGCAATACAGTATCAATACTCTCAAAGAAACGACCCTGGGAGATTTGGTGATTGATCTCAAGGTGAACTCTAGATTTGTGGATCCATCCTATAAACCTGGTTCCCTGCAGCTTGCAGAAATCAGTGAAATGATCAATCAAAGTGTATTAAACAAACAATTGATGAGCGATTTGAGTAAGGTTAACGAAAGCTTGAAGCTGAACTTCCAACTCCTCAATTATTCCAAGTTGAAGTACGACTTTTACAAAAAATTGAGTGATAATCCGGTTGACTTCTTGCAGGAAGTTTTGGACAAGAACACTGAGTTTTTGAAAATTCTGTCCAGTGATTCTTTCACGTTTGGCACTGATGGCATTTTGGACGAAGAACTTGTGAGGAAATCTGAGTTCTACACTGATGAATTTTTGGCTGAGCACATCAATGTTCTATTTAACTCTGGCAGGATTTAATATTTGTATAGGAAAATGTATTAATATCAGATGGCGTGAAGTTTCTCATTTACTCTGATAAGCCATTGCCGTTGAAATTGAGGACTAATTCGGTTTGCAAGGCTCTCAAACGTAGGAAAGTATTCTGCACTTTTGTTTGTATACCACCCCTCCTCACAAACTTTTACAGTGTAGTGTTCGTATTCTAAAGTTGTCAAAACAATCTGAAGCTCTTTGCTATCCAGTTCAATGTTATTGAAAAATGTACTTTCGTTATATTCTCGTACTACCTGCTGAAGCTCATAGTACTGATCCATGAAATTTAGATTAAACTTTTTTTTTTAATCCGCACGATGTCTTCTAAACAAGTCAGCTTTGGAGACTTGCCGATCGAATCTTCTGATGATGAGCATCAATCACAAGATGAAGAGAAGAGTGAAGAATTGACGATTCTAGAAGAATACAAGCTTTGGCGAAAGAACTGTCGTTACATGTACGATTTCATCAGTGAGACCGCGTTGACATGGCCTTCATTATCCATACAGTGGATCCCGGGCGGCACATTCGAGAACAAAACGAAGGACACAAAGATTTCCAAAACTAGAAACCTCCTTTTGACTACCCATACTTCTGGAGAAGATGTCAACTATTTGAAAATAGCGTCCACTCAAATACCTGCTTCAATTTGGGAAAATGGACCCGAAATCAGCCCCGAGGAGCTACAGCAAATCAACTCTAGACTCCGGATCTCCAAAAAACTGGACCAGGAATCAGAAATCAATAGAGTGCGCGCTATGCCGCAAAATTCTAGAGTTATTTCCACAATCAATGGTAAGGGGGACGTTTTTGTGTACCATTTGGACTCTAAAATGAACGAAGAAAACAGAACTAGACTTGTACATCATACCGAAAATGGCTATGGATTGAGCTGGAACCCAATTGTGGAGGGAGAGCTGGCTACGTGTTCTGACGACCAAACGGTGGCCGTGTGGGACATCACTCGCTCGGGAGCAGAGATCACGCCTATGAATGTGTTTAATAGCCATACAAGCATTGTCAATGATGTTCGGTGGCACACCTTCAGCGGCAACTCGCTGGGTTCTGTGTCTGAGGACAAACACTTCATTTACCAAGACAAAAGAACAAAAGAACCAGCGATTGATACCATTCTGAGCAACAAGACCAGCTTCAATACTATTTGCTTCTCGAGATTCTCAAAGTACTTATTTTCTGCCGGTGGTGAAGATGGAAATGTGTACCTCTATGACTTGAGGGATGTTTCCAAGCCTCTTCATATAATGATGGGACATACAAAATCTATTACGAACCTAGAGTGGGATCCGTTCCACGAGAATATAGTTGGTTCTTCCTCTTCCGATCGTCGCATAATCTTGTGGGATATCAATAAGATCGGTAAAGAACAATTGCAAGATGAGATGGAAGATGGTGTTCCTGAGCTACTTATGATGCATGGTGGACATACAGGTGGAATCAACGACTTCCAGTTCAGCGAAGAGATCCCATGGACTGTGGCTAGTTGTGCAGATGACAACATCGTCCATCTTTGGAAGGTGAATAGGAAAGTCGTTGAGGAAGAGCCTTCAGAAGTTGATTTGTCTGAGCTCGAATGATACAATAGTTACCCGGTGTTTGTAATTTTCCACAAATTTTCAAGCTTTTTGATTTTTCGTGATAGCTAGCTAGCTAGGACTTTCGACCATGTTTCGAGTGTTCCGTTTGAAACCAGCTCAAATGATCTCAAGGTCATTTGCAGTGAGGATGTTTTCCCTGTCAAATGGTATGTTACTGATTTTATTGCTTTTTTAGTTTTTTTTCTGTTCTAACTCTCAGCTGTTGCAAAACAATCAATGACTGTTTACGAGCCTTTGCCGAAACTCAGAGGTGGTCAGCTTCTTATGGACTACATTAGAGAGGCTCAATACAAGAAGTTAGATCCTTCCGGAGAGAAAAGAAAGTTGATCGACCGCTCAAACCCTGAAAGATTAAGATCAGGCGACATAGTGAGTGTCTTCTACAAAAACCAAAAGCCAGTCAATGGTACAATCATCATGGTGAAGAGAAGTGGCATTGCCTCTGCAATACTACTCAGAAACAAAATCACAGGTTTGGGTGTCGAAGTGAATGTTCCTATTTTCAATCCGAACGTGATGAGAATAGATATTTTGCGCAGACCTGCAAGCTACAGACCGAGAAACAGACACTACTACATCCGTAACAGCAGGCTTGATGTCAAGGAGATTAAGATGTAGGATAATTGTATATAGTTCAAGCGCATTTAGATACACGATTAAGGTACGACAATTTTTATGTCGCAGGTGGAAGATCGATCGATCTTGTAGCGGCGAGTTTTCCAAAAACCAAAAAAAAGTTGGACATCGATAACAATCTGAAGTATTTGTCCTTTATCGAATATGTTTTCTTTGGCAATTCTTGCAATGGTTGGAACCTGTTTTGCTGAACAGGAGTCCAAGAGCTTTTCTGAATATAGCTGGCCTGAATTGGCTGAAATGAGTTTACTTGAGAGAGTCAAGCTCTATCCTTGGAAATTGGAGATGATTTCCGTCGGCTTCATAGCAGCTTACGTGTTGACTTTCTTTATCGGCTCGAGGTACAACGATAAGCTGGTGAACAACTTCGTGGAAAGAAACCTGGATCTCCTAAAAGAACAATTCTCCCACGTTGGTGTCACAAGATCAAAATTGTTGGCCAAAGATGATTCTGAACATTATGCATTCTATGCCACTGGAAGACTCAACATCGAATCATTGACTGCTAAGTTCAGGCTTCAACCAAGACAGAATGTTTTTGTGTGGTTTTTGGAGCTTGTTTTTGACTTTTTCACTGGAACTGTCACTCCTCCTCAGGATATCGTCGACATGACTTTTCAAATTGATAGTCAAGCCAGCTCTAATTATGATGACTTTATCTGGGCCATTGTCTCAAAGGATAACATGAACCAGCTTAGAAAGGATAACTATTTCCTTTCTTTGACCAAGACCTCCGAATCTAACAAGCTTCCTGTAGAGTTTGTTTTTATGAATGAAGTGCCAGAAATGAATGAAATCTTGCATCACAAGAAATTTAATGCTGTACTGGAGAAGTGCAAAACGATTCTGAAGTTCGTTGCTGTTACTGACCAGAGCAGCGAAAAGCCCGAGACTGTGAGCGATACTACTCCTAGCAAGAAAATAGTGCTTCAGCTCAGAATTCCTAAGTCTTCTGCAGAATTGGAAGCTGCTCACGAGCTTCTGAAATTCTTATTGAATGACTATATTGACTACGTTGTAAGCAAAGCCTCGTTTAGAGCTGAGCTTACGCGTAGATGCAAGAAGACCAGGGAAGCAGAAGTTGCCAAGTTGAAGAAATTAGAGGAAGATTTGAAGAAGGAGCAGTTGGCAGCGAAAAAGCTTGAGGACCAAAAGAAACAAAAATCTGGTCTGAATGCAGATGAACAACGTAAGCTTGAAAAGAAGCAATTGGAAAGAAAACAGAGAAGACAAGTGGGCAAACAGAAGATAAGACAGTGATTGATGTGGTTAGAATTTTAAAAGGTGTATATTTTTAATTTTCTTTGGACGTAATTACATTTTCTTTCCAGTCAACTTATATACGCGTCCTGTAGGTGAGTTGAAGCATTCCACTATCCCCCTTCCGGTCATCAAACTTAGACTCCAGATCATGTTCAGCCCGTTGTACTTGACGAAATTGCTCTGATTCGCCTCATACTTCATTCTCAAATCGTCTTCTAGTATCTGTTCAAACTTTGTCGTCTTTATGATCTTATAGATGGCCATATTGGATGCCTTCACCAACCTCCAAAAAGGTCCAAGATTTGGAAGAGTCAAGGTAAACCATTCATTAATAGGCGAAAAGGTTAGGAAACCAGAATCTATCAAAATTCTTGGATTGAGGCCATGTTTCGAGAGTAGCGTTGCGGGAATTGCCTCAACATTAGGATAATCTTGTAGTAAGCTCATGAAACGGGAGCTAATTTGATCCGACTTTGTATGTTGCGCAATCAAGCTTCTCAAATGTTCGGTAAGAATAATATAGCGGACGTTCTCTTGAGGATGCGAAATGAGCTTTAAGCGCCCCATAATTGCCAACTTTTCCACACGGGAATCAACGAATGTCTCCATGTTCGGTAGTATTGCATATAACTGGTCGAGGGCGATAACATCAGGGTAAGATGATCTGAGGGCAGATAGCTTTGCCTTTGTTTTCGACGACAGCTTTGGCTTGGAAAGGAAGTCAAACTTGATCTTCATCACAAATTCTATACAATCCATAAGAATTTCCAAATTTCTATCGTCATCATCGTCTTCTAGATTAGATTCGAAATAAAGGTCATTTAGGTGTAAAGATTCAAATCCAGGAACAGGACTGAATATATTCACCGAATAATCAAGAATATGATATTGTTCTCCGGTAGGGACATTTTGATTTTGTTTTCTTGGTGAATTGGATGCCCTCTTTGCATTGGTTGATGACTCAGGTTTGTTCTTTGAGGACCCTATAGCCATTAAATAAAATTAGCTATCAAATAAATTTCCTTTTCCTGTTTTTCGCTACGTTGATTATATATATGTCGATCTATTTACAATATAACCTTAGTTAACATTCACACCAATCGTGAACCTGTGCACCAGTTTTCCACCGTCGCGCAAGTCGGTTAGCTGCGCAGAGTAGACGCCATCCTCGTGAATGTAATCTATACGATTTTCTTCTTGATCCAAAATGTCTAACTTCAAGCGAGAATCCGCGAAAAACGCATTCACCTGGTCTGGATCCTCATTTTGTTGCAAACCTTGTGTAACCATTCTATTTAAGGTCATGAGCACTCTGCTTCCTGAGATCGGGTTCCGCAATTTGTTGTTAGACTTCTCGGCTCTGAACAAGACGCGACGAGGTAACTTTGCAATGATTGCATCTCTCTCAGAGACAAGTAATTGATTCAAATCAAAAGATATCAGATCATCCAAGGTCAACGTTTGTGACTCAGTACCCTGTTGTTCCGGACGCTTGGACATTAGGTCCGCCTCCTTCGGCTCAACCACAGGAATTCTAGGTTTAGAGTCAGGCAAGTGCATGTACACTGCTCCGTTATACGGATGTAGTCGATTTATCATAACGCTCGGTTTCACTTGCACTATTTGTCCTTTGACCCCAATAGAGGGAAAATCTTTTAATAGCTGGACCGCTATCCGTTTTCTTTTGCTAACAGCAGAATATCTGACACCAAAGCGGGTAATGCGACCCTGGATTGCTCGAGTCACAAACATGTCCTGAGTGCACTTAATTAGAAAATTTTTCAAAAAAAATACTCCAGTCGCGACATATCATATATCTTGCAATAAATATTACAGTAGTTCAGAAACGAGGCTTCCGTCTTCTTCCCGTAAATTTCGAGTCTTGCGCCACCGTTTTTCCTCGTCTTTTCATTAACTCTTTCTTCCTATGGATGTATTCCCTCTTTGTCTCCATGGCTTTCATCATCTTCTTGCTCATTTTCTTCTCTTTCTTTGGTGTGGTAGACTCGACTTCCATATTGCCCAAATTCAATGGACGATCGCTATGTCCTGCTTGCAAAACCAAATAATGCTTCTTGTTCTTTTTGGATTCTGGGTCATCCACCACAACTCCACATTGAAATCCCGCCACTTTGGCTGCGCCAGTGATTTGTATAATCTGATTTTCGTTTGCCGGATAAAATTGACCAACAAACTTTCCTCCTCGTTTCAAAGATGCATATAATGTGCTAAAAAAGCGAGCTAATCGCACTTTTGGCTCGCTTGTTGTGCTATCAGCATTACAAAGCCACTGAATAGCAGAGATAGATATAGCGGCGTCGAATGTACCGGCTCTGAATGGAACTCCACAGCCCATATCACTTAAAAAAAGGTCTCCTTCAACTTCTCTGTCAAGAGCAGTCGCAAGCATGCTTGGAGCAATATCCATTCCAACCCATATTTGGTTCTCTTCAGTTAAAATCTCACCCGAGAGACCGGATCCACATCCCACATCAAGTATGAAGTGTGTTTTTTCAGGATCAAGGTTCAGTAATTCCAGTGATCTCAACGTCATCTGAGCCTGGATGTGTTGCACTCTTGTAGATTCGGTGTATTTTCTTGATTCACGATCATTATAGAATATTTCAGGAGGTGCAATCTGCTCAGGACGAGACATTATGTATACCTAGTGTTGATCTTCTGAATTCAATAGAATTTGACAAAATTTTTTTTAACTTTATCGTTTGCGCCCCTGAGCCGCAAATATTGCTTGGCTGTATATCATTTGTGAGAGATTCGAAGAGGTTCTTTATAACTTACTAAAAAAAAGATAAGGAGTTTATCGGATTATTAACCAGCATCCAGTCATTCAACCTAGGGAGTGTGTTTGTTGTTTTCTCAGTTTGCCAATTGCTTGATCAGTGTTCAGCCACAATGCAGCCAGAAGAGATCAGACCTGCTGAACTAAGAAGACCGGAGTCCACGGAATCCAGCACGAATGCGCGACTCAAAATTATAGATAAGAACTCAGGAAAAGAGCGACGTTCCATCCTAGAGGATGCTGAATATGAGGGTGACAGTTCCATTGAGATAAAGCACTCCATTCCAAAACCTCCCGCAACAGCAGCTTCTCAGGCTCCACCAGGAAAGGCCTATAGGTTTCGGAGAGATGGATCCTTTAGGTCAAAATGGGACGACCTCACTTTTAAACCTAGACAGTCAATATTCGACCAAGAAGTGAGATTTGGCGCCAAATTTTATGGCCTTTTTGTTGCCTTCTGGTTTTGTGTCTTTTTTGGTGGACTCAACGTTGTGTTCAACTACCATGTCAAATATGGATATCTTGCCAACTTCAAAATCATTAACATTATGTTGGACAATCTCTTAGGTGTTGCCTTGGTGGACTTGCTGATGTACTTAATGATGTACGTTGCTGTTTTCATTCAGATGCTGGTGAAAAGGAACGTGATTAACTGGAACAGGCTTGGTTTCGTGATGCAATCACTTTATGAGATCTTCTTTCTAACATTTTTCTTATATTTGGCAGAGTACCTCAATTTCCCGTGGATTGCAAAGATCTTCTTGCTGCTGCACTCATTGGTGCAGTTAATGAAAATACATTCATATGCATTCTTCAATGGCTATCTTTGGTCAATCAAAGATGAACTACAATATTCTGAAGGGTACCTGAAAAAGCACGAAGGTGACCTGGCTGATGAAACTAGAATACCTTTGACTAGATCCGTGGAATTTTGCAAGTTTGAACTAAAGGTTCAGTCTTCTGAACAACCATTCCCAGACAATATATCATTTAGAAACTTCTTCTTGTACACCATGTATCCTACATTGGTGTATCGGATTGATTACCCAAGAACTGAGAGGATAAGGAAAGGATATCTTTTTACCAAGATTGCAGGAATTTTTGGTGTTATTTTCTTGATGATCACCGTATCTGAGACATACTTATACCCAATGGTGGTCAAATGCTTGGAGCTCAGAGAGACAAAGTCAATTTACTACAGAATGAAGATGTACCCGATGATCATTATTGAGTTTATCCCACCTTTCCTTGGCGTCTATTTATTAGTGTTTTATCTCATTTGGGAGCTTATTTTGAATGCTATTGCAGAATTGTCTTATTTTGCTGATAGAGAATTTTATGGCTACTGGTGGAACTCGGTCGATTGGAATGCATATGCTCGAGATTGGAATATTGTTGTCCACAAGTTTCTTCTTCGGCACGTGTATCATTCTTCCATCAGCGCTCTCCAATTGAACAAAACGGGAGCGACGATTTTTACCTTCTTGCTCAGTTCAGTCGTCCATGAACTTGCAATGTTTGTCATATTTAAACGTCTAAGGGGCTATTTGCTCATTTTGCAGATGAGTCAGCTACCCTTGGTGCAATTAAGCAAAACCAAATTGATGAGGGATAGAAAGATTCTAGGCAATTGCATATTCTGGTTTGGTATAGTTTTGGGGCCAAGTCTTATGTGCACAATGTACTTGGTGTTCTAGCAGTATCACTATTTACACTTGCTATCTATATATAGTCTCAAAGGGTCTAGTGTCATTGAAACAGCTTCTGAAAACTTCTTCCACAACTTCTTCCGCATGTTGTTTGTCTTTGCACTTCGGATGATTAATAACACTCAGTATTGCTTTTCGCTTAACACAAGCCTGGTGCCCTTTTGCGTATCTCATGAACCCTAATCTTCTTTTGAATTCTGTGACAATGGCACACTCTCCACTTAGTGACGCTGCTCGAATTTCGGTGCAAGCATGATGTCTGATATCTCCCCAATCCACCTTGAATCTAGTATTATCATACCAGTGGACAAGCTCATGGGATAGTGTGTCGTTAAGAACCCATTTGTTATCGATGTAGTTGGCACAAAGTTGAACTCCCAGACCAGGATTAAAACCACCATATCTTGGAACGGTACAGATTTCACAGTTGATTTTCGCCGGATCCACGTAACCTCCTGCTCGCCGGATCTGGTCAATCATGAATGTGACAGTTGGAGAATATTGAAGCATGAAATCCTTGTATTCGTTACATTTAGCACATTGTTCCTTTTCGGTTTTTATCTTTCGCTCCTGTTCGTACGCAACTTTCTCTTGATCTGTGAGATTTATGCCTGTCTTATACTGGAGTGTTCGTATCCACCAATTGAAATCTGAGGATGCATCCGAAGCATTTAAAGTTTTATCTGGCTCTTTACTCATTGCGAACTCTCAAGGAAAAAAAAAAAACGAAAATTAATCTATTTGTACCAGAACATGTCGAACATATGGATTGCAGCCTCAGATAATAAAATAGACAAGGTTAGG
Source organism: Ogataea polymorpha (assembly GCF_001664045.1). Classification (NCBI taxonomy): domain Eukaryota; kingdom Fungi; phylum Ascomycota; class Pichiomycetes; order Pichiales; family Pichiaceae; genus Ogataea; species Ogataea polymorpha. The sequence continues at coordinate 503,066 of NW_017264698.1, read as the reverse complement.
GAGTATATCGAGTCAGGAAGTTATACTGCAAATTCGAAAGATCCCAATGGCTACACTCCCATGCACGCTGCTGCAAGTTATGGTAACTTAGACCTCCTGAAATATCTTGTCTCACAAGGCGGAGATATCAATATTCAAGACTCTGATGGCGATACCCCTTTGCATCACGTAGAAACTGTTGAGGCTGCTAAGTTCTTAATTGAAGAGCTCAAAGCTGATTTCAAGATCAAGAACAAGGATGGCTTAACTCCAGCTAAATATCAGGAGGAAGAGGATGAGTATCCTGAACTCATCGAATATTTGTCGTCTTTGGAGAAGCTAGGCACCTTGCCTGCCATGAAAACCGGTATCGGAGCATCACAAAGCAACCTGGAACTCCCAAATGGTGAAAGAGTGAAGATGTATCTGTCTAAGGATTCTGATGAAAATCTGAGCGATGAACTGATTCAGAGACGAAAAGAAATCGAAAGCATTATGAATGATGACCTTACTGAGGAACAGAAAGATGAAAAATTAAGGAGTATAATTTTAGGAGTGGTATCAGGTAACGTTCATCAATTAAAGGAGTCAGATGGCCCAGAGTCCAAGAGACAGCGATAGCACAATATATATTACTCAATCATTAGTCGTCAGTTTCCTCGTCGAATCCATCTTCATCTTCGATACGCTCGATCAACAGTGAACCATTCGGCCACAGTTCCCTAACATCTTTTAAAAGTTTGTTTCGGTCGGCATGAAATTTGACGCGAGGCATTGGTGATATAAGTTCGAATCTAAACTCATGTTCATAGTTTTCCAAAGTCACATCTTCCACCTCTAATTGATCCAAGACGTTCTCCTCGGGAACCGCAAGTTCCTTAGATTGAACGCGCAAGAAATTCTTGCACTCCACAAACAGGAAGATATCATATAAAGTCTGATCCTTGTAGAATTTCTTCACTGTTCGCTGGCCCTCGTGATTTCTTAATTGTATTGTGGTATAATCACCCTTCTCCCAACTCTTCTCATCTATCTGAGATAATGACTGTACGTGATTTTTTAGGAAAACCAGTTCCTGCTTTTGTTTTAACTTTGATGCTTCTTCTTCTTGTCTCAATTTTTCCAGCTCCCTTTGTTGCTCCTCTTCTTTTTGCTTCTTCTCCTCCTGCTTGATTTTATCGTTCAACAAGGACTGTTCGTATGCCTCATCCTGTTGTCTTCTTAATAATCGAGCAAGGTCCGCCTCCTGTCTGTCATATCTCTGTGTAATTAGTTGTGGCTCATATTTATCTATGATCTTTTGCAGACGTTTGACAAGCTTCTTCGCGTACTCTTTGGTGCATGTTTCAAAATTGTGATGCCTGGTAACAATTGACATTAATGGGAACGTAGTACCAGTTGCAGACACGTTGGCGATCAAGTTGATATATGGAACAGAATAAACTTGATATGTTTGACCCACTTCGAAAGGCTCAGGATAACTCACATCTCCCACATACAGAATTATATCGTTTTTTGTGACAAAATTGATAAAACTCTCGTGATTGAGATACGATTTCACGAACTGAGTGCTGATATTTCTTTCTGAATTGAGAAGAATGCACATCAACCACTTTAGTTCAGATTTAGATTTCTCAAATGCTTCGTTGAAGCTTCCTTCAAATATTGGAAGATCACTGGTTTCACCCAATGTATCGTTGATATACTCCTTGATGTTATAGTTCGCCACAGCTTCCTTCGATGTATAAATTGGTTTCGAAGGAAAATCTGTGGGGCTTTCTCTCAGGCCAAGAATTCTGAATAAATTGGGAAAGACAGAACCTAGCAATTTGTTCAATCCATATCCCACAAGCCAAAATAATTTTGGGAACAACATGAGAATGAAAATCACAGGTGGTAGTAATGCATATGTAGGTCTTTTTCGTTCTTGATGATTTGTATTTATTCCTAATTGCAGCTTCCAGCGGTTGTGAATTGGAATTGCCTTCGGTAACTTAGGAATGAGATCCAAAAATGGATCATCAAAAGCAAGAGCTCGAGGAGCAGTGGAGTCTCGTGAAGATGCGTTTATCGAGGAGGGACCGGCCTCCATGTTGGCAAAAGATCTGACAAACAAGGAATCTGTTCCATTGGGAACTGGAAATGGAGGCCTTTCATCTGTCAAAGTCGGGAAGTCATTATCAAAATAACGAGCGACTGCAACTTCAAGATCCCAATTGCATACAGTTAACAGTCTCAGTACTTTCTCTTGCTCATCGCTCTCATTGTAAGATGTAAACTCTTTAAAGCTCTGCAGTTTGTTTTGCTGTTCCGGTGTCAATTGATCCATACTGGGACGATGGAGTTACAAGAAACTAGTGTTTCTCAATTGATTTCTATGTAACTTAACTGATTTTGCCACTAAATTTAATTTCCAGACGAATCCAATCTTGACGCGTCGATAGTCCCTGTTTATTTACATTCTTGTATATCTTGTTGAAAAGCCAGACTATGATTAAGGTCAACAAAAGAACGAACGCGTCACCAGTGAAGTTGAATGCCGCTTTAAAAAGGGAATCAAGAGGAACAGAAGCTCCACATGAACACTCAATCAAAGTAGTAGTTAGGGTGAGGCCTTTACTCGAGCGAGAAATAGAAAAATCTCCAGAATGTCTTGTGGACATCGATACTGACAAGTCAATAGTCCTCAGGCCAGGGGGTGATCTGCTCAAGGCGAGAAAGTATAGAGAAGCTCAGAGGTTCATGTTCAGTAAGTGCCTGTGGTCTTATGATAGAAGAGCGAATGTTCCATATGCAGATCAAAACACTGTGTTCACTGAAGTGGGTTTAGAAATGCTTGAAAACACACTGAATGGCTACAATAGCTGCGTTATAGCATATGGTCAAACAGGATCGGGAAAAACATATACAATGATGGGATCGGATGAGGAAGACGGGTTAATCCCCATGGTTTGCAGACAGCTTTTTAAGAGATTGAATCAGCAAGTCGATTCTAAAATCCAAGTAAAGGTGTCTTTCATCGAAATCTATCAAGAGAATGTGTTTGACCTACTTGGACGTGGCAACAAATTACGAGTGCGGGAAAATAGTGAGAGAGTTGCTTTTATCGAGAATTTAAATGAGTACAATGTGAGTGACTCTCAGGAAACTATGAGGCTTTTGAACAAAGGTCTCGAGAATAGAACGACAGCAGAAACTCACTTGAACAAACAGTCATCCAGATCTCACTCCATTCTTACAGTAACAGTGTCCCAAGAAAAGTTTGATCCCGCTACCGGCTCCCTGGTTAAACTCAAGTCCAATCTCAAACTAGTTGACCTTGCTGGATCAGAAAAATTTGTCGCCAGTGACGGCTTAGACAAGATCAGACAACAGGAAGGAAGCAGAATCAACAAATCACTGGTTACTTTGGGTAGGGTTTTAACAATACTCTCAGAAAAGCCAAATCAGAAAACAGTTGTCCCTTACAGAGATTCCATACTGACATGGCTGTTGAAGGATAATATTGGTGGAAATTCAAAAACAAGTATGATAGCATGCGTGTCGCCTATTGACTATGATGAAACCCTTAGCACGTTGAGGTTTGCGACGACAACGTCCAAGATCGAGAATCAAGTGCTCATAAATAAAGAGTCACAATTTAATATGGACGAGATGGTGAAACAATTTCAGCTTGAGAAAGAGAAATTACTTGAGTGTATATCAGAGCTCAAGCAGTCAAGTAGCAGAAATGATGAGCTGAGAAAGCTGGAGAACTATGTGCAATGGCAGAACAACTATATAGATACTTTGACTTTTACGAACGAGGTGACTCAAAAGCAACTCTTATGCAGTCTCAAATCGGCGCAGGAAAGGAATGCATTACTTGCGTCAACACTAGTGTTGACATGCAAGGGGTCAGAAACTATACCCAGGGAAGAAACGCTCGAGCTTAACAAATTAATTAACAAACTTCACGAATTGGACGTGATATCTCCATTGAAAGATATTGAGAACGTCCTTCAGAGCGATTTAGTGATGACATACAGCGCGGATCTCATTGATGACTTGATGTAACAATATTAATATACAGTCTATAGGAGTACATGGTGATTGTCTAGTGTTTCTGGTAGTATCTATCTGGCCAGCAGAAAGAATCGTCTAGGGCACATTTGGAATTTGACCGATTGTATCCAGATGCATTTACAAAGAGATAATACGAATTGTTACAATTGATACTTTTTCGTCTCTTGCTAGTCCGCCTGGGTCTGTGGAGGGGAAAAAAAAACTAATTGACCAAAATGAAAAACTAACAATCATTATGAATTTCGCGTTCAATACCGTGCTGGAGATCTCTCTCTGGCATATTCTCTCTCACCTTGCTCTGGGTATGGAGCTCCCTCTTCTCTGGATCTGTATTCTCCTCTTGGTGCAGGTGGTCCATCTCTGTAACCTCTGTCATAATCGCGGTATCCTCCACGTGGTTCTCTGTAACCTCCGCGGGGCGGGTATCCGCCACGGCCACCTCTATAGCCGCCAGGTCCAGCGGGGCCAGGTGGTCCACCGACGGGTGGAGGACCATAGTCCCGATAAGATGGTCCTCTAGGAGCACCATAGCCTCCAACAGGTCCATCTGGTGGAGGTCCGTATCCACCTCTTGGAGGGTATCCACCGTAGTCTCCTCTTGGAGGACCTCTGTAAGGAGGGTAGTCTCTTGGTCCACCAAAACCACCTCTTCCTCTTGATGGGTATCCGCCTCTTCCTCCTCTGTAAAATCCTCTTCCGCCTCTGTATCCACCTCTTCTTGCCCCTATCGTTCTAGATGCCGAAGCAATGTATGGACTGGTGTCCTCCTCAGCCACTAACTGAGTGTCTCTGTAGTTGACACCGTTGAGCTGGCTGATAGCAGATTCGAGATCTTCTCTGGAAGCAAACTCTAGATGGCATATGGTAGGATCTTCTGGAGGGATTCTCACAAATGTCGGAGTCAAACGGACCTCTTCTCTGATAAAATCTTTGAAATCTTGCCAAGCTGTCGTTGGAGGAAGATTTGAAACTTTGACTCTGTTTTCACCCTTTTTAGCATATTCAGGCTTCTTTTTGGCGTATTCAATTTGAAGTGGCTCGCCAGCAAACGGTTTTTCCAAAAACTCACTGAATGCTTTTTCAGCAGTTTCTGGGTTTGGGTATTCGACGAAGGCATAACCCGGCATCAATCTAAGCTCTTTCAGCGGTCCAACCTGCGAAAAGTATTCCTCAACTTCCTCATGAGTCACATGTGGACCAATAGGCCTCACAAACAACTGAACATCCGAATATTCCGTGGACATAGTCTCTATCAAAGTTAGTAAACACGAAACGGATTAAAATTTTGCTTACAAGTCGCCTTCCGAAAAAAACTTGACAGGAGTTCTGAAAAGTAGGGTAACCTTGAATCTAAAGGATGGTAGTTGAATACACCAAGGTACACAAGTACGACGAGCAGTCTCCTCGCCAGCTTTTGAAACACTACAAACTGATTGTTCCTTCTTCACAAATTGCACATAATACTCCAATTGTATACATCCATGGAGGGGCGTGGGTTGGAGAGTCTCACACCTATAATGAGCTTGGACCACTTATTGACAAGCTGGACTCACGGTTGAATAATGGCCCTTACACAACTGGAAAGCAGCTCACTGAGATCCAATTTTTTGTTCTCGACTATAGGTTGTCTCCCGAAGTTGTCCATCCTCACCATATCTTGGATGTTTTACACGCATTGAACTTTGTTTATAAATTGGGTATCCACAAGGTGTCTCTCGTAGGTCATTCGGCCGGATCAACTATGTGCACCCAGATATTAGAGTATAAAACCTTCTTGGGCTTCTATGATATTGAATTTACTTTACCAGTCCCTGACATTGACTCTATCGTGTTTCTGGACGGCATTTTCGACATCTCGAAGATGCTCGAGGAATATCCTAGCTACCTTCAAGAGTTTGTCCAGATTGCCTTCCCATCGGAGCAAGACTGGTCGGAAAAATGCAATATGTTACACTACAAGATGACAGGCGATAAAAAAAGAGAGATTAGGGATAAGTTTAACTCCTTAAGAAAAACAATTATAGCCCACAGCACCAAAGATGAACTGCTCAGCACAAGACAGCCCACAGAATTCTGTAAGTGGCTTGACCAGTTGCCATATACGGGCTACAATTACATTGTTCAGGATATGGGAACACACAATGAAACCTACAAAAGCGACGGTCTTGTCTCAATTATCATACAACATTTATTGCACTAATTTTAATATACTAGTTTTTTCTTGGCTTTGACCAATCCACCTTCATAATCAAGTTCATGAAACCTCTACCGTTGAGACCCTCCAAAGCTCTTTGAGCGTCATTAACATTTTCAAATTCCACGAAAGCAATACCCTTGGATCTTCTCGTTTCTCTGTCTCTGAGCACAGTAGCTCTCTTAATGATACCGTATCTTTCAAACACCTCACGTAACATCATCTCATCGACTTGCTCGTTCAAACTGGTAACTCTTAATGTCGTAGAATCGTCACGCTCCTTGCGTTCAGCCTCTGGGGCAGCACCGCCAGCACGCTTTCTGAGATGAGGAGGCACATACCGCACTCCACCAGAACCCGCAACAGCTGCCATCGATGGCTCTGGCGTGGCGGTGGCGGAGGACTGTGTGGTAGTGGTCGTAGCATCGGTAGCTCCCAGCGTATCCTTGTAAGGACATTTCGACGTGAAATGGTCACCTTGGCACGTTCTACAGGTGATGGTTTGTGGCTTACTTTTGGCCATTTCCTTCTTTCTATTTTCGGCCTCTTTCTGTGCATCTTCCTTCCAAGATGTTCCCAATATCAGTTGAACTTCTTCTCCAAATTGCGTAGTTTTATCGTCCGGCCCCACAGTAGGGTTATCTTTCTCGTCTCCATACTTGGCCCATTTTCTTCTCGCAGCAATAGCTGGGTCCACCGTTTCCTTGACAGTGACCAGTTTGACTTTTTGTGTCACTTTCACTTTCTTGCCCTGATCGTTGATTTTGTAAGAAATGATGGTCTTTGTTCCGTCAGGATTCTCAATCACTTGAGTTGATGGCAAATCATTTTCTGCATCAGCCCATGATGAGGGCGTCTCTATCGCTGCCTGGGACATCTTGATTTTGAATTTTTTTGTAAATCATCGTTGAAAAAAATTCTGCACTTGTAGTGCCATCGTAGACTTCGACGCGTCGATCGACTCGAATGTTTCCTTTACCTAGCGTAGTTTATCACTAGTGCTAAATTTAAGGGTTTCGTACCAAGACCGAAACCTTTTTCCCATCAATTTCTTTTAATAAGGCGTTTGACTACCAAAAAGAGGCTCGGTACGTTGGAGTTCACAGATTACACCACAAGTAGAATCTTATTTTTTTGATTCTCCATATCCAACACCCAAATTGGATAGCAAGCACTTGGGTTAAAAATAGAAGATCGTGCGCTCAGGAGAAAGCAAAGGTGTTTCGGGAAAGGTCATGAGTCCAAATGTGCTTCATCCTTTACCTGCCAATCCAAGCGAAATGTCAAGTGCCACTCTCCATTTTGATCCCGGGGTCGAATTGGGGATTCGGGCCGAGAAGCCACTGATCTCTGAAACCAGCACTCCACTAAAAAGACCGACGCTGTCTCCTTCTACCGGCAGTAAGCAGCACATGGATCAAAGTTTGAAGCAACTGGCAAGGGAGCTCAAGTATCGGGAGTTTTTCAGACGCAGTCCCAAAAGTCCCAATAAAGGCTTTTCCAAGTTTTTCCTTTCACAGGAGTTACGTCCCTATGATAAGAATTCAGATGATCTGAGTATAGCAGACGATACATCTGCTAGTATAGATGAAGATGCTGAACCACATATCAAGGAAAAACCAAAAAAACATAGTCTGGCCTCTTCTTATGCTCGCAAGACCACACATGATCATGCAAACTTCATTCTTACTTTTAGTAAAGATGGGAAATACATGGCGTCAGGAGGCGATGATGGTGTGGTACGAGTGTGGAAGGTTATAAGTTCAAGCTTTGACCGAGGCGTACCTGAGATTGCCAGAAACAAGAGTCTTAATAGTCGTCATCTTAATTTTCCCTTTGAAGAGTCTGATTCGATTTCGATAGGCCCTTCCTCTACAATCAACGATTCAGTGGAGTCTTTTGAAAACACAGAGGGCAGTTCCAATTGGTGCAACTCATGTCCAGGGAAAAAATCAAAGAAATACAAACAGGGTAGAACTCCATTTGCGCCTCTTTTCATGCATCGTCCGGTCCGCGAGTTTCATCACGATGATACTGTTCTGAGCATTGATTGGTCGGAAAATGGATTTTTAATATCGTGCTCTCAGGATAGTACTATTAAGCTCTGGCATGTTGACAGGAATGATTGCCTGGCTGCTTTCAAATTGAAAAACTTTGCAACTCAAGTCCTTTTTCACAAGAAAGACGATCGCTTCTTCTTGAGTTGTCAGTGGGATGGCTCGGTGAAGCTATGGTCCATTCTTGAGAAGGACGTTGTGTTAAAGACGAATATTCGAATGCGAATTACGTGCATGGAGTTTTCACCTAACGCAGAAGAATTGTTTCTCGGAGGAGAAGTTGGGGGTTTTGTCATATTGTCGGTCAAGGATCTTGATGTGATTGACAAATTGCAGATCAAGCGCAACAATGTAGCGCCCAGAGTAACAGGGATAGATGCTTTCGAAACCAAGGACGACGTGAAACTGGTTGTTACAACCAATGACTCACGAGTGAGGCTCTTCAGTTACAGAGAAAAGATATTGAATGTTAGATACAAAGGGTACAATAATGAGCATTCTACAATTCGAGCATCTGTCAATGAAAACCATTCGTTCATAATTTCAGGTTCGGAAGATGGGTGGGCTTATCTATGGGCGCTGGATCTCAATGCCCTGAAATCACCAGAGACGATGAAGGGCAGTCATAAGCTGACGTGGGATCTCACATCATTATTCAAGGACGAAAACTGTCGACACAAAAATAAAAATTATGGCGCATTCCATGTCCATCATTCACGTTGTAACGTTGCCATTTTTGCTCCCAGGGCAACATTGAAGTTGCTGGAACTTTCAAATGACCCCATTTTTGATCTTAAAGCTAGAATGAGTCCGGATCCGATCGTGAAGAAAGGGGATGATGAGTTGGACGATCCTTCCACCTCTATTATTGTTACCACGGATGACGATGGTATAATCAGAGTATTTCGCAGAGATTTTGCTTATCCTGAGCGAAAAGCGTTCCGTGCAAATTTCAAGAAGCTCGGTGCGAAACTTGACCGCAAGTCATTATCCAAAGTTCGCAATAGATCACGGTCTTCTAGTTTCTTGAACAAGAGCAATTCTTTGAATAGAAGTACCATAAACGGCGGAGATGAAAACGATCGAGGAAGGAAAGATTTCGACCACTCGGAATTCCTAGCCACCAGAGCTGCATTGTATTCCCCAAATAGGGATAGATCTTTCTTCCCATCAACAGATGAAATTGCAAGGATATCTAATTCAGAAGCAGCCTCAGATGCAACTCTCTCCGACTCAAAAGTGAGGTCCATTGATGTGAAGCTTCAAGAAATCTTGGCTTCTTCTAAGTTAGAGAATAGGCATGTGCCTATTATCTCAACCACAGATGAAAATGATAGCTCGCTTAGAAACGATACACAAGCAGCAAAATCTGTATCTATGCATGATAGAGAGGCATCTCAGGAAACAATAAATGGGGATCAAGATCAGGAAACTGCAGATTCCATTGTTACCTCGGGATCGGTGAAGTCAAGAGTTCAATGTGCCAGTTGTGGCTCTGAGAAATTTACAGCCAGGTCTCATGGGGATGCACGCAGCAAGATCTTCTTTTTTTGTGACGACTGTGGTCAGAAAGTTGATTTATAAAATTGGGTTTATAGGGCCGGGAAGGATATTAGGGTTTTATTTAAATTTGGTTTGCAGCCCGTCCAAAAATAATCGTCTGTTATTAAAAACTATTTGGTATCAAATTATCTTGAGTTGTAATAATATGGACGTATATCCCCCTAACGTCCAAGATAGAACTCTTGAGTTTCTCCAGTGTGTGGCAACTTTCAATAAGCAAAATCACAACAAAAATTCCACAGCGACTACGCATAATGGTCCCACAAAATCTCAGCGGAGCGAGTTTACCAAGAAGGCTGGTCTTATCGCAAAAGACATTGCACGAGTCACCAGTTCTTTAGCGAAGCTGGCAGCACTTGCAAAGCAGAAACAACTATTTAACGATAAACCCACCGATATGATTGAGTTGACATATGTTGTCAAGCAAGACATATTTAAGATCGAAAGATCGTTGAAAGAACTTCAACAATCGAGCGTAGCCAAGTCATCCGGTGATAATCAAATTAACACATATACTAAGAATGTTGTGCAGTTGTTGAACACGAAAGTGAAAAACGTTAGCGAAACATTTAAAGAGGTTTTGCAAACTAGACAGCGCAATGAGCTAGCCAAAAAGTCCCGCCAAGAACAACTACTTGCCTCTGTAAATGGATCGCTCAAAGACACGGGAGTAAATGGCAAAAGCAACGAAGTGCTGCCATACGCTTTGCGAAAGAAAGGAACACAAATTTCGGACAATCCTTTCCTATCTTCGATGGAACAAGATCCAGATGTGTCGGTACCAAGTCAGGACTATCTGTCTATACCAGATCAATCACAGCAACTCATGCTACTTGAGGAACAAAGTAATCAATACCTGCAGGAAAGAAATAGAGCAGTGGAGGCAATTGAGTCTACGATTAATGAAGTTGGTGGTTTGTTCCAGCAATTAGCCACAATGGTTCAAGAGCAGGGCGAGGTTATTCAAAGAATAGACAACAACGTTGAAGACATTAGTCTCAACATCAGCGGAGCACAGAGGGAACTTCTGAAGTACTACAACACCGTAACCAGTAATAGGTGGCTGATGGTGAAGATCTTTGGGATACTAATACTGTTCTTTTTGATGTGGGTTCTTATCAGCTAGCATCAAGCAATGTATATTTATTGACAGCAATTCTGTGTATTAATGATCTATCAACTCTATTCAAAGCAATCCTCCAGTTTCTTTTCACCAGAAACGATCTTCTGAACATTGCTCAGTATATCCTTAAAGGAGTCGAATTGAGTGAAGTGGATCTTCTGCTTAATACAGAAAGTAACTAGATCTTTCCCTCTTCTCGCAAATAACAGATCGCAGGACTTTGCAGCAGACAGGTCGGAAACTCCATCACCGCAGTAGAATAGGTATGGCCTCTTACTAAGATCGTAGTTTTCAAGACACTGCTTGATGGACGCGGCCTTGTCATGTCCGAATGGAGTATCGTCACGATAAACAATATGCCAATCATTGCCATTGATTTCCACACCATTGGAAATAATGGTCACGTGGTCCATCACTTGCTGGCCGAGAAGCTTCTTCAACAAAGCCTCAATGATTGGGGACATGCCGCTGCTGATAACGTAAAGGGGAATTCCTTGTTCGTGGCACCAATGATAAAAGTCTTTAAACCCAGGATCCAACTCAATGTTCTGAAGTAAGTAGTCAACGCACTCTTGGAAAGAATGACCGTTTGCAGGAATCGACCGGAGCATCTCGTCGAAACCCTCTCTGAAAGAAAGGGTCTCATTTAGCATGCGGTCATTCAAAACCTTTCTCTTCTCGTAACCAAAACCAAGGTTGTCGGTCAAAACGTCATTAGAGTCTTGAAGGGTTACTGTGCCATCCCAATCGGTGAATACAATAGCAGGAGGAGACATTATTTGCTGAAAACTAAAAATCAGTTCCTTGGAGAGATGGAGTTAGAGAACTCTGGTGCAAAGGTGTTTGTGATATGGAGTTGAATGCCTGTGACACGTGGAGCCTACGCACTATTGAAGAGATAGCAGCATCTACTAAGCTCAAACTTTCAATTAGGGAGAGCTGACATTTGTTCCCAGATCTGAGAATTTCCTGATGGCTGACAATCACAAAAAAAAGTTTACATTATTTGATTAGAACCTTCTAATGGTGAACGTGGCTGTAGTTTCAGGGGGCACGGCCACGAACACAATCTTAGATGTTTTCCAAGATCTATTAGGAACTGGGGGACAAATTGCCTCTGTCTCGCACATTTTGCCTGTTTCAGATAATGGTGGCTCTACATCAGAGATTATAAGAGTGTTAGGTGGTTGCTCTGTTGGAGACCTCAGGTCAAGAATAGTGCGACTTATCCCTAACGAAAGCCAAGGAATCCGCAACTTGCTCTCCCACAGGCTCTCCAGCAAATCTACGGATGCCAAGTTGGAATGGGGATCAATAGTGGAAGGCTCTCACGACTTGTGGTCAGACGTGGATCCGGCATGTAAAGAGCTCATTAGAAGTTTTCTGATCCACGTTCACATGGAGATTCTGAAACGGTCACGGAATAGCACAAAGAATTTCAGACTTGAACTTGCTAGCATTGGCAATTTGTTTCTCACTGGTGCAAGACTCTTCTGTGGATCTTTGGATTCCGCAGTAGAATTAATTCTACGCGTTGCAAGAGTTTCCTCCAGACTCCAAGTTATCCCGTGTCTCAACACAAATTTCACGTATCACATAAGTGCCCTACTCAAAGATGGTACAATCATTACAGGACAGTCACAGATTTCACACCCTTCGAAACCACAGGTTAATAAAGACAGCAATCAATCAGGATCCTCTTTTCCTATTGTGAGATCCAATTCTTTAATACATCCACCCCCAATAGTCCCCTCAGGACAAGCTTCTCCGTCTCGCACGTATTCATCATTTTTGGATAATGTGCATTTTACAGCTCCAGCTGATAAATTAGGTAGCCAGGCAATTTTATACGGAGTCTCCAGCCAAGTCGAACCTAATCATACTCTAGACTCTGATAGCGAAGATGAAAGTGAGTTTGCAGTGCCAAGTTACATTCATCCAGACCTCAAAAAGTCTCAGTTGCATGTGGATAAAGATGACACGGCTCCGCTACCAGCACCGATAGACAGAATTTTCTATATCTCTCCATATGGTGAGGAAATATATCCTGTGGCTCAATCTCGTGTTCTTCAATGCGTGTCAAATTGCGATGTGATTGTGTACTCCATAGGATCTTTGATGACCTCTATCATACCTGTTCTTATTCTACAAGGAGTCGGAGAAGCTATACTCGAGAACAGCAACAAGAAAAAAATACTGCTACTCAACGGGACACTGGATCGTGAAACACAGTCATTAGATGCCCTTGGTTTTATAGAAGCTGTACACAAGGCCCTGGTATATTCAATGAAGACAAGCTGCGAGAGACGAAATGTGAAATGTCAGACAACGCTTTCCTACTCCTCCTTCGTTACACATTTAGTTCACCTCAATCCCTCCAAAGAGATTGATGTAGACACCGAACGAATTAGGGAACTGGGAATTGAGTGTATTGGAGTCGCTCCGCGTAAAGACAATGAAACCAGCTACGACTTGGGGGACTTGCACGCAAAATTGCAAGAAATAGTTAACGGATAGTGATTAATCGACGCGACGCAAAAAAAAGATGTCGGATCAGAAATAATACTTTTTATATTTCATGATGAATATCTTCAGCATACTTTTTTTGGCCTGGATTGCTATCGCACATCAGGAAGGAACCTCCAGTCAAGAATTGAGAGAGAAAGTTCCAGATGAATTTGAGGGATCATGGCAAAGATGGCATATGAAACAAGAGCATGACCTAGATCATGCGGACGCTAAATCTGTATTTATTCTCCACGATACAAGAAATGCTAAACGTCTCAGCAAACTTGATATTCTGAGAATGTACGGGTTGTTGAGAGAGGAAGTAGTTGGAAGGGGAGACGGTACAGGATCTCACGATGACACCGAAGTCATCACAGACGATATGAAGAATCACCTTGTTCAACAAGTGATGTCACTAATCGATAAAGACGGTGACGGAGAGATTTCCTTTGATGAGTGGATGGAATACTCTAGCAAAGGCGGAGAGTTTCCAGATTTTGGGTACGGTCCAGGACACGAGTATGATTTTGAGGAAGAATATGAAAAACATCACTGGATCCAGTATCATGCGGAAAATGATCCCGACGTGATGGTGCAACATGCAGAAGATGTCGAGCATGAGTTATTGCATCACCTACACGAGATCGAACATGAAAATGCTGGCTCGGGCCACAACCAAAGATATACTATTAGACTGTCAAAGATTCCACCGAAATTCAAAGCCTGATCAGTGAGCTTTAATTATAACAGAAGTTTTCAAAGCATTTTTGGCATGTCTTAGGGATATTTCTACCTGTTGTATCCAGCTCCCGTTTAATGATGGCGCACCCGATACACTGGAAATAGGTCTGGTCATAGGAGTTGTTTCCATAAGTCCCCACTGAGTACCCATTCTCGATCATCGTTGCCATTTCATTCTCTTCATAGCTCAACTTGAATGTCGACTTATTGGAATCTGTTGTATACCCGGTATTTGGTATGTACACAATTAGCGGGGGTAGCCAGGTTTCTGAGGTCTTATTGGAGTATTTTGATTCTTCGCCAAGATATTTGTAAGCTGACTGAATGTGACAGCCGAAGAACACAGGGCGTTTATTAAGCTTGTTTTCAACGAATATTTCAGGAGATGGTATATTGGGAAACACCGCATAACGTTTTTCGTCATACACAAAAAACGATTTGGATTTCTGGTACTGACTTGACGTAATGCCTATGTTTGTTCCGTTTGGGAAGTTGTCAAGATCAGAGCTTGAGTCGATTGCAATGACTACGTCAACATGTCTTGCTTTCTGATGGAAAGGCTGAAAAGGGATGTTCTCATCTTCGCCACCATCAACAAGATACAGATCTGTGGAATTTCGAACTGTGCTTGAGAGAGTTGTATTGCCATATCCGTGAAATGGGTTTGGGTAGATGAGAGCATAATCTGCCATGTACTTGTTAGCATTGATATCTTCGCAGGAAGTCAAGCCAAAGACATTCAGAATGGTTTTCATAGACTCATATGTTTGTTTCTTTGATCTAGCCATATATTTCCAAAAGTGGCCTAAAATACTGTTGAATAAGCTTGAAGAAGTTCCTGCTATGAAGGTCATCTCATCATAGCCAATTGTGCATAGCCCTGTGAATGGCTTGCCGTTCAACATCTTTGTTCCCAAGTAGTCCAACCTTACAAAAGCTTTAAGATATTCCTCCCATGATCCAAATTCATACGGGTTGAACTCAAATATTCTTCTGTGACCTTCATTCGATTTGTGGACGTTTTTAGAATTGGTCAAGATAATTGGAAAAGGTAGCATATGATATTTAAAGCTCGATAGATTTCTGGCACCGGACATGGTCATGTCGTGGGGACCATTGCTGGAGAAGATGACATCACCAATAGCTTTTCCCCAGTAGTCTGTCAGAGAAGTCTTATATCCATGTTGTTTGCGTTGCGCAACTTCTTCATGTAGCGTCTCATAAAATTGCAAAGCCTCATTCCAGTTTGAGTCCATTTCGTTCCTGTTATTTTTCAATTGGTTGAGCTTGAAGAGACTCTTGAAGTATACCATAAACGACGATGATGAGTTGGAGGTCTTCACAGTTACTGTTGGCATATTGGCTGGAAAATCCCCTAACAATCTTTGAGAGTCCTTAAATTTGATGTTGAGTTCGGGTAGCCCTCGAAGTGATGATGAGTTGAGCTTCCAGGATCCGTTTAGTTTCAACTCACTAATAGGTCCAAAATCGTATTGCATCAACGATAAAATCAACCACGAGCCACCAGAGACCCCAGCCATATACGTTGTCGATTGCAATAATCCTCCCAGATGGCCATAATCTGTTGCCCCGGGAGTCCGAGAGTCAAATGCTTCTAAAACTCCAGCAGCAGTAAGGAAAGACCTAAATGAGCCTCCCGATAAGCTTATAGCTATACTAGGGGTATAGCTGTCAAAAAAATTGGAGCTCACTTCATCAATGTTAAAGCGAGTGAAAAGATCAACCACGTGTTTTTTTGCTTCCTGCTTTCTGTTCATCACATAAGTTCTTTCTTCAGGGCTTATTTGGTCATCATTTCGAAGGAGGGGATAGGAAGGGCACTTTACTTGAGAACTCAAAGCTGAAAGGGAAGAGTTGGTGGTTTGTGCTTCATTTGTGACATTCCATGTCGTATTCAGCTTGACCGCTGATTGAAAACCAGTGTATGCGGATATAGCAAGTGAACAAAAAGAGGTATAAATGACTAGCCTATTAAAATACATCATTCATGGTTTCTGAAGGAAGCGGTAAAAATGGAAGGATACAAAATATATTAATGATCCCAGTAATCACGTGAAAAGGGCTACAGTGAAAAAAGAAATATAGAGTATATATAAATTGTATTGATTATCAGAGAGAGCCTAGATAAAAAGAACAATTAGAAGGGGATGATGAGGGCTTTTGAAAATAAGAGGGGGAATTCAGAATTCGTCGTCAGAAGACACGTAAGCGTCACCCAATTCCTTCTTCTTCTTCATTCTTTCCTTCTTCTTCTTTCTCAGTTCGGCAGAGGAAAGCTTAGTCTTCTTTTTAGTAGTAACAATCTTGTTACCCATAGCGTCAAACTTTTCTTCTTCCTCATCATTCTTCTTCTCCAATCTTGGACCGGAACCTTGGCCTTGGACCCAGTTGTGACCAGATGGGGTCATCTTACCGTCAACAACGGCCCAGACTTCCTCAGTCAAATCCTTAGTGAACTCTGCAGAGTGGGTAATGATGATGACACCACCCTCGAAAGACTTCAAAGCCTTGGACAAAGCTCCCAAAGAGTCTCTGTCCAAATAGTTAGTTGGCTCATCCAAAACAATCAAGTGAGGTCTTTGCCATGTACAAGCAGCCAAAACCAACTTCACCTTTTGACCACCAGAAAGACCTCTGATTCTAGAGTGGGACACCAATTCAGCATCCAATCCCAACATAGCACAGTGGGCCTCAATCTCCTTTCTAGTCAAAGGTCTGAATTGACCGGAAGCCAAAGCTTCCTTCATGTCAACCTCAGCAACCATCTTAGCGTGGGATTCAATGAGCTCACCTCTTGGCAACCAAGCGTTGTCAACAGACATCATTGGAACCCATCTCTCGGATTTCATACCAACGTTCTCACCCAACAGGAAAGAACACTCATACTCATAAGTGTTCTTGAACTTCCGTCTAGCGTGAATACCTTGAATTCTTCTTGGGGTACCATCAATCTTGAAGATCTTGTTCATGGCCTGCTCATCGTTCTCGTTGATTTGTCTAGAAGCTCTGTCCATGGTTTCTCTGTCTTCACCGGTTTGGAATCTCCATTGAATGTACTCGGATGGAGTCTTGTCCAAATGCGAGTCGATGTGGGCGAAAGCGTGTTGCTTGATGTAAGCAATACGACAGTTCTCATGGACATAAACTTCACCACTGGTTGGAAGCAACTCACCAGTCAAAACATTAATCAAGGTGGACTTACCAGCACCGTTTGGACCAATGACGGCAATTCTGGACGACAACGAACATTGGAAAGAGATGTCAGAGATTTGTGGCTTGCTAGTACCTGGGTATTGGAAAGACATGTTGGAAACCTTGACAATTGCCTTTTGCTTGGTCTTAACACCCTCCAAGAAACCTGGTTCTGGGAACTTAAACTCAACTTCAGACGCAGAAAGTTCCTTGTAGGATTTGGCAGATGGAACTCTCTTGATCAATTCAGAAAGGTTACCCTTGTACTTTCTGAGCTTGAATCCTTCGTAGTGAATGATGTATTGCACGACATTGTCCAGGAATCCAGAGTCGTGGGAAACAATAATCGAGGTGATGTTACAGGTGGTCAAGTAGTTGACCAACCAAGCAACGTTGACGGTATCCAAGTGGTTAGTTGGCTCATCCAAAAGCAAGATATCTGCGTTGGCCAACACAGCTCTGGCAAGAGCCAACTTCATCTTCCAACCACCGGAAAGAGCAGCAATAGGCATGTCAATCATTTGCTCAGAGAAACCAAACTCCAAAAGCTTGGCTTTCACCGTCTCCCTGTCAAGAGAAGTATTTTGCTCCAGAACGAAATCAACAACTGGAGTCTCGGCGTGGGAACCGTCAATGTCGTGCTCAACATAGACAGTTCTACATTCTTCTTGAGTTGGGAAACCTTCGACTTGACCGTTGGCAATAGCCCTCATCAGAGTAGACTTACCAGCACCGTTTGGACCGCAAAGACCGTATCTTCTAGCTCTCTTCAATCTAAGTTGAGTCTTGTTCAATAAGATCTTGGCACCATAAGCCAGAGAGAACTCACAGTTACAGAGATCCTCACCCTCATCATCCTCGTCTTCAAAGACTGGTGGCTGAGGAATGTTGTCAACGGATCTCTTTCTGAACTCCTCAATAATCTCTTTCGACTCCTTTTCGTGCAAGAAGATGGTCAAAAACGGCGTCAAAGCGGAAGACCAAGCATCTGGGTCGATCTTTCTCTCGTCAATCAAATCACCAGCAATAGCGGCAACGTAAGTTTGAACAATGTCGAATCTAGATGGCTTGTCCTTCACCAGGTCCTTCAAAATGGCAAGGTTAACCTCAACATCACCAGCGGTAGAAACTTCAGGAATGCTGTCATCGGCTGGAACAGCACCAACTCTTCTCAGAGTGTTCAAAGCTCTCTCAGTAACAGATCTAGCCTCAGGGTCAGCAATAGTAGACAGGTTTGTCTTCAAAGCTGGGAACAGCTTCTCCATGAATGGCGCAACAACTTGTGGGTCGTCAACGAGCTTACACATGTTGTCAATAATAACAGCAGCCTTTCTCTTGATAGCAGTGTCTCTCTCGGCCAAACCTCTAGAAAGCAATGGAACCATGATGGACAAAGCAGCGGTGGTGACCTCAGAAACGAAGGTGGTGGCACCCAAAGCGTGAACAGTCTCTGGAACCTGAGTTGGATCAGAAATAGAGCTAATGAGCTTTGGAATGAAAGGCTCAATATCCTTGTTCTCGATGGTTGCAGTGGTCTTGGTCATGGTCTCAGTTGCGGCTTTCTTGACGTCAAGCTTGGTGTCCCACATAGCCTCAGACAGCACTGGGATAAGCTCAGGCATTCTAAGAGCGAGCTGAGCCTTAGAGGTCTCCACCAAAACAGCAATAGCATCCAAAAGAGCAATTTTTTCCTGCCATTTAGCGGTCTCGTGAAGACACTTGATCAAGCGAGCCAAGATGTCCTTGATAGCAACTGGAGTCACGGCTTTAGCAATGGCAAGGAGGGCAGCAGCAGCAGCCTCTCTGATATCTTGCTGCTTGTCACCAGCTTTCGACGAAATGGTCTCGACAAGGCCAACGATGTATGGCTCGACAGATGGGGACAGGTCAGAAGCGCTTGCAATGTGTGTCACAGTGACAAGAGCATTGACAGCTTGCTTCTTGTCCTTAATGGCCTTTTCCAAGGATTGGAAAAATTCGTATGGGACATCGTGCTCGATGATTTCACCGTTGAGGAAAGAAGCGACATTAGAAGCAGCAGAGTCTCTCTCTTCTGGCGTAGCAACAGCTAGTTTGCCAAACAATTCGGACAAAACTTCTGCGCTCTGTTTCGATTCGGCAGCAGCGGACATTCTGACTACTCTTTTGATGAAACAAAGGTTTTAATATAGAAAAAGGGCAAACTGTTTTATAAAAAAAAAATTTTTTTTATCCTTCGTCCAAAGGTACTAGTATTCTATCAGGGTTACGTAAAAGAAATGTTAAAAAAAATTTTCACAAAAATTTTTCCTGCAATAGGATTGTCTGAAAAAGAAACCGAAGAGCAGATACTTATTCCAGTGCAAGGATGTTGAATTTGTGATTCAAGTGAGGTCTTCAACCCCTGATTTGGGACATCATGACTCTTGAAATTCTCAGATCAATAAATGGCTGTTTGAACCAATGAGCCGATTATATGATGTATGTAACGTTCTATCATCTTGTTGAGCCACTTTTGGTTTGACATCAATTTTATGTATTCTTCTCGTTAAATTGTAGGATTTCAAAAAAAAAAAAACTAAACAGGAAAAGGGTTCACTTTGTCAATCGTTAGAGCAACTGCAGAATGAGCAAGTTGTCCGAATATCATCAGCGAGTTAAATCTCTCACTAGAGAAGATATTCTGACCAAATTCCCCGAAGTGACGCCCTTAGAAAATACCACTGGAGAGTCATCTTCGTCGACATCAAATGGCTCTACTACATATAACCCGCTTTTCCGAGGTCATGATGAAGAGCAGATCAAACTCATGGATGAGAACTGTATTGTTCTAGATTATGATGATAGAGCAATCGGTGCTGGAACGAAAAAACTCTGTCATATCATGGATAATATCAATATGGGATTGCTCCATAGAGCATTTTCGGTCTTTTTATTCGACTCGGACAACAGGCTTCTCTTACAGCAGAGGGCTGATGAGAAAATCACCTTTCCCTCCATGTGGACCAACACTTGTTGCTCCCATCCCCTTTGTGTTCGGTCTGAACTGGGATTAGACCTGGACTCATCCATTCTAGGAGCCAAGACTGCAGCTCAAAGGAAGCTGGAACAAGAGTTGGGAATCCATCCGAAAGATGTTCCTATTGAAAATTTCAAGTTTTTGACCAGAATTCATTACATGGCACCTAGCAACGGACCATGGGGAGAACACGAAATTGATTACATTTTAATAATCAAAGCTAATCCAGCATTCAAGGCGAACCCAAATGAGGTGAAAGACACCCGTTATGTGACAGCAGATGAACTTAAAAAGATGTTCAAGGATCCAAGTTTGGTGTTCACCCCATGGTTCAAGTTGATCTGCGAATCATATCTATTCAAATGGTGGGATCACCTTGAGGAGCTAGACAGATTTACTAGCAGGGAAATTGACCGCATGTTGTGAGTCAAGACATGTAACGTTTAATATTTTGTAAGAATAGAAGATCCGGGATCATATTAAATCAGTCTTCTAGATCCATCCTTACACTGCATATTCCAAATAAAAGCTTATCTTTCCAATTTTGATTTTGCCGTCGTGTATATCTAACCCCTAAAAGAAAGAAGCGAAATCTTATCCCTATAAATGTTAAAAGATTCCCGGTTTGGCTTTTTTCAATGGAATTGATTCTCTCACAGATCCCAGACGTTTTCAGACCATACAGTTTGCCAGTACTATTAGTCGCAGTGTCACTAATATTATCGGCATCTGCTATACAATTAAAGCTGCTACCACGTCCTCTTAGGTCGCTTGATGGAGGTAAAGTTAAGCAATCGGCAACATCAAAATTTTCAGCTAAAGATGCGCTGCCAGAAGTGACAATTGAGCCTGTTGATCCGAATTTTGATTGGGAAAAAGAGGAGCCAGCGCCTTATAGGCCTTTCAAGAACGCACCTTATAGGATCAATATGGCTATTCAGAAAGCCGATCCGCAAAACATCATTGTGATTGAAAATACTTATTTGAAGTCCACAAAGCTCAGAGAAAAAATCATGAATGAAAGAGCTGATATCTCAATGGCTTGCCATCCTACCGCAGAATACGCTCTGAAAGAATTGTATTGCACCGTTACTGACTTCCTAATGAAGAAATATCCGATGTATTTTTTCACAAAAGATAATGGTACCACCTTCTATAACAAGATCAAAGATGAGTCTTTTCCACTGGATCCTACATCGGAGGATCGACTAGAAGTCCTCAAATTTTTGGGACGCACCATTGAGGAAGACTTTATCATTTTACTCAAAAATGGGGACGAGGGTGAATTTCAGAACGAGTATGTCTGGAGAGCAGGTATTTCCTGCTACCCAAATGGCTTTGTTCCCGGCGAAAAATTTAATAAACCTTTGACTGCAATCCATGGTCCTGTTCCGCAATACCTTGAGCGGCTGAAAGTTTCAATGAACAAATTCTTTGAGAGACTTCGCGTCAATGAGTTTCTTGTTAGGTACAATTGGAGTATGCAGGCACATACTAACATATTTGCTCCTTCTATGAATCACGGAACTCGCACATCATCGTCAGTCCAGCCGCTTTCTCCTGAAGATCTCGATTTCAACAAAGTGTTTATGCGAGTCGAAAAACAGTGTTTTACAAGGTTACCGAGGACCAAGGCTGATATCATGTTTATCAGGACTTACACCACTCCGTTGACAAAAATTAAAGCCGAAAATAGGGCTGAGGACTTTTGCGGCGCCATCGACGGTCTGTCAGATGATTTTGCTATTTATAAAAATAAGATTCTCTGGGGAGATGCAGTTAAGGCATATCTCAAAGGTGAGTCAAGCGGTTTGACAGAAGAAGTGTACGATTTCGATATCTTTGAAGCCCAACTTAATGGTCCACTTATGAAAAAATAGACGCGTCTATCTTCACTTTATATATTTTGCAACGCGTGAAAACTCGAATAGATATAGATAAAGGGGAAAAAAAGCTAACGCGTAATAAATATATTGAAATAATTAATTACATTGCAAATCAACAATAATGGGGAGACTTGTTGGTCTTGAGCTATACAACTTTAAGTCGTACCGGGGCATTTCGTCTATTGGTTTTGGTAGCTCATTTTTCACCTCCATCATTGGACCTAACGGATCTGGCAAATCCAACATGATGGATGCGATCTCGTTCGTGTTGGGAATCAAATCTAGCCATTTAAGATCAAACAATTTGAAAGATCTGATTTACAGAGGTAGAGTTTTGGGTGAAAGTGATGATGGTGAAGAAAAGGAGAATGATCCCTGCACGGCATACGTGATGGCTATTTACGAAAAATCGAACGGAGATATCTTGAAGCTCAAAAGAAGTATTAACGAGACAGGTACTAGCGAGTACAGAATCAACAACAAAACTGTGAGCGCGACTCAGTATGCAGATGTGCTAAGGAAAGAAAATATCTTGATCAAAGCTAGGAATTTCTTGGTGTTTCAGGGAGATGTTGAGAAGATCGCGTCGCAATCACCGGAAGAGCTTACGCGGCTGATCGAGAATATTAGTGGTTCGATTGATCATAAAAAAGACTATGACGTGCTTATGGAGGAGAAAGAGAAAGCTCACGACACTACTGCATTGTTGAATTCGAGGAAAAAGGCACTTCGGGAGGAGTTCAATCAATACAAAAACCAATCTATGGAAATTGAACAATTCGACCTGAAAAGCAAAGAACTTTCCGATTTGATTTTGACAAAGTACTTGACTGAACTATACCATAATAACAAGGAGCTTGAGCAGAGTATGAGTGAACTCAAATCTGCCACTCATGAACTGAAAGATCTACAAAAGGTTTTAAAAGACAACGAAGCTGCGATGAAAAACGTGATTAAAGCACGTAACAAGGATGATAGTGAATATCATAAGATCGAAAGATCGATCTCGAAAAAGGCCACTCTAATCAAAGAAAAGCAGCTAGCTTTGATCCCCCTGAAGTCCGAGGTGTTGCAATTGTCCAAAAAACTTAGTGATTATAAGAGGAGAATTGAAACTTTATCCGATGACCACGAACGACAGAACGCGGTTGTTGAGACAATTGAGAAGCAGTTAACTACGATTCAAAAAGCGTATGACAACTATATGAGGGAGTTCGATGCGACCACGGTAGAGACTCTGAGCACTGGAGCTCTCGAGGAGTACAAAAGGCTAAGAGAGGCATTTTTGATGAAGGGTGGACATATCGAGTCCAAATTGCTTGACCTTGAGGATTCAGTGAACTCCTTGAACCTGCAAATCGAAAACGTTTCACGTCAGAACGAAATTGTCAGCACTCGAATTCGGGAGCTTGATACCGAAAAGGCAGAAATTAGCTCTAAAATTCAAGAAAATGTCTCTCAAACCAATGATGCCCAAAATGCCACCAACAAGAAAAAGGAAGAACTTTATGCTGTGCGTTCTACCCAAGAAAAGATCTTGCAGGAAGAATTTGAGTTGAACACGGTTCTGAAAGACGTATTAGTTCAACTGAATGAGCTCCATGCAAGCCAGAGGGAAACTGCCAGGGAGAAGAGACTCCGTGAAAATTGCTCCTCACTCAAAAGACTCTTTCCTGGGGTTAGAGGTCTAGTGTGCGATCTGTGCAAGCCAACACAGAAAAGATATGAGCTTGCTGTCTCCACAATTCTGGGAAAGAATTTCGATGCGATTGTTGTGGACAATCTCAGTGTTGCAAACAAGTGCATCGACTACTTAAAAGAGAAAAGGGCAGGAGTGGCATCATTCATTCCTTTGGACTCTGTTGAGTCAAAGCCTCCTCAAGCCTATCTCCGCAATATTGATGAGCACGTGCGTCCAACCTTTGACGTTGTCACATATGATCCTGAGTTGGAAAGAGCTGTTCAATATGTCTGTGGAAACTCGATAGTTTGTGATAATATGGACGTCGCCAAATATGTGAAATGGGAGAAAAAAGTGGACGTGAAAGTTGTCACTTTGGAGGGATCTCTAATTCACAAATCTGGTCTTATGACGGGTGGTCTGACACCAAATGGGGGCCGAAGATGGGACAAATCCGAGATCCAGGCACTAATTTCCCAAAAGGAGGAAATTAAGTCCAAATTGGAAGAACTTTCAAGGAAAAAGACTAGTGAACTTCTTGAAAAAAAGCTTATGGATGAGGTAGAGACATTAGAAGCACAGATTCCTCCACTGCAAAATGCCAGACTCGAACTGGATAGGCTGATGAAAGATATTGATTCTGAAAGCAAGAATCAAAGAAGTATACAGGCGCAACTGGAGAAAGAGCTACAAGATCTAAAAGAAAAGCTCACAGAAGCATTGTCAAAGGTGGATTCTACCAATAAGGAACTCTCAAGTATTCAGCAGGAGGTTTATGCCACCTTCTGTCAAAAACACAACTTTGCGAACATATCCGAATACGAAGAAACATACGGATCGAAGTCAAGGGGTCATTCTAAGGAAAAGGCAAGATACATCAAACAGATCCAATATCTCGAGAACAAACTTGGATTCGAAAAAGACAGACTGGATGAGTATCAATCACGCCTCAACCGCCTTAATAAAGACATGTCAAATCTTGAGAAAAACTATAACAAGCTGGTCTCGAGCAAAGAGACGATAGAAAACGATCTTGACACCTTTGAAAGTGAACATGAAGTGCTCATGGAGGAGCTGCAAAGAGCTAGTGGCCAACGCAAAGCTCAACTAATGGATTACCAGCAGTTGGAAGACGGAGTTTCTGACGTGCGTTTGCAGGTCGCCGAGATCGACAAGAAGATTGCCAATTATGAAGATGTGATCGAGAAAGCCAAGATTGAAAAAAGGAACATCCTGAAAAACTGCAAGCTAGAAAACGTGCAGCTGCCATTGACATTTGGCTCCATGGATGACATCCCCCTTGATGAATCAGAAGACGACGAGAATATGCTTGCGGATGAAATTGAGATTGACTTCACAAGCCTGCAGTCTCGCTTCAAGTCAGGAGCACTTGAGGAGTTGCTGAGCGACTTGAAAAAAGAAATTGATCAAATCACGGCAGAACTATCATCAATGAGCCCTAATATGAAGGCTCGCGAAAGACTGGAAGATGTTCAACGGAGACTCGCTGATTTGGAGGCAGAATTTTCTGACGCCAAGCAAGAGGAGAAAAAGATTGCGGCAGAGTTCCAGACTGTCAAATCCAAGAGATATAAACAGTTCATGGAAACCTTCAACCACATAGCAGCGACGATAGATGGAGTCTATAAAGACCTCACGAAATCCAATGTTTCTCCACTCGGGGGATCTGCATACCTGACTCTGGAAGACGAAGATGAGCCGTATCTGCACGGTGTGAAGTATCATGCCATGCCCCCAATGAAGAGATTTAGAGACATGGAGCTTCTCTCTGGCGGAGAGAAAACTATTGCAGCTCTCGCTCTGCTGTTTACGATTCACTCGCATCATCCTTCACCATTCTTTGTGTTGGATGAAGTTGATGCAGCCCTTGACAACGCTAACGTGAACAAAATTGCTAATTATATTGCCAAGAACGCAGGTCCAAATTTCCAGTTTATCGTTATCAGCCTGAAAAATGGACTTTTCGAACGAAGTGATGCTTTGGTCGGAATCTACAGAGAGCAGAAGCTCAATACTTCTAAAACTCTTACGTTGGATTTGAGAACCTACCCAGACCAAGAGGTTGCCTAAATCCATTCTTGCTTTCTCTCTATGCGCTGTGTATCGTTATACTATTAATTGGTCGAGTAATGATGAAGCCCACAAGTGTAGTCTTACAAAAAACTTGTCATCTTGCAACAAGTCCATGATGCTTCTGTTTTTAGGCATCCGAGACCCCCTACGCAGGTATGTCTCATTATTGTTTTCGTTCTTGCGACGGTTCTCGATGATGTGCATCGATTTTGACGTTATGAAATGGACCATGGCAGTCAGCTGATCAAGTATAACGGAGTAGTTTTCGTACAATTTCTGCTCACTGTCGCTAGTGAAAATAAGCGAATATCGTCTTTCCGACCCCCTAGCGGTATCGTCTATAAGCTTGAAGCCCAGACTCACAGAATATCCGTTCTTAGAATCTCCAAAACTCAAAGGTTTATTAATATCATGATTCGATTCAATCGTGAAGACTCGCATAATCGTTTGACGTAGAGCTGCATATCTGGGTTGTGAAGATGGATGCTGCGTGCTAATGTAAGTTTGATCTCCGGACTGCGTCCGGAGACTTGTGCTCTCGTGGGGTACAATGAATGCACATGACTTGCACACTGAGGATGGTGGTACTTTTGTTCCATAATAAGAGTCTTCAGACTCTCCCGAATGAACGTTTTGGGTACAGATCACCATGGACGGACCATGGACTTCGCAAAAATGAGCTAGCGTTATCATGAAAGGCATTGAAAAAAATCTGACTGGCTGTGTGGTGCAAAATAAATAATCTTAAAAACCAAATACTTGATGACATCTGTACCTCACCTGGAATGCGAACAGTCCAGAAGCTGGAACTTATCTCAGCGACAAGCTTTCAGTGCTAGAAACCAAAGAAAAATTCGTCATGTGCAGGCAGTCGTGGTGAGGAACCTTAAATTACCTGAAAATGTGTCTGGCAAAGATCCCCGATTACTGAGATTGAAGACAAAATCCACCGTAAATATGGCCAACACTGCAATTACCCAGAATAACAAGGTCAAGACATTGAGCCAGGTAGGAGACCTGATTCAATTGTCTCGATATGAAGAGTTTCCCAGTCAAGATAAGCTTCAATTAGGAGCTAATCCTGTGGAGCGTCAACTAGAGGTTCAGGCAATCAACAAGCGTATGTTTTTGGAGTGCTTTTTCACAATCAATCATTTTTTAGATACCAAGAGCCCATTTTACATTAGTCGAGTATTCTCTGACTCGATACATATTTGGGACAATATACAGCTTTCTGGTTTATCTCTTAAATCATTCACTATCAACCTTTACGCCAAAATAGATATGGAGTGGAAATTGCTATTACGATATAATGTGAAACTCTCATTTTTGGTCAATCTTGGTAGCGATTTCGAGGTCATAGAATCCAAGTTGAGGAACGAACCAAATTTGCTGCTTCTCAAGTTAAATGATGACTGTTACTATGTACAGTCAAGCACATATTTGCCTAGAGAAGTGATCAAAGACTTGGAGGTCTATCATTCTAACAAAAGTGCTGGGAGTTACCTTCGTGAAGAGCCAACCTGCACTTTTGATCAGATTATGAAGCTGAATAATTTGACTGTCTGCTTGGTGGATCTGCTTTCCTCTAAGAAAGTTCTCACCGATAAAATTGAATCACTATTGAGAGACTCCTTGCCCCCGAAGAGCAGTCCAGTGGTCATCAATTGTCTGAAAATGCTCATTGATAGTCAAAAATTGAGCAATAAACTTCTCAAGCAGCAAATTTCTCGTCTTACCGACATTCAGCACGCAAAGGAATGTAAAACACGTCACGGATTATTGACAGAGTATAAGCGCGAAGATTATGCTCACTACTTATTGGACCTAGAGTCCATAATATTGCGAATATCGAAAGAAAAGTCCAGAATAGCCAATACACTCTTAACAATTTTTCCTATAGCAATATCTGATAACCTCGAGTTCTCGCTCTTTGGGTACAAGCTCCCACAAAGCTTGAACTATCTGAAAATGACTCGCATCGAAATAGAGAAAACCAATTCACTACTTGGTATAGTGGTTCTCCTTGTGATCAAATTGTCAAACTATCTGAACGTACCTTTGAGATATCCACTCAAGTTTTTTGGCTCTAATTCATACATTACGGATCCAGTCTCTAAAATGCAAACTAAGCTTCGTGTTTACCCTCTATTTGTTGTTCAAAATAGTAACCTGGCTATCCGGTTTGAATTTGGATTATCACTACTATTAAAGAATCTACAGCAAATTTTCGAATCAGAAAATCTTACCAAGCTTGATGACCACGACTTACTTGCTAACTTGAAGGTATTGCTGACATGTATAGCAACAGATGATGGACTGGGACTCAATGATTATTTGGTGACAAAAGACGAAGTCAATACAATCAAGCTCAGCCTGTTGAAAAATTGATACAGGTATTATATCGTTGCATTGACTATATAGAGTCAAAAAAGGAGACAATTTTTTGTAATGAAAGTTTTGCTATTGGGTGCAGCGCATTCACTTCATCATTGGTAGAGGTGAGTACGCCTTCACTGGTAAGTAGTGAGTGTTTTTCGTTGTATTTCTTCACGCCAGCATAATATTCAAGACACAAGCTGAAAATAAGCACCAGCGCTACAACCAGTGGACCAAAGACACCATCCAAGTGTCTTCCAGATCTGAGCTTGATCAGCTCCAGCCTCTTCATGTAAATTGCATAGGCCCAAACTCCGGAAAATAGGGTCAGCGCAAAGTAGATGTACGCAATGTTGGTGGCAACAACCGGGATGTGTGACGAAGACACAGATGCATATATTGTGAATGTCAATGCTGACAGCAAGGTAGTGACATGCAACCACCGAACAAATGTACGCTCATTAGCAAGCCAAACTTTAGCTTCTACTTTGATTGGGCCAGACTGCTTGATCAAAGTTTTTGGCTTAACCACTCCTGGAGGCAGAACAATCTCCTCATCTTCAGACTCGTATCCTTCTAGTTTGGATACTTTAGAAAACACAGGCATAAAATAGGAAGCAACATTCAACTTTTTCTTTCTTGGAGGTTCAGTAAAACTTTTGGATTCAGATGGGGCACCAGATGTAATCAGAGTATTGGAAGTCGAAACCAAGTTGAAAGTTGATTTCCCCGAAGGGCTCAAGGCTGTGGCAGACTCTTCATCGGAAGACTCATTATCGTCCAAATCCTCTTCCTCCTCGACTATTTGGTCCAAATGCACCGTTCCCGTGTTGGTCACAGGATTAGGGCTCTCGCTAACCTTCTTTTTCAAATTCCTTAATATCTCGTCCTGCTGTTGCTGCCTTATTTGCTTCTCTCTTGAATCATGATAGGCTTGTTCGGGATTCTTCCTAATGTCATTCTCGAGCTCCGGAAGCCAGAAAGGAAGAATATCCAGATTGTCATCTTCCAAAAAGAGAGACGAAATACCTTGGATGAACTTTGAGAAATTTGGAACCTCCTTTACTAAATGCCCATTAGTTAAATCATTGATCCAAGCTAGGGTTCTGGAGGAAGGATTATTGAAAATAGAGTTGGCCACTTTGATTTCCATGACGGAATAAGGGAATTTGGTGTACTCACCCTTTCTAAGAAGCGAATACGGATCGTCAATTGAGGAATCAATGTCCATTCTATGCCATTCTCTTGGATTTCTGATTGGCCTGTCAGGGTCAAAAGAGTCTTCCCTGATGAACAAAATGTCAGAATCGATTGTAATTCGAACTCTATCGTCACCTGGCATTTGGAATGCAGTTCTCGTGTGAACAGTTCTCAAAGTCGGTTGCAAATCGTTCTCTCTAATGAATTGTTGCAATTCCTTGAAGTTGGAAGAGAGTTTATCAATTGATTCCTTTGAGATGCCCTTTCTCTCCAATCTTTTGACAAACTTCTCAAGGGTCAGTTTGGTATTGGAATCATTCTTCGGGCGGTTTGGAAGCTCCATATCCTCTTGTTCGTCTTTGGGATTTTTTTGGAAAATGAAGTCATTTATATACTTCTCCTTCAATGAGAGACGGACATCATTAGAAGTCCCTGTGTCGTAGTCAAAGATCTTCTTCTCGATCGTGAGTTCTGGGTTATCCCTTAGTTTTCCTGACCATCTTATCCTAAGCGAGGGCGTTTTGTTCAAATTTTTGAGTAGTTTATTGTTGTACAATTCGAACTGTCTGTTATCAAAATAGAGAGATGTAATTTTTGGGTCCACATTATACTCATCATCATCGTCGTCATTCTGGTTAGTATAAATTAGGACCGGAAGATGTCTCAAAATAGTGGTTTTAATTTCCATTAAATTGTCAGGATGGATCCAGAACTTGAGAACTTTGTATCCATAGTCTTTTTGACCCACGTTGTTCAGCGAGGCACTTGGAGTAGTCGAGATCCTTCCAGATGATGACAATTTCTGAATCGAGTTTTGAAGAGAAGTCGACAACGAACTAGAGCCCATTTGGTCTCTAACAAAAGAGTATAAGGTCGAGATTCTGAAAAGATATGGAGAAGTGTCCTCACTAATGTTATTCAATGGTAATGACTTCATTCTTACGCTCAACAACGCTTTCACAGAGTAGCCTTTATGCAGTCTATCATGCTTCTTGACAATCTTAATGAATCCAGTGAAATTGAGTCTCGCAAAGTGATCTAATTCCTTTGCCAACCACAAAAGCTCTTCGAGCTTTTTCTGAAATGCCTTGGCGTCAAAATCTGCGCTTTTTTTCTCGGAAATGCTTTTCAAGTACTCTTCGCTTTGAAGTTCCAGCTTAGATATTTCCTCATCGAGTTCCTTGTACTTCGAAATCTGGAAAGTATACACCTTTTCCAACTCAGAGTCCAATTGCGAAGCAAATTCTGCCTCATCTTTTTCAGACCATGCACTGATAGCTGAGGAGGATCCTGCCTTAGTAGAGTTTTCTGTTGATTCGATAACGTTTTCCTTCAACAGCTTCTTCAAATGATCATAATCGATGTAATAGTTTTTCCATGGAGGAAACACCTCGTTTTGGAGCTTCACTCCAAACAACATGCTGTATTGACTTACTAGGCTCAAATAAACACCAATGCAACTTTTCTGAACGTCACAATTATGTAGTGCAGCAAAAATTAAATAATCATGGGCCCCAGGGCACGTGTACGATCAATCCTTACACCTCCACTTATCTGGCTTGAAATAATAGAAAAGAAATCAGACTAAAGGGTTCCTTGAGAATCTTGACAACCGTGCACCATTTTGTCCAATGCGAGGTCGTAAAGATTTGAACACTTTTCAAACATGTCTTTCGATCCAGTTCATGACAGCATAACTAATAACTTGCAGGCAGATCAGAATATGGAACCCACCGATCCACTGACAGATCAGTATTCTAAGTTCTCAGATCCACTTCCAGTCGATTCTGAAGATAAGATCACGGAAGCTGATGATACGAAAAAACGCAAAAGACAATCTGATGACGGAGTTAAAGAGAAGCTACATTCATCAGTACTGACCAATTCACGGACTAGACACTTGAAGAAGGCTGATGGGGAGCCTTACTGGCGAAAGGATATACGCTTCGTTTTTTTGATGAAATTATTCTTCAACAACAACAGAGTATTCTCTAACCCTTTCAAAAAGTCGGGGGAGAATTTCGATTGGCCCGAGCATTTCAAATACTACAGAGATGAATTTGGCACGGAGCATTATAATGATGGATCTCATTTGACGTTCTTTGAGCTTTACCTCGTAACTCTCATGAAGAGTAGCAAGGTTTCGAAAGTCTTGAAAGATCGCCTTTCGCATGATCTAAGCTATGCCTTAAATTTCTCAGTTATCAGCATTCTCGTTAATATTGGCCGCCTGAATACGACTGTGAATTTTGACCATGCGATGAAATCGCAATTTAGAACCTATCATTCTGTCCCCTCTTTGCATGTCGGAGACCATACTTCTATCTTTGAAAAATTCTACGTCCTTCATCCTGTTGAAGCCAGACTCAAGACGGAAGACACGAAAAACTACTTCCCTATGTCTGCGGTGAAGCCATTACAAGATACGCCCCGCATTAAGTCAATACTCAAATCAATCAATGACTTGAACCAAGAAGTTCCAAAAAATTTCAAGGAGTTCATTTTGGGGATGAACGAAGACAATAAATTCCATCTGAACGTTGTCAGCTTACTGTTTCTGCTTTGTGTTCATGAATATGAAATTGGAAAGCTTTTTTTCCCGACTGCTCAGCAGTTGCCACAAAGTGAAACCGACGACACTGGCCGTACGGGCTTTGCCACTTCTTCGGGATCTCTATTCAATGACATCTGGCTGAAATCAGAGTCAGATCCAAACGACGAGGTGAAGAGGTTTTTATGGTTGATCTACCTTTTCTTGGAGACTGACTTCAAAGCGGAGAAGATTTTAACTAACCCTTTCAATAATAACTCGTTAGCTCCTATCACAATTGATTCTAGACTGAATGTGGCAGAAGAAATTGCTCATGATAACTTGGACCTCATTGGAAAGCTCAGACAGCTCGTGCCCCCAACGAAGAAATATTCACCTGAGCAAAGCCAGGACCCATCTCAATTGATCAACGATGTTGATACAGAAAATGAAAAGGCATTTGCCTTCTATATGAAAAATCTACGACTCAAATTCTTAGATGACGCTCCAAGTGATGATGAGTCAAAGAAAGCAAAACGTGCTAAAAAGTCGAAGAAGTCAACGGATGCTAATGATACGGATGCTGACTTAACGGCGTTGGGACTCGAAGACTCAGATATAAAAAAGTTGAAACAAGCTCTTAACACGGAAGAAAATGGGACAGCGAATGCTGAGTCCAACCCCCAAGGTGAATATTTGCAAGGAGATAAAGCACGCAAAAAGAAGAAGACCAGCATTGGGCCGATCAAGCTTAACTTGAGCCATATCGAAGCTTTATTAAGTTCAGATGTTAGATCTGGGTCAACATCGAAAATGATGATTAATAAACGAAACAAAAATCACTACATGGCCTTATTTCTGAGAGATCTTATACTGAAACGTGCGGATGACCTCAAACGCAAAAGATTAAAACTAGGGCATTTAAATTGCATGCACAAATTGGACTATCTATTGATTACACAAAGCGACGAGAATTTCTCAAGCGTGCACAAAGACAAACTGGATGAGTTTCAGATCAACTATTATAAAGATCTGAGACGGATAGTGAGTTTCGTTGACGACTCGGCGGACAGAGAGGAATCAGAGCACGATTTATTTCTGGAAAAGGCCTTTTCTGATGTATAGCGAACGTGGTGGCAGAAGGCTTATCATTCCACTGGTTCTATGCTAATGACCGAATTACCTCTGATGATACAACTTCCCACTTTCACTTCCTCTGTAAATTGTTTATTTGTAATTAGTTCCACAGCATCTGATAAGTTTAAGTTGAGGAAAAGGTCATATCCTGCGAGTCTCCCTCTGACTACTCTCGATGAGTTGAGTGTAACTTTGAGATTTTTATCCACGAATTTTTTAAGCTCTGGCGTGGATACCATTTTGCACGTTTAATGGTTTGAAAAAGCTATTTTTTTCAACTTGTTGTTTTGAGGTCGTGTGTGGATTTCAAGGAGGATCAAGTTGTTTGCAATTCACCAAAACAATGTCTGCAGAGGAATATTTCAACCTCAGGCAACAAATATTGAACCTTGAGTTCGAACGAGATGACTTGGTCCAAAGGGTTGATGAGCTCAGAAAGCGCAAAATCGAATTAAGTGGTGAGAGTCAATTCAATTTGCAAGAATACCTTCAAACTTGTCAAATACTCCAAGAACATTCCAATCTCCCATCAATCGATATGGAAAAGCGGCTCCATCTTGTCAAAATGTTCTATCCTCATATGGTTATCTCTGATGTTCAACAAGGGGCAGGGATATTTACATTCACTTTAACTTTTAAATACTATTTGGAGTTCAAGGTAGCTGTTGAGTTTTCACAAGAGAAGGTTGAAAATCTCGAAATTACAAAATCGAAACACTCAATTGTGAGCGAAATGGCAGAAATAAACAAGCTAATTAGGCTTGCATGTGCCAAGAGAAACTTGTCACTTTTCATCTACGCAACTAATTCATATATTAATTTAGCAAAGCGCAGATTAGCGCTCTGGACACAGCTATTTGATAGCCTTGGCGCGGAATACAATGTGAACAATATTTCTGCAAAATTACAAAACGACAGACTAGCTGTGTTTGCTCGATTTAAAAACTGCCAGATTGTAAGTATTACCAAAGATGGCAAGCGGTTGACATTGAATTGGAAGATTTCGTTTGACAGTGACGACGCCGAATTTGTTGGCGAATTCCAATCCAAATTGGAGTGCATGTATACCTATGGCGAGACTAGCGTCGACCTCGACGACACATTCAATGTCTTGGTGAAGGTAGACGGCATAGCTGGGGCTGTTAGTCATCTTGTCAAAAACCTCTTGCACTAAAAACGGTACTCCATCTCGAGTCCAGCTCTGGACATTCCGCATTTCACATAGAATCCCTCATTTTTTGGGTCGCAATCTAATATAGCTTTGTAACAGCCTTCTTCCTTAGCAAGTTCAATCAACTGACGAATCAAATACAGACCCAGCTTTTTTCCTTGCTGATCGGGTCTCACAGCTATATCTTCAATATGGCCTACTTTGGCACAGCTGTGAATCAATTTTGTCTCCACAATCAATGACCCAACCGCCACCACTTGCGATTCGTAGTCGGTGATCACCAAGTTTTTATAAGTTTTGGGCTGTGACTTCCAGTAATCAACTATGTCATTGAAGTGCTCTTGATCTACATCACCTACCGATGTCAAAGTCTCCAATGTTTGCAGGTATCCCCTGTCAAAATCTTCCTTTTCTAGTGGGCGTAGATTGTAGCCCTGTGGCAGGTGCAGTTCGCTCATCGTCTGTTTGTACAGCTTTTACGCGATAGATCTAATGAAATTAGTTTTTAAGGAAATTTGTACATCCGGTGTAAGGTTTTATGGTATGTAAAAATTTCCCATCCTCTAGGGCACAACATTGTAGTGCATGCGGATACCCATAGCTGACAGCTCAGAATCCAGATACTTGAGAACAAACGGAATAGCAACAGTGGTTGTATCTCCGCCACCAATAAACTTGGTTCCCTGACCGTCCTCCCAAATATCCATTTCGTCCGTATTCTGTAGCACACGATCAACTTTTTTGGCACAGCGGCGACATCTCGTAGTCGCCTGAGTGCCAATACGAGGGACAGACATTTGCGTGGACAGCAACGAGCCACATGATCGACAAATGGCAGTTTGTGTGTAATCCGAGCAGTTGAGCAGTCTGTCTTGAAGCAAGAAAGATGTTCCGTGACCAATAAGAGCATCTCTCTCCATCTCTCCCACACGAATACCTCCGTGTCTCTTTCTACCTTTGACAGGTTGCAATGTGAGAGAGTTCACTGGACCTGTAGATCTGACTTGGAATTTATCGTTCACCATGTGTCTCAATCTTTGGTAATAAACGACACCAATGTATATGTCGGCGCGAAGCTCTTCTCCTGTCACACCAGAATACAACGGCTCATTTCCGTGGTAGTTGTATCCGGCCTTTTGGAGCTGCTCACCGAAATAGTCGGCTGGTGTGTCAGATTCGCTGAACTTCCATGGAGTTGCGTCCTGGGCAATACCGTGTAAAGCTCCAGCTTTTCCGGCAAGAGACTCGACAAACATACCAATAGTCATTCTCGATGGGAACGCATGCGGATTGATGATCACGTCCGGCTGAATACCAGTCTCGCTGAAAGGCATATCAATTTGAGGCCACTTTCTCGAACAAACACCCTTTTGGCCGTGTCTTGACGAGAACTTGTCTCCGATTAATGGCTGTCTGGTGATACGGTACTTTATCGAAAGCGTCTGGAACTCGCTTGTTCCATTGTCGTCTCCCAGAAGCTTCACTTCCTCAATGAAAGCTGGCTCAGAGCTATGGTAGGTCTTCACTTTAGTTTTGCCCAAAATATCATCGTAATAAGCGCAAATAGGGTCCCCCTCTTCCACGTGAACTCCGATGTGTGGCAGCCCATCGTTATCTAGCTTTTCTTTCCAGCTTTCAGGCCATTCATCGCTTCCAAAGCCAAAATGTTGAGTGATTGGATCTCCTCTCTTTCTATTCAAGGATAAGTCCACTTTTTCAACTTTGTACACCACTCCGTAACCGAATCCCCTCTCATCAGCGGACTTATTGATTATCATTGCATCGTCCATATCATACCCAGTATACGATATAACAGCAACCACTGCGTTGGTACCGTTAGGGAAATTATCCATCCCATAATCGTCATAAAGATTGGCTTTAACGATTGGTGTCTGACCTGATTGAAGACGGTAGAGCTTGTTGTCGCTTCTGTGGCACAGCGCAACACCAGGAGTTCCCATGGTTTGCTTACCCATCTGGCATTGGTACATGTTTCTTGGCGACTGATTGAAATCCGAAAACGGTGTTAAATTAGCTAGGATGGACAAGATATTGGTTGGTGCAAATTCAACGTGTGTGTGAATATTATTTTCGATCTCAGAAGGAATAACGGCAACATTCATGAAAACTTGCTCGAAGGGACCAACAATATCCTCTTTATCCAAAGGAAGATACCTGACTGGTCTAACCATTCTCGAAGGTCCAGCAAACAGATAAAGACCTGGATATTGACCGCCAGAGGATGGCGGAACATATCCAATTTCCAAATCGAGCGGAATATCGTGGTTTCCTTCCACCTTCCAAAATCTCAGGGTATCTGCAACGATCTTTCCCTGCTTGTGAGAGCACCAGCCAATGATTCTACCGTCCAATTGAACACAGCAAACATTTGGACCAGATATATTTATAGCGGACGCAGTAGGTGAGACACCCAGCTTGTGGAGGAGCTTTGGGACCTTTGTGACGTCGGATGCTTTGGTAGTAATTTGGCATTTGTGGGCCAGGTGATTTAGCAGTCCACAAGGAGATCCATCTGGTGTGTGGACAGGACACAAAAATCCCCACGATTCGGGGAGTAATTTACGGACCGCCGTGGTCTTCAACTGCGCAAAGAACGAACCTCTGTGGACCATTCGGAAGTGAGAAATAAAACGGTGGAAATTGATTTTTTCTGCCACCACAGTGTAACCACTCACCTGTTGCAAGTCTAATCCAGATTGCGAAACCAAGTTACCGGTTGACAAAAAGTACTGCAGCTTTTGGCCAATATTTTCATTGATTCTCAAGAACACTCTCGACATGTACTTCCGGTCTGAGAAATTCACCGCAATGCCTCTATTGATGTCAGATTGTATTTGCAATCTGATGTTTTGGAGGTATTCCTCAATTTTTTCTTTCAAAATCATTCCATATAGGAAGCCCCCCAGCAAAATCTCTTGATGCTGAGTTGCATCCGGATTGTCTGGAGAGCAATCTCCGGCCACTAAAGAGTAGAGTTTTCTGATCATGAATAAGAGCATACGGAATTTGTCCTCGTTGTTTTCCAAGTGGACTAGAACAATTCTCTTGATAACTTCCTCACCCACGCTGACATCAGACATGTCAGGGGTAGCACCAAACACCACCCTGAATTTGTCACCAAGATATGCTAGGGTCTCTTTTTGAGAGTAGAGATTGTAGTTCTTATAAGTTCTCAACAACAACTCCAAACGATCTGTCAAGAAAGAATTTCCAGTGTCGGCACCCACCACACCATCAAAAATTTCTCTATCATTAGTTTCGATCAATGCTTTCAAGATCATCACGACAGGGATCAAATACTCGTTCTTTCTCCAAGAAAACCTGAACGTAACATTTCCATCATTCAAGTAGTGCAAAACATTTGTCTGCGAAGTTTGGTCTGGCCTCACCGAGCGAATCTGAACACCAAAATGCGAATACGATGTGCCTCTATTAGCGAACGATGGTCTGATGATAGCCATCGGATGGTTGCGTCTTTGCACAATGAGCATTCTGATCAGTTTTTCAATACCATTGACAATAAAATAACCTCCCAGTTCATCGCTCTCTTCTCTTAATTTAATAAGCTGATCAGGGGACAGGTTTTCAAGGTGACATCTGTTGGATTGCAACATGATCGGGATTTGACCTGCTTCTCTGACTTCACTGATCTCTTCGCCATCGTTAATAGACCAACACACTTTGAGCAGGAGTCTCGCCCGGTAAGTGGTCATTCTTTCTCTACACTCTGCAGGGTAGGTGTTTCTAACGACCGAGAGTTTGTCGGTCGAAGGAACTTGCGGTTTGGCAATCTGCACAGAGTCAACTCTTATTCTCAGTTTATTTCCCGAGCCAGTGGCATCATTAGTGTCAAAAATTGTTTTTGTTCCAATGTCTTTAACGGCTAAGTTCAAAAGCCCTCCATTGGGCCCCTCTGTCAAAGCGTTGAACGATCCGACATGGGGCCTGACAGCGTCATAAAGCATCTGAAAGGCCGATCTATCCTTCGGAGGGTTCTTGAAGCGGTGCTCCCTTTCCAAGGTTCTGAACTTTGCTGTAGTCATTAGGATGTAGCTGATTTAAAAAAATTTTATTTTTTTCAGATAAAATTTTTCAGATCCCACGACATCAATTTATGTGATAAGGAGGGATCTTGAGCTGAGAATTGATATGCCACAAGTATAACAAATACCATCGGATGCGATTCTTGTAAGATTATGGGTCACATGATTCGTTGCTTTGCCATTGCTCTAACTGGTGAGAAACTGGGTGAGGAATATCACTAGTCAAATCCTCTCGATTATCAAAGTGCTAGGTTTAAAATTTGTGGTGGTTAATGACCAGATCAATTAAACTTCAATCGCTAATCACCTCAAATCATGTTAATCCCAACTCAATATGAAATATAAAATAGCCTTTTCAAGAGCCGCTACAAAGTCGTCTTATCCTTTATCCACTCTGTCATCCTATGTCAATATCCAGCTGGCAAGTCCCGCTTACCGATCGCGAGGAAGTCTGTAATCAATATAGAAGCTTTTTTGAAGGTTTTACTTGAAATACTGAGAAAAACAATGGGTTTACAATCTCTCTTTGAATTGGAGCCACAATTAATACTTTATCAAAGCCGTTGTGGTGTGCAGCCATGTGGTTTTCCAGTGTGCAAAGGCCAACAAATATCAAGTTTCGGGAATTGTACTTATGTTCCGCAAAGGGACACTGGAATGTGACATATTTACGGTTTGTCATTAGGATGATGAAATGAGGTCATTCTCTTATAAAAGTTCGCTGCACAATTGTTCAGTGCTACCATCTACTACAATTGATACACAGCCCTAAAAAAAAAAGTTCATGGCTAAATCACGATACGAGTACGTTAAGAACTTCGAAAGGGAATCCATACTCCTCCCCGAAACCTACATAGTGATCCGTGTAGATGGAAGAGGGTTTCATAAGTTTTCATCCAAATATGATTTCGAGAAACCAAATGATCTATGCGCTCTCGAGGTAATGAATTCAGCAGCGCTGAAACTAATGGAAACCATCCCTAATATTATCATGGCTTATGGGGACTCCGACGAGTACTCATTTTTGTTACAAAAACGATGCGACTTGTTTGAAAGAAGAGAATTCAAGCTTATCTCGACGTTTGCATCTACGATTACTGCATATTACCAATACTACTGGAACCAGTCATTTCCTGCGAAACCACTTCAGCCTGACCGGCTTCCGACTTTTGACGCACGAACAGTTTGCTACCCAACCAAAGAGTTGGTGAAAGATTACTTCAGATGGAGACAAGTTGATTGTCATATTAATAATTTGTACAATACTACATTCTGGTCTCTCGTCAAAAGCGGTTTAACGACTCAAGAAGCAGAAAATAGGCTTATTGGAACATTGAGTTCAGACAAGCATGAGATCTTGTTCAAAGAATTTGGCATTAATTACAACAATGAGCCAGAAATTTACAAAAAAGGCACCATCCTTGTAAGGGAGCTGGACTTCGAAAGCGATGTAAACACAGACCTGTCCAAAAGACAAGCACAAAGATTAGAAAAGAAACTCAAAAAATCAGAAATCAAGAAACTTCATTGCGACATAATCAAAGACGAATTCTGGGATTGCAGGCCTTGGCTTTTCAGTTGAACTTTTCCGTCAAACTTTTGCTTCTAGGCCGAAGATCTGGCTCATTAGCCTCCTGTTAATTTTACCCGTTGGAGATTTGGGCAATTCCTGAACAATATAGATTTTTTGTGGCAGCTTGAAGCTTGCCAATCTATCTTGGAGCCAGGATGTCAGTTCGGACTCTGTCAAAGAGGCCCCGTTCTTGCAAACTATGCCGCATCCTATATTTTCTCCATACTTCTTGTCGGGATATCCAAAGGAGACACACTCCTTCACCTTCTCATGCGAGCTCACCACTGAATCGATTTCAACAGGTGAGATTTTTTCTCCACCCTTATTGATAATCTCTTTTATTCTACCCTTGAGGACTAATCGTCCTTCATTATCAAACATTCCCAGATCACCCGTCTTGAAAAAACGCTTTCCCTGGAAATTGAAAAACGACTCTTTGTTTGCAGTCTCATTTTGCAAATACCCTAATGTAACATTGGGTCCGGATATTGCTATTTGCCCAACTTGACACTTGTTCAGAGTTGCCTGATTCTCGTCAATGATGATGACTTCCACAGATCCCTGAGGAATGCCAACCGTACCAGCTTTCCTGGATATCTTACCGTGAAAGGGTATGTTATTTGAGGTGACTTGGTGTGATGCTTCGGTCATGCCGTAGGCTTCCACCACCGGGCATCCAAAATTTGACTCAAGCTTAGTGAAGACGGTTGGTGGTAACGAGGACGAACAAGACCTAATGAACCGCAGCTTTCCTTTGAGTTCCTTGGGGAGACGGCGGTTCAAGAGGATAATATGGATAGTTGGGACGGCCGAGTACCAACTGAAATTCCATTCTCTGAGATGCGGGTAAAACATAGACGCTGAAAACCTGTTCGGGACGACAACTGAGCCTTGTGATGCGAGGGATGCCAACAGAACCTGGAGTCCGTGGATGTGGAATAAAGGCATAATAACATAATTCCTGTCACGGCTTCTTAGTTTGTATGATTTAATGATATTTATCATCGAACTAGTGAGATTGGAATTAGTCAAGGGAACCTTTTTTGCTTTCCCTGTAGTTCCACTGGTGAACAGTATCAATGCAATGTCCGAGTTTTTGGCAAGGCCCGGCATGTGGTTTCCTGGTTGCTCAGGAGGTAGGCCCGATTTGTCTATAACTGAATTGTACATAGATGCCAATGTTTGTGCATGGAATATCTCGTACTGAAGCAAAGATCGTGCTGCATCATACCAAATTTCAATAATGAAGGGATTTGTAGGGCTTGCGCGGGCAGCAGAGACAATTTCTGAGTCTGGTTTCAAGTGACCGTAGCGAGGAACAATGACAGCATCCGTTTCCAGATCAGAAAGATAGCTGAGAAATTCCGATCTGGTGTACTTTGGGTTAAGCGGTGTGATGACGTTTCCTGCTGTGGTAATAGCAAGAAATGAAACAATAAGCTCAAGCCCGTTTGGCAGGCAGGTTGCGATCCTTAATTGCTTCTGTGACCCCTTATCGGTAAGGGGACTAACAGAGTTTGTAAATATCGATTGGAGATGGTAGACAATGATGTTCAGCTGAGAGTAGCTAAGCTCAAGCTTAGACTCAGGAACAATGACTGCGGTTTTATTTGAAACTTGGATCAGACTTTGTAAAGACATTGCGAGCCAAAAAGTTTAGGGAGCAATAGTGGATAAAAGGCGCTTTATATATATATATATATACATTACAGACCTGAAACGATTATTGTCATGCTAGTGAAGGGCAAGTGGTGGCTCCATTTGACCTTGACATTCTCCATCTGAAGTTTTTATAAACATCACCAAAATAGCCTAAAGATTACCGGTCCGACCACAAAATTTAATTGGCCGATTTACACATCCGGACTAATGTAATGAGGGGTCCTAATTCTATATACATGTATTTAGGCGAACTTCTTACCTTCTATTGGAATTTCCGCACGAGGTGTCACTTTTGCATTTCTGGCGGGAGATGGCCACTCTGGGTAAAGAATGCCAGCTTTCTTAAGTAAATCCTCAACAGTTTTAGTTGGCTGTGCGCCCACTGAAATCCAGTACTTTGATCTTTCGAAGTCTAGCTTCACATCTTTTATTGGTATCACCCCCTCCGCTTGTTGTGTAGGAGTAAGCGGACTAGGTCTTGGATCATAAGTCCCTATCACTTCGATTGGTTTTCCATCTCTGCGCGTTCTTTTGTGGCTTACCACGATATTGTATAATGGCTGGTGTTTTCTTCCCATGCGGGCTAACCTCAATCTGACGAGTCCCTTCATGATTGTGTTCGTTTCTGAAAAAATCGAAAACTCTCAGATGAAAAATCAGTTTCACACCCTTACACGCATATCGAAATTTTTTTTTTTTTTTTTCAACTTTTTTTTATCTCTGTATTACTATTATGGCTACCTTCGAAGATGATCCTCTCCTGTTAGACATGGAGTTGGAGTCACGAATTGGTAGAATAAGAACACAGATTAACTCCAAACTTGAGAATCAAAAACAGCTGGCACTAGTGCTACAGGCTGTCGAGGAAAACTTGGAAGATCAAAAGCAGAAGCAGACTCCTGTTACATATTTTATCTCTTTCCTTTCTCTTTTAGATCAGTGCTGTGATGGTGAGAACATCAAAGATAGCAACCTTGCTGCTGTGGCTCTTTACTTTTTGGACTTGGTGTCTCCATATACGCCAAAGCAACTCCTAAGATCAAAATTCAGTGAAATAGTTGCACGTCTAGCACCTGCCTTGTCTAGCGACGAGTCTGCTGCCCCATTACTGAGATCAAGCATTGGTGTACTTGAAAGCCTTCTTGTTGCCCAAGAGACTGGTGCCTGGATCAATTCGAATAATTTCAAGATTAGCCCCAAAAGAGGCCTCACTGGTCTGCTCCAGCTGTCACTGGATCACAGACCAAAGGTTAGAAAGAGAGCACAAGAGGCTGTGCACAAAATTCTGAGCACTGTTCCGGCTGGTCCTTCTCTTGAGCATCCTGGCTCAACCCTTTGTGGCGAGTTTTCACTAAACTCTGTCATCAAGTTACTGGAGAGACAACAACAAGAAAAAAAAATAAAGAGCTCAATACTGAAATAATACACAACTTACAATTGATTGCTGCTATTACAAAGGCCAATGCATGGCCTTTGAAACAAATATTGCCGCTTTGTGATGTTCTTCTTGTTGTGGCAAAGACCAGTGACCAATACTTGGTTTCTTCCTCCTTTGAAGCTTTCGAAGGGCTCTTTCAATCCATGAATGACAAAGTTGACGAAGATAAGTTTGTTCAAGTCCTGAACGTGCTGTTTGATCTCAAACCTGCTGTTAATGACCAGCATTTGACACCATCTTGGCTGGCTGTTATTGCTAGGGCTCTCACTTCCTACTCTAAGTCTGTGGATGCATACAAATGTATTCTGAAGCTACCAGAAGTCTTTAAAATTGTGGGAGACTTCTTCTTGAGTGAAAGTCCTAATGTCCGTATTAGTGCTTCCCAATGCCTGATTGCAATTATTACTGACTCTGTTGATGTGAATTACCTTCTTGAGCCACCAAAGACACTCCCTGAGGAATTTGAAAACGTCGAAGAGGTAATAGAACAGCTTTCTGAGCTAACGGATGAATATCTGACAGTCAAGTATAGGGAATCTGCCAAGGAAGTTTGTGAAGTCATCACAAGTATCCTGGCTAAGTTCGGGTCTCGTGCGGGCCCATATTTTACTAACCATCTACATATTATTGGAGAATGGCGATCCAATGAATTGGAAGGGTTCGAACTCAACCAGGTCAGCGAAAATGTTATTGCTGTTGCTATCAGCTCGATTGGACCAGAAGAAGTTTTGAAAGTGCTTCCACTGAATCTGACTAATCCGCAAGCCACTGGAAGAGCTTGGCTACTACCGTTACTGCGGGACAATGTAAGACATGCTAGTCTTGGTTTTTACATCTCTGAGATTCTTCCAAACGTGGAATTTTTTGAGCAAAAAATCGCTGAAGGAAACCCAGAATCTGTGAACATTAAGATATTCGCTACCATTGTGGATCAAATTTGGTCTCTCTTGCCTCACTTCTGTGATCTTCCTACCGATTTAACTCAAAGTTTCACCGACGATTTTGCCTCTAAACTTGCAGGGCTTTTGTATGAAAAAACCGATTTGAGAAACACAATCTGTCATGCTCTCAAGCTCCTGGTGGAAAGCAATGTTAGCTACTCATTAGGCGTTTTGGAAGATGTGGTTTTGGCACAGAAATTCCCCTTAGAGGAAGCTCAAAAGAATATCGAATACCTTTCGACCACAAAAGCATCCAAATTGTTGTCGGTTCTATTCAATGTTTT
The DNA here is from genome assembly GCF_001664045.1 of Ogataea polymorpha. Taxonomy (NCBI): domain Eukaryota; kingdom Fungi; phylum Ascomycota; class Pichiomycetes; order Pichiales; family Pichiaceae; genus Ogataea; species Ogataea polymorpha. The sequence continues at coordinate 458,585 of NW_017264698.1, read as the reverse complement.
CTCTCAAACTTCAATGGCTCAAAGAGGTTTTGTTCTGGACACAATCGATGCATATTTGCAAATTTCGAAACCAGAGGATCTTTCTGTCACTTTTGACAAAGTTTGCTCAATCTTGAAGCAGGCATTGGATGATGAGAAGGAAACTGATATGATAAAGACTGAGGAGCCGGCTGCGAAATCGAGCATTCCAAAATTGTCGATCACCATGATGGACTTGATAGTACTAATGGCCAAGTACGTCCCTGAATCTTGCTATAATGCCTTATTCTCAATCTTCAACCAAACAGTCAAAATAGCAGATGTTCAGATTCAAAAGCGTTCTTACAGAATAATCAGTCGACTACTGGAAGCTGATGCTGGACAAAAATCGGTATTGAATTTTATATCTCATATTTTGTCTCTTCTTCTAGAAACCACAGAAACCACGTTGACTGCAGCAAAGTCACCGAGATTTGCGCTGATTCTCGATATCATCAAGATTTTGCCAGCAGAAAACTTGCATTTCATTCCTGCTGTTGTCTCAGAGGTGATAATCAGCACGAAAAGTTTGAACGAAAAGACCAGGGAATCTGCTTACGAGACTCTTATCGTGATGGCTGCTAAAATGGCTGAATTTGAAGGAGCTACAGTTAAAAACTCGATGAATGACCCCGAGATGCCCGACTCAACCGCCTCGCTTCAAGAATTTTTCACCATCTGCTCTGCAGGTTTGGTGGGCGCCACTCCCAACATGATCAGTGCTGCTATCACTTCGCTTGCTCGCTTAGTGTATGAATATCACTCAAAGTTAGATATCCAATTTTTGTCCGAGCTTTACCAGACAGTTGAACTATTCTTGACCTCCAAGAATAGGGAAATTATCAAGGCCACGCTTGGTTTTGTCAAGGTTGCGATTTTGAGTTTACCGGAAGAGATGGTTGCACAGAACATGAAAGGTTTACTGACCAACTTGATGGCCGCGTCTCACGAGCACAAGAACCATTTCAAATCTAAGGTTAAACATATCATTGAGAGACTGATCCGTAAGTTTGGTGTCGATCTTGTGGAGGAAAGTATCCCCGAGGAGGACAAGAAACTTGTTGCCAACATCAAGAAATCAAAGGCCAGGGCTAAGAGAAAGAAGTCGCAAGCTACAGGTACAAATGCCGCGGAATCAGGAGTGATGTCTGGTTACGAGGCAGCTCTGTATAGCGATTCCGAATCCGAAGAGGAGGAGGATCAGCCATCTGGAAAGCCTCAACAATATATTTCGGAATCTAGAGAGGTACCGCTCGATCTGTTGGACAAACAAACACTTACTCATATATCGTCTTCGAAACCAAAGAAATTCACCAAGAAGACTCTGGAGAACGAATTCAAGACCAAAAATGGTAAGTTGATCATTGAAGAAGCCGAAGAGCAGGAAGATGTGCTCAATAAGGACTCAATTGATGCTTATGTGGAAGCGGTTAGACAAGGTCCAATCAGAGGCCAGAAAAACAGACTTAGATACAAGCATAGGAAAGGAGATGACATCGATTGGGACGAAGAGTCGGACACCGAGTCCAAATCGAAACCAAAAACCTCCAACAAGATCCAAAAACCTCAGCGGAAACAGAAGAAATTCAAATCTAACAGACGTTTATAGAATATGGAAGCTATATGTCATCGGGATCGTCCACTTTTTGATTTTGTGCATAAGGCAAATGTTGCGCCAGGTTTTCTGGAGTTGGTCCGAAGACCACATGATCGTTATTTGAAGTCGATGTAGGTTGCTGTAAGTCTTCTGGAACATATTCATCGAGAATTGTTCCTTTGAATTTCGTGTCAGGTTTTTCGCTCAGCTGCCCGCGCAGCACAAAACGGATCCAGTCCGGGTCCAATCGTATCCCATCTTCAATCGGCTCGTTTTCATCTGCCGGCACGCTCAATGGTTCCAGAGGCTGGGTAGGCTGCCTGTGAAGTACTGGAGTAGCTTGGCCCAATGCTGCAGTCAAACTGTTCATCTTCGTGTGTCTATCCATCGAGCTTTTCAGCTCTGCCAATTCAGTGAGAAATTCTTTGTTTGGTCTAGCCACCTCTCGTAGTCGCGTGTTTATGTCACTTTGGAACCAGTATTCGAAATTGTTTAGACCCTGTGTAACCAGTCGATCGGAATCAAAGGCGTCCAGTCTGCGCGCTGGAGAGATTATTTTGAGCTCCAGAAAGGCGTCGGAAATATCTTGAATGTTGGGCTCAATGTCATTGCGGGCCTCCATGTATTTTGTGACAGTTTGTAAGAGCAGCTGGAAATAGCGCACGTAAAGGTCAGTAACAAGGTCCAGCGCCCGATTGTTGCATTTATCAAAGCCATGTGCTTTGAGAAGTTGAGCCATAGTCACCCGAAGCAGGTGAAACTCAAAGCTACTAGTCATGAAAACTGTAAATATTTTCATCAGTCGATCGACGCAAAATATCGTTTTTTAGTCCAGCACTATCACATGCGGAGCCTCGAGGAAGAAAAACCCCTGAGTAAAGCTTTTGGTGCTAACCAGTGTCCATACGACCCGCAAACTTTGAACTACACGTCAGGCCAACAACTTTGGGGTTGGTGGTGCAAAGTAGAGCTCGAAAATAACCATTGTTGGTAAATCTGCTACCCACGTTGCTGCTACCATCTCCAGCATGAGGCTTTTTGTTGAAAATTTTTTCGAGCTACAATAATACTTGTATAAAGAGGTGGTGATCAGGGGAAGATGAAGGTCACAAACAAACTCCTGGAGTCGCACAGGGAAGATAATGCACCAGCGACATTTTCCTTTGAGTTCTTCACCCCGAAGACAAGCCAGGGTCTCCAAAATCTGTACGATAGAATGGATAGAATGTACGACCTGAATCCTTTGTTCATCGATATCACATGGAATGCAGGAGGCCGTTTGAGCACGCTCACCACAGAGATGGTCCAGACCACCTCAACAGTGTTGGGCCTCGAGACGTGTATGCATCTGACCTGCACAAACATGAAAACAGACTTGATCGATCAAGCTTTGAGATCGGCATATGAAAGTGGGTGCCAAAACATTCTGGCCCTTAGAGGCGACCCACCGTTGGACGGCTCTGAGTCTACTGGCGACTTCAAGTATGCTAAAGACTTGATCAGATATATTAGAAAACACTACGGTGACCACTTTTGTATTGGTGTCGCGGCTTACCCTGAGGGTCACCCCGAAGAATCGGATCCCGTGAAAACTTTGAAATATTTGAAAGAAAAGCAAGACGCGGGTGCTGACTTTATTGTCACTCAGATGTTTTATGACACGGAAAACTTCATCAACTGGTGTGATGAATGCAGAAAGATAGGTATTACTATGCCAATTATCCCAGGTATCATGCCCATTAGTACTTATGCTGCTTTCATAAGAAGAGCTGGCTGGTCCGAGATCACGATCCCCAAGCATTTCAGCGAGGCTTTGGAGCCTATCAAAGATGACGACGCGAAGGTGAGAGAAGTCGGAACAAAGCTGGTGATTGAGATGTGTCAACAATTGCTCGAATCCAAAAGAGTGAACCATCTGCATTTCTATACCATGAACCTGGAAAAATCTACCCTTATGATCTTGCAGGGTCTTAATTTGGTTACCAAGCAACAGCTTCACGACATGAAACAGCCGTGGAGAAAATCGCTCAATCCGAACAGATCCAAGGAGACAGTCAGACCCATCTTCTGGAAAAACAGAAAATTCTCTTATATCAGCCGCACTGCTAACTGGGACGAGTTCCCGAATGGAAGGTGGGGAGATTCTCGCTCTCCTGCTTTTGCCTCCGTTGAATCGTGCGAGTCAGAGCTCATCAGGCACTCTCCCAAGAAAGCACTTGAACTTTGGGGCACGCCTAACAGTCTCAAAGATTTGGCCGAGCTGACCACGAGATACATCAACGGGGAACTTTCATGTTTGCCTTGGTCGGATGGTCGCATTTCTTCAGAGATCGAACCTACTAAGAAGCAAATCTTGGAGATTGTCAAGCACGGTATCCTCACGATCAACTCACAACCTTCTGTCAATGGACTCAAATCCAGCGACAAGGTGTTTGGATGGGGGCCAAGAAATGGTTACGTTTACCAGAAGCAGTATCTGGAGTTTTTGGTTCCTTCCTCGGTAGTGAGTTTGCTAATTGAACGCATCAATGAGATGAACAAGGGAGCAGATTCCAACATTTTGTCTTTCTACGCCACCGACAAAGATGGCCACCTGATTACCAATACGCAAGATTCAGATATCATCGCTGTCACTTGGGGCTGTTTTCCAGGAACCGAGGTAATACAACCAACCATCGTCGAACGTATCTCCTTTTTAGCATGGAAGGATGAACTTTTTTCAATTTTGGACAAATGGGTCTCGATATTCAGACATGAGAAAGCCACACAAGCAACTGATTTCCTATCGTCTTTGTGCGACTCGTTCACACTGGTGACAATTGTCGACAACGACTACGTCAAGAGCCCTAATGCACGGATATTCAAGCTCTTCCAAGACATTGATCTGCTAGCTTGAACCGTAGTGCCTGGCCGGACATATACACAAGCTTTCCGTATAGATACAACTCACATCAACTGCTGAGTTGCCCACCCAAAAACAGACGACAATGCATTTTATTAGCATTTTCCTACTCATCAGGTTTTATGATTCAACTTGGTGATACTGATGCCCAGTGTATATGTACTTTAGATAGCTAATTGCATCCTCAACGGATTTATTCCACAGCCCGGAATTGATAAAGTTTTTTTTATTTAACCTGAATTACAGTATTCAGAAAAATCAAATAAGTGTCTTTATCGATCAGTTTCATATTGTGATGTCCCAGGACATATTTCTCGAGAAATTACTTGGGGAAGTCGAAAAGGGGACTCAAGATGAGAAACGATCTTTGTCCTCTGGCCTTCAAGGTGACTTTTTGGAAACATCTTCGTTGGCAGAAAAGGTACAATCGACTCAACCTCGTCAAAGAATGGCCAAATTCGAGTTCCCTTTCAACGACGACGAAGAAGAGTATACGAGTGATGAGGAGGAGGGAGACAAGTATGCATCTCATTCGCTACTAGTTCGCCTGGCTTGGATCATTTACGCCCTTTTGCCGATTGTGGCTATTATCACCTTTTTGATAACATACTATTCACCATCTGTTCTGACGTTATTCAGTTTCAATGATGGGCCTAGCAATCGATATTACCCAGATCTTCCTTCGGGCTACAACAGTGAGTCAGGAAGCTATGACGATTACAACGTCGAGTTTTACGATCTAAAGCAGGTTGCTTCATCTTCCCCTGACGGATGGAATCACCAGGAAAGGGTTCTTTTTTGTGTTCCATTGAGAGATGCAGCTCCACATTTGTCAATGTTTTTTGGCCATATGAGGAACTTGACTTATCCACATAATCTGATTGACCTCGCATTCTTGATCTCTGACACCTCCGATTCGACCATCAAAGATCTGAAGAGGGAACTGAAAAAAATACAGTCTGATAAAGACCCCTGGATGCATTTCGGGAGAATTAACATATACGAAAAAGACTTCGGACAAATCATTGGCCAATCTTTTTCGGACCGTCATGGATTCCAAGCCCAAGGTCCTAGACGTAAGCTGATGGCGATTGCTAGAAACTGGCTATTGGCCACTGCTTTGCGTCCTGATCATTCTTGGGTCTACTGGAGAGACGCTGACGTTGAAACAGTGCCGCCTACTATCATTGAGGACTTGATGCATCACGACAAAGATGTGATTGTACCAAATATTTGGCGTCCTTTGCCTGATTGGTTGGGTTACGAACAGCCCTATGATCTGAATTCCTGGCAGGAGAGCGAAGGAGGTATTGAACTGGCAGATAAACTGGATGAAGACGCTGTGATTGTGGAAGGGTATCCTGAGTATGCAACCTGGAGGACACATCTGGCATACTTAAGGGACCCATATGGTGATCCTGAGGTTGAGATGGAACTTGATGGAATTGGGGGTGTGTCAATTCTGAGCAAAGCTCATGTTTTTCGCAGCGGTGCTATGTTTCCTGCTTTTTCGTATCTCAAACACGCAGAGACAGAAGGTTTTGGAAAACTATGTCGAACAATGAACTTTTCCGTCATAGGCTTGCCCCACTACACAATCTGGCATATCTATGAGCCCTCTACCGATGACATCCAACATATGAAATGGATGGCAGAAGAGGAGACCAACGGACTTGAAAAAGCAAAGATCCAAAAACTTTATGATAAGATCTGGATGAAAGCCTTTGAAGAGGTGACTTCAGAATGGAATGGTCTAAAATTCAATGTTTTCAAGAACACTGACATTAGAAGGGACGTCAGCATTGACTGGAGCGAGGTGGATGAGTATCTACAGGACGTTGATGAGGAAGGACCCGAAGAAGGCGATGAAAATGTCAACAAAGATTTCGGAGTTGAAGATATGAGCAAAAATGTGGAATCTGTCCTGCTCGAAAAACTGAAGAGCAAGAAACTTCGTCAAGAAGAGGAAAACCACCAGGAAGAACTATTCGGCCACTTCCCATTAAATCCATACGTCAGCGGTAAGAATGGAAAGAGCTACAGGTTTGTTAAATTCAAGAAGACGAACGACCACGACATCATTAACTCTAATGTTAATGATGAGCTCAAGCACAAACAGGAGCAAGAAATGAAAGAAGATCTGATGAAAGAATTGAGAGAATCGCGAATTCACCAGAAACAAGACAACCAGGAACCTGAGAAGACAGCTCAGGGACAAGAAGCCGAAACTGGGGAAGATAGCAAAGATTCGGAAGACCCATATAACAATCAATTAGCCGGAAATGACAAGGAGATACATGTTCTGGAAGAACTCTACAAGGACAGCGAAAAGCAACAGAAGGATGATGAACTGCATCGTCTGCGTGAACTCGCAGAAGCCAAGAAAGCACGGAAATTAGCCAGATTGAAGGCAGCACAGGAAGAAAAAAATAGAGTCAATCAGATTGCCATTCAGAAGGAGATGGAAAGAAGGCGCCAGATGGGATTAGTTCAAGAATAAGCTAAATATTCATTTAGGAACGCTAATAATAAATGTAATAATGACAAAAAGTAGCTATGCTTGACTTCAGAATGTCAGCTTTCTTCGATCATTTCCAGATAGATGAATTTTCTCCATAATTCACCAGCCTCAAGAATGATGTTTTCAATGTCTCTGTTGGATTTTTTCAATTGATAATTATGGGAAGACAGGGCTGACGTGCTGCTGTTTACGCTTCCATTACAAGAAGCGCAAGAACAGTTGTCTGGGGGAAGCGAAGCAGTTGCAACCTGACCGTCCCCGCCAACTAGCGAGCGAATCTCCGACCTCTTCAGAGAGGACAGATTGTTGAGAAGCTGCTTGATCTCTGACTGGTCCAGTTCCATTATCGTAAATTCCTTTGCCTTCAAAAACGCCAACGAAATGAAGATAAGCTGGACATGTGCATCAATTTGCGAAAGTGGTATGCCTGTCTCGTTCAAAGGCATATCTTCGATATCATCATCTTTTAGAGACAGGGAGGATAAGGTTGGCGTCTGATCAAAGGATAAAGAAACTTGATTGATGAGAGTCTTGATACTACTGGACCTGCCTTTTTTGTAGTGGATGTCCGGCTCGGATAATGGGTTCCAAAACAGATCAGGGCCAAGTAAGCGTTTTTGTTCTTCTGTCAGCTGCCTCAGCTGCTCCATATCTTCCTCATCAAAAGTATTCCTGAAGCCAAGAAGAAGATCCCACACTCTCCCTCTATCGTACCTGGACCAAACTTTAGAAGCGCAGTATTTCAGCCACCATAAAATCCAGTCTCCTTTCAATAAACCCTCCTCCGACATGAATTTATGCAACTCTGGAAGTAGCCGTCTGAAACAATATAGGAAAAATGATATTCTATCTTCGATCGAGCCTCCGAATTTGGGCAAATCATCCGAGGTCTCATCCGAATGCTCATCATTCGGTTTTGATTCATGTTTTTTTGTTGGATCAGGGGTGTGCAATATAACTAGCACCATTCTTTCGTAAATTTCTGCAAATGTCATTGGTTTGAATGAGTGGTTATTGGATGCAAGAGGAGGATTCAAACTTTCCAAACTTGAAACAGATTTCGGTGATGATGATAGCACAGGAGTGGAATTCAATGTTGACGTATAGCTGGCTGCGCCTGTGCCCTCATGTTCCATTTTTTCAAAGTAGGTGTCGTTGACATTTCGCAACTTGGTCCCATTCTTTGCGATATCGTCTTTACCACAAAGAACAATCTGCGAGTTTAACAGGGGAGGAACCCATTCTGCGAGGCCCAGGGCAATCCAGGCAAGACCAGAACTGTAATGTACAATAGACCCCCATTTTTTCAGGAACTTGACAATCGCACTCTCCAAGGTTTCAAATATTTTGTCTTGAATCTCGAACAGATCCTTGAGCTCCGGAGTTAAAACTTTTGGCTTGTAACGTTCTGCAACTCTGAGATATCTATTGAGGTCAGCCTTGATTTGAGCTTCGGGAATTTTGAGCTCCCCATCGTCATCATCAACGTCGTCATCAGGTTGCACATATGGGTTTAAAACATATGGATGATATTTCAGCAGGACAGGCCAGATTTTGTGCCTTAACGATGGCGGAAGACCACGCTGACGAGCAATCATGGAGAGACCGGTTACATTTGTGGTCATTAGAAACTCCTCGCACAATTCCATAAGCTCAGGAACCTCGGTTATTGGGGGCCGGCCCTTATATCTGAAACCCTTAAATTTGGCGGGCGTTGAGGATGTGGAAGAATTCGACTGCAAATCCAATGGCTGGTAAGTCTTTGACTTCGAGGGACTCTTCGAGCTTAATAATGATCTGTTATTTCGACTCGGACCCGATACGTCACTAGAGTCATCAATTTTGGCTTTACCAGTTGAATCGCAAGCCGAGCGATTTTCCGTTGACACCAACATCTAGAGGTTTATAACTGTATCTTTAACGTCCGCCTCTCTTGTAGAAGATATTACACCAGGTATGGTGTGAGTAGCAACCACAGAAGGCCAGAAAACCGTTCAAACTAGAAAAGATTTTGACTATTCTAGTCTTATGGCTTGATCTTTGATGTGCCGAGGCAGGGTCCACGGGATTGCTTGAGCTAGTATAAACCAGTGTCTTATGCTCTAGCAGAAGTATCCCGACAACAAGGCAAAGCTCTGGCTGAAACCGCTTGTTTTTATATACTCCAAGTTTGCGCTTTAAAGTAGAAACCCAGTAAGTAAAATTCCGCTACAAAAAATCGTCAATTTTTTGTGCTTTGGTCGTTTGACTGCTTTTTTTTTGGAGCTGAGCCGATGCACCAAAAGAAATGCCGTAATTGTAACATGAATCCTTCCTCTCATTGAATCCATTACATGAGGTGCCCATGAGCAGCGAAAAGGAGGAAGGTCCTCAGACGCGGTCTCGCCAACATAGGTACGCCACAACCTAGCTTCGCGTGATGTTATGTGCCACATGTGGCGCATTTCCTCTAGCTTTAAAAATTTTCTTTAATAGTACACAAAGGTTCGATGATCTGCTCTATCTCAGGCAATCCGGCTCAGGAGCCAGTCTTATCTACGAAATCTGGCCACGTGTTTGAAAAGAGGCTTGTAGAGGAATACATCGCGCAGCATGGGACGGACCCAATATCTGGAGATTCCATAAGTCTTGAAGATTTAGTGGCCATCCAGGTGTCTGCTTCGGACAAGCCACTAGTGGTGCGCGAATCGGCATCAACCTCGATTCCTTCTTTGTTGTCATTGTTTCAGCGCGAATGGGATGCATTGGCTCTGGAGACATTTGAGCTACGCAAACAACTGAGTCAGTACAAAAAAGAGCTCAGCTTAGCTTTGTACAAACAGGATGCAGCAGTGCGAGTCGCCGCAAACGCCATCAAACAACGCGACGAGTATAAAAGGGCTCTAGAGGAGCTTACGACGAAGCTTGGAAAGGGAGAGGCCATAGAGATCGACACACCAGCGGAACTAACCAACGGATCACAACCATTGTCCGAAGAGTACACTAGTCAATTACTGGAGGCCCATTCGCAATTATATCAACAGCACCGTTCGCAGAAATATAAATCTCCAATTGATGAGAGCTCGCACATAAAGTTTACATTACAAGAAGAATTCAAAATATGGGATGGACAAAAGAAGAAAACAACACTCGTCCAAGCAAAATTTGACTCTGAAAGAACCAAGCTATTGCTTGCATATTCGGAAAACGTTATTGTGATATACGATTTGCTTCAAAATAGGCTTATCAATCGGCATACGCTTCCTAAGCGAAACAAAATTTGCTATTTGCAGTGGCTCAATGAACATAAGTATGCGTACGCCTCCACCGATGGGACAGTCCATATTGTTGAAGGCGAATCGGAAACAAAGATTCAACTGGAAAAGAAGTCAATCACGAGCATTTTGGCCCATCCCTTACTACCGTATCTGATCATAGCACAGGCCGACAGGCTATATATATTCGACGGAGAAATTAAGCTATACGAGTCAAATCCTTTTGAATTCAATATTTGTGAGATGGCTCTGCATCAAGATGGTTTATTCCTAGGCTTATGCTTTGAAAATAACGTCGTTCAAATTTTCAATATTGCAAAAAGCTCTGTCGAGCTCAACGTTGCCATTGACTCGCTTGGCAGTGTCGAGAAGATAGATAAACTTCTATTTGCACCAAATGGCTACTCTTTGGTGATGCATTGTTCCACCGACTCGGGCTCGAAAGTTGGAATATATGATTTGAGGAAAGACGTCTTTCAAGCTGTATTGGATTCTCCAGGTAGTGCTGTTCTTGCTATTGACAGGGCTTCGTCATATCTTTTTAATGATCAGACGCTATTCAGATACTACAAAAAGAACAAGAAATGGAGCTCTGAGGCTGCACAAATACCTGATCTCGCCCAGGACGTGATTGTCAATCTTGAAATTAAGTGTTTAGAGGACCATTATGAGGTTTTAGCCGTTTTGAAAGACGGAACTCTAAAGAAGTACTCACTGAATGCAGATGTATAATTAGATATATTATTGTAACATAATAAATAGACGAGCAATCCGCCGTTTTCTATCATCGTCTCGGTAAAAAAAAAGCTGGGCATATTCGGCATCTCAAAATAAAATTTGAAACCTGATAAAATACCGACCGAGACATAAATTTGACTTGGAATGAAAAGTGTAGTCTTTCTGCCCCTGAAGAGGACTTCCCATAGCGAAGCTCTCATAAAGGAAGCAACAAAAGACACCCGATGGGGGCCGACTACTGCGGAGTTGAACCAGCTATCTCGGCTTTCAAACCACCCGCGCGACTTGGGTTTGATCACCAAAGAATTGTCCCGCAAACTGCGTTCCAAAAGCCCCATTCAAATTCACAAAGCGCTATCGATTGTGCTTTATATGTTACAGACCTCGTCATCTGAGTTTGTTTCTTGGCTGACAATGAATCAATATTCGATCAGAACCCTCAGGGAATATCAGATAGATACACGCCGAAAACACGTCGAGGACGCCCAACTCGCTTTTAACATTCGCAACAAGGCATCTGAAATCCTCAGGTTGCTCGAAAACCGAGAGCTTTTGAGACAAAAACGTCAAGAATTCATAACTTTCAGAGAAGAGATGAAATTGCCAACTCCTCGATCTTCATTGGATATGCCAAGCCGGAGTTCATTCACAGGTGAACGCAATTGCAAATCATTGGAAATAAATAGAGCCGACCTTTTCCGTGAATTGGATGCCTGCTCGTCCTCATCAGATGAGGAAAGAGAACGTCGAGGAAGCATGCTTAGTAATATCTTGGAGCTAGAAGAAGAGGTGAATCATTTTGAACCCAGGTCAACGCGGATCTGATAAACCAACATCAATTATGAGCTATCACATTCTGCTACTTAGTATCAAGACAATTTTGTCGTCGCGTCGATTGTGACTTAAATCAATAATTAATAGCCAGCCGCACCCCGCCAGAAAGTTCTGGCATAATATATAATGCGCCACAAATATAAAAGTAACCGCCACATAGTAATTACTCACGCCCAGCCGCACAACCTTATCCGATTAATCCAGGTGAGGCGTATTTGAGAAACAGAGATGCTACTATAACAAGTAGAACTTCAAATCTACTTGTAAAAGGCAGTACCAAGCATTTGTATGGAAATCACGCCCCTGTCCAGGTGAACAAGCGATGTTTTTGTTGTTATGGTCATTTTATTTAGTTAGGCAACTCTGTTATCAGGTGTGGCTGGTGTAAAGTATCATTTCTTTTTTGTAACCCCCCCCTTATTCTTTGCCACCGAAATTGCCTGTTTTCCGTAGCAGCATATAAATATCGCGCATCCCCTAAACTTTTTAAGACAACAACCTATAGGTTTACGCTTAAAAATGCAGATTTTCGTTAAGACTTTGACCGGCAAAACTATCACTTTAGAGGTAGAATCTTCTGACACTATCGATAATGTCAAATCGAAGATTCAAGATAAGGAAGGAATCCCTCCTGACCAGCAAAGACTCATTTTTGCTGGTAAGCAGCTAGAAGACGGTAGAACTCTGTCCGATTACAACATTCAGAAAGAGTCTACCTTGCACTTGGTCCTGAGATTGAGAGGTGGTATGCAAATTTTCGTTAAAACCTTGACCGGAAAGACCATCACCCTTGAGGTTGAGTCCTCTGACACTATCGATAATGTCAAGTCCAAAATTCAAGATAAGGAAGGAATCCCTCCTGACCAGCAAAGACTCATTTTTGCTGGTAAGCAGCTAGAAGACGGTAGAACTCTGTCCGATTACAACATTCAAAAGGAGTCGACCTTGCACCTGGTTTTGAGATTGAGAGGTGGTATGCAAATTTTCGTTAAAACCTTGACCGGAAAGACCATCACCCTTGAGGTTGAGTCCTCTGACACTATCGATAATGTGAAATCTAAAATTCAGGATAAAGAGGGTATCCCGCCTGATCAACAGAGATTGATTTTCGCTGGTAAGCAACTCGAAGACGGCAGAACTCTGTCTGATTACAACATTCAGAAAGAGTCTACCTTGCACCTGGTCCTGAGATTGAGAGGTGGTATGCAAATTTTCGTTAAAACCTTGACCGGAAAGACCATCACCCTTGAGGTTGAGTCCTCTGACACTATCGATAATGTCAAGTCCAAAATTCAAGATAAGGAAGGAATCCCCCCTGACCAGCAAAGACTTATTTTCGCTGGTAAGCAACTCGAAGACGGTAGAACGTTATCCGACTATAACATTCAAAAGGAGTCGACCTTGCATCTGGTTTTGAGATTGAGAGGTGGTATGCAAATTTTCGTTAAAACCTTGACTGGAAAGACCATCACCCTTGAGGTTGAGTCCTCTGACACTATCGATAACGTCAAGTCCAAAATTCAGGATAAGGAAGGAATCCCCCCTGACCAGCAAAGACTCATTTTTGCTGGTAAGCAGCTAGAAGACGGTAGAACTCTGTCCGATTACAACATTCAGAAGGAATCTACTCTTCATTTGGTTTTGAGACTGAGAGGTGGTTTCTGAATTAGTATGTACTTGGTGTAACTATGACAAAACGCTCTATCGCAACCTACATTTGCGTACTTCATTTGTTTAATGCGTTGCTAACCTCCATGTTGACCACGGAGTTAATTTCTAAAGAGGCCACTTCTTCAAGTTTCTTCTTACAGCTTTCAGAAACGGCGGGGCAAACTCTCGCAAACTCGCTGGTAGCCCTAATGAATGCAATCAAAACATTTTGAAGGTTTTCTCTGTTGGCACAATTTGTTGAAATAGTGAACCAAATGTCAAACATTTGCTTCTTCAGGTCATCGTCCAAGATTTCGAAAGACTTCAAAAGTGTGGCGAAACCTTTAATTATAGCCAATTGAGTTTTATAGGTTTGTTGGTAACGACTATCGTCGAAATATTCGACTAGGTTTTTCATAATGTGCTCACAAAGGTTTCTATTGGGCTCGGCAAAGTTCAATGCGCTCAATTGGTTTTCGAGTAGCTGAATCTTCATTTCTTCCAATCGAGCATCCTTGGATTTTTTATTTGACTTTGTAGCATCATCTTCCGAATCCGTATCCATATCCGACTCATTCTTTGGCTTTGGTTGAATAAATGAGTCAATCAAGGACAAGTATTCTTCATACATTTCCTCGTCAGGGAAAGTTCCCAAGAAAATACCAAGCGATTGTACGCTGTGAATTGCGTATTCTTTGTTTTTTCGTCTAGCTTCAACTAAAATACAACGCTTGACCTGATCAAAAATCTGTAAGTTCTCCGTCTGATGGAGATAATTTGGGGTCTTAGTACTCAAGAGAACCAGCGATCTCAACAAATTCTCCTTACCTTTGTAAGACCTGCCCCTAAGAGACACAATGAGGATTTCATAAAGCTGACCTAGGTAGTTACTCAATGAGCCGATCTCTGGACCCAATTTATCCACAATCTCAATAATCGACAACGCAATACTCTGTCTAATCTGTAAATCGGTAGAATTAATGTGGGACATGATGAGCTCAATTATTTCTTTGAGATAGAGCTTGACTGACCCACTTCCTCCAGAGGAAGCATCTTCCCATGCTTTAGTGAATGGATCGGAAACCTCTTTGACAGGGTCATGCTTTCCAACAAAAATCAAGGGGACGAAGCTGACAGCGATTGACTGAAACTTATCACCAGAGTACTTGGAAATGGATTCCGAGGCGCTGGCGGAAAGTAATTTAAGTTTCTCATTATCACCAGCTTCAAAATAGTACGCTTTCAGCCTCTTCGCCAAACTATCAATTTTTTTCAGTGAGGCTATACGTACACAGTATCCAGCGGAAATAGCGTAGGACTTCGACACAGTTTCATTTCTGTCTTTCAGTTGACTCATGCAAATTTTAAGAAGGTCGTCTCCATGTGTCTGCGAAATAATGTAATGTCGGGTGATGAGAGTGATGATGATTTTCGACCCTGTCACTTTGGACGGTAATCCAACAGACTTCTTCACCGCATCTGATAAATGAGCGATAAAATCAGTCATGAGGTTTTCATCCAAAAGATTCATTAGCTGTTCAATTGCTTCCATAAGGGGGGAGCTACCAAGTGCGGCAAGTCTTTGGGAATCAATATCGTCTGATTTCATATTATACTTGTCCGCATTTAATGCGAGATAATTGACAACTTGGGGTTCAATAGATGACATCATCATCGTCAATTGCCCAATCATGTCGCAAACATAAGGCTTCAACAAGATCGACGATGATCTGGCGAGCTTTATAATGATTTGCAAAGCAAAATTCTTTACATCATCGGAATCGTTCAACAGACCATTTGAACCTAAAAGAAAAGGCACTAGCTGCGATAGAATCTTCGAGTCATTCGACATTTGATGATCAATGCTTGAAATTTTATTGACCATCGTTGTCGCAAGATACCGGGTCAGGGAGTTTCCCTCCACCCGCACACTCTCTTTGATATCGTCCATAACTCTGAAAGCCATAGTCCAAATTTCTTCCAAATGAGTCTCATACTCTTCGAATGAGACATGACGAAGTAAGTCCTGAATAGCAGCTGCTGAAGCCTGTCTCACTCTCCATTCGCGATTTCCCATATTTGTAAGAAGATCGCTCAATATGGTCTCGAAGTTGTCTGTGATCACTTTTGAATTTGGAAGCAGAGAGTTCCATATATCATTCATAGTCTGTGCAACTGATGGACTTGGATCAAACCTGTATCTAAATAGTTTTGGAATCAGTCTGGAAGCCAGCCTCTTATCATTAGCAATTAATGTATCCAGCTTAGATTTGTCCAATATTGCGCCCAGGCCAAAAGCTATACCTTTTCTGGACGACCACAAAGCAGAACTTTTGGCAATGGACATAAACTTGTAGACCAAGCTGGGATCCCCGACTTCGGAAGCAAGATTCAAAACATCTTTGTAAGTGGACACAGAGCCGTCACCTGTATTCATAACACCCGGATCAAACAATTCAGTTTCCTCATGAAGATATCCACTGCTGGTAGATTTTCGGGAATCGGTGAACGAGCTGAGCAAATCATGCGTCAGCGTATCTTTCAATTCTGCATCCCCCATTTCATACACCATGCTCAAACCTCTTGTTGCCGACTCTTGTATGATTTCGTCCTTATCGGCCAGAAAACTAAGGAACGAGCGTTGGAGTAACCCTAAATTATTTTGGAGGTGCTTAAGGTGTCCACAATGCTGAACCAGTGACAAAAGCCAAATACATCCTGCTCTTTTCAACGCAGGCTTTGAATTCGCACAAGCCTGAATAATAGTGTCCATTATAATTGGTAATCTAGAGTCATCGTGCTCTAATGGAGGACTCCAAGATTCGTCTCTGATATCCAGTTTATTCGCCACCACTTTGGATTGAGCACCTGCAGCAAGGATGCTAAATGCTTCCCCAGCTGTGAAACAAAAATCTGTTTGTTTTGAATTATGAGTCCCATATAGCGCAGACTCAATCAGAGGCAAATATTCTGTATCTGAGATTGGAAGTGAAAGACTCAAACAAGAGATGGCAATAGTAGCTTTTTCGTTAAGCTTTTTCACTAAGGGCAGTAACAACTCAACAAACGTTCTCTTGTATGAGTTCACTTTTGATGATAAAGTTAAAATCGGTCCCAAACATCCATACAAAGCAAGCTGTGACAAGCTTTCGAGGCCCTCTCTATGAAGCCTCGAAGATGAAGAATTAATGTAATTCTCTATTTTCATTAAAACTTCGTCAAACAGCTCGGTTGAAACAAGCCTTTGTTTTCCCCGTAAAACCAATTGAGAAATCAAAAACGAAGTGGCCATGACTTGATCATCGCTCAATAAGCTAGTTAAAAGAGACTTCAAATTCTCCTCCTCTAAAGTGTCTTGAGAAGCAATGATAGCCAGACATTTGGAAGCGTACAACAGTACATCGTCTGAGAGGGACACAGTGAGCATGGCTTTGACTCTATCGATTGAAGAGACAGTACTGCAGAGTGCTTGCCGAGGACTTGATATGAGGGTCTGATATAATTGTCGACCAGCTTCCAAACTTGACTCAGATATAAAAACTTCGAGCTGCATCTTCAGAAATGAAGAAAGAACCGACAAGTGCGGGTCCAGCTGTAAAGGCGTACAATCTAGACGCTTTAGTTCTTTCACGATTAAGCCTTTCACTTTTTCATCGTACTCTAATGCATTGTTCAGTCGTATTTCCCACTGCTGATCAGGAACAATAACAGTGACGCATCCTCTAATGGCTTGCATTACAAGACACCTCCAAGCAAAGGTCATTAGCTTCCCAATGTTAGCATGGTCAATATGATGGGCTTCTTGAACTATGGATTCGAAATCAGGAAAATCCACCGTCATTTTCGACTCAGACAATTTGATATTTTGTATCAAAGAGAAGTAATAAGGATGCAATCCTTTGGATGCTTCCTCTAACGTTTCAGGTTTATCAAATTGAGTTTGCGCAAGAACATTCACGATTCTGGCCCTTGTATCACTGAATGGAAAACAGGCATTCACTAGCTTCACTGCAGCGTAACGACAACTCAAAATGTTGTCTTTCGTTTCAAAGGTTGGCACTTCCTTGAAATACGACTCTAATACACCCATAAGCTTCTGCTTCTCGTCAGATGGCAATTGTGGCAATAAAGGGGCCAAAGCGGAAATTGCGTCCTGAATACTGGATCTAAGGTCAGCAGAGTCGTGTTCCATCATTTGGAATAAGAAGATAACAAATGTGCAATCTTCCAGAACTTTAAGTCCTCGTAAAAGCACGGTCAAGGCCTCGTATTGAAAACGACGCTGTGTCGTGTTTGTTGAATCTTCTTTTTCGAGATTGTTTCTTAGCTGAGTAGCAATGGTCTTGCAAAGAGCTTGGTCGTGTCTAGTTTCATTTTTCAGCATGGCCGTTGATAGCCATTTGATGAATTTAATCGTCGATTGTTTCAGCCTCGGGTAGTTAGACTCCAGTCCAAGCGAGCATAATTGAGCAGCTTTAGGGGAGGAAGCTGCCAAATGCGACTGACTGCAGAAATTCATAATTTTTTCTTGCAAATACAAGGAAGCAGGAGGTCGTTCGCTATCGCCTAGGAATAGATCTATCAACTGATCAACTAATGATTTACTTTCGTAATTCACCTGGATTCTCTTTAAATATGAATCGGCCTCATTGGCAAGTGAAGTCGAGATATCTGCTGAAGCAATGATTGCAATTATTGTGGCAGAATTCAGAAAAAATGCCTCAGAGAACCTAACTATCGCTTTTTTGTAATTCGTTAAGGTACCTAGATCGAATGTTGCGCCTGCCTGGTAGGTGAAAAAAGAGACCGACGAGCTTGAAAGACCAGGAAAAGTGAGATTTTGAGGAATATTGTGAGACTCATCGGGAAGCACTGGACCCATCAACATGAATTCCGAGAATTTCTTGATGAGGAAAGTCTGATCTGATTCGTTGACATTCCAAGAGGAGAGGTATGAACTCTTTTGTGAGTCGTCTGGGTGCCAATCTAGCAGCAGCTTGCACAGAACATTGAACATCCTGGAGGCAATCACATCCTTCATCGCCGAAATGCCATCTATTAGGACAGGTATCAAATCGAGTCTTTCTTTCTCTGGAAGGCGAGGCAATCCTTTGGAGATGAAAAGTAATGTATAAGACTGAACCACTGTAGGATCTACGCCTGCTCCCACGTTTGGGGATTTGACTTGGTTTATAAGATTTTTTATAGGAAGCTGGACATTTGAAGTGTTTATTCTGGTGAGTAAGTATTTCACAATTTTGTTGATCTGGTTCCTAACTGCAACATCAGAGGACGAAAACTTGAGGAGAATAGGAGCCAAGTATAAATTCAAAGCAGATTCAAATTTGACGTCTGTGTCTGCCAATGCCAGCCGCAGCTCCACCTTCTCTACGAGTGCCAATTCGTTACTCATAGCAGATATAAAGTAGACTGAGAAAAAATACCAAAGGCAAATTATGTGGAACACTACTACGGCTTTCAGGTTAAAGCTGGATCATGGCAGTGCAGATAAGAGTTGGTTTTTCGAAGGCTCGGGGAAATAAAGATATTCCCCGGCAAAGCAGGTTGGTTGGGTCAACTACAGAAAATATAGATATTGAAAAGATCATAGTATTACAAAGCTGCAATCTAGTGAGGGCTAAACTGAAATAGGGGTTTTTTGCTTTTCTGTCCTTATTGCCACATATGATATCCAGTGGCATTCTTGTGTCCTGCAAGAGTTGCGACTTGTACAGAACAGGATGGCGTATTTGACTACTGTAGTGGGGATGCACCAATCTATCATACTGGAGATCTCGCAAACATTATCACACAATCGGATCTGAACAATAGATGCATGTGGAATCTAGTATATGCAATGTCTAATTCTCATTTGTAAAAAAAATTATCATGTACACAACTCAAACATCATTAAATCAAAATGAGAGTTGGCCTGATAGCTAAATTTGGTTGCCCAAACAACAGACAAGAAAATATGCAGGTAATACTCGTCCCAAATTACTTTTGTTTTTGATGCTGTGGCGCTTGAATTAACCTTCTTTCACCAATGCATTTAGTGTGTTTGTTCGTGTGCTGTATACACATCTGGAGTACAGGAACTTCTTGTTATTTGTGAGCTGTGTGTTCTGTACAATCGTGCTAAGATCAATTATGAAATCTTATACCTGACACCGTGACTAGGTCACAACCTATATTTTGGTATCGAATGAGTATGAGTTGTACAAATTTGCATAAACACAATCGATTGAAAGACTTCAGTGCATCATAACTAGTGTGTCAGATCTGCCTTTAGATCGAACGTCTTTTTGTAAACGAAACATTTACTGCTTGATCCAAAACTTCGTGGTACACGATCCACATTATCAGATACACAATTTACACATATTGCACACTATAAGAAAGAAGAAAGCCATAGATATAATTATGTGCATTCTGTCATTGGGATATCACTTTCTTGTTCTTTTGTTCCATTAGGACTCTTGTGGGAGAACTAACTATCTTCTGGATTTTTAATCTTTAGTCATTTAGCTTTAAAAGAAGGATACCAGAGAAGCTTAAGTCAATAGTTGATTTGCATCTTCAACGAATCAACCATCTCTTCTTATTGCACAACATCGAAAACAATAAGTTTACTTTCAAGCTCTTCAAATTCTGCACAGTGCTATAACTATTATTGCAAATTACTATGATGGAGGGCATTGACGATAGCAGCATTCAGCTTTTCAAAAACTCGGAAATTGAGAAACATACAGAATTGCAGCCAATGGCCGATAATGGCCTCTTGAGATCAGAAAACCTGAAGTTTCATAGTGACAGTGGTAGCGAGCAGTCATCCGACTACTCAGAAGGAGCATCCTCTTGTGGTGAGGATGATGAGCTTGAAGAGGAAAATCACGATGCAAAACAGCCACTGATTAGTACTGATGAGAAGACAGCAGAAAAAGCAGAGAACACCAGCGTCTCCTATGAAGATGACAGCTTTAGCAAAGAAACTGAAACCTCATCAGCAGAAAGAGGGCGTCCTTCAGCTTGTGTGTTTGTGGCCAGTTTATCATCCAACTTGTCAGATGACATCCTTTGCCAGTCAGTTAGCAACCATTTTAAGCAATGGGGTACCATATCGTTAGTGAAAGTGTTGAGAGATCCTGCTAACAGACCATATGCTTTTGTGCAATATACCAAGGAAGAGGACGCGAAACGGGCAATTGTAGAAGGCCAGCATTCTCTATTAAATGGGAGGACTATAAGATGTGAAAAGGCTCGTGTCAACCGTACTCTTTACATCGAGACCACAAATAAGGCGCTGCCAGAATCTTCAATCAGGTCCTTTTTAGAAAAGTACGGAGAGATTGAAAAACTGGTCTCTGTGGACGAGAAATCAAATCTCGTTGATCTACATACTGGATCGCACTCTTACTGGTTTTGCAAATTTGTATACCGTCAGGATGCGATTAGTGCCTACGCAAACCTGAAAGTTAAACCATTTTGGAATGTTGAATGGGCACAAAATCTTGAAGACGATTCAAGTGACACTCCTGAAGTGACAATTGACAAATATTCGATTTTTGTTGGACAGCTCGATCCACGAATTAACAGAGATGAGTTGATCGAAAGGTTTGAACAACATGGCAAAATCAAAGAGGCGATTTTGGTGAATAGGCCATTGAATAACTTTGCCTTTGTTAAATTTGAAACTAGGAAAGCTGCTGCATCCGCAGTTGAGAGAGAAAACCATTCGATGTTCAAGTTTAAGACGATTCATGTACAATACCGCGAGATGTACAACAATTACAAAAACAAATATTCAAATGAAAGCGGACCAAAATTGAATTTGGCTCCTCCACCTGTGAGTTTCAGGAGAAGACATGCTTACAATTCGAACAGCAGCAGCAACAACAACAACAGTGGTAGTCATAACTTCTCTGGAAGTAAGTCTAAAAAGGCTCCCAATTTTTACCGTCCGCGATTTGGTAGTCTCAGTGGTTTTCCCGAACAAGAAATGCAACCATTTTCCTCGTTCAAGAGGAATAGTATCTCTAACCCTCCGCCACTAAGGAGATTCTCATTTGGAGATCACATTTCGCCGGCAGGTTCATCAGGAAAGGTTTACAAGACTAATCTCGACTTTGTTGGTACTGGCGCAGGTAGCAAGAATGCCAACGATGCCACTAAGAACACCAAAGCATCTGGCACTCAAGCAGAAGATCCAGATGCCATCCTTAGCGATGAGGAAAGGCTATCAAACAACGGGATGACAAGAATTGAGGAGAATGACGATGCTACTGTGGGCCGCAATACCCATACAGCATATTCATCAACTACCAACGGAGCTTCCAAAACAACTTATTCGTACACATCCGTCGATGTGGACGAGTATTCCCCCAAATTCCCTCCTGTGCATCCAATGGCTGATTCCAAAATGATTTCCAAGATGGGAAGTGCTGGGGGACCTAACTATTATCAATCGCCAGCTCCCTATTACTACCTTGTACCAACGAAGGATATTGGTGGCTACATGGGCAATACAGTGTCATCAGGGGTCCACAATCCGGCAATGATGGGAGTTCCTGGAAGCGGTGCTGGAGTGCAGGCAGTAGGGGGACCTCCAACGACAGGGTATTACTACACCTATGCGCCATATGATCCCAATGTCAGTCCTTCTCTTTATCCATGCTACATGTATTATAATCCAAATCCGGCACCTGGCACGCCGACAGAACAAAGCCAGGGATATCTTTCAGAATCATACGAGCAGAAGTTTTAGCCGTTTAGTATGAGAACCTGAGGTTTAATGATTGCTATAATTTGTGTCATGTCCAGTGGTTGCTATGACCAGCTCCAATTTTCCTTGCACTTTGTTGCAATGAAGGTTCGTTTTTCATCGTTTTATGTTGTGTATTTGCTGTTATTTGTTTTAGTTCTTATGGTTGAAGAAAATGCTAAAAGGTTCATTCAGAAGTTATGACATATGTAAGCCAAACCATCATTGGGACATCCATCATTGGGAATTCCCGAAGGAAAGGCCGTGCAACTTTTGAAAAAAAATTGTAGAAAACAAAGTATTGTAGGAAATGCCCCGATTCTATCATTTTGGATTTGATAAAGCCCCCAATTTTGAAGGGTCTAAGGCTCTGGATAGGATTAAAAGACCTCAGAAGAAGGATTATGATCTTGAGCTAGCTGGTCTGAGACCTCTTAAGTTCCCAAATTTTATTAGCCTGCGAGATATAGTCTCTATTACTGGATTCGACACAGTAACGTTACATGGCAGTGAATCAAACCATGGCGGCAGCACGATGACTGGCCTTGAAGAATACTCTCAATTTAACGGTGAGAGCTATGAGTTCAAACATTATATTACCCTTAATTTATTCCACGATGATACCGACCCGATCAAATCTCTTCTCACGGTAGGAGTTGAAGGTTTCCCAGAATGTCTTATTCAATCGAATTATCTTGTGGACGATCTACTGACTTACACCATAAATGAGTTACTCACATCAGTTCCAGTCAAAGTGAATGACGAAAATGTGCATCTCAACACCAAATTCAGCTGGACTGCGCTTAACCACGACATCATCAACTCGAAAATAATATTCATTGAATTTCATGACCTCTTGACTCTGTACTTGTTTGATAAGGTAGTGAGCAGCGAGAATATAAAGGTTCGACTGAAACAGACCGCCCGCATGGCATGTGAGAAGCTGGCAGATAACATTGAGATTACAGAGATCGACTCTTCCAAGTTCAATGAGCGATTGAGTCAGATCGAAAAACATGAGGCTTTGCGAAAAAGGGGAACGCAAACAGTCAATGGACAGGGTCAGGTTTATGTGGTGGATAACAAAGATCTCGAAGACGTTCCTCCAGATATGCTTGATTTGGTCAAGCAGAATGTGATCGACTTTAGAATGAGAGTTTTGTACCTGGAGAGTCAGAAAAAAGAGCAGCAAATGATCAGGGACAAACAGTTGAACAAGATGAAGTTGCGTAGAATGCTGCCCGCTCGCAATGATAGAAACGAGGACGAGTCTGATGAAGAGTTACAGGATGATGGGATCGACGACGAGGAATTCAAGAAGCAACAGGAGACACAGGCACAGGCAAGGGCAGAAAAAACATTTTTGATGCGAATACAGCAGACGCGAAAGCGTGATGAGGCTCGCGTGAAATCCATAGAAGCCTTTCATAAAAATATCGAACACCATGCGTACGAAACTGAATATGTTGTCAACGCACGCAAGCGCTTCCTGGACAGTTTTGTTAACGGCATTAAAGATGCCTCGAATAAGATTGATCAGAATTTCAGTTATTACGTGAACCATAGCAATTATCTTGCTTTCCGGAGCAAAAAGAAGCAAGACGAGGAGAGAATGGACGCTATAGACAGAGACGAGGAAGCCAAGGAACGTGATGCAACCGCCGAGCAGGATGAGTTCATGGCCTCGTTTACAAGCAAGCCAGTCAAGATCTCACTTCGTAAGAAGGAAGAGGCATCTGCTCTATCGGAAGAACAGGTGAGCAAAGTCCGGCGCAAAGCAGAAGAGGTTCTTGAAGAGTTCCTGGGTGTTAGAGAGGAATCATTGGTTGACTTTATTGTCAGTTTCGTTTCGAACAATTACCACCGCGGCAAGGACAATGAAGAGTATCGGGCATTTGTGTCAGAGTTGGCGGAGACTTTGGATGAGGACGCAGAAACTGCTTTGGACCAGGTGTATAAATGTATAACGTAAGCCAAATGATAAATAGACGAAAAAAGTTGATTTCAGTAACATGGAGGAAGGTATGGGGAAGAAGTGCGGGCCATTCTTCCTCGAGCGCACGATAGCCGGATCCGAGGTAGTGAAAGCGTACTTTTCAGATTTCAGAGTCCGTGTGATTGCACACGATTCGCGGTACAGAGATCTGAATCCCTTGAACAGCAGATCCAAACGCATCTTGACGAGTGCTACTTGGCAGGACCTTTTAGAGCCTTCAGATTCCATGGATATGTTCAGCAGCGAGCCAGATTACATAAATGAAGTTTGGAAAAGCAAAAAAAAGGCACCGGAAGCAAGCAGCCTTGCCGATCCCGGGGAAGAGAGCACCATGTACGTGAATATTGCAGTCAGAAACACCTCTGTGTCCATCAACAACAAGGACAAGGCTTTCTTTGAGTCGAGTGTGTGGAGTTGCGCGGTGTTACCTGGCTGTCAGGAGTCTGAACTTGAGGATTCACTACTTGTGTGCCTGGAAAACGGGACGATGCTACTGTTGCGCGTATTTGTTTCCGCAGGACGTTTCGAACCAATTGTTATTCAGAGACTTCAAACAAACAGTTTGGGGCCATGTGAGAAGACGAGTATGATTGGGTACAAAGTGGCCGTTTGCAGAACAGGAAAATTGGTGGCCATTGCTGCCTTTTCCAAGGTGATACGGATAATGCGCATAGAATACGACTCGCACGGTATTCCGTCATTTGGCGCGTCGCAAAACATGATAATTGGAGGAGCTCTTGTGGACACAGTGTTTATGGAGCCATTGGAGCCTGCGGACAAAGAGTACACCATATTAGTCAACTTAATAACAACAGACGAAAATATCATGAAATTGGAGTACAACGAATTTTACCAATACGACAATCCTTTAGATAGT
Source organism: Ogataea polymorpha (assembly GCF_001664045.1). Lineage (NCBI taxonomy): Eukaryota > Fungi > Ascomycota > Pichiomycetes > Pichiales > Pichiaceae > Ogataea > Ogataea polymorpha. The sequence continues at coordinate 433,437 of NW_017264698.1, read as the reverse complement.
ATCAAGACCCATCCAATACTGCTGTGGAACCTAGAGGAGGTCCCATACTTTTTGATACCTTCAAGAAAAACCCAATGTCTTCTCCAAATACAGGAAACCAAATGCGTTGTTCATGGAATACACTATATGCTTTCACGGGACGATGCAGATGTAACTGAACAGGCCCTTCCGATGATTGGTGGAAAATACATTATACCGAACTCGTACTATATTCCGCAGTATCCAATAACGTGCTTTCCATGCGAGGACTACGAGGAGGAATCATATGACCAGATCCTTTTGTCAACTGACGTCTCGCTTTGGCTACTGGAAATATTTGGGTCTTCACGCAGACGAGATCGTAGGATTCGTTTCAGCGAGATGTTTGTGCAACCATCTGTGTTCAGTCATTTCTCTCTGGAGGAGATTGCCGAGAGACAGTATTCTCTAACTTATTTCAATGAGCGAGGATCTGCAGAATATAAAATCATAAGCCTCGTTCCGCGTTCAAATGGCTCAGCGTTCAAGATGAAGGTGATTGAAGATAAGGGTAGTCTTCTGAACTGGTTCCCGACCTTTGATTACAAGGTCATCCCGGCACAGCGATCCAAGTTGGTCAACGCGACATCCAGCGAGGAATTATGGTGCGTAGGGCGATGCGAGTCCCGTGGTGCCTTATTTAGTATGCACAAAGGCTACAGGGCTGAAAAGTCGATTCCTGAAACGCGGTTTAAGGATGTGACCCAGATTTATGAATTCAGGCTTCGAGGCCAACCACATTTTGTACTATCCAGCTTTCAAGAGTCATGGGTAATTGCGTTCACCAACGATGATGACTCTGGGGATGTCACAGAATTGTCTCAATTTAGGACTAACCAGCGCACTATTTATTTTGGGATGCTACCAGACGGCAGGTTCATTCAAATCTTCGAACATGGGTGGCGAGTTGGCACATTTCAATCTAGCGATTTTTTGACCACCAACGTTCACGAAAGAATAATATTGAGCGCCCTCTGGGGAAATATAGTGGTTTTGGCTTACGAATATGGTGATGAAATGATACAGGTTAACATTGAAGCATTCACTATGTCAGGAAAGTCTATAACCGTTAGCCCAGGAATTATTGGGATCCAGCCATCTTTTTTGAAGTTTGTCACTAGGCACAAACAGCCATACTTGGCAATCGGAACTTACGCAAATAAGATCCACTTTTATCATCTTGAGGACCATCGGCTACTGCTCTCTGACACACTAGACCTCTCGAGTCAAATTAATGAATTTGTGACTCCTCACGATATAATTTGCACAGAGCGCCACTCTCTCATGACATCGAAGGATGGAAGTCTTTTACTATACGAGGACGAGAAACCACTTGCTTTGTTAAAGATTGGCGAGATACCGGCCAGCCTTCTCCAACATAGCGAAAGCGAATTTTTTATCGTCACTAAAACTTTGTGGAAACTTGACTTGACTAAATCATGCTATCCGGAGAGAATATGGGTTGCAGAAACTGTTGATAGAGGATGTCACGCTGCAGTGTTGGTTCCAATGGCACACGACGATTTGCTTTCAAAGTACGAAGAAGATCAGCTTCTTGCTGTTCGAGATGATGGCCTATGCAGTCTGTTTGTGTCTCGCACAATAGACTGGAGCATCAAAAAAATCACTCTTGGCTCCACACCATTAAGAATGATGTACTACGAGTACCATAACGTTTTTGTCGTGCTGGTAGCTGGCCCAGAAAAACTGCTGTTTATTGATCACAAGACCAGAAAAGTGCTTGCAACAGACCAGGAAGAACAAGTTTTGGCCGACCACGAGCAGCCTTTATCGATATCCGAATGGCATGTGAAGTCTCGTAGGGTGGAAGAATACACGCATAAGCATCTGCTCGTTGGATGCATTGATCAAAGAGATGGCTCGGGGCTTGTCAAAATCATTGAACTCAAAAAAGTCAAAGACGCCGTCTTACTTAAGGTCTTGTACTCATGGACCCAATCGTCGCCAGTTGCTGCGGTTGCACAACTTCCAGACTCCGTCATTATTTATTCAGATCGCAATTCTGTGCGCCTTAGAAAATACAAGCCTTTGGAAAGCAAGCTCAGCGATACCTTTGGCCAACAGTCATTTCCATCCGAAGTCAAAGAGATTAATTGCGTTGGTACCCATGTCGCTGTAGTGACCGCCAAAGACTCAGTGTATACTTATCATTATCTTCAGGAACCAAATGGGTCTCTTTCGCCTCATTTAAGCGATCCTGTCAGTCGGGATCTCATGGGTCACTGCATTATACGGGATTCGTTTATCGTTGCTGCAGACAGGCAACAGCAGACCATATTGGTGATTCCAAATAACACAGACTATTACGCGAGCCTTACAACACAAGAAGCTCTTGAGTGGAAAACGCCATTTATTCCACGACTACATGAGTGCGAGTTCCAGCCGTTATGGAGTGTTCGCCAAACAAACACCAAATTTCTGGCCATGGGACTCAATGGAGAAATTCGGATGTACTACGAAATCACGGAAAATACATTCGATAAGATATGCAGACTCAAGGCCAAACAAGCGCAGAAGAATAAAGAGCAACTGCCATTGCTATTAAGTGACATTCCATCGCTATACCCAGAAAATTCTCCGATTGTCAATGTGGACTCGATTACTGATAAATATGGGGAGATAGGTGACTTCGAACTCGACACATTGCTTCATAGCACCATAATATGAACACAACCTAGTTTTCAACCTCTTTTTTGATTTTGTCCAGAAGATCATTGATTCTAGGAGCCATCAGAGGTTGTCCTGTTCTTGTCTTCGCGTTCTTTAGTTCCTTTGTTTTTTGCTGTCTTTGTCTCTCTTTCTCTTTCATTTGTTGTAACTTTTGCCTTGTCCTCTCTATCTTTTGTAATCTGCTACGCTCCTTGCGTTCCCGTTTTATTTTAATTCTGTCCTGATATGTGAGCGGTTTAGATGATTTTGGTTCTTCAGATTGTGTTTTCTCTTGATTAACTAATTTGAAATAACTTCTCCTGAGGTTCGCTCTATGTGCAAGGGCCTTTTTGATCTCACGAGCTAAAGGTTAGTTAGTTTTCGCGCTTTACGTACTCTTTGTCTCTCTGTCATACTTCTTAGACATGATTGTAGCTATTCCGAAGTTTTAATTAAACTTAATTTTTTTTTCCTTCCTGCGGCTCAAGACTTTTTCTACGAAGAAATTTTACGAAAAAAGAACAAGCTCTTTTATCTGACATGAGCAACATCAGGCTCGCACTACTCCGATGTACGGAGTTGCAGTCTGCTTCCAAGAGAGAGCTTGCGTTGCAATGGTGTCTTGATCTCACTACATCAATGTCCCGAGATAAATATCGCTATAGTGGTCTTGTTCCGACTCTTTCACGGGATCGACTGCGCTACATCGCAACCCAGTTACAGCAGTTCAGACGCAACATTTCCAGAACGAATACCATGTTTTTTGAACATAACCTGAAGATTCTGGCTGAGCAGCCATCCTCTTCCAAATTATTCGAAGAAGCTCATGACAAAGTGAAACAATATATAGAGCTAAAAAAGACACATAGCGAAAACGAGCACGAGAACGAGAAAGCCGAACTTTTTGACTACTTGTACAAAAACCGCTACGAAAGTCTAATTGTGAAACTTTTTAGAGATTCAGTCGACAGATTCGCAGGTTTGAAGGAATCACAGTTTTATCAGCTTACGACAATCATTGATAGATATGGAACGCTTGAGGATTTGAACTCTTTTCTTGAGCAATATGGTACCAAGAAGACAAGTCACCTGCTTCGAAGGCTTGATAACCTGAACAAGACGCAAGAAATAAGTGCGATACTAAAGTTCCAAGAATCTCACGATGCCAACTTACTATATCATATTAAAAACTACAGAGGATTATCTTTAGCGCTCACCAAATATCTTAGGCATCAGATATGGACTTGCAAGTCTCTAGAGAAGAAAAAAGCCATGGCCAAGACAACACTGGATATTTTGGGTCCTGAGAATTGTGATGTCCAATTTTTGGCAGAGGCCTATCGCGTGCTTCGCTCTGGGGATTTGAAAAATAGGTATGAGTTGGCAAAGCAGCTGATTGATCCTCACAGAAAGAAGGACATCATCTTTGCCATGCTTTCAGATGCTAGTCCCCTTGAAAGCTGCTATTTATGGGCGAACGAATTTCCTGACATACAACTAACAAATCAAATCCCGAAGGAGCTATACATTCTTAAACACAGATATCTATTCGCTGGAAGGCTCCCGAAAAATTTTGTTCAGCACCTTGATCTAGACCGCGCTCAATTGAACAAGTTCATCAGTTGTCTTATTTTTGGGTACTCGCGCTGGGGTGACCATCAATATGTGTTTGATCTTGTGAAGTTGAAGAGTCAACTCGGGCTAGAAATTTCAATAATTGATCAAGTTGGGATTTTTCTAGCCACTCTGCAACTTGACCAAAGCAATGCTTATAACGCTTTCAAAAGTCTGCCTCAGGAGGCACATCGATATGTTGTCAAAGAGGTGCTCGAGATGCTCGGCAAGGCTAATCGATGGGATGAATTAAATGCTTTTTTCTCTAGTTTGTCTCGATTGCAGTACACCCCTACCCTGGAGGATTATACAGTGATGTTTGAGGCACTCGCTAGTCGTGGAGCTACGGACCCAGTTCTGGAAATATGGGAGATGTTTTTGAGAAGGGGAATGACCCCAACTGATAGAATATTGCAGGCCGTTATTAAGTCACATATAAAGAAACAGGCATATGCTGACTGTTTGCAATGGTTTGCCGCCTATTCGCATTTTAAGATTCCTTTATCACCCAAAGCATACGGCTTGATGCTACAGGCTCTTTCAGGAACGAACGAGCTGGTGGCATGTTTCCAACTTTTGGACGAGCTGACCAAGATCAAAAATGCTGCACTGAAAAGGAACAACTTCTCAGGATTTCTGAGTAATTGTGCTAATGGAGGAGACCATAAAAGCATTGAGACGCTTTTGAGCGTGTATTACCCCAAGTTCGGACTTACGCCAGAGGCTCCTGATTTCACATGGATTTTGAGAGCCCACTTCAATTCACAACGATACGACACTGTGATCGACATATTTAGAAAATTGCAAGATGACAAGTTAGACTGCTACGGTAGTTACGAGGTGGCTCTATTATCAGCATCACGATTGGGAACTTTGCGCACTTTTGACAAACTGTGGGCCGAGTTTTCTGGCAAATACAAGGACGAGCTAAAGGTCGAGTCGTATGAACCATTTTTGATTGCGTACTGTCGTCGCCACAAGTTCAACAGCTTAGTCAAGTTCATGGATGGTTTGAGAGAACATTACGGAAAGTTCCCAACGAAGTTGCTGAACCAGGTTTTCTTTCAATACATGCGAATGGGAAAGTTACAGAACGCTTTCGGTCTAATTGGGGTTGCGCTCTCGAGGGGACTTGAAATTAGCTCCAAGACTTATTCGTTGGTTCTTCAAGCTGGAACGAACTTGGTGAGCAACTTCAATGCTTCCCTTATGGAGGAATTGCTGAACAACAAATCCAAGGACTCTGTGGGATTTGCAGAAAAGGATCTAAGTCCAGCGGCTTTCAAATCGGCTATAAAGTGCTTGTTGAATGAGAACCAGACTCGGAAGGCTCGTTCTTTATTCGAAACGTACATCGAAACATCCAGTTCGTACTTTTTGGACAACGTTCATATCTTGGCCCTAGAGTTGATGATTCTTGGTAAGGAAAACCGGTGGCAGGAATTTGACAGTTGCTTCAACAGATACTATTCCATTGTAAGACAGAAAATTGCTCACGCTCGTCTGAAAAACACAGAGGTCTACGATAAGATGGACGATCTTAATTTTCGTTTGCATACAGGCTCTACCTTGCAAACTTTGGACGAAATCAGGCTGCGAGACAGATCCTTGAAACCTGGAGCGATTGCCCGATATTTGAGGGAAGCAGTTATCGATATCTGGCCTTACCGCTTGAAGCAATTGGTTCATCAAGGCCAGCTGAGAACAATTCCCCAAGCTGTTGAGCAGATGCTGGCTGACGGTTTCGTGCTGAGCAGCTTCAACATTAACGAAGCAGCACTGAAGTTAAGTACGGATCCATCTTTGGTTCATGAAACTGTCAAGTTCATTGAGCGTTACTTACTAAGAGATCTCATGAAACGCGGTAGACACCGTTTCCTTCGGTTGCAGTTCAAAAGTTCAATGACGGTGCCGCCTGCTCCGATCCGCTCGAGCCCCCTGCACTTCCAATTAATAATGATGAATCTCACGAAGCATATCAAGGCTCTGCCGCGATCAGAAGCTCTGGAAGTGTTGCGGTCCCCGGTTTTAGCCAAGAGAGATACCGTTTTACGCCACAGGTCACATATACAAGAGAACTTCAAGAAGCTTAGGGCCAAAGCGATTTTGCAAACCAGTATCGCGAACAAACAAACGCGCATTGAAGCCTATAATGAAATCCGCACAAAGCGCCACGGGTATATTCGCTCTCGAATGAATGAGATCAACGAGTATTCGAGGCTGCTCAATATGCTGCTACGGAAGATTTCGAATTCTGCACTCAAGGCGAAGGGGCAGGAGTTGCAAGAACTACAGGAACACAGCAAAGCTTACAAGGAGAAGCTCAAGCAGCTGCAAAAAGCCAAAGCCGGGCTTCTTGAAGAGGCCAAAAATATTGTGATTGACGTTCGGACAAAATATGACAAAAAACACATGTACAACAAGATGGTCGAGACCCATCAGCAGCAAACATAGCCTGTATATAAATCATTTGCATTCGTTATATTTGTGGGAACTGTAACTGTGTAAATGCGTCTGCTGTACCCCAAATTAGTGGCCCAACATGCGGTTGGATGTTATACTCTAGCTTGAGGGTGGCAGTTCTGTTGTGGAGGTCGGGGTAGTAGTCCCAAACAGAATACTTTGAGCGCACGTCGGACAATTCTAAAGTGCTGTCTTCTTTCGTCCGTATGATTTTGTCCCAAAACACAACTTTGGACACCTCGTTCTTCTTTCCAGGATACTCTCCAACTAAATACACAAACACCTGCTTAGTGTTCCAATTGAAAAGAGACGACAAATCTGAAGTGAGATTGAAAGCCAATCTGACATTTTCTTTCCCCGAGTTTGGACGGCCTCCAAAGTTCCTTGAATATTTCATCGTGTTGACAGCCTTGTTGACCGAAATGTGCGCGGGAATTGATCCATGTTCACTAAAGTGTAACTGAACAAGCCACGAAACAGAAATGACTGCAGCCATCGTCATCACAAGTGTCAAAACATAGTTCGACACGGTCTGTGCTCGTTGGAACAGAGAGAACATTTTTCATAAAATAAGAATTAGGAGCCCGGTAAAAAATAACCAAATCATGCTCGTACCTCTGCTTTTATCATTGGCAGCTGTAGTGTGCATTTTACTGCTTGGGGATCTTCCAGTGTTTCGAAACACTTTCGTCTTCACATTACACTCAAAGATAAGCCATCTTCTGAATTACAGTCTTTCAACGATAAGATATCTTGATTCGCGCTATTGCAATGGAAACTTACAATTCATGGCTCGTTTCGCAGGATGGATTATACCAGCCTTCTACGTTATAGTATACTCCTCAGCATTGTGGCTTTTCGCGAAAAACACATTGCCACTATTACCAAATAGACATCTTATAATAGTCATTCCTTCTGTCCTGGTCAATTACTACACTTTTTCCATGGCTGTGCTACTCGATCCGGGGTCGAAACCAACATGCATATATCCATTTGACGAGATTATATACACTCCTTCGACTTGTCGAACGTGCAAAACTTTAAAGCCAGCAAGAAGCAAACACTGTTCCGTGTGCAACCGCTGTGTCCAATTATTTGATCATCACTGCGTTTGGCTGAACAACGATGTGGGGCACTACACCTATCGCTACTTTTTGACGTTCCTGTTGTCCAAGGTCTGGACGTTTACCTACGGAGCAATTCTATGCTGGAAAGCATTAGCGACCACCCCACGGATGTTTTGGCATACGGTAACGAAGTCCAACTCTGCCAATAAAATTTCTGGAGCTCTTTTTTTATTGTGCATTTTATTGCTGCCATTGGTAGCAATATTCCTCGCAGAACATGTGCGATACATTTACTTGGGGGTCACCACTAACGAGACTGCTAAATGGGAATACATTCGGTACTTATTTGAAAACCGCTTATTGTACAGAGTTGACACTGAGAATGGTTGCAGATACGTGATCGCCAATGAGACAGGATATACCACTTTGGGTGGCACTCAAGTAGATGTCTGTGAACCTAAACTGGTCCATTCCTGGAACGACTTACAAAATATCTATGACAAAGGGTTCAATTCGAACCTCGTTGAACGTATTTTTCCAAAAGCTTTATAATTGTACATAGAATGAATCATTCTCTTTCATGTTCTTGTGAAAGACGCCCTATCAAACTCTCAGCTGTCGTCACACCAGGAATTTCTAGGCTTGAGCGCAAACGTTGGGGAGAAGATTCGCGGCCTTCCAGTTCCTCCATTTGCTGTCTTGTCATATCTAACGACCGCTGTCTATTCGTGTCCAGAGAGTTCCGACTGATCCGACTTCTAAGACGAGCCATGCGGTCAGCATCTGTCATGATACGAGGGTCCCTTTTCACGGTCAAAGAAGGTCTCTGCAGACCATCATGGTTGTAACCACCTGTGAAGTCCATTTCAATTTCTTCCGTAGCAAGAGTATCCACAGATTCGGAAATTGGAATAGGAGATGCGGTTGAGTCCCGGTTTTTCTTGAATAGTCGCTGGAAGACTGACGCACGTTTTCCACCTGTTCCATTGATCGAATCTCTGAAAGGAGAAACAGGCGTATCAGGTAGATGAATAGGAGCCTCCACCAACTGTTCTTTAGTGTAGTTCGAGATTTTTGCTCTATCTGGATCCGTCGGATCATAATCCTCGTGATATTGATCAAAGTCTCCTTTGGCAACGGCTTCCCTGATAATGTCAATATCCTTCGGATACCACAATTTGCAAATGAAGTCATACGCAAATCTTGGCAAAATACAAGTTAAAACACCGGGGAAATAACATGCCCAAAAAGATGGCGTGCCATACATGCGAGCAGCCGACTTATAAAACTCTCCCGAATAAGTAGATGACGACCAAACACCGGTCCAGCCAAACACCACAAGGATCGATAGAGAAATAATAAGAACCGTCAGCCAATCCCATCTGTGAATATGAAACAGAACATACAAGTCGCATGAAGTGGTCGCGATGGTTGCGACCAGGGCGCCAACCAGATATCTGTGATCCAAACTCAGTCCGTTGAAAGTGACAACACTGTTCTTGTAATAGAGGAAGTAAGGGTAAAAGTATGAAATCAACGATTGGTAAAACCCATCCGTCATATACCACCAAAACTTTTCCATTGTCCATTCGGTCCTCAAAATACCAGTTTGGTAAAGCTGAGGCACCAACAAGCAGATATGTCCCGGAACATCTTGGTCGAAAATTCCCATGAAAATGACTGGCAATGAGGTATATGCCAAGTTGTAGAACATCAAATACGTGTATTCAAACAGGTATGTTCCGTCGAAATCGTCGTAAATTCCATACCAAAAGAGGGCCAGCGTGAAAACCACATTTTTGTAGAAGAAACTTGGAATCATTTCTGCAAGCCGTTTATAGGACCATCTTCCATGAACTAAAACCAATCTTGCCAGATATCTGAATTGACCAAGAGCGTAATCTGCCGACATCACAGCTTGCGTTCCTTCTTCACCAGCGATACCAACACCGACGTCAGCGGCCTGAATCATAGCCACATCATTGGATCCATCGCCAATAGCCAAAGTCATGACATCCAGACTTTCCTTGACAAGCTTCACCACTGCAGCCTTCTGTGCTGGAGAAACACGACAACAAAGGACAGCTTTACATTGTTTGCACAACAGTAGGAATTTATACTTCGACTTCTCGCTGAGCGCCAACTTTAAGGCTTCACCATCAATGACCAGGCCAAAGTTTCCAGACGGCAAAGAATGATCTTTCTTGGCACGCTGAAGCTCTTCAAATGAACCTTCCATGTCAAAATGTGTGCTCAGGTACTTTTCAATAAGAGCCAAAACCAGTTTCGACTTGTCCCCAGCCAAAGACTTAACCTCATCTTCGGTGAACAACGATTCAATGTCATCTCCTGATGTCTTGATGACAAGCAAATCCATCCCATTTTCTAGCATATTACAAGAAAAGCCAATGTTGATGGCAGTCTCAACCTTGTCACCTGTCAAAACCCAAAGCTTAATTCCCGCCTTTGCCAAAAGTTGAATTGAATCAGGCACACCATCTTGAAGACGATCCTCAATAGCAGTTCCTCCGAGAAGAGTCAAATCCTGTTCAATGGAAGAAGCAACCTCCTCCATTTTTTCTTCCCTTTGATCCAAAGCGGAAGATGCAACATTGTGTCTGGCTTGCCATTCTTCATATTCGGACCACGTGAGTTCTCTCTGAGCAATGCACAAGGTTCTCAATCCCTCGGTTGCAAATTCTTCTAGGTGGATCGCAGTTTTGTCTAGTAGCTCCTGATCGTTCGATTGACCCAATCTAGAATAAATAATAGAGTCAGCACCTTTACAAATCAGAAGAACAGTTGGCTCTTTGTTCTTCTCCGTTGGAGGAATCTTTATCATAACGCTCATTCTTTTTCTAGTCGAGTTGAACTCCAAAATGTTCAAAATCTGATACTCCTTCTCAACACCTTGAACATTCAAAACCAGACCCTTTTTAGTTCTTCTCACAAACTCAAACCCAACGTTCTTTGCTGTAGCCACAAGTGCTGCTTCGTCAGGACTTTGTGCTTTTAGCTCCATTTTTCCTGGGTATTTTTCTGATGGCTCAGTTAAAACACTGTGACACAGAGCTAGTGCAAGCATAAAGTGTTCCAAAGCCTGTTTTTGGGCGATTCCAGAGTTTCCTTTCAAGTCTTCCGCGAATGGCTTCGAAACGAAGGTCAGCTCATCTCGGACATCTTCTGATAATTTTCCTTGATTGATGACTCTCAACATATTTATCATTTCGACCTTATCCTTGGCAATCTCTTCTTTCTCCCTGGCAGCCTCTTCTTCGACGTCAATTCCTTGACGTCTTCTAATACCCGCATAAGCTTCAGTATAAGCCCGCCCATACGTGAGACCATTTATTGTACATTTTTTGAATTCCATCACATTTTGCGTTAAAGTACCAGTTTTGTCACTGAAAATGTACTCAATCTGACCGAGATCATCAGAGATATTCCAAGACTTTGGGGTACATGGATAGTCCAGCTTCTCATAGTACATGTTAACATCTGAATAAATGAAAAATGCCTGTGCTGTTTTGATGATCTCAATAGAGATGTAAAGAGAGATCGGGACCAAAGATTGATATAAAATCAGCGCAACGAAAAATCCAAGAACACCATTTGCAGCCGCCGAACCCGCAATAGTTCCATATTCAAAATAGTTCCTTATGGTGTTCGGTTTGTGGTAGTAAATTCCATTAACCAAACCACTGACAAAACATAGAAGGAAAAGCAAAACAAAGTTGAAGATGACACAACCATTCAGTTCACGAGAGATTCTTGATCTTTTGGAAGGTGTTACGCCAGAGTTCATCATAATTTTGGTATCGTCACCGGTAAAGACAACCAATCCAACAACCCATTTAGTATTTCTCAGTGTACAACCACGAAGGAGCATGTTATTGATTGTAACAGGCTCATTAGACATTTTGTTGGTTTCATCTCCAGCAACATAATACTTTAGGTTTCCTTGATAATTGTACAAGTTGGCTTTCGGTCCCTCGCTCTCCAGCCAAAATTTGCATCTGGCTAAATCATTAACGGATTTGATTGATGCCGATGAGCACTTTAATGCCTGCTTGACTTTCAAATTAGTTTCACCGTCCAAATTTTTGGTCTCCGTATAACAAGCGCCATCAGCATCAGAAGTTGACAAAATCAAAAGATCAACTGGTATCGATTCATTAGCTTTGATCTTAACAATATCACCCACGTGAACATTTTTCCAATAATCTTTTTTGAAAGTTGGATTCAAATTATTGTGACTCGTGGATGAGGGAGGAGCTGTAAATGGCTCAATTCTGGTCGAAAACATATCTCCTCCAACTTCCTCATTCTTGTCCGAAAATGGATCTGCTGCTGCATCACTAGTAAGCGATGCTGAGCTAGCAGCATGGTCGCCTTGAAAACTTTTCCTGTAATCGAAGCTATCTATCGACTTTCTAATATCTGCTGGATCGTCTCGAAGAGGGTCTATGGTTTTCTTGCCTTTGACTTTATGGATCAGATCCAACATACGGTGAGACGAAAATTTCTTTATTTTCCTCCACAAGCTGATATGCTCCCCATTAAAATTAGGATTATCCATGCCCTTCAAAATGTGAGTGACTTGGTTGTTGACCTCAAGGTCCAAACCTGTACGTCTTGAATCTTCAAGCGCATCTTTGAATGCCGTAATAGCCACAATAACAATCAGTGGAACGGCTGATAATGCAGGGCTGGGAACTCCAAAAATCTCAAAGGCTCCCATTATAATCATGATCAAGAAGTAGATGTTAGCGACATTTTCAAATTGGTAGTACAAGTTTTTAGGAACGAATGTCAGTGGTGTATACTTGGTGGTCCGAATCTTGTTTCTTGTGTATTCCGGAGGATTGCCATCACTGTCCTTTTCGTTGTCCGGCAAAGCAAGGTTCCAATAGATGTTCCTTTTTTCTGATGATCGATCTTGACTTCCATCATCGTTATCGTCGTCTCTTTCAGTAGAATCTCCGCCGCTAAACATTCTCCGGCCCGGCATTTTCTTCGAGATACTCCGCTTGAACGTTTTATTTCTCGACAGGGGGTTTCCGTCCTTACGTCTCTGCGTACCCCATCTGTGTCTCTTGATGGCCGTGCTATTCGACCGTGGCAAATCGCCTACATAATCGTCCTCTTCTTCATCGTCCTCGCTTCCCTGACCCTCAAATCTAACATGCGCATCCTGCAGATTGACCGTAGAGAACTTTTTCGAATCGGACTTCGTCATTCCGAACACATCATCTTCGTACTCATCCGCAGTATCAAATGATGTGTCCTGGAACTGCGAGCGTTGCGACATTTTGGAACCCGACCTCCCACTAGGAGGGGCCGTAGAACGTGGTGTATTTGTGATAGAGCTTCCTGGGACAAACCGGAAGTCTGCGTCATCAGCTGTAAACTCATAGCTATCCTCAAAGGGACTTCCCACGCTATTATCAGGATCTTGTGACATGGCTTGTTTATCAAGACAACTTCCTGGATCAAATTGATCTGTCCTTACCAAAGCCTGATATTGCCTGGTACTTTGAAGTTTGACAGTTATTCAAAAGATGTTCAATTCCAATCCCTAAAATGGTTGGACAAGTAACAGAGCTTCTTCTCCGAACAAAGACCAAAATTCAGGCTCTTGAACAAGGATTTCCTAAAAGTAAAGTGGCCCTTGCAAAAAAAAAAAAAATGGACCTCCTGGGGATCCGCACCTACTTTGTCCGGGCCGAGCGAAAAAAGAAAATTAGCCTGTATTTGTAATGAACAAAATAAAGCTCTGACCGACAATCTAGGTATCCATACGAATGTAAAGACATATAATGATGGCCCCGATGCTCCAAGAGCGAAAGCTTTGCAAGCTATCATCAGCCTTTTGCTTGCAATCTTTTTTTCTTGCAAATAGCCGAGCAGACGCGTTCATGTTTGCGTTTCCAGTGCTCTCCGGTGCCACATTTGGGGTTCGATAGGTCACTTAGCTGATGCAAACTGTTTCCATCTCTTCCGACGTATTGATCACCCTGCATTCAGCATTTAAGGTACCTCATGGAGCGCTCTGTTATCCGACGCGTCGGTAGTCGCATTTGAGATTTTTTAGTGCCCTTGTTTCTCATAGGGATATTACTTGTGTTTAAGTTAGTTTGGCGTCGTATACAGATTTTATGAAGTCCGAAATCTAGTCTAATTGCATATGGATCGATATACTCAGAGGCACGAAGGCTCTTCAATAGACATTCCATGTTACTCTTTTACAGCGTTCAAACTCCGATATGGTACTGCAAATGGGCTGAATAGAACTACAACTATTATATCACTTGGATCAGTTCCCAGATCATGGTTGCTTTATAAACAATCTGCTTTGTTATCAACTTTGCACAATATAGGTAAGAGAAGTGATGGCTCATTGACAAAATCTACTGAAATGTTCGACAACGTTGCTCGTAATTTTGGATTCAGATCGAGTCGACAGGACTCAGGCAGATCTTCCTCTGGTATATCCAATGTCTTGTCTGAGGAGACTCAGGTATTGGAAAACTCAAGGTCAATGAGTTCAGATTCGATAACGACCCACGATCGTCCAGAGGGGAGCCTGACAGACTTGACCAGACAACTACGGCCAAAGAACAAAAATGATCATAGCGCTCGTGGTGATGATGAAAGAAATTCTGGTTCTCTTTTTGGCAAACCACGTACCCGGAAACCCAGTAATTACAAAGATCTTACCAAAACCCTTGGATGGTCCAATGATGACTTCTTAGTATTTAATGAGAAACTTTCTTCACGTTCTAATATGGAGAATGATGAGGCGAAGAATGACAAACAAGATCTATACTCACACAATCATTTATATCATGACATTGCAAAAGCGCGTATCATGGGTAAAGAGGTTCGAAATGCAGAAGGCGTTTCCTCCAATGCCTCTTTTGTTACCGCTAATGAGTTTAGTGATTCAACATCTCCGGTTATACAACCACAAGATTCCGGCTCACAAAATGGTTCCGATGAAACTATACTTGGCTCATCTGATACACTAATGGTGTCTCAAAGGCAAAGTGGTAGAGAACCACCTGTTGCGCTCCCTATGGTGAAATCAGTGACTTTCTCTTCATCAACTAAAAAAACCCGCTCTTCCAAGAAGAAGAAGACCATTGAAGTAGAGCTACTAGATCCTGAGGAGCATGTTGGAGTTTCAGATATAGATGATCAACAGCAAAGCCACTCCCACTTTAGAGATTTTTATGAGCAAGTGAATGATGAGATGATTGCCATTTTTGACAAACTCCGGCATAAGACTGTCGGCGCTCGCTATAGGATCAATAGTGAATATTCCAAGATAGAACAACGGCGAAAGCTGAAAAGAATGTTTCAAGAATTCTCAGCAGGCAATATTGTTAAGATGGAGAAGATGCTTGTAACAGTCATCATGAAGGAGACAAAATATGAAGCCGAAGGTTCCTCGAGGTTAGTTGAGAAATGGAAGGAGTATATTGTTGTTGCACGTTCGACAGGTAATCATGAATATCCTATCGTGCTCCAATTCTTTAAGAAAAGAAATATCCGTTTTGTCGACCTTGAAGGGATTACCCAATTCGATGATGACGATTCCGTGTTCGATGATGTCTATTTAAATAAGTCGGCCAAGTCTCTGCCTTCACATTTGGAGTTTGATCTCCTATTGTCCATCTCTGATACGAGAATCAGATTTCGAAATGTCTTGGATAAAACGATTTCGATCTCTAAGATAACGAGAAAGCATAGAGATTTCGAGTATATCCTTCTTCCCCAAACTCAGTCATCTGCTATTAGATGGCTAAGCCTTCTCAACACAGTTTTGAAAAGTCGATCAAGAGAAGAGCAGAAGACCCTTTTACTCAAGATTCCAGATATTGATTTGTCGCTAACAATCAAAAACTTATCGAGCTATCTGCGCGCTGAAGATTATTGTATCAAGGAAGATGACTTCAGAATTGAGATGCTAGAAAAAGGATATAGTATTCCGCGCTCAAATGCTTTTAACAAACTTGTGGATATAATAGCTGCTCAGTTACTGATATTGAACGATAAAGGATGCCTTCCCCCAAAAGGAAACGTCTTTATCAATAGTTTGCCATATAGGAAACATCTTCTGGCTTTTGCGACCAAGAAATACGATCGTTTGGAGTGGATGCTTGGTGAATCTGAAAAATTACTTCAAGCTACATGGCTGCTTCTCAATAATACTCATGACATAGAATTGAGAGAGTTAAAACACGAACCATTAATGCTGATGAATGAACCCATGGTGGAGCCGAGACCAGTGGAAGGATTTTTGGTTTGCTTGTCTAACAGGGGCGGAAAGCTCAAGTCTTCTTTTGGCCGAAATTACTATAAGCTGCGTTACTTCAGCAGCTTTGATAATATTCTCATGTTTCAAGACTTTCATACTGCAGTCCCTCCTTTTGAGGATTCCATGACTGATATAATGAGCCCTTTGGGGAAAGTTTTGGATGAGAAAGAATTGGCAGAAAAGGTGCATGGTAGAGGCTTACATTTCGAAAAAAGTCCATTTCCGTTGAATCCTTCTAATCCATCTCATATAGCTTGGTTGAGGCCAGGCATTTCGAAGGAAGAGTTTGAAAAGCGAGATATGGATGCCTTATATGAAGCTGAAAGACGGGCGTCCACTATTGTCAATTGCAAAGGAATCATTGACCTGTGCAACGTTTCCGAAATCAGATGCACCCCCACTTCTGACGTTTCAAATGTTATTCGGTTGGCTGGCTCGCTTGCATGGGGATATCAGCAAAGCAGATTGGATGACGAAAACTATGTGGACTCTGTTTTTGAGCTCATATTGAAGTCTGGCTGTAAAATTCGGCTTCAGGCTTGTAATAGAAGAATTAGAGACCAATGGGTCTTCAATCTGCTTCAGCTTCGAGAGTATTGGGTGAAGAAGAAGCAAGAAGAGTTGGAACGCATTATCAATCTACGGGAGAAAAATATTATTGCTGCCAATCTCCCAGACGACAAATACGAATCAGTCTTAACTGTTGACGACAATCCAAACAAATGGGAGCTTTCCAAAGCGCACACGGATCCATATCTTTATAATATATCATCTTGGTCGATAGACAAGCCTTTGATGATGAGTGGAGTGCTATATCAAAAGAGAAAGAAACACAAGAGCTTCAAAGCGTTCTTTGTTGTGCTATGTCCGGGATTTCTTGTGCTTTATGATATGTTCAACAGAAGTTTCAAGTCTGGAACTATCAAGCCCACTGCGTACTACAAGCACTATACGACAATTAGCCTAGGAAACTGCTATGTTTTTTGCGATTCTTCAAATGATCTTGATGTTTCGATTCGCGATTCCACATTGAGTAGAGTTGCCCCCGGAAGTCACCAGGTTCCGCGAATCTACTCTGATGGATGGAAAAGCAGCGAGGACGAACATTGTCGCCGATTTACAATATGGTTTGGATCCAAAAGAGTCATGATGAGAAATAACAACTCAAAAAATGTAATTTTGAACGATCCCCACCTTGACTCCTCTTCCGACGAAGATGAGGAAACAGTGGACAAAACCGATAAAATCAGTTTGCATGACCGGGGCAAAATGCTGAAGACTGTGTCCCGCCTAGGAGTGACCGGCCATAGCATGGTATTTCTAGCTAGATCGCGGATTGAACGAGACCTATGGGTGACCAAGCTTCTCAATGAGGTTGAGCGATTTGGTCTTGGTGACGAGGAAGAAGTTCAGTTTTCTTAATAAATATTGCTGCAAATTAACGATCACGATTTATACAGCTTTCCAAATGTAGCACATTTCGTCCCATCCTACGCTAGCAGCAAATCCAGAGCCCCAAAGAGACCAGTCACAGCCAATGACAAACTCCTTATGCTTATCGAACGTCTTGAGTAGAGATCGACCGTGCCATAATCTATTGTTCATGAACCGCGCGTTATTATCGGTCTGATCTTTCCAAACCCGGCATGTCATGTCATACGAACAGCTGAGCAAAGTGTCCGAGTAGTGTGGTGACCAGCTGACTTTGCGAACAGCAAAATCGTGCCCTATGAATCTGTTGACAGATGATGGTCCAGTCTTGTTCGCCGTCCCCAGAACATGATGCTGGACATTTGGAATCATGCGGAGATCCCAAACTTTTATCGATTTGTCCACAGAGGCTGTCGCAATGACTGTTGGTCTGTATTTGTTGTAATCACAAGACAGCACTTCCATGCCGTTATGTGCTATGAAATCAATCTGCAAGGGCTGCGGCGCCCTGATATCCCAAACGTGACAGTGTGAAGATGAGCTCACAGAAACCAGCTGTGACGGTGTGTGGGGAGAAAACGTAGCCTGGTACATGCAATCTGCGGGATGCTTTCCTGTTTGCTTGGTGGAAAGCGGGACCAAAGGTCCGTCCACTTTGGGCGAAGAATCCGTCGATGACACTAGTGTAAGCATGGACTGCTGTCTGTTTGGTGACCAGACTTTGATCGTACCGTCCCATGACGAGGAGCAGAAAATTCCTTTGTCTACCATGTTCCAATAAACGGAAAAGACCTCTCTGGTATGCTCTTGGTATCTTTGAATGGGGAATCTTTGCAGGGAAATGTCAAACAAAGAAATGGAGCCATCACCAGCACATGTCAGAACCTGGTTTTCGTGAATCTCAGACCACGCCACGTCGAACAAACCGTCTTGGGTCTCAAACTCTGTATCTTGCACCACCATGCCATTGTCTTGAATAGACAATATGACGAGTTTTCCATTCCCCACAAGCCCATAGTTGGCTGCAGTGGCTACTGCAAGCTTGTTGTCGTAGAAAGGGGAATATTTGCACGCGTAACCATTATATCCCGTAGTCCTGTATTGGAGCATGAACCGTTTTTCTATAAAAATATTTAGCTTAGTTAGAGTAATGACTACTTTTCATTAGACGTGACCGACGTGGTAGGGGAAGACCCGCTATTCCAAACGGAGCTTATCTTTTCTGTGCGTGAACTGTCTCCATCACCTGATTTGACGTCGTCTTGATGCATTGAAAAGAATGGTGAGCTAGGCATCATGATACCTTGTCTACGTTCGTCGGGCTGTGCAACCGTCAGTTTGGACTTGTCAGCTTCATGAGACTCGTTGGTCAAAATTTGTGTCAGCAGACCAGTCAGGTGGTCCCCGCCATCAATGCATTGTGTCTGAACGGTGTCTGCATCCTTTGGGGTCGTCTCAAATTTATCCTTGGGAGTTTTGTCAAATTTGAAGTTCAGAGGAGAGCTCGTTTTCGATCCTGCCTTCAAAATGTTATACACCTCTGGATCGTCCTCAAACTGACCATCAACTGGCTCATCTTCCTCGTCGTGCGTGAACAGGTTACTGATCCATTGGTCGTTCGGCGACGTTTTGGTTGGTGACCCCGGTTGCTCCACATTGGAAAACGATTCTATGAGGCGGTGCAGACTGGGAGAAATGTCGTGGACCATGAGAGATTGCGGTTGGTCTCCCTGTGTCTCATCTGCGGGCGCGTTGTTTTCCTTGTCATCATCATCGAGAGGAATTAGAGTGGTGTTCAGCTTGGTGGCATTAATTGGCGATTCGTTGTCGCTGGATTCTGGCGACTCTTTTTTGGAATCGTACAGCGGGTCGAGGTCAGTGAGAGGGTTCTGGGCGGGCGATGACCTGTCGGCCTCCAGCTTCTCGTGTTTTCTTGCGCTCGTGGCCAGAGGGGAGGAGATGTTCTCCTCGTTAGCTCTGGCTTTGTTCAACTTCTGTCGTTTGCGTGCTGCGGTTGCTAGATTATCTGCTATTGGCGACATCTTCGCGTAAGGGCCGTCCACAAGACCTTTCACTCCCAAGTCGCCGCGCTCGCGGAGCATCTTTGTGTCGTTTTTTGCGTGCAGAGTTGAACAGATGTTACAAAGCAAGCCTGAGTTGCCGAACTCAAATATACCGTCTTTGTGAAACCTGTATGGGGGATTAGAAGTCGAAGTGCAATTGACGCAACGTTGAACTGTGACGGGCTTCGAGAACTTGGAGTGGTTGCCAGTACTCACGTCCCCTATCTTCACGACGCTATTGATGAAACTTTTGTTTTTCTTGGCTTTTGTCGGAGGATCGGTAGCTTTCATGAGTTTCTCGAAGTTAGAGAATCGTGATGCGATGGCATCCTCGCGTGATTCGAGGGAGGTATTGTTCTGATCGGACATCATTATGCGGTGCGCAAGACTGTTTTGGCTAATAAACGGGAGAGACTGTGTTCTGGTTGCTAGTTGCGGGATGCTGGCGAGAGAATTGAAGGGTCTTTTTCGAGTCTCGCTATTAGAATCTGACGACTCGCTGGGCAAGAACATGGGACTGCTGCTGTCTGAGGGATTAGGGTTCGGTGTTTCAAGTTTGGAATATTGGAACGAGGTTGGATGTTTGCTCATTACGTTGAAGCGTAGTTTCACCTCCAAAGTATCAGCACCCACGCCAGAACCATTAATGATGTTGACAAAGTTTTTGCACACGCGTCCGGTGATGATCACGGGCGTTCGTCTCTCCATGAGCTTGGAATATAGCCCGAACCCCACAAATGGTTCATCCACCTCAACGACGTCTTTGGAATAGATCGAATAGTCCAGACCTTCTCGGAAACACTCCGGAGACATGTTGTGAATGAGCTCTAAACATTTGCGGATGTCAATACACCCTATAACGGCGCCATTGTGCGGAGGCTGTTGTGGAAGTTGGATGATTTTCGATGAAAGAGGCCGTTTAGATCTCACCAAGAACTGCGTTGTGTTGTCGAATGTGTACAAAACCTTGAGAATTACACTTTGAGTATAGGTCTGCACCTGGCTGTTACCCATAGTGAGCAATACAGTAAGTCGCTAAATTATAAACAATCTTCAAATCCCTTGAACACAAGACGAACCTGAAAATGACATAAGCAGAGATCTGAAAGGACTTGTCTACTGTATTTCAAACAACCGTTCTTGGTCGCACCGTGTTTTTTCCTATTTTGGGACGCGTATTGCAGATAGCTTTTTTACCTGTCGCGTTTTATAGAAGGCCTAAAATATGAGGTAAGCAAAGTCAAAAGATCCGTTTCAGATGTAAATCGGCCCAAGCAAAGCGAAAAAATGAGGCTAACTTCTCTCAGGCATTCTAAGCCACTTTTGTGACAGAAGCAAACGGAGGATGAGAAAGGCTTTTGATCGGCTCTTTGTATCTCTTATTGATTTCCTCGTCGCTCATCTTCTTCAGTTGCATCGTTTCTGCATCCTCCAGAATCAGCGTTTTGTAGTAGCTCCATTTGAAAATAGTCCACCAGGTGTGATAAAACTTAAAATTGGGCCACAGCGTGTTGGAGAACTCAATCACGCTATCCTGATGGCATTGCCATAACATGTAGTCGCTGAGACGTGTGTGGCCTGATGTTCTCACCAAGATATCCACCTTCTCCGCTTCTCCACGATAGTAAAAATTCTCTTCCACCGTATGTTCGTCAATGCTGTCCACATCCAGTTCGTTGCGCTTCACCTTTTGGACAATTTCCGACATCGAATGGACGATGTCATCTCTGGACGTGTAGGGAAATGCAATAAACAGATTATGGCTACCATGCGAAACAGTCGATTCCTCAATTTTTTCCAGATCTGCCAAAACATCAGTGGGCACGAGAGTACGATTTCCCACTATTTTGATGGCGACATCGTAGTCCCTGAAATCGGTGTCTTCGTTAGCAATGTATGCAAGCCTGCTCTTCAGAAGGGAGAATATAGTATCTATCTCGTTCTGAGGTCTGTTAAAATTCTCGATCGAAAAAGCGTAAACCGTGACATCCTTGACCCCCAACTTGAAGCAGCAATTGAGCACTTTGGCCAGAGATTCCGCACCTGCTCTGTGACCCTCTTTCAGTGGAAGACCAGCATCTTTGGCATACCGCCTGTTGCCGTCCATCACAAAAGACAGATGGTTGGGGATCGGTCCTTAAAGTTAGTGGGAGATTCCTCCTACTCACCTGTTTTCAGCACGGATAACAAGAAGTCTTGGAAAAAGCCGTTGACGTAGTCAATGCCTGGTAATCTGGATAGAGCTGAAGTTATCACAGAAGACATTAAGAACTGAGTTTCAACCAAGGTCAGATCTACGTAGTGCAGGTTACAATTTATTGATCCCTTTTTCAATTATATAATATCCACACAAAAAGCATACCAGCTTACAATCTGACAGATCCAAGCGGCCAGCTAAGTAAACATACAAAACTCAAAACTTTTGGAATCCAAAACGGTCTAGAGCCACGATAGCGGAAAGACCATGAACACCTACAGTAATGAAGTAAGAGTAAACATGAAGCTTGTCAGCTTCAGACCTACTGGAGGTGCTGCTAGACGAGGAACCGCTTATTTTGGATGTATGGCCACTGCTTGCAGAGAAAGATTTCTTTAGTCCATCGGATGTAGAGGGTGTGGGAGCGTCACCACTGGAGTTGGCACCGTTTCCTGTTCCAGAACTCGATACTCCGAAGTAACTGGAAGTTTTGCCCATTGCAGGAGAGCCTCTTGTGCGGCATCTACATTTGGGCCAGGAACAGACAAATTTAAAATCGATGAAGGGTGGGAGGTAGAAGGTTGCTTATTGTAGTGGGTGCGTTGCACGTACTGGGAAGAATCCTACGCCCCTCCAATAGCCGGAACAATTCTAGGTCGGGTAGCGAATGGTTATTTTCTCGATATTTTAGGATCTACGTGGTTCATAAGCCCAACAGTAGCTAAATCTAACCTCATTAAGTGGTCGGACAAGCAATTCTGTATTTTCCTCTTGACTTTTTACAATCTGACAAAGTTAAAGTATCGGTTGCCATTTTTGTAACTTTTCTAAAGCTGGCACTCAAAACTTCTGTCAAGTGTACCTGCAAGGCACAAGCGTCTTCTCGTGTAGCTTCCAGACCCATAGCTGATTGTTTAACGGATTGTAGCTCCAGAAACTAAATGCCAGTTTGAAGGTCTCAGGTGTGCGCATTCTGAATATATCAAATAAATTTGCCATCCAAACAAGTACATAATGTTTTTGACGAGAAGTGAGTACGACCGTGGAGTGTCCACTTTCTCCCCGGAAGGCCGTTTATTCCAAGTGGAATACTCCTTGGAGGCCATCAAACTCGGTTCGACTGCCATTGGAATTTGTACCAGCGAGGGAGTGATCTTGGGAGTCGAAAAAAGAGTTACCTCATCTTTGCTCGAGAGCGATAGTATCGAGAAGATCATGGAGATCGACCGGCACATTGGATGTGCAATGTCTGGCCTGACTGCAGATGCTCGGTCGATGATCGACCATGCTCGAGTTGCGTCTGTGCAGCACGATCTATACTACCACGAGAAAATAGGTGTTGAATCGCTGACGCAGTCTGTGTGTGATTTGGCTCTGCGTTTCGGCGAAGGAGCGTCTGGTGAAAAGAGATTAATGTCTAGACCGTTCGGAGTGGCTTTGCTCATTGCAGGTTACGATGACGACAAGGGCCCTCAGTTATACCATGCGGAACCGTCAGGAACGTTCTATAGATACGACGCGAAGGCCATTGGGTCCGGTTCAGAGGGAGCTCAAGCAGAGTTGCAAAATGAGTATCATAAATCGCTGACACTGGCAGATGCCGAAGTCCTGGCATTGAAAATTCTCAAGCAGGTCATGGAGGAAAAACTGGACTCTACAAACGCGCAGCTGGCGAGTGTGACTAAAGAACACGGATTTCGAATTTATGAAGATAAGGAGGTCGCCAAAATTATTGATATTCTTAAAGAGCAAGAGCAAGCGGAGGAGCAAATTTGACGTAGGATATAATAACATAGTTACTTCTATTATACATATTCAACTCTGCAACATGTCGATATATTGAGAGTATTCGGGAAAGTCTTTAAGCTTTGTCACTATAGCTTTCTCCAGCTTATTCGCGTTCTTGTAGAAAGTGGTGTTTTCACCATTGTATTGTCTGCAATTGTTGAAAATCAGTTTGCAATCGTATATGAAATCGTCAAATGTTTCATATGCGTCATTCTCTAATTTCACTTCCATAGTGCTCAGATCCATAGGCTCCTTGATTACTTCGTAATAGTCAGGAACCTCGTCTTTGTTAACAGGTTGTAGGAACGGCCAGTTTGAAGGATGGTTTTGCATCTCCGTGAACAGTGTTAGCATCACGACGTGATGTGGGCCGCGTTTAGGCTTTTGTGCCATTTCGTCCATTTCGGCCGTCCATCCGGCCTCCTTAACTCCAGGAATTGTGATTGGATCTAATGGTTTAGCATTTGGCTTGGAAAAGTGTTTCAAACCCGGTCTAACCACATGCGACTGGCTGATGGATCTGATCTTGGAGAGAATTGCAGCTTTCTGCAACATCAGGATTTTTGCACTATCCAAATATCGTATTCTGGGGAGGAGCGAGCATTGCATCAACGTTCCCCCTTCATAGTCCTTTATGTAGCCCATCCACACTTTTTTCGGTAACGTTATCTCTTTGGTAAAGCCCTGCTTTTTAAAATAACCAATGGCGTAATTATCAGCGTACGTTAGAAAGTACTTGATTTTTGTGGTCGATGTCACATAATCTTTCAAGTGATTCATCATATGGGCACCGTAACCTCTCACTTGCTCAGTGGACGAGATGGCACAAAAGACAATTTCGGCAAACTCGTGGCTTTCAAAAGGACGATATGTGACTCCTCCAACAACATGAAGCGGTTTGCGCACCACAGCAATTGACACATGCGATCTATCGTAGACAAGCCGAGCGATGTATGCTTTGGGCATTTCGGGGAGCTGCTTTTGAAATACATTTTTCAGTCCCGTCAAGATCATCATGTTTTCCTTGGTGTTGTCATTATTAACAACTCGCAATTCAATCTTGCCTTCTCGTTCTTCAATAACACCTGCTTTTTCTTTGTATGTGTATGTGTGACCGTCGAATTCAAATGGTACCAATCGTTTTTTGTCATCGTCATCCGCAGTCTCTTGCTCGCCATCTTGGTCTGCATTCGCGTCTGTTCCAGCCTCCGTAGTGTGATTCAAGTTGTTCTCAGGCTCCTCAGTTTTGACTTTCTTCAATTCTCGCCCGTCTTCGTCCTCAGACTTCCTTTTATGATCGTCTGTCATGGCTATAATTACAGGCTGGTGGACCTCGATTAATTTCTCCAACGAAAAAAGAGACGGTTTGGGCCGATCGACGTTTTCGTCCGAGTCAGAAAAAAAAAAAATCATTAAAAAGTACCGTTAATTTAATTTACATTTCAGACACGTACAATGGCTCATCCAAAAATGGTCATCTTGCCAGGACCTCAGGCCCTGTCAAGCTTCAGAGTGGCCACTTTGGTGAATAATATTAACACATTGGTGAACTCGTCCGTTGTGATGAGTGTTAAGTCGTGCCAGATTCACTATATCCATTGCAAAGAGGATCTTGATCCAGCTTCTTTTGAAAAGCTGACAACATTGCTGAAATATGACAATGAGCTTGACCTCACTGACCCACTAGACTCTAAGCTGAGTAAGCTTGTTCAAGTGACTGACAAAGGAGAAGCTTTCAGTTCGCTGCTATCGCAAGACGAGAACTCCGATTTGTACCTTATAAGAATTCTCCCGAGACCAGGAACTATTTCTTCGTGGTCCTCCAAAGCCACAAATATTGTTGAAGTTTGTGGTCTGGGTGATAAAATCGACAGAGTTGAAAGAGGTATGGCTATTCTCTTACAGATGAGACCAGGCTTTCCAATATTGCAGTATTTTGCGAGCGACAAGTATGCCTGTTTGAGTTCCATCTATGACAGAATGACGCAGTCCCTTTATATCAATGAAAATGTGCCGATCTATGACGATCTTTTCATGGAACATGAACCGAAACCATTAAAGTGCGTGGATTTGATTTCTTCCAAGGACAATCTGCTTTCCGCTAATAAGGAGCTTGGACTGGCTCTTGATGACAGCGAGATTGCATATTTGATGAATGCTTTCAAGGACATTCTGGGAAGAAACCCAACTGATGTTGAGTTGTTTATGTTCGCTCAGGTCAACTCGGAGCATTGCAGACATAAGATATTTAATGCTGACTGGCAGATCGATGGACAGAAGAAAGACATGTCTTTGTTCCAGATGATCAGAAACACCCACAAGCTGAATCCCAAATATACTATAAGTGCTTACAGCGATAACGCGGCGATTTTCCAAGGACCGGAGGCCTACTTTTACGCCCCAGATGCGTCCGCAGGATACAAGTGGAGCGCAAAGAAGGAGACTGTTCACACTCTCATCAAGGTGGAGACTCATAACCACCCTACAGCAGTGTCACCTTTCCCGGGTGCTGCCACTGGCTCTGGTGGTGAGATCAGAGACGAAGCTGCCGTTGGCAGAGGATCTAAGACGAAGTGCGGACTGTCTGGATTTTCGGTCTCCGATCTAATTATTCCGACTCTTCGCCAACCCTGGGAGCTCGACGTGGGAAAGCCTGGACACATTGCGTCGTCTTTTGACATTATGATCGAGGCACCGTTGGGATCTGCTGCCTTCAACAACGAGTTTGGAAGGCCATGCATCAACGGGTACTTCAGAACTCTCACCACGAAAATTGTCAATGGTGACAACAAGGAAGAGATTCGCGGATTCCATAAGCCCATCATGATCGCCGGAGGTATGGGTGCTGTGAGACCAGACTTGGCATTGAAGTCAGAGCACAAGATCACTCCGGGCTCTGCCATTATAGTTCTTGGAGGTCAGTCCATGCTTATTGGTTTGGGTGGAGGTGCCGCTTCATCGGTCGCATCCGGCGAGGGCAGTGAAGATTTGGACTTTGCGTCCGTCCAGAGAGGCAATCCAGAGATGCAAAGAAGAGCACAGCAGGTTATCGATGCATGTAATGCATACGGCTCCAA
The DNA here is from genome assembly GCF_001664045.1 of Ogataea polymorpha. NCBI lineage: Eukaryota > Fungi > Ascomycota > Pichiomycetes > Pichiales > Pichiaceae > Ogataea > Ogataea polymorpha. The sequence goes on along the minus strand of NW_017264698.1, from coordinate 406,726 downwards.
CTCTCCTATTCAGTGTATCCACGACGTGGGAGCAGGAGGACTGTCGAATGCCCTGCCTGAGCTGGTTCACGACAATGACCTTGGTGCCAAGTTTGAGCTCAGAGAAATTCTCTCTCTGGAACCAGGAATGTCTCCTCTTGAGATCTGGTGTAACGAATCGCAGGAGAGATTTGTCTTGGGAGTTGGTCAGCAGGATTTGCAACTGTTCAAAAAGATTTGCGAGAGAGAGAGATGTCCGTACTCTGTTGTTGGTGTTGCAACCAACGAAAAAAGACTGGTTTTGACTGACAGGTTACTGGGAACTACCCCTATCGATTTGGATATGAGTCTGCTGTTTGGTAAGCCTCCGAAGATGTCTCGTGAAGATACTTCCAAAGCACCAAAGCTCGAGCCAGTGTCCATTGCCTCGGACACCTCTCTCGATGAGGCATTAAGCAGAGTGTTGCAACTGCCTTCGGTGGGGTCCAAGTCGTTCCTGATAACCATTGGTGACAGAACGGTCACTGGTTTGGTTGACCGAGACCAGTTCGTCGGCCCATGGCAGGTACCTGTGGCCGACGTTGGTGTTACGGCCACTTCCCTGGGAGACGAGGTGGTGTCTACGGGTGAGGCTCTAGCAATGGGTGAGAAGCCTACCTTGGCTCTAATTTCTGCTGCTGCTTCAGCCAAGATGTGTGTCGCAGAGTCTCTTCTGAACCTTCTCGCCGCAGACATCAAGGATCTTGATTTCGTGAAGCTTTCGGCTAACTGGATGGCGCCTGCAAGCCATCCAGGAGAAGGAGCTGCACTGTATGAAGCCGTTCAAGCCATCGGATTGGAGCTCTGTCCGGAACTCGGCGTGTCCATTCCAGTGGGTAAAGACTCCATGTCAATGAAGATGTCTTGGGATAAGAAAGAAGTGGTTGCACCTATGTCATTGATAATCACTGCATTTGGCGCTGTGGAGAACACGTCCAACACGTGGACACCTGTGTTGCAAAGGGTCGACAATTCTGTACTTGTGCAAGTCGACTTGGCCGCCTTAACAACTGCCTCTCTCGGTGGGTCTGCTTTGGCCCAGGTTTATAACCAAGTTGGTGACTCGTGTCCGTCAGTTCATGATGCTCGTCTTTTGAAGAACTTCATCCGTGCACTCTTGGTCCTGCACAAGAACTTTGACGTTCTTGCCTACCACGACAAGTCCGACGGCGGTTTAATCGTTACACTATTGGAAATGGCCTTTGCTGCCAGATGCGGCCTGGAAATCGATATTGCTGACCCTAAGAGAGACATGTTTACCTCTCTTTTCAACGAGGAACTTGGAGCTGTTTTCCAGATCAAAAGCGAAGACTACGCGGACTTTGTGCAGATTCTTGCCTCTACTGGTGTTCCAGAGTCGACCGTGTCTATTGTTGGAAAACCTATGTTTGATGCCGAGCAGCAAATCAACGTGATTTACAATGGATCGACTGTCCTAAAGAAATCCAGAGGCTCACTGCAACAAACATGGTCTTTGACCTCGTACCACATGCAAAGACTGAGAGATAATCCCCAAACTGCCGACCAGGAGTTCCAGTCGATTCTCGACAACCAGGACCCAGGCCTTACTTATAAGCTAACATTTGATCCAACGGACGATCTCATGCTTTCATCCTTGACCAACCGCCCTAAAGTGGCAATTTTGAGAGAACAGGGTGTCAACGGCCAACAAGAGATGGCCTGGTGTTTCCAACAGGCCGGCTTTGACTCCATTGACGTTCACATGACCGATATCATTTCCGGAAAAATTACCCTGGACAGCTTTGTTGGTATTGCTGCCTGTGGAGGATTCTCTTACGGTGATGTCTTGGGAGCTGGTAACGGTTGGGCTACATCTGTCCTCTACAACGATCGTGCCAGAACCGAGTTCTACAAGTTTTTCCAGGAAAGAACAGACACTTTTGCTTTCGGTGCCTGTAACGGTTGTCAATTCTTGTCCAAAATAAAGGAATTAATTCCAGGTACCGAGTACTGGCCATCTTTTGAAAGAAACAAGTCTGAGCAATACGAAGCAAGAGTTTGTACCATTGAGATCATAGAAGAAAACTCTGAGAACCCTCTCATATTCTTCGACGGCATGCGTGGATCAAGAATTCCAATCGCCGTTGCTCACGGGGAAGGACGAGCTCATTTTGGTAATGCTGAAGCCAATCTAGGGAAATTTGTCGACCAGGGACTGGTTGCTGCAAGATATGTCGATAACTATGGACTTCCTACAGAGAAGTATCCGTTCAATCCAAACGGTTCGCCGAACGGAATTACTGGTGTCCGCACCCCAAACGGCAGAGTTTTGGCCATGATGCCTCATCCCGAAAGAGTTTGCAGACTTGAAGCAAACTCATACTATCCAGCATCTGAAGCTGCCAACTGGGGTGGTTATGGACCATGGATCAGAATCTTCAGGAACGCCAGAAGATGGGTTGCCAGTAATGAATAGCTAATATATAGATAATGCAATATTGAGAATTGAAAACACTATAACATGGCCAGCGAAATAAGAACTCCATCCTCAATTCTTGTGCCCAGTGGAATTTCTAATCTACAATCCATCATTTGTTTAGGCTCCGACACCCCTTCAATGGTTTCAGATTTGAATGCTTTATTAATGTCGTTCCATTTGGCCACAACCAACAACAGTCTTTTATCTGTTTCTTTCTGGTAGCTCGGGAGTTCAGTTGCAGGCTGCTCATTAGAAAAGTAATCGCCACTGCTCACATATATGCATCTATCATATCCCTCGGTGTATCCTGGCTCGGTAAATACGCTACTAAGCTTTGTGGCCACCCGAACGTGATACCCGAAAGTCCTTAAAGCTCCTGCTTTTCCATAAGCATCATCAGGGGATACCACTCGTTTGGTCTTCATGTTCACAGTGACTCTTGTATTGATGGGTATTTCCTCCTCCAATTCCAGCATTTTGCGATCTCCTATGTTGACGAACTTGGTGGTGGTAGGCTTTTTCTTTTTCAACACCTTACCTTCAGCAGTTTTCTTTACCACTGATTTTTTCGGAATCGATATACCTTCTCTGAATGAAGAAGCAGCGGCGTTTTGCATGTAGGGAAGGGTGGAAATTTTGGGCAGCTTTTTGGCTATCTTGAAGTATTCTATCACTGAGGCCTGAAACACAGTTTTCACCAGATATGAAGGTGTTGTAAAGAATTGGAGAAGAGCAGCAAGAATCCTAGATGAGTCGCTTGCGGAAATACCCTTCTCCTCAAACTTTATCTTATTCGATTCTTCAGCTTCTATGGTTTCCGGCACATCAAGAATAACTATCTCTCCAACGTTGTAAGTGCAAGCTGCTCTGGCTATTTGATAGGCCGTAAATGTGGCTTGTTCCAAGTTTTTGCAGCTTCGGCGCGAAATGCATGACGATGGTATACAAAGTGTAATAGAAGAAGTCATCCTTACGAAGTTTTTTTCTCTAGCTGAAATTTATTTTTTCCCCGGCTGTGCACGATCTTCAAAAACTCAAATAGATAAGAAATGGTCCTTGTCGCCGCTGGACAACTTTGTGCTTCCAATGTTTTGAAAGACAACGCTACTGCTGCAATCAATTTGATCACAAAGGCTGCAAGCTTGAAATGTAAGGTTTTATTTTTACCAGAAGCTTCAGATTACATTGCACGGAATGCGCAACAAAGTAAGGAGATTGTGAAGTCCGTCTCAGAGTCGCCTTTTGTGTTGGCCATTCAAAAAAAGTTGCAAGAACTTCACGCTACCGGGAGTTCGCTTTCTGTGTCAGTGGGTATACATGAGCCTTCTGAGACCTCTGACCGTGTTAAGAATACCCTGATATGGTTCAACGAAGCAGGTGAAATAGTTCAGAGATATCAGAAAATCCATCTTTTCGATGTGGACATCAAGAACGGGCCAATTTTGAAAGAGTCGCAATCGGTTGAACCAGGATCGAAAGTTCTTAAACCGTTTCCAACCGCAATCGGCAACGTTGGATTAGGGATCTGCTATGATCTACGTTTTCCCGAGCTGGCCTTGAGATTGAGAAGTGAAGGAGCCCAAGTTTTAACTTATCCGTCTGCTTGGACAATGAAAACAGGCCCTCATTTCCAAATCTTGGCTCAATCAACCGCCATTTTTACTCAATGCTATGTTGTGATGCCTGCGCAAAAGGGAAAACACAAGGTTGAGGACGGAACCGTGACTAATAGAGAGTCGTACGGCCATACTTGTATTATCGATCCTTCAGGAACTGTTCTTGCTCAGTGCACAGATATTGATGATGTAGAGGACATATGCATTGCCGATATCGATCTTGGTAAACTGGAGATCGTTAGGAAAAATATGCCTCTCTGGAGCCAGAGAAGACCGGATGTCTTTGGCTACAAAGTCTAAGATAGTACAATTATGTAATCTTAAAAATTAAAAAAAAGGTAGCAACCAATAACGCTATATCCTACTATGTCAATGTTGAAAAGTCTTCAAAATCTCCAAGGGACCATTACGATATTGTAAGTTTACTTATCATGTGACTAACTTGTAGCCATTCACCGAAAATTGCTAGCTCAGTCAAGTTGCTGGGTATTTTACAGCAACATTCAACAAATAAGTCTCGGATCAGCGAGTCCACCAAATCGCAATCTAAACTTACCCAAATGCTATTCGGATCGAAAGGCTTGCGTTACAACTACCAGATAGACGTTTCCGAACGTTTTCCTACTCTTGACCAGCTCAAATTCATCAAAGATACGCTCTCTATGAACCCGCAGTGCAAAAAGGCATTTAAAGCGGCTTTTCCATCGATCGGATCAGCCAATGACCACGTGATTGACTTACAGTCCACTGATTCTTCAGCATTGAAAGAATTAGAATCAAAAAGCATGGACGAGCTGGTGGAAAAACATTTGTTCCAGCCACCGCTTGTTGTGGACTGGGATCATCAATTAATAGCCTCTGAAGAATCTGAACTGCTCAAGATATTGAAAAATTACGACAAGAACGAAGAGGGCCTCTAATACCCCATCCGTTTGATTATGTACGTTTGCGCGAGTACTCCAAACATCATATCTAGCCCTCTGTTGATCCAATCGGCCACCCACTCGCTAGGATCGACTTCTTCACTTGCTTCCCCCTCTACGTATTTTCCGTCAAGCCAGTTGCACCATTTGAGAGGAAACGGTTGTGATCGATTGACTATGGTGATGTCGTGAGTCTGATCCACAAGAATTGACGTAAATGAGAACGATGATGGTTGGTATTCGTCAATAGTCACTATCTCAGATTCTTCTGCAGGTGAGTCCTCCTTGCTAATCGATATAGCTAGCAAGCCAATATATATATCGGACTTCCTAGTTTTTGTAGCCTCTGTATCTTCCTTACTAGCGTTCGCTTTGATGACACTCTCGATATTTGCATGAATGAGCTTTTCGCCGTCGGATAACTTACCCGCAAACAGACCTAGACTTTTGGATTGATCTGAGGTCTCTGCTGAAGAGGATAGAATACCACTTTCCGCGATTCTCACCTGAATGTCGCCGTCAACTTGTGCTCTCATGACGGTTTCAAAATTACTCTTCACATATTTCGGGAGGCCCTTGTAATTTTTAAGGTCGTGAACTAACTTGATGTCCAATATCTCGTCTTTATTGGCATCAATATCAAGCTGGATTTTTTCGAGCGCTGAACTCAGTTGAGAAGACAGCAAATTGAATCCCTTGTTGAAAGAATTCAATGCCTGCTTGGTATCAGGCAATTTCAGAAGTTTCTGTTTTTCGTCGTCAGTCAATTCACGATCACCCTCTAGCACCCCTGTGATGCCAATATCCTGAAACGCTTTTTTCAAGTTGTCCTCCAACTTCTGCTCCCTAGCATAATTGATAGCAGACTCTGCCGTGCCCCAAAGAGAGGAAAATTGGGACGTCACTTTCGCACTGCCTTCTTTGGACCACCACGATGAAAACGAAGTAATTGGGTCACTCACCTCTTCAGTTGGCGCATGTTCAGTTGGCACTTGTTCCGTAGTTTCCTTGAGTTGTACAGGCTTCTTCTGAGGCTTTTTTTCTGCTATCTCGTCTGGTTTTGTCTCTTCCACGTAATCCAGTACCGTTTCAGTCTTCTTATGTTCTTGTTTCGTCTTGGGCGTCTTGCTTTTTTCCTTGGCCTCTAGTTCATTCAGAAACTCCAGAATATCTTCATCCGTCTTCTCGGACTCCTTGTTTGGTTGGCCATTGTTTTCAGGCAATGAATTTAAAAATTCAAAGACCTCCTCCTCCGTCTGATGATTAGACATGGTAAATTTAGATTAATTAATATTAGAAAGTCATTTTTTTAAGAAAGAAATAATAAAATCATAATGCATCCTGTGCTGGATAGAGAGCATTTTATGAGTTAGTATAATGCCTTTGTGCGGTCTGATTTGTGGAACTAACTTGGAAGAATGCGAGGACTTGATAGACGCTCTAGAAGAATGTCATAGAACGAATTTTTTGGAGAAGGCCTTTGGGAAATGCAATATCGTTAAACAGGACTTGACCAACTGTTTGCATGAAAGTCGCCTAGCAGCTGAGCGAGAAAAGATAAAGGAAAAGCGCAAGAAGGCAAAAGAGTTTGAGATGAAGAAGAAGAAACTCGAAGAAGAAGAGTACGGTAAGAACGCATATCTCAAGAAAGTTATTGAGATTGAATACGAGAAGAGGACCAAAGCTGGTCACTAGCGGAATTTGTATATATAGTTCATACCATTTACTCCATCTTTATTAATCCTGTCTCGATTTAAGATACCTTTTGATCACCTTGTCTTTCGTGATCACGTACACCACAGCTCCCCATCCTGAAAGAGCATCTCTATCGGCAGCGTTCAACAGAGCTTGTGAGATCGTTTCGAACAAGTCTTCTGGTTCGAGATCTGGCTCGTATAGCGACTCGCACATTCCGTAAAGCTGGTCTGTTGCAGTGCCCGAAACAACGAAATCTTTAGCGTAATCTATGCATCCAATGAAGTCAAACCCACAAATGAATGGCTTGCCAGTTTTGGAATTTATTCCTGCCACCAAAGGCCCCACGAACCATGGGCCAAATCGACGCTCATATAAGGATGATGACACAAGGTTAGCGAAGCTTTCTGGTTCGATTTCTCTTTCTTCTCTCATTTTATACAGATTGGTTTTCATTCTGAAGTTCTCATACACAGTGGTCACATCTGTTGCCAACCCTGTAAGTCCCAAGAAGACATGACCCAGCTGGAAGATTTTCTCAAAGTTGTTGGCGACCCCCAATGACTGGTTACCAAGTCTAAGATCACACGCAATTGCAACACAATCTTTGCCCACCATGGCCACCGCAGTGCCACCTAAACGGTTAGTTATTTACCTTGTTCATTGCACACTTACCATTTATCGACGAAGGATCAGACATGTCTGGTATAACTTATTTCTCGATGTTTTACAGTTTATTTCGCCACCAAAAGACTGGGAAAAAGTCGCGTCGATCCAATTAAAAAAAATAAGTCGCTCCTATCACTACAATAACATTATACAATTTGGTCATTAAACATTTTGTGGCGTAATGTGACGGCCTTCTCAAGAATATCTGCATAGTATTTGAATCTGAGAAGCTCGTTAGCAAGGTAATTCTGTTTGTTCACGTAATTAGCTCTCATCACACTTACATTTCTCGCCACCAAATGCTTGTCTACCTTATCTGACCCGTTGAAAATTTTAGACAGTATACTGATCGTCCCCGCGTTTTTCGCAGTCAACGAGTCTAGCTGCGGAATCACTCTTTCCATTTCCTTTAGCTGTTTTAAAGCCAAACGTAATTCCTTACAGTGTGTCTCAACTTTTGCAAGTTGTTCCGACAATTCAAGGTTGCTTGGCACAAGACCATTAGTGATGGGTATCCAGCTTGCGATCTTGAATCTAGAAAGATGCTCCTCGGCTTCACGTGCATTGTTTGCCTTTAAAACTGACATTGTCTTTTTGGACCAGCCAAAATCTAAAGACGACAGAGTTTCTGCTGGAGGTATAGAAGTCGACCTTCCTGCCCAAAAATTGCATGTATCAACAAACTCCTGAGCAGTCTCCGGGGTCCCAGCGCAGAAGTAAGCACTCTGGTAACCCTGGCAGTGATCAGCACTGGTAATCATGTCTGGTACAGGTATTTTCAAAATCCAGTAAGTTTCAAGCCCAGTTCTTCTGCGAGCATATCCATGATGTTTGATCATCGATGTATAAACAAGGGACTTTTTGTCAACAACTTGAGCAAAACAAGAGCAGAGGTTGATTGTATTCACACAGGTTGCAAACTTCCACCATTGACCATCACCAAAGTTCCCTGCATTTGAACCAGACTGATCGAATCTAAAAAACTTCAGCTCCCCTTCAAAAATGACGACAAAAAGGCTTTTCCAAGAGGGCTTGAATGCCGACAAAGATAGCATTCCAGTAAGGCTATTTAGAAGTTTTTCTGGTAAAATAACACTTTGGATACCTTCCTTAGACCAAGGTGGCCCTACGAGCTCTAATTGTAGGTTGTCGTTCTCTGTAATATGATTGACTATCGGGCCAGACCCCAGTGTTTGTTCATCCTTGAGAGGCTCATAGTTCTCATCCAAGTGCTGCGAGTTGGAGCTAAGCGAAAGTTTCCTGTTGTGACTTGGCTTATTCTTCAAATTGTTCTCCATCATAATGACTTTTGCAAAACCAAATGACTTTGTGGCATTCTCTGAGCTTGCTGGAGTAGCGTTATCTGTGTCGGAAATGTAGACAGAAGTCTGATCACTTTGTGACGATCTATTTTGGAATATTGTGACTTCTGTATCATGGGATGCAATGGAGTCGGTTCTGGAGTGCGAATTTGAAGGTTCAAACAAGCTTAACTTCCGCTCTGAGATTCTTTCGTAGAACTTCTTAAGCTCATAGCGCAACCCGTCAATATCTTCAATCGGAATTTGGTTCTGTTGTAATGCCTCGAAGGTGTTTTTGACAAACTTAGAGCGGCTGATCTTCTTTGTTTTTGCAATTTCCGCGGTATGAAGATCAGTGTTGGACAGGATCAAGGAATAGGCAGTTAAGTACACTCCATTTGAGTTCCCATATAGTTTTTTGGGCTTCGTGCTGCCCGCATTGTAAAACCAACTATCAGCAAAAGAGTCGAGGATCTTGTCAATGAATTGCGACTCACCTTTGAAAAATAGTTTACGACACAAGACTCGTAAAGAGTCTAATAAGTCTGTGTTCCATGTGAACATACTCATGTAGAAGCATCGAACAATGTCGATATCCGTATCTGACTCGTCCTGGTCTCTAAAAGCTCCCCCAAGAAACGCAAGGTAGTGTTTCTCTGGAATTCTGTGGTAAGTTAGCTCAAAAAGCTCTTTGGCGACATCATACAGTTCCGCAAGTCTTTGATCAGAAGCAGTTCCTAGCAATTTGTTTTTGGTTAAAATGATATTAAGAGAACAAGATGGATCCCGTAATCTGGACATCAACAAAGGATCGATTCCTTTGGTGTCGAGCTGATTAGTACTTTGCTTACTTCCCTGAAACTCGTGTGCAAGCTCCGTAGCGTTTTTCGTTGGCAAATTGTAAAGCTTCTGTCTCACAATCTCGCAGTCTTCACTCATGTATTTCGAAAAATGAAAGAGAAGTAGAAAAAGGAGATGCGCACACGATGGGTTCAAATCTTGGATTTCACTCTGGTGTTTCCCTTTTTGGACGTAACTGCCTGCATCGATTACCTGTGTGAGATATTGCTAATGCAAGGTAAATGCAGACCAATAACGCTTACGAAGAGAGGGCTGAACAGGGGAGGTCCTGCGATTACCAGATTGAGATAAATAAGAAGCATTATTACGATGACAGGGGTTTAACTACAGTAATAACCAGTAACGTGGATGATCGCTTTTATGGAATGAGAGAGGATATTTCCAGATCGTAGATATCCATACGAGTACCAAAAGCCTTTAAATGAGCATGTTTACGGTCCGTCAGGGCTATTGGTGTTGAACTCTTTGACGAGTGAAATAAAAAATGTACGCGTAATTTGGCAACGCGAAAACTGCACAAATCCGAATATCACAGCGACAATAAGAAAAATTTCCCTTGTACAATGCCTATAAATTGTGATTGTACTTTATTATTGTACAGACAAAACAAACTTGATGTTATGCATTGATAGTCAGCAGGACCATGAAAATGATTCGCCTCAATATCTTAGCATAGTACCAACCTAGACTTTAAGACAGAGACCATACTTGCCTCAACTGGAGACGCTTTTGCTCAAAGCTGGCTTCTGTGTTTTAGCAATGCGATGGTGGAACACACCAGCACGGTGTTTCTCTTAGAACTAAGTTGAGACCTGCATCCCCTATATATGACATAAGCTACGTTTTTAGTGTTATACTATTTGCGGCATCTACCGTTTGGATTACTTGTGTGAGCATGCACAGTTCCGCTGGTGGACCGACTCTTTAAAATTCATCGACGCGTCGATTGCCGAGTGTGCATTTTTCGCGTTGTTTATTTTTCGCTGGGGGTAAAAACTAAGTTCGCAATGACCCAAGTCGCTGAAGTTAATCACATCACGTCCAACGAGCAGCAAGGCAGCGTTGGCGAACAAGAGCTATCCGCGGGGTACCATGAGAGCATGGTTGCGGAAGACGATGAAGACTACTCTGCTGGGCCCGTCCCGATCCAGCAACTAGTTGGCAATGGGATCACGCCCCAAGATATAAAGAAGCTGAAAGAGGCGGGTTTTCACACTGTGGAATCCATTGCGTATACTCCCAAGAGACACATTGTTACAGTCAAAGGGATTTCTGAGCAAAAGGCAGACAAACTGCTCATGGAAGCGTCGAAGCTAGTGCCTCTTGGGTTTACTACCGCAACAGAATTTCATCAAAGAAGATCAGAGCTGATTTGTTTGACCACAGGCTCGAAACAGTTGGATACCCTTTTGGGGGGTGGTATTGAGACAGGAGCAATCACAGAGGTATTCGGAGAGTTCAGAACTGGAAAGTCGCAGCTTTGCCACACGCTTGCCGTTACTTGCCAACTTCCTATTGACAATGGAGGAGGAGAGGGAAAATGTTTGTACATTGACACCGAAGGCACTTTTAGACCTATTCGACTGGTTGCCATAGCTAGACGGTTTGGACTTGACGAGAATGAGACCTTAGATAATGTCGCCTATGCAAGGGCTTACAACGCAGACCACCAATTGCAACTGTTGCACCAGGCTGCCAGCATGATGACGGAGTCGCGCTTCTCCTTATTGATTGTGGACTCTATAATGGCACTTTACAGAACCGACTATAGTGGAAGAGGGGAATTAAGTGCCAGACAGATGCACGTTGCCAAGTTTATGCGTACGCTTCAAAGACTCGCGGACGAATTTGGTATTGCCGTGGTGATCACAAACCAAGTTGTTGCGCAAGTTGACGGAGGAGCGATCTTCAACCCAGATCCAAAAAAGCCTATCGGGGGAAATATTGTTGCACATTCTTCGACAACGAGATTGTACTTCAAAAAAGCGAAGGGTGCAAACAGAATTTGCAAGATTTACGATAGTCCATGTTTGGCAGAGAGCGAGACTGTGTTTGCATTGGGCCAGGGCGGAGTCATCGATCCTTCAGACGAGACTGAGGCCGCGGAAGATGAATAAAACTGTTAAGAATATACCTATTAGCTATTACGAACGTACGTACATTAAAATTCAGGAGCCATATTTATGTCAAACCAGCCCAAGAAATCATCCGTGTTGTCCATCCAATTAGCACCGCCTTGTTGTTGAAATATGGAATCAATGAACAGATTGTTGGTTAGCACATCGGAGTTTGGCGATTGCTCATTCGAGTTGCTTCTGGAGTTGGAAGCAGAGGGTGTTTGCGACACTACCTGTGGTGGCAATTGAGACATCACTGGGGCATCTACAGGAGGGCCAAAGAGCGACTGTTCCATCGGCAGAGGAGTTCCAGATGGTGTTTTAGGAGGCGCTGGGGCAATAGGTCTTGCTGGGACACCGGCAGCATTTGTACTTTTGCTTCTCTTCCGTGCTTTCGTGGCCATCTTGTTATGTAGTTGAACTTTTGGAGGGTCCATTGAATCAGAATGCGTGCCATTTCCAGTGTTTTTGCTTTTGTCAGGTAGAGAGCCAGTGGCCTCGAGCATGGCAAGAGGAATCCCGTTGATTTCGGTAGGATCTGACAATCCGGCAGCAGATGCGTTCGCCCGCGCATTGGAAATTGCTTGGTGAGTAGGCACCAATGTAGTCACTGTCGTTCCATTTGGTGTTGTGGTAGTAATTGCTCTGAAGTCGTCTTTCGTGATTTGATTGTAAAAAGGTAATGGGAGCACTTTGCGACTGCTTTTCGGTTTACTTTCCTTGACCGGCGCGTTTTGTTCAGCGATCAACCTTCTTCTAGCCTCATGGATACACCAAACCAGATCGTAGAACAACGAGCCTGTTAAGTGGGACCGCATTCTTGCGATAATACCATCTGTGTCTGTGAAAAGCTCAGGATGTGTGATGATGACGAAATTGAGCTTTTCGAGCACAGTGGCAGTTCGGCTGATATCATTCTCAACATCCTTCCAAGCAGCGAGCATATTGCGGAACAGCCGGTGAACGGTGACGATTGACTGTCTGGCGGAGTCGATGTACTTCGGTAATAAATATGGTGTCAAATGGAGCCTGAATAGTACAAAAGCAGCCATGGAAACCGACTGTCGCACATAGATAGGATATTCGGTGAGTTGCCTGGACTCAGTCAGTTTTGAAACTATTGTAATAATTCTAGTTGCAGAAAGGTAAGCTTGCGTGACATATTTGGTTTGATCTTCGCTGGGCGTCTCTGGAAGAAAAGCAAAGCAGCACACCATCAGCTGGACATAAAGATAGTAGCTTTCTACCACGATATCATTAATTTGCAGTTTGTACGCCAACCGTTCAAGCTCTCTTTCCAAAATTGCCAGAGCCCCTGCTCTGTTCCGCGGGTCCATGAGACCGTCAGGACTTGTCACGCTCGATCCCATCACACTCACGAGTTTTGCCTGGAATATGGCCAACGAAATTAAGCATCGGAAATTCTTCGGCAGCGACTGGTCAATACGGGCCTGCTCGAGCAGAAAATCTGTCTGCATCGATGACGGGAGACCCAGGTTTGATGCCCAAAACTGGTCAGCAAAAAACACGGCCAACCATGTTCTTGTGCGCCATTTTTCCGCATCCGGGAGAGCCACCTGGGTTCTAGAGAACTCGCTGATGAATTTGCCTCTGTGCAACCCCAGCTGAAGTGACAAACTTTTCGCCAGTCCAACAAATCTGTAGGAGCAGTCATCCAAAACTTTCTGGTTAGGTAATGGCCAGGTTCCCAGTATCAGAAGCGCCTGCACAATGTGAGTACTTCTGGGAGTCTTGATCCAGCATGTCTCGATGGCAAGCTGTTTGATGAGAGACGCCAAAGAAATGTATAAAGATGGCTCAGGGTCAGAAAGACATGCAGTGAGCATAACGGTCCAGAATAGAAGTTGTGATTGCTGATACAGCTGAACACAATCATTCGATATCATAATGGGTAGATAAGGCAGATAGTGAACGATGAACCTTTGATGTAATTCTGTGGCTTTCTCATACGAGATTTTCACGTCACCCAATATGAATTCGGATACCGAACCGTTGCTCTTCACCGAGTTTGTCTGGGAAACAGGAAGGGGGTTTAGCTCCGTCACTGCGGGTCTTGGAGGGCCCTGACTTTGTTCGACGGTAGACGGTGCATGTGAAGGTTGGAAATTCTGTACTGGTTTCTTTTCCTTCAGTTCTTGTAAAAGATCTGGGTTTGAGGACTGGAGGACATTGGAGATCAGTGATTCATTTTTCGTCAGGAACTCAATTTTCTTTCGCAGTTCGTCCACATCATTACGAAGAGACTGAAGTTGAGAGCCTTTTTTGGGCCTGAACTGGGGGTCTATCTCGCATTTCAAGTCCATGCGCTCACAGCGAGAACAAGGAACAGGAAAGCGTTCGGAAGCATTACATTTGATCTTGTGCTGGCGACAGTGAGTACATGAGGTCACTGGGCGGTGGCCAGCGGCATGGCCGGAAGATGAGGGTGAATTTTCCTCATCTTTGGTCCTTTTCGGATTGCTAGCGCTTTCTGCTGAGGAAAACGCTCTTTTAAGTCTTGGAGCATATGGGGAGTCGGCTAGCACTGATTCGTCGTCGGTTTCAACTTTTGGTGCGATCATCGGCACCTCTGGTCTGTTGACTGATCCACTTATCGAAATATTGGACATGATATGATCAACAGGTCTCGCGCATCGAATTTAGATTCGACAAACCAATGAATAGCGAATTATAGCTCTAGATAACCGTGAACAGGCTTTGAAACGGAATATTCACTCTGAGGCAGATGAACGGTGGATGGTAATGTTTTAAGCAAAGTCCTTAAAAAAAAAACTATCTTGTGTCCAGGCTTCTTTACACCAAGTTAAGTCGAGAACGACACTTTTCCCCCACAAAATGTACGTAAGCCTATAATTCTAAGACAGTGCTAGATAATTATGTAACTTTAATTGGCCGGTTCTACCGGATATATAATATTTGGTGTGGGACACAATTAGGGTTATGGCCAGGTAAATTGTCAGCTATTCTCGGAACGGAGTAAACCAATTGGGAACAAGTACAAAAAAATATCAGGTTACGTCAGCGTGGTGGTGTACGGGTGAATAGTATAGTTCTGTATTGGATACTGAATACGCATTTAGAGCTTGGTGAATCTAAGGTATGGCTTAACCTCCTTGAAGTCACCAAATTTCTCCTTAGCAGCCTCGTTTGACACGGAAGGAGGGATGATCACATCCTGACCAACAGTCCAGTCAATAGGTGTAACGACGCCATTCTTGTCGCCAGTTTGCAAAGCATCAATGACTCTCAAAACCTCAGCACTGTTTCTACCGCAAGAAGCAGGATAAGTCATGATCAGTCTAACTTTCTTAGCAGGATCGATGATGAAGACGGATCTAATGGTTTGCACAGGGCCGTTGCCCAAGTTCTTGAAGCCTTCCTCGTCAACCATGTCGAACAAGTAAGCAACTTCCTTGGATTCATCACCAATGATTGGGTAGGAGAATGGCTTGTTGTCCAAAGCAACTTCTTCAATGTCCTTAACCCAAGACTTGTGCTTCTCAACACCCTCAGCAGAGAGACCAATGAGCTTGACGTTTCTGGCATCGAACTCTGGTTTCAATTTGGCAAATGCACCCAACTCGGTAGTGCACACAGGGGTGAAGTCAGCTGGGTGGGAAAACAACACGGTCCAAGAGTCACCAATGTATTTGTGGAAGTCGATGTCACCGTGAGTGGTTGGAGCAGTGAAATTTGGAACAGTAGAGCCAATTCTGATTCTTGGCTGGCTTGCGGCATCGAAAGTGATGAATCTTCTGAAAGCTGGAGTGGCTCTGGTTGCGAATCTCAGCAATTGTCTGGAAAACATGGTGTTGGAATTGATTGGAACTTTTTTCACTTCTCGGCTTTATTTAAGATTAGAAGAGCAACTACGCTATCTCACGTGACCAGAGTCAGTAGCTCGAATCCAGGTCGAGTTTATTTTTTTTTATTGTGTTCTCACATTACGCGTTCACGGGTGTTTCTCGGCTCAGTAGTTGGCAATTTCGCAACCCGATAACGGCAAAGGGTTTGGGAAACAAAGCAGCCAAAATTTTCGGAGACAACTACCAACCATCAATACGGCCCTCTATGCTAGTCATACTGCCTCCTCAGGCTTCGAAGTACATACAAAGAATAACTCTGCTCCAGAACCTCGGTTTTTACCCCCACACTGCACAGCCCTGTCCGCGCCGAAAAAAAGATTATAGCGGACCTGTAGATCTGTTTTTCCCCATTCTGCACTTCCAACGGTTTCCGCCATGTTGATGCCAATTAGTTGTGTTGAGTGCCGGAGGCGCAAAGTCAAGTGCAACAAGCAGGTACCTTGCAACCAGTGTTTAGTACGGAATCGACAGTGTTCTTATCCAGAAAAGTTCCGCTCCATTCGCGTTGATCAATTCATAATAGATGCTCCAGAAGATGAGAAAGCAGACTCGCTCAGCTCAGGTTTAGTGTCGCCTACCAGTGGCACTGTCAAGTCTGAGCCTCCGGCCATTCCTGCGAAACGAGGACCCGAAGATGATCCTGCGATAGTCGGAGACGCAGGAAACGACAAGGACGAGATAATACAAAACTTGCGGAAAGACAACGAAGCATTGAAACTCAAAATCAAAGAGCTCAAGCTGAAGTACAAACGTGATAAACTGAAAGAGTACGATGAGGACAATGCTGCAGAGGATTCAGGGAATTCCAAGCCGGCCGGCCCCATGTACTATGGGCCTAATTCGACACGGTTTATGATTTCGAGAGCTCTATCCAACGCAGATGTCGGAGAGTTTGACGATTTTATTAATGTCAAGAGGCAAATGAAGCAGAAACGACAGCTACCAATTCTATACCAGGTTGACCCGGAAAAGGCCAAATCAATGACCGCCAAACAAAAGACACAAGAAAACATCTCACTTATTCGCAAGCTTGTGTGCAAGTTTTTCCACCTTCGATTCCATTACATCAACTATCTTGAACAGGCCCCGTTGTTATCGTTCCTCGATAATTACAAGAACGCCAAAACCTGGAAGGACGATGATGATACCTTGCTGCTCATCATCATGGTGCTTATTGTTGTGTTGCGTTCTGTGCCCGCGAGCGATCCGCTCTTTCAGGAATACAATATTACCTACGAGCGCACGAGGCCGCTGTTGTACAAGCAGTACAGGAACTTGAAATCAGGCATTCAGGTGGAAACTACCACCAGTCTGCGTGCTTACATTCTGGAGTGTGAAGATCTATATTTCAACAACCAGATAGAAAGGTCCTGGAATCTACTTTTCCGCATTGTTAGTGCGGCGTACTCTCTTGGGCTACATGTCTACGATGAGACCATTGCCGATACACTCAAAAAAGAAAATAGCGAAGCTGCTCTCGACATTGTGAAAAAAAATCAACGGGCCTCTTTGTGGTTTGTGATTAATTTCGTGTCTGCCACACTTTGCTCTGTCTTAGGTCGCCCGAATCCTGTCACTTTCACGTTCCAACCTTTACTGAGAAACTATGAGATTAGACTCAACTATAAAATTGGATTGGCAGAGCTGGTGAAAAGGTCCACCAACATTCTCATTGACTCGTACAAAGTCAACATTAATTTCGACACCATTATGGAAATAGACGAAGCCTTTGTTAGCGAGGTTCTAATTTACGAAAAAATTCTAGCTGATACACGAGAAGTGCGAAATTATAAGGGACGAGACAGATCCAAACCAAGCTATATCACATTGCCAGTCATTGACAAGAAAGCGAGAAGGAAAAACTCATTCAAATCATTGAGTCAGCTAAATCTGAGCGAGCTCCTCAATAGCTGTCCTTTGGACATCCGTTTCACGATATTGCGACCTTGCGAAACTGAACCTGAAGAAAAATTCTGTCTTCTGGATACCGATTGCGATACACTTAATGATCTTATCATGCTGTACGGTAATAGAGCTAAATTCCACCAGCATTTCATGTCAAGCTACCAGAAATCGCTAGAGAGCTGTTTAGACTCGGTCTTGAAGGTTTTGGAGCACGCTCAGCTGCTAGTTGAGTTACGCAACAACTTCTTCCACAAACCATCATTCCATGACATATATCCCTTCTTCTACACTTTCTTCTACCAAACCCTGGTCGTGATGTATACTGTGATGCATTTGGGGTACAGCAAGCTATACATGTACTCTGATGCCATCGGTGCAGTACGCCGACAACTATCGCATCTCTTTGAGATTGTGGATCTTGATTACTGGAGGCCTAACGTCGTTCGTATCATGCAGTACATCAACGAAATGTGCGACAATTACTTCAAGATGCACGCAGAGGTACAAAAGCAAAATTCATCTTTGAATCTGAGGAACTCTGAACACAAGGCTGAACTGGGGCCACAATCTCGAGCCTCGGGATTGTTCCAGCTTGCAATGACGCCCATCCAAGAGGACAATATCCCGATTTCCTCAAACTCCAAGATACAAGTTCACAATGTGCCTGAGCATCTATCGCAGGATCATACCAGAGTGACCAACCTTCCAGGTCAAGACTCTCCGGAACGTGTTCCCTTTTACATGAGCAATAGTGGCAACTCGTTATCCCAGATCAGTCTTGGAAATTACAATTTGGATTACTATGATCCGAAACAGCAGCTGTTTCCATTGCCGCAACAAACCAAAACCACGGATGACCAATACTCGGGCGTTGACCAGCTTGATTCATCTGTGACTGTAGATCCACTACTGGGCTTTGATCTAAGCGACCCCTTTTTTATTCAAAACCCTTCCAATTTCAACTACTCAGCCCCGGTAGATCATGAAAAAGATTCGGACAGCGACGCGCCGCTGACCGTACGGCCCAAAAATTCAAGATTCAACTCCAACGACTCGAACGATTTCACCAACTACCTCTCGGCTACTCATAATAGCCGAGGTAATAGCTTTTGAATAAATAGAATGACGTCATCTGTTAGCTATCAGATTGCGTCATGCAGCCCAACATGATAGGTCACCAGTCTCCACAAAAAATCAGGCTCCGTATGCACAGCCGAGAACAATAGGCACTATATCAGTAATCTATATAAGAACAGTACTCTGCCCCTTTATCGACTAACATGACGTCTAACTCTGAACCGACCCAAATAGGAACCAACGACTATGAAAGCAATTACCCTGACACTTTCGACCTGAAGAAACATCCTGGTCGAGACACCTCAAGGCCTATCGTTACTCAGCAACCAAGAGCGAGAGAGGATTTCCAGGTGTCTTATGCTTTCGAATGGGATACGCCCGATAATGGCTGGTACGGTTCGTTCATCGACGGGGTTGGATCCTGTTTTGGAGCCCTGGGAACCATTCCCTGCTGCTTCTGCTTCCCTAATCCGTACAAGGATGTGGATCAAGGACATGTCGGATTAATTACTAAGTTCGGTCAATTGTATAAAGCAGTGGACCCTGGTCTCGTCAAAGTTAATCCTTTGAGCGAGAAGCTTCATCAGTCTAATGTGATGCTCAAGACAATGCAGATCCCGACACTGTCTTGCTACACTAAAGATAATGTTTCTATTACTTTGTCGAGTGTACTGTACTACCAAGTGGTTGAGCCTCACACCGCATTTTTCACTGTTTATGACATTGAGGACTCGCTGAGAGAACGAACGCAAACTACTTTACGTCAAGTTTTAGGTGCCAGAAACTTGCAGGACGCTATCGAGAGACGAGAAGAAATCGCTCAGTCGATCGAGGAGATAATCGCGGAGCCTGCAGCCAGCTGGGGTGTTAAGGTGGAGAGTCTTCTTATCAAAGATTTCAGCCTGCCACCAGGAGTCTCCAACTCGCTTTCCATGGCAGCAGAGGCCAAGAGAATTGGAGAATCCAAGATTATTCAGGCCAGAGCAGAGGTCGAAAGCGCCAAATTGATGAGAAAAGCCGCAGATGTTTTGGCATCTAAAGCTGCTATGCAAATCCGGTACTTGGATGCTATGCAAAAAATGGCCGAGAGCTCAAATGCCAAAGTGATCTTTATGCCTAGTCAAAACGCCATTGAGCGTACGGCACAATTTACTGGAGGCGGCGACGCTCCAGCCACAGAGCCTGGTCCCGACGACTCGCAACATCTGTCCCGAATCATTAGTCTTCAGGAGGCCACCTAGTCTATGTACGAGTAAATACAGTATTAATTTTTTTTCCCGTACCTTGAAAACCGTTTATCAGGCAGTGTTAACATTTTTCACACCTTGAAATTTTGAAACACACACCTTTTATCAATTGTTTCACACGTATATCAATACATCGGATGGCTCCAACCCTACCTCAAGCGATATGAGTAAGGTAGGAGACTCGAGCAAAAAATTCCATGTGAACTCAAGTGGCTTGCTGGGCGCAGAGTCGCTGGAAAATTTGACTAGCTCGCTGGAAAAGTCCTTTTCGGCCTCACCACGTACTTCTCCATCAAGACCACGCAAAACTCGCAAAGAAACACAAATATCACCATCTTCAGGGACACATCCTCAATCACAAAGCCCAACGGTGTTCAGTCCTGCTGCGCACGAAATCTCGAAGAAGTTTGGCAAGTTTACAGAGAAATTCAGCTTTGGCTCGCCGCGGAGCGCAGTTAGTAACTCGGGAAATTCACTTCCGTCTCAGAATAATCAATCCAGGCCTTTGAAGAGTACTAAAATCACCTCTCCTAGGCTCCAAGAACCATACAAGTCTCCCAATATAAGGGGTACAACAACCTCGTCGCAACAAAGCTCACCTGAATCAAAGCGCAAGAATTCGATACCAGACTCGTGTATATTCTGTGATCTTCCTCTGCAGTCCATGCTACTGTACAAGTCTGAGAAAATGGACCCTGAAGGTATAATAGAGCTTAGGTGTCAACATAGCTGCCATGAGAAATGTCTCCTGTTGGAGATGGAATTCGTCAATATTTCAAAAGTACCGTTGGCGGCTTCAGTGGCGACTGTATATTTCCCTCATTGTCCCAAGTGTCATCAAAACGTGCGAGCAGTTCCTGCATCCCAGGCAGTTGCCGACCAAATGATCACTAACACCTTGACAGTGCCTGTCAGAAAACCGGAGCCAGCACATAGTTTTCATTATCGCCAGCCAAATTCTCAACCGGGCTCCAACGGATCCTCTCCACTGATCGCACAGCGCAATAGAGCAGATCAATGGGTGCATCAAAGACACGCCAAAAAGCCTTCGCGTGGGTCATCAATTTCTGCTGTATCTTCCATTATATCATCGGTATCCGTCCAAGCAGTACCGGAATCAGGCAGCACGACAACTTTGCCCTTGGATTCCTCAAGGATGAAGAGTTCGTGGACAAGCGACTTTCCAATCTATCTTCTGCGGTCAAAATTTATAGGGGAGCTGATCATGCTCCAGTCCCAAAAATTTGATACCGTTAGACTTAATCAGTTGGCCGTGGACTCATTCGGTGATTTGCGCCTCTTTGACAAGTTGGAGATAAGCGATGACCTTGTGCTGTGGGATGAATGCTACTGTTACTTGTTTGAACGCATGCTTGTGCTTGTGGATTTGTGCGCTAGCACGATCAAAACGTATTCAATCGACCACTCCCTAAAATCTCAAATTCCTTCACCAACAGTGGTGAAGGCTCAGTTTGGCTCCCAACTACTGTATTTGAGCTGTTCGGAGGAGGAGGTGCTGGAAAAATGGGGGGTGGCGTTGACCAACCTCAACACGGAGTTTCCGAGCGGTTTGATTACCACAACAGTGAAAGAGGACGAATTCTACGAAATGCTCAAATTCAACGAAACCGAAACACCCCAACAACTTCCGCCAGGCGTGGACCCAAAATTCTACGAAGCTACCATTAATTCGCTGGTGTTTAGTCGTAAGCCGACCGCAATGATTATTGTTATCAACCAACTCACTCCCTCACACCATTCATTAGTATCCATAAAAAACATCGTGCGCAGTTTATTGATGGTCAAGATTCAGATATGCATGATATTTACTTCTTCTTTGCAGTTGCGTCCGGAGTCTCAGGTGTTGAGTACGCTGAATTTTGATGTGGCCGACGACGATGAGAAGGAGGATCTCTTCAGTAAGATTGACGAGTACCAGAAGCTGCTGAGCGATGTGACTCCAACTGCCGACGAGAACAAGCTCCACTGGGGGACGGACGACACTCTCTCCGCAGTTTTACAGAGCTTTCGGGACAAAAGTCCTTATTCTGAACTTGACGATCTCGCTACCGTGGTGTTGTCGGTTACTCCGCTGAGCGAACTGAACCGGCTTCCTACGTCGAAGAATATTTTTGTTGAAATAAGTACGCCCCCAAACCTGAATCCGTCCCCTAGAAGATCGAGTGTTTTCAACGTTACTGGTTGGGAGGATGCTATGGAAGCTATATGCAGCTATACTGGACTAGAATTTGACGACAGTGACTTCGAAGAAACCTCTGACGAAAGTGACGATGACGAGCGCCTGAAGCCAGCAGGCAGTGACTCTAACTTGGCCTCCAGTCAGGTTAAAAGTGCACCAAGGTGGAGCACTTTATTGAAAGATCTAGATAAGGCGTTGGAGGAAACAAAAAATCACTCTAGGAGATAGCAATAAAATGTACTATATTTGACACTTTATGACGGTGAAATTTTAGGGTGAAACTTGATCCCCTTTTTTCCCCTTTGTCAAGTTGTATTTATACCAGAATCGGTCTCAACCTAATTCCATCCAAATGAAGCTTCAATTCCTAGTCGCTTACTTAGCCTTAACCTTTGCCCAGATTGTTTCTGGGTACACTACTAGAGTAAGTGGACTCTCACCTCACCAAGTGAAGAAAACCTTTTGTATCAAACTAACCCCTTTTAGTGGAACCCGGATTTCTCATGTGATGGTTGTATCCTAATCACTACCCCTTCTTCTTTGCAAGGAACTATCAACACTGATACTTCTGAGCCAACCTCTACCACCTCCTCTCCCTCCACATCGTCCTCGGTGGAGCAACCCACCTCCTCTTCTTCTTCCTCCCCGACTACCTCTTCTCCCACGACTCAGGAGACAACAACCACTGCTGAAGCCACAACCTCTTCTAGCTCCTTGTCATCAACTATTACCTCTACTGTTGCACTTACTACGCCATACACTTCCACTACAGCCACGAGCACCCTGCAAACAACACCTGCCACCACAGTGCTCACCGAAGGTCCCTCTTCGACTTCTCCAACAAATACAAATGAGGTAGTCACAACAGTGATTGGCAAGCTGTCAACTAATACGTATGTTATATCTACCAGCTCGGCCATTGTGTTGCTTGTGACCCATACAGAAGCACTTACGTATGTGAATTCGCAGGTTTCCACTTCAACGCAAACTATTCCCGAATCGTCTTTGATTGTTGAAGCAACAGCAACATCAATTTACACATATCCTGTGTCCACAACAAGTTTCCTCGGGTACTTCAATCATTCCACCAATAGTATTGAGTATGAGACCGTCACTTCCATTCTCTATGGTTCTTCTTACTCTCTTTACACAGATTATAAAACACAGTACTTTACCAGCTACTTTACGACTACCACAGAAAAGGTGGTGACAGAAACCTATATCGCTTGGGATACAAGAGTTATCGAATCTTATAGCTTGACCACTGGCTACCAAACGCTAATTTCAACTCTATATCCAACCACAGTGGTTTCCACCATTGCGTCTTCAACTATATCCACTGCTCAGACTTCTGCTCAGACTACTTCTGCAACCATCCTGCCTACCGTTACTGAATCTTCTTACTTTACCGTCACCTCAGTGATCAGTGCTTCTGAAAGTTCGTGTCTTGTTTGGGCTAACAGCGCGACTTCATGGACTGTGGATCCTGCTGATATTCAGATCCAGAGCTCGCCCGCAGTCCAAGCTGTGGCCAATGAGGGAAGGAAAAGTAAAGATAGAACAGGGGTGGCTCTTTGGATCACTATGATTGCCTGGTTTGCGATAACTTTATTCATCTAATAACCAATAACGCTAATCGAGAATTGCATACTCTAGATTATGGCTACTTTGCTCAATTTCATTCAGAAACCCTCTGCATTGCATAATTAAATATGATATTAAATAAAATCTAGCAACTCTTTAATTCCCTAGCGCATATCGATCCTCGAAAAAGTGAGATTCATTCATACAGGGGAGACCGAAATAAGTTCCTCATCACTTAGAATATCTGGTAGGAGCCAGTCGGATCTATAAACAAAATGGACTTGAGGTTCTGGTACTTCTGTTGCCTCGTTTTCACTCCTTTCTGGCGTAGTTTGGATTGCTTTGGCAGCTTGTTCTTTTTGCTTTCGATATTGGTTGACAAAAGACACAGCGCTTGAGGCCAGAAAAGTACTACTAAAAAGGTACGTTGCAAAAGTGATGATGGAAAGAGCCATAGAAGATTTCTTCAGCTGGCAATTGCTTGCAAGTTGAAGTAATAAAGCCGATTGTTTCTCCAAAGTTGTAAGATTATTGGAATTGTAGGAGTCAAGCAAGCTGGAAAGAGATCCCGAAAGATTGGAGGAATTCGATTGAGAAAAAAGGCTCTCAATTTCGTCGTAAAGCTGGTTGTCAGACGATGTAGAGTTATTAGACTCATCCTCATTGTAGTAATTAGACAGTATAACCTCTGAAAGATCAGAGGTCAGATTATAGCTGCTGATCAAGCCTTCGACACTGGAGCAGGATTGAGAACCATATTGACTGACTTGAATGATTATACTGGTAATCCACAATGCTTGCGAAATCGCCTCAGATCCAAACAATGATGAGGCATAACCAGCCTGCTTCAGGGAGACACCTAATGCAGTTTTGGAAACAAACTCTGAGGCACTTGTTGATAAGGTTCTAAAGACAGATGATTTCCACAAGAGGGCTTGAGTGTTTGAATTTGTATTTTTTTTAGTAAATAATTTTGGTAAAGCGTAGTTCAAGGAGTTGGAGCTGATACTGGTACAAGCTGAAGAAATCACAACTGCAGACTTTTTCCATGAGGGATCAATGTATAGGGACGGCTCACTAAAGTCTCTTTTTGCCAATGAGAATGAAGCCTCTGATGAGGTGCTGTTATAGATTTCCGCTAGCTCATCTGCCAGAGAAGTCAAAGAACTCCGGTCGTTAATGATTTTTCCTGATAAGCCAAGAAGGATTACCCCAAGGATCAGCTGGGCATATCTGGCAGTAGAGGAGGAAGAAGATAGAGAAACCATTAGAAAAGAGGGACAAATATTCTGAGTTGGGTCAAAAAAGGGGAGATGGTGGCATTTATACTATCATGCATGTAAGTAAGAACAAGACAAAAAAAAGGGCCACATCCCACAACAACAATAACGTCGCGGTGTAAGGATGTTACAAATAATCATAGTATACAACTGCTCAAGTAGTCGCAAAGAATTTAATGAGTTTTGCTCGCGACGATGTCATTGTTCCGTGTGCCAACCTTCCATTGGACACCCCCTCGAGAATCAATGAGCTGCGACATACCATCAGCCCCAATCATCTGATGAATTCTGCCCACAACTTGCACGAGTTAATCGATCAATTGTTTAGTTTCGTCAAAAATAGCCGAAGTACCGATGTAGCTAGCATCCAAGACCTTCTAAAGACTGGCAAGGAAATCAAGATATTCGAGGGATGTCCCTGGTCCAATTACAAGGCCGTCAAAACACTGGACTGGACTGCTTATGATGAAATTGTTGCTTCATCCATTTCAATCATGCAGATATATCATCTATTAACATTGGAAGCACTCGAAAAACAATACAACTCAAACGATTTCGCTGACGAAGTATGGAGAAAAATATCTAATATGCTTAAGAGCGCATTTGGGCTTGCAAATGAATTCCGGGATCAGGTGTCCGAATTGCATCGACCCCACTTCGATTACATTTATCATCTGAACCAGATATTGGTGCAACTCCTGATCATTTTCAAGAACATTTACGTTACACACAGAGAAATCAAGGCTAAATTTGGTGTTTTTGATCAGGTTCCAGAGAGACTGAATACTTATGTTCGCATACTGATATTTGTTTACAATGAATGTGCAGTTTTGGAACAACTGAGAAAGTCCTCGCAAGTTGGGACTTTGAAAAGATTTGTGGAAATTCTATTCTCATACTATAGAAGCCTCTTCTATTATCACAAGAATGAGTTAGGGATAGCCCTCAGTATCAGCAGATATGGCCTTGCGAACAGCATCGATCAATCCAAAATCAGATCCAAGTTGCATATCAAGGCGAAAAATTACAATGTTAAAGACAAGCACCTTTGGAGGGAAGAAATAAGGCTTATGAAGGAATACCAAAACTCAGCATTTCCAGCTGCATTTCGGCATAATATCTCTACTGTCGTTGATATATTGCGCATTATGAATGCCAAGTATGAGAAACTCAACAATAGTATCAACTTTCAGGAAGTGCCTTCCCTTGAAGAAGTGAAACAGAGATACCTATTTGATTCTGCAGACTTGCCGTCGGGACTTCAAGTACCGCTGGAGGATATCAATCATTTCATTCCAACGTGTCTGGCGGAAGCCCCTAACGTTCAAGATGTTTACTTTTAAGTAAACTTAGCCATACAAAAATCCTATTCCGATGCACCAATTGGACATCTTCCCATAGAATCCATACAAATTCTTGCCTCGAGGCACAAAAAACTGACGCACACCTCCCCCTGTTCCGCCTAGCATTGGACTCGATTTCTTGTTGGTCAAAATCTGAATAGCATCAACCCAAGCTCCACAACGAATGTTGAATCCTGTTATAATTTCATCTTCCTCCAAATAAAAATCTGAATGATGACTTTTGAAGTTTCCGAAATCCAGATAGCTTCGATCATTGAAAAGGACTCTGATTCCGTCCAATGCCAAACCATGTGTAACTTGTAGCCCGATGACTCGCTTATCAGGAAAAGTGACCATCAAGTCACTGCCCTGATCCCCTCCGTAAACCTCGCTTTTCGTAAGAGACAATGCACCACCATTGACCAACACGGGAGAACTCAACTCAATAAGTAATTTCCGCAAATCACTAATGTCTTTTTGTAGAAACCCTCTTGCAAGAACTCGAACATGAATGGGTTTCTTGGATTTTAGTTGAGACTCAATTTGGGAGACGGATAAGCGGACGACTGGGAGGCAGCCCCGACCCTTCAAGAACACTGGCAAGAACTCGTATTGCAAGTCCGGAAATTCACCTGTCATGAACTCAACCAGATAGATTCCTGAAGGTGCCACCAAATCCAAGGTATCTATATCGATCGCCAGAACGGATATTTCACACACTGCATCTGTAGGCAGTTTCATTCCTTGGTTGCATCTAAATGCAGTTGGTCTAAATGATTCCACGTAGAAATCAGCGGGCACAGCAAAGGCTGGATGATAGAGAAACCTTATTTTGTCCAATCTGTGCCATCCAGGTTCTGCGCTAGTGAGCACGGGGCCCCAGTCGGATTTCTTTGTTCGCTGACAATACGCCTCTTTCGCTAAGAACTTGCGGTTCAATGTTAAATAGTCACGAAGCATGACTCCATTTCTTTGATGAGGACAACCAAGCAAGTGTCCTATTTCGTGCATAAATGCTCCTAAAGTCAATGTGAAGCACTCCCAAGCAGTACCACATTGGTTGCAATCATTTGCCACCTCATTGGTGCTGATCGGCGTGGTGTCAGTTAATGCTCTATGCAAGGACTCCATATTCATTGGCCAAGAGTGAAGTCCGTGGGACCCAAAGATCGCAAGCTTGATCCTATCATTTCCACCACCTAGTGCGGCATGTCCTAAAATTAAGTTCTGCCTCTTATCCCAGTGAGCATCCAAAATCATGACAGCCGCCATAGCTGGTACGCGAGATGTTGCCGATTCCGCAAACGGGCCACCATATTTGGTCAAAGCATCCATTGCAATGCCGAAGAGCTCGCCAGCTTTTTTCGCCTTTGGGTTTTGTTGTGCATAATCAGGGCTTCGGAGTTCAGCAACAGTGCGGTCCGACCGAATAACGTGTATTTTAATCTCGTTGCGCAGGATACCTTTTGCCTCCTCAACATAGCTGATGGTGCTCCGGGTTTTTTCTTCCACGAATCGGAAGCTTCTCGACCCGAACTTCTCTAAATACATATCATCCTGCGTGAACGCCTGCATCAATCTTCCGCCCATGCGCAGCTTGCGTACTGCCGCATCAAGATTATTCCCCTCGTACCTTTTAGCCTGCGGACAATCAAATAGTTGAGGGGAGTCTTTGCCAACCAAAACACACAAATGTATTTTTGGAACAAGAGACTCGTCGCTTATCGGACTGTAATTCAATTTGACTTGTGTTTGATCTAAAACAGCTGGGCCATCTTTGGGAAAAGCAGGCTGCCCATTCATCCATAAGCCATCCACATGCTGCAAGGTGAGACAGTTCATCCCGTCTCCGAGATGGACCATTGCTTTGAAGTAGCCATCCACTATCTCGTAATATTGCACGCTGAACTTGTCGTTGAACACTGCAAGCAATCCCTTGCGGCGTGCCGACGTTCGCCCTTTTAGGATGTAAACAGGTACCTGCAGCTCAAGCTGTTCTGGAGGCAGGTTTTCGAACTGAAAAGGCATAAAAATAAAAAGTCGGACACTTTTAGAATCAATTTTAACCGTCGCATGCGGATACTAAGGAGTTATCATGTGGGCTGAAACGGCACAAAACCTAAACAATAATAAGGCACCCGTGTTGTTATTCCCAATGGAGAAATGTTATTCGATTTCTTGCAAGGAACCGTACATGACCCTATTATTGGGACTGCAAGTTACAAAGTTTCTTAATGAATCGAGTAATCTAAGTTCTTTATTTATTGGAGACAAACATGTTCTGCAATCATCAATAGAAATCGATGCGGGATCTGCTGGGACATTAGATCCAAGGGGTGCGACAATCAAGGAAAACCAAAGTTCATCTGCAATAGTCGTAAGACCCGCTTCCAGTTATTTTTAGAATCATTCAGATATTGCAGTTTTAGAACCACTTAATGTAGGGGACAACTGTAACCTTTTGGTGGAGGTCAATAAAGCGGCTCTGTGGTGTGTCGTCATCGACCCTAATTATTTATAGAAAAGACCGCCAGAAGCCTTATATAAATGTTTTA
Source organism: Ogataea polymorpha (assembly GCF_001664045.1). Lineage (NCBI taxonomy): Eukaryota > Fungi > Ascomycota > Pichiomycetes > Pichiales > Pichiaceae > Ogataea > Ogataea polymorpha. The sequence goes on along the minus strand of NW_017264698.1, from coordinate 378,008 downwards.
CTAGCTCCGTTATTATTTAGTGAACCCTGCAAGTGCGTGTCACATCTACGAAAAAACAATCCTGCTTTCAAGCGAAGAAATTGGAGTAGTATTCGATCTTGTCGACCCAAACTTCGACGCGACTATTTGTAGAGGGCTGAAATTTGCCGGGTTGAAAAAAAATACAAAAAATACAAAAAATCGCAAGCAGTCAAAATCTGGTGAGCTTAGCTGCAGTGATTGAAGTGCGAATACAAAGGTCCACATAAAAAAAGATCCAAGACATACATTTCGACTCATTCCCTCAACTTGTTATTTTACTGGACGCACCATTCCAGCTAGAGCAAAGCCTAACGGCAAAAGATAGAGTGACATTCGCCACTTTAACCCAAACTGTTTTAGTCAGGCGTTATTTCAAGACATACACCGTTTGGACAATCAGATTCTCATAACCACTACATTCCTTACTTTGAATCTGCTTTCACAAGATGGGGGACAATAACGACCTATCTTCAAAACTACAAGATCTTAGCATCCATAATCGAGGCCTTAATCCTAACGCACAGGCCAAGCTGTTAGCCTTTCAGGCCAAGAGGCAACAACAACATTCGAGTGAGGAGCTTTTCAGCCCGGCCCGAAATGCTTCTCCAATCTTGAGCTCGCCGTCGACTCCGCGCACCGAGGACGCTGGCGCCCCGGGAACCCCAAATCTTGATGCGGAAGAGAAGACCGATGCCCAATCTGCAGAAGGTCTGATGAGGCGAACATCCTTTAGAATTCCAAAGAAACAGTCCGAAACCGATGAGAAGGCCTTGTCAGATTCACGAAGCCGCAGTCATAGTTTCAAAACCATGAAAGACTCCGTGGAGCGCCCTTTTGGCGGACACGCCACCAAATCTTCTGATGCTGTTCCCAGTCAGGATAAGCCTCTACCAGAATTACCAGACATTGTGTTGTCGGATAAGTTGGATGCGATCGTCCGAAACGAGATCAATCAAGCGCCCTCTACCGAGGCCAAACCCCCTCAAAGAAAACAGTCTTTATCTCAAAGAAGAGGAATGAAACTTGATTTCAACTCCTTGACCGACCCTCAAAATCGAGCATCCTCCAACAAGTCAATGGACAAACTCAAACTCAATATGCTGCCTCAGAGAGGAGTTCCAAGTGTTCCGCATAATAGCGCGCCTGCTCCTATCGGAGGAGCAAGGTCCAAACCAAATCTTCGTCTTCCCCAGGCCCAACCCAAACCCGCAGGCATGTTTGCTAATTATGCGAAATATGTGGACATCAAATCGGGTTCTCTTAATTTTGCTGGTAAGGCTTCTGTGCATTCCAAAGGTGTTGATTTTTCGAATGGCTCTTCTTTTAGAATATCACATGACGATTTACAGTTTCTGGAGGAACTGGGACGCGGAAACTATGGAATAGTATCCAAAGTTTTGCATAGACCTACTGGGATTATTATGGCAATGAAGGAAGTCCGGCTGGAGCTGGACGATTCCAAGTTCAGACAAATCTTAATGGAACTGGAAGTGCTCCATAGTTGTGTGAGTGATTGCATTGTGGACTTCTACGGCGCATTTTTCATTGAAGGTGCAGTTTATATGTGCATGGAATACATGCAAGGCGGCTCACTTGACAAGATATATGGAAATGGGCTGAATGAACCTGAGTTAGCTTATGTTACCAAATGCGTTGTCAAGGGGCTCAAGCAACTGAAAGATGATCACAACATAATCCACAGAGACGTCAAGCCGACAAACATTTTGGTTGGGGACTCTGGGAAAGTGAAACTATGTGATTTTGGTGTTAGTGGTAATTTAGTCGCTTCGTTGGCCAGGACCAATATTGGATGCCAGTCGTATATGGCACCAGAACGAATTAAATCATCAACACCAGACGACGCTACCTATACAGTCCAATCGGACATTTGGTCATTGGGATTATCAATACTTGAGATTGCAAAGGGCAGCTACCCTTATCCACAAGAAACCTACGACAATATCTTTTCGCAACTGAGTGCAATTGTTGATGGCGAACCACCAACATTGCCTGACGATCGCTTTTCCAAAGAGGCACGTGATTTCGTGAATCTATGCTTAAACAAGAATCCAAATAAACGTCCTGTCTATGCTGAGCTTTTGTCGCATCCATGGCTAAACAAGTATGATGATGCTGCATGCCAACAACTCATGGCGGAAGTTGTTGCGGACGCCTTAGAGAGGAAACGCGAACAAAACGAAAGTTCTCCTAATACTTCGGAGCCTCACGTCATGCCGCCATTGCATAAAACACAGCTAAATAGGTAGACACTGTTACATACTATCATTATCATTGATTATTATATCAGCATATTTTTAATGATTTTACTTAGTCGGACTCGAATCTCTCTATCTTCGGACTATAAGTGTCCAATGAAGGTGCTATTACGTAATCAGGTAAGGAGAGAGTTCAAGGTCAAAAAAATACTTTGAGACGATTTGATATACCCAACTATGGTTTTATGCAGGAATTTGATCTCCGCCAATGTCAGGCCTGGTATTGTGGGAATTAGAGGACTTGCATCAGTTCCAGGTACTAGTCAAATGGGGGAGCAACGCGCAGAAGAGAATATTGTCCCCAAGCCTAGAAGAAGACGAAAAGTCACTCAGTTCACTGACAAGCTGAATAAAGGGCCTTCTTTCGAAGACTTTATCAGCGGCAAGGCTAAGGATTTGTTGGTGGATCCTCTAGAGTTAGCACGGAAAGACCCTGATGCCAGGTTGCCCTCGTGGCTCAAAGTCCCAATTCCTAAAGGTAAATCATTTCATTCGCTGAAGAAAGATGTCCGGGAGTTGAAACTAGCAACTGTGTGCGAGGAAGCCAAGTGTCCAAATATCGGAGAGTGCTGGGGAGGTAAGAAGTCAGAAGCTACTGCCACAATCATGTTGATGGGAGATACTTGCACGAGAGGCTGTCGATTTTGCTCAGTGAAAACCAATAGAAACCCGGGGCCACTAGATCCAAACGAGCCGGAAAATACAGCAGAGGCAATAAGTAGATGGGGGCTTGGATACGTGGTTCTGACTACTGTGGACAGAGACGATCTTCCTGACGGAGGTTCTCATCACCTGCGCTCTACTGTTGAGAAAATAAAAGAAAAAGCTCCTCAAATTTTAGTGGAGTGTCTGTCAGGAGATTTCCGTGGAGATTTGGAGATGGTCAAGGTCCTTGCATCTTCACCGCTAGATGTTTTCGCTCACAATCTAGAAACAGTGGAAGATTTGACGCCACATATCAGAGATAGACGTGCTACGTACAGACAGTCACTTGCAGTGTTGCGCACGGCAAAAGAAACGAACGTTGATCTGGTTACGAAGACTTCTTTGATGCTTGGATTTGGAGAAACTGATGGACAGATCTTGCAGACTTTGAAAGATCTGAGAGAGAATAACGTGGACGTGGTGACTTTTGGGCAATACATGAGACCTACCAAGAGACACATGAAGGTTGTTGAATACGTTACTCCAGAGAAATTTGAGTACTGGAAGAACGTTGCCTTGGACATGGGATTCCTTTATTGTGCATCAGGGCCGCTGGTGAGGTCCTCTTATAAGGCTGGAGAGGCGTTCATCGAGAATGTGATCAGAAAACGAAGACGTAACGTGGGTGTATCTCGTGAGGTAGAGGTTGGAGACGATGTTTTCGTGTCCAAGGAAATTATAAGTAATATTTAACTTACGCAATAAACGTTGAAGGTAAACAGTACATTATTATAAAGTCTAGGCGCCCATCAATCGAGGAAATATGACTTTCTATTAACCAATAGCTCAGTGAATATAGGAACATGTTTGCCTGTTGGGTCGTAGGAGACGTTCGCACTGAATAGCATCGCCAAGCTCTCAATCGAATTTTTGTTCTGATCCCGGTATTCGAGAACCTTATCAAGATAGATAAATAAGCATTTTAGTATTTGGTAGTTTTCAGACGGGAGCGCTCTTAGAACGGAATTAAACTCGCGTATTCTAATGGAAACATTTGAAAGTCGAAGCAGTAGTTTAAGTTGCATGCAGTCTTCCTCATTCAAAATTCTCTCTCCAGAGCGAAGCCATCGCTTGAAAAGTGTCGTGACGGCATGAATGCTAGGTTTCGGGTTCAGGTTCACCAAATCGACATCGCCCAAGTTGTTAAACATTTCCTCCAATCTATTGATCTCGGATTTCACAGATGATAATCTGAAAATACCAACTTTGTCATATCCTATCTCATGGTCCAAATATGTGAAGCACCTATACATCATTATCGGGACCTTCAATCCATGGTAGTAAAAGTTAGACATTTGTGAAGATTCCTTGATCGTGAGGCCGAAACATTTTGATCTAGGTTTTGAAAAGGCACTTGCCTCTTCTTGGTAATCATCTGGTAACTGTGTGGTTTCAGACTCTTCAGGGGAGTCAAGGGATAGCGAGAGCTTGTCTAAAGGTCCTGTATTTGAAGGAGATCGCAATATTTGTGAACCGTGCCCATCTAAAACGACTTCCCGACAACCTTCGTTCATGGAATGTATTTTGGTTTATGTTCAATGTCGAGAGCGCTAAACCAATGATGTCGGTAATGGGATATACCCAATAACCTCAATGACACTGCTAGAGAAGAATCTACCAGGTTCGATGTAAATGTGTGAGTTTTATATTTTGAAACGGACTGTGCTCCCAACCAAGGCTCACACCCCAGATGTTATTATATTGTGTGATGATGCAGTACAATCCGAACAAATCTGGCGTTCATCCAAACCGTAGTAAGATTTGTTAGTTGGGACAAGCTTATCTTATTTTTTTCTTTTTCCTTTTGCAGGGCCCAGCGGTGCTTTAGTACTATGGAGCATGACACAGCCTGATTCTACGTTTTTTTTTTTCTTGTCAGATGAAATTTGAAATTTCATCTGGCTGAAATTCTCAAAGTCCGGATTTCGTCTCGATCTAGGTTAATTTAATTGGATCTATTCTTCTGTATAAAGAGAAAAATATTGCTAATTATTCAACATTAAGGTTTACTCGGCCTCCTCACTTGCTTTCACAACTTTGGTTTTTGCCTCCTCCTCGATTTCGGCATCAATCTTGGCAATCTCAGCTTCAAGCTTGGCTGCCTTTTCGTCAGCTTTGGCAATGTTCTCCTTGGTCTGTTCCTCTTGCTTTGACTTGAACTCCTCCAGCTTGGCCTTCAAGCTGCTAATCGTATTTGGAATCTCGTCGGCTTTCGATGGCAAAGCGATGGACAGCTCGGACAACTGAGCAATGACATCAGGCTCGATGACAAACTTAGAAGATTGTTTCTTCTGAGTCTTTTTTTCTTTCTTGGACTTATTACCGGCGAAGAAGTTTTCCTGCTCCTTCTTGATGATGACAGCATCCGCTGGCATTTCAATCTTACGACTAGTAGATGCGGTGTTTGAAGGAGCTTTTGATTCTTCCAATGGCTCCTTGTCGGTTCTAACATAGGTAGGATCGAAGTGGCCAAGCAAAGTCTCCACTAAGGTGATCTCGCGAGTGAACGCAGGTCTTTTGGAGGTCTCCTTCAGAAGTTCGATTTCAGCTTGCAACTCTTGTTTTTTCAAGGTCAGGTTGTAAATCCTTTCCTCTTCTTCCCTTCTTTTACGTTCAGCCTCCATGTCGGCAACAAATTTCTTGTGCTGAGCATCAAATTCTGATCTCACCTTGTTGATCTCGGCATAAATTCCATCCTTCTTGGAGTAAAGAGCCTTTCTCTTGTCAAACAACGATTGCCTCTTGTCTTGAACGCCCTTATTTTTCAAGCTCAATGAATCTAAGCTCTTGGTAACTTCTTCAAATTTAGCTTGGATTTCCTTGTTGGAAACAGCAGACTGCTTTTTCTTCAGCTCTTGGATCTTGAGCTTGTCATTGTCAATGGACTTCTGCAGTTGCTCAATGGAACCAAAGTCCTTTTTCAGTTTTCTCAAAGAAGTAATCTCCTTGACATATCTTCTCTCATCAACAAGCTTCAAAGTACCAGAACCAATAAGATCTTCCAACTGGTTAATCTTTTTATCAATCTCCTCGACATTTTTGAAGCTGTTCTTGGAGTTTTGGGCCTGCAAATCACCAATTTTTTTCTTCATTTGGCCGTCTATAGCTCGAATCTGCTCATTCAACAAGTTTCTCTTGTTTTTGATCTCACTCTGTTGCTTGATGATCGTGTTGAGCTCAGAGGTCAACCTCTTTCTCTCTTCCAGAACATCTTTTGGAGTCACAGTGACCTCGATCTGCTTGTTCAAATCAGCAATCTCTTTGTTGTACTTGTCCAACTCCTTGTTGAGTTCAGCAAGCTTGGCGTTTCTAGCTTTAACGTCAGGCTTTTTGATGAACCGTTTGTTTCTAGGAGCTTTGATCGCTGGCACTTCGTCAGACATCTTTCTGCTTATCAGTTCTTTTGGATATCAAATATTTACACAGATAACAAATCTAAGTCCAGCAACTAACTCTATAAAGTAGAAGATGGTAAACTTGAAACACTTGGTACTCTAAGTCTCTGAGGGAGATTGGAAACCTGTCGAGCTTTAATTTTTCAACACTTCCAACAACAATTTTCGATCTCGAGGTAATTAATTGTGTTTGGTACACGACTTTTTACTGCTATGAGAACAGGCAAGTAGGTCAAAACTTATCGGAAACCGTATGATGGTATACTATAGTAGACACCAATGTTCGTTTATGGGTATTATTTAACACATCAATTGAACCGCATAGTCTCTATAAATCCCCAAAAAAACACATCTTCACTCCCAAAGAGAAACCCACATGGGCCAAAATCAGTAGCCCCAGAACCAGCATGGAGAACTTTTTGTCTTCCTGCCCGAAAATAGTTCCGAAGTACTGGGAAATTTTGACCACAATACTCCATCCACTCAGAATAGCTCCGATACCAATACAGCTCCATTTAAGAGCTGTATCCAAAACGTGGTGATTGATAAGCAATCCACGGAATATACTTAAAAGCGCAGCTGGGATCCACATGATGTTAGAGTATGAGTATATTGAAATGAGCTTGGTCAAGGGAATAAGCAGGACAACTTTAAAATAGAAGCGTAAAGCCAAATATAAGAGCGCTGGGATTATTGCGATGTATCCATATAGTAGGTTGATGGAGGTGATGATCATTTTAAAATAGTTGATGCCTAGTTTGTCATTGTGTAGAAACCACTCGCTTAATAGTTCAGCAAATGAGTTACAAAAGAATAAAAGATAAACCAAGGTCGCTGTTATCCACACTGATCCGTAAAGGTCCCCAACTTCCCTGAATTCCTCCTCGGGAAGTCTCACTAAAGGATTCAAGCTTCTGTAGCAATTGCGGAAAAAATCGCTTGATTCAAGATCAAAGAATTGCCTGTAATAGTTGAGAGTGAATATCCCACCCGAATAGGTCTTTTTAGACTTTGAGCTCGAGAATGTTGTATTTGCTGTTGACGGAGCGAGAGTCGGTTTTGGATTTGCCGGGGAACCTAAGTCTGCTTCGTGCACTTCTGACACGCCGCTATCCGGCTGAATAAACACATCATCATCCTCAAAAGGCTCAGGAACTGGCGGCTGAGGTTTTAGGGAGGTGTAATTTGACATGTCTAATGCTAACCACGTATTAACTAATTTTTGGGGAATTCGACGCGTCGAACGACACTGTCGTCCAACGGCAGAATTCAATTAGTCTTGCCTTTTTTGAAACAGCTTTTTTTACGTGCACGTAAAAGACAATTCATCGTGCCAAGAACGGAATCAACTCGGAATGATAAAGACGCGTCATACATCGAAATTGAGGGTAGAGGTTATGAGTTCATAAAAGCCTCATTGGCTTATGCGGACCGCACTCGATTTAACTTGTCTGTAATAGCGTAGAAAGTGGCTCTACTGCCGGTAGCATGACTGCTTCTTTTGCCATGAGTGTTTCATATCTTCCTACCACCATTACGAACATGCTATAATTCCAGATCTGATACAAAATTATTGTCGTGTACCAACCATAACAATAGAACAATACGTTTAGCAAGCCGGAATCTGGACTCTTAGGCGCACAGACTCAAAAGAAAAACCCTTGTTTGAACTACCAGGGTACTGCATTACAAGCTGTATCCTTGGCCGTAACAGTTTATGGAGTAAGTCATGAATGCCGAGATCTTACTTTTCTGCAACCAAGGCTATTGATGTCTTTTTTTTTTTAGAACAATTGTTATTCAGTTCCGCGCTTGAAAATCTTACGACAACAAAGGGACGCTGTGTATGCCACGACCATCCGCTGGGCAGTTCCCAGAGGGGTCAAACTTTGTAAATGCTTTTGAGTTTTGTTTAGAGATTTCTTGCATTGCAATTTGGGGTGGTTTCTTTGAAAGAAACAGCTTTGCGAATCCACAGAATCTGCGTGTATGGATATTAATCACGCACACTTCTTCAACATCAAATAAATACACTCTGTTTCAAACACAGACTCTTTCACCGCAAGAAAACAGCTACATTTTTGTCATTCACTAGTATATTACAACACAGTTGATACCCTTCCACTCGTTTTGAAAAGTATTGAGACACGCTTCTAAGTCCCGCCAATGGTCAAATTCAACAACCTGATCCTTCTCAATTTGGTGTTCACCATGGTGAATGGTTTATACCTTCCCTCGATGTTTCCTCACCTGGAGATGAAGAAAGTCATAAAACGAGAAAATCATGAGAAAGAGGCGGTCGCTCGAGATGGTTTATATTCGAACTCGAGTTTAACAGAGTTTGAGAGTTCGGCTTCAGCAACATCATCCATATCCTCAACATCATCGCCCTCTGAAAATATCGAAGAGCTTTTGGATCCAACAAACTGGTTGTACTCTCCAACATCAGACTTGCTAAGTTCCTCCAGTCAATCTTCTGAAACCCATTTGGATTTGCCATCTTCCGCTACATCGCAATCTACTCCATCCTCTTCCCTTGAAACCGAAACCGAAACTTCTCAAGGTTCCAGCTTGCAGGATACGACGTCTTTTTCCACGGCTTCTTCTAGTTCCAGCTTAGAAAGCTCAAGAAGCAACATTGAAAGCACTGAGAACGTGAGTAATCCTGGAAGCTCTTCGGACTCATCTTTGAGTTCGTTGTCGAGTGCGAGCTACACTGGCGCTACAAAAGCAAAGGCTACATTTTACGCAACAAACTCACAGCAGCAATCTGAGTCTTCAGCACTGGCTTCCTCATATGTTTCTTCAACCGACTCTCTTGGACTCTCATCAAGCGAAAGTCTCAGCGATCCGGAAGCTACAAGCTCAACTTCATCTACCACAGCATCATCGGAAGGAACAGCAGAACAATATAGCTCCTCATCAGCTTCTGCTACAAATTCTCTAAGTACATCTAGGAGTCCTGATTTGCGTTTCAAAGTCGCTGGCAGTACAACCTCGACAACAGTTTCTAGTGAAACTTCCTTGTCGTCATCTGCAAGTGGTACAGAGTCCACGGCATCGGAAACGGATTCGCCTCTGCCTTCTTCAACAAATCCCGAGTCCTCCAATTCTGAAACAGAATTGCCACTACCATCAGAGACCACCGGGTCATCAATCCCTCAAGAAGATTTGAAAATAGTATCTTCAGATCAGTTGGAATCTACGTCGTCTTCTGCGGCAGAAGCTCAATCCACGGCGATTACGACGGACTACGAGACCCCTTCAATTTCTGCGTCGTCTTCGCCGGAGGCCCTCCATTCAACTAGCGAAACTAGCGAATCAGGGGCGGTGCCACAGCCACTTCCACCCACCTCTTCCAATGAACCGGAGACGGACTCCCCGCTACCATCTAAGATTTCTCCCAGTTCCGAGATATCGGGTCCTACACCAAGGGCATCTAGTGTTTATGGAGGGCACTCAGGAATTGTTAGAATCACCATTAGTCAGAGCTCGAGCTCTCTAAGTGTCACGGCTCCCATACCATTACCAGAAAATACGTCAACAGGATCATCGTCGTGGACCTCGTCACCGACGAGCGAAGAGACTGTTTCAACTGAAACTGCAAACTTGAGCAGCAACTTATCCACGGGAACGCCATCAAGCTCTTTTACAGGAAATGCAGCCACAACCACCTCCCTTTTATCGAAAACCACACTTTCGAGCTCATCAGCCGCCGAGCCAGAATCATCACACTTAGGGGCATCCAGTACTGAAAACACATATCTAGAGACTTCATCATTGAGCTCTGACAACATTTCGGGAATCAGTACTAGCATTTCTTCACAAAGTATTTCCGAATACTCTACTAGTTCCCAAGTGAACGCTGCCACGACATTTTCAAGTGTCGCATCAAATGCAGATACATCATATTCAGTTTCTTCTCCATCAAGTCCTATAATTGCTGTCTCTTCGACTTGGAGTTTGTCAAGTATCTTGAATCCTCTCAGCTCAACCGCGAACGCGGCAACTACCATAGAAGAGTCCTCAGTCACTAACTCTCCAGCTACAATTGGTGTCAGTTCTTCTAGTACGAGCATGACTACTCAACAGGCTTTGACTTCATCGCTCTCTTCGATTCAATCAGCACTCCAGCATCTTTCAATGATCAGTACTGACAGCGAAGCATCCCAGGTCTCACAGACGTCAAGTGAAACTCAGGTTCTTTTATCGTCTGATTCGACAGCTGACAAAGGTACCACGTCTACTGGTCCTTTGACAGTCTCTAGTGTTCAATCAACGTCTGAATCCGGTTCTACTAGCTCTACGGAAGTGCCAGCACATTCGCCCGAGTCCAGTACCTCTTCTTCAGTGAGTTTGTCTGGAACAACTCCTGAAGGTACTGAAAATTCACTCACAGAATATTCGAGCAGCAGCCCGGGTCTGGGTACCGCAGGTCCTACAACTTACCAATCACAACAACCATCAAGCACTGCTTTTGGAATTACGTCCTCTGTGCCTACAACTCCAACAGCAAATTGGCTTCCTACTAGTATTGTGTACCAAGATCCATCGACTGCATCAGGATCACAACAGTCTAGTACCTCGTCGATTGCAGAATCAGCATTACCAAAAGCGATTTCCCCTGTTGCGACTGCGGCAGTTTCTCCTAATTATAGATTGATTACAGTTGGATTCAAACAGGAACTGAAATACACGTTTGTTTGTGAAAATTCCTACTCTTCGAATCAGATTTTCGAGTATCTGCCCAAGGTCCTCACATACCCAAATCCTGATGTGAATGAGTCTGCTGTTTTTGTCAAACAATTGGTTCCTTATTCTTCTGCGAACGTTGACTATATCATCACTGTTGCAGAAGTTTACTTTGACCAAGATTACATCACTGTGTTACAGAATGAAATCAGTAATACCTCGTCAACACTCTACACGAATCCAAATGCAATTCAAAAGTCGCTAGCCGGATACATTGACAGTCGAGTCCCTATAGATGGGCTGCTGGATGCAACTTCAATGGGGTCTGCAACTATTGGAGGCGATCTTTCCGGTACAGGAAATGATGAAGATGATGACGAGGATGATTCTCTTTCTTTAGGATCTATGGATTCCTCCAGCCTGACTTCTACCGGATCAACAAAGGTACAAGGTGGTAGAATAGCCGGTATTGTTGCTGGCTCTGCTGCAGGTGCCACAGCCTACGCGGCGGTGATGATGCTAATCTACAAAAGAAGAAAGAAGAAGCTTCAAGAACAATACGAATCCGAAAAACATGCAAATCTTCATGGCTCGAGTGATTTCCGCTCGCTAATGTTGTCCAGCGGTTCACCGGTTGATGCCGAGCAATACCATTCTGACTATTCTGACGAAGGCGCCATCCGCCTCACAAACTCTTCTTCCGGCGCATCCTTTACTCGAATGTTCACAAGAAACTCTAACTCCAATGTCGAGCTGGGATCAACCAGATACATGCCTTCCATTTCCAATCCTACCAATGTGAAAAACTCGTTGGGTTGGTGATCGCCGGTGTAAACTCGCTTACAATTCTAAGTTGAATTATCGAAAAATGGAACTACATAGAGCTCTTTTCGAATATAGTTGTTCTAATTTTTATTCCTGATGCTATAACAATAGCTTGGCTGACTCATTGAGCATTTCTTTGTTTCTTTCGAAGCGAAAGACCGCAAACAGCGTGTCTTCTATCAGATCTTTCTTGGTTGGCCGATTGTAGTCTAGCTTTGGAATTAGAGAGTCCCGTGATTTCTCTAACCATGAAAACCAGTTGTTAGGTAATGTTGGATTTATATCGGTGGCTTTTGCAGTCGATCTTAACTCGCTGAAAGCACGTAATGAATATGATTCGGCAAGTTCACCTTTGTAATTATACTTAGATGATTCGTGTTGCAGTATTCCACGTAGAATACGAAACTCTACGTTCTCTTCGGAGAACGGTTCTGAGCAGGCATTAGAAACAAAATTTATCGTGTTGATTAATCTGTTAGTCAACTGTTCACTGGTCAATTTATCGGTAACATTGATAAGTAATTTGCGTTTATACTCATAGTCCTCTCTGAACCTCATTTGGATATAAAGTGTGTATACTCGCTTGAAATGGCCTGGGACATTAAGGTAGGGAACGAGCCTTATCAGATTTCGATATATTATTTTGCATTGTTCAGGGTGAGTATAGTATGAAAGATAGGATGCGGTAATACCATTAGTACCATATATATGATTTAATACCGATTTCCTGTAAAGCAATAGATGTTTGCTTATGTGCAAGTTTGATACCGAATGTAAAGATTTGTGCATTTTATGAGTCTATGAGATACATTTTTTTTTATAGTGTTTTTTAGTAGCATTAGTTTTGTCTACGAAGACAATAACATCGAGAAAGTCATGAATATTTGTTGTATTACAAATTTATAAGCTTGTCATCGAACCAGCGCATGATATGTTTGCCTTTGATCATTCCTTTACTCATGTCATAGATTGAGCTAGAAAATTTAGCATATTGTAGTGGTCCATGAGTTAGCGCTTCAACAATATACTTCTCCTGGATGTCTTTCAAAGGAATTGGATCAAAAGCTACATCCAAAAACTCCAATTCGGGGAAGTTTCGAATGAATGAAATAAAACGAGCCGGTTCAATTGATTTAACACATAATTTGAGACATTTCAAGTTTCTCATTTGCGACAAATATTGTTCGAGCAACAAGATCTCTATTGGCGGTGATTCAATGACGAGATGACGGAGGTTTGAATGCAAAGAAATACTCTCTAAATATGCCCTAATTCGAGAGTCCGGGTCATGATCCACACATTGCTGTGAGGGAATGTTGACTTTGAGAGTCCTCAAGTCTGTAATTGATGAAATAAATTGGGGACCGTGGTCGGCCAAAAAGTTGCATACGTGCAACTCTAACACCTTCAACCCTTTGACTTGTGGTGACAATGCCTCTAATAGCGTTTTTGTGCTCTGAAGAAGCCGAATACCTTCTGACAATCGAGACAATCGAGACATCCATTGCCGAAACTCTGAGACGCGCAATTCCTCCCACTTAATATCCGTCTCCGGGAAACTCAAAGTGGGATACTCAAACAAATCTATCAGACGAAGCACTCGCATTTTCGTAAAGTCTAGCGCCTCAAGCAGAATCTGTGGTTCTTGTGGATAGATCAATGCTGATTTTATGGTAAGTTCATGCAGCTTTAGTTTGTGGCCATTGGTGTTGAGGAGCGACGATAATGGAACTCGATATTGCTTTAGGCTATTTCTCGCGATAGCAGTCACTGAGAGTTTCTTGAGATGCTTAAAGTCGGAGATAGTTAGCTTGCAACTCTGGGTCAATTCCAGTTCATGAAGATCATAATTAAAGCCTTCTAATTTTTTTGTTCGTAGTGACCGAAGACCAGGGGCACTCAAGACGCCTGATTCCGGCAGCTGAGCACACTTAAGATTCGTCATTCTGGGTATACAATGCCGGAGAAGGCCAAGATCTTGGTTGACTTCAATTCGTTGTACTAGGCACACCAAGTCAGTTTCAGTAAGTGTTCGAATCAACTGCTTCAGGCCATAGGAGGTTTTCACTCTGCTAGAATATACTTTGACACCACATATATCACGAAGATAATAACTATCCTCCAAAATTTGGTCAAGATAGAGGCTTTCATCATCCACTATGATAGATTGATATAATCTTTTAAGACAACACTGGCTCAAGAACTTGGTACATAGCATCAAATGAAAGCAATCCGATTGATGCAGATTCTGACAGACCTGAAGTACAAGTTCACTTGGCAAGGTGTCTATCATTTGGCGAAATTGTATATTTGACCAAGAAGTCAAAAGTTTAGATGATGGCCTTTTCGGCCTGTTTTGAATTCAACTGGCTGTTTCGAGAAAAGAACCCCCCTCAACTAGTCTCGGATCCTCAATTATGCACTGCATTGTGTTGGTATTGTGCCTCGAGCCACTTTTTGTCAAAACTTCCCCATTTAGTCCGATTTTTAAGATTATCGTAATTATCGGTCGAGAATGGCAGAATTTTTAATTTTAGTACACAATCAAAACTTTGTTATTCTCGGCCAATAAACGGTCAATCAGCTTTTCACATCCTTCGTTATAGGTGATGATTGACATTTCGTTCGCTGATTTGCTGATGTGTTCATCAGTAAGCTCGTGATCAAACTCACCGACGATGATGGAAACTTTCGGATTTTTTGCCAACGTAGCATCTTCTTTTATGGTAGCAAGAATCGCATTGTCTTTGTGAACGATTATACGTGTGCCCTCAATTCCCTTGTGCTGAACAAATATACTGAATAGTTTGAGCGCTATTAGGTCCGGGCGCGAAACAGTGGAATTAGATATGGTAAGCGTAACCGTGCGGATTTCAAAAGAATTGGGGTTTAAATAGGTATCGACTGAATATTGCGACTTCGTATCAGTAATAGGCTCTTGAGTATCAGTTTTGAGGCTCACATCTTGATTATTGTTGATGAACAAGCATTTGTAGTTGTCCTTGCTGTCGAACCTGCTCATTTCGCCGACCAATGGCAAGTTTCTTTGAAATTCTTTGAAGCTCATAGTCACAATGAGCAGGTCATGTTTGAAGTATGACACGCCGTAAAGTATTGTTTTAAACAGATCCTGTGGAAGGCTGTACAGAATCTCAGATGTGAATTGTTGCGAGTTCATTTCGGTAAAAATCTTGAGGATGTTGAGAATTGCATTCAGTTGGAAATTATCACCAGTCTGTTCACCTTTCAACATCGAAGCATAGAGCAAATCTGCTGTCCGCTCGGTTAATGACTTGACATTCACAGCATGAACAGGAATACGCTCTGGAATTGCCAGATGATCAAGGAAGACCAAATCGGTAGAGATATTTTCAACATTGTTAGCATTCAACACCAACCTTTTGAAAACAATCTCTTCGTATTCATTGGTGGTCGATGCTTTTGTTGTCAAAGAAGCAGACTTCTCTTCCTGTTCGGCGAGTCTTCGTTGGACTGAGTCTCTGTACGATTGGGGATAGCACAGCAAAGTCAATGGCGTGGTAACAAAAGTCGCCACCAATGCCATAACAATGAACATCGAAAATGTCTTCTGAGATATTATTCCTGCGTTCAGACCTGTGTTAAGCACAACAATCTCAACAATTCCTTTACAGGACATCAAGACACCAACACTGAGACTTTCTCTTTTGAAGAGTCCAAAGAAGCGAGCAGCCACAAATCCTCCAAGAATCTTACCCAACATTGCTACCACAATAATGCAAACAATATAAGCCCAGTCAATTCCCCTGTTAAGTAAACCCAAGTTGACACTAAGGCCGGCAAGTGCAAAGTAAAGCGGGACGAAAACGATATTCACAAGGTCTTCGATCTTTTCTGTCACAACGATGACATAATTGTTCTCCCTAGGTACAATCGTTCCCACGACGAATGCTCCAAAAATAGGGTGAACGCCAATTATATCTGTGAAGAAAGCTGATGCAAACATCAGCATAAGAATGATTGTGGTACCTAGTTGCGATGGTCCACTTGAGATGTCGTCCAAATATAATAGCACCTTTCTCAATGCATAGCGAACTGGATATACCACAAATAAACACCACCCAATTGTGACCAAACATATATATGCCGTAACTTCTGACTTTGTAGAGTTCGCCAATGTGATACTGAGAGCAAGAAGTATCCACCCAACCAAGTCGTTTGTGATCCCCGCTGCTAACACTATGACACCCACACGATCCTTAACCAGCCCAAGCTCAGTGATAATACGTGCAAGCACAGGAAATGCCGTAATACACATTGCAACGGCAATGAAAACCATGAAGGTGGTGAATTTGATTGGTTGCAAGCTATCATCATGAACTCTATACTCGTTCCAAAGACCGACTGCAATGGCACATCCGAGGCCAAAAGGTACAGCCATGTTAAACAGGCCAACAGAAACTGCGATCTTGAGATTCTTTTTGATGAACACCACATCAACTTCACATCCGACCATGAATAGCAAAAGGCAAACACCGACATTGGCGACCAATGTCAAACCAGGAATAGAATCTGTAGGGAACACAGTTGAAGTGAAATTCGGAATGTGACCCATCACACTTGGTCCAAGCAGAATTCCAGTTATCACTTCCGCAATAACTTTGGGCTGCTTGATGAGAGATAAAGGACGGTAAACCAACTGAGCTAGGACCACTATGAGTATTGTCTGGAATATAAACAAGGTATACGGCTGCGATTTGGAATACTCCAAAGGGTTGCTGCCACCAATAATGCCAGCAGTTGAAGACGTACTGACCGCCATTCTAGTAATAAGAAATTACCGTGAAGGAATTTTGTATTCAAGTGTTTTTTTACAGCTAATCAGTTACACTGGGATGGGAGCCCAATGTTTTTGGACATCCACATGTGAAGAGCGTTACAGGAAAAGGTAAGGAAGTAGGGTTGCTATATTTTCTATAGCAGCTACAAAGTGCTTTCTCATGTAAGCTACGGGTTAACTCAGCTTGTGTCCTGAATCGGGTACTTTATTGATCAAACTGATATCAGCCCCGAAAGTCGAATTGGGTCGATCGACCGGAAAACTTCAAGGCTGTGAAGGTTGGATCATTTTTCAACATCACGGAAGTAACTCACTTTATACAATGTTGCCGCAACCTATCAATATCACCAAATGGATTGCAGAGAATGAGCACCTGCTTCAACCACCTGTGAATAACTACTGCCTACACAGAGGTGGGTTCACGGTGATGATCGTGGGTGGACCAAACGAGAGAACCGATTACCATATTAATCAAACTCCGGAGTGGTTTTACATGTACAAGGGAGACATGCTACTGAAGGTAGTGGATGATGGCGAATTCAAGGATATCCCCATTAAGGAAGGAGAATCATTTTTGTTGCCTCCAAACACTCCTCACAACCCTGTCAGATTTGCAAACACCATTGGGCTGGTCCTGGAACAGGATAGGCCCAAAGATATGGTTGACAAAATGAGGTGGTACTGCTCAAACTGCAAGGCTATTTGCCATGAGGCTCAGTTCCACTGTGTTGACCTTGGAACACAAGTTAAAGAGGCAATCCTTGCGTTCGATAAAGACAAGGACCTCAGAGTTTGCAAGAAATGCGGCTCTCTAAATTACTCAAAACCTCAGTGATACGAGTTCGGATTATTGCGATTTATGCGATTTATGTAGTCATGAGTATAGACGTTCAAATGTTCACCCATTTCTTGTCAAAAGCGGCTTCCAACCATTTGAAGAGCTTATCATAAACAACCATATTGGCATTATTATGATTGATATTATGGTTAGAATCTGGGAAGACATGCATATCGTAATTTTCGACTCCTTCTCTGTCAAACGCATCCAGAAGTTGCAGCGTGTTTTGGAAATGCACGTTATCGTCGGCCGTGCCGTGCATGATGAGGAATCTAGTGACCTGCTTGAATTTGTCGACATCGCTAATTTTCGACACGCTTTGGTAGTTTTCATTGTTTTCGGGTTTGTCCATGTACCTCTCTGTGTAAATCGAATCGTAGAGCAACCAATTGGTCACAGGAGCAACTGCCATACCGTATTTGAAAGTGGTGCCAGAGTCATATTCCAGCGTCTTCAAAGTGGTGAAGCCACCGTATGACCATCCCCAGATGGCTGTCAAATCCATATCGATGTAATCGGTCATTTCAATGAGCCGTTGGGTGGCCTCAACAATGTCTCGCGGTTCCCAATAACCTATTTTGTCTTTTGCGAATGATTTGTATTTCCATCCTCTGCCTCCAGTTCCCCTAGGATCGATATACCAGACAATGATCTCCAAATTTGAAACAAGCACTTCTTCAAATCCATAATTGAACACAGATGATAACTTTTGCGCTCCAGGGCCTCCATAAACACTCACAAACAGCGGGTATTTATTTTCTGGGTTGAAATCGAATGGTTTCACTTCTATAACATCAATCTTGGTACCATCTTCGAGAGTCACAGTCTTGTACTCCTTGGAGGGTACTTGATAGCGATTGAGAGCTTCTTCGACCATGTTTGCTGTGTTTAAATTCTTTGCTTGCACATACTCATCTCTGTCCTCTGAGAACTTGTCCATTTCAATGATTTTATCTGTTGGACTAGCTGGTCCTTTATACTGCACAAAACCATATTTGCCTCCACTGGAGACGGACAATCGATAAGTGCTGACATTTTCAGTATTGGTGAGATTTCTGAGGTCTTGGCCATCAAGCTTAACAGTAAATATGTGCCTTTCAAGAGCGTTTCCTGCCGTCCCGATGAAGTACAGTAATTTGGCTGTAGGGTTGTAACCGGCTACACCATCAACAACATCCCAGTCGCCCTTTGTTATCATTTTAGGCTCAGAATCTGTGGCAGACTCAAAGTAAGCTAGATGGTCGTGATAGTCATAAACCACAGTATCAATGTAGCCCCCTCCTGGCACAACAAAAATATCTCCGTTGTTGGTATACCATCCATCATACTCCTTTGTGTCGAATGAACGCACAACTGTGGATTTTGTGGTCTCGCTATCATAAACTCTGATGTCAACAAGCCTGCTGGTCCTGTCAGTTTCTTTGATTATGAGTTTTTTTCCAGACGTCCAAGCCATCTGGTACACCACATAATCCGAGCCGAGACGAGAATTGTCATGTGTAACTTCATGCGTAGTTTTGCCTTCCACCGAGTAAACGTGCACAGAAACAATGGGATTATTGTATCCTGGTTTCGGATATTTCAACTTCTCAGTGACAGGATACGGGTTGTCGCTGAAAATTTCAAGGTCATAAGCGGGAACATCCGTATCATCAAACCTGATAAACGAGAAATGGCTTTCATCTTGGCACCAGTAAATTGCGCGGTCACTGGAGAGAACCTCTTCCTCGTATACCCAATCGGGCTTACCGTTCGAAATTGAGGAACTGCCGTCATGTGTGATCTGAATTTGTTCATTGGTTTGGAGATCCAATAAGTAGACGTTGTTTTCAAAAACAAACGTCACATACCTACCTTTAGGAGAGAACTCTGCAAAACTGATTTTTGGAAGCTTGCTGTCCTTCTCAAACACTGGACTGACAGCTCCTGAATCAATGTCCAGAACCCAATAAACACCATAGCTCGAATACCTCCACTGTGCCTCAACTTCGGACACCAACAGGGCCTTGTTGAGTTCCATATTTAAAGATAAAAGGGAAAATCTGTGCGATTGGCCATTGTATTCAAACTCTGGTCGATCATACAGCTTCTTACTGAATTGGCTATCGGATGCTTTTTTGAGGAAGTGATACGAGCCTGAGCGATGCAAATAGTATCCTTGATCTTCGTCATAACTCATGACTGGGATGCTGACAAACTCAAGATCATAGGAAAATACTGAAAAGGCACCATTCCTGCTATCTTGTAGTGTCATCGGTATGCGTTCTTGCGGGTCTTTTAGTGCAGATTCGTCGGTAGACACTGGTGAAGTCGAGTTCTGACCAGGGTAAACCGTTTTGTTACCATTTTGAAAAGCTCCAGTGTGGGCAAAAGATATCAAGAGCACGATCCACACGATGAAGAGTACTATACCAAGGATTGTTATTTTTCTCCTGGTTTTAGGGAGACTCAGAAAGTGGTGAAGTCTTTGGTAAAATGACATCCCTGATAGGTCACCACTGACCACATTTAATCCCTTATAAGAAGTTGGATGATAGACAAGATCTGCATCATCATTGTCGATAGCAAAATTGTTTAATTCTTCCAACTGGAACGAGTTTCGTCTTGATGTCTGATTTTGAAGTTCTATATCGGCATCTAGCCGACCTATATCCGAGTTTCTTGCCATATAATCTAGTGCGTGATGATTATTTACGCTCGAGTCTGAGAAGTTGAGCCACTTTAAAATATAGGAAAGCTATCACTATCGTCGGATGAATTAGAACAGAATGTACAAATTAGATCAGCTCGAGCCATTTTACCCGGACCTGTAACAAAATTAATATCAAAAATACCCAAAAATTTTCCATAGATATTGATTCATTCCGCATTTAAAGAGCATGTCGAGCACTCTTTTCGATGATATTTTTAGTGTCCAGTCGGTGGACAGCGCTAGATATGACAAAGTGTCAAGAATAATTGCCAACTCCACTAGCTCAGCCGATACTAAACTTACTCTCGATATTAATACAGAATTATTTCCAGTTTCCACAGGCGATTCGCTATCTGTGACTTTGGCAAAAAGCCTTGCTCTCGAAGGGGCGGAGGATGATCAAAGTATGTTCTCCACCAATGGTTCTTGGAGACCACCAAAGCCAGGTCAAAGGTCTTTGATGGACGAATACGATTACGTTATGCACGGAACGGTTTATAAGTTTGAAGAAGGGAAAGATGATAATATCTCCGTCTACGTCTCATTTGGTGGACTTTTAATGTGCTTGGAAGGAAACTACAGATCTCTTTCGTCGCTCAAACAGGAAAATCTGTACATTCTCATCAGACATTAATCATCACATTGTATAATACGCAAAAATTAGAACATTCACTTGATGTGTCTTATATGCAATTTATTCCTCACAAACCCTGTCTTAGGTCCGTCTCACTGAGACCAATCCCCCCTCCCAATCTATGGTAGTTCTCAATGTAAACTTCTCGTTTTTTGTTGCGAAGTTCCACCATTGCTGGCCAGTATTCATCATGAACATATTCGAAATTAACATCTCCACCATAATTCACAGCCAGTTGTTCAGGAGGGATAAATTCTCCAAATGGCTCGTCAAACTTGCATTTCTGTTTGGTAAAGCTATCCACAAATGGCCAGCATAGTTTTAAAAAGCCCCAAACAATGAGAGGAATATTAATGAAAAGAGCTCTACCCAGCCTTTCTGGATAGTGGTACTGTAGAATATGCAGAACCTGCTTCCCCACAGAAACTGCCGGTACCTTTGGCTCCACTAGTGAAGCCTCAGGGTATTTCTTAAAGTCCACACAGAGCGCCAGTTTGTCTTGTCCTTGCGGCATGAAATCAATGCTAGTCTCCAACATGTATATCAGATGCTGAATTTGTCTGAAAGAAGTTTTAGTATTTTGTCGGCCGTTCAAGAGTATTAAGCAAGGTCTACCCTCGTTGTCAAAGCCGTAGACTAGATGCTTCCCGGTTTCGTTTTCCTCCTCCACTACATCTTCAGTGACCTTTTCAAACTCTCCTCCCGCAATTCCAAATTCACGTCTCCATGCAATTGAATTCGTCAATCGTTTGATCGTTTCGTCCACATTCCATCCGCACGCGCGAAGATACCTCAAAAGACATTCCTTACTCAGCCAAGCTTTTTCAAAGTCGTTTAGTTCCACATAATCACTGGCATTACAATTTTTTTCAAGCACAGGATACTTTTCTGTGGATTGAAAGTGCTTTAGTACTATGTTATATTTGGTTCTCTGTTCCTCAGTTTCTGCATCTTGCAAGCTGGGCTTCTGGATGGAGTCCGATGGCACCTCAAAGGGCTTAGTCGAAATGGGTCTGTCACTGTCGACTATCCACTCCTTTTCCGGGACTCTAGACTTCTTACCGAAGCCGAACATATCAAGATCTGCTAAAAAGTTTTTCTTTTTGCTGCTAGATTTCTGGTGCACAGATGACTATATATATCACTATTTGGAGCCCAAGCTCTTGTACGCCTGCTCAAAAATGTACTCTGTAGCATGCTCCACAGGTTCATCAAACAGGTAAGGGAGCAATGGAACAACAGCCAAACCAATTCCAACGGGTCCATAAGTTTTAAGGGATTTGTTTGAAGTGTTCTTAAACAGAAGAGAAGAGTATCTAACTGCCGAATGTATAGTAAATGCGGGCAAACCCATTGAGGCAATGGACTGGAAAACACCTCTTTGAATTCCGACCCATTTCCAGTCCATTCCGGTGTATGACGCAGCTGCGATAGGATCTGCTTCCGGAATCTTGTGCCAAGGAAGCAATCCCGGAGTATATCTTCCTTCTTGTCTCATTTTGGCCTTCCAAGCTTCGAGAGACACATCTCCAAGAACGTAAGACCACGAGACACCGTAGCAGAATCTGACAAAGTTAGGATTGACCACCGGACGGAAGGACTCTCCAATGTCAGAGGTATATGCGACATATCTGTGAGAAGCTAGTGCAATGGTTCTAAATCTATTCGCATATGCAGCATATCGCAGAGAGCTGTCAGTGGATGTATCATCGCGTTCGGGATTGGCGGATTCAGAAATTTTGTCAATAGTGCTCATGGTATGTGAAATATTAATTTGTAACAAATATTTCTTCTCCCTTTTGCCTTTAATTCTTGGTATCGCGAATTAAGCCAGTAAATAAATTATCAAGATATGAAAGTTATGACCATGCCTTAACAAAGCCAAAACTTAAATTCACAAATACCCCCGCAAAGACAGCCATTTTCGTCCGCTTATTCAGTATACCCCCAACCTCCAATTTGATCAGAAATAATGCGAAAATACCTAAGAAATACCCTATAGCTACCCCCATCAAAAGATCCTTATGTGCATCCCCATCTCGTGATACAGGGCCCACGCCTCCAGCTCCTCCGCCTCGTATTGGCCCTATATTCGCCGGAAACTCATCGATCTCATTGTTAACTGTACTATCGATCCATCTGTCCTCTAATTCCCGAAGAGCCTCTGGCGACTGATTATCTAAGTTTGCTCCGTGTATTTGCTGAAATTGTTGACGCAATTCTTGAATGTCCTGAGCGGAAAACCCCTGGGAAAGCAATCTGTCGAACCCTTTCGGGGCTTCAGATGTGCTTTTCTCCGGCTGGCGATCGAGCGCCTCCTCCTGGGCTAATTCTTTCTGCGACAGCTCTTCTCCAACTATGCAATGCACGTAAATCTTTACGGGCTCTGACCCTTCTGACTCTTCATCCAGTAGGTAATGCATCTTCTTTTTGAAATCCGTATGATTCAAGAGAACCTTTCCGTTGTGAATGAGTTTCAAACGCTTATTGGCAAGAGATCTATCCTTGAGCCTGATCTGCTGTCGTATATATTTTGTGGATATATCTCCCATATTGGCGACCGTTCCTGCCGGGATCGTAACATCTGGCGCGCCATTCGCAAACCGTATGATGAAATGAAGCGGTCTTGCAGCCGTCTGAAGATCGGAATTGTTCAAAGGGAGAATGTTAGACATCGCTTTATCGAGATAATTATAATTATTATCCTTGTGTTCTCACACAGATATTACCCGGTCCTCCCCTAAGCTTCCCATATTTAAACGGGATCCAAGTAAAAGAATTTTTTTTTCAGTGCGGACAACCAGTACTAGCAAACCGTGTTGCTTAATTATCTCATCCGAGAGATAGCTAGGCGTCAAGTACTTGGTGAGATTGATTTTATGGATCATCTTAATGCCCTTTCGTTCAATAGAGTTTATTTCCTATTGAACGGGGCTGGTAGATCCTACAACTGTAATTCTATGGAAAACCGGTAGTTTTATAGCTTAAATCGTTTTCTTAGTAGGAACAGTAGCAGCAATCAGCACTCCAGGTAACTCCTCATTGCCACAGCTGACAAGTAGTTTGATACCAGCAGCAAATACGAAAAGAAGGACCACTGTTGTCCACAAAAACAGGTTCATCTCTGCGCTGACGTCCTTTTTCTGGCACGAAATACCCGTCCATTTGGTAGATTTACCGGTTGATGAGTCCTGAGTAGCAGAACAAACACACTTCCAGCACTTACCCACTTTTGAGCACAATCCATGACCTGAACATGTCGATGTAGAATCCAAACAATCTTCCTGGGAGCTGAAACATCCATTTCCGGTAGCGAACACAATTGAAGAATCTCTTTTTGCTAAAGAAATACCTTGTTTGGCGTCATCCTTGCTCTTCATAGTTATGATTTGTTGTTGCAATGGTATAACCACAACCGTTGAATCGTATTTCGCGTTGTTTTCCAACAGTGACATTATCAGCTTGCTCATAAGTTTCTTGCATTTTTGGTACACCTGTGAATTCTCTCCTGTTTTCTTGAAAATGTTTGTCAAAGACTGGAGATTGACAACAATTTTGTCGCCTGATGTCAGGAGCTCCTTTTTCAGCAAGAACTCTAGCTGAGTCAACTCATTGATGAATTCTTCGTCACTGATGGAAAGCGACCTTTTGGTAAAAGGCGAGCCTTCGTAATTGCTAGATATTTCCCGCCAAATCAAGGATATTGAATCGTGTTCCTTGTCGTCGAAGACCTTGGACCATGTTTCAGAAAGCGCCTTGTTAAGGTTCTGGCCAAGAATTGAGATGTGACTTGACAGCTTGCTCAGCTTGAGATTTGAGTTCAGTTCTTTCATCAGAGATGGGAGACTGGAAAGGAAACTTCTAAACTCATATGATGAA
Source organism: Ogataea polymorpha (assembly GCF_001664045.1). Lineage (NCBI taxonomy): Eukaryota > Fungi > Ascomycota > Pichiomycetes > Pichiales > Pichiaceae > Ogataea > Ogataea polymorpha. The sequence goes on along the minus strand of NW_017264698.1, from coordinate 353,232 downwards.
TGATCATCCTTTCCTTCAACCAAAATGACTGGCTTTATATGTTCAAAGAATGTTTGTGGTTCATCGACTCCGTTTACTATAATCACCAACTGGTTACTATCCATTCTGTCACAAGCCATAGTTTTTCCAATGCCTAATGCTTGAACGTTTTCCAACTTGTCTAAGTCATAGAAATCAGACACATCGAACTCATCTGCAAGGTTATATATGGAATCCATTTGAGAGAGCAAGACAGTTTGATCATGGGTGTTTCGCTCGCCTAGGCGATATATTGCAGTATTTTCGACAGCCATGACACACATGGCAGCCAAACTTGCCAGTGTGGCAAACTCAATGAAATTCACCATCGAAAGTTCAAACTGTAAAAAGCGGTCTGTACTTCTTCTGCAACACTTCTATAATCTGCTGTAAAAAATGGAGGTTTTGCTATTGACACGATATTACATTGACAGCTGCAAGTAGTCAAAAATCACGTAGCAGACCGGAGGGTCTAGTTAGATAAGATGATATCAAAGCTGGCGAGTCTTCATTTCAATGGTTACATTGAGTTTCAAAGCAGAGAACATTACGGGCTAGTGATTGTCGAATGTTGTAACTTTGCCTCTAAAATAATTACACTTCATACACTTCTTGAACGCTCCAATAAAACGTACGTAGCCATTACTATAGTACAAACCGTTCCCAACCAATTATCTACGTACCCGTTTTTCAGTAGCTTCTCTCTCACGTTCTTTGAAAAACTTGTAGCTGGGAGAGATAGTTATTACCTCGTTGGTGACTGACCAACTACGCTTAATGTCCTCAAATTTCGTAGAAGTCTGCGACATCACTTGGATTTCTTTTCGGTTTCTCTCCTTGTTCCCTTGAGCAGCTCTAAGTGCCCCACTTTAGATGCAATAAGCTTTTCTGTGCTGGAAACGAGGTTTGCGGTATGCTTCTGAGATAGCTTAAAAAGGTTTTTCTCGTTACGATTCACCTTCTTCGGTTTGCGTATCTTTGGAGCAGCTGCCTTAGGATTTTTTTGTAGCTTCGTGACTCTAGCAGGCTTTTTTTTGGATAATTTCAAATTACCTTGAACCATGATATAAATGTAAAATTTATATTATTTTTTAGTAGTCGTATTATGTCAGCTAAAGTTTCAAAATCCAAGGAAGAACATAATCCGAGAGTTTTGCTTAACTAAAATAATATGGTTAGCGTCCACTCTTACGCCAATTCCCGAGATGTTGCAGATGCCGTTGCAAGGTATGTGATCAAGCATCAAAATGATGCTTTGGAGAAAGGCCACAAATTCAAAATAGCTATTAGTGGTGGATCTTTGGGCAAGGTCCTTAACGAAGGTCTGATAGCCAACAAGGAAAACTTCGCAAACGTCAAGTGGTCCAATTGGGAGGTTTATTTCAGCGACGAAAGATTGGTTCCCTTGAATCATGAAGACTCCAATTATGGTCTTTTCAATGAAATGGTTCTCAAATCACTGAGACAACGTAGCGTGGAATTACCCAAGGTCATCACCATTGACGAATCCCTCCTTGCCGCTGATGGCTCCACAGATGACAAAATTGCTTCTGATTATGAGGCGAAGCTTCCCGAATCTTTGGATCTGATCTTACTTGGTTGCGGTCCAGATGGACACACCTGCTCTCTTTTCCCAGGGCACAAGCTTTTGAGTGAGAAACGCAGAAGAATTGCCTTCCTTCAAGACTCTCCAAAGCCTCCACCAAGGAGAGTGACTTTTACATTTCCTGTTTTATTCAATAGCAAAAACATAGCCTTCGTTGCAGAAGGTGCAGGTAAAGCTGCGGTTCTTTCGCAGATCTTTGAAGAGAAAGATTCTGGATTACCATGTGAGCTCGTGAACAAGGGGCCTGTTCCAGTGACATGGTTTGTCAATGATCCCGCGATCCAAGGCGTGCCTGTTGCTGCTACTAAATACTAGTTGTATGCAATGCAATATATTCATGTCCATGCTAAAATATTATGAGCTGACATCCGATACTTCATCTTCCAAATCAATACTAACGGCGTCGTCAAGATCAAGATTTTGAACTTCCCAATTGCCAAGACAATCAGAAGAATCTCCAACCGGTTTTCCAGTGAGTGTTCTGATAATGCGCAATCTTGTTTCCTCTGGCTCTTTGTCCAAATCTGTATGTTCACGAGGAAACTCTTTAACTTCAGGTGTGTGTCCTATCGACATACCAACCCTGATTAGGGTTTCTGTAGACTTTTCAGAGTTAGACACCAAATCAGAGTCAAAAACAATTCTGCCCCTCTGAAACAATAATAATACGGTAGATCCTCCGAATTTGAAATATCCGACTTCTTCTCCCCTCCTCAATATGTCTCCTATTTTTCGTGTCAATACGATGGATCCAACCATCATGGCTCCTACGCAGCTCATTATAACCTTCCCAAATTCAGGAGAGTCTATTTCGATGTTGACTCTTGAATTTTCTCCGTAAACGTCCAATTTTGATCGAATCGCCATCGGATTCACAGTGTAATATTCGCCTTCCACTTTTTCAATTTTTGTAACAGTCCCATCGACAGAGCTATGAAAACGATGATAGTCTTGGGGAGCTAATCTAAATATGACAATTGACCCATCTTCATATAGATTGTGATCAAATTTTGGACCAAGTAACTTCTGCAACGTGAAATCTCTTCCTTTAATCCAGATTTCCTTTGATTTCTCAACGGTTGGAAAAACACAGCATCGACAATCTGCGCCGCTGACGGCATACCGAGAGTCCTCTCCTTGCAGAGGCCTCAAATTTGGTTTGAGTTTTCGATAAAAAAACTCATTAAATGTCTGATACTTCGTATAATCTTCAATCAGATATTCAGACATATCTATACTGTGAAACTTAATGAATGATTCAATTTTGCTTCTTGAGGAGGGACTGTCAAATTTGGCTCCTTGCTTAATGCTTAAATTCCTGAGAATTCTCTTGATTCTATCACTATTTTTTTTGCCTTTGAAGGACCTGTATAGAAGTCGTATTCCCAACCGCACATACACGTTCATTTTCTCCTCTATTATCAAACCGGTATTTCTATCTTGCACCAAAATGTTGGCGTTATTCTTTCCTAGTTCTATCTTCCCATATGCAATTTTGATCAGGGCTTTAGTATACCATCTTCTGGTTGCCGACGAAGGCGTGGTGAAAGAAGGTTTCAATATTCGCGTAACTGAAGACCAATCTTTCGAACAGCAGATAGCCAGATGCTTGATGATATCAGAATCATCATGAACTCTTGCTTTATTCAGGCAAGACGGGCATCTCGCAATTTGGATAATGTGTTTGCTTGAGTTGGATCCATGGGGTTCCATTCTCTCAAAAATTGCTTCAAAGTCCTCAATTATTTCGTCAAAACTGAGCTTGTCACCATGCCAGGCTTTTTTCCCGTGTCTTTCAAAAAACTCTATCACGTCCTCTTCCTCGATGTTGGATCCTATGGATTCAAGAAAGGATCCAAGCTCAATTATGTCCATCTCTGCAGAACCGTCAGTTTGATACTCTTTGAGAAGAAGTCTGAACAAATGTTGTCTCAAGTTGGCATAAGATTCAAACTTTACTCTTATTTTCAACTTTGGGTCAACATTTTGGATTTTACCGTATTTTTCCTTCCAATGAGCATACAGAGTCATTTTGACTTCCAAAGTTTTCAAGCTCTCATCGTAAATATTACTCAAGTTTCTTTTTGGGTTTCGACCAAATAGCCTTTTCTTGTACTTTAGGTCTTCCTCCTCCTCCTTTTTTATTAATCTTATGTCAGAAGTGGACACTGGTTCGGTCATAAGAAGTTTCACAGGGATAGATCTTTCGCATACTGGATCATTGAGAGTCCAATAGTCTTTATCCAAAATGTTAAAATTTATATTGAAGGTCTTTTCATGCTCTAATATGTCAAATGCCAATCTTTCGTTAAAAATGGGACTCAGCGTATGCTTTCTCCAAGAAGTCCGATAAACCTTGGTACCGAAAGAAATAACAACAAATGGGTCCATGTCATAGCCGGTCCTAGTTGAGTTATTCAACGGTGGTAATCCTGATGCAGAGATAATTTCAACAAAAAGCATCCCAACGAAATTCTTGCCGGTAGTAAACTCATAGTTCGGCTTGAGTCGTTCTCCTCGTAGCTTCCCAAACCTACGTCTCCGTTCCGAGACCAAGGAGGATGATGTGGGTGGGGTTAATGGCAAATCAGAAAATGAAGCAGGAGATGTGCAATTGCTCAAATCTTCTGTTGAGGAGCAAATCGAGCCAGTTAATTCCGAGGCACGTTGATCTTGTGTAAAAAACTTCAATTCCTGCTGTTCTTCATCACTAGATTCGTCCTCTACATTTATACTAGCAAACCCGTCGAGTGAAGGAAGAATCAGATCTGAGGAATAGTCGGTATAGAAATTTTGCTCACTTATCTTCACCAGTTTAAGAGGATCCTTTCCGAAGCTCTTAAGGCTGTTGTAAAAATCCTGTAGTTCTCTAATATATGCAAGGAGTGCTTCATTGGTCTGCGACACTGAAGGTTGTGAAGGGGGAGTGGTCGGTACAAGCTCCTCATCAGACTCATCGTACTCTTCTTCGGAATCAACTTCGTTCGAGTTACTCTCCGATTCGATCACCACTTTTGGGCAAGCCTGTGTTCTTCTCCTAAATCTTTTGCGCTGACTGGACAAGGTGAACTTGCATCTCACAGATCCCGTAACAAAAGTCTGCTCTCGTTCAGAAGAATAGAGCTTATACCATTTGGGTCCAATCTCCGATTTGTTTCTCAATTGTTCCAGTAAGTCAATAACAGATAGTCGAAGCTCTCCAAAATAGCTTCTCTTAGACCCCTTTCGGTCCACTATCTCGAAAGCTAGGATCAGGAATGACGTTGCTGGTAATTTTTCCAGATCCTTTTCAGTCACGTTTGACGGAGGAGTCCTGAGCTTTATAAATTGTGTGGAATTCCATTGTGGGTTAGATAAGTCCTTGATTCGAGCTGTCTTGAAAGAGGCAAATGGCGGCAACTTAACATGACACCTCGGATTACATCGAACGACAGTTTGCACGAGCTGTGGCTGTGGTAACAGATCTTTCGCTTCATATACCGTGATATTAAGGATCAATTTCTGATGCTTCTTCTTCCTAAGAGAAACCATAGTTGCCCATTACAACGGTTACTCGGGGGAGATATGTCTTGTTAAACTTGCAGAATAACTTGGCAGAATATTGCGTCTATAGACGCGACTAACGGGAGATTAAATTTTTTCCCCAAGGTTAAAAGGATAGCCAATTGTTGGGTCACGGAGGTCAGCAAGGAGTCGGTATATTAATGTTAAATCAACAGATTTAATCTATCAACCCTGAAATTGACAGATTGACACATTGGCGCTAAATAATATAAATCTGTCATCACTTTCGCATCATTAATAATCTCCTCTCGTCACTCTATTATCGCCTATATGTTACAAGTCAGTGGTATACAAAAGCAAAGATCCGGCTCGCCAACGGGGAGCGTTTACGTGCATAACCACTGTAAAAACCCGAAACCACTCAATGCTTTAGGATCCTATATAGTGCACGATGAGACTGAGTACAGAGATGGGCTTCTACCAGAAACTCGAGACATCGCGTTGCCTAATCACACCGAGACAGTGAACGAAATCTCAATTGATATTGGGGGATCGTTGTCAAAACTGGTGTACTTTTCCAAAGATGAGAAGGAGGAAGGTGGAAGACTTAATTTCTACAAAATTGAAACTTCAAGAATCGACGAGTTCATTGAGTACCTCAAAACCATATTGAAAAAATATTACCATCATGATGGCAAGAATCTTATCAATCCAAACTTGACCTTGATTGCTACTGGAGGTGGATCCTATAAGTTTTATGACAAATTGAAAAATTCTCTTAATTGCAAAGTACAAAAAGAGGATGAAATGCAGTGTTTGATCATCGGACTCGATTTCTTTATCAGCCAGATTGAGAACGAGATATTTTATTTTGACGAAGAGAATCACAAATATGTGGAGGTGGCATCTGGAGAGCTGGAACTTGACAGCATATATCCCTACTTGCTGGTCAACATTGGTTCGGGTGTTTCGATTATCAAAGTGACCGGCCCTGGTCCGGACAATTTTATCCGTGTGGGAGGCTCTTCGTTAGGTGGAGGAACATTGTGGGGCTTGCTATCAGTGCTGACGACGTGTAAAGATTTTGATGAGATGCTGGAAATGGCATCACACGGCAATAATGAGAACGTCGACCTTCTGGTCGGTGACATATATGGAAAAGGGTACAATAAGATTGGCCTCAAATCAAACCACATTGCATCTTCCATGGGAAAGGTTTTCAAAAAAGTGTTTGAAAAAGATCAAGAGTCCGAGAACACGAGTTCTGATGTTCGTCTCGATAGGTTGGAGAAACTCAACCAGGAGGACATAGCCCGCTCGCTTTTATACGCTGTTTCCAATAATATTGGTCAGATTGCTTACCTCCAAGCCCAGAGACACGGTCTGAAGAAAATATATTTCGCAGGCTCGTACATTAGAAATCACTATCAGACAATCAGAACATTGAGCTATGCCATAAATTTCTGGTCAGAAGGCTCGAAAAAGGCTTACTTTCTGAGGCACGAAGGATACCTTGGAAGTATGGGAGCTTTTCTCAAAAAAGAGCTCGATATATAACGAAAGCGCGTAATGGTCATATAATTTTTGCTTAATCATCTGCTATGGATTTCCATATTTCGATGAGCTGTACCATGTGCTTGTAATCTCTATCTAGATTGGGATCCACTTCAACCTGTTGGCGTTTTTCCACAGATTGTGATAGGATTGCCTTATTTCTGTTAGCAGACGCTTGCGTATTCTGCAGATCATTCTCCAATTGCTTCAAATGCTCGCTTCTGTTTTCTTTGAAATGTTTCAGCTGTTCCAACTCCTCCTCTAGTTGTGCACTTTCCTCTAAGGTCTGGCTTTCAAGCTGCTCCAGCTGCTCATATGAGTGGAACTGGCGAGAACCAATGTTAACTGTGCTCTGTTTTTCTAGATCATCAACTTCTTGTTGCAAATTATCGTTAGTGTTATTAAGTTCGTTGATGCTTTTATTGAGCCGATTAACTTCTGCCAGAGATTTAAGAACTTTCCTGCTCCCCACATGGATCTCTGTTCGGAGTCTCGCTATGTTTGCCTCCATTTCCTCGTATCGTTGTTTAGATTCGGCGATCATCTGGTTGGTGGTGTCCATTTCTTCCGCAGTCAGCTTGTGTCCCTCGTTCAAGAACCCTAAGAATATCTGTTTGGACTCAGTCTCAAGAAATTGGTATGTGAGCTTATTGAGGTAGTTCTCGTTATTCTTGGTCAAGTTGGCCAATGCTTCAGGATTTTCCTTTAACATATCCGGGTCAAGCTTTAGACCTCTAACGGAGGTCGACTCGTCAACATATTGTTTGAAAGTGTCATCAGAGCGCAAAATGGGTATCTTGTCTGCCAAGTCCTGAATTGAAGACGCGTTGGTCATTGGCGAAGTCATAAATTTAATCAAAAATCGTAAACAAAGAAAGGGCACAGCCGTGACTTTTGATAAGAGGACTAAGAGAATACTACAAAAATAGCCCCACCAAAAAAGGCGTAGTGCGGGCCCAATTTTTAAGCTTTATCTCTCGATACTAATTGAAACTACATCTACCGGAGAATCCCAAATGGGGCGTACAAAATCAGGCAACTGGTGTCTAAGATAAAGCAATCTAATTATTTCAGCCCCGGAACTTTTCAGGTTACACTACCGAGTAATTAAGTAACTTTTTTTTCCGAATCGTTTCACTCAGGACAGGCAGGGTCTTCGAGAAATTTTAGTCCAACTTCGTCTCGAAAGAACTGGGATTACCTGTTCTTTGCTGTATTATTGGGAAAAATATCCATTGTTGTGGTTTGCGACTGATACCTGACTACCGCATAAGGGTGGCTACAGCTCGTAATTTCATGTCGTTTGTGCGAAGACCTCATAAAAAAACCAAGACAGGATGTCTTTCTTGCAAACGAAGAAGGTTAAAAGTGAGTATTCATTAAGCCAATCTAACTAATTTTCTTAGTGTGACGAAGGTAAGCCTGAATGTTTGCGCTGCCGAAAAAGAGGGCTTGTTTGCATTTATGGGCCCCAGCCTGGCTTTGAATCGCAATCTTTGTGCGAGACGGACAATTTCAAAAATCCTGTCAGCGAAAATGACCCAGTTTCAAAAGCAGGAGACGTGCGTAACGTGTACTCATCTGGACACAGAGGCAACCTCATGACCATTTCCGTTGTTGATGAAGGGAGCTCTTCCATATCTTCAGAAAACACTAATACCACGCAGCCAAAAAGCATCAACCCTAGTCCTGTGTCTTCTGTTTCGTCAGCCACAATGTCGGAACCACATGGGAAGTTTGGGTTTTCATATCCGATCAAATACTTGAACGGGTGTGATGATATCGAATCCAAGAAAAGATACAATTTCGTGTCGCCCGAATTCTTGTCCCCTAAAACCGCCTTTTCACATATCGCTGACTTGGATATTCCCCCAGAAATTTCCAACTACTCATTCTATAGTGAATTCTTGCTCAAGCTTCAATTCTACACGATGAACACATTGCCTTTCAGGATTTGCGAGGATCCAATCAATAGAGACATGCTGAGCTCGGCATTCAAGTACTCGCCGCTCTACGATTTCTGCTGGCACTCGTTCATTGCTGCCAGTTGCCTTGATCTTTACTTCCAACAAGTGATGTATGGCCATGATGATGTTTTGAATCTCAATAAAATCACCTACTTGAAACTTGGAGATTACCATTTTACCAAGTCCATGTATTCCATGAGTGAAGAGGTAAAAGTGCAAGAGGGCATCAAGAAAAGTGTTGCGCTCATGATCACTGCAATGCTGCATATATTTTATGCCACTGCAAGTCCGAATCAAGAGATCTGTTCGCGAGGCTATTTTGGCCTAGGACGAAATTTGGGGCTGCTTTTCACAGACTATGTGCTACTCTATAGAAATGACACTTTATTCAACGACGCCTGTGCACGCTACTGCATCAACTCATGGTCACAAGATGCGAGCCACTATTTCCCAGAGTTCCTTTACGACCTTGTTAACGTGGAGTATCCGACCACTAATGAACCGAACAAAAAAGAAGTACACGCTTTGGATCAAGAAGTGCAGGCCCTTATTGTTGCAATGATCGATAGGCTGAAGAAAGAATATAGAGCTCATGCAAACTTTACTTTGCCTCCAGAACCAAAAAACACACCACGACATATTCCAATTGAATCCGTTGCTACCGGCGCGCCATCAACTTCACCTCTAGTTGGTGAAAAAAATGTTGCGAGAAGTTTCAGACCTTCGTATGAGCTGGAATATGACATGTATGGTACTCTGTCGCGCTACATAGTGGAGATTCCCGAACGCTACATCGATCTCCTTGACGATTCAGACCCCCGCGCGTTGATAATCACCGCCTATAATATCATAGCCTTGGCTACCAAAAGGTACAAATATTGGCCTGTTTCAGTCTTCCAGAAGGAGATTGCTGTTATTGAAGGAAAGCTAGATAAACTGCAAAACAGCACTTTGTGGAAGAGTTGGCTCTTTGTTGCAAAGCAGACGCTTGACGGTTTAGAATCGTTGTAAGCTGTGTGGCTAATGGATTTATAAATGAGATATTTTTGTGGCAGTGCGATTTTACGATTTTGATTTTTTATGTTTAGGCTTCTCGATAAATTGTTTTCATTCATATATTATGGGGCCCAGGTGTAAAAACTGTGGAAGTACTGAATTTGAACGCGATCACAAGACTGCTTCATCTGACCTAGCATGTGCCAGATGTGGTACTGTTATTGAGGAAAACCCAATCGTACTTGAGGTCACCTTCGGGGAAGCTCCGTCAGGAGCTGCCATGCTTCAAGGATCCATAGTTGGTGCGGACCAGACTAGAGCGAACTTTGGTAATAATCGTGGATCTCTTGATTCGCGTGAGCAAACTCTACAAAATGGTAAGAAACGGATAAGAAACGTTGCTGCGGCTCTCAAAATCAAAGATTATATAGCCGATGCGGCTTGCCAGTGGTTCCAGCTGGCTCTGACCAACAACTTTGTACAAGGACGACGCTCGCAAAATGTTGTTGCAGCATGTTTGTATATTGCGTGCAGAAAGGAGAAGACGCATCACATGTTGATAGATTTTTCTTCTCGCTTACAGATATCGGTGTACGCTGTTGGAGCTACTTTTTTGAAGATGGTGAAAGCTCTCCACATCACATCTTTGCCTCTGGTTGACCCATCGCTTTTCATCCAGAACTTTGCAGAGAAATTAGATTTTGGTCGCATGCTGCCAAAGGTGATCAACGATGCCATCAAGCTTGCACATCGAATGAGTGAAGATTGGATTCATGAGGGAAGAAGACCTGCAGGTATCGCGGGGGCATGTATTCTTCTGGCTGCGCGAATGAACAACTTCAGGAGAACGCATTCCGAAATTGTTGCCGTTACACATATCGGCGAATCTACAATCCAAAAAAGACTTAATGAATTTAAGAATACAAACGCATCAGGATTGACTGTTGAAGAGTTCCGTGAGCGTGGCCAAGTCAAATCTACTCTTCCACCCTCATTTCAGAAAAATCGGAAAAGTGAGAAGAAACTAAAAAGCCAGTTGCAAAGAACGAACCCTGAGGATGTTACCAACGACCCTGTACTTGCTGCCATTCTGGAAGACTCTAAACTTTCGGAGAAGGAAATCCAGGAACATGTGAAAAGAGTACTCCAGCGACAGAAAAGAGATAAACTGCGCAAGCTGAATGCTACTATAGGCGAAGAGAACGAAGAGGAGGAGGAAGCGACGTCAGTCCAAGATCTGGAATTTGAACGAATGATTGAGCGAAACCGGCCTCGAAATCTTTTGAAGGCACTGCCCAAGACGGAGGCTCTGCTTTCTAGAATCCCTGATGACCCTGACAATCTCGACGATGCTGACGATGATGAGATCAACAATATTCTGCTGACCGAGGAGGAAAGTAAACTGAAGGAGCGCCTTTGGGTGGGTTCAAATCAGGAGTTCTTGTTGGCTCAAGAAACAAAACGCCTCAAAGAAGATGCAGACAGAATAGCGGGCCACAACCAGCATCCCAAGAGAAGAAAACGTGCCGCGAAAACAGAAGATAAGGGCAACGATCTCAAGAGCGAATACGGTGAGTACTTATCGGGTGCGTCTTCACACCTTGGCCTGACGGCCGCCTTGAATCAGGAACTTTCAGCTGCTGATAGTGCGAAAAGTATGCTGAAGAACAAATCCCTGAGCAAGAAAATCAACTATGAAGCAGTCAATGAGCTATTTGATGATAACTAGAACTTAAATAATTAATAGATTCGCTCAATCGCTCAGCTCTCTCGTCTTAATTATTTTCCTATTCTACCATACCCCTGGCAGGTAACACAAACTAAGTCATCATCTCGAATACCCTGTCCTTTACACTTCGGACATAAAACACCACCTAGCTTAGGATCACCAGGAAGAATATTCCGAGCCTTTTTTTCTGATATCTTATCAATCGCGTAGCCGACTCCCATGATCGCTAGTCCAACGAGTCCCCCATGGCGAGGATGGCCATAGACCGTTCCGGCACCAAGATTCCTACGACATCCTCTATGCAAACCTCTTGGACTGCCTCTGCATCGGCATTGCTTGGAAACTATCTCCTGTATAGGTCTCTCTCTTTGAACGCTCGGAGTTGAGTGTGTAGCAGTGGACGTCTCGCCAACTGCTTCAAAATAGGATGGGGGTTGTTCTTTGGAATCTAAACTCATTGCGTCTTCGGTTCTGCTTTTAGTTTGCCAAGACCGAGCTCTCGGAACCCGGCTTTTTATATACAACCATGCATGGGAGCTGTGCCCCGAAAGGCAGGGCGCATGACTTTTTTTCTCAAGAGGCTGTGTAAACATTTTTCCCCTAGTTGAGAAAAAAGAATAATCATCTGTAAATAATGATTTGGCTGACCGAAGTACAAAGTGAGTTTTAATTTAACAATCGCTAACATGCAGAATTCGGCGTTGGCTTCACTGCAGGTGGAGTCCTGCTTTTTTTCTTGGGCGTTGTCACATTCTTTGATTCGGCTCTGCTTGCGATGAGTAACCTATTATTCATCATTGGATTGGTGCTCATTATTGGTCCGCAGAAAACCGTGTACTTTTTCACCAGACCACAAAAGATCAGAGGGTCCATTTGCTTCCTGTTTGGGGTTCTTCTCATATTGATGAAATATTCGTTTTGGGGATTTTTAGTGGAAAGTTTCGGCATAATGGGATTATTTGGAGAGTTCTTTGCTACAGTGGTGCAGTTCCTTAGATCCCTTCCTTACATTGGCCCAATTCTCTCGAGCCCGATTATTGGACCTGTTCTGGATAGATTGGCAGGTGTTCGAGTTCTGCCAGTGTGATTGTATTATAGAAATTAATAAAGACTTATTCATCTTATGTGCAGTTCATCCATCATTTGCGCCAGCTTCAAAACTTTATAGTCGTGGCCTAATTGTCCAGCAAGTTGGAAACCTATCGATCTTCCAAGTGGGATGTTAATTGCAGGAAGTCCGGCAAGAGAAAATGGAACAGTCAGCATATCGTTCATATATGATTCCACAGGAGTGATTTTTTGGTATTGCGACACAAGAGGTGGCAAGGAGGTAGCGGTTGGGCACAAGATGAAGTCGAGACCATTAGGATTGCAGTGTTTGTTTAGCATGTGTGGCCCTTTTAAAATGCTATTGAATTCTTGAATCAGCTTCGACCTTACATTGGTAGCATTCATGAAATGACTATTGTAACCATAAGAGGATAACGAATAAGAACCCAAAATTATCCGACGTTTGACTTCGGCACCGAATCCCTCGGATCGTGTTTTGGCAAACTCTGGCTCGAGGCTTCTATACTCGCCAGTACGATATCCGTATCTGATTCCATCGTATCGGGCTAAATTAGAAGATGCCTCAGAAGTCACCAGTGTATAATATGCAGGGAGGCTCTTCGATAGTGAGGGCAAGGAGATCAGAAAGAGGTTGAAGTTGGGAATCTCTAGCAGTCGTTTAAGCAAGTTTCTCCATTTTTCTTTCACTTCAATGTCCAGGCCGTCCAAGCTCATCTCTGCAGGAATACCAATTTTTATTACCGAGTCCAATTTGTCGTCATATATTCTGTTCTCTTCGGAGATTGACGTTGGATCTGAACTGTCGTGTTTGTCGAGTATAGAAAATACTTTCCTGATTAGCTTTATATTTTTGGACATGATGCCAACTGTATCCAGCGATTGAGCGTATGGTATTAATCCCCATCTTGAGATTCTTCCGTAGGATGGCTTGAAACCAAAAATGGACGTATAGCACGATGGTAATCTGACTGACCCTCCGGTATCTGTTCCTATAGCGTAGTCTACTAAATCAGCTGCAACTGCGGCAGCAGATCCTCCTGAGGATCCACCAACAATCCTCATTTCAGGGTCAATTTCGTAATCAGATTTGACTTCGGGAACTAGGTATTTTCGATGCATATAACTGCCGGTGTCTTGCTTTTCGAAGGTGATATCCTGGGTTATTTTTTCACCTCTTATCCAAAACTCTCTTTCTCTAAGATCTACTATGTCCGACTTTTGCTCGTACAAAGGATTTAGCGTGGGCCCAAAGTGAGAATTCAGAGAAGAATTTCCCATGCCAAATTCATCCATGTTTGTCTTCCCTACTAGTTGCGAACCCTCTTCGGTCAGTAGTCTGCTTACCGTGGACTCAAACGGAGAAACATAATTGGCGAGAATTTTAGAGGAGCATGTTGTAGGCGCATCACGAGTAACAATATTGTCTTTTAAGGCATACGAGGTGGCTGCCAGTGACCCCGCTGAATTGCGCTCTAAGTTGTTGAGTGCTATACTCGTAAATATGTTGTACTTCAGGCTTAACTTTGGTAACATTGAAAAAAAAAAATATCTATCTGGCTGTACATTTCAAGATGGGTCAAATCAAAGTGGTGCCTCGATTGAAACCTTTACCTTATTCATCCCAGGATTTGCAGCTGGAGCTTCGAAAGCCAATTCTCAATAAGCAAGCGGCTCTCGAAAATATCGAATTCTACTCTAACGATGACAATCCAAATAATAAAAGAGGATTCAAATATAAACCATGTCGTCCAAACCCTGCATTCACCTCAATGATGTATTCTACTACGGATTTCCCACCGTTCAATTGCCGACTCTCATATTTTGATAAGTCTCCAGGAATATTAGTCGATGAGAATCTGACCACTGCTACTGCTATTCAAGGATGGAGAAGCGCGCGAGCGAATGCCGTTATAAGAGAAGGGACTTGGTATATCGAGTACAGACTCATCAAGTCTAATGATGGAGAGAGCCATGTCAGATTTGGAGTTGCTAGAAGAGAGGCTAGCCTGGAAGCCCCTGTAGGGTTTGATGGATACGGATATGGATTTAGAGACAAGTATGGGCAGACGGTTCATTTAAGTAAGCAGGGAAACTTCCTGCAGAACGATCAATTTCAGACTGGTGATGTAGTTGGACTGCTCATCTCATTACCTGATATGAAAACACAAAGGCGACTGGCTAGTCAGCAAGTAAATCAGCAAACAGTTGGACAACCCGATATCAATATTCCTGTTAACAAAGCCATTGAGTTAGACATTGTGCGCGACCAAATCCCCATCAAATATAAAAATCAGCTATACTTTGAACAATATGACTACACTGCATCAAAAGAAATGGAGCATCTTTTGAACCCTGTGACCGTGTTTGGAGAAAAAGCTGTGAGAGACACGGTAAAGTTTGAGCCATGCAAGCTTCCAAATTCTTCAATCACAGTCTACAAAAATGGAAAGTGTTGTGGAGTTGCATTCAAGGATCTGAATGCTTTTCTGCCGCCTGCTTCCGAACAGAAACAAGGCAAGGAAGCGAAAGGTAAGATTCCTGAAACTAAAGATGATGGTTCGCTAGGTTATTATCCAATGATCAGCTGCTACAACCATGGAATAATCCAGCTGAATACCACTTCGAACATTGTTGTTCCTGAAGATCTCAAAGACGCAATTTCGAATGGAGAAGTCAAATTATACAATGAAAGATATGAGGAGCGTGTTCTAGAAGAATATGTGTACGATCTTGTGGACGAGGTGACCAACGAGTATCTTGATGACATAGAGCGCATGAGCATGCTTCAAACCTAATAGAAGCTCACCATATTCTCAAGCGAAGAGTCACACTGGTCAGCAGGGCAGGTTTCGGTGCGATGCGATTGGGTAAACAAGTCGCGACAGTGTTCGTGAAAACAGACATAACATCGTGACTTTGAGCACCTATATCCCATTGTTATGAGTTCCTTACAGCCATGACACAATGAAACTGTTCCATCTGGGTTCTCGGCCGACTTAGTCTCGAACTTGGAGATCAAGTATGACTTAAGCTCAGCGAGAGCGCGCGCACTAAGGGTGTATTTTCCTTTCACAGTTTCAAGCCATCCTGAGGATTCCAACTTGTTGATAAACTTCTGCGCGTCAGTGATCGTTTGAATGTTTCGTTTCGCAACATTGAGTGCTTGTGTGTAAGAAAGAGAATATGTTAAGTTATCCTCATCGTCAAATGGGCTTTCGAACATTTGATCGATCAACTCATTAATCACACTAATCTCCTTTTCAGTGTAACTTGTAGACAGCTTAATAGAGGGCGACGATTTGGTGTTCACAAAGCTAACGTTGATGTTTTTCTCGTCATCTTGAGCCAGGGTCTCCACTATTTCGAGATCAAGCGATGCAAGCTCTCGGTTTATTAGTGCGATTGTTTTGACCAAGCTTTCAGGGCTGAGGGTTGGCAGCTCTGGTCGAGCCTGCCGGAGCAAATCACGTAATTGCTCCTCTTGATCTGAACTTGATGGTTCAGGATGATGCTTCTCAAGCAAACATTTTATCACGAGTTTCACAAAAACGGTGTACAAAACTTCGAATTCTATGCTCTTCACTGCCATCAGGAACTGGAGAACTGAGCGATGTAGATCGCCATATTCCTCCAATATCACGGTCACCATGGACTCCATCTGGTGTTTACGGGCTAATCTGTGCAAAGATGTACGAAAAAGTTGTGAGCTTGTATTTTTTTGAAACTGTTCGCGACATTAGCAGACGACCAAGATGTCCTATTACCAACAACAAAATCTCGGCTTCTACAACGGTCCGTCACAACAAAGCCTGTACAATGGGTCGATTCCCACCGGATCAATGCAAACAAGCTATTCCTATGCTGGGGGAGACCAAGATCAACCACCCTTGAGCAAAGGCGTCCTCGCAGCGTTCTCCACCAGTGGCTATCCTGGAGAGCCTCCATTGTTGGAGGAACTGGGGATTAACTTTAATCATATTAAATCGAAAACACTAGCGGTGCTGAATCTCAAGTCTAGTAGTTTGAGTGAAGATATTATCCAGGACTCAGATTTGGCTGGACCACTGATATTCTGTCTGCTGTTTGGTACCCTGCTTCTGCTTTCAGGAAAAACGCATTTTGGATACATATACGGGGTTGCTTTGTTTGGAACAGTTTCACTGCACTGGCTGTTCAAGCTGATGTCTAATAATACCTCAGACAATAATCTCGACTTCTTAAGAACCGCGTCGGTTATAGGATACTGTTTGCTTCCCCTTGTTATTCTCAGTGGTATCGCTGTTCTCATTAGGCTGGACAACACTCTTGGTTATGTTTTAGCATGCTTGGCCATTTTCTGGTGCACATTCTCTTCATCGGGATTTTTCGTTCGTGTGCTCAACCTGAGTAATGCCAGACCCTTAGTCGCCTACCCTTTGGCGATGTTCTACTCTGTGTTTGCCCTGATGGCCATATTCGTGGAGAAAAAAGAATGAATTCCTGACAAGTGCGCAATACATAGAAAATAGTACAGCATAATCTATTTGAGACCGACGTCTTTCAAATCGTAAGTTCCTTCTAACTGAGGAATCAGAACCTCGTAGTCGTAAGTTCGAGAGTTTGTGTCCCTCATGTCGACCTCGAAATGGAACGTGGTCACGAGAGAATTTGGATCTAGTGGATAGCCAATCTTCTTGGTAGAAAAGCCTCCGTCCCCAGCACTTTCCGCTTTCTCCAATGCTTCAGATGGCCCTGGATGGATCAACTCTCCTGGGCGGAATTTGTTGTAACGCTCTGTATTTTTGAGGTTCTTGAAAGGAATAAGATCGGCATAGTTGCGCTTATTCAAAAACAAGTGGTTGGCCCTTGCAGAGCCGTCGGTATCTCTTACAAACAGGTCCACAACGTCTTCGTCACAATTCGAGTCAAAGTGGTGGATTTTGGATCTCTTCTCCAGTAGGGTTGCCATACCGTTAGGTGGCGGAGTGTTCACGATAGCAGAGGAAATGACATTGAAGATTAGCCTTGGATCGTGTTCTGGGTGCTCCAAAATCTCCTTGCGGTTCTCGTCTATCCTGCTGCTGAAGATGTGATGTTTGTGCATTTTTGTCATCATTCGTGAAAGACAGCCTAGATGGACGTCACCGGAAAGGATGGTGATTCTGACACCATGTGCTGCAGCAAATTTTGTCAATTCTCCCATCAGCCAATTACGTTCCTTCTTATGGTGAACAGCACACCAGTGATCGTTCAAATCGTCGAGCAATTCCACACCACCATCGAACTCATTAACCAGACCCTTGGCAATGATTCCTTTTCTGGCCAACCACTTGATAGGGCCCAGAGCAGCGGACCCCAAAAAGGATTCAATCCACACCATTCTTGGGTAGCAAATCGGGACGCCAAGCAAGACAAGAAGGTGTTTGATGTCACCATTAGATGCAGTGATTTCTTGTTTCAATCTTTCAAACACACGGGCATAGGTCTCTTTCGTGACAACTTGCTTTTTCGTTCTCTCCGTTCTACAATCCAAGCCAACTAGTGCAACCTCTTTTCCTAGCCTTGTATAAAGAGATCTCGACAACTGTTTGATGTAAGGGCCGACAGAGGCTCCCAAAATCCAAGACGGTTCAGATTTATAGTCTTCTGTAGGAGAGGTGTGGTGCTGGAATAATAAATAATACTGGAACGCAATGTTACCCACGCCTTTAAAAATATCCTGGGTCATGGTACGGTGACTGTACGAGCCAAAACCATCAATGATGTCATGGTCGTCGAAAATGTTGATTTGTGGAATTTGTTGCAAGGCCAAGGGGTAGATACACTGCAAAGTAGCACCTGCTAATCCTTCCCAGTACCCTTTACCAAACCATTGTATGTAATTGGTCAGATAGTATTCTTTGAGGGAGTCAACAATTTCATCAGTGAGCTTATCGTAAGAGTGAAGCTTCTTATGTTTTAGCCATTTCTCAAAAGGCTTGGAAGACTTTTTCACAGAGTCGCAATAGATTTGATCACCCCCTCCAACCATCACATGGTAAGGCAACTCACTGTGTTTCCGCATAACATCGTACCACAGCGAGCTTTTGAAGTCTGCAGTCTTGACACTCAATGAAAAGCCGTTACAAGAGTAAGACATGACATTCATCGATTGCTCGACAGAAGGCAGGTAAAATTGAAAGTTCTCGTTGTACTCGCCATTGAGAGAATACTTTATTTTCTGCTCATACTCTTGTAATTGTAATTCCATGCTAAATCTCCAAAAACTCAGGCCCTGTTCTTGGTGAAATAGAGTTCCTGGGAACTCTCCCTTGCTCAACTGGAGAGAGCCAGTCGAAGTGGTAGCAGGCCCAATATAATACTCAATAGAAGGCTCTATCCTTTCAGTCTCCGGGGTGTCGCGAAGAACAAGCAAGATCGTTCCTCTGTAATTGGTTTGGCCGTTTTCAAGGCAACCTAGGAATCTTAGGTTTGGCCCGCAAGCCACTTGCACTGCAGGATTACCCACTGTTTTATCTGGAGGGCATCCTGAAAGATTTTCCGGAATAGATTTGATCACCAAATCTTGGTATTTTTGCAATGGGAGTGGCTCGAACCACCCGTTTTCAATTGCCTCGACAGTCATGAGAGACAAGTGTATAAATTTCAAGTTTTACAGCTTTCAGGCCTATGAAGTTTTTTTGTGAGGCTGTGCACAGCAAGGGACGTGAAACTGAAATATCCGTATAAAGTACTAGATGCAGTAACTTTAGTTGCTCGCTATGCCAATTTCGGATATCACCCGGATCATATTGTCAGGTAAGAGACTTGATTTGTACAACATATACCCCAACTAGGAAGTTAGAGATTTTAATAACAAGCTGATGATGACAGGCTTCCCCCAAAGATGGTGAAGTACACTACATCTTGAAAGTGACGTAAAAAAGATCTTCCAATAAAGACCCATGAAATGCTAATCGAAAATACCGGGTTTTTTTTTCGGCACAGCCATGATAAATTCAGTTAATTTCGCACCCCCTAAAAACTTAGTGCGAAAAAAGTATATGAAAAATGTCCAAAGCTATCAAAGGAACGATTCTCTGTTTGCATGGTTATGCCCAAAACGGTCCAGTCTTTTCAGCTAAAGCCTCAGGTATCAGAAAAGCTTTGAAGAAAATCGGATACCACACTGTCTTCGTTCAGGGATCTCTCAAGATTCAAAAAGCTGATTTGCCATTTGAGGTACCCCCAAGCGAAAATTCCGAGGACGAATTTGACTACCGTGGATGGTGGCAACCCAATGATGACTATGACCTCCAACCAGCTCTAGATGCAGTGAAGAAATACTACGAAGAACACGGACCATTCATTGGTATCATGGGATTCTCTCAAGGTGCCGGCTTGGCCGCTGTTGTGTGTAACAAATATGCCGAGATTGTTGGACAACCAAAAGCTAGCGAGGAACTCAAGTTTGCAATTTTCTATGCTGGATTCAAGCTCAAGCCTCAGAAATACCAAAAATACTACGAGAACAAAATCAAGCTCCCGACTCTTCATATTTTTGGAGAACTTGATACTCTGGTTTCTCCCGACAGAGCCGAGGCCCTTGTTGAAAGCTGTGAAAATGCTACTGTCTTGAAACATCCTGGAGGTCACTTTGTTCCAAATACGAAGGATTTAATTAGAAAAGAAATTGCCTGGGTGGAGAACGTTTTGAGTGAGTCTAAAGAAAATCCTGACTCTAAGAAGGACGAGGACAAAGAACTCGAGACGTTGAGTGAAGAGGTTGGAAAGATGGGTGTTGCATAAATAAATCGCATTCAGACAAGCAGACTTATTTTCTCCGTTTATCAGTAGCAGGGCTCCAAAATTTATTGGCTGCCAGCAAAAAAAGTTGATTAGTCTTTTTAGTCTTTTCTCGGTTGTGCAAATATTTAGTAATGCCTACTACGGAAGAGAGCCCCTTGATTCCTGTTGCAACTAATCCGATCAAGGAGTCTCTCCCCTCTTTGAGGGTGAGGTTGTTCCAAGTTGGATGCGCATTGACGTGGTGCTTGTTTGCTGCAGGCCCGATATTTGGATTTGCTGCATTAAAACCTATCTTGATCGATCAAGGCATTTACCGCGAGTATTGCAAAGAAAACATAGATACGGGAGAGAATGCTATGTGTGCTGAGCGTGACCTGAAACTCAACTTTATGTTCACCATCGCGGCAGTTATCACGAACGCTACAGCTTTGGTAGTTGGACGAGTGCTTGACACTTTCGGACCAAGAGTGACAGGGATTATTGGTGCAATTGTGATATTCTTTGCTAGCACAAGTCTTTCGCAAGGACAATCAATCACTGTATTTGATCCCTATCTTGCAGGCTACATAGGACTTGCTTTTGGTGGTCCGTTCGTCTTCATCAGTTCGTTCCAGCTAGCCAACTCGTTCCCTGGAAGATCGGGCACTGTGTTAGCTTTCTTGACTGGAGCATTTGATTCTAGTTCAGCATTGTTTCTGATGTACAGACTTGTGTACCAGCACAACTGGATTCAGGACTTGAGTCTCAAGAAGTTTTTCACTGCTTATCTTATCGTGCCAATTTTTATATTGGTGTGTCAGCTCACGGTGATGCCCAAAAAGTCTTATAAAACAGTGGAAACCTTGGCTAAAATTGGAGAAACAGGAATCGACGAAACGGGTCTGCCAATGGATCCTGAGGATCTGAGATATTCTCAGGACCGGGTCAATGCTCAAAGAACGCGTAGACCATCCATCAAATCTGTGAGATCTAATAGATCAAGCAAGTCAGTGTATGAAGAGATTGCTGAGAACCGTCTATATGAGAAATCAGGAGGAGTTTCTGGAGTGTTGCATAACAAATCTTTGAAGGAACAAATGACATCTCCCTGGTTCACCCTTATGGTTTGTTTTGCCACCATACAAATGCTTAGGGTCAATTATTTTGTGGCAACCATACGGTCCCAAATGGAATACTATTTCCAGGACGAAGCGATTGCCGTCCAAATCAATAAGTTCTTTGATGTTGCTCTTCCAGTTGGAGGCGTATTTGCCATTCCTTTCATTGGTGTTTTGCTGGACAATTTCAAAATTGTGACAGTGTTATCAATCTTGCTTCAAATTTCGCTCTTGATAGGATTGTTCGGAATGGTTCCTATACAGATTGTGCAGTATTTGGGTATTGTGATGCTCGTGGTTTATCGTCCATTCTACTACACAGCTGTTTCAGATTATTGCGCTAAAGTTTTTGGCTATCGAACTTTTGGAACGGTTTATGGGTCCATCAATTGCATCTCTGGATTATTTAATGTGCTACAGGCTCCTCTCGACAATGCCACACATACCATATTCAAAATGAACCCTAATCCTGCTAACACGCTACTTGTTGGGCTGACATTCATAGCCGGTCTTGCGCTTATTAGTTATATCAAAGGACAAGAAATTGAGCTGAAAAAGAGGACTATTATAGATGAAGCCATGCACAGTGATGTTGTGGAAATAGAAGATTAGGGAGGGACCCCACGTAAGTATAAAAAAAAAATTGCACCGCCGCGGAGGCTGGTTATCATGTCAAAAAATATAATTGTAGCATGAATATTTATTTATACAATCTAGAAAGTGGCGAATCTACACTATTGATTTATAGGTTGAGGTTACTCCAGTGAACTTGTATTCATAGAATCCTTTTGAGGAGTGGAACGCAAATCTGCAAAAAATGGCGCCTCAATGGATGCCTCAAAATATACAGAAGCGATTACTCAAGTATATCCTTCAGCAGCTCTCCTTATTTTCCGAGATTGATCTACCTAATTTAGATGTCTCACTTGGCACAAGCTCCAAGGTCAATCTCCGAAATTTGGAGCTAGACATCGAAAAGTTCAGCATACCAGGAATGTACATGAGAAGTGGGTCTATTGAAACCCTTTCTCTCTCGCTTACGATTAGCGATGGTGTCAACGTTGATTGCGCTGGGGTAAATATTACCCTCACTCCCTCGCTAACCCCTGGAAAGCCAAACAGCACAGATCAATTCTCCCTTGCAAAAAGCACAGCAGACTTGGCAAACAGCGTTATGTTCGAAGACAATGTTGTGGAGGACGAAGACATCAAAGAAACCCCTTCAGTTGATTCCAACCCTCTTCCACCAGAAATCAAAGATTACCGAATGAGCAACATGATGGCAAAGGCTGCAGATATGGCTTTATCAAGGTTACAGCTAACGGTACGTGACGTAAAAATCACCATGATACTCGAGACCTCTCATATGGAGGTGTGCATTGAGAAGGTCACCTTGTTATCAAAGGAGGGAACCAGGTACATTACAGTTGAGGGAATGACTTTGAATGCTATTAAACCAGAAGTTTATTCGGGAGAGGGGGTGGATAATGTGGACAACTCGGAAGAAAGAGATGAAACCGAATCTGAAGAGTCTGAGGACTATGACGATGAATTAATGCAAACCTCGTTTATGGCCGACAACAAGGACGATATTCATAATTCTTTGATGGAGAGCATGATGTTTGCAACCCAAACATCCGAATCAGTGTACATGAGCGCAACATCCAATGTGTTCTCTTCAACCACCCCTAGGGCGTCTACTTACGAAAATCACCAGCCATCCGCTGTATGTGTCGCCTATGTCAGCAAATGCAGCGTTCAGTTTGATGGACTTCAAAACATAGAGAATATGCAAGTGAACCTGGGGCGTATTAAAATTGCGGCTTCTCCAATTCCCGAATGTTTGTCATCAGTGATCCAATCGATTAGAAACCTTGTTAGGCTTTCAGCAATGAGTACCAATGAAACAGCTGGAAACACAGAAAAGGAACCCGAGTCTGATAACACCACTCTGCTGAATACCTTAAAAATTGACGAGATCTGTGTAAGTTTTGAATCAGCACTCTTGAAGGACGGAAATTTTGCTCTCGACAATACCACATGCTTATCACTTAGTGATATACGTTTCGAACAGAAGAATGTTTCTTTCTCTTTTGGTTCCATTGCGAAAATACGCCTATCAAGGAATGATAGCAAAACCGAGCTCTTTTGCTTTGACGACTCTCGCGCACCAAACGTCGCCGACCTTGGACTTGAAATACTTAACAACGATGTTTCTCGCATCACTTTAATATGTCCTAAGTCTCTCAATATTGTTGTGGATGAACACCTATTGACTTTGGCAGCGCGTTACTACTCATTGATGGAACCTGTTATTGAGACTCTTATCTCGGTCATATCTACGCAGACTCCTTATTCATACTCAAACACACATACATCACGCTTTGCTTTACATGATACCGCAAACAACCAAAAATCCAATGAGTTTCATGCGCAAACGTCATCAATTCACGTTAAGCTTCAGCTCAATGACTTTTGTATCACGATTACCATTTCTCCCATAACTTATGATTCTCAGGAGGGGCGCTTTGATACTAGCAGCATACTTTTCGAATATAACGATCCAACGCTAGGAGAACAATATGCATCTAACCAATTTTTGATGATATCTAATCTTGAGACATCTTCTGCCGGTGTAAATAAAATACGATCTTTTGATTCCAGCTCGCTTCAAGAGATATGGCTCAAGACTAAAATCAAAACTATAGTTGAAAAGGCTACTCTGAAGCTCAATTTTGATGTCCTGATCAAACTAATTAGCAGCTTTGGAAAACTCGCTGACTTAGTGCGCAAATCTATGGTGACTTCATTACCAGTGGCAAGGCAGAAAAAAGTAAGAATGGGTAGTAGTTTGTTTCTGAATGCTACCAAAATGCTCAAAAACTGTGTTGAAATCAAGCATTGCACAATCATTTTCTCTCATATTTGTCCCCATTTTGGGGATCTAAAATTCTCCTTGAAAGATATCTTTGTGAATTTTCTGCAGGATGGGACCTTACACAGCTATGTTATGAGTGTTCTGATACAAAGAATATGTGACTCAGTACACGAGTCATTGTTAGAAGCAGCAGATCCCAGGAACAAGGGCTATCCAATGATGTTTGCAAAATTCAAGGATAATGTCGGGGTACACTTCAAAAACTGTTCGTTCAATTACTATGGAGAATGGATCGCACTCTTGGAATCCCGAGAGAGGCCTCGGGAGGAAACAAGTCAAAGCTCGTCCGCCTCTTCTGCTACTAGCAAGAAACGTCAGGTTAACTTTACCTTTGCTGATGTCTCAGTAGGTCTTGTTCCAGTGAACTTAAAATCCAAAATAGAGGTTGTGATCAAGAAAGGAATTGCTGACTTATTGATCGGTACTGATGGGCGTTCAAAACTACAATCCTCATTCAGTTCCCTAACCCTGCTGCTGATTGATGATGTGGCTAATATTCTAAGCGACAAAGAAAGTAAATCATTGAGGCACTGGATTAATGCGAATAATAATCATGCTATCTGGACACTGAATGCTATTCTCAAAAGCAAGGGTTTTGTCCCTGTGGGTTATATCTCATCTTTGTTTTTGAACTCAACATTTGAAAGTGAGCGTCATTTGGAAAAGAGGATGACACAGGCTTTTTCAGGCCAGACAATCTTTGCTTCAATCGACACAAAAATACATGCTGATGCCTTGGCCGTGGACCTTTGTGCAGACTCATGCCAATGTTTGATCCAGACTCTAAAAGACCTGAAGCAGCCAGTGCAATTTTCATTCAATGAAAAATATAAGCCAATGACAGATGAAGTGGACGTTTTCAAGGACGTTGATGAGACTACTTTCTCAGCGTCGGTAAGCGTAGATGTTGACAATCTAGAGCAAACTGAGATCCCTGAAAACGAAAAATTGGAAATTGTCGAAGACTTCTTTGACAAGAATCTAAATTCTGATTCAGCTGAGCAGTCAGCCATACGCTCTGGTAGTTTATCCAATAGTGGTACCAAATCTGGTGCCATGTCCAATATCATTTTTGATGATAATCATTTCGGACATTCTGGTGAAGAATTCACGACGAAAGTTATACCAATGGCTATCGGAGTCAGTATTTCCAATGTCACAATCAAACTCTATGATGGTTATGACTGGAAGGAGACTCAGACTACAATTAAAAATGCCATTCGACGTGTTGAGGATAAAGCTGCGAAGATAGGCGATAACATGAATGAAGTGACTGAAGGTTCCACCAGCGAACATGTCCGCTCGGTTTCTAACGATTCCACTGAGTTAGATACGGAAGCTGTGAATGAACTACTTTACGAGTCAATCCATGTGGGACTATTAGCTGGCCAGGACCCTCAGTCATTTTACGATAATATCAACAAGTCGATCAGCAATTGTGGTGGCTCAGAAAATGTAAGCGAGCATAACAATTTGTCTCCAGGCTCCTCATCACCTGCTTCAGTCAACACCGCTAATAGCACTCGCTCTGCGGCATCCTCCCATAATATTGAACTAGGCAAAGTTTCTAGTAGGAGAGTGCGTTTGAAAAGATCTATATATCATAAGGTCTTAGTTGAGCTCGAAAACCTTGATCTGTCGAACCTGACCATGGTTAATAGCGAACCACATCCAACCAAGAACTCCATAGTTTTCAGTGAGGACGAAAGCAAAGATGACTCTGAACTAGTTAGCAGAATGGATCTGAGTGTCGGATCCTTCAAAGTGGTAGATAATGTTCCCACGTCAAGCTGGAATATGTTTGTGGGTTACCTGCGTGAAGCTGGGGATAAAGAGCTTGGTTCCAGTATGCTTCATGCTGTGATAGACACTGTTCGCCCTGTCTCGTCATTAGCGGCTTCTGAATTGGTGATTTCTGTATCTGTGCTTCCTTTGAGACTGTATGTGGATCAGGATACGCTTGATTTTTTAACCAGATTTGGTGAGTTCAAAGATGACCGCTTCACCCTCCCAGCTTTGGATGAAGAGGAGGTTTTCATCGAAAAGTTTCAAGTCAACTCCGTGAGAATCAAACTTGATTACAAGCCTAAAAAGGTGGATTACGCAGGCATTAGATCTGGTCACACTAATGAGTTCATGAACTTTTTCATTCTTGATGAATCTGAGATGGTTTTAAAGAAGTTGGTGCTCTATGGAATACCGGGATTCGCTCGTTTGCACAAGATGCTCAATGACTTGTGGATGCCTGACATCAAAAGAAATCAGCTAGGTGGGGTTCTCTCAGGTCTTGCTCCAGTGAAGTCAATTGTGAAAATAGGATCTGGATTTAAAGAGTTGGTCGCTGTGCCTTTGAAAGAGTATGAGAAAGATGGCCGTGTGATAAGAGGATTACAAAAAGGTGCACTTTCCTTTGCCAAAATAACTGGCGGCGAGTTGCTCAAATTCGGTGTTAAACTTGCTGCAGGAACCCAAACTATATTGGAGTCTACCGAAGAAGCTTTGGGAGGAGACGGCTCTGCTGTCAGACTACCAGGATACAAGAAAAACACAAAGTCGCGGAGAAGAACCTCACCAAGCGAAGTTATTTACGCGACTCCACGGGAAAGATCTTTATTTGGCCACAATACCATGAGTGGTGCAGTATTTCATCGAAATTCTTTTGATTCCTATGGTGAGGAAGAAGAATTTTTAGAGGGAGCCCCGGCGCTGGATGGAGCTGGTACACAGGACGCCGAACAACACCAGAAGTCTCGGTTTCTTGTTCCTGCAGTGTTCAAGAGTACTGCTGAGCTACCTGATGTGTTGGAGAGCGATAGTGATTTAGATGATTATTATGATGAGTCTGACAACGAGGGTCAGAAGATTGTCAGTCTCTACTCAAATCAGCCGGAAAATCTAAACGAGGGTTTGCAAACTGCGTACACCTCGCTGGGAAGAAACTTGGACACTGCTCGAGAGGCAATTGTATCCGCAAGCACGCGTGCTGCGCGGAGCGGTAGTGCACAGACTGCTGCCCGGGAGTTCGCCAAAGCGACCCCTATCATGGTTATACGCCCAATAATTGGAACTACAGAAGCCATCTCCCGAACACTTCAAGGAGGCATCAATATTCTTGATCCAGAAGAGAAACGCAGGTCCGAAGAAAAGTACAAAAATACGAAGAAAGAAGCTGGTTGATTGTTTAGCAAGCCTTACATAACAAAGAACGAGTGTTAAAAATATGGACTATTCTGAGGTCAGAACGACCTTAATTGCCTTACTTTTTCCTGGGTTTGCAAAAACCTCATAAGCTTTCTCAAACTCGTCGAGCTTGAAATGGTGGGTTGCTAGAGACTCGGGATGTATCTTACCATCAACGATTTTCTGCAACAAATCGGCGGTGGAGTAAGCTGAAACCAACCCGGTGGATAAGGTCACGTTTTTTCCCCACAATTCTTGCAGTTTCAGTTGAACCGCACTTCCATGAACACCAACGTTCGAAATATGGCCACCGGGACCAATCAGATCTTCGCACATCTCAAAAGTCTGCGGAATACCAACACACTCCATTGCAACATCGACACCTGGATTTTTGAACTCCGAAGCTGTGAGCTCATGGACCTTTTCCTTGGGGTCCGTCTTTGAAGGGTTGATTATTTCGTCTGCTCCCATTCTTTTCGCAACCTCAAGTCTTGAGTCATCCATATCGATTGCAATGATCTTGGATGGATTCATCGACTTAGTTGAAATCAGAGCGGAAAGTCCAATCGGACCAAGGCCAACAATTGCCACACTGTCTCCTTCCTTAACCTTACCGTTGAGCACACCAACTTCATAAGCTGTCGGAAGAATATCACTCAGCATGATCAAAGCGTCGTAAGAGATTCCCTTCGGCACCTTGTACAAGCCGTGATCAGCAAATGGGACACGAACATACTCTGCCTGTGTTCCGTCAATAGCATGGCCTAAAATCCATCCACAGTGAGTGTCAGTCTCTCTACAATGGGCTTGAATGTTCCTCTTGCAGTAATAACATTCACCGCATGGCGAAATGCAGGACACGATACAGATATCTCCTTTCTTAAAGTTTGAGACTTTGGAGCCTATCTCTTCGATCTCAATGATACCTTCGTGACCCAATATCAAGCCCCGTCCTGGCTGCGACTCTGCGCATTCAGTGCATTCAGGCACATGTCCTTTGACAATATGCAAGTCGGTGCCACAAATGGTGGTTGCAAGTATCTTACCAACGACATCTGTTGGTAGCTTGACCTTAGGCTTAGGAACCGATTGCCAACGAATTCCTTTATTTTGACCCAAGTAGCATAATGCCTTCATCATTTTCCAATCTTATAGATTTGGAAGCTACCACTAGAAAATCGGGTGTTTATATCTGCAAAGGGAGTATGGTGGGGTGGTGTGAATGTCGCCTGCGGGAGGCCACTTGTTTCCCCAGATGCGGCAGGATTGAACGAATCAGATTATTCTATAAAATGGCGCTACCCTGTACATATCGGAGTGGTGTAATACCCATATTCAGTACAAACTCCGGGCATATCTCACGTGGAACATGCGAGGCACTGAAAAAAATAAAATGACTTGCTGCCAAAAACCGTAATTTCACGAGGTGAGTCCGAATTCTTCGTATGTAACCGCGAATAATACGATAACAATGCATTTTTAAATGCATAACGTCAGCCGTCACGTTGCAAGAAATTTCAGGCGCACTGATGAAATGACAGTTTTATGTCTGCCCAGTATAATCACCTGACAGAAGGAGGTAAGAGAAGATGGCAGTCTGGCCGAGTGGTCTAAGGCGTCAGGTTAAGGTCCTGGTCTCTTCGGAGGCGTGGGTTCGAACCCCACGGCTGTCATTTATTTTTTTTTGAGCTTTAACCAACTCAATTTGGACCGACCAGGCAGTGCAACTTCGTACCAACAACAGCCGTGCTACTACACGTGAGCTTGTCGCATTGTCTCAATTACAAAGTCGTAAATTACAGAATCACACACCTTCTCTTCTTCTTCTTTTTGGCATCCGCAGCTGGTATTGTCTTTGCTGCTACCGGTGTAGGTTTTTTCCTACTCTCGGATGGTTTTCGAGATGATGCAGGTGCAGGCACGTCTTCTTTCTGATGAGAGCCAGATCCTGGTATACCACTCGAAGACACTTGGACTTCCTTTCTGATTATTTGCCTCACAACATCAATGAAGGCATCTTCGACATTCATTTTGTACATTGCTGAGGCTTCATAAAATGGCGTTCTGTTCCACTTCTTGGACACCTCGATTCCATCATCTGGTGTAAGCTCCCTCTCGTTTGTGAGATCGCACTTGTTCCCCACAAGAACCATAGGAACATTAGAAGATTCCTTGATGCGCATGACCTGTTCGCGAATTGCCATGAGCTCTTCCAGAGAGCTTTTGTCGGTGACTGAGTAAACCAAAATAAACCCCTGTCCTGATTTAATATACAGTTCTCTCATTGCCGTGAACTGGGCAACTCCTGCGGTATCTAATATCTCTAAGTTACAGGCTCGACCATCAACCTCAATCTCCTTCGTGTAAGAATCTTCTATAGTAGGATCGTAACTTTCAATATAAACTCCTTGAACGAATTGAACCGTTAGTGAGGACTTGCCAACGCCTCCAGCACCTAAAACAACCAGTTTATAGTCTTCAGTGTCAGTTATTGCTTCTTTTAGATGTACACATACCTCTCATGTTGAAGAATTATGAACTCTATTGCACACAAGTATTCTCAAATAGCGCAACAATCTAACGTTCCCGTTAATGTCCCTTTTTGGAAAAATTATTTTATACTGTATTTAATTTTTAATTTCGTTAAAACTAAATTAAATCACTGAACTTCATCTTCTAGTATACAAACAACAATACAACCAGTATATAAATAACTGATGTCGTTTTTTACGACACAAGTTTTCTTGGTCTCCCTCTTGGCCGCTTGAGGTAATCATGATTGCCATTTTTAGCCCCTTCAAGCGACGAAGCCAGTCTTTTAGAGGTTGTGGCATCAGTATCTAAGGACTCGGTCGAATTTGAATCCCTGAATTTCGTACGCTCTGATTTCACTAGTATTTCGTTCCCCGTGATGACCTTTTGCTCGATGTTACCAGGGAATTCTTGGTCAGAGTTTTGCGGTAAGTTGTCTTCAAATGGTTTTCCTCTCTCTTTTTTCACACTTGTTACAATCCCATTTTTCTTGTATCTCCATTGCTCCATGGGAGTGTTGAGGGCGCAGTCGTCTACGTGTTCGATGAAAGCTTTGCTGCTGGCAAAATATTTGCCGCATGAGAGACATGTTCCTGCATCCTGTCTTCTCACCAACCCATCCCTTCCTTGTTCTTTAATCTCGGGATCAAAATGGACTAGACGCAGATGCCTTTTCAGGACATCTAATCTATTGAACGATCCCTGGTTTCTATGTGGACACGTAGCATATTCCGGATGCCAGTACGGGCAGTGATATTCTGGGTTTCCATGAGATCTCGTGTGGCGGCGAAGGTCGCTGTGCCGGATGAAAGCCCAATCACATTGAGAGCATTTGTAGGGTTTGGTTTCGTTCTCCGGATCAATAGACTGCAGGCTTCTTTTGGCAGCCTCTGAGTTACCATAGGGATTAGGTTTGAGAGCAGCGCCAGATTCAGAACCTTCTATGTATGGGCTGGAAGCGATGATATTTTGTGATGGTGTCTCAATACTCGACGAAGCCTGTGCCAACTGGCTGCCTTTTTGATAATAAGGACTGTTTCCCGAAAAAGTCGGGAGTTTCAAGGCGCCATTTGAAGGCATTCCACTCGGTTGAACGTTAGAGGAAAACCTCTGCTGAGATATCTGCTGTTGCTGCTGCTGCTGCTGGGAAGGGTTATAATAGGGGTTTGGAAAGAACGGAATATAGTAGGCCTGCTGCATGTTAATTGGGTTTGGAGGGGGCAAAAAACTAGCTCCATATTGCTGCGGGGCTTGCTGATGTTGTTGCATGGAATAATACTGTCCTGCGCCAGCTTGTATGTTGGCCTGCTGAGCCGCTTGCTGACTCTGAAGACCGTTGGACGAAAACGATGACGACGAAGAGGCTGATGTGGGCGCTGCAAATTGGTTCGATAGTTCCGGCTTCACATGGCCTCCCTGTACCTGTTCGGAACCGACTGCTCCTGGATCGACGAGTTTGGCGATGGATGAATTTTTAAGTGGCTTTGACATTGTAATTTATTGAGCGGCAAGACGGAACAGCGCACAATCGTTGCTGCTTTTCCAATAAGATGTTGTGTCAGGTAGAATAGCCCAAGAAATCAAGAGGTTTTCAACTCTCAGTATTTTGAAAACTAGTACGAGAGATATATCGTTTAAAAAAAGGGAAGAAGGTATTTATCAACAACAAAATTTTCTAAGTTTAGTGTGTGGCGTATTTTTTCCGCTCTTCAGGTAACCGAATTTCAAACAAATAGCCGATTAGGGCGAGTTTGCTCGTAAGCAGGATCATAAACCAAAGCCAACTTGTGTTCAGGTTCACATGGCTAGCTCTGCAATCTGGCTAGAGCTTTTGAAATTATTGGCATGCTCGGCTGAAATTTTTTCTGGGCATCGCCGCAAACACACATTGCCATGTAAAAAAAGGAGACTGATTTATTAAAGATTTCAGCCCTCATGTGGGGGCATGTGATGGGGCAGAAGGCCCCAGCAGAGATAGGCAGCGATATGGTTACGTCATTTGAGCATCCTTAAAAACTCCGATCTCGTAGCTAGCAAACAAGATAATCATGTACCTGAGTCAGATCGAGCCGCAGCCGTTCCCAAAAACCCCAAGGCTGTGCAAAATGTAGCATCAAGTCCTTACACAGACATATCAGCGAACATTGCAGTTAATCAGCGTGTGAACTGTACAAAGATTATTGTTTATTGTGTTCCGCAATAGTAAAGGTTGGTCTTTTCCAAAAACCACATTGCCGTTCGAGTCTGTATGAAGGTTTTCTGCGATACTCTTCCATTGCGAGGAGCTCAGTCTCGTGAAAATCTCATGCTTATTTTTATGCCCTTCAAAATATAGTAGGGTACCTAAGGGAACATCTTTTGGAGCATTAACTATCTCCACCTTGGAATTGTCAGCATTCACGGCTGCTAAAAGCATTGCCTCTGACTTCACACCGCGCATTTTGCAAGGTTTCAAATTGGTCACCAAACAAACTCTTGAGTGAAGCAAACTTTCAATCGGTAGATAATCCACAAGTCCACTGCAAACCTGAACAAACTTGGGGTTCTGGGCGTGCTCAGTCAATTGAATTTGTGAGACATATAAGCGAGTTGCATTCTCGTGCTTTCTCACCTCTATTATTTTCCCCACACGAAATTCAGCCATTTGGGGAGAAACATATGTGGAGGCTGCCGATTGAGTGGAGTATTGGCGAACCAAACGAAAAACATTACTTCTGCAAATGTTTGACATTTTCTACGTGAGATCTGCAAGTTTATGAAATAATTTAATATTCAGAAAATACAAACATACAAAAAACTATTTAAATTTGCCGAGCGGCACAATGTTTGGGATTGGCCCGATAGGCGTGATGTGATGTGGATTGATTCCAACATGCGATTTGGTGTAGTGCAGTTTGATGTGACTGAAGTTGGTCGTATCCTTAAAAGATGGAATTGTCCAGTATAGCTCTCTCAACCACTGGTGAATGTGGGGATAATCGTACCTGATCATTTTCAAGTTGCACTTGAAATGTTGAACATAGACCGGGTCAAATCGGACGATAGTGGTGAATAATCTGACATCCGCCTCCGTCAGAATATTTCCCGTTAGGTAATGCTCGCCATGGTGATACCGGTTTCTCAGAATTTCTTCAACCTCGTCAAGTTTCTCAAAAAGCGCCTTGACTTCTTTTTCATATGGTTCTTGTTTAGTCGCAAAGCCCGCCTTGTAAACTCCGTTATTGATGTTTGGGTAAATCCAGTCATTCAGGTCGTCAATCTGCTGCTGAAGGTCCGAAGGATACAAATCAATTTTCGCGTGATGCTCGTCAAGGAAAGAGTTGAACTCGAAATTCAGCATTCTGATGATCTCCGAGGATTCGTTGTTCACGATTGTCTCAGTCTTTGTGTCCCAAAGAATTGGAACAGTGAACCTACCATCGTAGTTTTTATCTGCCTTGAAATAAAGCTCCTTCAGTCTTTTGACTCCGTAAATTTTGTCTTCAGTAGCGCCTTCGCATGGGTCATCGTTGGATGGGAATCTCCATCCCTTATCATCCATATGCCAATGGACAACGGAGACTCCAATTAGTGCGGTCAATCCTTTCAAAGCTCTCACAATCAATGTTCTGTGGGCCCACGGACAAGCATAGGAGACATATAGATGGTACCTTCCAGCTTCTGGTGGAAATTTAGCGCCAGCTTTGGAAGAGATGAAGTCTCTAAAAACGCTTGGCTTACGTTTGTATTCACCGTCTTTGTCTGCAAATTTGAGGATGTCCACTTTAGTATCACTCATACTGATCAATTGCTATTCAAAGAGGAAATCGTTTTATTTTGTACAGATAAAATAGTAGCAAACCTCAAGAGCAGAATTTAAGAAGATTAGGTAATTATGACTAAACCTGGGGTAGGGCAATAGACATATCAAATGAGCCCCGGATGGCCATAAAGATATACAGGAATGCTGTATCTGTGTGGGATCATAGATTAGGAGACCAATTTGATCGTGGATGCACTCCAATTAGCACAAACATAAAAAAAATATAATGAATATGTACTAAAATTATATCTCAGAATCGAATGGATTTGGTGATTGGTGAACCATTATACATTACTGGTCGAGATTGTGGATATTGCCATGGGAAGAAAGATGGAAGCAGAAAGTCATATAGTTTACAGTCATACGAGGAGGCTTACCATGCGGGAATTAGACCGTTTGACGAGTATCCAAACTCCAGCAGCATATGCTGCCATGTATATTCGTGTACCCCGGAGATATATGAGCTGATGATGAATCGAGGATTCAGAAGATCAGGGAGCTTTCTATATCGTCCAGACATGCTCCGCAATTGCTGCAGATTATACACAATTAGATCAAATATAAATCTTTTGAAGGTCACCAAGGAACATAGACACAATGTGAATAGATTTGTCAGATTCATCACAGGGAAAGAGTCTACAAACAAAAACAAACCTTTTGACCTTAAAACCGCGTTGCTTGGAGCCGAAACAAGGACCACAACATTCAGAACAGTAATTGGCCCTGCTAGTTTCAGCACTGAAAAGTATGCGCTGTACAAGAAATACCAAACAACAATACACAATGACGACCCCAATGAAGTTTCAGAGAAAGGGTTCAAGAGATTTTTATGCCAATCGTTTTTTCCAGAGCTGTACTCGGACTCTCGATCTTCAGAGTACTGGTCAAAATTGAATAGCTGGCGGGAGTTTGAAGTTACAGATATTGAGGGTGAACAGGTGGAAGGTCCAGTTCACGAGTGCTACTATATTAACGACAAGCTAGTGGCCATAGGAGTCTTGGATATTCTGCCTACTTCTGTGTCTTCCGTATATTTCATATGGGACCCTGATTATGCTCATCTGGGACTTGGCACCCTTAGTGCATTACGGGAACTGGTTTTGACGGAACAGCTAGGAAAGAAGTATTATTACTTAGGATACTTTGCCGACGACTGCCACAAGATGAGATACAAAGCCAAGTTTGGCGGTGAAATTTTGGATTTGACCACTCTCACTTTCTACAGCCTCGATGAGCTTAAGAAAGTAACTGAATGCAGTCAACTTATCGCTTTGAGCGAGTCAGAATCAACATCTACAGAGCCAGCCGTCCCTTCAACGATAAAGCGTAGCCCCGTCAGTCACATGATAAATGTTGCAGAGAAAATTTACGGGGTGCAGGGAGGGAGTTTCCCGGCCGGCAGAAAAGCGGCACAGGAGATTAGTGGAATTCTCGGACTCAGTGAATTCGGAGATCAGAATGACGATGAACTGTGGAGGCGAGCTGAGGATTCAACCGTTCATGCGTTGCCGCTTGTTTCACCTGGATTAATTCCTCTTTGGCAGATTACGGATTGGGTGGCGACTGGGGCGATGCGTGACATATTTTCGTACTGCCTCGTTTTAGATCACACCAAGTCGCAACATGGCCATTTGTTCGATTTCTCAAATAAGATGTCTGCAGAGTTTAGGAAGTCATTTATCGATCTTTTGCGCATGTTCGGGGCGAAATTGTTCGAGAATGCCAAAATAGTGTTGCTTATGTGACGTCAATGCGCGGGGCAGTCGGGCGGCTCACGCGGGAATTTTAGTGTTTTGCCCGGCACACAACTCTATTGTGCCATATTTTGCCACCGGGGAATGACGTGGTTGCTCAAAGTGGCACAATTTCCACGGTTTTCTAGATACCGATATATATACATATATATACTCTGGAAATACAGCATTTCGTTAAGTTGAGAATTACTCATTGATTCAAAATGGCAAGAACAGAAAAATGGAAC
The DNA here is from genome assembly GCF_001664045.1 of Ogataea polymorpha. NCBI lineage: Eukaryota > Fungi > Ascomycota > Pichiomycetes > Pichiales > Pichiaceae > Ogataea > Ogataea polymorpha. The sequence continues at coordinate 317,490 of NW_017264698.1, read as the reverse complement.
GACAAGGGCTCTCACGCAGAGCCAAAATACTTTACCCACAGTGGACACTTTGATCAGGACCCTAACCATGTGAAGAAAGACGGTTTTGGTAAGGGCAATTGGGGCAAAGACGGTGACGAATTAGAGGACTTGATCAATGCGGGAGAGATTCCGCCTGTTTTCAAGAAAGAAAGACGTGGCTCCAATCACTCACAAAATGAAGAAAGGTTTCACAAAGTCCAGATGCAGACTTTAGATGAGTGACTGCTAGCAGTTACCATGGTGGAGGCATCGATGTAGATCGTGTCTCATTTACGACGCATTGATTTCATGACGCATTGATTTAACGGATATATAAGTAATGAATTGGTATTACAATTGGTTCACATATTAAAACTCCAATTTCTTGTCATCAGTAGTTTCTTCGTCCTCGACCGGAATACTCCACTTTTCAATCTCAAAGCGTCTTCGCCCATTCTTGAAACTGTATTCCATCTCCTGGACACACATAAGGCCAGACTCGCTCAAAATAGGTAGTTTGTAAACGTTCAAGTGTCCATGCTTCAATTTTGCAGGTTGGTTTTTGTAGACTCGTTCCATTAAATCGTGCAGCTGAGGGTCAAACGGACGCAGTTCAATGACAGAATCAAACAGCAGCTCAATGTAGCCAATAAGGGGATTATTTCGAGGGTACAGATCAAGGTTGATAGTCATGAATAGGGCGACCTGATTTGGATATTTTTTGAGAATCTGTTTCAGACCGTGAACAAACCTCAGAATTTCTGGTGCGCTAGTCTCCTTCTGGTAAACCAACGGGTTTAGAAACAAAGGCACTGCAATTCTAACTATTTTGCTGGGTTGTTTGATGACAGTATCTTCGATCCGCTTCAATATTCTTGAAAAATTATCATTGGGAATACATGTTAGTTCGTGAGGTCCAGGCGCGACTGTTAGCACGGAGGTGATGTCGAATTGGTTATTATAGTGCGGATATTGGTCTATTGTATCATCGTGGCTCTCATTTTTTCTTTGATTCAGCCCATAACGCCAGGCTATCTTCAGATCATTATTTTGATTCACTATGTTCGAGACACTAACCTTGGACTCGTTTTGCTGGACTTTTTCCTTCTTTCTTTCTTTACTCCCCTTGTATATTCCAGGAAAACCTTTGGCCCAGTTCTGGTCCAAACCCACCAAAACATCGTGGGTATTGGGCTGGGACGGGTTGATTCGGTTGTGTGCAATGCCTTGAGCTAGAAACAATTTTGTCAAAGTAGATGCAAAATCTGTGGTTCCCGTTTCTTCTATCAGTAGTGAGGACCCCAAAGGCAGTCCCTGATGACCCAATACACTGTCTATGTCACTGGAACCGGTAGATATGCATGGCTGCGACGTAAGGATCGAAGGTTTCACACCGACATGATTAGCCAATGCATTTTCAGAATTTCTCTTGGGTGTGCCCCCTGCTGAGGCTGCTCGAGAAACGTACTCGCCAGCCCCTCTATTAGGAGTAGCCCTAGAGATTAAAGAGCTAGGGGCTCGGGCTCCGACTAGTTGAGAAGTTGGGCCGCTAACGATCTCTCCCCTTCTTCTGAAAGACATACAATATTTATGAAAAAACTTTTACTGACGTAATACGGGGAAATAACAATTTTGTGTTTAAGACCGTTTTGCCGTGACTACTGGAACAAGGTAGACATCCTTAGCTGTCTCACTTTATCACAACACGTAAAGAATGTCAGGAGACAAGTTTGAAAAAGACCATAATCCTGCTGAGCTCTCTCTAGGCGAGTCCGACCAAGATGATAACGCCACCCTTTTTGGATCAAATGGAGACCCTCAAGGTCCTGCAGTAGCACACTTTAATATAAGGGAGGGAACATTTGATGGTCAGACCCTTGTAAATGGTGAGCAAGGAATTAGAACAGAGAATAACATTTCAGTATTGAACGGAAATTCTGCGCAAGCAACAGATTTGGCGAGGTCTCAATTATCGCAACTACAATACAACGAGAACAGGATATCGTTAGATCGCTCCATCAATACTGCCTCCAATATTTTGAGTAATTTGCAAGCAGAGAATAGCGTGCGTCCCATCTACTACCCAACCAATATACAGGATGAGACGTTGGACTCCAAGTTGAACTCAAAAAGCTCCAAGCTTGCTCTCATAAGACACAACTCAGTGGGTAACTCTCAACATTTATTGACGGAGCAGAGAGGCTCATCTTCTGAAACATACAGTTTTGAACTCTTGAAAATCAATTTGAAAATAGGACCTAGTTCCGAAAATTTACTTCAAACGCTGGACAAAAGTGCTCTCTCTCAACTTTTAAACGAGAAATTCTCGCATATAAAAAGACACTTGAAGTCTCTAGGGGAGAGAATCGATGATACGTCCTCGAAAGTTCTGGTAACAGGGGATTTGAACTCCGGCAAGTCTGCATTTTGTAACGCTCTTTTGAGAAGGAAAGTGATGCCCGAGGACCAACAGCCTTGCACAAATGTGTTTTGTGAAATAGTCGATGCACGTGATAACAACAACGGCATTGAGGAAGTTCACGCGGTTCCTATTGGATCTGTCTATCTGAAGAACGATGAGCGAACATACAAAATATTTCCTTTAGAAGAGTTGGAGCATCTGGTTTATCAAAGTGAACATTACTCGCTTTTGATAGTGTATGTGACAGATAATCGGCCGGTGAATCAGTCACTGCTCAAAAATGGAGTCATCGATATTAAGCTCATAGATGCACCAGGGCTCAATTTAGATTTTTATCATACCACACAGGTGTTTTCCAGACAAGAGGAAATTGATTTGGTCGTTTTTGTGGTGAATGCCGAAAACCACTTTACCTTATCTGGCAGGGAATTTATCTCCAGTGCGACAAATGACAAAAACTTGATCTTCATTGTTGTCAACAAATTTGACAATATCAGAGATCAGAACAAATGTAAGCGCAAGATTATGGACCAGGTTCACAGTCTGTCCCCAGAAACGTATAAAAATTCAAGCAATTTCGTGCATTTCGTTTCTTCCAGAGAAATGATCAATCAGAATCCCGGTGGTGATGGTCCAGATGGAAATCCCGATGATGGAGATGGCCCTCATTCTCCCGATTTTGACCATTTAGAAGCTTCATTGCGAAAATTCCTCGTCGAAAAAAGATCACTGTCCAAGCTTCTTCCTGCAAAAAACTATCTCGTGAAACTCTACTCTGATCTCATTGAACTCTCTCAGATCAATGAAAAACTATACAACGAAAGCAAGATAGGCGCAGAGAATGAGCTAAAGGAACTTGGACCTCAATACGATGAAATCCTGCAATTATCAGCTAAGACAAACGAAAAGGTATCAAGGTTAATAGAGTCTGTGTCCTCTGAAGTTTACACAAATTCGCGCGATCAAATAAATCGAATCATTAACGAAGTGGATCATTTGAGCCTTGGTATCAAATTTGAAGGATACTCCAATATCACTGAATTTGCTCGACAGGTTCAGGAAGGAATCATAGGAAAGATATTGGAGGTAGTTAGTTCGGCTGAGGAACATGCTCGTAACGAAACCAGTTCTGCCATCGATGAAATCAAAAGATTAGGAGTTCAAGCTCTCGGAGAAGGTAGTTTGCCTAACACAAGATTCATCCCTAGTTCGATGTACTCGAAGAAAAAGGACAACTTGCAGCGCCATATTGAGAATGAAGTTTCACTGTTTGACTTTGTTGACCCTAATTTCGAAAGTTTTTGCAAGATTTGCGGTATCACTATTCCTGATTCGAGAACGAACTTACTCATAGGCTTGACTGCCAATAAACTCTGGGCAGGTGGTTTATCGAGTATGGCTATTTTATACGGACCTCAGGTTATATCGACTGTCACGGGGATTGCTTCCATATCTAATTACATCCCTAAATTTGTCGTTACTAAAGTTGTGCCAGGGACCTTGATTGGAATTGCAATTGGAATGCCGTTGTACTATCTCTATAAGGATGCTCCTTACGCCTACCAAAGAAATGTTGTGAAGAAAATCAAAAGGAAAATCGAGTCCGAAGATTATCAACACTTGAATTCGCTGCGTATATCGAAGGAGGTGCGCAAAGTCTTGAATTACCCTGCAAAGGACATTTCAAATGCTTTTGCAACCACAATTGAGAAGCAGTCCTTGAGACGTTCGAAAATTTTGAGCGATCTGAAGACCAGTGAGATCAGTTTATCTTTCTACCGGGAATTGACGAAACAGGTGAAAGAGCAATATCAGATCGTGCAGTCTTTTGATTTGGAATCTGTTCATACTGTCAATTAGCGTGTATATACACAAAATCGCCATGTTTTTGAGTTTTATCCAAAGGTAGTGCCACAAGCTAGATTTTCACTTTCTGGGGTTTATGAAAATTATTTTAGTTTTGCCAAAAGAAGTCAACATTAGACGGCAAATTGATCTGTTGTCAAAAAAACTCGAAGTTTCAAATTGGGCTTTTTTGGTAGTAGACTACACAAAAAGGATTTAGTTGAGTAATTGTAAGTCCTTAGCCGAGTCTTTAAGCCAGATACGGGATCCATTGTATTTAGGAGGCTGATCCTGAGAATCAATCACTGGCAATTCGATTTGTGTCCGCATTCTAACAAAATCTAGCATCATGCAATTCAGAGGCACACAATTTCCAGGTGGTAGGAATGATTCCTTTGGAGCCCATCCACGGTCTCAACGCCAATCATCTTTGGGAACATCCACATCATCCGCGTTGGATTCGATCGCCCAAATGATTCCCTCTGAGAATCCGTATGTGATGAAGTTTGAAAAGTTTACCAAGCAGGTGGAGGAACTGATTGATGGGTACCTGTCACCAGCCAAACCATATGTGCCATTCATTGGAAGATTTCTAATTGTGGCCACATTTTTTGAGGATTCGCTTAGAATAATGTCCCAATGGAAGGAGCAGGTTTACTATCTGGCAACTTTCAGACATCTCTATGAGTGGTTCGTCAAGCTGTTCCTGCTCTTTAATATAGTTTGCATGATTACCGGAGCAGTGCTAGTCATCCTTAGAAGAAAGCCCGAAATCGCTACTGGACTCCTCTCCTCCATTGTTCTACTTCAAGGGCTTGTCTACGGACTTTTCTTTGAGCCGGTGTTCTTCTTCAGGAACGTGTCTGTTATTGGCGGTTTGCTTCTTGCCTTGTCAGACTCGCTTGTTGTCGATAAGAGATCTTTGCTTATGCCTGGCCTACCAATGATGGAGTCGAAAGACAACAAGAAATATTTTTTGCTGGTGGGTCGCATTATGCTCATAGTTTTGTTTTTGGCCTTCACTATGACTATCAAATGGACCATCATCAACTTCCTCATTATCTTGATTGGCCTTGTGTCCTGTGTGTCGATCGTGGTTGGATACAAAACCAAATTTAGTGCATCATTCTTGACTCTTCTTCTCACAGTGAACAACATGTTGACCAACCACTACTGGACTTATGGTTACAAAGACACCAGAAGAGACTATCTGAGATATGAGTTCTTCCAGACCCTCAGCATCGTCGGCGGTTTGTTACTGATCGTGGACACTGGAGCTGGAGAACTCTCTGTTGACGAGAAAAAGAAGATCTACTAAGTATTTGAAATACAAGATCGGTAGTCGCATTTCCAAACTTTTCACCTGTTGTCTAAGTAAATCTAAATAGAGGATGGCATATTCAATAAATGTAGATAATCAAGAAGAGAAGTCACAAGTGAGATCGTACTTTTGCGACCTGTCGGCATTCCAGACACCCCAGTGTCTCTCAGAAGAGGATCCAGAGCTGTCTGGCTTCCAGGACTCATCAAAGGCCTCAAAAACGTAGGTGTTGACACCCCAACCTCTCATAGCACAGATAGCTTCTTTCCAGAACTGTTCAGCATTAGAAGTAGATGGAGTGGCAGACTCAAAGTTGTCACCATCGGTTGGCCATCCGGTTTCGCCGATCCAGAAGTCGATGTCAGACGAACCCTTGGTGGTTTGAATGGTTTGCAAAGCTTGCATGATATCATCAAAGAAAGAAAATGAAGCGTTGTTCATGGTTTGTCCCTGCCAGTAGGAGAAGGCATTGGCATAGATGACATCGGCAGTCTTGATGACGTCGGCGTTAGCACCGTCAACCAAGACATTCCAAGAGTCAACAGTTCCAACAGGCACATCACCGTAAGAATCGCCATTTTTGTCCTTGATACCGGACAATAGTTCCTTGATCTCAGAAATATCGCTGGCCAGCTGGGAAGCACTCATGTCATTTCTGTAGAGAGCCTCGGAACCAACCAAAAATGCCTGAATGGTCTTTTTGGAGATGTTAGGCAAGTAAGAAGTCAGGGCCTCTTTCTCTGAGGAAAAAGTAGAGTCTGGGGTTGGCCAGATTCCAAGAGCAATAGTGAAGCCCTTGTCTTCGGCAACAGGTCCTAAAATTTGGAGAGTGTTGCACGAGGAGACAGAATAAACCTTCACAGTAGAAGCTTGCGAGGAGATCGTGTCCAAATCAGACTCGTAGTCCTCGGCGGTCTTACAGGAGCCATCGGTGGCTTGCACACCCAAGTCAAAACCTAACTATAATGCTTGTTAGTATTATGTTCAAACAACAAAGCCGGATAATTGATGAGGTATACTTACGCTAGCTTCAGCGTTAGACTTGGCAATCAAAAATGCAAGAGATGTCAGAACAGTTGTCGTAAACTTCATTTCAGAAAGGTATCACAAAGACTAAAACGATCGGAAGATGTTTTCAGGAAATACTGGAAGACTGACAAAAACAACCTGAGGAAAAACAACTAGAAATAATATATACACTCCACTATTGTTTTGAAAACAAACAGGGTATTTGCCCAAAATGTGGTAGTGATTACATCAGCTTTTCTATTAATAGTACTGCTCCCGAAATTGTTCGAGCCCGCCGGAAAAGAAATTTGGAACTAGGCACTTCAGCGTTTCTAGACTAAAGAACGAAATGTAGAGGTTTTTTTTCGGAGACCTGGACTAGATTCTAGCCTGACGACCGGGTAAGTCCTTGCTATCCAGAATACACTGATCTTGGCGGTGCAACAAAAAAAAATTTAAAACTCTTGCGTAGCTAAGACATATACTACCACATGCCAGAGAAACGAAAAGCTGCAGAGCTCGAGGAGCTCGAAATCAAACTTGATGAAAAAGCACCTCTATCAAAAAAGGAGGCGAGACTGCTCAAAAAAGGAAAAAAGTCTATCGATGAAATACAAGCGAAGAAAGCTATCGTTGTTCCTGTGGAGGAACCTAAAACTGCTAATAAAGAGCCTGAAAACAAGGCTAAAATAGGTATCTGGATTGGGAACCTTGCGTATGATACAACCAGAGAGGATATAATCAGTTTTTTAGTTAGAAAAAGTGAGGAAATGGAACCAGCTATTGCGGAGAACGATATCACTAGAATCAATATTCCCAAGAAGACCGCACATAAAATTAAAGGGTTTGCTTACATTGACTTCAAATCACAGGAACATGTGGAAACAGCCATTGGTTTATCTGAGCAAGAACTGAATGGACGCAGGCTGCTTATAAAAGATGCCAACTCTTTTGAAGGAAGACCTCAAAAGACTGAAGAATCCCTATCCAAAAATCCACCCTCTCGAGTTCTATTTGTTGGGAATCTCTCTTTTGATACGACAGAAGAGCTTTTAGAGGATCACTTCAGACACTGCGGAGAAATTGTTCGAATCCGAATGGCTACGTTTGAGGATTCAGGGAAGTGCAAAGGATTTTGCTTCATCGACTTCAAGGACATCGAGGGCCCAACTAATGCTCTGAAAGACAAATCGGTGCGCAAACTGATCAACAGACCACTAAGACTGGAATACGGCGAAGACAGGTCCGCTAGAAAAGTCGGAAAAAGAGTTGCAGATAGACAGACAATTGCAGAGGACACAGGAGAGAGGCAATTGCCTCAAAGACCAACAGAGCACAAGGTTGTTGCTAGAGAGAGAAGCACGGGATTTCAAACCAAGAAGCACAACTTCGAAAAAAATGGTAGCTATAGCACGCATCATGACCAGTCCAAAAGAGTCGCCTCTTCAGTGGTATTGGCGAACGCCCCGAGACAGAGCGCAGCCATAGTCGAGCCTAAGGGTAAGAAGATTAAATTTGATTAAATAGATGTACAGTACGCTATTATTGAGATATCTATGATTATCCGTACCACATTTTTATGAGTTCCTCCGAAACTGCTGAAGGAGTTAAAACTCCCAAGTCGGAAATAAGAGCAGTGACGTACTGATGAGGCGTGAAGTCGACGTGATGGTGGCCATTGAAGCCGTCATTGGTGTCGGTGGAGAAAGTCAATGCGTATTCTGACGGCACAGGAAGGTCATCAGGAGAAAGCGGAAACATTCTAACAAATTTGTGAGACTCTGAGACAACATATAGAGGCTTGTTTGCGTTGTGTGCTAAAACTCCAATTTGATAAGAGCCTATTCTGTTTATAATTCCTCCACTCTCGGAGACACCTTCTGCTCCCATGAATACTTTATCCACCTTGTTGAGCACATAGCCCACCTGGGAGTCGTTGATCATGCAAACAGGTATTCCTTCACGCTTCAACGCGTTTGCCATTCGTATTCCATCGTTTGTGCTTTGATCTACCCTCGCTTCTGTAACGAATACACGAAACCGCACAAATTTCTGTTTTGCATGAACTAACAGATGGTGAACCACTCTCGAGTAACCATGAACAAGAACTGTATCATCATCTTGAATGAACTTGAGGCCCACTTGCGCTATCATCTCTCTGCTCTCCTTAGCTCTTTGCAGAAACAGCTGTCCGTTCTCGACCAGATGGGTGCGACATGCTTCCCAATCCGAATATAAATGTGTGTTTCGCAGAACAAATCTCGTGAACAGATCGCAGCCTGCAGATAGAGATATAGCATTTGGTATGGATGTTTTCAACTGTGTTGTAGCGTCTGACAGAAGGTTTATGAGTTCCGAAGAGGTGGAAGGCTGCTTGATTTTCAACATGGTAAGTAGACTTTCAATGGCAGCCACGGGCATGGTGATTTCCGGATCCTCCTCAAGAAACTTGAGATAGGTTTCTTTTATGTCAAAGTCATTAGATGTCATGACCAGAAATGTTCACTGAATTATTTTTTTTCGTCTATGATTTTACGAGCCTTCAATTTGAAGCCATTTTTGGCACGACATGGACAGCGGCTTTTCCACGCCTCGCCACGATGGAGAGCAACGGAGGACTACAAAGATGTCATTTTGAAGACACCATTGAACAGGGTGCGCAACATCGGAATCATAGCCCACATCGATGCTGGTAAGACAACCACAACCGAAAGAATGCTATATTACAGTGGTGTCACAGGACGCATCGGAAACGTCGACGAGGGAGATACAGTGACAGACTATATGACTCAGGAAAAAAATCGAGGAATTACCATACAATCAGCCGCCGTGACCATTCCGTGGAATAAGCACAAAATCAATCTGATAGATACTCCAGGTCACGCTGATTTCACCTTCGAGGTGATAAGATCTTTGAGAGTTCTTGATGGAGCAGTGACCATCTTGGATGCTGTGGCAGGTGTTGAGGCTCAGACAGAGAAAGTTTGGAAACAAGCAAAAGACTTGGCTATCCCAGTGGTGGCTTACGTGAACAAGATGGACCGAGAAGGTGCAGGTTTTGGGCGCACCGTGAAAGAAATCGTTAGTAGGTTAGGGACTAGAGTGGTAATTGTGAATGTACCCTATTTCATCAAAGACAGAATGACAGGCCGAAGTATTTTCGAGGGAGTTATAGATGTGTTTGACAAAAAGCTGCTCTTATGGAACAGTCCAAATGGCGCCTCTGATGGAAGCAAAGTTGAAGTGATAGATATTGCTGAGGATTCCAAATACCCAGAGGTTTACCAAGAGGTGCTTAAATGCAGGGAAGCTGCAGTGGAACAACTGGGTGAGTTTGACGAAGATGTAATCAACTCTTTTTTTGAGACGGAGGATTACATGAAGGTCCCAAGTTCAACACTTAAGAAAGCTCTGAGGAAAGCTTGTATTGAAGGATATGCAACTCCTGTGCTTTGTGGTGCAAGTTTCAAGAACATAGGTGTGCAACCTTTACTAGATGCAATCAACGATTATCTTCCGTCTCCACTAGAAGTCAAGCCTCCAGAGGTAACTACCTCTGCTATCCAAAGTGCAAGATCAAAGAATAAAAAACAGACAGTACAACAGGATAACTCGCTTCCAATCAAGGTGGATCCTAGGGATGGACTAGTCATCAACAATAATCACAATTTGATGACGGCTCTTGCTTTCAAGGTGATTTCGCACCCTGTCAGAGGAATCATGGTCTTTGTTAGAGTTTACAGTGGAAAATTGCAACCGCATTCCACTGTTTTGAATAGTCGAACCGGAGAAAAGGTGCGCATTGGCAAATTGTTGCTAATGAACGCGGATATACCCCAGGAAGTAAGACATCTCTCAAGTGGTAGCATTGGGGTAATTACGGGAACCGACCACATAGTCACCGGAGATACCTTGGTTTGCCACTCAGTATCCAAGAACCCTAATCAGTTGCCTCCAAAGGAGAAATCTGCACGTCTTCTGCCAATCAAAGTTCCCCCCCCTGTGTTCTCCGTTTCTATAGAGCCGGCTTCTGTTTCGGAAAACAGAAAGCTGGAAACATGTTTAAATACTTTGCTACGGGAGGATCCTAGTTTGCATCTGAGTTATGATGAAGAGACAGGTCAGAATATTCTTTCTGGAATGGGTGAGCTGCATTTGGAAATCACCAAAGATAGATTGATAAATGATATGAAGGTGAATGCTGATGTGGGCGAAGTCAGAGTGACGTACAAAGAAACCATTACTTCTCCGACAGGGTATTTCACAGGAGTTTCGCCGGATGGCTACGAAATCGAAATTTCCGTAGACTCATTCGAAGGCCCAATTGAAGACTTGGATTTACCGGAGGAAGGGGTGTTTTATCTAGAGCAAGACGACAATATTGTGATCATCGAACCAGATGGCATCCCGAGCGTTGTCAAGAAAGCCCTGGACGCGGAGATTTGGTCTTTGCCGGTCTCCTATGAAACGATAATCAACGGTATTTTATCCGGAGTTACAGGCGCGTTGCAGATGGGCGGCCGGCATGCTAGGCTTCCATTGCATTGGATGATAGTTCGGGTCCGTAGGTGGATGATCAATCCAGAAGCGAACAATGTGTCCCCACTGATCAGCATTACTAGGACGACAATTCTAGATGCCCTGGCTTCTCTCGATGACAAAACTGCAACGTTGTTGGAGCCAATAATGCAAGTTTTCGTTTACGTTAGTGACGAAGACTTGGGACCCGTTTCCCAGGATTTAATGAGCGCTAGAAATGCAAAGATTACAGGAATTGAAGACGAAACCAGCGTGTCTAGTTCCGACGCAATACATTGGGCCAAAGAGCAAGCTGAAAAAACATATGTTCCTCACGACCCTACTTTGGGCTACATGAAGAAAACGCACGTCTCTGCTAATAAAATCATTAAGGCTGAAGCACCTTTGAGAGAAATGATTGGCTATCTAACCAAATTGAGATCGCTCACCAGAGGCCGTGCTACCTATGATATGGAGTTTGTTGGCATGCAAAGAACACCGCCCGACCGACTGCGCAAGATTTTGGAGCAGTGATCGACGGGTCGAATTTTGTGCGCGTCGTTGTAATTCTCAAGACGCGTAATCATCCAAAAAATATGGCAAATAATTTTGTCTCCATTTATATTGTAAATAGATGAGCGGATATCAACCGTACAGCAATTACACCTCTGACGGGACCGGGTACGGCAACTACAATGGAAACGAGACATCCAGTTCTCAGACACGATCTGCTGTCACTCAGTCTCTCATTCCGGTCACTATAAAAGAGATCAACGATGCCAGCCAGTCTGGACCAGATGCGCCTTTCCAGACCCATGGGCTAGAACTATATTACGTTGCCTTTGTGGGTATCATCAGGGAACTCGATGCATCTCAAGCTCAATCAACCATGTTGAAGATTGAAGACGGAACAGGAATGGTGTCGGTGAGAAAATGGAATGACGAAGAAGGGAATGAATCAGACTCGTTTGCGATCGGCGAATATGTTAAAGTGGTGGCCACCATCAGGGAATTTTCGGGCAAGAAACAGATTCAGACACAAACAGTCCAAAAAATCAAAGATTTCAACGAGATTCCCTACCATTTCCTCAGTGCCATCAAAATCTACCTTGACAACTCAGGATCGACGATAGTTGGAAAACATTCCAAGACTGAAAATGGGGATAGTTCTCTTTTTGTTGGCAATGGAAGTGGTGATGGCGCAAACTCTCCTCTTGAAAAGATTTTTGAGTTCGTTCAGGAAAACAGTGCTGTGATGACCGACGGTGTTCCTCTTCAGCTTATTGCACAGAATTTCAACATTTCCATTGAAGAGGCAGAGTCCAAGATTGCCACTTTGGTTGACGATGGCAGAATCTACAATGGCTCCGACGACACTAATTTCTTGGCTGTGTAAGATACTTTTTACGTTCGCGATATGGTTTTTGACATTTACTCGCTCTTATTTTTTGTCATGTAGTCAGTCACTCTGGATGTGCCACAATAGAATCCACCAACTCGCCAGACTTCGCTGCAAAAAAACTTGCCCATAACTCATCGTTGGAAACAACTTCGCCGCCGCTGACCTTTTTATCAACAAGACCGTTTAATGTTTTGGATAGCTCTGTGGCATCCACCAAGTCATCGTCCAAGTATTCAACAGTAGATTCTGGATGGCTTCTTCTGCGCACAAGTTCCATCCTCTTTTTGGTTGAGAGAATAGCAATAGACTCCTCGACAGAGTTTTCAATGACAAAGTTCCAAACTTTGGTCTCTTGAGACTGGCCAATTCGATGAATTCTACTGATAGCTTGCAGCTCCAAAGGCAGATTGACCAGCGGCTCGCACAAGAACACATGAGACGCGTTCGTGAGAGTAAGACCGGCAGCCTGCGCCTTAGCATTTAAGAGGAAACACGTGATTCGCGGATCTCTCTTAAATTTGTCAATCTCCTTGCTGCCAAACGTGCTTCTTCCCTTCTTAATATTAGGTTCACCATTGGTCACATCTGACGAGGACAGAAAACTGATGCCATTTTGACGCAACGCTCTTCCCAAGAATTTAAGAAAGTCTGTCCATTGTGAATAAACAAGAATCTGAACATCTGGCTCCATCTGTTTCAGGTAAATTATCTGTCGAACAATCATGTCCACCTTGGAGCCATAATTTTTCTTTAGTTCAATTGACGAAATTTCTTTCAGCATTGTTGGATCTAAAGACTGGTAAAGTCGGGAAAGATCTCTGTTGACCTCGCTCTTCGGCTTTGACTCTGTTGAATCTTGTGAGTCTGGCATCATCCCTCCTTTCAATTCCTTCCGAGTGACGGTGAATGAATACAGATCGGAAGCATACAACCGTTTTTTGCACATTGGACAAGTAGGATGCAGTCTCATCCACTCTCCCAGACAATCTTTGCAGAATTGATGGCCACATGTTGTGAGGGTACCCACTATTATGGAGGAACGACAAATAACACACAACTTTTCATTTTTGGATTCTTTTTCAACGTCCTCGGAAGATTCGTCCATGATACTATTCAAGTAAGTCATTCTGACTTTACTCGCACGCACTGAATCTTGCATAGCCCGGATCTCTAAGGCTAAACCTCGTAGATCCTGCTCTGCCTTTTCTAAAGGGGTCATATTAGGGGAGACAGCAGGTCTAACAGGAAGGTACTTAGCAACAATATCAGACTTCATCTGCAACGACTTGAAATAGGTAATTTTTGAGTTAAATGTATCATTTAGGATTTCAAAGAGCTTGGTTCGGAGATGCGCAATATTCTTTCTTTGCAAATCAAACTCTTTCTTGATCACTGGACTGAGACTATTCAGGAACTCGTAATCACTTGACAAAGTGTTGCCGCTTTCATCATACTTCTGAAAATCAAGCACTAGATTTTGGGCGTCTGTTGTTAGCGTCCGCAGGCAAAACTTTGAGTTGTAAGCCCCTTCAGGAAGAACAGCTCTTCTTATTTTGTCCAGATGAAGGTGGAGATCATAATTTGTGGGCTGATTCACATTTATGATGATCTTTTCCTTCGCATTCTTTCCTCTTTTCTGAGCTGAATCATCAAAAGATATCATTGCATTCTCTCGGTCCTCAAGTATCAACTGTAACTCTTCTAAATAAGTATGTGCAAGCTCTTGATTTATGAGAGAAGCACCGTATTCTTCACCTGTATTCTGATTATCGTCATCCTTAGTGACCGGCTCCTTCAGCAGATCTACCAATTTAGAGATCCAAACATTGATAATATGTCCTTGTAAATCCAAATCAGATATTGCCTTGAAAAGTCTCTCGTAGAACATTTGTGCATGCATTGAATGACCGTAATTGTCACCCAAATACACCGATTCGGTATTACAAACCTTCCAAAGGTCATTTGGAATGTCCAAATCAAACTCTTTCAGGGTAGCAGCATATGTCTTCTTGTGTGCGTTATTGGGAAATTTGTATTTCGAATATGTGCTGATTTTATCAATAAGTTTGGTAATTGCCTCATTAACCTTGACAATAGGCTCTTGAAGAATCTGTGTGAGTAAATCATCTGCCTTTTTGTAATATTCGTTTTCAATCTGGTAATGCATTTTCTCATCTTCAGATAGAGTATTCAAGTCCACCTCTTCAACGGGATTTAGAACATCTTCCTCAACATCAGAAACATGTCCTTTGCTATTGAACGCATCTGGCATTGGCCGCATGGGCCGATAATGCTGATAATGCGAAGAGGCATAAAGGAAGTAAGTTTGGTACAGGAGTTCCAACCACGACCGCAACCTGGCGTTGTTTTCTTCACCTGACTCTTGGAGTTCCTTAATTTTCAGCTCAATGTCCGGAATTATCATTTCATATATCTCCATAGACTTCTCCGGAAGTCTCAAAAACTCATAGATCTTTCCTCGTCTCAACTGCAGGCTGTATATGTTTCTTTCGCCCGATACATACTCGTCAAAAGTGCTTTTCTTGAGATTGGAAAGAACATCGTCCAACGTTCCCAAAATCATGCCTGTTTTGTCGCTTCCGTTATCGTCACCAAAAAATATCCCTCCTAGTCTACGCCTATTGCTGGAGCTCGATCCCAGCTGAGCATGACAGCACACCTGACGCAGCCTAATCAGCCAATGGCGCATTGTAGTATAATATCTTGCTGGATCGTAGTCATCAACTACTGGTTCGCCTAGTTCATTAAGTCCCACTTGGCGAAGGAAGTTTGCAAACAGGTTATCATAATTATCACGTTCAATGACACTGAATGGCATCCGGAGCAAAATTCTCCTTTGTTGAGGGAGCTTGATTTGGTCTGCCACCATTTTTTTCGTGTGACGAAGACAGATCGTTTTGAAAAGCCTCTGGAATTGGAAATATGGAGCTTCTGATACTATACTGAGCCACGGAGAAGTCTCCCCGGTAATCGAATATAAGTCAATGGGGCTCAGCCTCAAGAAACTTAAAAGGGAGTAAAGATCATTTAGGTTATTCTTGATCAGCGTTCCTGAAACACCCCAAGAGTGTACGCGAGGAATGATCCTTGCAAATTTCGAGGCATTTGTAGCCATGCTTGCAGTCATTTGCACTTCATCAAGGACAACTCTCCAGAACTCGCATAGCATCAGCGGCGAGGAGTAGTCCGTCCTTTCGTATTGTGTGTCCTCAAATTCCACCTCATCAGGCTCCCACTTGACTCCTGGAGTTTCCTTGTCATCAGCGCCCCCATGCGCAAGCTTTATTCTCTTGGCACACTTCCGTGTAGGTCTTGAAACAGGCTTGAAGATGGCCCTATGAAGTTCTCGCGAAACTGTATGATAAGATACGAGTACTATGTCATGTTCTCGAATCTTGGCGGCCATATCAGAAGGTGTGAGTCTCGTATTTGAGCTCTCGGCTTCCCTCTCATAGTTATAAATACCCTCGTATATCATAACTTTCAAAGATGTGGAAATGTCCTCAATTTCCTGTCTCCACTGACCGATGATGGACTGCGGACAAATTATTAAGGTAGTTTTGGCCTCCGTAATGTATCTTCCTCCATTGAAGCTGTCCATCTTCGTTTCACCATAGGGCTGTGTTCTTGGATTGATCGATACGAGTGAGATGACTTCGACTGTTTTTCCTAGACCCATCTCTTCGGAAAGCAATGCCTTGGCGCTCTTGGGATATTGCTGGTACTGAGACAGATAGGCAATGGCTATGTCTGTGGAAACAATATTACCGGTGTACGAGTTATACCAGATGTATGAATCAGAGTCAACCATCTTCATGTATGACCAACCAAAACTTATCTGGTCCAATGATTCAGAGATCATGTTTGTATCATCAGGGGAATACTCAACAGGTGGCAACCTCTCAATTATTTTCAAAGTATCGTTAAAGCGAACACCCTCGTGTCGGAGCATCCAGCGCAAAGTCTGCTGCTGAAATTTCATCAAAGTCTTGCGAATCTCAGGGATTTCCAATACTTTATTGTCGTAAGCCAATTTCTCCGTATTTGTGGTTATCAAGTCGTAAAATGAAGCCTCTGTTGGTTTTGGAAACGGCTTGGAAGAATAAGCTCTTTGGTAGGGCGTCAATATCGGGGTGAAAATAAATGGACTGAGCTCGCGGATTTTTTTGATAGCATCAAGGGGGTATCTGTAGTCCACTGTCTCTTGGATCTCTAACTTGAACTTGATCTCAATATACAGAGAAAATCCCCGATTCTCATGATCAAGATCAACTTGGAGGCTCAACGCAGGCTTTTCTAACCGGACGGGGTCGATCTTGGGAGCCTTCCTTGCAAAGTTCATCTGTGCTTGCAAGAAAGGTGCATACTGGCTGCTGATTTGCAGTTTGAGCAACAGTAGCGACTTCTGCTTTCCCCTGGGCACAGACCACACTTCTAGAGTTTCACCGTGCAATTTGAGGCTCACTTCGAAAGGCAAAATATCGATCGGTTTTATGGAAGCGCAATACAATGATGCCAACTTATCAAAAGTCGAGTCGTCGTGAGCATTTGTGAGCTTAGATACAAGTTGCGTCTTGGCGAGGGTTATCAGGCGCTCCGGCAACGTTATCTTTTTCTGGTTGCTGTCAGCTTCTTGTTTCGGATGAATTCCGTAGTACTCATGGTGCTCTTTGAGTATATCCGCAATAGTACGCTTTTTGGAGATCGCCTTTTTTTGAGTCAGAGTTGGATCGTTGTCGATAGCGATCAAATATCTGACAAGAGAAGGGGACTGGGTTCTCAAGAAAGATGCCTCGTCAAGAGAGCATTCTATTACAGACATGTCTGGTTTGAAAGTAAGATCAGTGCAGTTATGAATATTGCACAGCCTTTTTATTACTAAGCGATTATGGCAAAGGAACAAGGAAGAAAAGAGAAGTAGCAAATAACTTACCGGCTTATGCAGCGCAAATCGATCTTGCAATAATCCCAATATTGTTTTCTGATTGTCGAAGATTTATCACTGATCCTCTTCTTTACAATATAACTAGACTTTAGAATGTTTCTGGTACGTATTTGCACCATTGGTGTCTTCGGAGGAGGTTGAAAGGAACTGCCAAGATCCATTTCCCCTAATGCTGAGTTATTAGGTTTTGGATATTGTGGTTCCAAAACGCCATTCTCTGACAAGACTCATCCACACAAACTAACATTCAGAATTTCAAGCAATTTATCAGGCATGGTAGAAATGCCAATCCCACCGGAACTAAAGCTCACAGCCGGCCGATGAGCATGGAAAATATAAGCGTCCAAAGTCTAGATCCTTCAGAATCCCCTACTTCGGCATCCCCTGATCCTGCCGCCTCTCAGCAATTGGGAGCCAGTAAATCGCGTCACCGCAAAGATGAATACTCCAAGTTGGCTGCGGACCTAGTGAACGAGGAGAACGAACAACGCAAAAAAGAGGCGGAAAGACAGACCTTGGAGAGATATCAAATGATTGACAAGATTGGGGAAGGAGCTTTCTCCACCGTCTACAAAGCTCTAGATGTGCAAACTAATGAGACTGTAGCAGTGAAGGTCATTAAAAAGTATCAACTGGATAAAAGCCAGCAAGCATCAGTTCTGAAAGAAGTCACGATTATGAGGCAACTGGATCACCCATGCATTGTGAGGTTTTATAACTTCATTGAAACTGAAGAGTTCTACTTTATTGTACAGGAACTTGTGTCGGGTGGCGAAATTTTCAACGAGATCGTAAAATACACATATTTCAGTGAAGACCTGTCTAGACATGTGATCACCCAGGTTGCGCAGGCCATCAAGTATCTGCATGCAGAAAAGGGAGTTGTTCATCGTGATTTAAAGCCAGAGAACATCTTTTTCAACCCTATCAAGCATATTCCCTCAAAATCTCCAAGATTGCGGAAGAGCGATGATCCGAATTCTAAGCTGGACGAAGGTGAATTTATACCCAATGTTGGAGGTGGTGGAATTGGTACGATTAAGATCGGCGATTTTGGTTTGTCGAAACAAATATATGCCGATGCTTCTTTGAAAACGCCTTGTGGAACAATAGGGTATACCGCTCCAGAAATCGTGAAGGACATGAGATACTCTGAGGAGGTTGACATGTGGGCTTTAGGATGCGTTCTTTATATTCTGCTTTGTGGTTTCCCACCATTCTTCAACGATCAAATCGACATTTTGACGAAGAAAGTTTCCAAGGGAGAGTTCGAGTTTTTATCTCCTTGGTGGGACGAAATAAGCGACGGTGCTAAAAATTGTGTCTCAAAGCTACTCACAGTTGACCCAAGAGAAAGGTATACAATTGATGATTTTTTGAATGATCCGTGGATTTCAGAGTTTTTGAATAGATGTCATCAAGCTCAACTATTCCAAGCACAGCAGCAACAGCTTTTGCACCAGAAGAACTCTATATCATCCTCGGATTTGAGCTACAGTATTCAGAGCGCATCTATTGGATCGGATTCTTCTCAGGAGCCAATGGTGTACGCGCCACTGCCCACTTCTGCCAATTCCGGAGCCATTCCATCTCACTTGTCGAAACAAAACCCTACTTTGTACTCGCCTGCTGCCATTGCTATGAGGGAGGCGTTCGATATTTCTACTGCGGTCCATAGAATGGGAGAAGAGGCAGCCATGAAGAAGTATTTGAAACAGCAGAAGAATGGAAGATCCAAACTAGGAGCTCTCGCCGAAGACGACGAGATGATTGAGCCTGATCCAAATGAAATCCATCCGGAAGTGAGGAAAGCGAACCTTAAATTTGAAAAAGAATCGTCTAGAGGCGCTGTTATCGATGACAACTCCATTTTTGCGTCAAATAACGAACTGAGCTCGAGCGGAGATGGATATTCAGACGTGGATGCATCTTCCAAGCCGTTTGAACTGAACCTCAACACGGCCACCATCTTATCGAGAAGAAGGAAAAAAGCGTTAGTGGCTTACACGTAACTCCACTCAACTAACGGTATGACCCAGTGCGACCATGAAGGCCTGTGGCCAATGCAGAAGGTATGACAATAATTTTTATAAGCTACGCTTAACGTGATCGTATTTAATTTTGATCTAAATGCCATCCAGAGATAATGCCGATTAATTTTCAGATCGCCTGTCGTTATCTCTTGCGTAAAATTGTGAGCGTCGATAAAAAAATTAATCAAAATATCCTCTAGTTCATCATGGTTAAATACGAGAACTTGGTGCTTATTGGCACCATCATGGTGATCTCCTCTGTTTCGTTTATTCTTGGTGTGCTTTTCAGTAATTGGCCATACGATTACTACACTTTGTGGGACACAACGAAGGGCCAAGAATTTTTCGATGCTGCTTTGGACCACTACAAGGTCTGGGGACAGATTCCTCCTATCATAAACTATACTTTCCACTTTGTGATTGCGATTGCATTCATTGGGTCGTTTATCAAGATATTCAAGCCTTCTGAAGATGTGCAATACTTCGAATATGGAACTTTGGGTGCATTAGTGATTGCAGTTTGTGTCTATGTTAGTAACGTCAAGGTCGGAATCATGTCCTGTATTGCTGGTGAATGGGGTGAAGTTGACCAAAATACAGGCTTGGGAGTCATTGCCGCATCAGAAACGATGATTGTTTTCATCCTTCTCGGTATTGTGCTGCTACAAGGTGGATTATTCTATGCCTTTTTCGAGGACGCCAGACTCAAACAAGAGTTCTACTTGAAAGAGTTGAAGGAGAAGTATGAGGCCATTGGGGAAGATACCACTCCAGTCGAAGCCAAATCTTCCGGAGCTGAAGCAAAGAAGACTAAAGCGAAGACAACCAAGAAGGCTTGAAGACTCCGTGCAAGGGTGGCGTAACTTTGAAATAGTACTGTATTAATACATCCTCATGTCGGACTCCAGATCCCGGATACTATCCCAAATTCCCCTTATTGTGATGCCGGGAAAGTACATTAAGCCTCATCCTGTGACACTACCGTTCGACTTCGAGCAGTTACCGGTCTCCACGCAGATATTCAGAGAGCAAGAATTAGATGTACTCATATCGCACTTGGATGACCTACGCGAAAATCAGCAGCAAATGGCCGACCACGTAAGAGATAGATACGGGGAAACAGCATTGAGAAACCGATCTCGGCTATTCGATGACTGGGAGCAAAATATTAGAAGGGTGGCACCTGGGTACTTTGGGGCTGACGGCAAAGTGAATATTATGACTCCCACTCGACATCATGGCGAGCACGAAATACAGAAAGAGCGTGAACAGCATGCAGATACCAAACTGAAGTCCGCAGAAGATTGCGAGCCACAGCTGACGGGCGCCAGCTATGACCTTGCGAATTTACGTATAGAATAGAATTGTGGCTATAAGGAACCCTTATATGAAAAGCGTTGTATCCTGGTGATCAGAAGTAGCGAGGTTCTTTGAAATTTTGAGTCCCGGCAGCTGAGTAGCAGGACTCGTAATTGGAACTACTCCGGCGACGATCGACATGAAAAATTTGTCGCCCAAAATACTCACTCCGAATAATTTCAAGACAATTAAATACACAGAATTAGTCATCTCCATGTCTCTGCAGTTATTCGGTTCTTCCGATGGATCCGTGCTCTCGCTGGTGAGCAATCTCAAAGTCTCCATCGCTGCTGCTGTATTTTCTCCAGGCTTGCAATTGGAGGTTGATGCTAAAGGCAAATCAAAATTAGCTTTGCAGGTGAACAACGGTGGTTTCGAACTTTATGAACCCAACGCAATTGTGAAATATCTTGCTGCTACTAAGACGCATGACAGGTCTGTTTTTGGAAAGCACGAACTCATCGATAAGGACGAAAAGATCCTGTATCCTGCTCTGAAGTCGAACCAGATTGACCTTAGCATCTTGTCTCAGATTGGATCTATCCCCTCTGCCAACGCAGAAGACGTTTCACAAATCATTATCTTTTCTTCATTGTATCCTCTTTTGAGCAAACAAACCGACACTGAGCTCTCTGGTTGGTTCAAAACATTCTCCGAAATTCCTACTGTGGCTAAGGGTATAAACTTTGCAACTAAGAACTGTGGATACCAAAGAATTCCCGAAAAGAACACTAGCAAAGTGGATGTTGTTGAAGGATGCGCTGTTGTTCATTCGGAAGGAAAATTGAAACCAAAACCAAATGAGAGAAACATTCTGATTACTTCTGCACTTCCATACGTGAATAACGTGCCCCACCTGGGAAATATTGTGGGTTCAGTCTTGTCTGCTGACATATATGCCCGTTACTGCAAGCGCAGAAACTACAATGCGATATACATCTGTGGTACTGATGAGTACGGAACTGCTACGGAGACCAAGGCTTTGGAAGATAAAGTCACTCCCCAAGAGCTCTGTGACAAATACCATGCTGTTCATTCTGATGTCTACAAATGGTTCCAGATTGGGTTTGACTACTTTGGAAGAACGACTACGCCAAAGCAAACCGAGATTGCACAGGAGATGTTTTTGAAACTGTACAACAATGGATACTTGGAAGAGAAAGTCATGAAACAACTTTTCTGCCCCGTCCATAAAGGATTCTTAGCTGACAGATATGTTGAAGGTGAATGTCCAAGGTGTCATTATGAAGATGCTAGAGGAGATCAGTGCGATAAGTGTGGCAACTTGCTTGATCCATTTGAGCTTATCAACCCTCGGTGCAAACTGGATGGGCACACCCCAGAACCCAGAGAATCCAACCATATTTTTATATCGCTAGACAAGCTGGAGCCAGAGGTTAGAAAGTGGATCGGCGAAGCCTCGGAAAAGGGCAAGTGGTCCAAGAACTCGAAAACAATTACAAACTCCTGGCTCAAAGAGGGACTGCAGCCGAGATGCATCACTAGGGATTTGACTTGGGGAACTCCTGTGCCACTCAAAGGATTTGAGAACAAGGTTCTTTACGTTTGGTTCGATGCTCCAATCGGCTATGTCTCTATCACGGCGAACTACACCGATGAATGGAGGGATTGGTGGCAAAACCCAGAGCACGTTCAGCTTTACCAGTTCATGGGCAAGGATAATGTGCCATTCCACACGGTTGTGTTTCCATCTACCGAGATTGGTACCAAGCAAAAGTGGACTATGCTGCACCATCTGAACACAACCGAGTATTTGCAGTATGAAGGAGGCAAGTTTTCCAAATCTAGAGGTATTGGTGTTTTCGGTAACAATGCCGAGGCTACTGGTGTGTCTCCTTCTGTCTGGAGATACTACTTGGCATCTGTGAGACCAGAAAACCAAGACTCTCAATTCTCTTGGTATGAGTTCGTCACCAGAAACAACAGCGAGCTTTTAGCAAACTTGGGAAACTTTGTCAACAGACTGGCCAAATTTGTTATCGCCAAATACAACGGCGTGGTGCCCTCTTTCAGGACTGAGGACTGTCCAGTGTACCCTGAGCTTTTAAAGGATTTGAACTCTCTTGTGAAAACATATGTCGATGACATGGAGACAGTACATCTCCGAAAAGGCTTGGAGACCGCTATGATGATCTCCGCTAGAGGCAACCTGTTTTTGCAAGAAAACAAACTGGATAACTCTTTATACAACGATTTCCCAGAGAAGAGTGATGCAGTTGTTGCTATTGGACTCAACATTGTGTATTTGGTTTCTGCTGTGATCGCTCCATATATGCCTGAGACAAGCAAGCAAATAGAGGAAATTTTGAGGGTTCCCGAGCTTAAAATTCCGGATGAGTTTGGTTTGTGGATCCAACCTGGACACTGTATTGGAAAGGCCCAATACCTGTTCAAGAGAATTGATGAGAAAAAGATTGATGAGTGGAGAAATTTGTATGGAGGTCAACAGCAAAAATGAAATAGTAACGTTTAATCGCCCAAATTATATTTTAACGCGGTAGGCAGATTGCAAATATTAGATGGCTCTGGGGCTGGTGGCAAATGCATTTGCCACCAGCCCCAGACATGACCTGCTCCGTTGACGTATACTAACGGCAGCTTATACTGTAGTTGGAATCTAAAACCATCTCACTTCCCCGAGGAATTGCCTATTCGGGAAACAGATCATGATTTTGAGGGCATGGCCGTTGAGATTTAATCAGAGCTGCTGTTTGCCTTTCACAGCAGTTTGCCTTCAAAGATAAAAGTATAAGAGTACTATGCTTTCTTGCTATACGGGCATCTGATCCACTTATCTTGACAATAGAACTAAAAGAATGCAGAATCCAATGAGTCTCGAGGAAATTGTCTATCTACCGGGAAGCTACCAAGATGATCACGAAGGCAAGGGAATGATATTGCAAGTGTTAGATTTTCCGTCCTCTTTTTCAAGTTTAAATGATTCAGAATTCTCACTTCTGGATATGGTGTCACAAAACGAGAATGCTGATCAAGAGATGCTTGATATCATGGATAGTTTCACATCGTTTCCGCAAGCATCGCCCCAAGAGCACGATTCTGTTCCTACACCTGACAATCACATATTTGAGTTTCAGACTTTTAATGACTTTGGAGAGTCTGCTTTGTCACTGGAAATCACCCCTACTTCTAGCCTAGCGCATGATAATGACTACATCTACTCTAAAGACTGGCCGATTGGAGAAAGCACGGCGATGCTGGTCTCAATGGCAACCGAAGAACCGAAAACATTTCGCGAATGGGATTTAGTGACCGCAGAAGCATCAAAAATGGACTCATCGCCATTTCCTGAAGAGCAAAAAGAAGAATGTCTAAGTGGAGGACACCATAAGGGTGGTAAGAAAACCAAGTACACAAACCTGCAGGTTTCCTTTAACGAGACTATTCCAGAGATGCTTAATCACTGGCTCAATCAGCACTTTTATCCATATATTCAGCCCAATGGTATCACATATGCCAGATTTCGCAAAGTGCCAGAAAACGATGAGTATATCTACAAGAGAAACCCCAAAGCTGAGATTTGCCTTCCACCACGGTACTCAAATTCCAGTGCTAACTACTACGAGCCATTGGTGGTGAGATACAGAAAGTCACACCAGGAGCGAGGTCAAGGAGACGGCGAGGGGCTGTGCCCATATTGCCAATCTGACGATTTGAGCGAGCTATTTTTTGAACGAAAAGATTCGAATTACCTCCATCACGTCACTAAACTACATGGTGTCTATTCTAACGGAATGGAGATGCCTTTTCCTCGAATGATTGGCGAAGCTTTGGAGATTAAGCATCTCAAGACTCGCGGGAGAACAGAGCGCCGAGTTCATAGCGTCGAATGCGAGAAATGTCACGAAACTGTCAAGATTCAGCAGCTGGACTGCGATAA
This sequence comes from Ogataea polymorpha, assembly GCF_001664045.1. NCBI lineage: Eukaryota > Fungi > Ascomycota > Pichiomycetes > Pichiales > Pichiaceae > Ogataea > Ogataea polymorpha. The sequence continues at coordinate 292,697 of NW_017264698.1, read as the reverse complement.
AGAGGGAAACAAGTTTTTAGCATATTTCCGTCACATGTTAGTTCACAACGAAAAGAAAAATGTGGGCAAGCGCACTTCAAAAATTAGTTTATTCAGTTAAATAGATTTAAAAAAATTCGCACCTCAAAATGAGCTCCGCCATTGTGGCTCAAGCTCAGTCATACCTTTTGGGGATTCCGTTGGAAGTGATATCCCAGGGCGCCGAGGCTGTTGTTTTTCTAACAACAGTGCATCCGTATCTTTCAGCATCCATGCATCCTTCAGACATACAAAACCCATCCAAGTACATCATTAAATACAGGCCGCCAAAAGCATATAGACACGAGGTCCTAGACAAACAACTAACAAAATCTCGCACAGCTGCGGAAGCTAGACTTCTTAGCAAACTGTATAGCCTGGAAATTCCAGCCCCTAAACTGATTGCTCTTGACGCACCACATGGCATAATATGGATGGAATTTCTGGGCTTCGAACTTGCCAATGGTCATATCAGCTCCTTAAAGAATTGGTTGTGGTATCTGGAGAAACGACAGGAGGATGACTCTACTGCCACTATTGCTTTGGCAGACTCTGTTAAGCAAGTCCTGATTCTAGTTGGACAAGCCATAGCAAAGCTTCATTTGCAAAACATAGTTCACGGAGACCTCACGAGCTCCAACATACTGCTTGAGCAGAAGATGGAAAAATTGCAACCTACACTCATAGATTTTGGGCTCTCTGCGTATTCGTCTTTGGCAGAAGACAAGGCTGTGGATCTTTACGTCCTAGAACGGGCACTAACTTCCACTCATCCAGTTTATTCAAAAACGTACAACGAATGGCTGCTTCAAGGTTACGAAGAAACATACTGCAACAAAACAAACAACAAACGCAAATACACCGAGGTAAGTAAACGTCTTGAGGATGTTAGACTTAGAGGACGAAAGAGATCAATGCTCGGCTAGGTTAATATATAGAGGTCGTGTGTATGACACAAAAATATCGGTACTCAAAAAGTCTGGTCTTTTAATTTGTGTGTTGTAAGAATTGGAGGATTCAGAGCTAGGCATTGCCCAAAAAGAATTGCCAGTAAATGACTATGGATCAGCCAATCGTTCTCGACCAGGGTACCGGTTTTGTTAAGATTGGAAGGGCTGGAAAGAACTTTCCAGACCATACCTTTCCTTCGATAGTTGGAAGACCAATTTTAAGGGCTGAGGAGCGCACGGGAGATATTGAAATCAAGGATATCATGTGCGGAGACGAAGCGTCTGCTGTGAGATCTGCTCTGCAAATATCTTACCCAATGGAGAACGGAATCATCAAAAATTGGGAAGACATGGAACACCTATGGGATTATGCATTTTATGAACGAATGAAGATTGACACTACAGGACAAAAAGTGCTATTGACCGAGCCACCCATGAACCCACTCAAGAACAGGGAAACTATGTGCGATGTTATGTTTGAGAAATACAATTTTGGCGGAGTCTACGTTGCTATCCAAGCGGTTCTTGCTTTATATGCTCAGGGTCTCTCTTCCGGAGTTGTGGTCGACTCGGGCGATGGTGTCACACACATTGTTCCCGTGTACGAGTCAGTTGTTTTGAACCATCTAACTAGAAGGCTAGACGTTGCCGGTAGAGATGTCACCAGAAACCTCATTAACCTACTGCTTAGAAGGGGATACGCCTTTAACCGAACGGCAGACTTTGAAACCGTTAGACAGATCAAGGAGAAGCTCTGCTATGTCTCGTACGATCTGGATTTCGATACAAAACTAGCCAATGAAACCACAGTTTTGGTGGAGAATTTTGAACTACCAGATGGAAGAGTGATCAAGATTGGCTCCGAGAGATTTGAGGCTCCGGAGTGTTTGTTCCAACCATCTTTGACAGATATAGAACAACCTGGTGTTGGAGAATGTTTGTTCAACACAATTCAGTCTTGTGATGTTGACATTAGATCAACGCTTTTCAAATCTATCGTCCTCAGTGGAGGGTCATCGATGTATCCCGGTCTACCTTCAAGACTCGAGAAAGAACTGAAACAACAATGGTTTACGAAGGTTTTGAAAGGTGATGCTTCCAGACTCGACAAGTTCAAAGTCAGAATTGAGGATCCACCGAGAAGGAAACACATGGTCTTTATTGGTGGTGCCGTCTTGGCAAACATCATGGCAGACAAAGACCACATGTGGATCAGCAAACAGGAGTGGGAAGAACAAGGTCCAAGAGTTTTGGAGAAACTGGGCCCAAGATAAAGGGTATGTTGTAAATTATTTCATGAAAGAAAATTTAGTGATGCCGTAGTCATATTATACAATCAACTATACTCGTTAACTTTTTTCCATACATCCTCAACAAGGATATCAAGCTTGTGCTCAGAAACATTCGGATGCGTGCTCCCATACTTGACTGCATTGCGAACTAGATCATTAATGAACTTATGGGTCACCACCTTGGGTTTGAGAAAGTCCGTTTCCAGTAATTGATCTGCATTGGATCTCAAAGACGGATTTCTTTTTAAACATCGCTGAATTGTATCAATCACCAGCCCATTAACCCTTGTTCCATCTGCGGTAACTCGCGGATACTGTATCTCAACTTTGGGATTTGTAATTGCCAAGATTCGTTTGTTGCCAGTATAATTCGCATACGGTGGCTTTCCGTAGACCATTTGGTAGATAATACACCCACATGACCATATATCAGCAGGCTTTCCGACCTTCCAGGTTCCATTTAGGCCATCTCCTTTCAGAGTATTATTGACCTCGATAAGAGTCTCAGGGGCCATATAATTCGGAGTGCCTATTTGGCATTCACGATATATATTGACCGTATGATCGGAGAGCGAGTTGGAGATTCCAAAGTCAATAAGTTTCAATGTCCCCTTGACAAATAAGAAATTCGCAGGTTTTAGATCGGAATGAACGATTCCCGCGTCGTGAACTGCTTTCACACACTTTATCATCTCAACAGCATGATACCTCGTAAAACTTGGATCAAAAGGGGTATTAGAACGATTTGCAAGAACATGGGCAAGATCTATATCACCACATTCCATCACAAGCATGAGTGAACCATCCTTCAGACTGTGATCTATTAGTTTGACGACTCGTTCTTGATCCCTAAGCTTCTTCAAAATCTCAATTTCTCCCTTGAAACTTGCAATGGCACCCTCATCAAATTGGTCAAACGTGACAACTTTGATCGCATAGTCTCTTTTACCATTGACAGCACGGGCCTTGTAAACTCTTGAGGAACCTCCCTTACCGATTTGTTCCAAACACTCGAAATCTTGTTTATTGATTGTGAGGATATTGCTTGCTTTCTCGATGTCATATGCATGATTTTGGTGATTTGTACTCCGACTTGGACCTGTCCCCCATGTTCTTCTTGAAGCGGACAGTTCTTTGTGTTCATCGGAAATGCTGCTTCGAGATACCCTCATCGGATCATCCATTGTATTACTGTTTTCAAACGATTTCTTTGGTGGAGTAAGTCTTTCCTTCATTTCATGCAAATTGAAAACACCGTTCTTTTCTTGATTCCAGCGAGACTGTGAAAGCGGAGTCAACACCTTTCGAGCCTGCTCCGGAGTTGCATAATGATCTATAGGAGGCGATTTGGTAGGTGTACGTTGATCGACACCAATGTGTTGATTATTTGTCATTTTGGTCGCATGATTCATCTGCAGAGTGGATCTGTAAGGAGTCTCACTGAGATTGTTCCTTTTTATCCTCGGAGAACATGATGAAACGGGTCTGATTCTCTCTTGTTTAGGCGTTTGAACGTAGGTGTGTTTGCTTCCTATCACCAAGTTCTCTTCATTCTGTTCCGGATCGTAATATGTGGGAGCAGTATTGGTCTTCATGGAGGTAGTAAACATATTAGTAGTTATCGTGTGTTTGGCCTCGTCATTGTGTATTGCAGCATTCAACGTTGGTGACATGCTTTGCTGATATGACGTTTGAGCTAGCCCATTGAGCTCAGTTTCGGAAAGGCGTTTAGGAGCTCCAAGTCCAAATTTAGACAGCGATCGTGCCGATCTCAGAGACTGGCGAGATTTGGTAGCGCTAGGGTCAACGTTATTCATTCCCATCCCAAGGCGCTTCGAATTAAGAAGAGAATAAGGCTGCTGGCTTGCATTTGAGTTGAAAGAACTAAATCGACGACTGGAAGGTCTGCTTGTCTCAGGCTGCAGTAGTTCACTTGCAGATTCATTTGTCTGATTCTGCTGTTCATCAAAAACGGTTTTGTAGTCGACAAAGTCGCGCCTTTGTTCTATCGTGTGGCTCTTGTTTGTGATCTGTTCGAGCAGTGACATCGCGTATGAACTGAGCACAGGCGGATGCTCATTTATTCCGTCATCAGAGTCATCTTCATCCACAAACGCATGACTATCATATAAGAGTTTCTGTTCCTCAGCGCTATGCGTGAAAAGTTGGCTGTTTAAGTGTCCTCGCGATGTGGGTGGAATAGTTGTTATATTTGAAGAGTTCGACGGCGTAAGTCTGTTTATTGAGGACGGCGATGAGAGATTGCTTATTTTTCGATGCAACTCGGCCATTGTTGTATACTTTTGCGAATCAGTCCAGGGTCAGGCACCATAAACAAACAGTACAGCTTTAGAGTCAAAATTTGAGCCGAAAACAGAAGAAAGGGATATCGCTGTTTAGGCGGTGTGTAGTTGTAAGCGTGGATGTAAATTAATATCGAGCGCAATATTTTCTAACTGAGTGACAACCAAAGAATGAAACTTCAGCTTGACAAGGAATGAAATCTGGATAACGGCAATGTGCCGCGTTTGTCTATTAGCCTGATGTATTAAAGTCTGGAAGCACTAGACCTTATTTTGTTTTAAATTGTAAACAAGAAAAAATTCGACCCTTTGAATGGATCTAGGTTCGTGACGCGCGTCGATCGTCCAAAATACTAAACACGATTATTATACGACTATACAGAATATAGAGATTACCCAATAACTTCGAGATAGTTGCTTGGACACATACCGATTTCACCTTTCGAGTTCTTACCTTGCCACCAGTTTCCAACGGTGTCTTTGACACGGAAAATATCGCCTTTTTTAAACGACAGTTCGTTGATATCGTCAGGGCTTGCATCATAATCAAACAATCCTCTAACAGTGATAGGATAATCATCTTCCGGCAAGGCGGAAGCCCTATTCGTAGTGGAAGCGTTTTCTAGTCCATTGAGTTGTGCAGTATAGCTTTGAGTATTAAAAGGATTTTCATGTAAGCCCGAGTTATCGTTGGAAACGGAGTTTCTCTCAGCATATCCCATAGTCTCGTCCTTGTATGGTTCGTCAAGCGGAATCTGAGACTGCCCGGCGGTATTTCTGTTGGATTTCGACCGTTTGGAAGACAACATCACGTTTTCGCTGCTTCCGAATGAATCGATATAGGAGATAATAGGTGAACTAGGTTCGGATCCGAAATAAAATAGCCACAGTATATTGACAATACACTGGATGATGAAGCCGGCGCTGGCAGCTGCTGGGGCTGAGTTCGTGTCGTAAACCAAGTTGTTGGTCGCGTTGGAGTTGTACACGAATGCGACACCGATGGCACAGGTCAGGAAAAATCTATGATAATGGAAGGTGTTTGTAATGTACAGAACAACAATAACGATCAAGAGCAACAGTTGGAAAACGACTGCCCACCATGCGAACTTTGGGAAACCGCTATTTTGGGTGTTTGTAGCAATGCATCCTGCAAAAGTGATGATCCATCCTATGGAGGAAAATCCAAAGGTGCTGAGAGCGAATGGGTTGAATAATGACACCGGATTTGATCTTCCCATCGTGGTCTAATAATGAGCGTGTTTATTTTTTTTGATCCAATATTTATTTTCAAGGTCCCCAAAAAATTCTCAGGGGCTGCAGCAGCCTAAAAAAGTACATGGGCAACGGTGCTCAAGGAGAACGAGGAAAACGATTTATAGTGAGTTTGGCAAGATTATCTAGCTATTTTTTGCGGCGTTTTGATGGGCGTGCGGCCACTAGTTGGTGGTCTCGTGTTAACTCATGAACCGAGGTCAATATATTGGCCAGAGCGCCATCTAGTTTTCCATACATCTTGTCCGCTCTGTGGAGACACCATAGAGATTCTTCAATTTTCTGAAGTTCCCTGTTTTTGAACAACAGTAACTTGGGCAGGACAAGCTCAAGGTATTCTTTTGTAGAGTACCTGATTTTGCCATATCCAGGATTGAGGATCTCGAACACCTCATCTGAGAAAAACGGGATGTCCCGTAAATTATTATTAAGAGTTTTCCTCAAAGTCGGACCTGCTAGTGACAGGATCAACGTGGATGTGGCTGGTCCCACGCCCCTAAGTTGGCAAGCAAGCTCCATTGACTTTTTTACTGCAGCAGTGAATTCGTTGTCGTTATCTTTGCTCGCGTCGCAGTAATCAATTAACACGCCAAATGCCTGCTCGGTATATTCTCGAACTCTGACAGGATCATTACTTTGAATCAGTTTAGGTAATGTGGGACGAAACTTTCCCCTGGTCAGTTTCCACTCCATGAGCCTCTGTAGTTCAGCCTTTTCGAGCCACATTTGACGTTTTTTTGTGAATCGTGTTTCAAGTATATCTGGCATAGTCTCCGTCCGCCAGATATCTAAGTCCTTTAAACTCATGTTAGCAGAGTCTTTGATGAATGTTTCGTAGAATCTCTCACGACATCCCAGTAGTTCGTCTTCAATCTTGGTATCCATACTATTCCTGTCGCGCCCGTGCACCAACAACGCGATAAAAATACAGGCGCGTTCTGAAAAATTAAATATGGCCCAAGCTAGCTTTGTCTGGAATGAGTCTTCGCAGGGCTCGTCCAAGCAAGTGAACATGTCTGACAGTGACCCTATAGGTGAAGAGAGACGCGAAAAGTACTTCATATGGAAAAAGAATGCGCCACTACTGTATGACTATATTCAGACCACCTCTCTGTTGTGGCCCAGTCTTACAGTCCAATGGTTTCCCGATTTAGAGGAGATAGCCGATACAGAATACCAGCAGCACCGACTGTTACTTGGATCGCATTCGAGCGGTTTCAGTAAATGCGAAAGTCTCAACTTGTACGGACTGAAAACACTCAGGAAGACAGCCAAGCTTGTAGACATCGCCTCAGACTATGATCCACTGAAAAATGAGTTTATTGTCAAGCGCAATGACTGGCATGACACTAAAATGTCGCTGATACAAAAGATACCTCACAGAGGGGATATTAATAGGGCACGCTACATGCCGCAGAATCCAGACTTGATAGCGACTGTCACTAACAGGGGACATTTATATGTGTTTGATCGCACCAAGAAGCCCAATAACTATACGGAGGACGAAATCGATGACAGCGCTGACTTGTCTGATATCAAGCTGGATTTCCACCAAAGTGAGGGCTGGGGTCTTGATTGGAATAGATATAAAGAAGGAGAATTGGCTTCTGCCTCTTCAGACGGGACGATCGCTTTATGGGACCTGACCAAGTTCAAGAAAAACACTAGTGATAAAAAACCAGCCCAGACGACTGCCACTGGACTCGAGTTTCAAAAACGCAAATACAAGACTTCAATCCTTCAGCCGATGGAAACGGCTGCTGCCCATGATTACGGAGTCAATTGTTTAGAGTATCTCTATTTTCACCAAAATCTTATAGGAACGGTGGGGGACGATAAGAAGTTGAAGATCTTTGATAGCAGGGCTCGCATGAGTAGCGTCAAAGAGGACCAGTTGTCCGAGTCGCCAATCAACGTGGTATCGTTCAGTCGTGTCAATGAGTTTGGATGTGTCATAGGCACGGAAACAGGAAACATCTCTCTCCACGATCTACGTCACATTGAGGAGCCAGTGAGGATTGTCAACCAGTCGCACAATGGAGCGCTCACTTGTGCGTCTTGGAACCCGGAGCGTGGCTCACTACTTGCAACGGGATCATCGGACGGAACTGTCAAACTATGGGACTGGTCTTGTGACCCAGGTGACGAATTGCGTTTCGTTCATGGGGGGCACATGCTTGGCGTTAATGATATTGATTGGAACCTGCACGACTCCAGGACGCTAGTGAGTTGTTCCGATGACAATTCTGTCCAAGTTTGGAAACCAGCATCAACAATTTTGTAAATTCCGGTTGCAACCAAGCTGCCCGGAAAATAAAATTTGGCAGAACACGTATTTTCTCAAATTAGACTAATAGCCGGGGTAATCTCAAGTTTCGTTTCAAAGATGAGTTCACTCTTTAGTCACTCAAAAACTAAGGTTTTACTCCTTACTCTAGCCTGTCTGATCGTCTTGGGCGTCATGTTCATGATTCCTACACAACCGAACGTTGGAACCCATCAGATCAAGCATTTGACTGGTTCAGAGATCGGAAAGGCCCTGGGCCGTGGCAACAACCCAGATACCGAACCGGACTCTGAATTCGTTCTCGCAAGCAATCAACCAGGAGATATAGTTCCACAAGAGATTATCAGTCCGACAAAAGAAGAACAAGAGATAGAGGATCGCGAGGCGATCAAGGCCATTTCAAGGGAGCTATCGAAACTGGATAATGAAGGCGCCGGATCGGTGGAGGTGAACAAAGAAAAAAGTCACTTCAATGACAAGTTGGAGGAGGTGGACGCTACAAGTGATACAAAGGGCAGACTAGTTGTGAAAGAAGAGGAAACAAATGCCGTCGACGAGCATGTAAAGGTGTTTGATGAGCCTGTTTCAAAAAAGGAAGAGTCTGAGGGAAAGCCACTTTCGGCCTACGAAAAACCCGAAGATACCTCCTTTACGTCAGAAAGAAGTCACAACTCAAATGATCGTAACGAAGACTATCAATCAGGCCCAAAGTCTGAGTCGCAACCGGAACCTGCGAAGAAACAGACCAAGGCTAATTCTAGGAGGCCTAAAAATTTGGGCAAAATTAGCGACAACAGAGTTTTAGGCACCGAAGATGGACCACCAAGCTCAAAAAGATTGGCTCAAAGATCAAGATGATAGAGTGTACGTTTTATTTATACCGCATTTTTATTATTGTGTTATCAGTAATTCTACTACACCTTTTCTGCACCACTCAAACGCACCGCTGCACCGTATTTTTGGAGTTTCGTCAACAATGAATCTCCATTTTTGATGAGAGCATGATATTGGTTGTTTTTGTTGTCAGGCCTATTCGTTTCGACGATTCCATTCACTTTGTCTATGATGCAATTGATTTTTTTATTCGGAATGAATTTGCAAAGATCTTGATCCAAAAAGTCCTCGGAGACCCCAAAACTCTCGGCCATCGACTTGAGGGATAAAGATTTGTAGCTCTCTAGCAATTGAGAATATGCCTTACATCTGATTTCTCTCATGTAGAAGTTGGTGTGAGGACGCAAGAATTTGTTTTTAACCAAAATCTCGTCATGGGTCTTAATCAAATTTGGAAAGAAATCTTGATACTCACAGTAATACAGCGACTTGATCAGATTGTAGATTGAGACTAGCTCAGGTGAATCAGAGCCAATAGTTAGAATCTCTGGAGACTCGATCAGTTTCTTACGCAAATCGGGTCTTTCTAGTGAAATGGCACCGCAAATCAGTGAGTATTGAGCCACCTGCTCATATGTTGATATCTCAGTCGATGTGAAGGTAGCCAGTGAATCAATCAAAAGTTTAGATGCTTCCTCAAATTTTCTAGTGGACATCAGGTAAATTCCGAGATACGTCTTGTACCGGTTTCGCCTCTCCCAATCTCCACCTTTCTCAATTAAAATGTTCGCTTCATCAAGGTATTTCTTAGTGAACAATTTATCATCGAGAAAGAATCCGATTCTTGCAATGGTTAACACCAGATCAATTTTCGAGCCTGTGGACGGTGCCAGCTCAAAAGTTTTTTGGTAGGTAGCCAACGCATTGGTTTTGTCGCCAATCGCGGCATAATACTCTAGAAGGTCTGTCCAAACTTTCAATATCTCCAATTCTCCTTCATCATCCTCTGCAAGCTTCTCTAGCTGTTTCTTTAACTCAGCAATTTTCTCGGTGTTCTGCTGAGCCAATTTATCATATAGTCCTTTGTCAAACTTGAGTCCTGGTATTTTCAATTCATTAGTTATGTAGTCATAGTAGGGTGCCATCTGTTGTTCCTTGATCTGTTCAAGGATTCGGTACACAAGCTCATCATTCCCAAAGCCCTGCTGAAGAAGATAAACGTTTTGTGCAACCTCAAAATCCGGAATTCTGCGAACTCCAGACGACAATGTATCGATAATCATATCTTTAGGATCCTTTTTTTGTTCGCCACCGGTATTTATTTTTCGAAATCATTGACATCCTTACATCTTTTTGGTACCCGAAATTCTTTGATCTTTGTTCTGAGCATGGATTTGGACCTCAATCGTGATCTTCAAGACTTCCAGCATTTGCTCAATGACCTTCAGGTTGCTTTATATGAGTTTAAGCATTCAAAGAACAAAACTGACATTGACTTTGAGCTCATCCGTCTGAATACTCAGGCCCAGAGCACAGACCTCTACGAAAAACTTGAAGAACTCGCAAACATTATAACAGCGAAACTTGATTGCGTATCTGGAGATACGCAGGAGGACATGGAATACCAGTTTGCACTACTCAAAGAGCGTTTTTTCGATGTGAGAGTGGACTTCAGAGAATTATTGCTGTCCTCAAAATCTTGGACAGCGCAAGAGGAAGAAGAGCAAACTGATGAGCTTACAGATGAGCCGATCCTCGATGATCATAATCTTAAAAAACTTACAAAGGAAGAGCAGCTGCTGAACAAAAACTCGCTTCTCACGAGGAAACTGCAAAGTGTAAATGAATTGCTACAGTCATCGCTTTTGGCAAGCGAAATGAATATATCAGATCTTGCGCATTCAACAAATTCCCTCACAAACTTATCAAATAAGTACAGTTATTTCACAGATGTTCTTGTTAGATCAAACAAACTGGTGAGGACTATAAATGAGTCAAGTTCTAGAGAGAGAAAGCAGATTTACAGCTCCTTGTATTTCTTCTGTACAGTCTGCATTTGGATACTATACAAGAGAATCTTTCGAAAACCTATCAGATTGTTCATCTGGCTACTATACAAGTCCTTGACTGTAATGGTCTGGGGAGCCTCTTCACTCAAAACAAGAAATTCAGCTGTGGAACTGACAGCGTCTATGAGCGACACGATAATGGCAGTCAGTGCCACGGCCTTGGATCCGGGCAAATCAGTCCTACTGGAAACTGCAACATCAACTATCCCATCTATGCTCAAAGACGAGCTTTAATAGTCATCGCCTCTCGAAACAACTTCTTTTCTAGTTGGATGCAGCAGAATTGTATGCTCGTATTGTGCCGTATAACAACCTTTGACGTCAACAAGTGGAGGATGCTCTGTGATCAGTCCTGCTCTGCACAATTGGTTCAATGCTAATAAATATTTCTCTTCGCCGATCCGATCAAGATATCTGCGACAAAATGGCAAAGAGCCGAAGTTTTTGTCTATCGTCTGCATCAACTTCTTGGCCCTATCGAGTCTAATAGGCGCATTAGGAGGTGCATCCAGGTTTTTCATATAGTGCGAACACTCACCACCATGAACAACATAGCCTTTACCTGTTGATCCGAATGTCTCAATGGCAAATGTCTCTCCTTCTTCCATCTTAGTTGTGTCACCGTTTTTCACAATTGGTACAGACTTTCCACCATGGATTTGGTACGGTTTAATGTTGTGTCCTTGTAAATTCCGTATGCACTTAACAGGATAAACTTTGCCGTCAAGTTCAACCTCGTAGCTTTCCATCACTTCTTCAACGGCTTCACCAACATCTGTCATTCTCACATCGATTCCGGCGGTCTTAATGCCGGTGTTTGTGGCCTCCTTCACTGCATTCAGCAGAGGATCGTATCTCTCGTTGAAAGTCTGAGTCCAAGCACAATCAATGATATGTCCGTTAACATGAACACCAAAATCAACCTTCATCACGTCGTCGTATTGAAGAACAACTTTGTCTCCAGCATTCGGTGTATAATGAGCCGCACAATGGTTGAGAGACACACCGCAAGGAAATCCCATACCACCTTTTAAACTATCGTCTGTACCGCTGTAGGCTCTGACACTATTCTCAATTGACTCTGCAACTTCAGTCATTGTCATTCCAGGTTTGATGTTCTTTTGGGCAGTTTGTCTCACTCGTCTATGAATCTCTGCTCCTTTTCTAAACTCATTCCATTTGTTGTTAGCCTGACGATCTAAATATCTTTTCTCCTCGTCAGTTACTCTCTTCAAATTCTCTTCGCTTCCGGTATACTCCTGCCATTCTCCTTCAGGGAACACACCGTCGGGGAAGAACTGATTGATACCGCCCTTCTTTTTCTTGTTATTCTTCTTCTTCTTTTTCTTTTTCTTTTCCCCGTTGTTGCCCTCTGCGGTTGCCTCATTGACGGAGGTTTCCTCCGCAGTTTCCTCAAGAGCCACCTTTTCGATTTGTTCGGCTAAATTATTTGGCTCTGTACTCATGACTGTCTAAAATATGAGACTGAAATATTTTTTTGCTATATTTCTTCTTGCTCGCACTACCATCCACAGAGGTATAAAAAAAAAACTACCAATCCTTTTGCAACGATGTTCAGCATTTTGCGGCCTAAAATACTTGACAGAGCACCCTGCTCGCTCAGATATAACTCCTCGGATTCGAAAACAGATCTTTTGTCGATACTAAGCGGAATCAATAAAAAAGAACAAGCCGGCTCTAGCACCAAGACATCGTTTTTGGGAGAGAGCAGTTTTTCCGTGAGCGCAGCTTTTAAAGAGCCAAACTGCCTTGAATATGCTACGAAGCTTCCTCTCGATGGAGCCCACGCAGGACGCTCTATTCTGGTCAAGAAAGGAGATCTCATGAGAAGCATCAAACGATTGGAAATGATGGCTCAGTCTACAAAGCTCAGAAGCACATACTACGAACAGAAATTCTACTTGAAACCAAGTAAGAGAAAATTACAACAAAGAATCAAAACTAAGAAAACACGCTTCGATGCCGGTATCAGAAAATTACTGGGTGTGGTGCGGAACGCTGTTAGAAGAGGATATTAAACATTGTATATACATATAAAAAATCTTATCAAAATTATCTATTTAAATTATGGCTCAGGTGAATCACTCACACGGAAGTGCTACAATGCGTTCCGGTATCATTAACCTCATGAACACTATCTTGGGAGCTGGTCTTCTTAGTGTGCCCTATGCCATCAAATGCGATGGTGTTTTATTGGGAATATTGTTCGTTTTGTTTTCAGCGTTCACCTCTGGTCTTGGTTTATACCTATTGGCGATATCAGCTTCATATACGATTCCAGGGCATGCTTCATTTTTCTCTTTGTCGAAGCTAACGGTTCCCCAGCTTGGGATTGTTTTCGACCTTGCGATTGCCATCAAATGTTTTGGTGTAGCATGCTCCTATTTGATTGTGGTAGGGGATCTCATGCCTCAAATCGTAGACTCGATTTGCCCTGACCGTACACTTCAAAATCACCCGTGGCTAATAAGCCGAACATTGTGGATCACCCTATTTCTGGCCACCATATTACCGCTTGTCTACAAAAGAAAATTGGATTCCCTCAAGACCGCATCGCTTGTTGCTCTTTCTTCAGTGGGGTACTTGGTGATATTAATCGTGGTCCATTTTTTGCACCTATGGAGTGGAGGAAAGGAAGATATTGTCAAAGGACCTGTTCATTTGCTGAAGCCAAACTCAGTGGTTGCGGTTCTGTCTTCATTTCCGATCCTTGTGTTTGGGTTTACCTGCCATCAAAATCAACTAGGGATTATTAACGAGCTTCACGACAGATCGTTGGCAAGTGTCACGAAAATGAATGTTATTTCAATTGGGTCAGCTTGTGCTCTCTACATCATTGTTGGTCTTTCTGGTTATCTTACTTTTGGCGACACCGTCTCTGGGAATATTATTGCCATGTACCCAAATTCAATTTCATCAACAATTGGAAGGATTGCCATTGTGATTCTGGTCACTCTAAGCTACCCCTTGCAATCAAATCCGGCTAGGGCATCTATAAATCACGTCGCGTATTACATTAATGAGTCAAATCTAGCAGATTCCATACGATCTCTCTCAAGATCAACAACTAGCTCGACGCTCATGACCACTGAAGAGCGTCGAATTTTGATATCTCAGGCTCCACCTCTTAATGGGACTACTCTTTTCGATGATTCTTTTGCCGACGACGAGGAAAATGAAGGTGTCCATTATGTGGAACTTACAAACACAAAACTAGTGGTGATCACAACTATTATCGTCGTGTCATCCTACATTGTTGCCATCACAGTGAAGTCGCTTGCTCATGTGCTAGCAATTGTGGGTTCTACAGGTTCGACATCCATCTCATTTATCCTGCCAGGATTTTTTGCATACAAATTGATAGGAGATGGTAGCGCATCACTTTCTACCAAGGAATGGATTCTAAAATACGCTGGATTGTTGTTGCTTATATGGGGCTTCATCGTGATGACAATCTGCTTGTCTGCTACTCTTTTCTTGGGTGCGACTCATTGATCGAGCTAGGCAATTACAATTTCATGTTACAATAACTAAGCTAATCCCATGCTTTTAGGAATCATGGCCCGTAGTGTCAACATCTTCCTCGTCTTCTAAGCTTTCTAGAGCTTCTTTAATTAAATGTGAGCCCTTAGGATCCAGGTTCAAAGCTATAGTGAATTGCTTAATAGCATCATTTTTCCGTCCGTAGATCCTGTAGAGTTTTCCGAGCAAGAAATGGACGGAAGCCTCATCTGGAGCCAAATTCTCAAGCTTTTCAAAATCCTTGAGAGCCAGATCGTATCTTTTCAGTGAAATCAATGCTTGAGCCTTTTTGAACAATGCCAGCATCGACAAAGGCTGCAGACGAGATGCAAAGATATATTGTCTTAAAGCTTGCTCTTTCTTGCCCAATTTTTCGAGAACCATTCCCACACAACATATGAGAATTACATTCACCGGATTTATTTCAACTGCTTTCCGGAAATGAAACTCTGCTTTTCGGAAATCACCTAGTTTCAAATAAACCATTCCAATTCCATAGAATGCATTATAATGTCGTTTGTCGAGGAGAATCGCGTGTCTAAAACATTCCAATGCATTCTCAAATGCATCATTCGACAAATATTCATGGCCTTGTAGAGTATAAGAGTATGCGAAATTCTTGTCCACCTGATTAGCTTTCTGGAAACATTTTATTGCTTCATCCGGTTCACGGTTCAGTGAAAACAAATTTCCCACGGCAATCCAGGCCTCGGGTGAGTCTTTGGAAATTTCATGGAGTTCGTGCGATAGGAAACTTAAATCCATTTCCTTATGTAAATGCCATAATAATGTAGAGTAATACTCCATTTCTTCGATCCGCGTTCTGTCAAGCTGGCGCAATTTGATGAAATAATTCTCGGCTTCCTCGTAATTCACAATCTCAAAATGTAAACGTCCTAGTTTTCCTAGAACCCAGGGAGTATTCCGTTCATTTTCTGGAAGCGAGTCGAATATTCTGATTGCCTTAAAACAATCATAAAAGCACATTGCTTTGAAACCTTTTGCAAGCTTAGCGTAAATTCCAAGAAGATGTTGGTCATTTGATCTTTGAAAAATCTCTGGTCTTGACTCGTTTCCTACCATACCAGAATTTGAGAACGTCGAACCGATGACACGCTTCATTCCGGCTCCCTCACGTTTGGAATTCTGTGATCCTGCTGAAGAAGCCCCCGGTACTCCACTTGTCGCGGTGAAGTTCGAATCTGTGAGTGTGTTCAATGGATGTCCTAAAAGCCTTGAGGTGATAGAAGTTGAATTTCTCGAAGTCTTGCGGCGTATGGAATCCGTTGGGGCTGATGGATGTTTAAATCCATCAAAACTCGAGCTCTTTGCGGCTTTTCGATTTGGTGCGTCTGGCATTTGCAGTTGTTTTACCCTGGGAGTAGCCAATATAGTGTGACTTTGTTGCTCTGGTGTCTGAGCAACACTTCCACCGTTTGCTGGCCCAGTGCTTGAATGTGCTGGGGTTTTGAAAAAATGTCTGCTGTCGGATTTTTGATCAGAGAAACCAAAGCCTCCCTTTTTCTCATCTGCAGAAGTGGGCTGTACATTTTTGAACAAAGATCCTGAGATTTCATCAATGGTGTTCACTTTGTAAATGGAGTTCACTTTAACTTTCACGCCCATCTTGCACAATTCTTCAAACGCTTCGAACATGTAGGGATTGATATTGAGGACCTGGGAATAGTTCAGTGCACTACGTCTCACGTCTCCAACAGATGCATAAAGCTTGGCTAAAAGAATGTAGCAGGCAACGTTGTCTGGCATGTATCTTGAATCAGCATCGTCCGCTCGACTAAGCTGAGACCAGAGGGGCAAGGTCCTCGTCAGCGCTGATATGCCATCGGATTCGCATTTGAGGTCCAGGCACGATTTGGCAAATATATATGAGCAGCCAACATGCTGTACACTATAGCTGGCTGTCAGATTGTAGGCCGTTTTGTAGCGTTTGCGTTTGTACAGCACCAGCGCATACAAATGAATGCTGTCTAGATTATTTGGATTTTGAGCTATTAGCCGTTCAGATGTGAATTCAGCAGTTGATAGAAGGTCATAGTCTAGCGAGTACAATATATTGGCTCGAAGTTGTCGTATTGTTTGATCCGCAACACTCATTATCTCTGTCTTCTTGTATGACTAAGCAAGTGGCAACGATATCGCTAATTCTTTTGAAATAGACGTACTTCTGCTATTATCAAAACGATTTGCTACCTACCAGCAGGCACAGATCGTGAACTCCAACAAAAAAACCACGGCAAATTAATGTTTGTAAACAGAGCGTTCCCGCAAAATACAGATCCAAAAAAATAATATCAAGATCTTCGGTGACGTCGATTTTGCCGTCGATCGACTTTTGATCTGATTATGGTGGCATGCTAGAATTAATCCAGAGTTCGTCTACGATTCTCGTGTCAAGGGAGGTGTCCTGATATTTTAGCAAATAACTGTAATCCTACAACCGTGAAAGTATAACAATTGAAGAAATATGCAGATATCAAGGCGTCACATATTATTCTTAAGTCTGGCCAAGGTTTCAAACAAGTCGTTAGTCTGATCCTGACTATTGTTGCTCGAACTGCCGGAAGTGCTGGAATTACTAGGCTGAGAAGGCTGATTCAGCGAACTAGAGTATGATGGTGCAGGTGGGGCGTTACCCGGTGCAGAGTTTTGCAACTGATTCAAGAGGCCGGATAAGGCGTTTCCTTGCGGCATCGAGGTTTGTTGGTTACTTCCAGGTTGTTGAGTTTGCATTTGCTGCATCAAGGACAAGACATTTTGCAAGGTTGCAGGGTCCATGCTTTGCATGGTTTGTAGTAGTTGCGCCTGATTTCCCTGTGGTTGAGGTGGAGAAACTTGAGGCATACCCATCGGCTGATACAATTGCTGCTGATAACCTGGATAGGAAGGAGCAAACCCCACGTTACTTGGTATGCCATACGGTGCGGGCGGCGGAGTAGGCGTGCCATACCCTGGACGGGGCACAAAAGGTTGTGCGTTGCTTCCAGTGGCATAAGCAGTAGGATACTGATGGTTGTATCTGGAGTTGCCGTACCTTCCAGATCCAGAGTTCTGTTGTTGTTGTTTACCGTTGCGCGAGCTGTACAGAGCTTGGTTGCTAGTTTTTGACTGGCGATTTTGGCCACCGTTGTTTTGTCTGGAGCGGCCTCTCGATTGATGCTCCCGCGAGGTAGAAGCAAAACGCTTCGCTTTTGCACTTAAAATTAGTTCGATGGCCTCATTGATGGAGATTTCGGAGTACTCATCGAATCTAATGCCACCATCGGAAGTTTTCTCGTAAATCATCATGTCTAGCTTATCATGGTGAGGAATCACAACAGCCAGGACGCCCCTATAAGCGGCAGACGTACTTGCTTCTTGGGGAACTTCCGACACAGGCAAATCAAAATGTTCAGTTTCTAAAAACAATCCATCCTGTTTGAGTCTTTTCAGTAATCTGTTATTGAACTCTGGCGTCGAATCGTTCGAAGTAATGACCTTGACTTCCGTTTCGTTGATCGGAGACCTAGACCGATTTTTATTGTGACCACCATCCGGAGATCTCGATCTCCCTCTGTTGTTCTTTGATGAGCCGGTATTTTTTCCTTGCTGCTCCATGGCTCTCTGGACCTGATGCTTCGAAACCTGCAAGTGCATAAACCTGTTATGAAGCGGAACATTTTTTTCTCCTTCGATGGCCCGCGAACACTCTTCCGCCTTGGCATATTGTACAAAGCCAAAACCTTGTTTAAGATTGACTTGTTTCACTTCTCCATATGGGTGGAAAATCCTGTAAACATCCTCTTTGCTTAACGTGTTAACAGCAAGGTTTCCGATAAACAGTCGCGAACCAATAGGAAAATTATCCCATTTGCCGCTGCTCAAGGCGGTATCTTCGTCGCGCAAATATTGTTCGTAACTTGATCTCTCATCTGGGGACATTGGCTGAGTGATGTCAGGTCTTAGGCAAAACGGATTGATAGGCACCAATACCTGGAATGTCTCACCAGGACGCATCTGGGGCTTATTATAAGACGTTGTTGCTCCGAAGTTCACTCGAACATTTACATGCGTATTGTTGGCTTTGTTGTACTCGTCAAGTAATCTCAGTTCTTTGTCAGCAGGGGACAACTGTTGGAACTCAGCATCGTTCAGTAAGGAGCTGTTCAGGAAAAATTTGATCACGTCGTTAAATAGCTGGACGTCCATGTCTTCGCCATTTGCCGACGTAGGCGGCGAATCGGGTCTGGCATCTTCAGGCCAATTCTCCGTCTTCGTTTCCACTTCTTCTTCTACTTCCTCTTTTTCTTCTTCTTCTTCTTCTTCTTCTTCTTCATCATCTTTCTTCTCTTCAATACTCGCTTTGTCTTCTGGTTGAGGGTCTTCGTTTATCTTTGCTACTACAACTGGCTCAAGAACTGATTTTTGGGTGGCCTCTTGATTAATTTCGGACGTAGTGGTAGAATCCTCTTTTGCGTCTTCTTCATATATCGACTCCGGATTATACTCATCTTCCTCGGGTGAGCTTACTGAAGGCTTTTCAGGGGCATCCTGCTGTATTGTAGTGTTCATGTTCTCGTTGTCTGCTTTGCCTCGATCAGTTGCTCCATCATCTTCGGTAACGTTGTCTACCTCTGTTCCCGAATTCAAGTGCTCACTATCGGAACCATCATGCAGGTTTGATTTTTCCTCAGAGGTTTCCGGGTCATTAAAGTTAGCCTCCGGGGAGTAGTCCGATTGGGCTTCTTCGTCGCCCATCAATAAATAAGTATGGTTGTCTCAGAGAAAAAAAAAAAACTTTACACCTGAAATTCTGTATAGCCAGTAAGAGCTAAGACAATAAACGTGTAATAGACTTACTATACAATCGCAATTATGTACGCAGATTATACACAAATTGTCCATAATTGAGTTGCGAGGGATTGCAACTACCCATATATACTTTGGATCAGACCCACATCTGTCCATTTGATGAGAAATACGTCTTTGTGAAAGCGTAGCTTCCAAGAGGTTAAGACGCTTGCCGAATGTAGCGGTTAAGTTGAAGGTCCATGTTCCGACTGTTTGTGGTGCTTGGTACTCATGACCATATAGCAATGAAACAGTGGTATTGGGTCACTTTCTATGAGAAACCGTTGTCATCGCTCCGTAATTGGCGTTGCGCCAATGTCGATATATACTAGTGTTGTTCATCTGTGATATGACAAATAGCACACAATCAGGTGTCTGATCGCTGCCTTATTGTTTCAGTTCTTTCTCTCTTTTGAGCATCTGTTCTCTGAGATGGCCTGGAACCTCGCTTTCACTGTTAACGCTTCTGTCCACGGGGCAAGACACAACGCTATTGGCAGCAACGATGCTGAAGGCCACTAAGAACGTGGTCGAGAATATGGAGCGTGAGATTCTGGTTCTATTTGCGGCCCTGATATACATGATGAAGAAACGATGTTTGTGTTTGGATGGAAAAACTAATTCAGACCCCGTACACCACCCATCTGATTTTTTTTTTTCACCAAGAGAGCCAATGAGGTTTTTTTATTTGCAGATACATTTTGGCATCAAAAACCGCTGACTAGTGAGTGTGCACATCCTTGCACCATGATGTTTTGTTTCAAAAAGTAAAAGAAAATTGTGAAAAATCAGCGATGCATTCATTGGGAGCCTGCTGTAAAGGCTTGCGTTTTCCGTTGGCGAGGTTCAAATCTTCCTCGATACCTCCGAAGCTGACTCATGTTCCAAACAAATACAACGCAAAATCATCCGCCTTCAATATCAAACCACAGCTTCCAGATGGTCTTTTCTACCATCCAGCACCATCGGCTTTAGATCCGGAGGTGACGCCTAAGGCTTTCCTCCCTGACACTGACCCAAGAAAGAGCTCAGAGCTGTACTATCCTGAGGAAAAAACACGCATAAGCTCCAATCTGGACAACATGCCAATAATTTTCAAGACAAGCACCCCGAAAAGTTACGCATTGAGCAACAAAGAGATCCAGGAGATCCAGGAAATGAGAAACAAAGGAATTCCAAGACGCGAGATCAAAGCCAAGTTTAAAGTGTCAGACCATTTCATCAATATCTCCACGACTCCTAATCCAGAAACCATTGCGAAACATCAAAAGAAATTAGAACAAGCGGTGAGAAGATGGGACAGCAGAACAAAGAACGCAAAGTTGATCAAGTTGAAACAAGAAGTGTTGTGGAAGAGAGATATGTAATTACGATGTAGATAGGAAACATTAGTATTCATTATTTTCGTAATTAGTTAGTTGGACACAAAATCCCCGAATTCGTCATCCTCATCGATATTAAATTTATTGGGTGATCCTTCTGATTTTTCCTCCTTTGTTGTCTTCGGAGACTCGTTGACAAAGTTGTCTTTGAATGCAAGCAATTTTCTGAACCTTTCCTCGAAATCCTTGAGGTTCGATGTAAGTCGTAAATCGTCAAAGAAATCTAGTAAGATCATCCCTATAGCTATCTTTTTGTCCTCCTCTGTTAGTATCACAACGTAGTGCTGATGTATTATCTTCTGAATTGTCATGAAGGGACTCGATTGTTTGTAATTAGTTACCGGGAGACCATCGTGGTAAATTCTCTCGTAATAGGCAGTTCCCCAGTGGTCTATTCCAGGGGCATTAATAGTCAGGCGACATTTCAATTCCGAGGAGAGATCCTTACTGGACTCCAACGCATCTAAGCTTTGTAGTTCGTGTAACTCTATAGATCCTTTGAACAGGTAGTTTGAGCGCTTCAACCGCCAATTCTCCGGCTGAAACCTGTATCGTATTATTTGGGTCTCCTTGTATCCTTTTGAACCATTATTTTCATCCACGGTGTATGTAGTGTCTGGAATCACCTCTGGCGGTGGAATTTTGTAGAACTTAGCTGTCTTGAATGTAGCCAGTTTTGTTTCCATTACATTGGAGTCTGTGTTTACCAATGTCATGATACGATCGTTTGCTGTGCTTCGATTGTGCTAAATTAAATCACCCATAAATTATTCTGCCAGATAGAAACAAGGCCAGCTTATTAAAGTTTGGAAAAAAAATTAGTGGGTAATTTTGTTGTCGTTGTCAGAACTTGTACAGGTATATGTTCAATGTCGCTTACAGCAACAGAATTGAATTACCTCATTTGGAGGTATCTTCAAGAGGGTGGATTGGAAGTGAGCGCGTATGCTTTGCAAGATGAGACCAAAATAAACGAATACGACGATAGGTACGGCGATAGAATTCCACTTGGGTGTTTGGTGGACCTCGTTCAGAAGGGCATTTTGTATTACAAGGTGAATGATATGATTCAAAAAGGTGGTGAGATTGCCTCTGAAGATATCATAAACATGAATTTCAATCTTTTGAATTCAATATCCCAGTCGTCTGATGGAGTTGAAGAACGCAGAATTGAGCCTACCTCAGCGATCGCTAATAATACTTCACAACCAGTTCCATTGATCGCGAAGAATGGGAGGATGGAGGACGATAATGATTTCACCGTGGTGCTGAAAAACAGCTTTGTTTTTCCAGCTAGTCTGGCGAGCAGCTGGCATCCCCAACAGCCGAACATGTTGGCTTGGGGACAGCGAGATTCTACCTCTATTATATGCAGTCTCACCTGGGATGACTCTAGTAAAGCTCTTATCCCACAATCGCAACCGCTTCCACATCCACCATCCTGCAAAGAAACTGTCTCTATCTCTTGGAGCCCCAAAGGCAATACGTTAATGACTGCGTCTGAAAATGGAGAGCTTCGTCTGTGGGACTCCAATGGTTCAATAAGATTTATTATGGCGCTACATCGTTCTCCAGTGCTGACAATACGATGGTCGCCTAATTCCGCATATCTACTAACCCTCGATATCACTAACAAAGCAGTGGTGTGGGACTCTCAAACTGGACAATCAATTCAGCATATTGCTGACCTGTCAACAGATAATACAGACAAATGTTTAGGGACCGATGCATGTTGGATAGACGATACCAAGTTCGTGCTACCGGGCTTAGATTATTCGTTATATGTTTACCAACTGGGAGATAGCCAACCGATCGGTGTCCTCGCGGGACATACTGATACTGTCTCTCTTATAATGTACAATAGCGAGCTCCGCCTTTTATGCTCCGCATCCGACGACCAAACGGTAAGAATATGGAAAGGAAACTCCATCAATTCCTTACAAGTGTTGACGGGTCATTCGCAACCTCTCACTTATGTCAGCTGGTGCAAACTGGAAGATGGAAATTGGTGTGTTGTCACCTGTTCACTAGACGGGTCTCTCAAAATTTGGGACTTTTTCAGGAATAAGGTACTGGACTCTCGGATAGTTGACAATGGCTCCCCAATATTAGTGGCCTCTTTGTCTCCTGATAGCACTAAGCTGGCTACTGGAGACTCTGATGGTAACATAATGTTCTGGGCTATTACCGCCACGAGGAAATTTAAGCAATTGAGCTATTATCAGCCTGGTGAGGTTGAAAACTCCAATTTCGTATCTACCATCGACTGGAACTCCACTAGCACCCAAATATCCGTCGGATATAGTGGAACTTCAAGTTGTGTTGTCAAGATTGTATAACAGTCCGCGTTCTCGTGTGAGCATTGTAATATTTGAGTGTACATATTATCGTACCTTATTGTTTATGATTGATTATTTATACTCTGATTGAATTTTCTCCTCTTCTCTGTGGCATATTTCCACGATCTGAGCACTCCTGCTGTCAAAACCCCCTTGAGGCTTTGAATCAAGGCCGGCCTCAGAACGGTCTCCTTAACTGTGTCTTTGAGAGAATCGACGAGCAAATCATCATTCGCAACGTTTCGAATAAATGGTGAGTTTTTCACCTTATATGTGTTTGGGAGATAATTCCAGTCCTCTACTGGTATCTGATTCAAGCTCGCCTCTTCGGAAAGCTGCTGAAGATCCAAGAACGACAGCTCTGCGGCTGCTTTCACCGGCTTCAAGTCAGCAAGCTGTTGATTTGGAGCAATGATTCTTTTTGCAAATAAATCCGAAGCAAGGCTAGACTCGTATTTGGAGCTATACTTGGACAATAGACGTCTTCTAAACGTACTTGGCAAATCAGCGATTATTTCGGCAATGCTTTGCGAGTCCAAGTTCACTTTGAAGCGATGTTCAGCACTTTCTGGAGCAGTAATTTGTTGGACAACCTTTGGAAAATAGTTTCTGAGAAGTGGAAGGTACATTTCTCTGAATTGCTCGAACTGGTTAGTAACAATTTTGTCCACTTTGCGAACATCCTCGCCCCTTGCCTTTAACCTTGGATCCCCCAAGTAGCTTAGCTCCGCAATTTGATGATACAGTCCGTATTCTGAAATCTCAGTTTTGTTGGTCAAGAGCAGTGACAATTTGATAGCATTTGTCAGATTATACTGATTCAATAGACAAATTTTAGGAGCGTTTCTCACCACAGCAACAGGCTTGTGCAATCTTCCACTAAGATACATGGTGTCCCAGTTTATGAGATCATTGATCAACGTGTTCATAGAAGTGACCCCATACTTGAGCTCGAAATTCGTGTCTACCTTGCTTCGTTTGAAATTGAGCTTAACAAAAGGATTGAAATACACCCCTGCTCCTAACTCACCAATTTGAGATACTATACTTGAACCCAAGTGTCTCAGGCTGGAATAATGATCAGGATTCTGGGCGATGTTCAGCGAGTGCCAGTGATCAGGATATGAAACTGCATATATCATGTCAACTTGAGAATTCGAAGACTTCGTTGAACCTTGATCAAAAACTTTAGATCCGTACCCAAAGGCATACCTTATCGGTGCGTTAAATTCCCAAACAACTTTCCGCAACAAATCATTAACATCGGAATCCTTAGAAACCAGTTGATTTGCACCGAATTTATATGGTAACTGATTAGCATTCTTCAAATCTTTTAAATTTCTCAAGTAGTAATTAAAGTTGATCGGTGTGGACTGCAACTTCAACAAATTTTCATCCAAGACCTTGAACTTATCCTTCTGCTGAATGTTAGCGAGCCGCTGTCGAAGCGCAAATGAACCGTGTTGAGGTAAGATCGATGTCTGGGGCTTATTGTTCCGAAACAGCTTATCCAACAGCACAGGATCAATTTCGCTCGTAGAAATGTATGAGCCGGAATTGGAGGACTTCCCATCAGGGCTTTTGGACGAGTTAAAACGCAAAGGGCCCTGACGACACATCATTCTCGAGCTTCTTGTTCTTAAAGCCAACATTTTTGATTTCGATGAATATTTCTCAAATAAATCAGCTTAACAACTCATGTGACTGACTCCGGTATCAAATACTAATAGTTGGTTTGCTTCAGAAGAATCAATGAACAGCTTTAAATATCTAAGTGTGATTTCGCCCCTAGATATAGGAAATTTTCTCCGCAAGAAGCCAATGGAAATTCTAGCCACAGCAGTTTTTGAGCCACTGAGGCGCGGGCCTGGATAATTTATTCTGTCTAGATGCTTCAAGGCCGAGAATTCTCGCAGTCAAGCCTCTCGGCGTTACGTTTTTTATGATTATGTCATCTATTACATGAAGACTACCTTGTAAGTGAAACTTTTATATAAGAGAGTAATACTCATGTCTGAGCAATTGCAAGAAGAAAAACCTGCTCGTCAGGAAGAGGTTGAGGCCAGAACAGAGGGTGATAAAAAGGAAGAGTTATCCGGAAAGGAAGAAAAGCCTGAAGAACCTGCAAAGCGGAAGAATGAGGATGAGTCTCAGGAGAAAAAGAAGAAGAGAAAACACTCTAGGCGCAAGTACGACGATGTTCCACCTGCAGATGATAAAGACTCCGACGAGGAGGAGGAAGAAGAAGTCGACGATGACAATCTCGTTGCTGAAGAAGAAGAGGAAGATGACCTGCAGGAGATTGACACTGCCAACATCATCACCACTGGAAGAAGAACTCGTGGCAGGGTCGTCGACTACAGCAAAGTCAGCGAGCAATTGAGCAAAGAGGAAAACACCTCTCTCAACGACGATGATGGTGAGGAAGATGGAGATTTTAAAGAGCCTGAGACAAAAGATCAATAAACAACATGATGGTATTAACGAGTCAATCAATATACATGATATTAGAATCAAGGGAGTTATGTTTAGCAACAGCCAGAATTTTTTGAAATCTTCTGATCCTTAGGAGCGGGTGTGAGCGTAATGGTTTGTCCTCCAAGGTTTTTGTTAGCAGAAGAATCCATGCCATCCATATCGAATTTTCTTTTTGAAACCATTTCGTAGATGTTTTTGATAAGTTGATGGAAGGTAAGCTCGACGTTTTCGGCGTTCAATGCAGAAGCTTCAGTAAATAACAGATTATTCTCAGCAGCGAATTCTTTAGCTTCTTCAGTGGGGACTGCCCTCAGATGATCCAAATCGGATTTGTTGCCAACAAGAGCTATCACTATGTTTGCGTCGGCATGTTCTTTCATTTCTCTGAGCCATCTAGAGACCGATTCGTATGAGTTCGAGCTGGATATGTCATAAACAACAAGCGCCCCCACCGCTCCTCTATAGTACGCAGCAGTGATTGCTCTGTATCTTTCCTGTCCCGCAGTATCCCAGATCTGAGCCTTAACTCTTTTACCATCGATCTCCACCGTTCTCGTGGCAAATTCGACGCCTATAGTGGCCCGGGAGTCCGGGTTGAACTCGTCTCTTGTGAATCTAGACAAAAGGTTGGTTTTTCCGACCGAAGAATCTCCGATGAGAACAACTATTTTGAGTTAGTATGAAAGCAATTTGTTGAAACTCACTTTTAAAAAGGTATTCGTAGTCGTATGAGTAATCCTCTGCAGTATCCGCCATGATATTAGTAATTATGTGTTTGAAAAACCTGAACCTGTATTGAGTTAACTTAGCTTTTCAGGTTTTCCTCGTTTAGTTTGTTTTTCTTACGTTTCAGTTTTTACTGACCGCTGTGAAAACATTAAAAACCAGGTTACCCGGGGCCTAACCGTCGCGTCGCCGTCTTTTGCTCTCGTGGGAAAAAAACCGTACGCGATTTCCTTAACTTGTTCTTCTTCGTTGTACCATGTCCGAGGTTCAAATTGATCAATCGGTGTTCCGCAAGAGACTCCACCTCTTGCAAAGGAACATTGCCAATGCACCTCAATTTGGTTCCGTTGCTGGTTTGCTGATCGCTGTTGGATCTAGTGACGATACCAATCCGTACCAAAAGTCGACCGTTCTACATACCTGGCTTTTGGGATATGAGTTCCCGGCCACCTTGATCTTCATTACTGGAAAGAAAGTTACAGTGTTGACGTCTGTTGGAAAATCTAAGTATTTGGAGCCCTTGAAAAGCTCCAGTGTCAATTTGAATATCCTTGCGCGTACCAAAGACCCCGAGCACAACAAGAAATTGTTCGAGCAATTTGTGCAAGAGATGAAAGAAAGCGGTAAGAAGCTTGGTGTGCTGGTGAAGGACAAGTATGCTGGTAAATTTATGGACGAATGGAACGCGATCTGGGAGGGAGCGAAAAACGACTTTGAGCTCGTTGATTGCGCTGTTGGAGTTTCGTCTACACTTGAATCCAAGGATGAGGATGAACAAAGATGCTTGAGAACTGCGTCTAGAGCCTCAACTAATATGATGAGTTATTTTTCCGACGAGATGAGCAAGATCATTGATGAGGAACTGGACATTTCCAACTCCAAGCTGGTGGACCGAATCGAAAATAAGATCGATGATGCTAAATTCTTCAAAAATATGGAGACGGACAAATCGATGAAGAAACTCGGTTCTGACTTCGATCTGAACAATCTGGACTGGTGCTACAAGCCTATTATTCAAAGCAATGGGAAGTATGAACTTAAGTTCTCGGTCGAGTCGACTGACGACAAGCTCGGAGGGTCTGTGATCATGGCTTCGCTTGGTTTGAGATACAGAAGCTACTGTTCTAATGTTACTCGTACTTTCCTTATTGGCCCATCGAAAGAAATGGAGCACAACTACGACTTCCTGCTCAAAGTGCAAGCCAAAGCTCTTTCGCTTATGAAACGTGGAGCAATTGCAAAAGATGTTTACAATAAAACTCTCGCGTTTATTGAGGCCGAAAGGCCAGATCTTGTGGAGAATTTCATGAGAAATATGGGCTCCCTGATGGGTATTGATTTTAGAGACTCTACCGGTATTCTTAGTGCTAAGAATGAAAGACCATTGAGTGAGAATTCTGTCTACAACTTGGTTGTTGGTTTCAGCGGTTTGTCCGATCCGAAGCTTGGAAGCTACGCACTCATGTTGGCAGACACTGTGAAAGTCACAGATGAAGACCCTATCGTCCTAACTGATTCTCCTAAACTTAGAAAAGAGGTTGCATTTTATTTCGATGACGACGAAAGCAACCAAGTGAAGAAAGAGCTTGATGATATTAAGGTGAAGTCTGAAAAGCCCGAAAAGCCTGATTTGAAGATCAACAACAATGGCGTTAACACTCGTGTGCTCAAGGCGAAAATGAGGTCGGAACAAAAGAACTCCGATGAAGATCAAACTCAAATACAGCAGGAAATTCAAAAGGAGCTGCATGCTAAAAGACAGAAAGAAGGCTTGGATAGGTTCAATCCAGAAGACGCACAGGATGGGTCTGATAAGAGAGTAATTTTCAAAAAGTACGAATCATATGTTCGTGAGTCCCAGATTCCAAGCAATGTTAGAGATCTCAAAATCCATATCGATTCTAAGAATCAGACAATTATACTTCCTATTTGTGGAAGACCGGTGCCTTTCCACATTAACGCTTTCAAAAATGGCTTGAAAACTGAGGAAGGAGAATATACACACTTGAAATTGAATTTCAACTCTCCAGGTGTCGCAGTCACAAAAAAAGAGGAGCTTCCTTATGAACCGGGTGAGGACAAACAATTCATTAGGAGTTTGACTTTCCGCTCCAAGGACAACGAGAGAATGAGCGAAGTTCTGAAGAAAATTACTGAAATGAAGAAGGATGCGGTTAAGAGAGAGTCAGAGAAGAGAGAGCAGGCGGATGTTGTGACTCAAGCTTCTCTGATTGAGGTCAATCGTCCAAAAAGATTGGATAACGTTTTTGTCAGACCTACTCCAGACACTAAGAGATTGCCTGGAAACATCACCATCCACCAAAATGGTATTAGGTACCAATCTCTTGGCAGAAGCGACCAGAGGGTGGATGTTCTCTTCTCCAACATCAAGCATCTGTTTTTCCAATCCTGTAAAGGAGAATTGTTGGTCATCATTCACTGTCATTTGAAAACACCAATCATGATTGGAAAGAAGAAGACTTATGATGTTCAGTTCTACAGGGAAGCTTCTGATATCACCGTTGACGAGACAGGTAACAGAAAGAGAAAGTACCGTTATGGAGACGAAGATGAGTTAGAACAGGAGCAGGAAGAGCGGAGACGGAAAGCTGCTTTGGACAAGGAATTTAAAGGGTTTGCCGAGCAAATTGCAGATGCATCCAATGGTTTGGTTGATCTAGACATTCCTTTCAGAGAGCTTGGGTTCCAAGGTGTACCTTCGAGATCCGCTGTGATGTGTCTCCCAACCAGAGACTGTTTAGTGCAACTGATTGATCTACCGTTTTTGGTCATCACTTTAGAGGAGATCGAAATTGCACACTTGGAGAGAGTTCAATTCGGTCTCAAGAATTTCGATCTAGTGTTCGTCTTCAAAGACTTTAGCAGACCCGTCGTTCATATCTCAACAATCCCAATGGAGTTGCTTGAAGATGTCAAGGCTTGGCTTACTGACGTCGATATCCCGTACAGCGAAGGTACTGTTAATTTGAACTGGACCACAATTATGAAGACCATCCAAGCTGATCCTTACCAATTCTTTGTGGACGGAGGGTGGTCGTTCTTGACGGGAAGTGGTGATTCGGACAATGATAGCGAGGAAGATGAGCAAGAGTCTGACTTTAATCCTTCCGACGACAATCCTGAGGACGAAGATGTCGATTCCGAAGAGGACTACAGTGCAGAAGAAGAAGGTGATAATGAGAGCGATTTCGAGGATGATGACGAAGAAAGTATTGCCGAAAGTGACAACGTCTCTGAAGAGGAGTTTAGCGATTAAGTAACATTAAATCAGTATATTATGCGATCATAAAAATGGCATCCAGCCAATATACATCTGTGACAGGTTTTCCACGGACGTTGCTTGTTGGATCACTGCGTCAACATGGGCCACTATCGAAACTGACAGCCCTCCGCTGTCTTTCGCGCCCGTGTCCAAATCTTTTGGATCAAGAATTCCTTTGATTTTTCTTCTGATGGTATCCATAGCAACTTGGGGTTGCAAGCCCTTTGAATCGGTCTCTTCTGTGGACCTGCGTTTTTTATGTTTCACCTTCCAGTCCATGATTGGATCGTATAAGAAGGTTTCGAGGACGTTCATAAGGCTATTCTCGTTTTGTCGAATGATCTTCATTGTCACCTCACAAGTCTTCCTAAAAGTCCCTTCATATCCAGTAACCCCCATAGCTGCCGTCATGTTCTGCGTAAGACGGAACGGTACACGCTCTGGAACGGCAAGTTTCTTTCCTTTGTCGAACAAACAATCGAAATCCACATGCAGAATTTGACCCGATAACTCGCTCAACATAATGTTGTCACCATGTCTGTCACCCATTCCCACCAGGTATCCGACAATTGACATTACTGCACAAGTTTTGACATAATCGTTGCGACATTGATACCAATTCACAGGATTAGGAAATTGATCCTGGAACCAAATTTGGAGCACTGGTTGGTACATGCGCAACAGTTTCTGGAAATTGTGCATTTTCTCACCAACAGAAAGATCCTCCTTCAATAACTGCTTAATCTTACCAAAGTCCACGGTTATTCCCTGTCTTTGAAGGTAAGTCAACATGATATCCCTCATAGTCCGTACGTTATCAACCCATTCAATCAGACCCATTGTCTCATTCAACGGCACGACTGCATAGTTTTTGATGGTGAGATTTCTTTTGTCTGCTTCAGCATCAAGCTTCAGCAATCTCTCCATCACGGTTGTGAACTCCATAAGTTTGGCGTCTTTCCGCAAGTCGTCATGAGGTTTGCAAAGAATACTGTACCTACGACCATCTGTACCCGTGATGTACAACCTTCTAGGTCGCTGCATGGAAGATAGGATGCTCACTTTGGCGTCGAAATTTCTAAACGCAATGAATTTATCGACTTGGTAATTGTTTGACTTTCTCAGCACATTGTTATTCAGTCCTGTGGCAAGCAGTTTCTGGAAGTTGACTCTAATTGGGATTGCCAACGCTCTGCACTCCTGGTGCTCTGGGTATGAAAATCTTAATTCTGAGTACAAGTGCATTTTTGTTCTTTTCTGTCTGCTGATGTCTGCTTGACATACTCCTTTAAGCGCCTCGAGAAGTTGGAATGCTGAGTACACTTGCTTCGACAGCGTCGCATTCTTGTTATTTTGAAGTGTTTCGCATATCTGTTTCCCACGTTGGGCCCTTTCTGGTGAAGTAGATTGAACCTGTGCATAGACTGAGTATAGGACAACCTCTGGATATGCTTTGGCCAATTGGGTAATAACATTCAAGATTACAAGTTCTGTTTCGGAGTCACCGTGGACCATCCGAGAGATGAGCTGCGAAAGAACAGTATACCACTTGTAAATTGGTAGCTCGTTCTTAGATGCTGCCACCTTGACAAATTTGAGAATACTCGAGTAATTATCCCTCCTCCTAGCATATATGGTTTCATGGGAGTACCCTGTCAGCTCACTTGCGTTCTGATACTTGGCAAAATAGTCTAACCAAATTGTAACCGCCTTAGGAAGAACCTCAAACACATAATCATTAGAAAAAGCAGCAGATCGAATGTATGCTTTTATGATGTTGAATTCCAGGTCTCCATAAAAATCTTTCTCTGGTTTTTTCAATCCTGGGGTCTCCACAGCTTGAGCATCAAGGAGTTTGTTGTAATAACGGCCTAAGTAGTATTGTGGCTTTCCACTAACATGGTCCAGAGCAGCAGCAGCCTCGTATCCTTTTATAATTTCATCAGAGCTTCCATTAGCCGATTGTTCGAGCCAATCCGTGTATGTGAGTTGAATCTCCGGTGAATTGCGAGGCTTCGCCATTTCTAGCAGGCTTTTGATTATTTTCAGCGCTTGGCTGTGGTCACCTTGAGCCCAAAGCAATTTAGCAAATTCCAAGTTAACCATTAATTCCGACGAGGTACCAATGAATAATGCGTTTGTAATACTTTTCGTTGCGAGATCGTATTTTCCAGCTTCTCGCAGAAATTGAGATCCCTGCACCATCGTATCGCCCAGAAAAGCGCGAACAACAGCCTGAGGATGCAATTTCTCTATCGATTGGCGAAGCGAGTGAATCTTCCAATTGATTTTAAAATCTTTGGTGGAGTTCTTAGCCCTTAATTGTAGCAAATCCATACAATTCTGTAATCTCTGCTTGTTCTCCACAAAAACTAGTGATCTGAAGTCATACAAGCAATGAAGCATGACCATGTAACTTGAGATTTTCGAAGGGGATATCTCACGTGAAACTGACAATGAAGTTCCAAGGTGCGTGATAGCATTAGAGATATGCTCATCGCAAGCCCGCAAGTTGTTTTCACTTAAGGTAATTAAGCCTCGAGCAAACTCATAATAAATAGACAATGAAGAACCAGGAGATGTTATGGAGGAAAATTCTTGTGAATGAGAAACCCATCTCTTGAGTTCCTCGAGCTGACCGCTGAAGATGGAGGCTTGTAATCCGCATACAACCCAATCCTTTGTAGGCTCGAATTCTTGTATTGATGACTCGACTTCACGAAGCTTGGAAAGCACCTGATCATATTCACAATGATCATCAAGACATCTCAGAAAAGAGATAATTGAATCCAGTTGCCGATCATTGTTGTCCCCATAATCAATTTCTGTGAGTGCAGCTAGAGATTCTTGCGTGACTCTCCAGTCCTCAGAATACTGAAACTGAAGAAGCTTATCATTCAGACTTTCCGTCGAAAACTTTTTGAGAACTCCCTGTAAAGCATCCGTATCGTTTATTTCGGCATACATGTGTCGAATCGTGGTGAAAAATTCATCTTTATCCATTTTGTTGTGAGCGTAACTCTGCTCCAAGTTGAATATTGCGCGTTCATAGGAATTGCACTGGGCTGTGCGTTTGGCCAAAAGTTCAGATGGCAGCAAAGCAAGAAAGCTTTCAATCTTCTTCCGTTCTTCCACATAGTTATTTTGAAGGTATTTCTTATCTCTTTTCCTTTCAGAAACCCACTCTCGAAAGTAGTCAACAATGGAAAATACTGTCCTATAACATGATTTAAGGCTCTCAATGGCCGAATCATTGGAAAGAAGATCCAAATCTTCATTCAGCACTGTCATCATCTCGATTTCGATATCAGCCTTGATCCTATCATCGCCATACACAATCATCATGAGGGCTGTATAAGGCAGCAAGAACTCTGCAATGGATAGATCCTGGTCTTTGATAATAATGGAACAAGTTGCAAATATAGCCTTGGCATATTTCGGTAACTTTCGAACATCCTCGGATCTATGAAGCAGGTCCTCTGTAAACTCACGAATCCAGAATGAATGTTTTTTGGTATTCTTATAGCAAGGATAAGTTAGCGCCATATAGCCATAGGAGTTTTTCATATAACGCGAAACCAGTAGGGGACGAAGAACTGTTTGAGATAGGTTGTTCAATTTCGCCCAAACAAGACTTTCAGGGGCGTCCTTGACTTGAATGTTTTCAGGAGTGAAGTCAAGAATTTTCAAGTATTCCTGCATCGAGTATGCCAGAAATAGCTGTTTTTGGGGATCTGTAGAGGCAACAAAAGCTTTGACAAGGATATTGTTCAAGAAATACACAGAGAATTCGGCCATCTCTCTGTGATTGCCCAAATTGGACACAAGAATTATTCTCTTGTAGGCCCTGTTAAAACTATGTCCAACCTTTGTGAGATCCAGTGCACCCAAGCACGCCAGAACATCAGCACATTTGCGCGGAATCTCGGTGTTAGTCATAGAGAATTTGTTGGAAACAGCCATAATATGTGCTAGAAGAGATGAAAACAACGGCAATAACCGAGAGTCGTTGAGATAAGTTTTGTGAATTTCCAGTTGATGAGAGTCAAGGAAATTCTTGAAGTCATCAAGCACCTGTAACACGACCCACTTGTTATCTGCCTGAAATCTCCTATCAAATTCGACAAGAATATTATGGTTCTTGATATCATATTTGTTCGTAATATTATCAAAATCGCTGATCAATGAGAGAGAATAGATATAAGAAGGATGCTCCTTTATGACTTTAGGATCCTTTTCCAGAATCGTCATAAGAATGTTTCGTGCAATATTCTTACATTTGATGTTAAAGAACCTGTATTTCTGAATCAGATAGGAGATCAGCAAGTCAACAATGATGGATAACGGAGAGTAGTCCAGGTTAGAAACAAGAACATGCAGGCACTCCAGACTTTCTAGTTGGAGCTCTGGAGATTCAAGAGCAATTTGCAAGCAGGTCATTATTTGAGAGAGGCATGTTTGGAAACTGGTTGATATTTCCGCAATGCAACGGATAGCACGAATTGCCTGGATTTTAAGCAAGTAAGGCCTGCTACCCCTATGATCATATATGATCGCCGAAAACGATTGAGCAATACCCAAAATCATTAAGTCCATCTCTTTGTTCAGAAAGTTATCATCATCGCTCAAAGACATGTCTCCAATGTGGCGAGACATACATGCATAAAGTATGGCATTTCTGATTCGCGGTTTCATTTTTTCTGAATTGTAGAGACTCAACAACTCCCAGATGAGATCCATGACGCGGCACTCGCTGATGAGTATTCGTAAATTCATTCCTTTATATTTTGGATTTGATAAGGCCACTATTTTGATGATCTTACTAGCATCAATATTCTCATCAGCAGTCAACAATATAGCCAGCACCTTTTCAATGTGACTTGTTACAAGTTGCGATCTAGTCTTGCCGACCTGTCCAGCAATGAATCCTATGTGATCTTCGGAAAAGGATTGAATGAAAAGCGGAACAGTAAATTCCATCACCCTGTTGAGGAATACATCGACATCCATCTTGATACAGTCGCAAAAAATTCTGAGCATGTTTGGGTGTGTGTTCCTTTTTTGGATTAGTTCATAGCTTATCAGTGGGATGAAAGGCTCAACCAGTTTCCAAGCTGTTAGTTTTTTGGTGGAAGCGACAAGGCGTAATTCGTGAAAGGAAAGGTTTGATCTAAATTGGTCACTGTCGCCCATGTACTGTATTAAGTGGTTAAGCATGACATATTGCTTTCCCTCGAGATGACTGATCATTATAAGCTCGCCCCATGACATGATGATACCTTCGAAAAGATATGCCGTTTTTCTCGATATCTTGAACATGCTCAAGTATTTCAACAAGATGTCAAAATCAGACTCATATTGATCATCCTCAGTGGATAAGAGAAGAAGCGGGAATATTTTAACAGTTAGAAGACGAATCTCTCGAACCACGCTAATAAAGCTAGCCTCAAGAAATCTCCATAGTTTGACAGAATGTTTCAGCGAAGGTGGACGGAACGAGCTAAATATACGGCGAAGAGCGATGAGTATGGACACAATCAGCTGTTCATCATTCAATGATGCTGGGTCTGAAATAAAAGTGTCAATAAGTATGGTGAATGCAGATTCGATTTCTGGACGAGAATCAATAGATGGCCTTTTCGGATCGACTGAATCAAGCAAATATATGGTTTTATCTGGAGCATAATCACATTTGCGGCATATTTTGCTTTTGAAATCATAGTCTTCAGCTACCAAACAAGCATACCTACCAATCGCAGTAACCATGCAGATTTTTCCCAGCTGTGTGCTGATAATTGCATCAAACTGGCCATTTTTTTTGGCGCTCTCAAGTTTGGAGATCCATTTCTTTAGTTTAGAATCGGAAATGGTGCTTTGCGAAACGTAAGAGCTCGAAGTCAAATCAACAATCTCAAGGTTTTTTTCGTGATCTAAAGCCAGTGTCTCCTTTCCCTTTAAATTTCGGTCACTCGAATCGACCAAATTGACCATTGACTTGGAGTTTGTCAATGATAATAACATATCCACATCGGGCTCTAGTACATCTTCTAAGGCGCAAAGAAGAACCTTGTTTCGAAGCAGGTGTAGCTTCTCATTTGAGAAAGGTCTGAATGCTATTTCGTAAGACCTCAAATAATGGGCTTCGAATGTAGAGCGGCTTCGCATGGTGGGTATCTTGCCAACTTTCACATTCAATATGAGGAGTATGTTGATCACAATAAATAAGTCAGGGCCAAGATTGGATAGCATCTTGTCAACGTACGCCAACTTTTCGGTAGTGATTGCCAGCTTATTCCAGAAATAACACAAAGTGTCCATTTCTTTGCATTTGATAAATAGCTTCATCAAAATTTCAGCAAGACTCGACTGTAGTTTAGGAAACCGCGAAAGTAAAGGCCAATTGAGTAAATCCCTACACTTGAACAGTAATTGTTCCAGACGAGTGTGTTGTAAACACTCATCAACAAAAGTGTAGCTTCCGGTAGATTGTAACAGAGTGGCGTATAGTACATCAAACTTAGCAGCGATCATGTCCACTGAGGTCTGTGACAGAATATATGATGTGTCTCCAGATTCATCGCTGCTAAACTTCAGATTCACAACCACATTATCCATACAGAACCAAAGCCGACCAATAAACGTTTCCATCATGAACGGGTTTTGCGAGTGCAGTAACAAAGCATTTTCAAGTGAAACATCAAGAAGTACTTGAAGAATGCGTGTGGAAATGCTCAATCTGGAGAATCTGTAATCGTTGGTAGTGGTGATATAGTTCAAATCAACTGGCTTTGACGCCGTCGAGTTGGTTATGCTCTCAAGCACGTAGTTCAAATTGTCATTAAGTGTTTCAATCAGTTCTACCTTTATTAGGTCCAAGTGCATGCTGGAAGCAAGCCTTCCTCTGTACTGATCGTTGATGATCCGTTTCAATGACTCAGTCGCCTTCTGTGCTAACTCCGAATCGTGGTATCGCGCATCGTAAAAATACATGAAACCATTCACGACTGCCTTGTACCTGTTGTTCTCAAAAAGTAAGGATGGACTTCTTGATGTGAGCAAATGGATTGCTTGAAAAATCTTGATCACCACCTCTTGTTCTTCATGGGATAGAGATCTTTTCGAGTATGCCGGCAGAACGCTATTGAGGAGTGCATTTAACGAATTTGAGTCCTGAATCTTACCCTCCGATTGCTGACGTAGCAGCGTATCTAAGACTGAAGACAGTTGTCGAGTCTGATGGGACATTTCATGGATCCCTTTTTGTAAACGGATATCCAAGAAAAAAAATAAGCTACGCGTTTTAATGAAGAAATTAAAATGTAGGATCTACAACTGTAGCTTTATTAAATACATGGTGGTATTTTGCTAGTCATTCATAGCGGTATCGATGCAAAATGGCGGAACAAAGAGCTAGTCCTTGGCTCTTCTGAAAAGTAAGATATGAGGTTCTGGCGCATGGCAATCATAGTGGGTCCAGCCCAAACTTTGAGTGATCCCAAGCTGCCCACGCCATTCCTCTTCTGTCAGAATCTTGAAGGTTCCATTTTCTGTGAAATAATCACTAGGGATGAGCTTCAACAATTCCCTAGGTAGTGCGACGTGACGATATTCGTAGTGATCATCCGAGTACCTAGGAGAGTAGTAGTACTTCTCCCTGAATGAGAAAATACGCTCCTTCTCCTGTGGCGTCAGCTCTCTTGGCCTTGGCTGTGAGTGAGACATTGAGAAAGACTCGTGTGCTTGTGTTTTTGTCGATTAATTTTCTACAAAAATTCTGTGCCGACCTCGTCGCGTCGATTGGTCGGTCGTGCCTACCGCCTACCAACGCGAAAAGAATTATGGCTGAAATTTCAATCTCACATATTGGCGCATACTATATATGCAAGGCATTATGAAACGAGATAAATATTAGCTTGCCAAATAATCTTGTTTTTTACAAACTGGTACATGACAAGACAGGCAGCGACCCCATGGAACCTCAAATTGTGAGAATCGGAATCAAGCCTCTGCCGTTCACCTTGGCTTTGGTGAAGAGCGATCGGTTGCTGGTACAAACTTTAAGTAAGAACGGCTATAGCTGCGTGCTTCTAGCCATCACAAATCCAAGATACCGAGAGAATTGTAAAAGCTACTTCCAGTCTTTCAAAGACAGCATCAAAGAAGGTGGTTTCGGGGCGGTTCCGGGGGGACTCAAAGTCCCATTCCCCAGATCAAATGAAGTTAATATTTTTACAGGGCCTCATACCGAGACCACAATCGGCTTGTTGTCTCCTTGGATTGAGCTCGGGGCCAATGATCCGTTGATCAACGAGTTTTCTCTTCAGGTGCTCTCCAACGAAATAGCATATGCTCAATTTTTGGGGGTTCGCAAGTTGCTGCTGGCTCCGCCCAAAGATTTGAATCATCTTGCTGTGTTCACCAACAGCTTAAATTCCATTCTGCACAAGTTTTCTGATATTGAGATTTCTATTTCTTTGCCTATATGTGAAGATCCCCAGACAAACCCCGCCACAGGCGAGCTTATCCCTATCATTGATCCGCTATCGACGTGGGATATGTGGAATACCATACGCATCCACTGCAACTATCATAGAAACTTAACTGTTAGTCTAGCATCGCCCAAACAAAACATTCCCGAACATGTGGTTAATAGGTGGCTGTTGGAGCCAATTCGATTTTACCTTATCTCCAGCTCCCGCTTCATTCCAAATTCAAAAGGTTACCCCGTGCTTAATAAATACAACCAGCTCATCATCTGGAAGATTATTCAGAAAAAAGTACTAGATCCTCCTATTTTACTTCTGCACGGAGTTGACAAGGAAAGTGATCTTATTGCGAACCTTAGAAACTCAAGTCTTGATGACAAATCGAGCCAGGCCTATATCAGCGTTGACGGTAACAAAGTTTATCTTGGAGATCTATCATATTTGGAATACCTGAAATATCTCATTAAATCAAGCTCGAGCCATAACCAGCTTTTGCCGATCGAGGAGTTTACTTTGAAAAATCTGGCAATGGCAAACCTCGATCGTTCCGAATTGAGGTCGATAAAATCTTTACAGACACCCTTACAGCCATTGTCCGAAAACCTCAACAATGCCACCTATAAAGTCTTTGAGCAAGACCAGGCGAAATATGAGTGCTACGAGCGAGCAATGATTTCATCACTGATGGACCTTATAAATTTGCCTAGATTCCAGCATGTAAGGAATTTACCAAATTTTGGAGCAACTGCGTTCAACACTTCATCTTTAACCGTGACTGAAAAGGGACCCGACGCGGATGTTCAGCAAATCTCTGAGTATCTCAAAATATTGGTGATCGGCCCTGGAAGAGGCCCTCTTATTGAGCGACTTTTTGCTGCCATTAAATTTCTCAATCTGGATCTAGATAAGGTGCACATTACAGCTATCGAGAAAAGTCCAACAGTCATGGTGTACTTGTCTCAGCGAAATCAGGATTTCTGGAACGGAAAAGTAGACGTCGTGAATGCGGATGTGAGGTCATGGAAGCCTCAGCTTCCAACACAGTCTGGATTCCATTTGGTCATTAGTGAGCTACTTGGTAGCTTTGGATGCAACGAGCTGTCCCCAGAATGTTTGTATTCCGTGGAACAGTACTGCGATCCTGACAATATCATTTTTATCCCTAAGGAGTACACCTCTTTCGTCGCTCCTGCGATCTCCCCATCCATTTACACCAAGCTACTTGAAAGCAACGACCTGTCGAAATTTCATGCTTGCTACGTTCCACTATGCGACGAATACGACACTTTGTCGTCAAAATACTCCAAGCTCTGGACATTCCAGCATCCTCTTAGAAATGGCAACATGAAACGTCAAGCACATACGACATTGCACTGTCATCGCAAAGGTACGATTCATGGTCTTCTCGGATTTTTCCAGGCAGAGCTGTACAATGGTATCATTATCTCCAACTGCCCTACCGGATCCGGCCCCAGCCCCCACAACCTAGTATCCTGGCTACCATTTTTCATGCCTCTAGAGCAGCCAATGCAATTGACTGACGATCAGGAGCTGGCTGTGTTTGTGAAGCGGGACACGGCGCCAGACAGGGTTTGGTATGAGTGGTCTCTGGAATCTTACATTTATTTGGCTCTGCCGTCGGAAACCACTTTATCCAGGAGCTCCAATAACTCATCATCGGTCATAGATCAGCCTGGTAGACTTAGCATGTTCAGTAGTACTGAACAAAACGGAACGAGTCGTTCATCTATGGATACGGAAGAATATCAGGTGCGTGTGCGCACCGTAACAACTCGAATCCACAACACAAATGGCATGTTTCACTCCATGAAACTCTGATGTACTTTTTACTACATGTATCCAATTAGAAATTGTTATAATTATGCAAATGCGTCATTTTCTATATGTAAATACCTTGGGTCAGAAGCTGGTACTGATCGTAGAGCCTTGTGTACATACTTCCCAAGCTCTTGTTAATCAAGACATTGTCAATGAATAAATCCAACTCATCGTCGCTCAAATGAAGCTGGAAACGCTGTCTCAGCTGAATGCTAGTATTCACGCCTGCTTTAAAACATGGAAGCGTCGAATCTTTCTGCATGAGCTCCACGAGATTGACTAGGGAGTCAGCATTTCTCCTGAGCGACTTGAACGCCTGTTTCATTAAAGCTCTGAATTTCTGAAAGTAGAAAGAGTCCACACCTCCAAGAAGATCAACGTATTCCATAGTCAGCTTGAAAGGAGCGGCTTCAAATCCAACTGACCCAGGAGAATTGGAGAGGAGATAGCCAAAGTCAATGTGTATAATGTGTCCTTCCGAATCCAGCATGATGTTACCGTTGTGACGATCCTTGATTTGTAAAATGTAACAGATGACAGAATACGCGGCAAGTGAAATGCAAAAGTTCTCCTGAGCAAGCCTGTATCGTGGACTGTTCTCGTCACCGAACATGCGTATAAAATGGTCTTTCAAAGTCGCAATCTCCCCACGAGGGTTTTCGTTGTTCAATGACATGTACTGAGTCAGAGATTTTTTGATGGAATGTATCGATAAAGCGTTGGTGATGGTTTCCACCAAACCCGTGGTGGAAGAAGTGACCAAAATTTTCATCCTTTTCACCCAGACTTTTACGTTATCACGGTACCAGATGCGAGCCATAGCGTGGATCAGCTGACATGCAAAAGCCTCCTGAGTCAGATCATCCCCTGTTTTGGCAATCACTGAAAACAAATCCCAGTTTTCAAGATGACCGTACTTTGACTCTGCCCTGATTCGAGCTTTCTTGCTATTCCAGTCCTCTCCCAAGTAGCTGAGTCCGGCAACTTTCAAATCGTTTGAAAGTTTACGTTCACCCGCTTCACCGCGAATTTCGTTCATGCCTTCCACCCCAAATCCATGTTGCATTGCTTTCATTGAATCTATAATGCGAGCTTTAATCTCAGCTGCTTGTGAAACTGGCATTGTGGAAGCAGGTGACTCTAACTGAGTAAGCATCACTGCAGCAATCCTCATCTGGTTGGCCAATTCACTTTCGTTATCCAGCCCTCCCTCGTATTGAGACTTGAACGAAAGTTCTAGTTTTTTTATTTTCTCTTCAATCACATCAGTGGACGGAGAACTTAGTTCAAGCTTCAAATTGCTTGTCTTTGGTTTCACAGACCTTTTTGATTTATATGCATATTTATCCATTTTGTTGCTCAAGCTCACAACCGAGAAGTCAGCTAAGTCAGATTCCTCTGCCTCCCTAGTTTCCACAAATTGATCCCTGGAGGGGGTATTGGCTTTCATATCAAGAGAGTTCAACGAAACAGAGGACGAAGGAGCATGTGGATAAGCTAGGTCAAATCTGTATTTTTTATCACTCAACTTGAAGGTATCGTTCGCTCCTTTGTTATCTTCTAACTTGTTCAAGAGTAGTTTGTTATGAGCCGATTCCGGGTTGAAGTCAATGTCGTCAGCAAGATATTCAACAAGAAGCAAGTATGGAACACGCTCTGCCGAGTTTAGAACAGCGGCCTCATTGACTGCAATCTTGCAAAGTCTGTGGAGTTTTCCTTTTTTATTCTTCGGCAAAAGACCGGGAATGTCAACTTCACAAGGTAAATCTTTGTTCAGCGTTGCTAATTCAGCTTTCAAGGTAGATAATCGAGCATCTTTCGGAACCTTGGCAAGCCTAATTGAGATATTCTGTAACGCTATTACGAATTGGGTTTCGTTTTTAAAATAGTTTGATTTGAGAAGTTTGACCTGTTGTAATTCTGATAGGGGAACTTTATAAGACAGTTTGGAAGATTGAGGCAAATTAGGGGAGGCCGGCTCGTCACCATACAAACTCTCAATCTCGCTGCTATCTCTAAAATCAAATGAGTTCCTTATCGAAGAAGCATATGATCCGTCTGAAGAGTACGGGATTTCAGTGTTTGAGTTATCGTTGTTGAACATATGAAGATTGGGCATCGAAGAAACCGCATTATCATGTAACCTTTCGCTGTGGTGGGTATTGGAGTAGTCAAAATGATCGCTTTGCGCTTTGAGCAAGGACAAAGATGTTTTCTTTGCTTTCAAAGACGGTCTGCTGAGACTTGGCATGTTAATATCGGCGTACGAGTCTATCATGTCAAAGTTAAGCTGATCTCTATGAGAGTCATTAGAATGCACAGACGATGACGAGATGCTTCGTTTCCCGCGACTCACAGGTTTCCCATTTCTTAAACCTTCCACCTCTTCTCTTGATCTTCCCAAGAGCGCATTATTAATTGTGTTCTTCTTTGTCAGGTTTTCGTTCAAGCTTTTCTTGATGTCCTTAACCACTTCAAATACAAATGACTTGAGTCGCTTTCCCTGTATTCTTACTATCGGCGCCACATATTTGGTGCTTCTAGGAACACTTGCTCCTGATATCAAGGAAGTCGCTAAAATTATGGAGGGTGCAACATTTTCCTTGAAAGATTTATGAAGTTCGTGCTTGGTGACAACGCCAGATGACGAAGTAGTAGAGGAGGTAATCGTATGCTGATTGTTGGAGAAGTTAAATAATTGATATTGTAGATCATTGAGCATTCTTTTGCAAGTTTGGAAACCAACGCTTTCAGGTTGTTTGCTGAGGTCCTGGAGCAAAGCCTGTAAGTGCCAAAATGTGATCAAGCTGCAGTGCACATCTCTTGAACATAAAGTTCGCAACATCTCTTCGAGAGCCACCGATTCCGTCTCCACCGTGATCAGCAGTTGAAGAAATTGAGGGATGAAAAACCTGAGCTCGCCGATGGGATATCTAGATGCTCTCTGGCATA
The DNA here is from genome assembly GCF_001664045.1 of Ogataea polymorpha. NCBI lineage: Eukaryota > Fungi > Ascomycota > Pichiomycetes > Pichiales > Pichiaceae > Ogataea > Ogataea polymorpha. The sequence goes on along the minus strand of NW_017264698.1, from coordinate 249,793 downwards.
AAAAGTAATGTATTCCAATGTTGTCGGCGTACTTTTGAAGGTAGCTTAGACACTGATACAAATCAAAATCTGGAGAATTGACCAACTCCAAGAGCAGCTCGTAATTACTTTCGCTGTCTGGACTGTCCATAGTTAAGCTATCAAAGAGTAAATTGTCCTGGATCTATTTATTTCCGCATAAACCGTAAACGGGTATCCAATTGACAGATAGTGACACTTGGGTTCTCCTGATAGTGTCTTAATCCCTACTTTATAATATAGTATTGATCGTGAGTCTTAAAACAAAAGTATTTGTTGCCCGGATTAAAAGAACATGTAAATAAATTCGATCTTATGTACATCTTTGCACCGTAGAGTTTTGGAGCCAGCTAAAGAAAACAAAAACTAAAGTCGTTTTCAACTGTTTTCCAATACCATGTCGCAGGATCATCCGTCGGCAACCTCGCGTTTTACACCGAAGTCATATGCGACACCAAGGAGGCATCATAAATATGATACCGATGATTTACCGTCACAGCCTATCAAAATTGGGTATCAAAAAGTCACTTTAGACATTGATTTAGCAGAGCAGTCAGTGCTTGGAGAGACTGAATTGACCGTTCTTCCGCTCAATGCTAGTGTCAGGCAGGTTAAACTAGACTGTAGAGGAATGCAGATAAAGGACATTACAGTGAATGGCAAAAAGGCAAGCTACCATTATGGTGACTTCTTCCAAAACGATGAGTATCTCAATGACACAGAAAACCCAGTGCTGGCCAACTATGAATACAACCCAAATTATGACACACATTCCGAAGTGGTAAAGCTACAACAGCATCACTTTTACAGAGCCAGGTTCTATCCATTGTTTTCAGATCAGAATAATCAAGGGAATCCTTCTTCGTCATACCCTGAGAACACATCGGAATTGGTAATATACATTCCAGATTCTATCAAACTAAGGCTTCACGATCCAACATCAAAACAAACGTTTTCACCCAACGTCAGTTCTACCCGGTCGCACACACCTTTGACTACCAATGCTATGATGAGCTCTGATAAAGTATACACTCCGTTGAATATCAGAATTAGCTACCTGATCAGGAACTCAAAAAATGGATTGCTATTCCATGGAGGAAATGGCACAACTATCCCAAAGAACAGGTGGTTCTGCTACACCTCGAACAATGATCTGGGATGCAGTGCCAGCTCATGGGTTCCATGTATAGACAACTTTTACGAAAAACCTGCGTGGGACATAAACATAATTGTGCCTGAAACGGTGGGTGACATAGGAGAGACCAAATTGGTTGGCTCCGATGAAGCTAAGAAGGCTTTAAGAAGAATGGAAACTGAAGACGAAATGGATGAAGAACAAGAAGAGCGCGATGATACTCCATTAATAGTGGCAGTTCCGGATTTGATCGGTGTCAAAGAATCGCCCTCTCCTCTGGATGTCGGCAAAAAGGTGATCAACTTTCAATTTTACAATCCAGTTCCTGCTCATCACCTCGGCTTTGCCGTGGGCGCGTTCGAAAGCTGCCCAATCTTGGACGTTAAGCCAGGTACTGATGAGTTGGTTCCTTCCAATGCCCTGGCAAATTTTGCAGACAAGGACATTAACAACGCCACGAACTTCTCTGCTGAATCCAACTCTAATAAGGTGCCGACTATGCTTTACTTCTTGCCTGGTCGGAAGGAGGAAGTTCTGAACACAACAGTTGCAATGTACAAAATGTTTGACTTCTACTCAAAAGAATTTGGCTCATTCCCATTCCCTAGCTACACGATGGTCTACGTCGATGACATGGCTTGTGACTCTTGTGCATTTGCTGGTATGACAATCATGTCTTCGAAATTGCTGTACAGCCCAAAGTTGATAGAACCTATCTTTGATGTGACAGAAAAGCTGGCAGTTGCTCTGTCTGAGCAATATTCCGGAATCAACGTTCTTCCGAAATCGTTGAATGATTTCTGGTTGGTAATTGGTATTTCGTACTTCATGGCAGGTCAGTTTCTGAAAAAGCTTTTTGGAGTCAACCGATACAGATACGAAGTCAAGCTGCGCACCGATTACCTCTGTGAAATCGATGTCGGGAAAAGGCCTTTGGCCAATCAGTTGTTTCGCTTTCCGATAAATCTCTCCCAAGATATGGAATTCATAAGGCTAAAAGCTCCTTTGATAATGTTCATTCTGGATCGCCGTATGACTAAGACTGATAAGTCATTTGGGCTGTCTCGTGTCATCCCCAAGATTTTTCTCCAGGCTATGTCAGGGGATTTGCTTAACGGAAATTGTTTGTCAACCGCCCACTTTCACCATGTTTGCGAGAAGGTGGCTCATCATAAGCTTGAGTCATTTTTCCAAAACTGGATCCATAGTTGTGGAGTTCCAATTTTTCAAGTGACGCAAAGATTCAATAAGAAAAGAATGTTCATCGAGATGAGCATTCGCCAGATACAAAAGAATAGTAAGCTGGAAGCAAACGACGAACTGCAAATGGACATAAACTCTAAAGAAACTTTGAGGAAGCAGTATCAGAGAGAACATTTCGTCGATGAGGCTAATATGTTTTTATCTGAAGAGGAGACTTTCTCTGCGCCCAATGTGTTTACTGGGCCTATAACTATCCGTATTCACGAAGCAGATGGTACGCCGTATGAGCATATTGTTGACATCAAGGATCCCGTCACCAAATTGGATATACAATATAACACAAAGTATAGAAGATCTAAAAGAAGAAAGGAAGAAGATCAAGAAGAAGCTGAAAGAAAGGAAAGAGAAAGGGAAAAAAGAGAAAGAGATAAATTGAGGAAAGAACGAGAAAAGGATAAATTGCGTGGTGACGATGATGAACCGACGGTGAAGAAGTTGGGAGACGTGTTCATGAAACCTAAGGATCTAGAAGATTGGGGTTTCGCTGAAAAACAAAAAATTGAAGAAAATGACTACGAAATCCTTGGAGACGCCTTCGAATGGCTGCGTGTGGATGCAGACTTTGAATGGATTTGCAAGGTCTATATCAATTTGAATGAAAACATGTTTGAATCCCAGTTGAGACAAGACCGAGATGTGGAAGCACAGTTAGAAAGTGTCAAGTTTTTTTCGGAATCGTTGCACCCATCAATCTATTTTGCAACGGTTTTAATGAGAACCATACTTGATAAACGGTATTTCTATGGCGTTAGGGCCCAAGCGGCTTTAGGACTGGCCAAGCTTTCAAAGGAGGATAACGACCATCTAGGAATGAGATTTTTGCTCAAAGCTTACAAGTACTTTTATTGTTACAACAACATTATATCGAAAGGATATCCTGAGCTGGAGCCTAATGAATATTTACCGCTGCCTAACGACTTTTCGGAATTCAGTGACTACTTTGTTATGAAAGCCATTGTGACTGGTCTGTCAACCGTGACAAATAAGAATGGCGACAGTCCGATTGAATTGAAGAGAATCATGCTCAATATTCTAAAATTCAATGACAATAATAATAACTATTTTGATGATTCCTTTTATCTTGCCAACTTCATCACTTGTTTGTCAAATTTGATAGTCAGCTCGAATAAAAAGATCCCGAACCACAATGAATCCCATGTTGAGATGGACAAAAGAAATCTTACAGACCCTACCGAAAAGTTCCTGATCGAGTCCATTGTGGAGATAAACAGAGCCGCGAAGATGGACCAATGGTCTCCCTCCTATCATCATATTGTTACAGTGACAATGCTTCATGAGAAAGTGCGTTTGGCCCTACTGGGTCTTGTTGACCTCTCCTATATTGACTTGATTCCATACACTAGACCCTTTTACGATTCGGATATTAGACTCAAAGCCTTTGAAAGTCTTCTGCTGTTAGGTGGTCTGAGAAACTCGCACGTCCTGTCGCTACTCTTCACAACTTTAAAGCTTGAGACTTCCCATTACCTTCGTCACCATTTGATCCTTGCTTTGATGCGAGCAGTGGGCGCGGCTGCCGTGGACGGAGTGTTTCCTAACCTCGAAGACGATGAATTCTTCAGAGCGAAAAAGGGTGATTCCGACGAAAAGAACAACACCCTCGTAATTGTCGAGGACAGTGGAGCAGGTAATGAAATGAAAACCCGACGTGACCAGCTGTCTCGACTCACCATGAAAGGAGCATTGGAGATTCTTCGCAGGGACTTGAGCATAGGCACGGGACTTCGCAAAGAACTCTGGCTGGCAATTCATTCGTGCTTGCTGTCTGTGAGCGCGAAACGAAATTTATTTGATGTTATAGAAGTCGTCTTCGAAGCGATTGACTCTTTCAAGGTCACCACGAAGCTTCCGAACGAGAGGAAATTGGTTGCTAAGGTCACTGATGTTAGTATTGAGCCTCATTCTGAGACGTACAAGGTGACATTCAAAAGACAAGGGAGACTTAAAATACAGATTCCAACTATCAAGCTCAAGGTCACTGATAATAGCAGCTCTCGCTCCACGCAGAAGCAAAAACGCTCCTCTGTTTCAGAGCCATCTTCAGATCCAAGGGCTCCAAGGGAAAAGTTCGAAGTCAAATTCAAGTATAGAAAACTTTCCAACAGAAGGCGTGTGGCATACGATATCATTCAAACCGATAAACAATCACCTCTTCGCTACGTGCGTTTCCAATTGTCTGAAAAGAAGGTTTTGGTGTCCGACGACGAGAACTTTGGTGAATTAAAGAGCTTGCCGGTGAAATTGAAAATCAATCCTGAGAAACTGCGCCAGCTTAATCCAGTCAAGACAGAACCTAGTACCACTCTTTCCGCTCCAGAGTCAGCTCCAGAGTCAGCTCCAGAGTCAGCTCCAGAGTCAAACGGTTACTCTCAGCATGGAGAGGATGTCCAGAACAATTATACTCCAGGAAGCCGAGCAGAGGATACTTCGGAAAAAATAGAAGCTGGTGATGACGTCGCATCTAATCCTGGTAACTCAAGGAGTAGTTCTGTCAATGGAATTCCCCCATTAAAGACCGAGCCAGAAACTTCCGGCATAGAAATTGAAGCCTCGACTAATTCTGAGAGGAAGTCTACGCAAAGTCGCTCGGCAACACCTTCACTGCCAAAGATTAAGCTCAAACTGAAATAGCGTGTACTATGTATTATAAACATAATGTATACTATCGCCGTTCTGGAAGTGGTGGAGGCACCCTTCGTAGTGCTGTGGCAGTATCATTCAAACTGGTGCCTGATGGAGAATCCACGGTCTCATGGTCAGCATCTGTGATCGCGCTTTCAGTCGATGGTCCTGAATCCACGTCTTTGTCAGCAGGCAACCTCTCTTCAGCTTCTTTTTCCCAGTCTTGATCACCAGCTCTCAGTTTTTGGGGGGTTGCCAAAGGCGATGGTGGAACATGTTTACTAAGCGAACTGCTTCTGTATCTCTCGTTAATAAACATGGTTGGATTCGTTGGAGACTTTGGTTGCTGCTCGTCATAGCCGAGCGAACCAATTGACTCTATGCTTGTTTTCTCCGTTTTGGCAAACATGTCGGCAGATGATTTTCGGTTATCAGCTTCTGGTTGATCATCTGTCGCACGCAATGTTTTTCTTATGATACGACGGTTGGAAATCATTTCAGGAGGAGAGTAGTTGATTTCTTTGACACTTGTCGTGGATTGTTTTTCGACTAATTTCTGTTTTGTTGATGAGTAAAGCCCTTTGAGCTTGGAATAGGACGCAGACAGTGACTTGGATTGGTCGTCTCCATGGGCACCTTCAGAAACGGTATCTGAAACACTGCTATCCGGCGACAGTCCTTTGTTGATCGACATAAACTTCTTAGAGAGCATTGACGCTCTGTCCTTGTATTTGGTTGCATTTGCCGCAGAAGAGGACGACCCCCCAGATCCTGTGGTCAATACAGAACTGCTATCTGGAGCGTAATCATTTGTCACTGACTGGGCTGCTTCAAACGTGTTGTCATCCCTGGTAGACTCTTTGGTGATTCCTCTGAGTGAATTGCCGAGAGAGGAGTTGTCATCTTCTTCTAAGGCTATGTCTTCTATGTCAAGTTCCTCCGCCTTAAGATCTCTTGATGGTAATGGTGGTGGAACAGGATGAGATTGCTGTGGCGAGGTGGCAGTTACAATAGGACGTACTGATTTGTCCCAAATACCTCCCTTAAAGATCTCACCTTCTGTTCTATAAAACACAAGATCATCCATAAATGGTAGCACGAGAGTCTTTCCCAATGCTTCCTTGAACCTGTTAGTGATGATGTTGGTAATGAGATTGTAGTTCAGAGCACGGGAACTGACCACAGGTTCAATCACCATGTCGAACTCAGGCAATTTTGTAAACCCATACCACACTCTGTTCGTTGGAGGGGGTTTCATCCTAAGCAAAATATCACCTTCCAGCTTTTTCATGACGATTTTCAAGTTGATATCGAACTCCCTCTGCTTGAACCTCGTTCCAAGGTTTAAGAAGACTTTAGAGGCAACCTCTAGCACTAGACCACCTTGATAAAGCACATGACATTGAAGACTAAGGTCTCCCTCCGGAGTCAAGTTTTGCAATTTGGGAAACGTCAAAAAAGGGGCAGAGTGTCCAACGTCAATCTTTTTAATTTGCAGGTCGTCCAGAAAGTCTGGCGTTCTGATCTTCTTGAGACGTTCATCGATCTTATTTTTTATGAGCTCCTTGAATTCCTCTGTTCTATAATAGCTCAGGAAAAGCCGTCCTATGAGCGCATTCAACCACTGCGTCGTCAGCTGGCCCTCCGAGGAATTGATGGTTTGAATCAAATCAATCATATCTGCGGTCATGAAATGCAATGTGCGAGCCATAAAAGACGGTTCTAGTAGGTCTTTGGCAGTGCCTGACTTAGGCACGTCTTTAGTAGTCGCTCTGAGTAATGCAAAGTACCAGTCTTCCTTTTGAGTGTTGCGGTCTGCATAGAGAAAAAAGGTGTCTTTTGGTGGAGTGTCCAGGGTCACTTTTCCTTGCAGAACATCCAGCAAATTTTCGGGCTCAGGAGACGTGGCATTAGGAGCAGTAGAATTGAACTCTGGATCTTTCTTGAATATACAAATTGCAGCTTTTTTTGTGAAAAGCTGGCCATCCTTCAGCTCTCTAGGCCAGATTCCTATCACATGGTTTGACAAAACTATAACGTGCTGGACGTTCCTCTTTGCTTCATCATCATATAGAAATAAATTGCCATGTTTCAGAACCGCAAAATATCTGTTTTTCTTCCTGATTGCTTTCAACTTCTTGGCATCAAGTGTTGTTGTATCTTGCTTAGATTCTTCCGCATTTGCAGGTACAGATTTGTTTCCTTTAACCATTTTGAGAAAGCTACCACTTTTCGGAGCCTGTTGGTTGCTGACCTGCTCGGAACCCAATGAACTACCAGATGATGCTTGTGTCTGGGATTCACTCCAGTCAATTTGTGGGAATTGGTAGTATTCGCGTGTAACAGTAAGCCATCCTTCGTGGTACGTCTTAAGATCCGAGCTTTCTCTCTCCAGAACCTGTCCAGCCATTAAACTTCTATAGCCTTCAGGTTCCCCCTTAGCTCTGCTTTCTTCCCTAAGCCTTGCTTGCTCAAGCTCTCTCTCTTGTCCAGGGCCCTCCGGAGCCCGTGGTAGAAAGTGCCATCCAATAATAAGTGTGATGGGCAAGAAAGTCAATCCTCCCACTATGTAAGTGATTGCTAGCTGACATAATTTGTGCAAGGAATCATCAAAGCTGAGAAGTTTTAGGTCAGACACCACGCTATTCACAAACAGAATCAATGGCCATAAAGTTAAACCACCTGTTACATAGGCAAGTGCTAACCTTGATGTTGAATTCATTGTCCGAGTTAATAAATTATATGCGACCGAGTAGAAATTTAAATATTTTGGCCTACTTGCCGAAGTTCATTATGAGGCTGGATAGGAAATCAAAAAACATAGAGTAGGAGACCGATTTTTGGGCAGCAATTGGCGTTCCCAGAGGAACTCGTGTTGTTACATACGGCGGTTCTCCTGAGAAGCAAGTCTTCAAAACAAATCGTATCTTAGGAGTATAAAAAAATAAGCCCGACGCGGGGCTCGAACCCGCAGCCTTGTGATTAAGAGTCACACGCTCTACCGATTGAGCTAGCCAGGCTTTTGCTAACCAAAATGTCCCCAAGTTCTTTCTGTTCTTATCTCAAAGCCTAGTCAAAATGAGATCTGCAATGATTCCCAGTCGACTAACTAGTTGCCATCAACAGAAAGAACAATATTTTTAATTATTGGAAATTTTTGAAATCGCAACATGTAAATTGTTGTATATGATGAATCGCCTATTTACTGATTTTAGTCTTTTTAGTGACAACTTTTCCTCCAGGCTGTTTTCGTTTCTTAACCATCCCCGTCAAATCGTTCACAGGAACCGTTTTAGGAGTAGCCTTGATTTCTGTACCATCGCTTTCGCCCAGTATGCCCATCATAATCCTCTTTTTCTCTTCCTGAATCGCTGCATCACCTTTCCTCAAATCATCCAATCTTTGTTCCATTTCTTGAAGCAGACTCTCGTCTCTTTCTTCGTCCGGAAGTTCATATCTTTCTTTAATGGATTTCAAAGATTTTTCCATAGCCTCTACGGCCGTTGTACTGGATCCTGCTTCTCCTGTGTTGAACTCGGACGCCAGCGAAAGCTTATAATAGGCTTCAGAAACAAGCCTGGAAGAGAATGGATATAATTCTGTTCTTAAATTGGCCAAGGTGGTAAAATCTTGAGCTGCCTGGCTGAAGTTTTCCGTTTCCAACGAGATCTCTCCCAGCAAATCGTACACCTCGCTCAGTTTCTTCTTAATTGCGACAAATGGCGAGCTGATTTCCTTTATGTCCTTCTTATCTGAATCCAGGTATGGTGTTTTCAAATGTTCATCCTGTAGGGAACTGAGCTTCTCTTCGTACAAAGTCCTCGTTAAATCCAGAATTTCCCACGATACCTCAAAATCAGTCTGCTCTTCGCTCTCCTCTCCCTGCTCCTTTTCTTGCTCATGAGACTGTTCTTTTTGTCCTTGTTCTGGTTCTTGCTCAGATTCTTCGTCTTCTTCATTTTCAGCAAGCTGCTCGTTAAAATGAAACATTCCATTATCGTCCTCAGTCTCTTCAGCTTTTTCGTCCTGGTTATTCTGGCCACCTAGTACCTCAGACTTGGACACAGCATTCTCGAACAAAGATTTTGCGTACAAAAAGAGCAAATCAGGGTCATCATTGCCTGTCAACAGATTGGATTTCTCGCACGCCTCAGAATAGTACTCGACAGACTTCTCATACTGCTTTTCAGCAAATGCCTGAGCACCCTTTTCAAGCAGTTTTACTAGCTCCTGTGAATAACTCGACTCTTCGGTCATGTTTCAAATTAATTTCGCTTTCAAAGAAATTCTTTAGCTATTTCGAATTACGCGTTCCAATATCGATTATAGCGTTGAATCTCGAAAAATAAATACAAATATCTCTAATTTTAATAAAAAGCTTCTTTCAGGTTTATCTTTGAATAATTCGAAGACGGACAAGACCTAGAAGACAAGCGCTATCATGACTGTTGAAAGTGAGTATCATCATTGGACTGGTTTAGGCGGGCCATCACATTTAAAACGGCACTCATGAGGTGTCGCTTACTATGGGCGGTACGCGCCAGCTGGTCACATCGAAGATGAAATCTAACAGGCTTAGAACCCGAAGAGAACGTTTCCTCTACACAGGAGCCGGAACTTGTAGTGCCAGGCCCCAGCGAACCAGACGTCCCCAAGTCAGAGGTCAAAATCATTCGGCGCAAGTTGAATGGATATGTTGGCTTCGCCAACTTGCCAAAGCAATGGCACAGAAAATCGATCAGAAGGGGTTTTAGCCTGAACCTTATGGTTGTTGGTGGAAGGGGACTTGGTAAATCTACACTGATCAACACTCTGTTCAATAAGGAGCTGTACCCTGTCGAGACATTCAACAAACCAGAATTTCCAAATCCAGAGGACCCAACGCCTGTTACCGTGGAGACCGTCAGTGCCGATATTGAGGAGAACAATGTCAAGCTAAGCTTGACCGTTATTGATTGTCCAGGCTTTGGAGAAGGCATCAACAACACTGACTCTTGGAAACCTATTGTCGACGAGATCAACAATAGATTCGACATGTATCTGGAGGCCGAGACCAAGATCAACAGAGCCACTGTTGTAGACAACAGAGTTCATGCCTGCCTGTACTTTATTGAACCAACTGGTCACTCTTTGAAGCCGTTGGATATCACATTCATGAAGCAGGTCCACGAGAAAGTGAATCTGATTCCCGTGATTGCCAAGTCGGATACGCTTACCGAGAAGGAGATCCAGGAATTCAAGCAGAGAATCATGGACGATATAATGAACCAAGGCATCAAGCTTTTCACTCCTCCAGAATACGACAACGATGACGAGGAAACCAAGGTCGCTTCCCGGGAAATCATGGCCAAGGCCCCATTCGCAATTGTTGGGTCCACTAACCAAATTCAAACTCCAGACGGAAGAATAGTCAGAGGCAGATCTTATCCGTGGGGCATCATTGAGATCGACAATGAGGACCACTGTGACTTTATTAAATTAAGACAACTGTTGATCAGAAATTTCATGGAGGAGCTAAAGGAGACTACTGCCAACGTTCTCTACGAGAATTATAGAACGTCTAAGTTGAAAAAGCTGGGAATCGAGCAAGACGACTCTGTTTTCCGTGAATTTGATCCCGTCCTGAAGCAGGAGGAGGAGAAACAGCTGCACGAGGCCAAGTTGGCTAATATGGAGGCACAGCTTAGATCGATATTCCAGTCTAAGGTCAGCAAAGAGGAGAAGAAGTTACAGGAGACTGAAGCCGATCTCTTTGCCAAGCACAAGGAAATGAGAGACAAGCTGTTGAAACAAATCAAACTACTAGAGGAGAAGAAGAGGGAGCTGGAGATGGCTAAGCCAATCCACCATGACCCTGCTCCATTGCCTAGTACTGCGCCAACCAAAACCAGAAAGGGTTTCCTCCGTTAAATGTGCGTCTTTGTGTTTCAGCGATTTGACTTTTTTAAAATTTACATAAACGGAGTAAAGTTTTTTTATGATAAAAAAAAGTACAATTGTGTGGAACCATAATGTCTCTTTATGATATTCTGGGAGTGGACTCTTCTGCCTCCTCGGTCGAGATTCGTAAAGCTTATAGAAAATTGGCTTTGCAACACCATCCTGACAAAGTCCCAGAGGAAGAGAGAGAACAGGCAGAGATCAAATTCAAAGAGATCAGCAGTGCCTACGAAGTCCTTATAGACGAAGAGAAAAGAAACGCATACGACACATACGGAACCACAGATGGTGTTCCTAACGGGTTTGGCTACCATGATTCAGGATTTGCAAACGCTGCATTTGGAGAAGGTGACTTCGATTTTGATCCTCAGGACTTTGCCAATTTCTTCAATGGGATGGGAGGCTCTTATGGGAGAGGACCACCACCTAAAACGAAAACGGAGGATGCAGTTTTGAATGTCGAAGTAACCTTGGAAGAAATCTACAACGGTAAGGTGATAAAAACCTCCTCTACGCGGAATAAGTTGTGCAAGCACTGCAAGGGCAGCGGAGCACGTAAGTCGGCAATTCCAATAAAATGCACCACTTGTCATGGTGATGGATATGTCATGAAGATCCGACAGTTGGCGCCAGGACTGGTAACCCAGCAGGCTGTTCCATGTTGGAGATGCAAGGGAAAAAGAACTATCCACAAAGACAAAGATAATTGTAAAAAATGCAAAGGCAAAGGAGTGGTGGAGGAGTCCAAAATTCTGGAATTCAATATCCCAAGGGGAGCTCCCGAGGTGGGGTCAGTTATCTTAGAAGGTGAAGCCGACGAAGAGCCAGGACTGAAGCCTGGGGATGTGATATTGCAATATAAAACGAAAAAGCATCCAATATTCAAGCGACAAAACCAAAACCTGTACACGAAAGTGTCGATTTCGTTGGTCGACGCTTTGTGCGGGTTTGAAAATCGGAAGTTAGTGAAAACACTGGATAATAGATGGATATCAATTTCTGTGCCTGCTGGGAAAGTTCTGCGGCCAGGGGACTCGATTGTAGTTCCAAATGAGGGAATGCCGCTAGATGACAATTCGAACAAAAATGGAGATCTTTATATTGGAGTCGAGATTCAATTCCCCAAGGACAACTGGTTTTTGGAGAAGAACGACATCAGCAAGCTCAAATCAATTTTGGATATAAGTTATGGTGGACAACCTCAGACGGCGGCTGGTGAGATCGAGGACGGAGAAATTGTAACCAACGTGGCATTCAAAATACAATCAAAGCACGAACTGCCAAAATCATTCAACTCCTATTTCAGTGACACTGATGTCACTCATATTGGGGTGGAAGAGCCAGAACAGAAGAAAGGGTGGTTTAGCTGGTTTTCTTGAACATAGTTTTCCTGTATATGACGAAGTAAAGAGTCTCAGCGCTATTAAAGTCTCTTTGGTTTGTAGGGGTGATGCAACTCTGTTTCCTCTCGTATTTTGTCAAGCTTCTTGGATTCTGTCTCTTCCCCTTCTTCTGGGAATTCCAACACCAATTCGTTCGATTTGAAGGCACCTTCTAGAGAATCTTGTTCTTCCATGTCTTTCAAATATGACAGATCTAGTTCAAGCGGGTCATCGATGCTTTTTGTTGACTTGCGTTTGTTGTTCAGTATATCATCAAGAAGGTCATCCGGAATCGGCGTTAACGTGTTCGGAACGTAGGGAAGCTCGTCTTCCGCTGCTGGGACAATCTCAATGGCATCATCATCATCATCAAATTCCTCTTTTGCCGATAGCTTATGCTTAGTTTTAAATTGGGGTGAATCGCGTTGAACTTTGAACTTTCGAACAGCGACAGCATTCGGATCATTATCAAACAAATGCAAGTCGTTTAGCGTCGAGGTCTTCCTAACCTTATTGTAATTTCCATACTCCTGTGGTTTCACGATAGCATTTGAGGATTTGGTTCGCAACACGCTCTTCGATGACTTCCGTGAGATACTCTTATCGGAACGCAAATCGTTACTTTTAGAATGTAGCGCGTTCTCCTTATTTTGGTTCACTTTCGATTGGGAAAGGGAGGACATAGCGATTGTAAATAAAATAAATTAGTCGCGACAAGGCATATTTATTCCGCCATTTTTTTTGAATGCCACCAAATAAGAAGCAGGCCATACTGGAGTTTTACCGATCGCTGAACCGCAAACTTTCAAAGCTCCAGCTTGATGCAGTTGCCAATAATCGGTTGAAGCTTTGGCTTCGGTCCCAATTCAAGGACACTGCGACGCCGCTTCATCGTAAACTTCAAAAGGGAAAGCGCTTTGACCTCACTTTAGATAACTCCCTAAACGGTCACTACAAATCGGGCGTCAAACTACTGCGGATGGCCTATTACGATCTGATCTCTTTTGATGCACGAGCACCAAAATGGTTGTCCGATTTTGCGAAGGCCAAAGTTTACTCTAGGGCTCAAAAAGACCAATTCATCAACGAGTATGCAGGCATACTAAAGATAACACATGATATACACGACTTCAAAAGCATTCCAGGCTTGATAGACAAATACATGGCTAACCTGCGACAATCAGAAACAAAGTCTCTTCCCTCAAATCATAGCATCACTGACATTTTGAACGGAGTTAAACCCGCAGTACAAAGCTCAAGCCATGGGTTTAAAAGCCCTTTATCCTCCCTGTTTAATCAGTTGCGGACGCAGTATAAGGACCATATAGACCATGATTGGTCGTTGCCGCAACTAAATCTTAAACTATCCCCAAATTCGGCAGGCTTACCACTCTCACCGTCAGTGAGAAGAAATAAGATCCTTGCAAGGTTGCTTCAAATAAAACGCTTCATCAATGAGTATCCTCCGATGAAGATGGAAGATATGGAACACTTGAACAAATTTGTCAAGTCTGAAACGTTTGAAAATCATCCAATGAGCTTCGCATACAAACGGTTCACCCGAGACTCGTTTTCGTTGAGTGAGAACGTAAAGTTTAGATTGTCTGAGATTAGAAATGTATCAATTCCACCACCAAAAGAGCTCCTTAATTACTATGTAAATGTAAAATAAATATGTGCACTAGATTTCTACAATCATGTAGCTTTTCTTGTTTGAATCAAGCAAGCATCCGATTCTTCGCAATGGGTTGATAGCAATATATTTCGGGATAAATTCCCCCCTGAACTCCGTGTGTTCCATGATATCTTTGCGAGACAGTTCAGATGAAGCTCCAATCATGATGTCGCCGGTGTTCAAGACTAAAAGGTCACTTTTGATCATATCATCCTTGAACACCACTAAAATGACTAACTCACTCGGATTTAGAAAATATCCCTGAATCTCCACGGACCCATTAAAAAGCAGATCCGAGAATGGATAAATCGAGTGATCTAACGTGGAGCAGTCAAACTTCACGACGGCAGCTTTTCTTTCTTGTTGCATGATCACAAGCCCAAATTCCTTCTCGCCCTCGCTGTGTACTGAGAGTTTTGCGTTGACGCAACCAACGTCTCCAATTCTTCTAACCATCACGGAATCCATTTTAGTCTTCATATTGCTCTTGATCGCATCAAAGAATTGCTCACAGGTGTGCTTGAGCTCAAAGAACAATTGCGACGATTCGTCATTAGTTGATTTTTGTAAGCCTGTTGTAAGGAATTTAATGACTTCTCTGGTCTTGATGATGTCACTGCTCTTCTCGTCCGCTGTAATTTCAACCAGAATTGCGTTGAGCCATTGAATAAAACTTTCGAAACATTGTTGTTGCTCGTTCAGTCTCAACATGCTTTGGTAAAGCAGGCGGAGTAGTTTTGAAGTTAGCTCAATAGCGGAATCCAGAAGATGACTTTGAAGGCCTAATTTCCCCTCATTTTCTCTCCAATTGGAAAGCCCATGTAAATCTGTGAGATATACAAGCATGTGTTCCAATGCAGGAATCAAACTGTAGAAAATGTTCTTTCTAGAGCTTTCGAAGTACTGTTTGCCTAGCTTTGTCCACCTTTTGAGTCCTCGGTCTCCCAAATAATCACTAATCCAGGCCCTAGTCGGCTCTGTCATGACTCCGGTCAACAAAAGATCGTAAAGGTCATAAATAGGGTCGACAGTGGTATTTTTCAGTTCCGGTAGAGCTTCGATTTCGCTTTTCAAGAGACCGACTATGCGCACTGTGTAATCTTCAAAAGGCTTGCACTCGGAAGCCAAATCATCAATCAGTTCCTTGACATATGTGAGTAGACCCACAAGCTTGGAGCAAGCAAGACACACACGAGGAAGTAAAGTACCGTATATTTCCACGAATGAAGTTGTCAGCTTGATAACAAACAGGCCATCTTCCTTTTCTGTTAGAATGTAATGCGAAACAAGGTTTTTGGACGAGCAAATGCCCAGGAATGTTGAGTACGTGCCCTGCAGCTGGGAAATCTGAAAATTCTCAATGATGAAAATGCCATAAAGAACCAGAGAGATCATGCCATGCTCAGATCCGATGATGAGGAAATCAAGAGAGGAGTCTTCACACTTTATTAATTGGTCATCGTTAACCAGTTTCTTTGAGCTATGTGACGATGTGAGTTTTGGAAGCGAGTTGGTAAGGCTGATGTTGAACATCTGCTCATATTTGTTAGATGTATCGAATGTGCTGAGTCTATTGAACCAGCTGCAGGTTTCTATTGAACTCCCGATTTGAAATTTGAGCATCAGCTTACCGCTACTCGAGTCAAACAGATTTGCCTGCCCTTTTGTGGTAATTATAGCAAATACGTTGCCATCAGGCCTCCAGCAGAGACACTCGATCTCTTGATCATCATCCAATTCGATTGTCCAGACCCGCTGGTTTCCTAATCTATAAACCCAAAGCGTATTTTTGCTCAGTTGAAAGGACACCAGGTCCATGGTGGGGCACCAGAGAAAATTTTTGCTTGATGCCACAGCAAATGGTAACTGCTGGGCAGATGTTGCGTCAACATCCATCTTCCCAATAGACTTGTATAAACAAAGAAAAAAAAAGAATGCGTCGATCGACGCACACGACCTGTCAAACGATAAGATGAGGGCGACGCGTTCAAAATTCACCCTCTTCCCACCTAGGCGCAGAGGTTAAAAAAAAATAAACAAAAGGAAGCTTGACTGTTTTAACATTTCTTTCTTGCTTTATCTAAATGATTGCCAAAACATCCAAATCGTCGGCATCCAAGCTGTCATATAAGGGTGAGTATTGTATGCTTCAACATCTAACACTCAGATTTAATTATCAATGCCATTACTTCTCTGAAAGGCAGAAATGGGTCCAGGTAAGTTGAAAGAGCAAACAACTGTCTAATAATTCAGTCGTCAGGCAATCAAGAAATTTATTCAAGAGAACTATCCTGCGGGCGAATCAACGAGTTTTGATACTGCCTTCAATCTGGCCATCAAGAAAGGAGTCATTTCCGGCTACTTTAGGCAGCCAAAAGGCCCCGCAGGCCCTATCAAGCTGATCAGGGTAGCTGCTAAAAAGCTGGTCACAAAGGCTGCTGACAAGAAACAGGCTACCAAAACATCTTCCAAGTCTACGACGAAGGCTGTCACTAAGGTCACAAAGCCAGCCACTAGAACGTCCATTAAGAAGGCAGCTCCGAGTAAAGTTTCGCCAAAGAAGACTGCTGGAAAAAAATCAGTCCCACTGAAAACTGCAGGATCCTCTGCCAAAGCTACTTCAAAGGCAAGCAAGTCCTCAAAATTAGCCAAGAGTGTCAGCACCCCGAAGGCATCTAAAAAAGCTAACTCTACCGAGTCTGGTAAGGTTAGAGCTTCAGCTAAGCCTAAGCCTTCTGCTAAGAAAAGCCTTCCTGCAAAATCTACAAAGACGAACATGAAGGTCACAACAGCGTCAAAAGTTGCTAAGCCCCAGAGCGCTGCTAAAAAGGGTACAACCACCAAAAAATCTGCTTCCAAGAAAGCTTCTTCGACTAAAACATCGAAAAACTCCAAGAATTGAACCTTTTTGTGAACTCCCTTTGTATTTTTAGGAGCTTGTGTTATGATTACTTTCTTATTGTTGCTTAATATCTGTATACTAAGTGAAAACCTGTTGTTGGTGGCGAATACTAGACATGTTATTTTTTTTTTTTTTTTTTTTTTTTTTTTTTTTCAAGGTTTTTTTTTTTATCGGCACGAGGCTAGGATGACTCGAAACGCAAATATTCGGAGCAATAACTCAAGATCCGGGTAAAATGATCATTTTTCACCAAAATTTGAATATCAGCTGATGTCAATAATTCTGTGTTGGCTACGTTTCACTTAGATGTTTCCAAGTCCTGTGGACAACATCAGGTTTTTTTCATGGCCACCTGAGTATGTGGCTATTGTAGATAATGTTATTATATTGCTCCTGGACAGCACAATAGAAAAAAAAAGGGCAGTTAAGAAGTAGGTAGTGCGCATACATAAAAATCCTTGCACGACATATTTTGTCTAGTAACATCCTTCTTATTCTAGATAATTTTATCTCTTGTTCAGTCTCCAGACCGTATTTAATTTTCCCTTTATTGTCTCTGCATCCCCATCAAACCGATCTATACCATCAACATAACTTAGGCCGGACTCTAAATCAAAAACTTTTCCCCGATTTAACTCTTAATCATCTTAAAAGTTTAATTTATTTGCAACTGAACTGAGCATCGCAAAAGAGAGAGTATCTCAATAATGACGTCGTCGGAACTGACGGAATCAGTCAATCCTCTAAATGTCATCAAAATGTACGAAGACTCAGCTGTGTTAGAGAATCTCTTGGCAGTCTTTAAGAATACCTACAACTATCCCGAAGTCAACTGCGAAGTGTTGAAGGGCAACTCGGAATCTCCGAAGACTGTCTTCGCTAAATTCGAGGAAAAGGAGCATTTCGAGAAGTTCAAGGAGTTCCTTGAACAGCGTGATATAGAGTGCGAGCATGTTGCCACAGAGCACGAGCTCAAAAAACAATTACCTGGAAATCTTTATGTTAGAGGTTTACTCCCTACAACGACGACCGACGATTTAGTCAGGATATTCAGCAGATACGGATCACTTGTATCGTGTAAGATCATATACGATGATTTTGGAGTATCCAAAGGCTACGGTTTTATCAATTTTACGGATCGGATTGAGGCTCAGAAAGCCATCGATAATCTCAACGGCGTTAACGTGGATGGCAATCATCTATTTGTCAACCATCACATCTCCAAAAGGGATAGACTGAAAGAGCTAGAGATGAGGAAACTCAAATACACTAATCTTTATGTGAAGAACTTTCCAGACGACTTAACGAAAGAAAAGTTGGCACAGGTTTTCGGGCGCTATGGAGACGTCGAGTCTGTTTTTCTCCCTCAAGGAACCGGAAATCATAATAGAGGCTACGCATTCATTAACTTTAAAAGCCACGAAGATGCAGTCAAAGCACAACAACACTTAGATGGATTCGAGATCGCTCCGGGATATAGACTACAACTCGGAAAGGCTGAGCGAAGGAAGGATCGGATGCACAACCAGATGAATAGTTATAAACCAAACTATCTTCCGTTCCAGCCACAGTATATGCCTCCTCAGCCAGAGCATTCCAACAATCTTTACCCCTCTTTCATTGTTTCGCCAGATTCAAACCTCATTTCGACTGCAACTGGCCTTCCAATAGCAGGTCCACAATACCAGGATTCAAACTTGTACATAATACACCTGCCGTTGGAATTCAAAGATCAAGACCTTTACGAATTATTTGCACCTTTTGGCCAAATCATGTCAGCCAAAATTATGACATACCCACCAGATGATTCGGCAGTGATTGATGAAGGGGAAGAAAACACAGAAAACAAGTCCCGTGAGGGACGCTCTAGAGGATTTGGGTTTGTCTGTTTTAATAAACCTCTAGATGCATCAAAAGCATTGGTGTCGATGAACGGATATCGTGTGGATGATTCCCATGTTCTGGAAGTCTCCTTTGCTCAAAGAAAAGAGAACAAATTTGAGAAGGGAAGGTTGCATCATTATAATCAAAATCACCTTGGCAACTTTTACAACTATCTGAATCAGAATTTCACCAAGCGAAGCTTCAGCCTTCCAGCAAGCATGCACAGTGGAGCGTTCGTTCCAATGACAGCACCTTCCCCATCTCAGGTTTCTTATCCTCTTGTTGACAGTCCGGGAGTACCACAGCCTGGTTCTCGAACAATGTCGGTGCCATACATCTCTTACAATCCATACTACTACTATCCATACCCAATGCCTCCTGCTTCGCCTTTCGTCAAAGAAGGCGAAAGGGAAGAAGAGGGAGCAGAAGGCCCACAAGACCAAGCTTAGACCAATAGAAATGAACACATACACACATACCAAAATCGGAACTTATAAAACTTGTATAATCTTATATCTCTTTAATAAACACTCATGACACTCATAAACTTGGAGGATACTCTTCTTTAACGCGCTGGTAATTTTCCATGATCGGCTCTTCGTCGTCCGCAACTTGCTGCACACTTTTAACCTCGTCGATGTAAAATTTGAGCATCTCTTCAATGCCATTTTTCAATGTGATCTCGCTCGAAGAACAACTCTTACAAGCCCCGATTAGCTTCAAGAATACCGTTCCCGTGTCCGCATCAAAGCTGACAAATTTGATGTCACCTCCGTCTTCCTGTATAGCAGGCTGAATTCTTGTAATCAGAAGTTCGTTGATCAAGGCAACAACTTCGTCTTCATCTTCGTATCCATCAAGATCCTCGTTTTCTGCCGACTGCTGTCCCAGTAGGTCAATGTATTTCTGATTTATCACTGCTTGTCCTGAAGTTAAATGTTCAGTTAAAATCGAAAAGATCTCTGGTTTCAGCAACGACCAACTGTGCTTCTCTCCCTTGATAACTGTTATGAAATTGTAGCCAAACAAAATCGACTTGATGGATTTGTCATTTACGCTTAAAAGCTTGAATGCTAGTTCAGATTTGTTCAGTGCGTCTTTTATACCTGTGATCTCCAATGTAGGAGTATTAGGAGATGGCAAAAACTTGAACTCTGAGGGCACAAATTTAAGCGCATTCTCGTTGGGGGTCGACTGTGTTTGTATAAACAGGCTTCGGAGCTGGCCGATCAATCCAAGGCGACGGGAGGTATAACGGGAGGCGAACATAGTTAAAAGGAAATTATTTTTAAACTCCACTTTTTGCTATCTGAATTTGGCATCGACGCGTCGATATGACTAAACTGGAGTCTTCTCGATCATACTGGGCTTCTCTCTGCGAGGCGACCTATACATTTGAAATTGGGCCAGGAAGATCAAATCAAATACCATTGTGACCAATATAAGTCCCAGCTTGCTTCTATTCGCCTCTAAGAGCTTCCATAAGGTTGTTTTATTTCTCAGCAAAAGCTCAACGATAGAGAAGAAACAACCAGAAAGGTCCAGTAGAATCTGCATCTTCGATATACCAAACATGGACTTTCGCTTTGCATTGTGTATAACTTGTGGGATGTACTTCGTACAGCTAACAAGGATTTTGCAGTAGGAAAGGTTCAACGTGAAGTTCAGGAGCTGGTTTTTCTCATTCCTGTAATAGATATTATACAGCAAAAGAAGAACGAATGCAGCATAGTAGCCTTTGACAAGCTTACTGAACTTGAACAGGGTTCTCGTGTTTTTAAAACCCCACCACCGGTTTCCCAAAATGATCTGTGATAATAGTACAACGGTTAAAATCCAGCCATGCATAGAGTAAGCGAGATCAATGATGGAGAGTAGCGGCATGTTGCCACCAAATACATTTGAAAACTGCTTCCTTACCGTATTGTTGAATAGTTGAAGATAGATAGACGCTGTGTAACACGAGTAGCCAAGCAGGTTAAGAATAGCAAAGTCGAAAGAGATGGAATCGGCGCTTCGAATTCTCAAATTCAACAAAATTGTGGGATAAAACGAGACGCTCCAACATATTGCGTAAAGCCAACCAGAAACGGTCGCCAGGTCTAGGCTCATTGCATAGGCGGAGTGTAGCTGAAACGAAAGTTGTTTTTAGTTCGTATGTAAAGCTGACCTAAGCGAAAACCGTGCCGCGAAAAAACTCCTTGGAATATTCTACTGTATGGCCCCAACAAGAGCGATCGATTGAGATGGAGGGCCCGAAAATAAGTGACGTTCTCGTACGCAGGGCACAGAACAATGTGCTAAACAATCAAATATCCTGGTCAAGACAAGGACACCTTGCCTATGCGGCTCCTCACGTCGGAAAACATAATTTGTTAATGACATATCTGGAGTGCGTTGATGGCCAGACCTGGCAATTAGCGCCACCCACGGGATTCCAAATAGGATCGTTTGGTAGAGTGGTGGGAACCAAAAAGTATCACTATGACCATGAGGATGAACAAATTCCGGGAGCTGATAATTTATCTAAGCTGACGACTGTTCAGTTCAGTAATACTGGCTGGGACCTGTTTCTCAGCGACTCGGTCGGTCACGTGTCAATTTGTGTAACTGGAATCAAGAGAGTGCCTTCCAACGCCCCTGGGCATGCCTCGGCCTATCCTATGGCTACTCCCTCGATCAATCAGTCTCCGCCATCACAAAACCAAGGAGTACAGGCTGCGCAATATTCCCGCACCTCTTTTAATTCGTTTGAGCTCCTGTACTCAGACAGCTCGTTTGCTCCATTTCCAGATCTTTCGACTGCCTCTAAAAGGGAGGGAAATCAGATTTTGTCAGTCAAATGGCTCAACATAGACAAGCCTGTGATTGTCAATTCTCCGGCAGTTAAAACACAGGCGACGCAGGAGGCCCCCGTGACGAATGGCTGCGCGTCAAAATTGGGAGCTGCAGCGCAAGATGCTCAGGGCTACTACTACACTTACACAGCTCACCAATACAAGCCATACGGGACAATGCACCCTTTAGCAACGAAGCAGGCCTGTATTGGCGTGCGAAAAACTGGAGAGATTTGTCTCTGGTACCAAGAGGACCACGGAATAGAGTATAAGAGAGCTGTGGGACAGCTCCCTATTGGAGATGCTCTACTTCAACATGCTGCGATTGGCTTTGCCAGAGATGGGGAAGTCATTGTGGCTGTTCAAGTCGGAAAGAGTTTGAAACTATTTGAGGTAGTCATTAATTGGGGATTCCTGATTGAAGCGGCCAAACAACTGACCAAAACACCAACATACAGAGTGCCCGATGAAAATAGAACACCTCCGAAACTAGATATCCGCACGGTGGCGAGTATGGGTCTATGCTCTGTCGATGAGAATGCATCTTTTTGTACTGGTATACAATTAGTTTCACCAGATTTCAGCCAATCGACGGAATTAGAGCTGCTATTGCTTTTTGACAACGATAGAGCTCTCGGGAGTAAGTCTCCCATATCCACCATTTACAGATATCAATTGCGCAACCTCGACATGGCTTCTGTTATTCATCCTATGTTTGGACAGATAGCATCTGATCAGAACAGCGTTTTTGAGTCCCGCAAAACTTATCAATGCATATTCAAGAAGAAATTGACCTTTGACGAGGCAATTGTGTGTCTCGAGTTGTTAAACCTAGAGCTAACCATTGCAGTCACATTAGCAAACGGTGACATCAAACTAATTGATAGACAAACATTCAAGATTGCCCAAAATATTTACAATTCGGATGAAGCGAGAGATGATTTCGGGCCAACTGGCCCTCTTCTCCCAGACACTGTGTCATGCCTCACTGATGCAGGATTCGAGTTTCCCAGAATACAGTTCCAACCACAATATACCTGTATCTCGCCCAATGTTTGCTGCTGTGTGGCTCTACCATGGAACGAAACGACACTCCATATTCATTCTGCGTGTACGAACGCGTCGCAATCAGACGCGCCTCCCAATCGAAAAGGGCTTCTTCTGGCCACAGCAGCGGCCATTGCTTTCCGTCATACAAATGCTTGCTACTATGGGTACTCAACAGATGATCTGGTTGCAACAATTCGCTGCGAGCTTGAAAATGCCAAGAACACTCGTGGAGACGAGTATGCCTATAGACTTTTGATGTCAATTGTACAAGAAAGCCAGAGAGCGATTAACCTGAATGTCGATGTGTCCAGCGAGCAGACGGATAAAATGCTCCAGAACCAGCCTCTTCAACGAATACTCACACTGCAACTGTCGCTCGGCACCGAACTGAACTGGCTGCGGAACAAGAGCGGAATGATAGCCTGGGCACTCGTAAACTTGAAGTTTGTCACATCTTCTATCATGTACACCATTCACACGATTTATTCAAACATGCAGAGATTTGCGAAAAAAGGACTTCATGTTTCTGACACTCTTGCAAACGCCCGTGCCCGTGAAGAGAGTATCATTGCCGTGCTTGGGGTTATCAGATGGTGTGTCGACTATATCGTATGGCTGAATCAAGAGCTGGTTGAGCTGCACGGCGTCTTCAAGAGCAACAATCCGAAGGACGTTGAGCAGTTTCTGAGCAAGTCGGTTGCAATTCCTCTTGTGTTAGGGAAAGTACCACGATCGTTTTTGATTTTTGCAATCTCCAACATAAGAAGACTGTTTTCTTTTGTGCAAAAATTCATTGAGAAGAACGATCCTTCGCTGGCAGCTTTGGTGACGCCAGATAATCCGATGGGTACTTTCAAGTCTCTTGAAAGCCAGCTCTTTGCTGATTCGCAGTGGACGCTGACTGCCCCATCAGTTAACCAGAGCCAGTTGGGGAAAGCTATTGTAGCACACCCAACGATTGAGGCCTATGCTCGATTGGGCTCGCTAATCAACAACTCGCCGATCACATTACATGCTTTCGAAAGATTCCTTTTGGAAGCAGACGGGCCGCTCAGAAATATGAGACTGGATCAGGTGACGGCGCTGGCAGTCGAACAGCAGCTCATATGCCAAGGACATGTTTCAAAAACGTTTGTTGAGCCCCTCAGAAAGTTGTGCGAAGTGTATGATCGCGTTGTGCTAACCAACGGCAGTGTCGACCTCGTGGAGTTATACTTCTACGACGTGAGCTGGCTCAATCTTGGAACTAGAGAGGCAGATACGACAGATTCAAAAGCAAGAGAAAAGCGCCCTGCACTGATTGAGCAGACGGACCACAAATTCTCAAACACCTACAACAGAAAACTCATTCAAATGAATACCTATGATGGCCTCATCCTCGACATGCTGCGCAGACAACTACTCAAACCCTCTGAGTTTATTGCGAACCCCTCAGCACAGCAGGCGAATGGCTCCGGAAGTAGACATGGAGTCAATGGCTCGAATGCCTCAACTACACATACATTTATGATACGCAAATGTATTCGATGTGGTGCTGTTTCTTCGGTGAATGACACCGACGTGTACTTCAGCTCGCCTACGTTTATTGTCAACCCGGTGTACCAGCATTATCAGCGAATTTGCTTCTGTGGCGGAGCGTGGGCTAATATGTGATCTCCCACGATAGGATCTTGCAGTTAATGAACCTCAGCTACACGAGTATTTCAGACAATTCACGTTTTGACGATACATGTCTATTTTTTGCAAGTGTTTGAATACTAGATCATGTGCATCACTAAACCTGATTCTGTAACTCTTGTGTAAAATCCTTGGACATAATGATTACATTTATACTTTTTTGACAAATCCCATGCATCTTTCCCGATTTTGATAATTAAAAAAGAGCACTGACTTTTTTTTTCCCCCAAAGTACATCTTCAGTCAAGCTCACTATGTCGAGGAGCTCCATATCAAGAACCCCATCGAAAGTTCATTCTTTGGTGCCCGAAACATCTCTGTCGTCCTCTCGGACGTCTGATTTATCGCTCTCGAGAACAGCAACATCAGCTTCCACCAGCTCGATAACTTCCCATTACAGTACGCTGGATTCTAATTGGCTTCCTAACGCCGTGGTAGAGAACCAGCCACGCATAAAGGTCTCTTTGACATTGACTCCACGAGAAATTGATCTGTTGAAAACCTCCTGGAGCAAAGTCATCAGCTCCTCGCCATCTGGATCCGACACTCCAAGGGTAAGCACACTATCTCATATTCCTTCAGCCAAGGGCTCTCTACGCGGCACCCCACAAAAACAGAGCCGTTCGATAAATATTGGAACCACAAATTCAGGGTCCTCGTTCGCATCATCGTTATTTTGTATTCAGCTATATGAAAACTTCATCGCTCGTGATCCCTTGATTGAAAAGCTAATTCCCTCAATTAAACACCAGGCATCTGCTTTTGCAGGTGTGATCAATGTTGCCATGTCAACATTGGATGATCTCAGCCGAATGAACGAATCCTTGGAAAGTCTTGGAAGGCTACACTCACGAATTTTGGGAATCGAGCCAGAGTATTTCCAAACAATGGGCGAGGTGCTAATCAAGACTTTTAGGGACAGATTTTCTAGCGACATGGCGGATGGGTTCTCGCTTGAAACAGAAGAGGCCTGGATTAAACTGTACTGCTTCCTTGCGAACTCCATAATTCAAGGAGGAATTGATCCGATTATCAATTATGAGGCGGATAAAAGCGAACAAAGTTCCCCTGTCTCTTCTCAAATCAAGAAGAAGCAGAGTAGCACAACTTTGGATTCATTATCGGGATCCACACTGGCATCCAATTCCCTTCCGTTGCCTAAGAAATCTCCGAATATCTCTAAACAATCGTATTTGAATGTCACGAAAAGAAAGCTGCACAAACCAGGGAATTCGAAAACAGACTCAAGATCTTCGGCAGATTGTATCATTATGTGAAGCTATCTATCATTCAACTCGCGCATCAACGCAGCAATGACTCCGTTGTGTATCCACTCGGCATCTCTGTCTGCGCTGTTCTGTATTTTCTGCTGGATATTGTTCGCGGTGAGCAGAACTTCTTTGTCGGGTACAAATACACTGCCTCCCAGCATTCCTATGAGAGAACAATAAGTTGCCTCCAGCCATTTACTAGCATATCGAAGCTGCTGCTTTATCTCACTGGAATCCAGCTCCATATGTTCCATTCTTCTTCTGAGCATCTGTATGTCAGAAGCGTGACTTTTCACTTCCATGCGTTCTTTTGTCCTGATTGCAACTCGCAGCATCTCCAAAAGTTTGACGCACTGGGTATGGTGAGATTTATTGTTTGTCGGTGTATCATAGTCATCAATCGGTACCCCTATTATATCTTCGAAGGCATTCCTGATGAATTTAGCTAGCAATTTGAATTCATCATCATGCTTCTTTTCTAGCGATTGGTGGAAGCCTTTTTCGTCTTGATACCGTTTCAGTTCACGAATTCTTTCCTCATTGAGTGCATGTGCAAGACCTTTGAGCTTCTCGCTCTCCTCTTGCATACACAGGAATCTTTCTTTGAGTCTGTTGTGCTCGGAGAGCAAGTTCTGGTAGCGCAGATCAACTTTGTCTTTTTCCACAAGCAAATGGTAGTATTCGGATGAGGGTTGCAGCTCACTGTCCTGATGCTTTTCTAAGGTTGATGTCACGGGATATTTGGTGGTGGGAGTACTGAGATGACAGAAATTCACTTTTTGATGGTAGTTTGGATGATATTCTTGAGATGGTTGCCGTGATCTTTCCGAACTGACATCGCTGCTGATGTCTCCACTATCTTCATTGGGGGCTGGGTGTTGAAGCGCTTCTGGATGAAACGAGGTAGCAGGTGGACCGTATGCAGGAAATGATTTATAATTGCTGCTTGGCGAAGAATCATCGCTTATATCAAATTTCAGCGCAGGCGGCATGCGCGATAGCGGAGGAGCCTGATTTCTCTGGCTTCTGAACTTGACTTGGGGATCCGCAAATGCCTCTTTATCAAAGTGGTTGACCAATTCTGATACCAGCAACCTTTTGCCCATGCTTGATTTGTGCCCATCATCTTTAAACGGATTTTGCTCGTTTGCATATACATTGGTTTTATCCTGTAAAGGAGACTTTTTGGAGCGTAAAGATAAGTGTTGCTCTCCTATCTGCTTGTCCCGGTAAATAATAGGACTACTCATCTGATCAGAGTTGGAGGTAAGCTTAAGGGGAGGAAGGCCATTCTCAAGGCTATAGTGATTTTGAAATGAAAGATCGCTTCCATCTTCCGAATCAGTAGAAGAAGCATGTTTGGGGAAGCCCACTAGCCGTTCAACTTCATTTGGCGTGACTGTTTCGTATGCAACATCAGGGTCTGAGCTGTCGGACGAGGTATCCATGGGGTCGTAATTAGTGAGGGAGAATAGTTGGGATACAAAAAAGGGCTTTAGACGCCTATTGCGACGATCGTCGCTGTACCTTTCATTTATATTGATTTGGAAACTTTTTTTTTCACACGCGTTTCGCGTTGAAAGCGTGATTTTCATCCCTGTCTAAAATTCTAGAGCCCCAGATTTTCAACCTGGTATAGACGCGAGGTTGATAGCAATGGTCTCTACGCTGGATAGATATATGTCTGAGTCTGGTAATCACAATACAGATAGAGCCAGTTTTCCAAGAGCCAAGATAATACAGCATTGTTCTCCTCCGTATACTCAAGACTCAAACTCGATGAGCACCGTGCAAGACGAAGACGATTTCAAGAACATTGACAGGTCTTCTTCTTTTCAGACAAGTACGTCATCCTCAATTAGAGACTTCCCTGGGAACATAGGCCCGAAAATGAGCGCGGATGTTGCCAGTCTAGGGTTCTACTCGGGTCCTAGTCTCGACGACATGGCTTTGAACAACAGTAAGCATGCAACCCATGTTCGGCGTTCCATAGTTGTGTCGCCCTCCATGAGCACCATAACCTTGAGTGTGAACGATTCAACCACTATCGAGGAGAGTTACAAAGAGGAGCCGACCAAGAAAATTGGTATGACAAACAGCCCCAGTTTGCAGGCTTTGGGAGATATACTCAACGCTAAAATGCAAACGAAGTCCCCCGCGGCCTTCACGTCGATCCAGGAGGAGCCAGAACCCACAGAGCGTATCCCAGAAACCACCGCAGAGGATGACACCGTGATCTATAGACACCCTGTCAACCAATCGTATGCATCTTTTTTCACCGCCCACAGCTCCACCAGCGCTCCAGACGCTTCCGATCTCATCTCGCTATCCAGCACGATCAAAGAGAAGCCTGCAAATGACACACCGACCCTTATGACGCCAAACCTTTTTTCACCATCGATGATATTTAACGAGCCTGCTGAAACATTCAAAATGTTTGATGATTCGGCCGCGATCCCCAACTCTAGCTCATTCAACATTCCAAGACAAGAGACCTCTGTAATTCACGAAATTGGCTACGACGAGCAGGAATCGTTCGTGGCCCCAATTGCTAGCCCGCGTGCCGAGCAAAGATATTCTATGAGGCTGGTAGATGAGTCCCCAGAAATCCAGACACCGGTGGCTATTCAGGAGGCATTTCCTACCCCTATATCCACGCCACAGAACCTATCCGCGGTGGAAGTTGACGTACCAAAGGGAGCAGAGCCTGAAGCTTCCACACCTGTCGCAGAGCCCGAAAAAGTGTTTACACGTCAGACGGCTCAGGAGACGCCACAGAGTGTGTCGCAAGAGAAAGACTTGCCCGCGCTTCCCAAGAACAACAAAAGGCTCTCATTCAGGGGACTTTTTAGGAACAAAAAGCATCTCTCCTCTACTCTACCGCTGGCCACTCCCGAGCAGGAGCCAGAGCCCACCAAGGCAGCAAAACCATTGCGACCAAAGAGTTTCGCTGGGTTCGAAGAATCTCGAAAGGAAAAGAAAGCAGATCAATTGAAGGACCGTCGGAAGAGTCTTTTGAGTGGGTGGAAAAGAAAAAGCCTGGGAGCAGAGACCGAAAAGGCCAAGAGAAAGAGCCTTTTCGGAAGAAACAAAACTCAAGGTGCTGTTGCTCCTATGCCTGCACATAGTGGTATTGACAAGGCAGAGGAAAGCGATAAGGAAAACCGCCCAGCAGCAGTCAAGAAGGCCGAGTCGCAGACCTCTAGCGAACAAAAGTCCTTGTTGGACACATACGGCTTCAACGGCCAGACTTCTGGCTCCGAGGTCGGCGTTGTGCTTTCGACTCCACTGGAAACACAGTCAGAATTTGTGGACCAGAGTCCTTTGACTCTGGAGTCGCCGAAATATATTTCTCCAGCCGATCACCGCAAATCCACGTATCACGAGAATGCCGACGTGTCGTCGGAAGAGATCCAGGCAGAATCGGATATGTACCGTCTCGACACGCCTTCTCCGATCAACGGAAACTTTTTCAGTCCCGAAAGACGAACTCTGGCTCCTGCCAGAGACAAAAACTTGTTGCCAGGCAAACGAGATAACAACTACACTAGACTCCTGGCAGGAGAAGCCTTGTTTCCCAAGAGTCTCGCTGCCGACGAAGTGCAGAGCATTGTAACTCTGGAGCGGTCAAGATCAATGAAGTCCATCAAGTCCGCAAGATCATCTATAGCCCACTCTCAGTCTGTAAGCAGCTCCATTGTTGAAATGCTTAACAACAGTCAAGTTGATGCACCTTTTGTGACGTCCGACGGTATGACGGTGAAGAGGCCATCTCAGTCTGCAAGGTCTCCGAGATCTCCTGTTTCTGCGAAGTCGTCTTCTAGCAGAAGACAGGCTGGCATCTTAAAAAAGAGCCAAGAACCTCTCTTTGGGCTCGGATTGCAGGACGAGGAGCTCAGCGATATATACAACATGATTCAATTTGGCGATGACGATCTTCAAATAGACACCGATTTCCATCTTGAGAGCGAAGACAACGAACCTGTGCTTGAGCCTGGTATTTCCTTCCAGTCTGAAAATAACCAGCCAGAACAGACTCTGAGCTCGCCACAGCAGGCCCTAATCACGCCTGACTCGTCTCCCGAGCACGGAAACTGGGAAATGGTTGATGAATGGGAGGATGAAGATCAACCCAGCCACAGATACGATGTTCATCCGCAAAACTACTCTATCACTAGCTTCCGTCACGGAAACTATCGACTTTCGTTGGAAAGTGCAGGTTCGGAAACGGCAGAAAGCCCAATTCTTGATAGGCCGTTGTCAGGATTGCAGGGTCCTGTTTTCACTCCGAACGTGAAATCTTTCGGGGCCACAAGAAATTACAGTTTTTCCTACGATGAGGAGCCTTCAAGAGATTTTGAGGACTATGTGGCAGAGGCGTCCATGACAAGCGGAGATTCAGAGAGCCACCATTCACGAGAAAAAATTCGCAAGTCGAGAAGAATGTCATTGATCAGTAAGCTGAGCAAGAGAGACAGTAACGCGTCCAAGAGAGGGAACAAATCTCAAAGCTCGATCCGCCTGAGCATCTTTGGATCAAAGTCAAGTATCGATACCAAAGACTTGATTTCCTCGCCAATGGCATCTCCTATGCCAGAGATCCCGAGAGTCCGGTTTTCGTCCAAGATCTTGCTCTTCGACACTTATGGCGAACACGAGTACGACAGAAAGCCAGATCAGGCCACCTGTAACCAGCTGACGCCCCAACTGGCACTTGAGATCAAGAATGAGCTCAATGAGGTCAAGGCAGAGATGGATGTCCACGAACTTTCGAGATGTTACACCCATTTCTTTTAGACACTCATATTCGCGCGAAGTGCAAATAATTAATTTAATACAGTATTTGGAATTTAAACGAGATTTGCTAATGTTTTGAAAGCTAATTCATTGCATTATGTCACTTTTCCAATTGCAGAAAGCGGGTAAGTAGACAGCCCTAACAGAACGCTAACTTAAAGCTCTCATCGCGAAGCTTAAATCACATCGTTCGGAATTTCGACATCTGATTACGGACCACACCACTCACCCTATCATAGAGAAATTGCTTAAAGACGAGGTTCTCAATTACGTATTCACCTTCTATTCTATAGACGATGAAAAACGGTCGCTCAACCGAGAACAGGCGATTTACATACTGGATCCGTTGGTACCTTACACCATTGATTGTTTGCTTGCCGATTTTTCTGCCGGATGCCGGTACCAGTCGGCTGTGTTATGTTTCATGCCTGGTCTCACCAAGACAACGTATGCTCGGTTGAAGGCCAATTCGAATCTAATGAAGGCCTGTGGCAACAATTTTGACTCGATAGACTTTCTCAGTCTGAATCCTCTGGAAAGTCGAGTGTATGTTACAAATAATCACTATTCCATCCCTGCCCTGTACAACCCGCAGCATTTTGGCTCAGACCTTAATGAATACCAAGTTGACAAAGCTGTCGAGGCCATGATGAGTGCCTGCATATTGTCAAATGAGTACCCAATAGTTCGGTACTACAACTCCCCTGTTTCACGCAAAATTGCCTATCTTTTCCAACAGACCCTCGATGAGTACTACAGGAAACACCAAGAGCTGTCTCCGGTAAATTCGAAAACTGTATTCTTTATCACCGACCGTCTGATGGACCTTTTTGCTCCCTTTTGTCACTACAAATTCTATAGATCCCAGATATTCGATCTCATGGACACCCAGATCAGAAAGGCAAGGGGAGAGTATACTTACGTATACGACTATAAGATTCAGACGGGAGAGGGCATTGAAAAGAAACACTTGGTGTTTGACGATGAGGATCCTGTTTATTCCGGATTACAGGATCTGCCTATTGAAGATTACACCAAGAGTATAATTGAACAGGTGAATGAGCTGAAAGCCACAGAGGCCAAGTTTTCAAATCTGAAATACGCATCCGATTTGTCTCATGCGGCTCTGAATCAAGCCGACTATCTTTTTTCCCGTCAGCTGGTTACAGGCCATTTTGAGCTGATCAACAAAATAGATAAAACGTTCCGTGAGGAGTGTATTTTAGATTGCATGGTTTTCGAGAGCAAATGCGCATCCAATTTGAATGGAAACAAAGAGATGTATGAACCGCTAACAGAAGAGTTGCTAGAGCTACTTGCTAACGAGAAAATTGACACAGGAAACAAAATCAGACTGCTCATTGTGTACACTTACTACAGGGGTGGCATTGTGGAGTCGGACTTGCGCAAGCTCTGTCACTTCGGATTATCTGACCAAAACAAGACGGACTCTATTGTGACTCTATTCAAGAACTTCCAGTATTTGGGATTTAACATGCTGAAATCGAAGCCCAATGACAAGCCTTTCAGAATAACGTCCTATTTCGAGATCAAGGATACGCCCGAGCTTACGGAAAGGTATGTACCTAGCTTGACCAACATTGTAACGCGCCTTGCCTACGGAAGACTTCCAGAGGTTTACAAAGAAACTTATACAAGCGATCGTGACGAGGATGCACCTAAGGATTTCCCTTACGTGAAGGGAGCTCCAATTGATGACGACGATGTTGGACAGCAGTTCAATGCTCCCGTCAGAAACATGCCGAAATGGAAGAGTTCAAAGCAATCGATTGACTCCACGAAAGAAAAACTGTTAATTTTTGTTGCGGGAGGTCTTACTCACTCGGAGTTAAGCACGGTCACATCGCTTGAGGCCAAGCTTAATAAAAGCATTTTCATCGGCACCGACGAGCTCTACTCTACATGGGACCTAATTGGAGACCTTCGGCTCATCAATGACGAGCGTAAAAACTTCAATTTCCCTCTGGACGAGAAATTTGCTAGGAAGCAGGTGCCGCAGCACCTATACGAGCGCTCGGCTGCTACGCAGCCAAACAAAAATCTGGCTCCAGGCGCAACTTCAAACTCTGCACAAAGCAGAGCCTCTTCTGGTTCTTCTAGTGCTCACCAGCTGGCGCAGACCACGTCCTCCGATAGTTCTCGAAAGCGGGACAAGTTCTTTAAAAAATTCAAGGCACTAAACATTTGACGAACGCGAACGGAAACTAATTCGGACCGAAATAATTATTTTTCAAAATATATAGGCACCCCAATATAGATTCGATCCCAATTCAGGTGAATCCACACGACTTGGGTTATAGAACGCGTGCTTGTACAACAGGAAGATGTTCGGGATAGGTAAAAGAAAGACAGATTCAGAGAAGGAGGCAAAACCGAAGAAGGACCTCATTAAGGTCTCTGTTCCTTTTGAGCACCCCCCTGCCTATCTGAAGCCCCCTGCTGAGAAAAAGCTTACCGAAGAGGAGAAAGAGAAATACCTCACAGTCCTCAAACATTTTCAGGATCCAGGGCTTAAGGTTCCTACCACCGAGCATCACAAGGGCGATTTGCAGCCTCTAACTGCCGACCAAAAAGCATGGCTTACTAGAGAATGTTTCCTGAGATATTTGCGCGCTGCCAAGTGGGACGTGTCCCAAGCAATCAAAAGAATTGAAGGAACGCTGGGTTGGAGAACCGAGTTTGGTATTACCCACTACCTTGACGACTCGAAAAACATCGTCACTCCCGAACTAGTTGCACCAGAATCAGAGACAGGCAAGGAGGTTGTCTTGGGTTTTGACAACCAATGCAGACCATGTCTTTACCTCAAGCCGGGTCGCCAAAATACAAAAACATCCTTCAGACAAGTCCAACATTTGGTTTTCTTCCTAGAGAGAGTCATTGACTTTATGCCCTCGGGTCAAGACTCTCTTGCGCTATTGATCGATTTCAAAAACCATCCCGAAATTGCGGCGCAATCAGAAACTTCCAAGGTGCCTCCATTGGGCGTCGGCAAGCAAGTGCTACATATTCTTCAGACACACTATCCCGAAAGACTTGGTAAAGCATTATTGACCAATATTCCCTTTTTGGGCAGAACTTTTCTAAGGCTGATATATCCTTTCATTGATCCTCTAACGAGAGAGAAGCTTGTGTTTGACGCAGACTTCTCCGAGTTCTGTCCCGCAGAGCAACTAGACAAGGAATTTGATGGTCTGGTGGACTTCGAATATGATCACGAAGTGTACTATCCTGCGCTTGTCGAGATGGCGCACAAGAAGAGAGCTCATTACATGAAGAGATTCAAGGAGTTAGGAGAAGTGGTTGGGCTGAGCGAGGTCGATCTTAGAGGAGATGGCCCCGCCACCGTTCCGGTTGGCTCGCACCCTTCGGATACAAAAGTGGATGACTTGGCAGATAAGACGGCCAATTTAAGCGTTGAGTAGCGATATAGAGATTAATTACTCATACAGTATCGTAGAAACGAGAGTGTCTCTTCTCTCCTCAATCATCTGGAGACGCACTTCTTTTACGTTCATTCTCATCTTCAACACCACTCTCTTCTTCATTCTCTGGTAGATTGTTGAGAATTTCTCTCATGTCTTCTGTCAGTGCACCTAGACCAATTGCGGTAAAGTAATTGATGGAAAACCGCAACCTGTCGGCGCCGGAGTTCGGAAAAAGACCCCTGATGTACGGCTGGATATATTCCTCCGAAAGGCGGACTCTCAGATTCTTCAAACCCAGTTCTTCCTGCAACTTCACAAACAGAAACTTGAGGAAAATTCTGCTGGCACTGTTGGTACTCTCCTCTGTTAGTTGCACAATTTGCAATATCTCCCAGCCCATCTTGTCCGAGGCAAACATGTGTCCCCAAAAGGATCCTATATTTCGTATCAGAGACAGCTCATACTGATGACAGTTTGTGTAATTGTCGACAAATACCTGGTCAAAGGCCTTGGTCCAATTGCGATTGACAGAGATCAGCTTTTCGCCAACCAGGGCATAATACTTGGAGTACGTTTTCTCCTGAGCACAACATTTCACTATCATGTCCACTAGCATTTGCTCCTTTCGTCCAGGATCAATGGGTTGCAACTTTAGCAATTTGTGGACAGCTTCCTCATGGTTGATACTGGACATCATTGTCAAATAAACGGTTTTCTGGAAGTTGGTGAGTGCCGACTCTGTAAGGTCTCGGATCTGCTCTTTGGCCACATTGTCTGCTTCGTCGTCTTCACTCTCCTCATCGCTCTCATCGTACGAGCTATCCTCTTCATATCCTAAAATCTGCTTTCGTAATTCATCATAAGCTTGTTCGTGCTTTTCATAATCCTGATCGAATTGAAAAGTATTTAGTATTTCATGCGCTTTCAGTTTATCGTCAAGGTTTAATGTATGCGTCACTTTATCCTCGTCCTCAACCAAATCGAGCTCCTCCACAATCACAGGAGCTCCGTCGTAATCGTTTTTCCTCTGCTTAAAGGCCTCCAGTATGAGCAATTGTATTCTCTTGGAAACCAGATCCTCGGTCAAAATGGTACCCAGACGCTCAAAAACGGCATTAAGAGCAACAGAAGAGTTCTCTGATAGAAATTTCCCACAATTTTGCAGCAACGCACAAGCAATTTCCACCGTAGTATCAGTTGGATGCTCTAATAGTAAAAATAAAAGCTGCAACGCAACGATATCGTGACAAACCTGATAATTGACTAGTTGAGACAAAAAAATCACAGACGCCTTAGACGTATCTCTGTCGTCATTCTTGTAGGCCTTTCGGAACTGCAAAATCAACCTCGTGACTAGAAGCTCTCCAAGCTCTGGTATTTTTGA
This sequence comes from Ogataea polymorpha, assembly GCF_001664045.1. Taxonomy (NCBI): domain Eukaryota; kingdom Fungi; phylum Ascomycota; class Pichiomycetes; order Pichiales; family Pichiaceae; genus Ogataea; species Ogataea polymorpha. Next base: position 214,486 of record NW_017264698.1, on the reverse strand, counting down.
ATTGAGCACACAAATCAGAGCAGCGTAGACAGTTGTGTAGGCCTGCGACAAGATCTGGGATTTCATTAGACATCGTACGAGCCAACCCTTGCCTCGAATGAGGTTGAGTTTGAAAAGTTCCAATACCACTTCCTTGATGTTCTCTGTGTTCACTTTATTAATTTCTCCGTTTATTTGTTTCTTGAGTTTTTCCCAGTGCAATCTTTGGTACTCTTCGGATGCGTACGACACATCAGACTCCTCCAGCAAGGCTTTCAGCTTTGCCGGCGGCACATATTTCTTTGAATCTAAAACTTGTCGTATTGAGGTCATATTTTTTTGGGCCGAGTATTTTTTTGAACTTTTACTAAATGAATATTATTGTTTTATTACCGGAAGGTGAGGTGCTGGAAAAGATACTTTCTGTGGCCTTAAAGCGTTGCCGGGGCAGATTGTTTGCCCTATTGGAACAAAAACCGGCAACTTTGGATCAATTGAATGAATACATGCCAAAAATATACGAAATTGTTTATCGATATAACGAGGATTTGGATGTGAACGTCGTGTACCAGGATCCTCATGTACCAGACTGTACCTTGATAAAGTATCACTTATCGGAGAGCAACTTGGATTACCCAACTATCAATGTCCTTGATTCTGATTTGGATCTTGTGGAACCGCATATCTCCACAAAGTCTGCTATTTCCACCAAGGTGAATTCATCCTATCAGCAATATCAGGTTTCAGCTGTAGGAGGCACTTTTGATCATTTACACAGCGGTCATAAAATGCTTTTAACTGCCTCTGTGTTTGTCACAGCAAGACTACTTATAATAGGAGTGACTGGTCCGGAACTGTTGAAAAACAAGAAATACGCAGAATGCCTGGAGAGCTACGAGACGAGGGTGAAAAACGTTAAAACATTTATCAAGCTGATCGAACCCAAACTGCAGATCGAAATTCATCAAATCAACGATATATGTGGACCTACTGCGAGCGTTAAAGATATAGATGCGCTCGTTTTAAGCTCGGAAAGTGTGCAAGGTGGTCAATACGTCAATCAGGTCAGGAAGGAAAAAGGCTTCCCTGAGCTGGAGGTGGTGCAGATAGCAACTTTAGGAGGTGACGAAGCCGATGGATTTCAAAACAAATTGAGTAGCACTCAGCTCCGAAAGAAAGATTATGAAAGACGCCAAGTTTCTCAGCATTAACCAATACAAGCGCAATAGTAACATATTTATTCCCTAATAAAAATAGATGGCTCGAACACGGACCCTTTTCGGACAGAACGATCGGGGTGGTCAACACAAATCTGAATGTCTGCAGAATTTAAAACGTCAAAGAGAACTATGGAATCCGTGTCCTCGGAATCCAAATACTCCACATCTTTGAAGTCCGTAATTCCGAACCTAACACTGTTGAACTCTTTGTCGCTCAATCCAAGTAACTTATGCAACCTCGACTTTGTTTTCGATAGAGGCTCATCTTTGATCAAATCAAAAATAAATGGAAGGCCGTGAGGGTTAGTGACCTTACCGAAAAACTGAAAGCCTGTCACCAGTTTCGAAGTTTTGGAACCATGCTCCAACACTTGCTTGAAGTTAGGGAAGTTTCCAATCACCAAATGATCAAATGAGTCAATTGTTGTTTCTGTCGGGTAGACACTCAAACGAACGTGGCGGTCAGGTGCCCAACAAACGATGTTTTGACGCTCCTGAGGCTTGATGTTAACCTTCGTTTGCAGCCTATCGATCAGGTCATCTATAGTGCTTGATCTTGGAAGGAAAAACTCATGTTTTTGCTCCCGGCAAATACCTTGGCCAACCCATGAAACGTGACAAAGTTTCATTTCTTCAAACTCTGCAAGAGTAACATTCAGAACTTCGTACTGGATCTCTAGCGTTTGGGATTTTGGAATCTTGTCGATAAGCCTTCTAAAAACTGTATCTCTCTTCAACGGGATGCGCTGATTGGAGTGACCCAAGATGAAGAGTCTCAAATAGTCAGGATCAACTCTGATATGAGCACCAATCTTCTCTGCTAGAGCCTGGTAGGTCGACATCGTCGAAAACCACAGCTCAAAATCCTTATTCAAAGACGACTTCGAGGAGTCTGATCTAGATTTCGTGTCAATAGGGTCCATGTCTTCAGCAATCTTGACGTACTCCTCTTCATCCTCGTCAATCTTGACTAGTGGAGAAATCTTGAAATGGCATCTATTTGCCATGAAGTCGTAGATGTCCTCAACAGTCTTCAGCTCCCGATCAGGGTTTGGATTCACTTCGGAATCAGCCTTGGTGAAACAAATGATATCACCATTTCCTAGCTCCGACTTGTAGAAGCTCTTCGAAGGATTGAGCCATTGAATCTGGTTAGGTCCAAATTCCTCATAAAATCTTAGTGGAGTCGAGATATCAAAACCCATCAAATTGTTCAAAAGCTCCGTTAGATATTCAACTTGGTTTTCCACAGGAACAATTGCATGGGTAATTCCTTTAACAGATTGCTTGTCTTGGTCGAAATATTTGATAAACAACATGATCTTGTCTGAACCATCAGACACGGACTCGAATTTGGGCAGACTAAATTCTGAGCTGACTAGTTCCACCGCCTTTTCGAATTTAACATCAAAAGGTTCCAAGTTGAAGAATGGGGCAGGAATCTTCTGTTTATTGGTAAGCTCAAATATACCATTTGAAACAAATTTTAGTTCTCTTGACGACTCCTCCAAAAATAAAATCAACTGTGAACTCTGCGTTGTCTTTCTTCTCTTCGACATTAAAGATTCATTGTATTTGACAACCTGGTTCACAGTAATGTCTTTGTTTTTAGGATCATCGAAATGGCGCGGAATTGGCATGTATGGACGATATGCAAAGTTATGGCGATTTACAATGCTCCAAAACCTAAACTGCTTGGTTTTATCCACATTGTAGCCAAGCTTTTGAGCCACCAGGTCGTAAACTTTTGAGAAAGGCTCTGACTTTAGCACACGGAATTTCAAAGAGAAGGATTCAGGATCAAACAGGTCTGGTGAGAAATTGAGCCTATCTTCTTCGTTTGGACCAAGGTCAAAACCTTGATATTTCAAAAAGCCTTTATTCGTGTACACCTTAATGTTTGCGTACAGGTGCATTTCTTCTTGCTCTTTGCGTAGCCTCTCGTACTCCTCCTGCTCATACTTGATTTGCTTGGAGATGTGAGACGGAACGTCAGCATCTGTAACCTCGCTTAAAACTTCTTCAAACTTTGTCTTGCGAATATAGACAAGCATATAGGCTGAAGTGTGCCTCTTGAGATGATAATCCTGCTGTTGCTCTCTGGTAAGTTTTCTAGGGTCGATAGTCAGGCTATCTGCACCAAAATTACCTTCGAAAACTTCATATGGAGTCACTCTCCACACCTTATCATCCTCAAATCTAAACCACTCATCTTTAGGTGTTGGCTTAATCATTGCATAGTAGTGACCCACAGAAACATCACCCTGATGCACCAAAACCCCTTGCAATTTGTATTCCCAGTCTTCGTCATAGTTAGGAGCGTCTTTGTCCAAGTAAGGTTTGAGGTCGATTGAGTCAAAAAACTCGTACTTGTCGTTTATCTTGACCAGCTGATCATACTCAAAATCATACTCAAACCGCTTGAGCTGTAGATGTAAAACAGGTGGAAAGCTTTCGAACACAACACCCTTCTCAGCATCCTGTAGACCATATCCGGAGGCATCATATTTATTGTCTCCATTAAGAAGCTCCAGCTCAATGTAATTTTCAAATGACTCTCTGATGTTTTTCAGATTCTTCACATTCAGCTGTATATCCCAGAAATCTTCGATACGACTACTTTCGTAATCGACGTTGATGCAACGAATGAAACTTTTCATTTTGCCCACAAAAATATCATTCAAGCATCCTTCAATTTCAGTATTCTTCATCTTGGACTCCAGTCTATCCATCAGAATACGGTTCAGTTCTTGAACGTCATGCTGAGTAAAAGCGTCTGCGCTATTCCAACCAAAAGAATGAGTGAGCTCGAGCGTGTCAATAGGCTTATCTGATGTCTGTAGACTGTAAAATATTCTCTGAAGTGACAATGACACACTCTTGGGCTGTTCAAGGTATTGCTGGAAAGAGTTGTATCCGAAACTGATCTCGTCCTGCGTTGGGATTTGGTAGACCTTCTTTCTAAACACTTTAGTGAAGAAATAGGACTGAAGTAAAGAATTCAAATAACAGGTTGCACCCTGGTTTGTGATTCCCACGTAGCCGGTCTCTTTCTTGGAATCATAATCAAGAAAGTCATGCCACAAGACTCCGGTATGATCTTTGATGACTCTGACATATGCTGTGATATTGAGGCTGCTTGCCTTCAACATCTTCACGTCTGATGCCTGTCGGCTGTTTAGAAGACCAACAAATCCCCAGTCGGTGATCCTGGGGTTGAAGCGATAAAACGAATTATTAACTTTGTGAACTGAGGGTTCTGAGGGAAGCCAAGCATCAATGGCAAACTGGACACAGCAATGCCAACTCTCACCCTCCTTGGCCTTCAAGGGATGCGCTTCCAGATACACAGAGTAGGCCGAAGTGTTCTTTCTGGTTGGCGGCATAAGCAGAAGGTTGAACTCAAAATCCTCTCCAACTTTGAATCTTGGACCAGCGTATTTCTCGTCTTTGAGCTCTGTAATTCCAGAAATCTCCCACGTATTAGCCCCCTCCGCTTCAATCTCATAGCATCGTGGAGGCTCGTCGAGATATTGCTGGAAAACATCTTGATGGCCCGTGGAATTTTGTGATCTGGTGCCAGTTGTTTCCTGTGCCGGATGCGGTTGAGAAGTGAGCGACTTTTCATCATCTGTGATGAAGTCAGACGAGTCGCTCGACGATATTTCTTGCTCGTAGCCGTCCTTAGTGCCACGATTGAGTCCATTCATGATCAAGGCGTATCAAGAATATAGGACACAAGCTTTAGAAGGGGGTATCCGAAAAGCTCTCAAATGGCAATTGCTTATTTGTTCAGATGTGCTATTTTGCCTTTTCCGATAAAGGACTAAAATATGCGAACCTAAGAGGAACTAGCTAGATCTCCTATCACTTGAATCGAGCAATTTGCCTCTAGATGTTGAACGATGCGTAAAAAGGTCCGTTGCGATGAAAAATGTTGGTTGCAACAAGTCCTTCCTGTATGACGTTTTTAGTTCAATTGTGTCCAGGGATTGGTTTTCGACGAGATCAAGGTACGCTATTCTATGACGTGCTAGAAATCAATAGCACTCTTTTAAATTAATTATTGTACAAAATCTGTCACGTCTTATCATGGCACAGCTATAATAATTTACACATCTTTACACATTCAAACGAAATATCTTGCTTCTGAGATCCTCTTCAAACAAATGGCTTGACACCACCTGGTCAATGGTTGGCTCCAGCCCTGGAGAATGGTTGAGCGGAGTCTCAATTTCCTCTCCGGCGCGAGGCCGGAAATAATTATTTTGAGAATCGTCCTCGTCGTCGATATCAACCGTGGAGTCGCTCATGTTCTCGTTTGCAACAGTTCGACGCGTCCGGGTCTGGTCCAAATGAGGCTTCTTCTTACAGCTTTTTTCTTCGCCCTTTGCTGTGCCGCTAACATGAGTTGTTGACTCCTGGTCCTCACTGTCGTCATTGTAATCAATCTCGAATTTTCCTGCAAGCTCATCCTGTAAATCCTGTCTTTCTCTCTCGTTTATATCTTCCTCCCGAGCCTCGTTGAAATCCTCAGGCTTGATGACATTTTTCAGTTTCGAAGGCCTTGTGACTCCATGATTAGCCGCCACCTCGTCCAAATGCTCGCCATTGATCATGAATCGTGCTTTTGGTGCCACAGACTCTTGGGCCCCATGCTGGTTTTCATTTCCCTCCTTCGACTGGTTAACATAATTCATATCCAAATTGTCCTCGTCCTCCAGATCGCTCTCTGGAGATGAACCGTGTCTTCTGTGATAAGTGTTGTACGATTTTTTATTCTTATCACTCAACAGATGGATAAATGATTTCTGCTCTTCTCTATTATTCCAATTGAGTACCCTGCTCACACTATCGATATACTCCGTTTTGGAAGACCTCACAGTAGGGAAGGGGAATGGAGATGCGCACACAGTGACGTAGTATCCTTTGAGTAGCTCAACTCTAGAACGTCCGTCAAAGGAGGCCCAAGCAGTGGCTCTTGATCGAATAGGAACCTTCACCTTCAGAGACATAGTATCTGGTAGCAAAATTGGACGGAAGGAAAGCGTGTGCGGACAAATGGGGGTCACACTAATGGCACTAACGCCAGGATGCACCAAAGAACCTCCCGCGCTCAGCGAATAGGCAGTCGAGCCGGTTGGGGTAGCAATAATAAGACCGTCTGCTTGGGCAACAGTCAGTAGCGACCCGTCGCCATACAGTTCCAGCATCGAGACCCACGGGGAAGGCCCTCTGTCAACGGTGAGCTCGTTCAAAACTTGCTGCTCGCAGATCAAGTCACCCTCAGCAGTGTGAACACGGCACGTGAAACGCATTCTTAAATTTGTGCGAACTCCGTTCTTGATCACATTTGCCAAAATGCTCCGAAAGTTCTCAAACGGGAAGGTGGTGAGAAACCCCAGAGAGCCTAAAGAAAACGCCATCACCGGAGGAACAACCCTTTGAAAAAGAGTGGAAGCATAGAGGACGGTACCATCGCCCCCTAGCGTGATAACCAGGTCAAAGATATCGGGATTCTCTCTAATAAGTTTCTTGGTCCAGTACTTCAAACGGCCCTCGGCGGAGGGATTATCATGTATCAGGCCTTTTGCGTCAAACCGTTTGGACTTTTCCAGATGATAGTCCACGTAGACTCGAGTCTGATCATTGATTGTAAGAAGCCATTCAGCAACCTCTTTCGTGAGATAAACAAGCGAGTTATCTCTTGCCTTGGTGATCAGCATAACTGAACGCAGCTGTAGATGTATTGTAGCTCTATCTAAATTTCTGGCAAGGATTCGAACACCATGAGCCGTTTTTGCCAGTTGGGCATGCGACTTGACACTCTTCAGGTTCTTGTTCGATAAGCTTCGGAGCAAATCGTCTGTAGTAGAGTGCTTACCTGTGGCGTTATGAAAAGCGCGATGATGGTTTGACTTGTTTGAATCGTCCTTTATCGTAAGAGTCTCCCTTGGGTTGTCCCTGCAGTACAAGCTATCGTGTAGGATCGGCTGCTTGGGTTGTAAGGACTCAGAGCGTTCCATGTGCTCAGATCCGGATAGCTCGTACAGAGAGCTACTATTGGAAGACAATGCCTCCGGATTAAGATCCTCCATGCTCTGACTTAAATGAAATTATTTCGGATGACCGACGGTGCAATTCCGCGTTTTAAATTAATTTTTTGAGCATAATTAGTATTTATTTCACTCATTTCATATAACTCAATTTAGTCCCTGGTGACTTTGCAACTCCATCCCGAATTTTTATCCAGAAGAGGCAACGAGGCTCCCAAACACCATCCCAGCTCGTTGTCACTGATCTTCTTAGCGGTTCTCAGTTCTCTGTGGAGAGGAATGTCATACCCTGTGTGCAGCAGCGCAGTCATGAACGAAAGGTCCAAGCACCACAGAGGTTCGGCATTCAGTTCCTTGAGACCTTCAGGCTGCGAGAGGTACTGGTTCCAAGCAGTGGATCCGGAACAAACAATCTTGGTGAGGTCCTTCATTTCTTCCAGCGTGAAAGAGAGTGGCATCCCAATAGGCTTGAGTCTATCGTAGAAGTAGGAGAACACGAACATGTCTGAGGTCGGGGAGAACTGGTGTCTCAACGAAGGCTGGTAAATACCGTTGAACGAACAAGACTTGGATTTGCACTCCATGTCTTTGTTCAGGATGGTCTCTGCCAATGATCTACATTGAACAGCAGCAGTTTTAGCCATGTCGTCGTCTTCACTCTTTGCCATAGAGACAAAGTTCACAGCGTAACTAGTCTTGTCAGCAAGCTCGACAATCACATTCTCAGCCGTGACTCCTGGTGGAAGACATGGATGTGGGATCGAAACCTTTGCGACCGCATTTTCCGGGTCAGAAACTGGACTAAGATCGTACTTTGGATCGTTGAGGGCAGTCTCCAAAACCAAAGCATTGACCTTCTTTCGGCCTTGCATTAGTCCAAATCCAAGATGCGAGAACTGGTATAGAGTGAAGTCGGCGCCGCCAAAACTCACCTCGTACTTGTGCTCTCCTTCAATCATGCTTTGTCCATCCAGTGGCTCGAAAACAATCTGGGTGGATCCTCCTCCCAAATCGAACACGGCAGCAGTAGGCCGCTTTTCCCTGGCACCGATGTTTCCAAGCAGGTAGTTGGTAGTAATCCAGGCATACACGCCTTCGTCGCTGCCATCCATGATAGAAACTCCGTCTCCCTCGACAACAGGGAATGGATAGTCGTCCTCCAGATGACGTCTCACTTCCGCAAGAATAGCAGAAGATTTCTGCTCTCCAAGCAGTCTGAGACCTGCGGTGGCCTTGACAGCAACTGGTGTGCAAGACTGCTTGTCCTTTGGCACGGTCTCGAGCGCAACCTCGAGAAGCTCGTCCAAAGAGGCAGCAGCTTCGACCGTGTTGGTGTCAAACGAGGAAAGACCTGGTTTTTTCATCTTAAACTCCTCGTTCAGTAGTTTAGGAGGAGACTGGCATGTATCAAACGAGTAAACGTGAATTCTAGATCCTGTGGATCCGGCGTCGATCATGATGACGTATTCCTCGCCGGACTCGCACGATGCAGTCTTAATTTCCTGTGCAACCTTGGCCTCCTCCTTGGAGTCATGTAGTGGCGTAGTTTGTCTCACGCCAGTGGCCTTTGGCTTGGTAGCAGCTTGTGTGGCCTGTTTCTCACTTTCTTGTCCCCGTGTCTTGTAGCTCTGCAACTCCAGAGTCGATGATAAATCGTCGTCGATAACTGGCATCTTCTCCTCGATCAGCTCACCAGGAGCAGATAAAGCCTTGGACGCGAGAGGCTTGATAGGAGAAGTGACTTGAGACTCAGACACGAGTTCGGGAAACGCGTCCTCTGTCTTTGGGTGGGAGGGGGCCATGAACACAACAATGTAGATTATGGCCAAGACTGCTCCCGCCACAAGGAACTTATTATAGCGATAGGAAAGTAACGGAGACATAGCGAGTGCTAGTTATGTCTGAGTACTTGACAATAATAAAAATGAGATCTTTTTTTTTCCCACCTACTTGTCCTCAGATTAAATCAGCAGAAAAGAAAAAAAATGGAATATTTATCATGTAAAAAAGATCTTACGTGAGCATGCTCAATAGATTGTACGGAAGACAGCACGGAGTGGTTGGCTCGCGACCACGCGTGACACAAGATACGGATGACGTACACGAGGCAGAGACTTTCCGGACCATGTGTTTGCAGGAGATATCTGCTAAGATCGAAAAGATCAACGACCCGTTGCTTCAAGACTCTCAGATCAGGGCCCTTAACGACGAGTTGAACAAGCTCATGCGGGAACGGCGCGCGTGGGAGCATCGTGTGAAGGAGCTTGGCGGGCCCGATCATCTCAGAACGTCTGCTGTGGCCGATGGTTCGGTCACGGTGAACAATTACCGGTATTTTGGCAGAGCGAAACAGCTACCGGAGGTGGAACGGTTGCTCAACTCTAGAGGAAAGGATGATGCATTTGCGTTAGGAAACGCAAAAGAGCAGTTTTTACGATTAAATCAGACAGATTTGGAGCCGGCATATTATGGATATGAGGACGAGAACGAGCTAGACTTGCGGATTCCCAGCGACGACATGGCCCAGGATACTCAACAAGAATGCGCTTTGCTGGAATTTGAGCGCAAGCGCACAGCAGAGCTCCGCACTAGCGGCTTCGAAAAGACTGCTATTCTTGACACGCCTCAGCTTCCTACGGAACAAGAATACCAGGATGCCGTGGTAGCACTGAGAAAGCAGCAGTTACTGGAGAAACTGAAAAATCGGTAACGTGTGAGCTGTATTAAAGAAGCAAGCTGATCCCTTTACTGATGATTTCCCTGAAATTGTTCGCGTAGTGCGTGTCATCCTCCCAGATTATTCGGTCGATCTCGCGTCTGCCGGAGTCCAGGTCGAGCTGGTCGAGACGATGGATTCTCGTGCGTCGAAAAATTTTGTACATAATGTAGCAGAAAATGCACACAAACAACGAGCCGTAGCACGAGATAAAGTATGCTGGAGACCATTGGCCGTGGATAAAGGCGACAAAACCTCCAATCAGCACCAGACACAGTGAGCCCAGCATCCCAAAGTACGCAAGATATGGCTGGAAAGGAGATCTGTAGGGGTAGTTTTTGTCTGTCCGACTGATGATATCTGGGCGCAGCTGCAACCCGTAGTAGAACCTGATGAACGATAAGCACATGCCTGACCATACGATCAGACCTGTCGACGCACACACGCTGAGCAGCCGTTCAAAAACCAGTGCGGTATTGTTGTCCACCGACAAATATGCGAGACACGAGAACAAGCCCGTGAACAGAACACTCAAGTAGGGAACCCCATTTCTGGAGCAGATGGAAAATACCTTGGGCGCTTTGCCTTGGATCGACAGATAATACAGCGTCCGTGACGAGGCGTAGAGCTGCGAGGATGCCGCAGTCAGTGCAAAGTACACGAGAAAGCCGTTGGTAGCAGCCGCAAAGGTGCACAGCCCGGCACTCTGGAGCGCAATCACAAATGGCGACTGATTGCCGTTGGCGAAGCCCGCCCATTGGAGCAGGTGCGTTTTGCAGTTCCCGCCACCGTTCAGCTGGATGACCATGGCTTCCAGTTGTTCGCGCTGTTTTTTCTCGCTCTGCGTGGAAGGGCCGGTCCAGGTAAAATATCTCAATAGGCGTGGGTCGCCGCTGTAGATGTTGAGGCCAATAATAAATACCGCAAGAATGTAGAACACAAGGATACGCCAGTAGATGTTTCTGGTGGCAAGCGGGATTGCGTGACGCGGGTTCCGGGACTCACCGCCTGCGATTAGAACGATCTCCGTCCCCACATAGCCATAGGAGGCCACCACAGAGGCTACCAGAACCTGCAAAAAGCGGCCCTTGGCGCCTCCAATGCCTCCAGTCGCGCCCGTGCCTGTGTCCTTGACGTCGAAAGTTGGCCTAAAAGGGCCGTAGGTGATGTGATGTTCCAGGTCTGATTTGGAGCTGTCCCAGTATCGGAATCCGATTCGTTCGTGGTGGGGGGCCGATCCGCCCGCGTTGAGCACGCAGTTGTAGATCAGCAAAGCTAACAGGATAAGCAGCTTGAAGAGAGTAGAAAAGTACTCTATTTCACCGTAAACCCTAATATCGCACAGGTTTATCAGCAGCGCAACGACCAGAAATAGCGTTATCCAGCCTGCTGTGTTGGGCCCGGGGATATCGAGGCTGGGATAGAAACTGAGCATGATGGACGCAGCAGTGATCTCAGTAGGGAAGCCTATGCAGTAACTGAGCCAGTAGCACACGCCGAGCGAAAACCCGAACGCATCGTCGACAAATCGAGATGACACCCCAGAAACACCGCCACAGAGCGGGATCAGTGTCACCATTTCGCAGAAGGAGAGCATTGTGGCCAGGACTATCAAACCGGCGATGCTGAAACCAAGCAGACAGCCCAATGGACCGGCAATGCTGAATGACTTGCCCGAAGAAAGCAATAGGCCCACGCCTAGCGTTCCTCCCAATGCAATTTGGTGCAGGTGGCGGACGTGCAATTTGCGTTGTATGCGGTAGTTGCGGTTGATGTTGAAGTAGTCGAAAAATGACTTTTTCTTCTTGCGCGGCCTGATTGTGGGCTCTATTCGCCGAAAAGTATAGTCCAGGTTTTCGTCGTTACTCACAATCATTTCTGGCTGGTCGTCGTCCATGTTAATATCGCTGTAATCAGACTTTCTGCTGCGCCCTACGGCCTGGAGCTCTATGGGCAGCTGCGCCACCTCCTCGCACTCGTCGATAGGAACGGTTTCAAGACTGCTCACTCTGCTGAGGTTGACGACCCCGAGCTTGGGCTGGCTCCAGCTCTGGCGACTGCTTTGCTCCTGACTCAAGCGTGATATGGCGTTTCTAATTCTATTTTCCTTTTGAATACGTCGTTCGTAGGCCTCAAAGTCGTTCGCATACTCATGACTATCGTTGTTTGCGTAATAGTCGTACAGATCGCTGTAATAAAACCGCGAGGACGTGGCTGCTGGAGAGGATCCTGCTCTTATAATTTTGTGTATGATGGAGCTGTGGAGGTCGGACGACGTCGACTCGGACGCTTCGCTAGAGGCAGACAACGAGGGCTCGTGATTCCCCAAATGCGGGAATAACTCAGACGCAGCGTCGCCGTCGGAAGCCTGTCCTGATGGCATAGCAAAAGATAAAGTGTGTTTCACAAGTGCCAGTTTAGATACAAGTTTGGAAAAGCACACGACTGCACAAAGGTTTGAATTTTTTAAAATTTTTAGAGCTCGACTAACCGACAGCGATGGCCAGACAGAACTTTATTGGGTTTGTCATTTCCCAAGGGAAGATGGACAAGACCGTGAAAGTAAGGGTCATGCAGAAGGTGCTGAACCAGAAACTACAGAAAGAATATTTGAAAAAAAAGGATTTCCTTGTCCATGACGAAGCCAATATTTGCAAAGAGGGAGATCTGGTGAGAATCGAGGCCACTCGTCCGCTGAGTGCGCGCAAGTCGTTTGCTGTGGCGGAAATCAAGAAAAACAAAGGTGAGGAGTTCCAGCATTACCAGGAAGAGGCCAAAAGACAGGTGTCAGAGGAAGAGACTAGAAGAAGACAAGACCTGCTCAGGAGGAGGAAGTTTTACGACGACAACTCTTCGACGCTCTACCACGACCTGAACGAGGTAAAGATGCTTAGAAAGCCTTTTTCAGAGCTGTCTGAGGAGGAGCGCGAGAAGATCGCCGATTTGAAACTGAAATATGGAATTTCCAACTGGGACGCGGGTTTAGAGAATCAGGAGCTTTTCATGTCGAGCCTCTCGCATCTTGCAAACAAGCTGGAGTCAATCAGATCAGAGGTTGAACTCAGCAAGAAGCTGGAAACCATAATCGCCAAAGGAGAATCTGATCCAACGTTCAGAAATCTCGTTAATAAACTCGACCTGGATCCGGCCACTACAAAGAAAAATATCATGAAAAATAAGATGAGGAAACTGTTGCAGACCGCGTCCTCAGTGGAGCTGGCTCAATGGGGCATCAATTTGTAAATAGCCTTATATACTCGGAATGTTAGCGAATGCAATGAATACACCTGCTTATTAAATAGTGTCAAAAACGTTCCCCACAGTGTTGCCGTGCAACGGACTATTATCGCTAGAAAAATTTAAGAGATTGGCAAGCCCTGTGAGCCGCCCGGGATTGCCGGTGGATGGCTGGCCAGACGCTGCATCGGGGTTTTCGTACTGCTCAATCTCCAGCTTCAAACGCTCGTATACGGATGAAAATTTGTTGTCGTTGAGCTCGCTGATTTTCCGGAAATCTGTGAGCCAGTCTTGATTGATGGCGAGAATGATGTTGTGTTTTTTCTCGCTAAGGAATTGCACAAGAATATCGTCCAAAATGGTGTTGAATTTGTCAACTGTAAGGCTGTGGTAATAGCGGTATTCAACGGCATGGAATTTGGGCAAGCGTGGGAAGCACTTGGCCAGGAATTTCATCAGGAACATAAGTGGAACAGTGAGATCGGACTCAATGGGAGGAAGGAAGTTTAGTGTGTAATCGGAAAGAGTCTGGAAAAAGTCCTCCACGTGAGGTTTCACTCTAAGGAATGAGTAATCGGACGATGCATCGACCCTGTAGGGCATGTTTTGCAATATTCTTTCTAGTTTCTGCTCTAGAACCATTAAGGAGTCTTCTATAGTGACTTGCGGAGAGATCTTCAGCAGCGTAGGGGCCACTTCTGGGTGTTCGGATACCAGATTGGAAATTAGGTTCTGCAACGATTCTTGGTCTAAGGTCTCTATGATTCTCGAAACAGAGAGTTTCTGGCCCATAACCTGCGGCTGCCTCTGCTTTTTGTGCTGCGCTAGCTTGCTAAGTGTTTTTGGCATGAACCGAGGCTTGCTGGCATCTTCATCGTTGGAGTCGTCCGTATGGCGACGCTTGCCCACTTTTTTTGGTTTTGTGATACGATGCAAGTCCTTTGTCGAAAGATGATTTTGGAAATCCATCGGGTTCGTTAGCGTCATCGATTTGCAGATAGAAGCTTGCCGAAGGAGCTGTTAAAGAACGCTATTTGTTGCTGCTGTTTCTTTTATATTTGGGAAAAATATCTTTTTTTTCTTTGCCCTCCTCAGCCACAAGGCGGCCTTCGATGGGTTATATTACTAGCCACGACGTATGTTTTTTTCTATTCTCCTACGCAAATGCTTATGTACTATGGATAACTTGCTGGACAAGTTTTGGCTTCTCGTCCTGGTTCTCCGCATTCAATTGCTCAAAGACGTTGCCAAGAATATTATAGGTCTCAAAATCTCCTCCTGACCAGCTGATGGGCGTGACACTGATCAAGCAGTCTCCATTGTCCACACTCATCTCGCTGAGGATCCTGTCCTTGTTCCGCGGAAGATCGTTGTCGATGCTGTAGACAGAGTCGATTTTGGCAATACCTCTGGTTTCATCATAACTCAAAGCCGGAAGCTTGTTATATCCCCCTGTTGTACGGGTCTCGATAAAGTTGAAGTTCTTGTCGGTATCCATGCACGAGGCCTCCGCGCGCAGATTGATATTGAGCCCCACACCATTGGGCAGAAGTCTAGGGTTATCGTTCCGTCTTTCGCGTTCAAAGTACTCTCTCAGTTTGGGCGATCTTTGTAGCGAACGCGAGGTATGGAAGTTATGTTTACCATAATTGGCCTCGTGCATAAGCTGCGCGACCAGCGCCACAATTCTCTGCAGATACAGCTCTAAAAGCTCATTGTTCTTGTCGGAGTTCTGCTCATCCAGAGGACTGGCAGTTACCATGTCCAGGTCTTCGTTGCTGTTGACGTTAAAAACGGGAATGTTTCTGGCCTGTGCGAGTTTCATCACGCTCAGGTCCACGTGCGTCTGCTGCCGGTACAAGCCGTCCACCAGATGGCCCGAGGACGCGACGATGATTAAGTCGATGGATGGCATCTCTGTGTAGTGGTGCGGAAGCAGATAGTCGAGTGCAAAAAGCGCGGTGCCCATGACAGAGCCCTTGACGTACCATCTGTCGTTCTGTTTGGAGCCGTAAAATTGCTCTCCGACCTGGAGCCCTAGCAAGTCGTCCAAATCAAATTCCTGCTCGTCCAAAAAATCTTTGAGGTCGGCATCACAAATTGGAGTGGTGTCGATCGTGACTTCGTTCTCTGTAATAGAGCTAAGGTGAAGCGGCGAGACAGATATCACCTGGTGGTTTGCACTCAGCACCTGGTGGAAAGCGGTGGAGATACTCGATCCGTACGGAGACGGATTGAGCACCAGGATGCTCAGGGTTGCAGCGAGAGGACTGAAGCACAGGCTGGTGCACACAATCACGCAGAACTGTTCAAGTCGCATACGAAGATTAGCAGTTACAACTTTGGGCCAGCAGAGCGCTTTATAGGCTTCAAGTCCCCGTGCAGCTAATTACAAGAGCACGGGCTATAAATAATGCACGATAAAATTCACCTCCCCAAACGTGCTACCAATCCATTTATCATGTGCGACTGCCGGTCCCCACGTGCGGTGGTGCAGGGATTTGTTGGATAGGATTTTTTTCCTTTTTGCCTTTCTGGCAGTACTCCGTATGAGGATCCGATTGCCTTCTCGCTCCATCATAACGGCGACGTTGGTCCACCTGATGCGTCTCGCGAGTGCATACCACTCTTTCGACCGTTTTCTACGCCAGGAGATTGCACATTTCGCTAGCTCTCACTGTCTTTGTGGATGCCATCTAATTCTCTATGACTCACCGGAATTAAATTGAGCATGGCAGAAAAGCACTAACACTTGCCAAGGAGTTCCGACATCCAAACCACGCGCGCACGAACGATCACGACAGCTACAAACACGAATTCATGGGTATATAATTCATAATATTATTGCGTTATTTACATTTGGATCTCCTCGATTTCAAGCCCACAGTCCTTGCAGCGACGCCGCACCATGCCAGGCTGCCCCATGGGCTCTCCCCGGCTCCAATGGTGCTCGTGTCTTTCGTTGCGCTCGCCTCGTAATTTCCGCGTAAACTCCTCGGCCCGCATCTTCTTCCTCATCTCGCGAAGACGGGTGTTAAACTTCTTGTCGCGTCGCTTGACCCGCATTTCCTCTCGTCGAAGCCACTCCTTGTCCAAATTTTCCGCAGAGCCCCATTTTTTGAATGCGTACTCTTCGATCTGGTACCTCAGAAAAAGCTGCATTTTCGAGTATGTTCCGCTGTGCGGGTTCGCCTTGACCAGTCTTTTGAACAACGCTTCGTCCGCCAGCTCGGGCTCGGTCAAGAAATAGTCCTCCTTGCACTCGGTTTTCGTCAAAAGCGAGTATTTCTCTGGATACTTGTTTTCGCAGCTCTTGCACACGCGACACCCAAACGTCTGCAACAAGTTTCGGTCCAGCTCAACGGAGCCACATTCAAAACACTTCGGAGCGTTCGCAAGGTCCAACGGTGGAGCCGGCTCAACCAAAGGCCGGTTCTGTTTTTCGTCTTGCCACTGTTCGAGCGTCTTGTCTGATTCTCGGGCCTCCTTGCGGTCTGCGTCTGATAAAAACCCTCCATAGGTGTCCTGCATCGTGCTAAAGTCGTACTCAATGTAGTCTGCCTTCTTCACAGACGGCCGGATGCGCTCCTGTATATGGTTGCGATCGCCTTTTTTCGCACCTTCGATTACGCCACTAGTAGCATCCGATGAGTTCGTCGCCTGATCTGCAATACGGTAGTTGCCCTTCTCCATGCCCTCGCGGATACGACGTCGTTCCAACGCCTTTTGTCGGTTCTTCTCAATCAGCTCTCGTTGCTCTGGGGTCAGCTCTTTTTGGGGCACGGGCCGATTTTGGCCCTTCAACGCCTGCTGCCGGAGCCTGATCTTCTCCAAAGCATGTGCTCGATTTTCTGCCTGGCGGTTAGCTAATTCTCCTGGTCCTCAACTTACTAACTGGCGATGTCTTTCCATTTTAGACTTGGTATTCCATTGCTATATATTGCTCGCACTTGTAACAGTGACAGAATTATTTTTCAGAAAAATAATATTTCCCTCTCAGCTGTTTTGATCAAGAAATACCAATTGATAAATTCTCTCCTTACAACCTCTGACATATAACGGCAGTTTTGACATAACCGCTGATCCACTGCCAGCCAGACCAATATTTGGAATGTCAGGAAACCGATTGAACGACAGAAACTCAATCAATAACTTCCCTCCACTCACACCTTCCACGCCGCGCAATAATGATTCTGGCGTGTCCAATCCTATACTCTCTTCGCCAGGAACGCCGCGAAGAGCCAAGAGGAAGATAATGTATAGTGACAGGTATATTCCAAGCAGAACAGGGGTCGATCTCCAGGCAGCATTCAGTTTGAACTCAGACACGGTCCAGTCTTTCTCCGCAGCAGAACACTCGAGTAGGGCGTCGGGATCGATTATCGAAAATGAGATCGATTGTATCCGCGAAGATGAGGCAAACAGGACGTTTGATGCGGTGCTCAAGTCCGAGCTTTTCGGCGACAACCTTCCGGCAACGTTCTCGAGCAGAAAATCGCTACACCCCAGCGCCACGCATACAAGCGCAAGCTCTGACCCTCCGCGAACCGAAATCACGCCTCCAGGCTCCAATAACCCAAGCCATTCAGGGTCTCAGCTTAATCTCGAAGACGGTGTTCAGCATACTCCTCGCCAATCCGGAAACATTTTCACATACCAATCGCCTTCTAAATCCCGCCCGGCATCTTCCTCGTTGAACGTGCACAACGAGCTCTATTCGCTCAGCCCGGTACGCGCTGACAGCCAAAAGATGCTTCTGTCGCCACAAAAGAAGCCCCGGTCAATATCCAAAGTGCCTTATCGAGTGCTGGACGCCCCGGAGCTCGCTGACGATTTCTACCTTAATCTGGTTGACTGGGGCTCTCAGGATGTCTTGGGAGTCGGTTTAGGGTCCTGTGTGTACTTGTGGGACGCTTCCAGCGGGTCTGTGAACCGGTTGTGCGATTTGGGCTCCAACGACACTATAAC
The DNA here is from genome assembly GCF_001664045.1 of Ogataea polymorpha. Lineage (NCBI taxonomy): Eukaryota > Fungi > Ascomycota > Pichiomycetes > Pichiales > Pichiaceae > Ogataea > Ogataea polymorpha. Next base: position 196,310 of record NW_017264698.1, on the reverse strand, counting down.
AAGCTTATCGTGGATCGGAGCCGGCACACATCTGGCGATCGGAACCAGTTCAGGATTGGTGGAGATTTGGGACGCCACGATGGGCAGATGCACGCGTACAATGACAGGTCATTCGTCACGGGCATCTTCGTTGGCATGGAACCAACATATACTGACTTCTGGATCAAGAGATAGATCCATTCTGCACCGAGACGTGCGAGATCCGTCACACTATATCAAGCGACTCGAAAGACACAAACAGGAGGTGTGTGGGCTGAGATGGAACATCGAAGAAAACAAGCTTGCCTCGGGAGGCAACGATAACAAGCTTTTGGTTTGGGAAGGCCTGAACGAAGAGCCGCTTTTTAGATTTACCGAGCACCAGGCCGCGGTCAAGGCGATCGCGTGGTCACCGCACCAGCGTGGAATTCTCGCTTCCGGTGGAGGAACTGCAGATCGAAGAATCAAGATCTGGAATACCATCACAGGACTGAAAATCAACGATGTCGATACAGGATCGCAGGTCTGCAATTTGGCATGGTCAAAGAACTCAAACGAGATTGTTTCCACGCACGGCTACTCCAGAAATCAGATCGTGATTTGGAAATATAATACGATGCAGCAGATCGCGTCTTTGACAGGACATACCTACAGAGTTTTGTATCTGGCCATGTCTCCAGATGGCCAGACCATTGTCACCGGCGCTGGGGATGAGACTCTGAGATTTTGGAATGTGTTTGAGAAAAATAAAAATGACACGGGTCCTCCATCCGTTCTTCTCGACGCCTTCATGCAACTCAGATGATCTCTACAGTCCATCTATAGATTCATACGATTATATTTATCTTCCACACCTCAGACCTCGATCTGTATTTAGTCGCGTATTGATATTTTGCGATCTGATTAATCTTTTTGTTATGGAGGGCTCAGAAGACGGGCTGGTGCTGACGCCGATCTTGGCCACGTCCAAAATTCCAATACTGGCCTTGATCATTGGGTACTGCTACAAGGATTTACCGCCATCTACAATCCCCCCAATACTCTCTACTCTGGTCCAGCTTATAGAGCACAATGACCCGAGAGAAACTCAAACAGAGTTGATCAGCCTGTATTTTCCCTCGCTCAAGGAGATTCTCAAGCTGATAGAGAATTCAGTCACGTCTTTTGCAAGTGAGATGAATACACAGAACCCCGCGGAGGTGGCTAACGATATCAAAGCTGTTCAGAAATACCTACTAAATTCGCTGTGGAGTATCAATTCTTTGGACATGTTTCACGATTTCGTTTCGGGTGTTAACAGGCTGCTCGTAGACTACCAGCATACCCCCAAAAATAACAATGTCCACAAACGAACACAACCAGGTAAGCTGCTGACGTCTTCTAGTTTTCTAGGCAGGTTTGTCTACAACATAGCTATCGCATTTGAAGTCCTGGTGTTTGATGACACTGTCGAGCTTTGGAACACGTTCCTCAAATACAGGGAGGAAACGAAGGAGCTTTGGTTGAATCTCAATGACCACAAGGTCAGAAAAAGCCATTTCGACGAGCCCCAAACACCGTGGCAGAAACGGGTGCTGAAAAACAGCGGGTTACTCGACGCTCGTGTGGACGGCTCCCGGCAACAGGTCATCTCGCAAATTGACCTTGCACAGATGCTCGAACAGCAGGTTCAGATAATGCAGAAGTATTCTCCTCCTCCTCCCCAGTCAACGAAGAATATCTTGAAACTTCTTTCCGAATCTCAACGTGGAATCATCCCTTCCGCATACTACATCGACTATTTAGAGAGCTGGAAACAAAGCGACTATGAAGGCTCTTTCAATGCGCTACACCGATATTTCGACTACATGATGTCCAACAAACAGCAGCTGTTTTACCACTACGCGCTGCTTTCTCTCGCTACTTTACACGCTTCTTTCAATTCCGACGAGGAGGCCCTGAGAGCCATTGACGAAGCCATTCTTGTGGCCAGAGAAAACAAAGATCTTGATTGTCTTAACTATCTGCTTACTTGGCTCTTCAACTTCCTGAAAGATAGACCGCATCTGTATTCCAAGATGGGAAATCACACTAGTCGGGACCAGATTCTGCAATTTCTGAAGATCAAGACCAAAGAAAATAGAAACTGGGTGCTTCAATCCATGACCTTCCAATATCATGCTTTGCATTTCATTCTCGATGGTGGTCCGTTGCGCAAAATTCTCGAAAACATCACCCGTGCGTCCTACGTCCTTCTTAATTTCGATATTGGAGCCAGCATTAGGTCGACATTTGTTCGCAACTGCCAGCTTAGTGCATCTGTTTGGAGCAGGGTTGGGGTCCCTGCGTTGGCCCGGCTCTATGCTGATGTTGCTCTGGACGCCTGTGGGCCCAACTTGAGCGTTTTTGATGAGTTGTCGATCGGCATGCGCCGGGCAGTTCTCGCCTATGAAAACGGAGATGTGGATAAAGCTATTGCTGAAATCCAATCGTACGAGGCGATCGCTGTGAATGACATCTCGTTGATGAAGATATGGCAACCAAGATTCATGCTGCTGCAAAGCGATCTGTGGCTAAAAAAGTGTCGCTATAGACCGGTGTCCATTCTGCTGGCCCGACTTCAAAGCCAGGCTGACGAGATTAATGATCAAGACCTTTATTATGAGTTACAACTACGCAAGGCGCAGTATGAACTAAAAGTCGGCAACCAGGGCGAAGCCGTCAAAGTTGTGACAAACACGCTCTCAAGAATAGGAGCTGATGACCATTCGTACAATCATTACTGGTACATTGAGCTTCAGATCTTCTATGCGATGATCATGACCCAATCTTCATCAAGTCCTGAGAGAGCCATGACTATCATCATTGATGCGTTGGCCTCCGCTCGCAAATCATCCTTGATCGCGTTGGTGGTGAAAGGGTTCATTGTTCTGTGTGAAATGATACTGAAAATCGATCCTGTTAACTCTGCAAAGGATGCAGAGGCCATTCTTGAGAAACTGATGCCGTTGTCGCTACAAGTAGGAAACTTGTGGCTCTCCTCTTACGGATACTACTTGCTTGCCCGAGTGCTCATGACTGAAACTGAAACTCAGGAGATTACTGACGCGCATCAGCTAAAAGACGGGTGCAACAAAATTCTGGACTATCTAGAAACATCGATTACCGGATTCAAGCGTATGCACGATCTAGAAATGATGCACAAAGCATTCATGGTGGAGAAAAAGCTCGCGGAGTTCAGCCAATTTCCCGACCTGTTGAACCATGCCAACAGCTCTCTAAGTCAGTTGGAGACACGAATACAGGAAGAAAACAAATATTCAATGTACTGATCACCAGCTGAGGTACTCGGCGTAAGCTGCCATCGTTTTCTCTGTTTGAGTGATCGCTTTGATTCGATCATAGAAAACAGAGCAATCCTCGTTGGTACATGCCAGCGCAGTGGAAAGCGGCGAGTTGTTATTTCGCAGACTTCGTTTTGTACATTGCTTGCATATTAGCATTGTGGCATCCATTTGGGATTCCTTCGCGCGCACGCACGAGCGCATGTGAGCGATTGTTTGCAGCTCATTGGTGCTGCACTCGGGACATAGTTTCCCTGTTCTCTCCAGGGTTCTTTGAATAACGGTATTGCAACTAATACACTTGGCGCTGTTAATCAGAGGTGTTTTGAAATTCAGTTGATCCAAGCTCGGCGCAATCAAGTTCCGCGGGAGCTCGTCAAACCACTTATTAACGTCGACACCGCAGAGATTAAAGATCCGTTGGAGCGGGGGTATAAGCACTTTGGTAATATAATAGAATGCATCCAATTCAAGATTCCCGTTAGCTAAGAAATCTCTTGGAGCCATGCATCGGTCACGAAGCAGCTGGTCTTTATATCCCTTGGCAACCATGTAAAATACTCTTTCCCTATATTGTGGCTCAGATCGATGGTCTTGGGCAACTTTTTTCATGGTGATGCGAGCACCTGGAGGGATAGAAGTTGGGTTTTTGTACGATCCCAATCTGATCTCTTTTGCAAACAGGAAATCCTGCAAATTGGCCTTGTTCTGCATAATTTTGAGGAACTGCAAGTTCACGTATTGCTTGACTTTGGTGAGATCTTTGGTTTCGAACAGCAGTCGAAGCGACTTCTCCACCATTTTTTGCTGTGCCGGCACTCCGTCTCGTCGAACGGTCTCTATACCCTTGGCATCGAACTTGGGCGTTTCTTGGTCTTCGTGCTCGTAAGAGTATCCTGCGTACCGTTTCTTGCTGATCAGAACGCAAGGAAAGTATACTTTTTCGAATTTCAAACGAACAGGCGACGGGTTTAGGGAGGTGATGTGGTTGGATATTTCTCGGCCTAGCTTGAATGCATCCGCCTTGCTCTTTCCCGGGAGATACACAAACAACGAGTCTGTGTCTCCATATACCACTTTGGCGCCCCATTCTTCGTTTTTGTCGATCTCACTTATTGCACTGTGCAGTGTTTGGCGCGCAGCAGAGACTATGGCATCTGCTATGGCCGAGTTGGGCATTCTGCCCGAGTACGTCGCGGATGCATACCCGTAGGTCACATTGGCAATCAGCTTCAACGCCAGCTGTCTATTATTGTACAGCTTGTAGAGCTCTGAATCGTCTTTGAGGCCGTTCATGGTATCTTTCACCAAAATGCGGGCATCCAGGATCTCGCTTAGCATTTTGGCCAGTAAGGATTTTCTGACGTTTGGCTTTAAAAACATAAGTCCGTTGGGTGTCACAGTGATGTGTTTTTCAAACAACTTCAAGAGTCCAGGCGGCAGTTTCCAGGACGTAATTCCTATCGTTTGTGTCTTCTTAGGGTCATAGCCCTGGAGTCTGCCAAGTAACGTAGAATAACATAAATTATGGGCAATCACCAAAGACGGGTAAAGCGACTGGAAATCCAGCACAAGCAGCGGACTCTTGTAAAACGAGCTTTCGGGCTCCAAAATCAGCGGGATCACTTGGAGTGGATCCTGTTTGAAAACCTGTTTTTTCGAGGGAGAAATGAGAATGAAATTCTCTGCCTTTGCCAGTCGCACCAGAAGACTTTCCACTTTGAACTGCGACCCGCGATAAAACACGGAGTAGTAGTCAATCCCCAAAAACCGCGACTCCTCCACCATTCTCTCAATGATTTCCATCTTATTGATCAGTTTCATCTGCCAGTGCAGCCTGGACATGTAGTATTCCACAAGATTGTTGAGGTTTCCTGGATTGTTGGAAAGAAACCATTGTGTTAGAGTTTTGTGCTCATAGTGAGGAATCTTGATATGCAAAGTGTGCCAAACCACGTTCTCGAGCGAGTATCTGTTGATGCTCAGCTCTTTGCGCAATGGTCGCCACAGGTTCAGCATGTGTCTGCCTGTTATTTTTATGCCCGAGGCATGCGTGAAGCCCCATCGGTCGTTCATCTTGTTCAGCTGCTTGGCGGCCACCCTTGACAACCGCACTGCCAGGTCCATCTTATGCACTTGTCGAAACCTTTCCAGCAAATATCCCCAGGAAGCAGAGTGAATTTCGTATCCTGAGAGAATGTCTGGATCCACCAATTCAACCAGGGAAACGAGCTCTCTTACCATGTCAACCTCGCTGCTGAAAGTTTGCACGGGAAAGTTAATATGTTTGCGAGTAACTTCGTGAGAGTGTACTACAAACACCCCGGACCCCTCGATCCCAAGGTCGATCGGATAATTTTGATCGTCAAAAGACCAGAATATCATCCTGATCTCGTCCTCAAGCGGATCCGGAAACAGGTCTCCGCGAGTGTTAACATGCAGCTCCATGTTCAGCACAATCAGCTTGTTGAAGTTGTTTGCCTTGCGCACAATAGGGGACTGGAAAGAGGGAACTTTGTATCCCTTCATGTTCTGAGTTGCTTGGTCTATCTGAGACCTAAGCAACTGCGACCGAGTTTTGATAGGGTCCGGGTGCTCGACAGACCATCGAAGCACGTCCTCGTACAACGGCGGGTGCTTTCTATAGCTCCAGATACTGGGTACTCCATCTCCAGCTATAGAGACCGAATTGGAGTTGGCATTTGTAGCAACTGCGTACGGCTTGAGACCCTGGAGATCAAGACACTTGACCTGGAACTTGCGACCAGCAAAGTACTCCGGTGCATCACTATACCCGTTTCTTGAGCTGTAATATGGATCGGGATACTCAATTTTGAGCAGTGCGTGGTCTTCAAAGCTTTTTCCCATGGCATCGAAGTTAGGGAACGTTGGAGGCGGCCTAGTTAGCTCAAAGAGCTCCTCGGAAGCAGTTAGCTTGATGGCTGGGTTGTCTATCTGTGTGTCGTGCTTTGGTTCTATACTGGTGTTTGTTTCGTCGCTATGTCTTCTAGAAGCCTGTGTCTGCTCGAATATTCGCAAATCGAGGTTGATGGAGCCCGAACTCTTGGCCTCATCGGTGTTGGTTTCGTCAGGAGCGGCCGGAGCCGGGCTTTCGCCAGTCTTTATCCCCAGCTTCTCCTGGATATGGGGTATGCTGCCCAAAAAATCGTCCTCGTGCTCCGTCTCATCCGACGAAGGGTCTGACGCGTCATCGACCACGTCGACAGTCGAGACGTCCTGTGTGCTCGCCATCTGCGGCTCTGTGTCCCTTTCAAGCAGCCAGTCGCAAATCTGAGACTCGTGCAAAATCAGCTCCTCGGGAACTCTTAAAAGATGGCTCTCGGGCACACGCGGGCAATGGAACTCGTCGACGCTTTGAAAGCTGGTGTTGTATTTTTGAAGCCAGTCGTTTCTGGGTACCACAGTATCCGGTTCCAGAGGATGTTTGGGATGCAGCCGGCTCCATTCCTTCTTGGACTCCTCAACACAGTATGCAAGCAGCTCGTCCAGCTCGTCCTGCTCAATCCAAGTGGTTCCGGCAAAATCGCGCTTTCCTCCACTGAAAAGCTTGACCTTGGCCTGGGAAGACATGTTTCTCAGGCGCCGCTGATACTCCAAATCACTTAGCAGACTTTTGATAGAATAAATATAGCTGTCACCGTCCTGATCTTCAGGAATATTGAAGGACAGTTTTGAGTGAACGTCTCGCTCTTTGCAGGTCAATCTGTTTTTGAGCCACACAGCGGACGTGTCGAGCTCACAAAACACCCGTCCCATTCGCGGATACTTTTCGGACGAGAGTACATTGACACTGAACATGTCCCGGGTCAAATGGCGGGCAATCTCTTGCTTCACCTCTGATGTCACCTTGATCTGATTCAGCTGAGCAAAGTCAGTCTCGAAGTACTCCTGAAATGCGTCCAAAGGGCCCTGTGTCTGGACCAAAGGCGATCGCCAAAATGCTTTTTCAAGACTAATCCAGTTGCAACCAAAACAGTTGTAATCAGTCAGAAACTGTAACATGTACGGGATATGTGCTTCGAACGGTTGCACCACTTTGCCAAACAACCTTCCCTCTCCAAGCAGCCGTTCGAGCCTTTTCACGTACCGGGGACTAAGAAGGCTGATTTTGATGAATGGAGAAAAGCCAAAATGGTACCCATAGAAAGAATTGCCCTTCACAAGAGATATATCTGCAACATAGGTGTTTCCGGCGCCGATGTCCACTTCCTCCTCGTCCAGTCCGTCGTCGTCGTCGTCGTCGACATCATCCACACCTTCGATGTCAATCGTCTCATCCTCTTTAGTTGCTGGTTTGGGTTTCTTCCTGTGGCGGAACTTAAACGATCGATAAATCTGCGTGTCTATCTCATTCTTCCAGCTTAGTAAATGGTCGTTGATCTTCTTCTCGTCCGAAGTGGGGCCTCTATACTGCACATATAGGTATGGAAAAACATTGTGGATGTGTAGTAAGCATGTGTGGCCCGTAGTCAGCTTGCCATAGACCCTGATCACGGGGACCTGATTAAATACAGTGCTATTGCCACTATACGGTTTATTGTTTAAAGTAAATCGTTGTTTGTCCAGCGACGACGGTTCTGACTGATACGAGTCATAGGATATCAGCTGTACCTTCAACTCGGATCGATCTCGTTTGTCGTCTTCCGAAAGCGAGGAGTCGTTCATCAATAGATCATTTCATTACTCTAAAATAATTTTTTTTTGCGCGTCTTGATATCTCGCTATCGAGTCATCATGCAGGTCGAAAGTAAGTTTCCGCACTTCGTGGACATCAAGGTCTGTGCGCGAGCGCACGGGTCTGGTCTGGTCCACCTTGTTGAGGGACTCGATGTACCTGTAATGGATGCGGTTCTTCTTAGGCGGCGTCACAAACGACGGAACAGCAGTCCTTTTGGTCGAATTGTTGACACCAGCTGTGTTTATCATGAATCCCTGTGTAAGCTGGTGCTTTGGGGCCAAAATGCCTGTTGTTCCAGCCTCGTTGGTCTCAAAAGTCTGAATATAGCCCGGATACTGCTGGATCCGCAAATCCGTCAGTGCGGCACGTTTTGCAGACAACCGTTGTGGCGCACGGTTCTCGATATCTTTCGACACGTTGTTGCGGGGGTTCTCGTTCTCCTTATTCTCGACGTCTGTTACTGCCATTGACTCAAGCGAGTCAACGGCCTCCCTGTAGTTTGTGGGATCGTCGTAGATTTGGAACTCTTTGTGCAATCTATGCTTCTTTGTTGGCGAGTTCAGCCCTCCAGATGGCCTTTTGCTCGGCGAGAGTCTAACCAATCCAGACGCGAGCGACTCGCTGCTGTCAAACTTTGAAGGAGACGATTGGTCCAATCGAACAGGCGACAGAGATCCGGAGCGCGACTTGGAGCTGCTGTGCTTGCATGGGGACGTAGACCGCAAAACACCATGGATATTGGTGTCTTTGGCGCCCAAGGGTTTACGTTCAGTTCTTCCTCTCATACGCGACGCGATTAAAAAAAAAGGGGGGGGGGACAAAAATTAATTAACTTAATTATTTTTATCAATTCAGGCAGGGATTTAGCTCCTTTTCCGTCTTCTCTTTTTCGGCTATCCATATTTTCGACAAGGAAATCGCTCCTGCTCCAAGCCCGAAAAGAAGATGCAAGGGCTCGTCAATCTTCAAATGGAACACGTTGACTGTATCATAGGCGAAATCGCATAGCAGCTTGAGGATCTCGAGCTGCACCATGTATTTTTCCTTGGAGATTTTCTTCAGCTCTGTAGAGTACTGCAGTTGTGTCTTGGTATCTGTGACTTCCAGTGGCCCATACAGAGATATCGGGGACTGGTCCGGTTTGATCGTGGAAACGAGCCGTTTGGCGCGCTGTTTAACTTGGTAGTTGATCTTTAAAGAGTTTTCTTTATTGCTCAGCTGGGACAGCTTCTCGAACTGTGCACGAAGTCCCAGTATGATGTTTGTGTACCAGGCGAGCGCCTCATGTCGGACGGCAAATTTGCGGTAGTTGGGAGTCGTCTTCTCGTCCAGAAGACCGATCTTGTACGCGAGCAGAGACTCGTCAAACCAAGCGTAATAAAGCGCGCAAATTTCACCCAACGACTTGAAGTTGCACCAGTCAGACTTCAATCGCTGCAGTTTCGTGGATGCCTTTTCTGACGACTGCAAAAGACCCACAGTTTCCGAGATTCGGGACAACATCTTGAGGACTTTCGTTGGCACAGTACCGGCCCGCAGCATCTGCCTGTAAACCGAGAGCATTTTGGTGAGCCCGACGAACCTGGCCTCGAATTGGCCCAGAAACAACACCACTATCAGTTCTGGCCGCACAACAAGCTGTCGAAGCACATCCTGAGTCTTCCCGTTGAAATCTACGCCTGTCAGCTTGAAGTTGTTGAGAAACTGTGTTTTGCGAGCTCTAATGGAATAGGCAATCAGTATCCGTAGTCCGTATTGAATGCATTTGCCAACTTTGTCCTTGCCTGCCAGCTGCGACATCACTCTGATCCACAGATCCAGGTTGGAGGGCCTGATCAGAGGCTTTCGCTGCATTGCATCCGCAACCAGCTCCTTGTCGGGTATCACGAGGTCTTCTTCAATCGGGTGGGGACTCATAATGTCTAGGCGTGGCATGCGGTTCATAGAAACGGGAGTTTGTAGTCTCGAAGGAGTTGGATGTCCCCCGTTAACGCTAGTCATGGTTTGTCCTCTTATCGGAGATGTCAACCTGACTTTGTTGAAGTTCTCCTTTTTCGTCTGGCAGTAATACGAGTAAACTCCCAAAGCACCCCCCTCCCTATAAAGATCGTCGTTAAACGACATACTTTCGCCTATTTTCCGTTTCAAATAATATAGTCTATATCAAGCAATCGTGCGCGGAATTGATTTTTTTATCGTCAGCACACCCCGCACCGGTCTATTACATGAGCACACCTTTCGTGCTAGGAACGTCGTCTCGTCCCGTGTACGAAATCGCCTCTCTGATCGCGACCGCCAGCGCCTTGAATGCGCTCTCGCTACGGTGATGATCGTTGAAACCCCGGATGCAGTCCACGTGCAATGTTATGTGTGCGCTGGTAGCAAAACTCTCTAGAACATGCGGTATCATCTCGCAGCTCAAGTCTCCTATTTTTTCCCTCTTGAGCCCCAGCTCGATCACGGCGTACGGTCTGTTTGAGAGATCCACCACAGCTCTACTTAGAGCCTCGTCCAGAGGAGCGTAGGCGTATCCGAACCGTTTCATTCCTTTCACAGGACCAAGTGCTTTTTTGAACGTTTCGCCCAAGGCAATAGCAACGTCCTCGGCCGAATGGTGGTCGTCTATATGGAGGTCTCCCTTGCACTCGACGATTAAAGACCATCCCGAGTGTTTGGCCAGAGCATGGATCATATGGTCCAGAAATCCAATACCGGTGTTGATAGAAATCACTTGTGCCGAGGTCGCTTGCGAGGCGTGAGCGTACTCCTTGTCCAAAATGGAGTCTTTGCATGAGATGAAGCCTCCATCCAGACTTAGAACAACCTGGATTTTGGTTTCGTTGGTGATGCGTCTGACTTCGGCAAAACGACGAGAAGTGCCGTTCACATCCAGCTTTCTCTTTTTCTCTTCAGTCATAAATAAATAAGTAATTTTTTTTTTCAGTTTTATTGTAATTTACTTTATTTATGCTGAGATTAGTCAGACCAATCAGAACGTTCTCATTCATAAGACCGCTTCTCAACGAAGGATCGAGCCGCCACAGCCTCAGACAGGAGGATGGAGAGGTCAAGATCAAGGTGGAGCCACTTCCAAGAATCAACGAGTCTACCGAAAAAAAGAGAAGAAGATTGCTTTACCAATCCAGGAAGAGAGGCATCTTGGAAGCCGACCTGCTATTGAGCAGATTTGCCGACAAATACCTAGACACTATGACCCCAAGCGAACTAGAAGAGTACGATAAGCTTCTTGACGAGCCAGATTGGGACATCTATTATTGGGCAACCAAGAACTATGATGTTACTCCTCTGCCTGACAAATGGAAGAATTCCAAGATTTTGAAACAATTACAGGAGTTGAGCGAAAATAAAGATAACGAGATCCTCAGAATGCCTGACCTCAAATAAGTCGCCTAGTCCACGACGTCCGCGGTGGACGATGGCTGTTCACCAACCTCAGCGGCTTCGTCGTCTCCTAGCTCCTCATATTCCTCCTTCAAATGGTTAAACTCATCCTCGTTTTCCAACAAAGCCTGGATCTGGATCACACCACACTTGTCAAATAGTTCTAACACGTTTTCGGCTTCTGAAACCGACATGGTAGCAAAGACTTTGTTTATGGCGTCGAGCTCCTTAGTCTCCAACGCCTTTTGCATGTTCTCTGGGATCTGCTTGAAAGCTTCATATTCAGGAGTCCCTTCCTTTGGAAGATTAACAACGAGTTCTGAATTTGGATCCATAGATCTTAATTGGATCTGCTCCACGCCTTCTTGTCCGGCGTTCTGTTCCTGTTCCTGCTTGATGACTTCACACCTGCTAACAATATGTTTATATGTCTTTTCCAAATCTGCCTCAAACGTGCGAGAGGCTGGCGACGATTTGTCCATTAGCTTAGTAACAAACAATCCAACTGCCTGCTGTTTCTGCTGAACCGTGGCCTTTGGTCCACCGGCAGCATTGAATAAATCGTTCAAGTACTGAAGAATCAGTGCCTGGTGAACGGTCTGCTTGGCAGTCTTGATGTCCCCACTTAGTTGGGCGTCAAACGTGCTCATCATCAAGGCATCTTTCTGCTGCTCGCAAACGATATAAAGATGGCTTTCAAGGAATTTGATGCTCTTCAACAAGTCGGTAGCAGGAATACTTGCAAAAATCTTCGTTTCTGGTAGAAGCTCTAGCTCTTCAAGCTGGTCCAGAGGCTTGGAAGGCACTTGGGCTAATTGGGAAACTTCTGGGCTGTTTATTGTTTCTATGGTGGTAGCTGTGGATTTGGTCTTTTTGGAAGAGCCAGAGTCGCCCGATGGCGGAGCAGAAGATGATGGAGTTTTGTTGATAATCGAGCTGTTCCACCCGTCGTGAATATCCTCGCTCGAAATGTGTAGCTCCTTCTCCTTCTTGAGCTGTTCCAGTTTTGGATCGATCTGCTTCAATACAGACTCAATTTTCGCTCTGTGCTCAAGCAGTTTTGCCAGCACAAGCTTTGGATCATTGCTATCCTTCTCTTCCTTTTTTAGGTCGTCAGAAATCTGCACAAAAAGGTCTTCAACCATTTCGTTGTACGGAATATTGTCGGCGTTTTCCTCCAAGGTGCACTTCTCCTTTGGATCGAAATTGGTGTTTAAGAATTCGTTCCGCTTCTTTTCATCTGCAATACTGTTCCCTAAAGTTTCAACCATCTTATCCACCCGCGCGTTCAATCTGGTGTACATCTCTTTTTGGATCGTCAGACCTTTGATCTCGTTGTTTCTTTGCATCCGCTTTTCGTGAATATCTCTCTGTTTCCACCTGATAAAAGACCTCTTGTCGACATTTGGGTGAACCTCTATGTCCGAGTCATCAGAAAGCTCGATCTTGTCCCACTTGGAATAATCAATTGGCATTTTGAAAACTAAAGCGAACCAAGAAAAGCCTAGAAATAAATATTTGTTTGGGGGCGCGACTATCGTCGTTGCTTGTTTCCCGGTTATCAATATTATTTTATTATGGATTTTCTGGACCTACCGCCAGACGACACGGAGCCGCTCAGTATAACGGAGGAAGAAAGCGTGCGTGCATCCCTGTCGAAGGCACTAAACAGAACACCAACTATCCCTGAAAACGCTGACGAGGATGAGCCAACGGCCATAAAAGAATATACGCAGCCGGAGTCTGCCTCCTCTAGAAGGGGCACCATAACCGGCTCCCTGCCTCAATCTATCGATAAGAAACGCAAGGACAACATGAACGAAAAGATATACGAGCTGTATGAGTCGATTCCGAGCGACTTGTTTGTTGACAGTAAAGACAAGTCGTCAGGCACGAAAGATGGCAAGCCGAACAAGGGTCAGATCTTAAGCAAGGCCGTGGAGTATATCAGCAAACTCCAGGCGGACATTGACGAAAAGAACAGAAAGGAGGTCGAGCTGAGCATCCGATTGCGCAATCTGGAAATAGCACAGAACGTTCCGGCCTCGCAGCGGTTCAATCTGCTCCACACGAGCGCAGAACTGGGATTAGCTAAGATTGGCGTTGGCCCGTTGGCACAAGAGTCGTCTGAGTCGCCCAGACCATGATAGCCCGGTACTATATTTATTGTAATATACGTCAATCGGCGCCAATCGACGCGCATCGACGCCCTAAAATTTTTTTTTTCAATCTTTAAATATTTATTTCAACTCCAATGAAACTTGTGGAGTGTGTGGCCGACCAGCGTGCAAGGTTCCTTGCATGTGTGCTTAGCGGACCTGGAAGAAGTGAAGTGCGGATTCTCTCTTTTGAAAGCGAAGAGTTCAAATCCAGTATTGAGCTCGGATCAGATGAGAAAATAGAGCGGGTCAAATGGCTCCAGAACAAAGACACAAGCTATCTGGGAGTCCTTTTGTCCACTAACGAAATCCTCATATACTCCCCTTTGTCGAAGGAAGTGGTAAACAAGATCTCCACTGTCTCTGCCCTTATCGATTTCACCGATGGCCCGGGCCAGGATGTCTGGGGATACGATAGAAAGAACATGTCGCTACGCAAATTTGGTCTTTTTGAGAATCGTGTGGTGGATTCCCGTCCTTGGACAACAGATAAACAGTGCCAGTATCTCCAATATCTTCATTCGAAGCTTGCTATTGCCTCGTCTGCTTTGTACGTCTTTGACCCTTATGAAATAGGGGATGTCGAGGAGGAGGTCAAGATCGCAGCACCTAAGGCCCATCAATCGCATATAACTAGCGTTTTAATCTGCGAAGAAGAACCAGATTTGCTAGCATTGGCAAGGGAGGATGATCCTCTGGTACAGATTGTCTCACTTTCTAGCTCTAAAGTTCTTTCCTCGCTCAAATGTTTATCTCCCGTGAAGTCCTTGGCGCTGTTACAAGATTTCACACTAGCTGCTGTGACAGAGGATGGTGTCATTGAGATTTTTCACCAAGTTTTTGGCAAAAAGTCCAGAAAACAGCTTGCATCGAATTTGCATCTGAAACCAAATACAGCTGTCAAGTTTGTCAATCTTGTAAGCAGAAAAGACCATTTTGTGGTCTCCTGGTTTGACGGCTATGACGTTAGAACTACCGCTTTTGAAATCGAGAACTTATCCCAGGAGGGAGAAATTATTGTTGACGTCGGCCACGAAGACGATTCCGGCTCTGACGAGGAGTACGATGTTGAGAAGAACGAGAGTGACGAAGAGGATTTGGTGGAGTTTTTCAGAGAAGATGTGACCGAACTTTATTCGCTGATACTAGAAAGTCTCACAAATACCGACCAGCTAGCTACCATCTTGTCTCAGAACCAAGATAACGCCAAGTCGATTATGTTCTTGCTGAAGGATCAAGAGACAACTGATCTGTTTAAACAGCTGACACTCAAAATTGCAGACGACTCGCAAAACTCGCAGGGATTGGGGACTTGGCTCAGGTGGCTACTCATTTCCAAAGGTAATTTGATATCCAAAGACGCCGACTCAGTGGGCCTGTTAAAGCTACTTCAATCCTCGCTCACAGAAAATATCCGCCTGCTCCCCAGCCTTTTAACGTTACAGGGACGTCTTGCTTTGTTGCAATCTCAACTCAAACTCAGAAATGACATGATGAGCAAAGGCAACGAGGCGCACAACGAAGTGAGTTTTGTTGAGAACTCGGTGTTTCTGGATGGGGAGAACGACGACTTGGAGTATCAAGAAGAAGTGGAGGAGGACAACTACGAAGAGGATGAGGACTGAAGAATGTACTGACTAAACTAATAGATGCATATTTCAGGAGTAGGTGTAAGGATTACCTTCTTTTTCGAACAAAAAAAAGGTTTAGCAGGTTTTTTTTTTTTTTTGATAAGAACCCGTTCATCTTCAAGAATTCACCATGGTTGACAAAATGTACATCAGTTACAACAACGTCCACAAGCTCTGCAAGGCAGGTGCTGAGGAGTTTTTGAAACAGGTCGGGAAGCCGGATGTGATCATCGCCATTGGTGGCGGTGGATTTATCCCTGCTAGAATTATCAGAACTTTCCTGAGAAGTCCTGGAGAAAAAAACATTCCTATCCAAGCCATTGGGCTATCGTTGTATGAGGACATGGGAACTGGAACTGACGACAAAATTGGTAAAGAAGTGATCAGAACCCAGTGGCTCGACTTTGGTGCTCTGTCGCAGCATTTTGACTCTCTGATTGGAAAGAATATCCTGATTGTGGACGAAGTTGACGATACCAGAACTACTCTGCACTATGCTGTTTCTGAGCTGTATAAGGACGTCAAAGAAATCGCTGAAAAACTGGGCCGCACCTCTGAAAAAACCAGATTCTCTATTTTCGTGCTACACAACAAACTGAAGGAGAAGAGAGCCCAAATCGACGAGGACAAGATGGGCGGCGGAAAGTATTTTGTCGGAAAGGACGTGCCAGACGTCTGGATCGCGTATCCGTGGGAATCGGCCGACATTGATACCCATACCCAGCATGCTGTTGAGCAAGGAAACATTTAATAGAGAGATACATTCTTTTAATTATTGGCAGCGAGTTTTTCCTGTAAACTCACCAGCTCCTGGACCTGAGACCTCATCAGGTCCTTTAGGTCGTCCACGTCTGCCTGTAGCTCGTTGCACCGTTCGGATTTTTGGCCCAGAAGCTGCAGTGTGGCCTCGTAGTTGGACGTAAGAGCAGCGTGCTCTTCCTCCAAAGATGCCAGTTTCTCTTTATACTCCTTCGTCTGCTCGTTCTCGCGCACCAGCTGGACAATCTCGTTGGCCGCCTCCTGTTTCTGCGCATTGAGATCGGCAATCTCGTCCTTGAGTCCCAGGATTTCGAGCTCAAGACGGCGGATCCGCGACGACAGTTTACCCATCAGCTGAATGTTTGAGCCACCATTAACGTTCGAGCTGCCCATGCCGCCGATAGTGGACGAGTGTGGAGTTGTCAGGTCCTCCGTCGACGCCACGTGGCTAAGTCCTGGCCCGCCGCGGGCCCGGTAGCCAGACATTGGCGAGGAGCCAGGGAACACCTCTTCCTCCGTGGTCAGCGGGTCATCAATGGTGTCCAGCATCGAGCTGCTCTGCGAGTGGTTCAAACTGGAGCCAAAAAACGACGACTGCGACTGGCCGCGACTCGGACCGCCTGCAAACGCTCCTGGCCGCGGAGTTGTAGACGACTCGCCCAGTGCTATGTTATCGGCAGAAGCAAGCGAAACGGAGCGCTGTGTGCGGTAGTGGTGGAGGCTCGACGAGGAGTTGAACTCGTTAAGGTAGAAGCTGGTCTGTGGCTGGCTCGCCTGCTGGACAGATGCCTGAGCGTCTATGCGGAGCTTATTGATATTGGCAAGACGGGTTTTCTCTTCCTCCAGGGCCTGGATTTTGCGTTCGAAGTTGGCTTTTTCCACCTCGTAGTCCTTTTTAAGCGCTTCCTGCCCCTGCTTGGCCGTCTCGAGGTCGTTTTCTGCAATTTCGAGCTGGTTCTTCGTAGCTTCCAGCTCGGCTCTTAATGCAGACTCGTTTTCAAGCAGCTCGCTCATCTCGGCCGCTCTCGACTTGAGGTCGCCCTGCATCGTCTTGATCTTCCTTGAGTTGGCAATATCCTTCTGTTTGAGCACCTCGACGTCGTTTTCCAGCGATGAAATCTTCTTCAAGTACGAACTCTCGATCAGCTTCCAATTCTCCTGTGCCTGTGTGTATTGTGCCTGGATCAAGTCGACGGAAACAGACAATGAATCTGACACACCTGCCGCATCCACGGTTTTGTCCGCAGACTCGCTGAGCAGCCGAAACGCCTCCATCTTGTTTTCCAGCCGCTTGATTTCGGCCGCGTTTTGCTCGCTCAGCTCGTTGTACTTCGCGCGTTCTCGTTCCAGTTTATACGTCAGCTGTGAAATCTGGTTGCGTGCGTCATCCTTGTACAAACCAAACTCCTCTGTGGTCTTGTCAAGCCTTTCCTGAAGCCGTGCCCCTTTCTTCAGCTCTGTCTCCAATTGCTTCTGCAAAGTCGCCACCTGGACGTCAAGTCTGCGCATTTTCAGCTCCTTCAGCTCGTCCACAGCCTCGTTCCTCTCTTGCTGCAGCTTGTCGAATTTTTTCTGCAGTGTCTCGTACCCCAGACGGTCCTCCTTGATAGTCCGCTCGTTGTGCTTGAAGCCGCCCACCTCGGCCTCCAGCTCGGCCACGCGTGCCTGGAGATTGCCCACATCCCGCTCGGCACGCGCCAGATCCTCTTCCAGATCTATCTCCTTCTGCTTCATCTTCTTGATGGTCTGTGTCAGGTTCACCTCTTTCATCGACAGTTTGGACCCTTCCTCGAGCAATTCCTTGATCTGGAGATCTTTTTCCTCCAACTTGCGCCTGAGCACCTCTTCACTGCTGACGGGCGTGCCAGAACGCTTCGGAGCCCTCTCGCGACGCAGATCCTCCACCTTGCGTGCCAACCGCTGATTTGTCCGTTTGAGATCTCCTACCACATGCGCCGACCGCTCAAGAAGCGCAACTAGGGCGTCGTGTTCCAGAGCCTTGTAGTCTGCGGGCAACGAAAACTCATCCTTCGCCGTCTCGGCTCCCGGGCTAGCGTCCTTGGCATCCCTGGGGCCCTTGACCTCATTGTTCTCTTTGCCGTCCTTGACATCGTCCTTGCGGGTGTTCTTGGATGCTGCCAGCGCCAGCCGCTCCTGCAAAGTAAGCTTCTTCCGCGGCACGGCCTCTTCTGCGCCCGGCACCTGGCTGGAAGTCACGCTGTCGCCGTCCTCCATGAATTAATTACGTATAAGAAACTAGTCTGGCTGTGCGAAAAAAGTATTTATTTGTTGATTTTTCAGCTACTTTTACCCTTAAAAAAAATGTAATCCGTATTATCCAGTTGTTCTTTACCTAGTCCTATGGGCGAATGCTATGCGACGAGACAGAACAGTACTGTCTCATTAAATTGTTGAGTTGTTGCTCCTCTTGCTGTGCAACGGTGTCGATCAGCTTACCAAGAGAGTAGTCGTCCAAGAGCTGGCTGGAGGTGCTGGACACCGAGGAGGCGCGAGAGTGCAGCGTATCCAGCGACGACACGGACGACGAGCGCGAGCTGCACAGCGACTTGACCGGCGTGAGCAGGACAGGAGACGCTGGCGGCGGGGTGACGGTGATGGCAGGCATGGCCGACACCGGCTTCCTTGGTGTGTGCTTCTTGCGCAGCTCCGCGCGAATCGGGTCCAGGAACCGCTTCCAGGCCCGCAGAAGCTCGTCCTTGGAAATATTGAGGTCCCAGTCCAGCAGCATGAGCAGCTGGCGCTCCATCAGGTTGACGTCCTCCTTGCGGAAGAGGCCGTCTGTGTACTTGCTCCAGTGCTTGTTCTTGGGGGAGGAGTCGTTGTGGTGCTTGGAAGAAATGATCAGACAGGCGAGAAAAATGCGATGGCGCGTGCAGGGCAGTCCCTGGGCGTCTTTCGGAAGCTTGGCCTTGAGTCTGTTGAGGAACACGATGGTCGACATCAACGTTCCCGTGTAGACGTTGGTATAGCGGACGAGCTTGGTGATGAAAGTCATGAGCGAGGGCAGCGGCTTGGTCTTGAGCACGGGCTCTGTGTCGGCTGAAGACTTGACTTTCTGGGTGATGGTCTTGGAGGACTCGCAAGGCAGAACCTGTAAGGTGACCGTCACCAAGTGGTGGATCATGTCCTGGGTGACGGGGGATTTCAGGAAAATTTCCAAGGCTTGGTCGTCGCTCATTAGCAAGACAGACAAAGCTACGCTGCGCTTTATATATCTCGAGCCCCACGGCGTGCTTCCCTGACACCTCCTTTTGACGCTTATTTTTTTGGTCGCGTCGAGCCGCACAGCCGCAACCTCCTTTGGGGGCGGTGCGGCGCACAGGAGGTGGACGCGCTCTGGTGTCGGACCGCATCGCGGACTGGGGCTAAGCGAAATCGCCTACAGTGACGTTTACGCGACGCAGTAGAGCCATAATTATATTTCCTATTTCATCTAGATCCAATCAGCTCCTCCAAGACCGCTCATTTGTCGGCACCGTACGACTTGGTCTTGTACTTGCCGTTCAGCAGAATGATGTCCTGGGGCCTGTAGTCGAACTTCTGAGTGAAGAACGACTCCAGGATGTTCTTGGTGCCCTGCGCGTATCTGACCTGGGCGTCAATGACAGAGCCCGAGTAGTGCGGAGTCATGGCATTGCCAGCACCGTACTTGTTGGCCATGGATCTCCATGGGTGGTCCTTTGGAGCTGGCTGTGGGAACCACACGTCTCCACCGTATCCTCTAAGCTGTCCGCTCTTGACGGCGGCTGCAACGTCCTCGGCCACGCAGATGGCACCTCTGGCGGTGTTGACGAGCCAGGCGCCCTTCTTGAAGTGCTTGAGCAGCTCTGCGTTCACCAGGCCCTTCGAGCCGGCGTGCAGTGGACAGTTGATCGTGACAATGTCGGCCTGGGCAACCAGCTCCTTGATGTCGTGGACTCTGCGGGCGCCGACTTTCTCCTCCGCCTCTTTCGACAGCGACTGGTAGTCGTAGTAGAGCAGCTCCTTAGGGTTGAAGGCCACAAGTCTCTCCAGCACACGGTAGCCGATTCTGCCTGCTCCGATGGTGGCAATGACCTTGCCCTCGATGTCGAAGGAGTCCTTGGCGATCTCGGCCACGTTCCAGCCGCCAGAGATGATCTGCTCGTGAGCAGGAACAAAGTTCCTCACCAGCACCAGCATCGTCATCACAACGTGCTCGGCAACCGAAACGACGTTCGAACCGGTCACCTCCAGCACAGAAATGTCTCTGCCGGACTGGTTGATGTAGTCAAGGTCGATGTGGTCGGATCCCACTCCGGCAACCACCAGTAGCTTGAGCTTCTTGGCCTTGTCGATTCTCTCCTTGGTGATGTATGCTGGGTGGAAAGGAGTGGAGATGATGACATCTGCGTCCGAGATGTTCTTCTCGAGCACAGAGTTCTGCCCCTCCTTGTCACTGGTGACAACGAGCTCGTGGCCCTGCTTCTCGAGCCAGTCCCTGATACCAAGGGCGTTTTCAGTGCAACCGTAGAGTCTTTCCTCGTCTTGGGCGTGTTTTCCTGCGTCGTAGAGAACTAGTACAACCTTCATGATTTGATTGATGAAGGCAGAGAGCGCAAGGAGGCGGTATTTATAGTGCCATTCCCCTCTCTGAGAGACCCGGATGGTAGTCGAGTGTATCGGAGACAGCTTGATGTAGACTCCGTGCCTGCCGGCTCCTCTTATTGGCGGACACCAGTGAGACACCCCGGAACTTGCTGTTTTTCTGCAAAATCCGGGGTGACCAGTGGGAGCCTATTTGCACACACGAGCGGGACACCCCACTCTGGTGAAGAGTGCCAAAGTCATTCTTTTTCCCGTTGCGGGGCAGCCGATTGCATGTTTTAGGAAAATATTACCTTTGCTACACCCTGTCAGATTTACCCTCCACACATATATATTCCGTCACCTCCAGGGACTATTATTCGTCGTTGCGCCGCCAGCGGAAGATATCCAGAAGCTGTTTTCCGAGAGACTCGGTTGGCGCCTGGTATATTTGATGGATGTCGCGCTGCCTCACGTCCCGGTACCCAGGAACGCGGTGGGATCTCGGGCCCATCGAAGACTGTGCTCCAGACTGCTCGCCCAGCAGGTGTTTCTTGATCGCCGCCTCTAAATTGTCCGCGCATCGCCGGTAACATTTTTCCAGCTCGGAGTTTGCGTTTAGATACAGTTTCTGCGATGCCAAAGGAGCCTGCAGATTATAACCTCGGATGCTGTCATTCAGCGCTTTTAATTTGACCTCCAGATAGTTGCTGTATTTCTGTTCCCATTGGCTGCTGCGCAGCTTCGTATAACTCGAGTTATTGTTGCGCTCTGCCTCGGCGTACTGGCTCATGATCTGGATCTTGTCCGTGTCGCTTTTCTTCGAGTGTTTCTCGCAAACGATGTGCACGGCCTGCAGTGTCCAATCGGAGTCGAGCTGGCGCCGAAACTGGCGGATCTGAGCCTCCACACTGCCCTGTTTCTCTATCCACGGCGGAACCGCCTCCTGCCGTTTCAGAATGTTGTTCAAGTGGTACTCTGTGCGGTCAATGAAGGCGTTATTGCCGGTGAAATCTTTGGGAAGCGGTTTTCCTCGGGGAAGATTACGAAATTCCCCGCGTCGTTGCGCTTCCTGGATCCGCTGGTCGGCCAGCGACCGCACAGAGTTGTCCAGAGACGCGTACGAGTCACCAAGAAACTGCGCAGGGCCCAACAGTCGTTCCCTGTACATCTCGGCAAACTGGTCGTCGTCCTCGTCCTTAGCTTTATTTTTGTCCGACAGTTTGCCCAGTTGGTAATCGAGGGCCCCGTCGCGAGCATTGTGCAGCCTCTGCCGCACGTTTGCCTTGGGCAACGGCTTGTACTTGTCGTTGAGCATTCTCAGCGACGCATCGTAGACAGACTCCTTGCCCGTCCACACCTTTGAGCTCGCAATCTCTCGCTCTTGCTTTCCCGCATACGAGGGGATCTTACTGAGACCGATCGCTCTCTGGTATTGATGGTCGAAGGCCTGGTTTTCGATTTGATCCAGCTTGGACCGCAACTTTGGCAGATCCACAGGCAGGGCATCCGAGATTGCGCCCGCCCGCGAATCACCAGCCATGGGACGCGCGTCCTCGGCCAGCTGCTCCAAACGGCGTTTCATGGCGCCCGAATCAGCATTAAACAGCACCAGTGATCTTCTGATCATTAGATTTTAAAACAAAACGGTGCAAGGGTTATTACATGGATGGTGTCATATAACGACAATTTTTGCAGGGCCGAAATTTGAGATCGCAATTTAGTATAAAGACCGAACGACTCTTTTAAAACTGTAAGGTACCCCTCGAAATTTAATGTTGCCCAATTTAAAATTGAGACAGGTTTGCCTAATCTGTGTTTTACTTTTGCTTCTCTCGGGCAAGGATGTTGCTTGCGCGAAGAACTTTTTAGGCAAATAGTCTTTCCTTTTTAGGAAGCCCTTCATATCTGGAGCTCGGTGTCAGCAGTTGTCAGCTCCAGGATAGAGCCCAGCAAACGCAATACCGGCCCGAAATGCACAAAGCGCACCCACCATCACCGACGGAATTGTGTCCCGCGGTGCGCTGCAGACAGGCAGTATTGCCACCCGGCAATAGCAAGCGTAAGCCACAAGGTGCCGTATTCCATTAGTAATGCATGCTATTTAATCAATATGGGGACGAGTGATTATAGAATCCTGCCAGGACGCCTTCCATAGCCCTTCTTGAGCCGGTTCGGGAAAAAAGCAAACAGCGGGGCCGCCTAACCAATGTAGGAAATTATTGCGATTTTTTCCTGTTTGGACAGAGATTTCCCTTTTTCGCTGCCTATTTGTTTGTATTTGTGGGACTATATATAATACAGCTAAGAATTTCAGTCCTTCACTTTTAATAAAGAAAATTTAGAATTTTTCCCAATTGCTCATCAATTCAATGCTTTCATACGGTGACATCTCTCTCAGAACTGTGAACTTTGTGTTCCTCGTCATTGTCCTCGGTTTGACGGGCTCGCTTGCCGCTACAGCTGACCACGGCAACCCACAGGTCAACTTTTGCGTCTTTGCTGCCGCTTTCGGAATCCTCACCTCCACTTTCTACGGCGTGTTGGCGTTCTTCATCTCCTTCTTGAGCTCGCCATTGTTCCTCGCCATCTGGGACTTCCTCAATTTCGTTTTCACCTTTGCCGGTGCTACCGCCTTGGCCGTCGCCATCAGATGCCACTCTTGCACCAACCAGAGCTACTTGGATAGCAACACCGTGACACAGGGCTCCAAGGACAGATGTAGAAAGGCTCAGGCATCCGTTGCCTTCCTCTACTTCTCCTTCTTCGTCTTCCTGTTCTCTCTGGTGATTTCCTCCCTTTCCATCCTCAAGAACGGCTTCTTGGGAACTCCCTCCCGCAAGCCAGCTAGAACAGGGGTGCCAACCATGTCCCAGGTCTAAGCTACGAATTCGCAGGATTCACAGTTTTTTTACCTCTTGTGCCATACTTGGCTCGATACCATTAATCTGCCAGGCGAATAGGTTTGTACCAATGTATCGAAATGACGACATAAAATGTAGCTCTATCATCTGTAGCCCTTGCCTGCCATAAACCGCTCCAGGCTCTCCCACAGAAACTCGCTGGTCTGCCGGTCCTTGAATCGCTGCGTCCGCTCAATGCCTATCGGCTGCACGTTCCACTGCTGGATCTTGTCCGGAATTGGGTCTCCGTTGTAATACAGATAGAATCCCTTCACCTTCTGGAACAGCAGACTTGGCTGGTTGTACTTGTAGTTTTTGAACTGCCACTCCTGGCCTGTCGTGAAAACTGCAACCACCCGGTCCCAGTACTCTGGCTTTGTGAAAAACTTCTCCACGTTGTTCACCACCAAGAACTTCATTCGCTTATCAAACCGCTTCGAATTGCGCACAATCTGCAACATGTTGCTTGTCGTGTGTCCTGCGTCGGCAGCGTTCGTGAATCTTCCGTCCTGGAGGAACTCCTTGACGTTGCTCATGTTCAAAATAGCAGACGCAGACGGCGACAAAATAATGATAGGCTCCTTGTTCTTCCCCGCAGACGCCGTGCTCTTTTCGGGAACCTTCCCCTTGGCCTTCGTCTTGTGTTTTGCTGCGCGGATAATTTTATACTCGCACTCTTTGGCAACGCTCGAAAAATCCACAGGCTTCGTGCCCTGCAGAGCCCTATTATGGTCGATCAGATTGCGTTCGTTGTTCAGAACTTCGCGCAAAAACGGGTCTATCTCCCGCTTCTTCTTGGCGGCGCCCTGGTCCTCCGTAGAGGTCCGTTTTTCGCCGCCGGCCTGCGCTTCGGGCACCGCCCCTTGTAAATAGGCACATGTTTTAGACGATCCGTTCAAGTACGAGATCAGCTCTGTTCTCTCCAAAAAGCTCACAACAGGTATATTCTTCGCCTCGCAGTCGGCAATATACTCGGTCGTGTTCGATTCACGGTGCAGCCAACATTGGTAAACGGTACGCAAGACATGGTTGACCTTGTCTCCGCTAACAAACCCGGTTTCATCGTCCAAAGAGATTTCCTGGCCGTCCAGAATAAGCACCTTGGCCGTCGATATATCTTCGCCCTCAGGAAACGCAATGGGCTTGCCATTCTTGATACATTCCTTTAGCAGGTTGATAGACATGGCTGAATATTCTTGGTTATTTTTTTTTTCTGGGAGTTCACATCAGGCCTTTCAAGAGCTTACGTAATCCCCAAAAAAGCTAAAGATAACATTTGACATATATTTATTGTTTAATATTTATGGGCGACCTTAACAAACACACCTTTCTGTCCCGGGTGTTTGGGTCTGCATCCAATCCTCTGCTGAATGATGACAATAACGATATTGAATTCAGTATTAACAATCTGCAGGACACGTTTGAAGAGCACCAAGTCGAGAGCCCCCCACGGGCACCGCACCCAATAAACGTCAACTCAGAGGACGAGTCTTCTTCTGAGACCGAGTCAGCCTCCAATGAGGATCTTCTTTACGACCAGAAACGCGAGTTGTACCAGCAGGTAGAGTCAGAGCTTCGCCAGGATGACTACGATACCGTGCCTGAAAGCTTGATGATGGAGCGACGTCGCCCACACGAGGGCAGCACGCGGACGATTGAGACGAAGATACCCTCATCGCCCGCAGAGCCTCTAATTGGTCCTAATATCACCCAATGGGGCGAAAAGGCAAGAGGAATAGCAAGCAGGACTCTCGACAATATCCCGAAAACCATTGCCAAGGGTATTTCGTTCCAGCTCCCCGCAAATGCCTCCAGCAAACTCCCGCCGCCGCCGCTATCATATAGGAGAGAAACGAGTGTAGGAGGAGAGACGGAGATGGCGCAAAATATCAATGAGCAGCGTCAGCTGCGCGGAAGACTGGGTTTACTCAGTCCCATGGAACGCGCTCTCTGGCTGTGGTCGAACGTTTCAAATTTAGACACGTTTCTTGAGGACGTGTACGGTTATTACACGGGAAACGGCTACCGATGCATAATTCTGTCTCGCGTGAGCGATCTGCTCATCATCGTATTTGTGGTCTGGCTAACCAGCTTCATGGGCAACTGTGTTGACTATAACCAACTGATGAACGGTAATGCCACCAAATACTCGGACGTGGTGGTGGACAAGTGCTATTCCAAGATATCTTTGAGCCAGAAGTTGTTTTTTTTGGTTCTCTTTGCCATCCTAGTGCTGCGCATCAAATCGTTCTACAGTCACTTCAAGGACCTCAAGGAGATTAAAAATTTCTACAACCTGCTTCTCGGGGTCTCCGACGAGGAGCTCCAGACAATTAGCTGGTCTACTATTGTCAAAAAGATCATGGTACTGCGGGACCAAAATACCAACGCTCTGATTTCAGGAAACCAGAATCTTAGAGGTGACGACCTCAAATCGAAAAAACGGCTCAGCGCTCACGATATCGCCAACCGTCTGATGCGCAAGGAAAACTACATGATTGCCATTTTCAACAAGAACGTTCTCGCTCCCGCCTTGACTATCCCGTTCATCAACCACCATTTCTTGACTAAAACGCTGGAATGGAACCTCAAACTTTGCATATTTGATTTCGTATTCAACACAGACGGGCAGCTGAAGCAGGCGGTGCTCAGCGAGCACAAACGGCTTGCTCTGGCCACTGAGCTGCGCAAAAGGTTTCGACTGGCCGGGATTTTGAGCATATTTCTCACGCCGTTTCTGGTCATATATTTCCTTCTCTACTTCTTCCTCAAATTCTTTTACGACATCAAGACAAATCCATCCCTAGTGGGGTCCCGTGAATACTCACCTTATGCCAGGTGGAAACTAAGAGAGTTCAACGAGCTGCCGCACATGTTCGATAAGAGATTGAAAATGAGCAGAGCTCGCGCTACAGAATACATCAACCAATTCCCCAAGGAAGCAACAAATATAATCCTCAACTTTGTGGCGTTTGTCACGGGATCACTTGTCACCATACTTGTAGTGCTCACAGTTCTAGGCCACGAGAACTTCCTGAACTTTGAACTTACCGAGGGCCGAACCGTCCTGTTCTATATTTCCACTTTGGGAGCCGTATTCACCATTTGCAAAGGCTCGGTTTCCGAAAACGATACAGTTTTTGATCCAGAGGCTTCATTGAGATACGTGGCCCAGTTTACACATTATCTTCCCAACTCTTGGAACGGCAGATTCCACACTGAAGAGGTGAAAAACGAGTTTTGCAAGCTTTTCAACTTGCGACTCATCTTGGTGCTTAAGGAAATTACCAGCTTGATCATGCTTCCATACATATTGTACTGCCGGCTGCCAGATGTGTCCGAAAAGGTGATTGACTTCTTTAGAGAGTTCAGTGTTCACGTTGACGGACTTGGCTACGTTTGCACGTTTGCTATGTTTGAATTTGATAGCAAAGACAAGCCTGTTCGCAGCCAGGCGGCCAACGACGACGATGATCTGAAACAAGAATACTACACTGCTGACGACGATAAAATGGTCAAGTCCTATCTATACTTCCTGGAGAGCTATGGAAACGAGTCGGTGCGGAAAACGGGCAAGGAGCCGGCCGTAGACCGAATTAGCAGACGTCCAGGTAAGAAAAACCTTCTTCGGTCCGCAATGATGAACAACTCAATGATGGACAAAAGCCGTGGAGCTCAATCGACTGTCAGGTATCCACCACAATTCAGGTCCCCTAATTTGGCCGAGTCAGTGTACACTAAAAGTCAGAATATCGATCTTATGGAAGATACGACCGCAGGACTGTCCACAGATACAAGAAACTACTTGCAGACACTCAACAATAGCACTCTTCTCGGCGAGTCCTTTCAGCACGGATTCCCGGTGGAGGACACGACACACCACGAGGAAGACGCAGATTCGGAAGATGATGACGAGGCAGGGGTACTGGGACTGATAAACCAGATTTACAAGCACAAAGAAGGCGTGAATTAATTTACACAGTCTATTTCTTTCTTCTCTTCTTTTCCCGCTCGTACTCGTTCTTGGCTGCACCTTCCTCTGTCTGGATCGAGTTGATGATTCTGGCCATTTTGGCATGGTACTCCTCATATTCTTTGCGTTTGAGTTTTAGCTGCTCTCTGGCTTCAAATTGAGTATCCCTTCTGATTTCCCGCAGATTCTGTTTGCGCTCCTGTTTGATCTGGTGGCGCAGCTTGCTGATCTCCTGTCTGGTCTGGTCAGGGTCGTATGACTTTTTATCAGGGTTGAAATTCTCCTCGAATTTAGGCAAGTATGTTGGGATTGCAACTGCACGGTGTGCCTGCAATTTGAGTGGGTGTCTGTCCAACTTGGCAATTCTGGTGAGATTCTGCACCTTTGTCAATACTCCTGGCACGGAAGAAGCGGCGTAGTATTTCACCATATGTCTCAAAATTACTTCAAATGGTTTGATCAGCTCGAGAAACGCCCCGCTCTCTTTGAGCATCGAGAGAGAATTATCAAGAGTTGTCACAGCCTTCAGCAGCAAGTTGAGCCGCTGTTTCTGGCCGGAATCTTTCCAGTTGCTCAAGGTCAGTGGATCAAGCGATTCTGGTAACTGTGTGTTGGAAGCCAAAGTCAATTTTGTGGTTTTTGGAGTCACACAAAGATAAGTGTTTTCGATCTTCTCTGGCTCGGGAATGAGAGCCAGCAATGCGCGTTCCAGAAAGTTGACGGCCTCTGGGATCAGGCGTTTGGACAGACGCTGGTATTGCAGCAGTAGGTCGCAGAAATAGATGCCTGCGAACAAGTGGTGCACTTTAGAATTGATTTGCATCACCTCGAGCAACTCTCCGATCAATAAGGAAGCAGGAGTCACCACCAGATGATACAGGTCCGAGGTGGAGAATGTTGCACCGATCAGTGTGAATAGAAGAAGGTCTCGTTGGCGCGGGAACATGGAAAAGTCTCGCTTTTGAAGAATATGTTGCAAATTTTTGAGCTGCAGCCGAAACTCCTCACACATCTCCTCTGGGTACTTCTCGCACATGCTTTTGATGAGCTTAGCAAGGAAGTCCGCTAGCTCTGCATTTTTCGAGTCATAGTTCTCAGCCAAATAAAGCACGTATTGTACAAGAACACGACTGAAGATTCCTATTTTCTCCTTATTTCCGTGGGCAAGTTTGGGTTGGTAAGTCTTGAAAATGCCCACCACAAACGTTGAGATGTCCTTGGTTTCCATATCTTTCGTTGCTTCGATCATGTCGTCCAGAGTGGCAGGACATTTACCTTTCACTGTAGATTTCACCGTAATGACCTTGCCTCCAATTTTGATGACACTTGGCTCCTCCACAGCTGGAGACTGCTCATCCTGCTCTAATTCCTCAGCGTCCTCGTTTTCGCTCATAGAGTCCTCGTTCATATCGCTAGCTCCCTCCCAGACGTCGTCAAGATCGTCAGCACCGCCGTGCTCTTCCAGGTCCTCGCCTTCCATACGACGCTGTCTCTCTGCCTCCAGCTTCTCCTGTCTCTCCTTCCGCTCCTTCTCCAGCTCCTCCTCTGTTTTGGTGCGGTCTGCGGGAGCCGCGCGGCGGTCCAATGCGATCTGTTTCACTTTCATGTCGTATTTTTTCTCTTCCTCTGTCTTGGTAGCAGGAGCAGCTTCTTGTTGTGGAACACTAATTAACGTGCCCATCACGTTATCAAAGTCCTCATCAAGCTCCTGGACAGCAAACTGGGTCTGCTCCGCAAGCTTCTGACGCTCCCGCTTGTAGTGTTTCGACTTCGCTATGATTTCTCTCATCACCTCCTGCTTCGTCTTCTTGCGGCCAACAGGCTCTTCTTCTGGCTCTGCAAGCTTTGATTCACCTTTCTGGCTGAAAAATGGCTCGTCTTCGTCCTCGTCGTCGGCAGTCTCATCAAAGGCCAGAGACTGGCCATAATGCGTTAATGTATCCTCGTCAGCGTCTTCCAAATTGAACACGGAAGAACGCGACGCCTGAGTCTGTCTTTCCTTCACAAAACGTGCAAGCATCTTTTCCTCCGCAGACATCTGACTGTTGCCTTCACCAAACCGTCGATCAACCAGGCCACCCACCTTATTCTTTCTGGACCGTTTGGCCTCGAACGCAGCACGACGGTTTTCCTCTCCTGCCTGCTTCGAAATGCCGGGCTTGCCAACCACACGTTTTTTCTCGAGTAGGTCTTCGCGCTTGGACCGACTCACCTTGAGATCGAACGGGTTGAAGTCCTCCCTTATCTTCTCCAGAATTTGCTGCTTGTCGTCCCGCCTCGACTCATTCGGCGTCTTTTTGGAGTGTTTCTTACCCTTTTTCCTTGAGTTTGTCTGCCCCACAAGCCCTGCTGCCTTCAACGACGCCTTGAGCTGCTTGAGCTGCGATCCTACCATTATTCAAGCTTTATAAATTTTTTTAGACTTTTCATAAAATATTTTTTTCTCTGGCTGTGTCACATTGTCGGTGCTAGGCGTAACGGACATTTCTGAACGTGTCCCAAATATGGATCTATGTCTGGCCGGAGAGTGGTAATCACAGGCCTGGGCATGATCACACCGCTAGGTGTGGGTGTAAAGTCTAACTGGACGAGACTCATTGCAGGGAATTCTGGCCTTTGCTCGGTGGAGCAGCTGGAAAACGCTTCTCAGTACAAAGACATTCCTGCCAAAGTGGTTGGAGCAATTCCTCGTGGACCGGCCACAGAAAACAAGTACAACGCGTTGGACCATTTTGAAGCTCACGAGGTGCGAAAGCTGTCCAACTTCATCCAATACGGCCTGGTTGCTGCCAAAGAGGCACTCGACGATTCCGGCTGGGTAC
This sequence comes from Ogataea polymorpha, assembly GCF_001664045.1. NCBI lineage: Eukaryota > Fungi > Ascomycota > Pichiomycetes > Pichiales > Pichiaceae > Ogataea > Ogataea polymorpha. The sequence continues at coordinate 166,094 of NW_017264698.1, read as the reverse complement.
CATCTTCCGAGACCCAGAAGGAGCGCACCGGTGTGTGTGTAGGCTCCGGAATCGGGTCCATGGACGACCTCTACGAAAATGCGGTCAATTTCCACGAAAAAGGGTACCGCAGGGTGCAGCCGCTGTTTGTTCCCAAACTGCTCACAAACATGGCAGCGGGCCATATCTCGATCCGCCACCAGCTTCTTGGGCCGAACCACGCGGTGGCCACGGCGTGTGCCACAGGACTGAACGCCATAGGCGACGCAGCGCGATTTATTAGGGACAACTACGCGGACGTGATGGTGGCAGGGGCTGCCGAGGGGGTGATCCATCCTGTTGCGGTTGGCGGTTTTGCGAGAGCGCGGTCGCTTTCGACAAAGTTCAACAAAGAGCCGGAAAAGGCGTCTCGGCCATTTGACGCCGACCGCGACGGATTTGTGCTCAGTGAAGGCGCTGGAGTCGTAATTTTGGAGGAACTTGAGCATGCGCGCGCCAGAAACGCCACGATCTACGCTGAGGTGGCCGGCTACGGTCTCAGCGGAGACGCCAGCCATATAACGTCGCCCAACTTGCACGGAGACGGCGCGAGGCGAGCAATGGCGCAGGCCATCAAGTTTGCTGGGATTGAGGCTGCGCAGGTTGGCTACGTCAACGCGCACGCGACCTCGACGGTTCTGGGCGACGATGCGGAGAATAATGCGCTGGTGGCTCTTTTTAAGCATTCACGGCCCGATTTGTGCGTTTCGTCGACCAAGGGAGCCATAGGCCATCTGCTGGGGGCAGCCGGGTCGGTGGAGGCTATTTACACGGTTCTTGCGGTGAAAAATGGGGTGTTGCCGCCGACCTTGAATTGCAACCATCCTGGAAATGCAGATGGGTCGGGAAAATACATCTTTAACTATATCAGCAACAAAGCCCAGCAAAAGACGGTGGACTACGCACTTACCAACAGCTTTGGGTTTGGAGGCACCAACGCCAGTGTGTGCATTAGAAGATGGGATGACTAATATATGAACGGGATGATGGCTGCCTTGGCAGGCTTTCCGTAGAAATTGTACGACTGTGTAGCCGACGCAGAGAGATTGACGAGCGTCCACACAAAAACCAAAAACGACGAGACATTTTGCTGGATAAGGAAGTGGCACAGGTAGATGGACACCTCGTCGAAGTAGTGTGCGCAACAGATGTACTTGAAGAGCCCGTCGTGCGGCATTGTATATTTTTTCAGACTGGCCAAATGCTTGTGGTTGATGTACTGGTCGTACGACAGCAGCAAGGCCAGAAGCGCACAGAAATATGAAAATGCTGACGGGCTGCGTTTCAGCGTCGAATCAGGCAGCTCCGAGCTCAGAATGGGCAGCACGTCTGCCCAAACGTAGAATAGCAGCCCTGCCAGGTAATGTGTCACGTGCACTTTGGCTGTCGGAGAAAACTTCGAGACAAACAGGCACTCGTACACTCTTTTGAGGCTCTGAAAAAACGTGAGCATGCAGACAAGATGGATGAGGCAGAAGGAGTGGTTTGCAAAGACCCAGATGAGCCCGGCAGTGCTCAGTGCGAGCGAGAACTCGTAGAAGTGAGTAAACCATTTTTTCGGCACGTACAGGTCTAGCAGGCGCGGGTGCGGATCGTTCCGCAGCGTCTTGCCGTACTGGAGTAGGAACCTTAGCTGCGGTACCCTCGAAACAACCAACACAGCCGCGGTGGCCAACGTACAGAGGACGTTTAGCGCGAATACCACTCCTGCCAAAGCCGCAGAGAACATGAAATAAAGTTAGTCGCGAGCGTCGCGTCGATAGTTTCCACTTATTCTTGAAAGCAATATAATAAACAATCATCCTTGTTGAATCTTTCTACCGATTAGCAAACAGCAATTAGTCGCTCTTGTCGGAGATATATGAACTATGATTACGATTCTGCCAATGTACTACGCAGTGATTACGCTGCTTTCGCTCGTGCTACTCAAGAATTTTGAGATAATCACGCTGCCTGAGATTCCTCTCACATACGGTAAGTGGCTGGCCCTCAGTATTGCTAACAGCAGAATCAGTCTCGCCGCAAAAACAGAAGTCTGGTGTTCAGTTTTTAGAGCTATTCCAGAAAGTTAGACTTTACTTCCTCAATGAAAATAAACATGTCCAGAACGTTATCAAATTCGGCGCACCGTATTACACTCAGATAAAGGAGACTCTGTACCCGACCATTGCAGTTGCGAGAAAACACCTAGTTTCAGCGTCGCATCCAGTGGTGGAGCAGGTTTATCGTCTAGCGCCTTATTACAACGTGACAGTTGCCTATATCGAGCCGCGCTACAGAATCGTAAAGGAGCTGCTTTCTAAAACAGCAACCGAGATATGCGCTTTTTCAGCCGAGGTGTACGATCTCGTCTTGTCCAAGCTGACCCACTGCTATTCCAGGTACCTTGAGGTCCACGTGTCGGAGCTTGTGGATGGCTGGAAGCCAGTTTTTGACCAGCTTGCCGGGCAGTACGAAACGAAGGTGCGGCCGTTTGTGGACGACCACATTGACACCATATCGGTGGCTGCGGCGGTGCTGCTGGTGGTGCTGCTTCCGCGGGCCGTTTTCCGCATCTTTGGCCTTTTCATGAAAAGCATGGCCAAGGACGCCCACGAGCTCAACCAAGGAGTGTCCAATATGTACAAGAGCAATTCTGAGGACCTGGTCAACAAATTCGGCACCCCTGAATTTGAGGACATGCTGGGAGAAAGTGGCGGCATCAACGACGGGATTACAGAGCTGGGCGAGGCTAGCTCGCTGCGGTCGACAAAAAGCACCTCGGGCTCCAACAACAGCACACAGAGGCGGCTAGGAGACATTGCTAGACGGCCTGCTGTGAACAAGCAAAGAAGACAATCGAACAGCAGCTCGAGCAGCTCCTCTGGAGGGAGCCCCGTAAGAAATTCAGGGAGGAATCGCACGCCCCTACAGAACAAACAGACCGTCAAAGGCCAGTCAGCGAGTCCAACCAGTACAAGCCAGCCCGCAACTCCAAACAAAAGAGGGAAGAGCGCGTATGAGAGAAATAGAGCGCAAGAGCAAGGAGTCGCTGCAACCTTCTCCCACGAAGAAAGCCTAAACCAGATCCGCATCGGCTGTGAGGTCTACGAGGTTACGAGCGATATTTTGTCTGCCACCACGCAGGATCTCAAATCGATAAGACAGAAAAACTCGAAATTGTTCAGCCTGGCTCCACAACTGGCAAAGAGCGTGCGAAGTGCCGAACATTCACCTATATCTGACGAAGTGGACTCGCTCGTAGAGTCAAATAATTCTGATAGTGTGCCGCTCAGCGTACGTGCAGAATCGATCAATAGAATACTAAACAGCCCGCTCCGGATGGCTCGTTCAGCAGCTTCCAACGCTTCTTTCAAGTCAGGGTCCCCCCATAGGCTGGGCATAATGCCGCCGAGTTTGGCTTTTGTCTCAAGCTCGCCCTCCGCTGCTCCGACACTCAACCACGTGAACGTATACACGAATGACCAGATCGAGAATCCTGCATCTAGCGTCCAGTATTTGAGCGATATCAGTAACGGCAGAATTTCACCTTCTTCTCCGCAATCCTCAGACAGTATTTGCGCTCCTTTGTAAGACGCGCATGCGCCGCGTCTTATTATTTATGATGTAACGTATGTAGCTTGTACTTGAAAGCAATAGAGCAAGATTGCTCAGATTACGTAATCAAAAGAATATAAGTAGTCGGGTGGAACAAGCGGTATGAATACATCAAACACCATGGGAGACAAGGAAACCGAAAAGAAGCAAGAAGCCGCCGCTCAACAGAAAGCTCAGGAGCAGCCTAAAGAGCACCACAAGACCGAGAAAGTGAAAGATTTCGGCAAAAGACTAGGTGATTCTACCATTTTTGGTGCTGGGGCTACCATTGGCAACCGCATTGTGGATTCGATCCTATGAGGTATCCGCCAACCGTTTTGTTTTGTACGACAGTTCAATAAAGTTGCTATTCTATGAGCGTTCTGTATGAGTTCCATATTCTCGAAATGGTCATGAGTTTAAAGTTGTAGTCATAGTTTTGGTCTGACAGGTCGTTTAGGTCTCTAATCCAGTCCTGTCTTGCATACACCGGGAGAATTTGCAGACCTAGCTTGCGTAAATTCACCAATTCCAACAGGAGCAAGCCCTCGTTGAAGTAGGTGGAAGACTCTGACGTGGTGAGTTCAAGGTCCACCAGTCTTTCAAGGTTGTTTAGCGAGCGTCGCAGAGCAATTTTAGTATTTCTGGTGAACTTGATGAAATAGCCGGTTTTCAGGTACGACCGCACAACCTTGGCCATGTACCAGACAATCAAGCAGCTAGGAGACGCAGCAACAAATCCAAAGACCAATTCTTGAGATCGAATGATCTTGTCGATTCCCGACATGGCCAATGCGCCGTCGACTTTCATTTTTTGAATCTGGATAAGCAAGTTTCTAATCATGTCTCCGAGAATGAGGGATTTGAGAGGAGACTTGAGGTCGTTTTCGTAGCCCTTCATCACGATCTCAAGGTTCCCCTGTGCTACCTCCCGTTTCACTAGTTCCGCCACGTCTTCCGACATTACCTCGCCTTGCCGAATGTAGGCCTGGTTGTCCAGAGAGTATTCGAGAACCATTCGCTCGAGGGACTCCAAGTCAGAGGAGAGAGACTTTTGGGACATAATCGCAATGCGAGAGTTCTCATCGTGTCTTATTGTTCGCAGAATATTATTGAATGGCTCGACTATCCAGTTGTTCCAGAATCCAACGGTGGTGTCCACCAAATTGATTTTCAACCAGTTAACAATGGCTTCCCTGTTGGAAACGAGGTCATACGCAAGGTTTGGGCCGTACCACAGAGCAGCACAGATCGGAAGCCAATATTTGAGCAGTGTCCTGGGCTCTTGGTTTTCACGATACTTCGACTCCAGCTGTTTCTTTAGTTGAGGCAGCGTCTCAAACAGAAGCGACAGTGACCTCAGAGACGAATCCAGGGTATGGTCCGCTATGCCTGATGCTGATGGCAGATATAAGCCAGCCAGTTTTGGAATAAACGAAGATACAGTGTCGGTCTGCTCTGCGAGAAAGTTGTAGGGCATCTCTTTCAACAAGAACCCGAGCTTTTCGACATTCTCGTATTTCTGTTGATCCAATGTATCTCTCTTTTGCTTAACATCCATTTTGGAGTAAGCGATAGGGAACCCCACAACGGTGGATACAAAGTTGCGCACAAGACTGTTGGTTTTTCGATGCTTTTCCACAAGGAAGCTTGTTGGAGAGAGCAATAGACGACGCAGATTTTGAGACGTGGCATCTACCAGGAAACGAACCCATCTTATGAGATTGGAGCAGAAAGGCGAAAGTCTCTGCGGGACCCAGCTAGGAGCCAAATTCTCGGTGCTGGAAGAATTCACATGCTTGCGAACCGCCTCATTGACCAAACTGTCAAATCCCCTTTTCAGCGTCACCGGGAGAGTCTGAATCGTATAGAGACAGGTGTTGACGTTGGAGCTGAGTACTGTGTCGTAGTAATCGATGTCGTCTGAGATTTTGAGCGTGTTATTAAGCAGAATATGACTGGTGACCGTAACCAGAGCCATCGTGGCGTAGATAGAGATCAAATGCTGCAATTGAGCCAGGTCGCTATCCTGGGGTTCAACAAGCCCATCTTTGAAGTTTCCGAGTATTTTGGTCAATTTACGGTGCAACTGTCTGTAGTATCTAGAGGATACAGTTTTGTCTTGCAAGGGCTTTAGCAGTGAGTAGGTTTCACTGAACAATTCCTGTACCAAGAGAGATTTGGGAGACTTGGAGTTGGATAATTCCAGTCTCGAAAGCACCTCTAGTCCAGTTTCATTGAGAGCAGCCAATGAATTTGCAGCACGGTCTGCCAAAAGGTTGATGGACATGTAAATTGAGGAACCAAAAAATAAGGCCAAATTAAAAAAATATTGTAAATAAAATAATATTATCGATGGCCGAAGAATCAGAGTCGCCAAATGCTCACAAAGAAGCCGGCGAGAAACATGAAAGTTTGCTAAGCGAGGACGTACTAGACGAACAAGCTGTTGCTGCGCTTTTGAAGGAAATTGAAGATTCCCAGCCGTCAAGAATGGACCTTGCTCAAGATATACCGATAGAGCGAGTCAAGTTCGACCTAGAGCCCATGGACATGCTACTCGAATCATGCCTTGGCTTAATGCTTCCTCAGATAGGAATACAGCATATCACGCGCTCGGCTCTAAACCAGCTAACTCTTCTTGCTGTCAGACACATTGACCAAGTATTCTCGCAACTTCACAGAATAACAGAGGTGCAGCGCAGGCGACAGCCAGGGAAGGCCGATTTGAGGACGCTTGAAAAGTTGGGTGTGATTGATTTCAGATCCATTTACGAGGCTTTCTTGTTGACGAAGAAGCTGAACACTCAGAAGTTAGCGAATATTGATCGCAGAGCACGCAGGTTGTGCGAGATTCTAGATAAACCCGCAGAGGATGAGATTGTGACCGAGCAGGATCCGGCATTTGTTTTCTTCAACGACACTTCCTCTGTGATTTCGCAAGTGGTTCCGCCGAGCGTTGGTCCAAAAGAGTACATCCCAAGCTGGATGCCACCGCTTCCACCAGACCACACCTATCGCGCCACTCCAAAGTACACTGCTGTAATTGAGGATCCAATCATGATGCGCGAACAGCTGGTCCAGGAGGCCAGGCTTGGAGAAAAGGCCCTGCATCACATCTTGGATCTCAAGGACAACGTGGTACCTGTTGAGAAGGGCGAGAGTGAACCTGAGCTGGACACAGATGTGAGCTCTGATAGTGAGCAGAAGGGGGCGCAAGCAGATGAAGAACCAGAGTCGCGTGAAGGCAAATTTGACATTGTTGCGCTGGCAACGAAACGGCTTGCTGCTCTTGAGAGACGGAGGCAGGAGAAAGAGAAAAAGTACAAGGAGCGTGTCGAGTCGCAAGAAGCCGTTTTGGGCCGCGTTCTTGGGTTCTACACAAAGTCGAGCGGGTATCCTGAAGACTTCAATAATCATATCAGAACCGTCTACGACCAGACGTACGATCAAGTGGTCAATGGACTCAGGACCCAGCAAAAAAGGCGGGTCAAGCAGCTTCAACAGGAGAAAGAGAGACGCGAGCGCATGCAAGAAGAAATCCGCATTCCAGACTTCGGCGGAGAGGCTCACGAAGAGGCCGACTTTGATATTGACGACTTTGAGCTTGACGAGATCATGGAAAACGTCGAAAAGGAGCAGGGCGAGTCCAAGGAAGACGTCCTGGCCGATCACTCTGCTACGCCTGTTGAGTCTGCGAGGTCAGAACTTGCCCTTGAAAATTTTCCATCGGTGGTACCAGAGCCTGCTGTGGATGCAATTTCAGACGAGGACGTTGATATGGACCTGTTTGAATAAAATAAAGACAAAACTAAAAATTCGCGATTCTAAAAAAAATATAAAGTATAATTATTTATCGCCCTGAACATGTCGGAAACGACGCCCGTTTATCTTCCAGAGAAGCTGCCGTATCCAGTGACGATAGTGAAGATTGGAGTGTCCGAAGGGGAAGAAATCAAACGACACATGTCCATTGTATACTACAAATATTTTGATTTTGAGCCAGTTCCCCTAAGCGAGGAGGACGAGTCAAAGAGCGACGATGCAGAGCGCAAATTAGTGAAAGTGGAGTATGTGGGCTCGTTTGAGTGCCCCTTGGAAGGAAAGGTGGCATCAATTGACATAAAAGTGGGGGACAAGCTGAAAGATGCCTCCAGAAAGATAATGGAGATTATCGAGCCCTGCGGCCATTCGATCCAGTATGGTGGTCTTTGCGCGTTGTGTGGCAAGAATGTCGAAGATTTGGACTATACAGGCTTTAACGACAAAGATAGAGCTCCAATATCCATGTCTCACGGCACGACGAACTTGAAAGTGTCTACCAAAGAGGCTGAGAACATAGAACGAAGCTCAACGCAGAGACTACTCAAGGAGGAAAAGCTGTCTTTGGTAGTGGATCTCGATCAGACGGTGATACATGCCACTGTGGACCCCACGGTTGGCGAATGGATGTCTGATCCAACAAACCCCAACTACGAATCGATCAAAGACGTGCGGTCATTTTGCCTTGAAGAGGAACCTATTTTGCCTCCAAATTACAAAGGACCCAAGCCACCTTCCCACAAACGGTGGTACTATGTGAAACTGAGACCTGGCTTGCAAGAATTCCTGGAGAAGGTGTCCAAACTGTACGAATTACACATTTACACCATGGCGACGCGGTCGTATGCCAAGAGCATAGCCAAAATAATAGACCCAGACGGCATATACTTTGGAGACCGAATACTGTCTAGAGACGAGAGCGGCTCGCTGACACAGAAGACTCTCAAAAGACTTTTCCCTGTTGATACGTCCATGGTGGTGGTGATTGATGACAGAGGAGACGTGTGGAACTGGTCACCCAATTTGATTAAAGTTGTTCCGTATGACTTTTTCGTTGGAATCGGAGACATCAACTCGAGTTTCTTACCTCGACAGAGCACGCTGCTGGGCCCTTCGAAACGGAGACGGTCTGTCAACAAGCTTGAAGACCAGATGAACAGCGTCAAAGAGCTGCGCGAGCTTAGTAAAAACGCAGACGAAGACACAGTAATCACGGAAGACGAGGCAGGCTCCGAGAGCAGCAGTAATAACTCGCCGAAAGAGGACGACGACAACGACGCAGATGTCCACGACGAGACCGATAGAAACAAGGTCAACGTGTCTCTTCCACAGGCGGGCTACTCGCCTGTGGATCGAATGATGGAGCTAAATGAAGGAGAGGAAAATAAGGAACTTCTTGCTGCGCAAGAGACGGAAAGAGATACTGTTTTAGAACAACAATTGCAAAACAGACCTTTGGCAAAGTTGCAGGAAAATCTCGAGCGAATCATTGAGGAAGATGTTGTCAAAGACCATCCGCAAGTCAGAGAGGAGCACAACTTACTATGCGACGACGATAATGAGCTGGAAACCCTGGGACAGGCTCTGGTGCGAATCCATAACGAATTTTATTTTGAGGTGGAAAAGTCCAGCAAGACCTTGCCAGACGTCAAGGATATCATGACATCGATGAAGCAACTGGTATTCCAGGGCTACGTTTTTCTTCTGAGTGGTGTTTTGCCCCTGGGGACTCCGCTGGAAACTGCAGATATTGTTATCTGGGCGAAGTCGTTTGGTGCTTCGTTTGTTGCAAACTACAACAGATCTGTCACGCATGTTATCTGCAAGAATCCGGGAACGTTCAAAGTGCGACTGGCGAAATCAATGGATCCGAACGTTCATGTTGTGAATCCTGATTGGCTGTTCAGCTGCATTGCGCTATGGGAGAAAGTTCCCGAAGAAGATTACACCATGAAAGTGGACGGCTTGCTATCTGAAAATGAAGTGAATGCGTACATCAAAAGCCACAACATCGGCGATAGCAAGCTGGATGGCGAGGATCTTGACTGGGAGGAGATAGATGAGGAGATGAAGGAGTTTTTGGGATCGGACTATGATGAAGATGATGAAGATGAGGAAGAAGAGGAAGAGCAGGAAGCAGACGAGAGCCGTTTGAAAAGAGAAAGAGACGACGAAGACGGCGATGTTTCAGGCAATGACAAAAAGCAGAAATTGGAGCAGGACGAAGAGAGCGACTACGACTTGGAACAAGAGCTGCTTGCAGACCTGGAGGATCTGGAAGAGTGAGAGATGTAGAGTAGCCAAATAGCTTGACCAGCCACGAAATTTAAAAATAGTTAGCCACGCCAGAGGCGCAGTCAAAAGACGACCGTTGATTTTTTTGTACTGATTCTTAACTTAATAAACAACCGGCATAAGGTGCAACTTAAAAACTAAAAATCCATCTTGGTGCTCTCGTTTTAGCTAGACGTGTTCTCTGATCTGGGTAGTAAACAAACCACAAGAATACCAGTTGCGATCCTACTTTTTGCAGGCAATAGGTTGAATCGCCTAAACATACAATGTCTGTTGTGACGACCACCCTAATACAAAATACAAATGGAGCACCGGAAGCCGTTATTGTGTACATTTCACACGTGGTGAAGCTTTGGAAGCAGTTCATCCAGGGTGTTGAAAAAGTTCCTGGTGGTTCCCTGGTGCTAAACTACATTCGTGCTTCGCATAAAAATGATCCATGGAGAACACTCTTAGAGGTTTTGCTGGCACTGGTCGCCATTCGGTACTTTTTTGCTTCAAAATACTCACAAGATGAAAAGGAAAAAGTTCATTTGTCGGAGAAGGAGATCCAGGAGCTGATTGACGACTGGGAGCCAGAGCCATTCGCTCCTCCGCTCAGAAAAGAGGAGAGATGGGAGCTCGAAGCCATTCCTATGGTGAAGGGCGCTGCTGGTAACCGCGTGGCGCTAGAGGATCCCAAAACCGGCCACGTTATTCCTAACTTACTCAACATGGCATCCAGAGACTTCCTGAACATGGGGTTGAACGAGAAGGTGAAGCAGCGTGCCATCAAGACCATTCGCGACTGTGGAGTTGGTGCGTGCAACCCTATGAACTTTTATGGAACACAGGACGTTCATGTGCGTCTAGGAGAGGATCTGGCACGGTTCCTGGGAGCGGAAGAGGGTATCATTTACGGGCAGGATTATTGTACCTCTACCTCTGTTCTGCCTTGTTTCCTGAAAAGAGGAGATATAGTGATCGTTGACGGCGGAGTGTCAGTTGCTTTGCAGAAAGCTGCCCTGATTTCCAGATGTCATATTGAGTGGTTCAACCACAACGATTTGGACCACCTGGAAGAGATTTTGGAGTCTTTGCAGGAAGAGTTACGTGAAGGCCCGCTCAACAGAAGATTTATTGTTACGGAGGCACTTTCTGAGAACTTTGGAGACTCGCCCGATCTGAAGAGACTGGTGGAGATTAAAAACAAGTACAAGTTTAGACTGTACCTTGACGAAACGTATTCGATCGGGACTTTGGGAGCCAACGGCCGTGGGCTGCCAGAAGTGTACGGAATTCCAAGATCGGAGATTGAGGTCACCGTGGGATCCTTGGCACACGCTCTTGGCTCCAGTGGAGGTTTCTGTGTCGGATGCCATGATATGGCTTACTACCAAATTCTCTCCTCCAACGCTTATGTGTTTTCTGCTGCTCTGCCTCCATACAGCGCAAGTGCTGTCTCGGCCGTTATTTCAATGCTGGAAGAGGCAGAGGAGCCGGGAAAGGTCAACAGGTACGTGAAGCCGTTACAGGATAATACCCAGCTGTTGTACTCGCTGCTCAAACAATCAAAGAAGCTGCAGCAGGTGGTGTCTGTGAGATCTGCCGAGTACTCGCCGGTGGTAATATTGAGACTGGCGCCGGCTTTGCGCAAGAAGCTCAACTTGCCCGAGAGCTATGGTGGACCGGGCTCTGATGTGCTCAAGGCCATCAAAAATGGCCACGAAGAAGGGTATTTTTCGCGTGACTACAACCGGGAAAACTATCTGCTACAAAAAATGATTGACGAGCTGATTGGCAGGGGCGTTCTGATCACCAGGTCAAAACGAGTCCTACACCATGAACTGCTACCGGTGGTGCCTACATTGTTAATCAATGTGAATGCGGGATTCAGCGAGAAGGATATCCAGCACGCATATGAGTGCATTGAGGATACTATTTACACGACGTTGTCTGGGCTAGATGCCAATGGTTTCAACCAGCTAGTACAGCAATTAGAGAATACTAATATAATATAGTCAGTGCTATTGAGATTGCACAAAAATTCCAAAAAAAAAGTATCTCCCCCACCAGGACTTGAACCTGGAACCTTCCGGTTCGTAGCCGAACGCGATAACCTTTACGCTATAAGGGAAAATACTGCAAGAGTAGAATAAAACGGAGTACTAATAGTCGCTTTCCTGCAACGAGATGCCTCAAGTGCTCTGGTTGTCTCGACCAACAATAATGCCATAATACGTATTTTCTGATCCGGAGCCGGAGAACGCTAAAAAGATTGCACACTCCGAGACGCAGAGAACATTGTTTGCACATAGAAATCACACCCCTGTAATGCTGAGTGATGCATGCACTGTCACCCCAGGCAACTCGGTCGTCTGAATTCCAGCCTATTATGACAGCTATACGCACAAAGGCCAATCTTCAAAAGCCGCACTACCAGCTAAAGCAAAAAAAAGATATCCAAGATACCCGACTGGCAGGACAGAGTGGATGTTACAAAAATTAAGGTGGTGTGAACGCTATCTACGGCTCCGGAAAATTAATAGACAATGCCACGCTGCACCAATTTACGTGCACTGCCAGTAGGCAGTTTCCCGATTGATGTAGTCTTGTCAGCTCATGCATGCATCTTCTATTTTGATGTGCGGGCCATATTGAAGAGTGAAAAATACTCTCGTAAGGACTTTTGCGGCAAAACTAGTAGATCCTTCTTTGTGCAAAAGATTTAAAAAGCACAACTTGTTCTATTGGGACTCTCCCATTTTTGCAAAATATGGCTAAATAAACATCCATGTTTCCATACCAAGCTCCTCCTAATGGCATACCCAATCAGTGCTACCCTAACAATCCTGGACAGCAAAACCTGCAATCGTTCGCCTATTCGACCTTGGTGGATCCTTCGCTGCAACGACGTGGCTCTGGATCCAGACGGCCCCGGGCAAAATTCAGCTGCCAGAACTGCCACAATAGAAAAGTACGGTGCGACATCTCGGTCAAAAACGACAACCTATCCAGCGCAACCTCCTTCATCCCCTGCACCAATTGCAAGCTTAACGGCACAACATGTCAGGCTTTCGAACGCAAAAAAATGTACGACACAAAGAGGAAAAAACAGCAGTCCACGCAGAACCTGTTGGGCTCGGCTAGCGGCAAGGGTTCTTCAGACATGCAGCAAAATGCCGAGTTGGCTTCTGAATTATTTCTCGCTGCCAATTTGGACTCAATCACCGTGAAACCATATAATTTGTCGGACAACCGGCTCTCCAAGTTGGTCACCCACAAACTGTGTCCGGACCCTATCTTCCTCGATGACTACTACGGCACAGCGAGCCCAAACGTCCTGGTGAGGGAGCAGCCAAGGCTTGACCGAATAAAAACTGACGCACTTAAGGTGCCTCCTTTGGAGGTGTGCTGGCTGCTGATCGACCGCTTTTTCGACAAACTCAACTACCAGCTACCCATCGTCAACCGCAAAGCATTCTACGAGCAGAACCAGAACCTGCGCACGCCGTCTTCTGTGCTGCTTCTGCTCGCCATTCTATTTGCTGGCTCTAGGGACATCGACAGCGACCAGTGGTCCCCTGCGCAGCTCCAGCGGCAACAAACGCTAACCCAGCGTCTTTTCCAGAAGGCTCGACTTGCATACGAGGCTGAAATTGAGACAGAGCCACTGTATATCGTCCAGACTCTCGTCATCTTCAGCTGTCACGCTCCGCACTATACCAGCAGAGACCCTTTCTACTGGATCGAACTCGCACTGTTCACTGCCGAGCAGTACGGGTTCCATGTTTCCAACAGCCCGGAGCTCCGCGTCGTTTGGTGGATCGCATACACTCAGTACCATCTGCTGCACCTGGCCCATGTGATCAAACCAAGCCATCCGCCTATCCAGCGTGTCACAGAGGCCGATCTCAGGCTTTACGGGCTGGACCAGTTGCAATGCGAGTACCTAATGGTGCTGATGCACATGTGCACGGTGCACACGCAAGCATGGACAATTCCTCCGGACGACAACACCGCGATGAGAATCGACATGTTGTGGGCAGAGTGGTTCCACAGGCTCCCGAAAAGTCTGATTTATCGCATCGACTCGCGGGCCGCTAAATCGGTCCTGTCTCTGGTGATCAATATGGTGCACCAGGCGTTTCTAATAATCAACCATAGGGCCAATGTTAGACGATTGAGCCGCAACGGGCCCATTTCCACGGACTATTTCCCATCATGGGCCGTCACCATCAAAAGTGCATACCTGATCTCTGCAAGCACGCAAAATCTGGCAGAGATTAATGAGCTGCGACACTTCCTAGGCATCTTCCCGCAGCTGCTGTACATCTCGTGTCTTGGATACCTTCTGCACATCAACAGTGAGGACCTGAGGGCCAGAGAGATCGCACGAAACAAAATCAACTTTAATCTCCACCATCTCGACAACATGAGCTATAAGTGGCCTGTTGCCAATCAGCTCGTATACCAGATACGAAGACGTATGGAACTCAAATACGATGCGACTGAAATTCGGATCTGCTCGACTCCTAGCGAGACGTTCGACGCTACCCAACTGTATCACTGCTTCCTATCGAAGTCAAGAACCTCGATTCCTAATTTGATCCAGTCCCAGGAATCTGAAAGCGACGACTTTGTCTATTTGTCGAGGAAATTCGAACTGGGGGACGTTTTCTGGAACCCGCAAATGGTCACATACCCGGGCAGAGAGTTACCGAATCATCTAGGGGTTCCGGATGACCACCTCTCTTTCGTTTTTACGTGAGTGTAGCATGTATTATAATGTATACTAAATTTCAGAACTTGAGGCTGTGCACTAGACAATAAATAATCTTAAATTTAGAGGCAAATCAAGGCCAGTTTGCTAATTACATGTCCGCACCAAAGCAGCCATTTCCACCAGGGAAAGCGCAATTGCTTTTTGTCAAGTCAAAAGTGTACATCCATGTGACCAATTCGAAGAAAGACAACGTTCCAGGATACATTGTGATCGCCAAACCTTATATGGACTCTCCCAATCTGGATCTCGTGGTTGCTTTTATCCCAGAAACAGACGTGGATAAAGAGGACAAGGAGGCGCTAGACTATTTCGATCTGTACGGATTGGATGGAGAAAATACCAGCTTTTACGGTTCTGGCAACACAGACAGGGGCTCCACGCAGGAGCTTATTTCCAGCAATCATCTGCCCAAGGTGAACAAGTACATCACAAGGCCCAAGATGTCCTCGCTGTCGTCATACGCCTTTGGGTTGACCATCTCCAACATATACAGTATCCAGATCCGCCCAAAGGCCTCTACTCTGTGGTACGGGTCGGTGGTGCTGCATCCTAAAAACTCGCTAGAAAAAGTGCCTGCTTTATTTTTCCACGATGACGAGTGCCCAGGGACAATTCGCGAGGAGAAATTGAAAAACCAGAGTTTCAATCCTTTTGCAGAGAATATGAACGGTGGTCTGTATTGGGGTGGAGACAGATTCATCAGCTGTCTGCGGAATTATTGTGTGCTGGAGCAGTCTCCTTTGGAAAAGGGCATGGTTTTGGTGAATCCTACCAAGGAAGATAGCATCAATTTTATTCCCAACATTATTGACACCAAGGATCCTTTGGAAAACGCCTCACAGACGGTCGACCAGTTCATTACAAACGCAAAATGGAAGGTTTTGACCGGACTGGCCAGTATCACCTCTTTTGCCAGGAAGCAAATCGGCCAGGTAGCAGAAAGCAATAAGATACCAGAACCTATCAAGAAACTGTTGCAAAAGCCCGAAGTGCGGGTCATCGGTGACGAGTTTGATAGTGCAAATGTCTACTTGGCCAGATGGGCACTCGCGGTTCAGCAGGAGGCCGAGAAGTCGCGGAAGCTCATCATCGGTAACAACTACTATCACCAACTTATCAAAAGCGAGCTAGGCGAGAATTTTGGCAATCTGACGCCATATGAGCTGTCGAAGGCTACGAGGCTCAAGCCAGTGTCAGACATAGAGTGGACCAATATGTTTGATAGCGCCGGCAGACTGCAAATTACTGTGGAGGAAGTGAAAGACCGCATTTTCCATGGCGGTCTCGAGCCTTCTGCACGCAAAGAGGCATGGCTTTTCTTGTTAGGAGTGTTTCCTTGGGACACCAGCCGACACGAGAGAGAACAGCTTATCCAATCGTTACGCGATAGCTACAACGAGTACAAAGAAAAATGGAAAACAGATATGGAGCGACAGATGAACGATGAATTTTGGAAAGACCAAAAAGTGAGGATCCACAAGGATATCCGCAGAACCGACCGCGACATCGACATGTTCAAGCCTACTTCTCCAGAGAACGATAATGATGACGACGATGACAACTGTGATTTTGGCAACCCTAACCTCACCGTTTTAAGAGATATATTGTTTTCCTACAACGAGCTGAACTACAATTTGGGCTATGTTCAGGGGATGAGTGATCTTCTATCGCCAATATACTACGTGATACAGGACGAATCGCTTTCCTTTTGGGCGTTTGCATCGTTCATGGAGTCAATGGAGCGCAACTTTGTCAAAGACCTCAGTGGAATGAAACTTCAGATGCAGACACTAAATGAGCTTGTGCAGTTCATGATCCCAGAGCTGTATCTGCATCTGGAGAAGTGCGACGCCAACAGTTTGTTTTTCTTTTTCAGAATGCTGCTTGTCTGGTTCAAACGAGAGCTATCTTTCAAGGATACAATGAGGCTCTGGGAAATCTTATGGACCAACTACTATTCTTCGCAGTTCGTTCTGTTTTTCGCCCTTGCCATCATGGAGAAGAATTCGAAAATCATTGTCAACAATCTGAATCAGTTTGACCAGATCCTCAAGTTCATGAACGACTTGAGTGGTCATTTGGACGTTGACGACCTGCTTATGCGCGCAGAGCTGTTATTCCTTAAATTCAGACAGATGGTTGAGTTACTTGACAGGAAGAACTCGAAGACCGGAGCACACGCTTTGAAGGAGACTACGGAGACGGTCGTGAGCGACGAGCTGCGCCAGCTGCTCTCAAAGGAGCCTGTTATTCAAAAAGAAGAGCCAAGAACCAGCGACACTCCATTCGGTTGAGTATGTATGTATGTATTTACGTAATCAAACAGACGAGGGCCCGGGCTCTTGGCATCTTTGCACCGATGTAATACGGTTGCGAAAAAAAAAACCTTTCACCATCCAAAGGCTTCATTGTGGAGAGGCGATTGTTGTACTGTTGTCATTTCTACTAATAAAGACTTTGCCAACTCCAAATTTCGTTCTGCAAAGTATATTCGTTTTCGTACCCACATCAGCGGTGTAAGGAAGCTTGATATCAACCTGAACCCGATTGTTTATTTTTTAGTCAAAACATCAAAACACCAGCAGCTCAGAAAAAATAACAATGGCTCCCAACGATACCGAGTCGTCGCTGGAGTCGGCTGCTGCTACTGCCACAGCTGCCATGAAAGCCAGCGAGCAAGAAAAAACGTCGAATGCCGTGCTTGAAGACGAAAATTTGATTAACAACTTGGTGGAGAGCTTGGATAAGCCGGACGACACAGATGCTTCCATCAAAGCTGAAGAGTCTCTGGTGGACCCGTCTTTGTCGCGGTCGCCGCTAGATCAAGTTCTACTGGGGCAGAAGTTCATTTTGCTGGGAAACAGTGCGGCAAATGAGGATGTTGGCCACGTGATTGAGGAATTGGGAGGAAGCGTGGTGAGTGGTGAAAACGGTCAAGGAATATATCTTGCTCGGTCTGCGTCGGACGTGAACCCAAGTATCAACGTTCCTGTTTACTCTTTCAACTTTGTGTACACGGCGCAAAGAGATCACGTTTTGCCCGACCTGAACGATTTCAAAATCCGCCGGCCACCCCAGCTACCGCAGAACCTCAACATCAACATTGGCGAATTGGCGAAAACGGGGCTCAAGGAAAATGAGTCTGTAGAGAGCGCGTTATCGATGAGCGCAGAGCCGCAGAAGAAACGGTCTATGAAATTTACAGAGCTGGAGGACGCTTGTATCTTAGACTTGATCAGAAGAAATCCGAATCTGCGTTCGACGCACAGCTTTTTCGCCAAAATTGCTCAGCTGCCCGTGTTGAGCGGCCACACAGGCAACTCGATCCGGTTCAGGTTTCGCAAAATTCTAGCAGATAAGCTTGACTACGTGTACCAGGTGGATCCTCAAACTAACAAGCTTATCCTGGATCCGGTGACAAATGAGCCAATTAAGATCAAGGACCTTCCAAGCCTGCTCAAGTCACAATACACCGCCGAAGAGGACTACGAGCTGTGCAAGCACATTTTACATTTCAAAGAGAACATGTCGCAATATGCCAAGAAACGTAAGCTGGACGGTAACAGCATTCCTGAATCTGTCTTCACCGAACTGGTGGCAAAGTTCCCTAGACACAGTGCAATGTCGTGGAGAGACCGGTACCGGAAGTTTGCCTCGAAATACGGCTTGGAAGAGTATATGAAGTACTACGAGGATTGTCTGGCGAAGAACATCACTCCGCAGCCAATGAAGAATCTTAGTTCGAGAGCGAAGGATTCCAAGGACGCGAAGAGAATGAAGCTGGACGACAAAAACGACATGGTTCCTAGTCTGGATAGAATCGAGGCCCTTGCGCGTGTTTCTGTGGAACGCAAAGAAACCGAGGAAAATGCTGCAAAGAAAGAAGATAGCCCAGAGGCTAAGGGCGAGAAAGACAAACGGCTCGACGACGGGTCTGCTTCTGCTAATCTGTTTGAAGACGCTAACGAGGACGAGATCAAGGCTCTGAACGACGATCTGAGCAAGTTTGACGCTCTGCCTTCGATCGAGACCGAGGGCAACTTCTCGTTCGAGGAGCTCAAGAAGGAGGACCCCGAGCCGCTGAAAAACAAGTCCCTGATCAACGTCGAGGAGACCTGTGCGCAGATTGAGCAGATATTCGGGAGCTTTGGCTCATCCATCACCACATCTTTTGAGCTGTTCAAGGTGATGAACGAAAAAGTTGGGCTCTCGATGGGGTGGCTGACGTACTGGTTTGACTGTTCTTGCGGCCATCTGAATCTATTCATGGCGGCCATTCTCAACTATATCCGGAACGACGAGCTAATACTGAGCAATTATCCCGGATTTTGGACTTCTGAGCACGATCGCATGCTCAAGGAAGAAGACAAAATCTCGGACTTAATCAAGCTACACGGTTTGGAGTCGGTCACGAAACGGCGAGAAGCACTGTACGGCGAATAAGTGTATAGCATCTTTTGCTTTGGTACTGAAATAAATCCGTGAGTTTGGACTGTCCACGACCCATCGCGTACCTATCCCCATTCATGTTGCTTCTGCACTGAGATAAAATCCGCAAGTTTAGAGCGTCCACGACCTCTGTATATTTATCTCCGTCTTTGTGGAAACCCCAGAGGTAGTCTATATAAGGACTAGCAATTTTCCTCACAACGCTCACTAAAAACAACAGAACTCATGTCTTTTGAAGGAAAGTCTACTTTGATCACTGGCGCCAACAAGAACCTCGGAAAAGAGACCGCTCTGGCCTTTGCCAAGGGTGGTAGCAACCTTGCTTTGCACTACCACTCTGCCAAGGAAAAAGACGCATTGACCAAATTTGCTTCTGACCTTGAGTCGAAGTACAAGATCAAGACGGTCGTTATCTCTGGGGACCTCACCAAGGAGGAAGACACCAAGAACTTGTTCGCTTCTGCCATTTCTGCCCTGGGCAAAATTGACATTGCCATTAACAATGTTGGTATGGTGCTGAGAAAGCCATTGGCCGAGGTCTCTTTGGCCGAATACGATAAGATGTTTGACACCAACACCAAAGCCTCGTTCCTATTCCTCAGAGAGGCTGCCAACAAGGTTGCAGAAGATGGATCGGTTATCATGCTCACCACGTCTCTTTTGGCAGCATACACCGAGGGCTACTCCATCTACCAGGCTGCCAAGGCTGGCGTCCACATGATGTGCAAGGCCTTGTCGAAAGAAACGACTCGTAGAATCTCGTTCAACTGCGTGTCTCCAGGTCCGATGGACACACCATTTTTGTATGGCCAGGAGACCAAGGAGCGGGTCGAATTTTTCAAGGCACAGAGTCCTTATGGCAGACTCACAGAAATTTCGGACATTGTGCCAATTCTCACCTTTTTGGCTAAAGACGGTCACTGGATCACTGGCCAAAACCTGTTTGCAAACAACGGATTCGTTGCTCCATTTTAGGCTAAGCTATGTTGAATGGATTTTACTTTGGATATTTTTTGCTCCACATCCCTATCACCGCGCTGATGGATGCAACCCTTGCTGTCCCGCGTACTTGGCAGCTGGACATTCAGAAGCGGCTGAGCGACTTCCATGTAGCCCACAACAAGGACTTCTTGTGCGCCGAGCCGCCGCTGTGGCTCCAGTTTTTTGTCGTGTTTGAGCTCGTCTTCCAACTGCCCTTGTTCGTGGTTGCTGTGGCCAACTACTGGAAAAACAAACGCTACACGCCCAGGCTGTACCCCTACATGCTATTGTACGGCTTCAATGCGTCGTTCACCACGCTGTGCTGCCTAGTCTATGTCTACTTTGAGAGTGCGGCACACGGTCTCACAACCACAGAGACGCTCAACCTCTTAGGAGTCTACTTCCCCACGTTTGTGATCCCTGCAATGATGACCATCGACTTTGCGTCGCGCATCAATGCCAACATATCTGGAAAACAGCACACAGATTAGCCGATAAACTAGTTGTATTTAGCCTGCAATTCATCGACCAGAGCAATGTATTTCTTCTCGGCCTCCTCCTGGGAAGTTCCCTCGAGCTTCTTCCAGGCCTCCCATTTGTACTTGCCCTTGAAGTCAAAAACACCCGGCTTCTCGGTGGTGTTGTCCCCCACCGTTGCCTGCTTGTACAAGCCGTACAATTGCAACAACTCGTCGTCGTTGGGTCTTTTGGCCATATTCTGGACCGCAGCAGCCTAGGAATTAGCACGCCACCGCAACTTGGTACTTACTTTGTCGGTGAATTCTTGAGAAACCATGGTTGTAGTAGTTGAGTTTTCTTTTTGCTCAATAACCCACTTGATGTGAATTTTTATTCTCTCGAGAAAAAGGCCGTCGATCGACGCTGATGGTGAACAAAACGCGAAAGAAATCAAAACCTCCATCCACCCCTTTCACTGCGATGTCTGAAGACCGAAGCCACAAACGGAAGATCCTGCTTGTTGTAGGCGTGCTGTTCCATCTGCTGTACCTGTGGTCCATATTTGACATCTATTTTGTCAGTCC
The DNA here is from genome assembly GCF_001664045.1 of Ogataea polymorpha. Taxonomy (NCBI): domain Eukaryota; kingdom Fungi; phylum Ascomycota; class Pichiomycetes; order Pichiales; family Pichiaceae; genus Ogataea; species Ogataea polymorpha. Next base: position 145,145 of record NW_017264698.1, on the reverse strand, counting down.
ATTGGTCCACGGAATGAACCATTTTGTCAGCACAAACAATCCTCCAGCCAAGCGCCTGTTCCTCATAGTTGGAGATGGCCAGCGCGCCGACAAGACATTGGCCAAAATCTACAACCCAGAAACCGGCGAAAGCGAGTATCTGGCACCGTACCTCCGCTCATTGATAGAGACTCAGGGCACGTACGGCATCTCGCACACCAGAATGCCTACCGAATCGCGACCAGGCCACGTGGCCATGATTGCCGGATTTTACGAGGATGTGAGTGCAGTCACGAAAGGCTGGAAAGAAAACCCTGTCGATTTCGACTCTGTCTTCAACCAATCGGCCCACACCTATTCTTTTGGCTCGCCAGACATTCTGCCCATGTTTGCTGCCGGAGCGTCTGATCCCAGCAGAGTGGATACCTGGATGTATGGGCATGAATTTGAGGATTTCACGTCCTCGTCCATTGAACTCGACAAGTTTGTGTTTGAACATCTAAACCAGCTGTTCGACAATTCCACGAAAGATCCAGCTCTAGATGCCCAGATCCGACAGGACAAAAACGTGTTTTTCCTGCATCTGCTGGGAACAGACACGGCAGGCCACAGCTACAGACCGTACTCCAAAGAGTACTACGACAATATCCGCTACACAGACGAGCAAATCCGCAAATTGGTGCCCAAGGTGAACAGCTTTTTTGGAGACGACAGAACCGCGTTTGTATTCACGGCAGACCATGGAATGAGCGACTTTGGTTCTCACGGTGACGGGCATCCCGATAATACACGCACACCGCTGATTTGTTGGGGTGCTGGTTGCAAAAAGCCGCTTTTTATCGATACGTCCGAAAACGAGTATCTCGCCAAAGAGCTGGTCGAGATGCAGACATGGGGGCTCGATAATATCAAACGGCACGACGTGAAACAGGCAGACATTGCCTCGCTGATGTCGTTCCTCGTTGGGCTTGATTACCCTGCCAACTCCGTGGGCGAGCTTCCGATCGAATATCTCGACGTTCCTGAGCTCGACAAAATTAGAGGTCTATATCACAATGCGCTGAGCATCCACGAGCAGTACATAGTGAAGCTGCGGGAGGTGGAAAGTAACCAGTTTGACTTCAAGCCGTTCCCAGGCTTTGAAACCAAGCCAGGCCACGTGTACAAGGCCGAGATTGAAAACCTGATTGAGCAGGTTTCCGAGGGTGTCATCGAGGCCGAGAAACCGGCCATTGAGCTCATCGAAGAGCTCATTGCGGTGTCGCTCCAGGGCCTCGACTACCTTCAAAAATACAACTGGTTGCTGCTGAGAAGTATCGTGACCCTGGGCTTTGTTGGCTGGATCGTCTACTCTTTCATTGTTTTCCTGCAATTGTACATTGTGCCGAGCCATCTCGACCGCACTATTAACAATTCTGCCGGCTGGATAGAGCGAATCAGCATCTACACACTTTTTGGGTCGCTGGCGGCCGGCCTGGGCTACGTGCTCTTCTACCAGAACTCGCCTATCAACTACTATCTGTACGCGGCTTTCCCTATCTATTTTTGGCATAGCATCGTGGAGCAGCGCCATACACTGACTGTTGGGCTGCGTGAATTCTTCAAAGGGTACAATAGATGGTTTATTGTGGTGGTGTTGGGAGCCATAGTTGGGTATTTTGAATGCATCACGATTGGTTTCACGAATCGGCGAATTTTTGTGTTCATGTTTGTGGGGCTGGGGGTTTACCCGATGGCTGTGGCAAGACTACCACTTTCACAGTGCCTGGCGTGGGTTACGACGTGCGGTATCCTCTCCTTTTTCCCCGCGCAAAATCCTGTGAAAACGGAAACCTTGGAGCTGATTGTGGCTGGCGGAGTACTGATTCTTTTGATCGGAGCAGCGGCCCTTCACTGGTTGCACATGCCCTCATACACAGCCAAATTGGTGCTGGTTCAACTGGCACTGGTGGCTCTTGCCATTGTGTCCACATCTAAGGCAGTTGTGTCACTACAGCGCCGGGAAGGACTACCTAAGGACGCGCAAGTTTTGGGGTGGCTCAATTTGGGGCTCTCGCTACTTGTGCTCCCGGTTTTGCACCAGCAGAGGCCGGATCCGAGCTACAAGACACGGTTCCTGATCATTTTCCTGGCATTTTCCCCGACGTTTGTGATCCTCACGATCTCGTTTGAGACGCTGTTTTACGTGCTATTCTCGGCATTGGTGTTCCAGTGGATCGGAGTGGAATCTGCTATGTCGTCAAAAGTGTCAAAATGGCCGCAGCTGCTTAGGGTGGCAATCATCGGATTCTTCTTCCTACAGATAGCATTTTTCGGAACCGGAAACATTGCATCGGTGTCGACCTTCTCGTTGGATTCGGTGTACCGACTGCTCCCTATATTTGATCCCTTCCCAATGGGCGCACTTCTCATGCTCAAGCTGATTATTCCCTACGTGATTTTGAGCGTGGGACTCGGGCTGATGAATCTCAAGTTGCATCTGATAATATTCAGCATCTCGTCATTGATCATTTCGTTGAGCGACTTGCTCTCGCTCAACTTTTTCTTCTTGGTCAAGACCGAGGGATCGTGGCTGGACATCGGACTAACAATCTCCAACTATTGTCTTGCCATATTGAATTCGCTCTTCATCTTGCTGCTCGAGCTACTGTCCAACATTTTGCTTGCAAAAACCGAGCTGGTGAAATCGGCCCACCACTCCACGGAGAGATCGAAAATCGACCTGGCCATCGACTCGCCCGAGTACAGATCGATTCTGCGCGAGGTCGAGCGCGTCGAGTCCCTAGGAGGATCAATTGCAACAAGGATTAAGCGCAGATCGGCCAAGACATAGACCGATAGATTGTGTATTATTACTATTGTACAACCCGTATTTTTCTGGGCGGCGCCGCATGTGTAGCTAATTTTAGCCACGGGTGCGGCTAAATGCAGTATCGGCCCCTGGGAGTATGCTCGGCGCGAAGAGCGAAAAAATCAAACCGGTGAGGGGTTTGCGGGCTTTATGGTTCTGCGGTGGAGTCTCAACCAAGTGGTGTTTCCGAGCCCCGCGACGCACCAGTTCTCTTCCCAATGACGACTATAACCATAAAATTGAGACACCAATGGAATATTAAATAGCCATCCTGTTTTGGGTAAAAAGCGTCTGCTGTACCCAAATACATGAATTGCAGTCATATTTCCAATGCTAGATTGCCTTTAAAGGCTATCATAGTGGAAGGTATCAGACAGTAATGCACGAAGCTCTGCATCGTGCATCTCCACTATTTAGATCTCAGTTCACGACAAGCAGTACTTTGAGGCCCACGCAGGGTTCCGGATAAGCTGCTGTTCAGTTACACATCGACCAGTACTCTCCAACACACTTTGCCATGTAATTGGAAAAATGTAACGCTCGTAAATCGGCCTTCGGCCTCCACACCCGAAAGTAAAATCTCCGCCCATTTTTAGTAACAATTATGCACGGCAAAGTGCACAGATCCCTCTTTTTTATTCTTGTTAGGGATAGTCTTCACATACAAAAAGTTTGCAGTCACAACATTGTATGCGCTCTTCTGCACTCAAGATAAACATTTCGAGATCCATGTTTCTTTGTTATGTGCCAGTCCCTGATATACCACTGTCCTATATAAACCCTTCATTCTTACCTTTCTAGCATGTTTGCCTTATTTTTTTATTTAGTGTGCTGCCTTGCCCGGAACGTTACCTTCGATCCTTCAGGGATTTCGGAGCTTCTGCAAACATTCTATGAGAACCCGGTCACCACGGGGGACGCATATGCAGCATATCTCTACTATCTTGATGCTTACAGGCTTGATAAGACTCTGTATAGCACCCAATACCCTTCGGACATTCTCTCTGGTCTAAAAACCCAGTCCTTCTCAGAACTGGCTTCTAGCGAGAAGTATTTCCTTGAGCAGGTCACCACTCTCCCATTTGCCGATAGGCTATACCAAGAAGCTGCGTACATCGCCACTGCAACCACAGACACGGACTATTATATCACCTTAACTGGCTCTTACTCTACGGACAACATTGACTGGACGTCATTCTGGAACTCTTACCACGGCTACTCCTCTACTGAAGCTCCTGAGTCTACTGAAGCTCCTGAGTCAACCTCCTCTGCAATGGGAATGAGAGGCTATGTGGCTCCGGGTCTGATGTCGGCATTTTCCCTTGCCCTCATGTTGTTGTAGATGCGGAAAGACTTGATATGATTTGGCAGGCTCTAAGTTTCCTCAATAAGCTCTCATAACTAGGTCAGCGTTTTAAATTGTATCTCTTGTACGCGTATCAGTATCGTCATAATCATAAACAGATATCGGCGCCTGCCGTAAAGCTGATGTTTTAGCTCACAATGATCAATTGTGTGGCTTCATCATATATCCTAACTCTAGCATTGCACTTGACTCCTCATCAAGACCCTTGACGTAGAAATGGGTAGCTATCATTAGTTGTCCAAGTAAATATAAAAATGTTGCTTGACGTGCCTAAGTAATTTTTACAGTGTAAGTCCCGATCAGCTCGTATGAGCACACAGATGGCTCTCGTGAGCCATTGGCAGCATCCTGGTCAAAATATAACGCGTACTGCTTGAAGCTCCTGCATCAGAATTGTTGGTTTCATTACAACATATTATTATGATCCCATAGAAGTGGTATCCTGAAGATTATCTAGAAAGGGTACGAAGAACTCCCAGATGGCAATTGATTCAAGTTGTATTCGTGAGCTGTGGTAGGACAAGGCTTTCATAGTGAGGTTGTTCAAAGCATTTTTTGAGTCTTCAACGACTAGTAATTTGACAGACACAATCTAATGCGCAAAAATACCTTTGCTGGCAAGTAGACGGGGCCAGACTTGGCAATCATTACCGAGAATAGAGACGGCTCAAGAAAGTTTATGATAATGGGAAGATGGTGCCAGCGATACCAGCTCATCAAGTCTTTCTGCGGACATAACGTAAACTACATCTCTTTGCGCTTCTTAATGTGTAATTATATTTATGACTCTAAATTAGTCGTGTCTCACATGAAAGGAGAAAAATTAAGTTAAACGTGGTTAAAGTATAAATAGCCCGATAAAGTGGAGTATATATTTCCAAAAGTTTCAAGAAAAGTTTTCATTCGAAATGTCCGCTTTCAACGATTACTGCTTAGTTTGCGAGAAGATATGTACAAGCAACTCTGTCTACTGCTCTGAAGAGTGTAGAGTAGTGGATCAGCAACAAACCGCCTCGCCTACTTTGTCTACCTGCCACTCCGTGCAATCCGCTCAGACGTCAAATTTCAATTCGATCCCAACAATTATCTCCCCAGTGTTGGCTCCACAGTACAACTACGTGCCTATTTGCAAGAATACATCTAGCTTGTTGAAGTCGCCACCTTTCAAGGACTTGAGCTATGAGTCACCTATGCTTGCTAGTATATGTGGTCAGAACGACTTGGACTCCAACAGACTGGATTTGAATGCTACTAAGTCAACTGCTCCGCTGAACGTGAACGAGATACCCAGATCACAGATGTATAGGTCTGCCGCCCAAAACGTGAGCGATCTACTCTCAAGCTCTCCTGCTTCGGAAAACTACAAAAAATGGCTTTCTACTCATTAAGCCGATTCCGAAAACTTGCATCTCTACATCTGCATTTCTCGAATGACTTTTAAACTCATGTCATGAAAATCATCAGGAAAACTGGGTTTTTTTCCATCATTGAAACCGCGCTGTTGCCGAATTTAGGCTGTTTATAGCGTTAGGTTACGTTAAAAAGAGCATTAGGTTCTTCATTTTGCATTATACCACTCAAAGCATATATAGTTAAGCAACTAAATTTACGTCATACTCCACTATATTAATTATAACTTCTGCAAAGAAAAAAATTTGACATGTTTCTCTTGCATTAGGTGTGGCTTTCGAACCCTTCTCGAAAAATCCAACACGCTAAAATTTTTAAATGTTGGGGAAAAAGTTTCTCCTACAACTGTAGACACAACGCGTAACTGCAACTGCGTCAAAATGCAAGACCCCTCCTTGTCCTCGTGCCCCGAGATCACACTTGCGCGCCCCTCACGATGTATACCACGTCACCATCGCAAACTTCCCTCACCACTCTTCCGTTTGCGGGCACGTAAACGTACTCCTCGGCCCCCGCTTCATCCCTTCGGCGGTGTCGGAAGATTGTAAGTTTTTTTATGCTTTCGGTAGTTCTATTGTTGTCATTCCGGATCTTGAGCAAATCTGCCGCAGAGTCAAGCAACCTCCCCACAGGCCAAGATTTTGAGACAAATATTGCTTTCTGCTCGGTCAGATGCGCATCGCCGAATTTAGACTCGTCGGGCACGTATTGGCACAAGATATACACGCGCTCAGATGCGGGGATCCTGGGATCTCCAATTGCCTGGTTCTTCAATTTTGACAATTCCACCAACCGCGATGCCGGAGTGTCCTTCTTAATGCGGAAGAAGGGCTTCGATTTCGACTTGTGGTACGAGATGAACGCCTTAAGCTTTTCCAATGCCGCATGGTTTGTTGTGGATGCAAGTGTCTGTTTCTGTTTATATTCTGCTTCAGCTTGCTTTCGTATTCTGTCCAAATCTGGGAACAAAGATGCTGACGTGACGTTGCTCGTAGGTTTCAAGGAAGGCTTTGTCACTTTTGAAACCCTGCAATTATGCTCATTGAAGTCCAATCTGTGGTCTGTGCAAAACGACGTCGAGCAATGCGGACAGGTAAACGGGAGAAAATCCACCCTTTGGCAGACGGAACATAGCCGTCCAATGTCGAGTAGTGATTCGTCTTTGGCTGCAGTCGTCATAGATTGTTGTCAAAGACAGATGCAGTATTTATATATCCTTTTCGAGTGGCAAATTTGCCACACCAGCCACGAGCCAAAAAAAAAAATATTTGTAATCTGTGTAGGTGGGTGCCCTATGATTTGTGATGTCAATGTGTTATGGCCGCAAGAGGACTACGGCTCGTCTGTGACGGCGTCACAGCTTTCTGAGCTGAAAAATAGACTTGCGGTGCTAGAAGAACTGGGATACACCCATGTTGCGCTCAATTTTCGCATACGACAAGGCCAACGACTCCCAGCACAGGTAAATCCGATCGATTTGTCATCCTTTTCCGAGTTTAAAGATCGACTCAAGCTTTTCACGAGGGTCACTCTAATTGTGGAAGATGCGTCGCAAATGCAAACGGTGGCGAAGCTCCAAAATGCCTTTGATCTCGTGGCCGTTGAACCTCGTACAGAAAAGGCTTTGACATCCTGTATAGTTAATATGGAGGTGGACCTTATTTCGTTAGACATGGCCAACAGACTTCCCTGCTACTTGAAGCACAAGACTATATGTTCTGCTACAGAAAAGGGTGCTTATTTCGAGATCAAATATTCAGATCTGGTCGACACTAGCTCAAGCACACGGGCCACTGCCATATCAAACATAAAACAACTGTTTAGAGCTTCGCGGTTGCGTGGTCTTGTGTGTTCGAGCGGTGCCAAAAGCGCAAGATGCCTACGCAATTATAACGACGTGGCCAACATGCTGGTTTTATTGGGGTTGGACCACAATCGTAGTCAGCAGGTATTCAAAGACTGGCCATTGAAAGCCCTGCTTGCTGGAAGACTCAGAATCAAGTCATACAAGCAGGTGGTGGCCATTAGCGGAGACGAGAACTTGATAGATAATTCTTTGGAGGGTAAGAACAAACAGGACGCAACACCATATAGACATCCAAAAAGAAGAAAGGAGGACAAGCTGTCTTCGATGTGACTCACACTGAAATGCTTCTTAATGCTTATAGATTAGACATCAAAGTTGTGTGCCGCTACAAATATATATACACTCGCGACTCGTGACACAAATGCCCTGCTCTATTTCTTCTTGACATTCTGGCTCAGATACTGCGCTCGCATCTTATTTTGCTGCATGGCACGTTGCAGCAGAACGCTCCTGGGTCGCGAGACGACAATCGGCTTGCGGATGCTTTTCGGCGTGACTATATGATCAACCGCCTTCACTTTGTTCTTGTTGCGCTCCAGTGTGAGGTTTCTGGTGATCTGGCGAAGGTTCTGGGTGGCCGTTCGACGCTGTAGCTCTCGTTCGCGAGCATATCTTTCGTACAGCTCTCGTGCGGGTACATTTGTCTTGCGCCCGTTTTTGATTGTGATTTGCTCACAAGGGCGTTCTGAAAAATCCCGTTGGATGAGACACTGCCAGAGCGGATCGTCGTGCGCAACGATCTGCGGAGACTGTTCCTCTATGACTCTCAAAGCCTTGGCTGTCTTTTTCTTAAGGATAGGTTCCACTAGATGATAAGGAGCCTGCCCTATGTCGTTAATCAAATGCGCATTTTGAATGCATTTAATCCGTGCCAGCTGTGTCAGCGACAACGGACCTTTCCTAGGAGGTGCTTTCTCCACTATTAGCATATAATTTGTTTAGTTTAGATTTTTGAATTATATTTTTAAACTATTTTTTCTAATTACCCACAACATTTTCATGCAGCTCCGTTAGGTCTCAGACCGCAGAAGAAATTCAGAGCATAAGCCTCAGACTCAGGAATCTCGTCAGTACCCTCTACCTTGAAGGTGATGGTGCATCCCTTAGGGAAGTAGAAGGTGTCGTGAGGAGACACAGCGTACGAAGCTCCAGTCTCGTCAGTGATGGTGAATTTTCCATGCACCTCGAGGTTGATTTTCATCTCGTCGTAGTCGTATGCATACACGAGCTCCTTTCCACCCTCTTGTCTATAGAAACCGGCAGAAATCTGTTTGTCTGGTGGGGCATCAGAAGTAAAGGTGTCTGAGAGGAAGGAGTTGTTTCCCGGTGATGGAATTGGCTCTGGCTTAACGGTGTACCCGTTTTCTTTGTGAGACTTGTAAAAGAGAGGCATGGTATGTTTTAGGCGGCCAGCGGACAGGTATTTATAGCGTTTTGATAAGGTTTAGGTACATATGGGTTCCCAATAAGGAAAAAAAATACGGGGATGGAAGTCTAGTATTTCAATATTTAAAGCTGCTGCAAAACAGTCAGAAGCTGTATTCTCGCTCACTTGAGCCACTAGCCCCTGCTGGGAGCTTTAGACTGTCTCCAAGGGTTTTGCTGAGCACGATTCTTCAACCTACCTAATCGGCTTATCGCCGGAATAGTTTTCCGTATTTGGTAATAATGCTCAAGATAAAAACGGGAGTATATATAATGGAGTACCGCACCATATTGGCCAGCAGACTTTCACCATGCCTATGAAATACCTTTCCAAAGCCAAAGGCTTTGATAAGCTACCAGCTTCTGTTGGCCCAACTTCGTATCTCGAGGACACAATGTCCTCTAACGCAGATAAAGACTTCCAGATCACTTCGGGCTTCTTTAAGCAGGTCAGCGGCGAGCCTCTCGTGTACACCTATGGTTACGACGAGATGAAAGTTGTTCTCGATGTGAAGGGTACAGTGGAAATTTCTGACGAGGAAGGAACAAAGGTGTATCCGCAAAGAGGCGACGTGCTGTACTTTAAAAAAGGCTGCACCATCACTTTCAAGGCCGTCGAGGACGATGCCTACGGACACTTCTGGTACTGTGGCCGCAAGTCATTTGGAGAATTATAAGTTTACAAAGTATGTACGAAAATAGAGTTTTAATGTACAACACCCGACACAGTGGATCTCCGCCTGTCAAAATAATTTTCACCGTGCGGCTAGCGGTGGAGCGGACTTAGCTCAAGTTTTTTTTGTTGTAGTTATCTTGTCGGACATTTCCTGCTTGCATACAGGGTATAAGATGAGCACAAGTTCTGACGAGTCACACAGCAATACGAAATATCAGCCCTACAATCCATACGCCTGCATAAGATGCCGTCGACTGAAAAAACGATGTACAAAAGACTTTCCACGATGTGCAAATTGTATTAAAAACAATGAGCAGTGTACCTACGTCGAGAGAAAAAACAGACGACGCATGCCGGAACAGACCTTTGAAAGAGTCATCGACACCCAGCATGTTGCTCCGCCCGTGCAACGAGACTCTTTACCGCCTATTTTCACTCGCCCTGTGGAGCCCCAGCCACAGTCACAACCGGCATTCCAGCGAATGAGCGGTCCTTTTGGAGGCTCCAAAGAGTTATCTTCATTTGCCTCTCAGCAGCAGCATCCTTTCATGTCATCACAACAATATCTACCCGCTCCGGGCCAAAAATACCTACCGACACCACAGCAGCAATTCCAAACCCCCGTGTTGCCTCCTTTGTCCCAGAAACCTGCCCCGTTGCACAACTTGGTGAATCGTACGACGACAGGACGCGTGCATAATGAGCCCTTTGATGGGTCGACGCGTAGACTCGACCACGAACCTGGGATTGACCTGATCCACTCGAACTTGGTCCACACCATAATGGGAAACAAAACCCCTACACCACCACTAGAGCCGTTGGCCATAAACAAAGATCTCGCGTTGCAATTTGTGAAGGCGTACTTGGACCACAATAACAGGTCGTATCCGATATTGAACGAAAATGAATTTCTGGGCAAGGTCGCAACGGTGGACTTTGACAGTTTCTTCCAGTCCCGCGGCAACTTTGAGGCATCGTTCTTTTTTGAGCTCAACATGATAATGGCCATTGGTTGCACCACCTTGGAGCGAGCAGGAGTCATCGATAAGAGCAAAGGCTATTCCAAGTATTTTTCCTCAAAGTCGATGAGTCTGCTCACCTCTGCCGTCTCCTTCCAAGACATCTCTAGCGTGCGGTCGCTGGTTCTATTGGGGATTTATTCTTTTTTCGACCCAAAAGGTCTGTACTCGTGGTCCATTGTGGGAATCTTGACCAGAATAGCAGTTTCGTTAGGACTTAATCGCAAAATCAGAGACGTGGAGGCCAAGAAAATGACCCCTGCACAGATCGAGATGAGACACAGGCTGTTCTGGGCCGTCTTCAACATGGACAGACTAATCTCCACAAGTTTTGGACGCCCTGTGGCCATCAGGGATGACGACATCAACGTTCCTTTACCCGAGCCTATTGATGGTGAAGGGGTCGAGACTCTCAACGTTACTCGTAATATAATAGAGATGAGAAGAATTGAGGGAATGATCTTGACAAACGTCCACTGTGTGAAATCGTCAGAAATTTATCCCACTGCAGAGGACAAAGACAACGTTCTCAGCAAGATTCGACAGGATATCGAAAAATGGTACAGCAACTCACGACTTTTATCGTCCAATTCGTCTCAGAAAGGAAACATATCTTTTTTGGAGTCCACGGCATGGTTCTCGGCAAGATACTACCACATGTTGATGTTGTTGTACCGCCCTTCGTACCTCTTTCCTAAACCTTCGCTTAACAATTTGGAGATTCTGGGCAGGGCCTGTCTTCAAAATTTGTCTTTCACATACAATCTTTACACTTCAAATTTGCTACCACTGAACTGGATCACGCTTTATCGCTTTTTAACAACTTGCACCACAATTTTGTACTGCTTGTGCCACTGGTCAATCGACTTGGTGGAGTCCAAGACTGACATCCATTTATGTGTCGAGATCCTCAACGGGTTCAGCGAAAACTGGTACTTTGCCAAACGCTGTGCAGAGGTGTTCAAGACCATTGACGACGCTATTCTAGACATTTCGATGAGCAGCTCCAACGGCCAGATCCAGCCAGTCGACCAGCTTTTGGTCGATTTGATGAATACGTCGTCCTCATATCACGAGATTTTGTTCGAGAATGAGGTCGATATATGGTACGGAGATGACTTTATGATTTCGGACGTGAAGAAAAAGCCGGAATCAGAGGATTAGAATAGTCTATATGTATTATTAGTCGAATCTATTTAACGCAACTGGGCATTGGAGCGGAGTTTTCGAGCTCGTTGACTTATGTATGCCCGTTGTAGCAAAGCTCGACGTAGGATGGAAATCCTGGCTTGGTGGTCTGTTAACCATAACAAATTTTTGCTCTCAATGTTTCATGGCTCCCAATCTCATAAGGGTTATGGTATGTATTTGTAAACCTCAGAAAAGTGCTGCTTTCTTTCTAAATCACAGCTTTTCTGGAAATCGACGTGCTTGGCTATCTTCTTGCTCCGTGACAAACTATTGATACTGCGGGAATAGGAATACTTGCTGCCTAGTCTCATTGAAGTTGATGGTTACTATAGGACCGGCTGATTCGTCCAGGTGACCGTATCCTAAGCCTCGCCTAAATTTGGCATCTGCGGCTCTTCCGTTGTTGGCAAACGGGTTCACTCCTAGCCTCGATGCCTGCAAAAAGCTCTTATACTTGTGGTTGCAACAACTGTCCAGAAGTAACGATGCTGGTCGGGAGGCAGTTGTTTTAGTATTTAGTGCGTGACTGTAACTTTCTGTTGTTGGGAAGCCAAAAGATGGCACCAGCAACGGGATTTTTTCCAGTAAAAGGACTATTTTCTGGCTGTCAAAGGTCGCTCGTGAAAGCAGGCTGCTAGATTAAAAATCATTCAACAAAGGGTGTCTTTGGGTAGATATATTTTGTCCCCAGAATATCGTTCTGGGGTATGGTTGCAGTTGCATCTAAAACGACAAAGATCAGTTCAAGCGGTATAATTTTATTGCCGTTATTCTCAGTAGACACAAGTTCATTGATACCTTGAATGATAGCAATCTAATGGTGACATACTTTTATAAGGTTCACCGAAAAAGGGCAATTGATCTGTAGTTGTGATTTTAATGCACACTTGAGGTTTATTTTACGTAGACTTTTGAGGTTGTTTCAAACCGGTAATTCGGGATTCTGTAGCGGCGAGACTTTCTCTTCGGACATTTATTGTCTTTTGCAACCAATGAGAGCCCGGTTCCTCGTACCCTGGGACTTCTATCTCCTCTGAGAGTCCTTCTGTTGAAAAGCTGACTGTGCATCTGAAATGAAGGCAGAACATCCTCGATCACTTGGAAAAGCTGTCCACACTTGAAGGACATGATAAATTACGCAAAGCTCAAGTCTGTCTCTACAAAAAAATATGAGTCAACCAGAGATCATCTTTTGGTGTGATACATAAGAGCTTTTTCTTATATAATTAGTAATCGGGCCTTATACAATATTCCTTGCTGATAACCTGTCGAGATAGCTAACGATAAAAGAAAGTAATAGGCTGTCTTTAGGCACATTGACATTTGCTGTAAGGGGAAACGCTGCAATCACATTTCGTTGAATATTATATCAAATAAAGTCAACTAGGCAACCCGGACCGGAACCGCCAAAGGCTGGTTTTTCCCTATCTTAAGCTCCAGAACATACTGTCTTGCCAGAAAACAGGTCTGGAAGCTTGGAATCAAATGCACATTACGAGTTTTCTTGCTCTCGTAAACCAGCGGAACAGTCACACTTGCAACGAATCCCTCTTTTGTTTTTTCCCACTTCAATCGTATGCGTTGCTCTTCAAAAATATCAAGAGCTCTCCCTTTACATCTCATCTTGTTCAGGCTAAGCGAACTCTCGTATAGCTGCTTAGATATAGGATGATGTGTCCTCTTACCAAGGCGTTGTAGCTCCCATACGTAGTGTTCAAACTTTCTGTTGATTTTGAAAATTACACTCGGCTCGTAAAACTTGCAAGGGGTGTTTTCGTTGAACACCAGAGGAAGATGGTGGCTGGAATATATGTTGAAAGCTTTCAAGCCGGGTTTCACCGTAATCTCTTCAGGTAGCACGTTGTCAGTCGTTCTCAAAACGAAGTTGACGTGGGTAGGCTCTGCGGTGAGCTCTGTAGGAACCGTAGACACACTAACGTCCTCAAAAACTGATGAATTGCTCGAAAACGTGGACTGCTTGTACCGTGGAAGTTGACTAGAGCTGTCTTTGACGCAAGACAAAGCAATTCTTTTCAAAGGAGCTGGTTCAAATGAGCTCAAGACCATTCCATCTGTACTCTCAATATCGACTTCGAATTGTGTGTCAGTCTTCAAAAACCCTTTACCCAGCTTGATTATGGACGTAGTCTTCAAGGATGGATCCCGGGGGGAACCAAAAGATTTCTTTTTCTCAGCACCTTCCGCTGCCAAGAGCTCGTCTTGTTCTTTAGTGTCCGTGATACCAGCTTCAATCAAGCCTCGACGTTCCTCAAGATCAACTAGCGTCTCTGCCACTGTGTGTTCGATCTTGTCTATCTGTTCCTCAACATCTCTACGATCGTAGCATGCTGGAATATTAGTATTAGTGAATCGGAAGGGAATGCTGAAGTCCCTCACAATGATAAACTGGTAGTCATGGGTTGTATGGCGCTTGTAAAATTTCTTATAAAGCTCCTGCGGTCTTCCCAGTAACCTCAGATTGACGCTGTAGGTAATTGACACGCCCTTATCGCAGAAGTCGTTGGTCACAATGGGACACCCTGGATCATCTGCTCTACCGTAGCCAAGAGCTTCTTTGACTCTGATATCCGTTGCCTTGCCACCTAAAGCAAACGGATTCACTCCAAAGCTCGGAGGCATTGGCAAGTGATCGAGCGTACCACTAGAGCAGGAAGTCTCTAGCAGATAAGAGGGCAGTCGGAACGCAAAACATTTTTTGTGTTTGGCTCCCGGGAAAATCTCTTTTAAATCACCAAATCCGTAAAGGGTGTCATCGATGGGGTCTCTTGATAAGCATTCTACCGTCTTATATGGAGCTGGGTTTATGCATCCGTGGTGGAAGCAAGCACTCAGATCATAGGTTCTCAAAAACGTTTGTCTGTGATACGTGGAGCAGGTGCTATTGGCTGACTGGGGGGGCAGTCATCGTTCCCTCGAGTGAGACAAGAAGCATCTCAAACGGAATAATTTCATTACATGTATTCTCAATGGTCACAAATCCCACAATCATCTCTCCAGGCTGGTAGCATCGAAGCGGAGATTCTTTCTCATAGGGTTCTCCAAAAATAGGAAATTTTTTCGTGAAGACGATAGACACTTTGAGAGGCAAATCGATAGTCTGAAGAGTACTCAAATTATTGAGTACAAGTAGATCAGGATTGTCAATTGGCGAGATAGGGTTCGCAGTGGCTACAGACTGCGAAGATGTGGTGGACTCAGGATACGATTCTCCGTATGGGGGCAAGCCAGATTGAGGGATTCTTTCGGTATCAAAGAGTGTTCGATTGAACAGGTAATTGTGCATTTCGAACGACGGCAATACGTCTTCGTAATATTCATTTTCAGCGTCGGGATTCATTGGAAGTAAGCATATGGGTACGAACTCCGGTATTTAAATGATAACCCGTACAATGAGTCAGAGATCAAAACCTTCATTACAAAAAAAATCTAGATAGATCCATTGAAAAGTTTCCCAAAATCGTAACGCGGAATACTAATTAATAATAGCAAGTGTATGCCACTTTATTGTTTGGTGACGCTAGGTTCCCATCCCAATCACCAAGAGGCTCAAATTTGTCTGCACGTGGATTTTAATACTCGTTTACGAAAACCAAGAATATCGTCCTCAATCGGTGAACAGTAGACAGGGTTCATTCTTTTAACGGGATCCTTTGTAGGGCGGTGGGCCCTAACAATGTGGAAATTATTTTGAATTTTTTTCAGCCTTCGCGACATGAGTTATAAAACAGAACGCGTGGGGTCGGGAGACGAGTCCGACAAAGAAGTGTTTTCTGACACACCAGGACACAGTGTACCGACGACTGCGGAGCTTTCAAACTTCAGCGTGACTAACTCTCCGCGTACTGCAGGAGGAAGCCCGTTTAGGTCGTGGTCTAGAGACGCAAGTGCCCGAAGAGAACGGCGTGCTGCGCGTCTGCAGAGCATTGAAATCTTGCGGGCCAAATTGGCAGGGTCTCCCAATGCCAGCTCTGAAGAAGAACAGCAGGAGCAGCTGGATATTGACAAGACACTGAATATATTACCTGTGCCAAATTTTACCATCAGAAGCACATGGAGAGGCACTAATGACGTGCCTCCGGGCAAGCATACAAATAATATAGGCACGTCTGCTTCAGAATTCAATGAAATAGACAACTTACAGAAACAGTTGACGGATTGCAAAATCCAACTGAGATTACAGAAGGAGTTGCTGCTGGAGCGATACGGTGAAGAGAGCTCAGCAATGGAGTTTCTGAAGCGTCAGTTTGAAAATAGTGACGACCATAGAGAAACTGAGCACTTAAGGAAGCAGTTTGACGATCTCGTGAAGGCTTTCGAGGAGCTACAGAGTCAACTGGAGGTTTTACAGCGGGATCATCAGGACTGGAAATCAATGGCTGACCAAATCCTAGACGTGATCGATGAGGCAGGCGGGGATACTACCGTAGTCGAACGAGCGCGCAAAGGAGGGTTAAGTGCAAAGTTGAGAGCTGTGGGGTTGGAAACAGAGCGACTAGCTCAAAAAATTAACTCAAGTAGGGGACAGGAATTTGTGGAAATTAGTGGGAAGGATTCAATAATCAAAGGAACGGAACATGACGAAACATTGCTTGAACGATTAGATGAGTTAGAAACTAAGACTCATCAATTGGCTGATGAGAAGTTGCAGGTTGAGAAGCGTAGTAGTGAGCTGGAAAAAGAGAATAACCGGCTGAAAGACGAACTTCAGAGGCTGAATCTACTGGAGGAGGAAAATCGGACTTTGAAAGATATGGAAAGCAAATTTGAAGAGCTCAGGATTCAAAAGTCTCAACCAGATGAAAGAATTTTGGCCATGGAAGCTCGACTCAAAGATTACGAGGGTCTCCAAGCTATATATGAAGACACTAAGAGCAAATTTGATGTTTTGCTAGAGGAGAAGGAAAACATTCAAATGCAACTTTCAGAGGCACAGCGACAACTACAAGCCATTGACGATCGCGAGATCGACCCTGATAAAACTAGTCCTGAAGAACTCAAGGAGTATGTTGCGAAATTGGAAACTGACCTCAATTCGGCGCTGGTCAAGCAAAGACAGCTAAATTCGGAGAAAATCAAGCTCAATTACCAAATTGACGAGCTAAAGTCGCTAATACGTTCACATGAGGAAAACGCCCTTTATGCAGAACAAAAATGGCAGGACTACCTTACCAGTGATGTTAATTTTCAGACTCATTTAATACAAATTCTCAGCGAGATATTGGATAAACAATCAATCCGGGAAGCTGCCGCAAAGATATTACAGTTGGCCAACAGAGACGAACTCCAGCTTAACGAAACAGATACGAAAAAGCTATACGAAACGATTTTTGAGTACGACCTGGCTGCCGTGCGAACAATTGTGGCCGACCATGCTGAATTAAATAAAAAAGCGTCTACAGATCATGCTCCGGTAGCAGACGAGTCGCTTAAATTACGGATTGAAGAATTGACGAAAAGATGGAAGCATGCCGAAGAGACTCTTGCGTTTGAGCGTAAGCAGTCTGAAAAACGGCTTCAAGAGCTGGAACGTGAAAATAAAAAATTACGCCAATAGAACTAATCTAGAATTTAATCTTGCATTTCATCGTCGCTGCTCTCGCCTTCTTCGCCCTCTTCCTCGGCATATTTGACAGCCTCGTCGAATAGCTCCTTCGGCACAAGCTGGTGTAGGCCGTTGGTTTCACTTTTACTAGCCCACGTAATTTCCAATTCAAAATCTTTGTCCTTGTTGTCCTCGTGGGCCAAATATATGATTCTTGCAGCCTCCTTAACGGCCTCTCTAGCTGTGATGTTGGGCAAATCCAATTTTTCCAGCTCGCTTTTGGCCGTTTGTCTGCCCTTCCCTGTAGCAGCACCGTAATAACCCCAGTAGGTGCCGCTTGGCTCGACCATGTACAGGTGTGCACCATCGTCGTCTAAGCCACCAACAATTGCATTGATGCCAAATGGTCTCACAGAGTTGTAGCACGTGTATGCTTGCACATAGTATCCGAGCCGGTCTATTAATCCTGGAAGGCCAATTGGCTCTTTGTAAAGCGATTTGAAAGACTGAGCCTCATCACGACCACGGTTTACAAAATGTCTTCCATCTGGTATGAGTCCGGAATACACAACACCCACATGCCTGTCTATGGTTTGAATGCGCTTGTTTTTGCCCGGAGCCAACAGCTTTGATGCAATTATCTTCTCGGTGGCCAGCACAATCCCGTCTTTGCACCGGATCCCAATCGAAGTTCCTGCATTCTCCACCGCTTTCGAAGCATATTCCACCTGGAAATTTCTCCCATCTGGGGAGAAAATCGAATTCGACAAGTCGTAGCCTGTACCAATGGATGTCTACACGTTAGTTGTCGAAACTCATCTGTATACTTACCATTTGTTAGTTGAATACTTTTTGCCTTCCAAATTTATGCCATGAAAAATCGGGTCACTAAAATAAATATTCAAATATAACATGGACTCCATACGAGTAGTCGTTTGTGGTGATGAAGGAGTAGGCAAAAGCAGTCTGATTACCACTCTTGTGAAGGAGAAGTTTGTACCCAGCATTCAGCACCTGATTCCGCCGATCAGCATTCCCAAAGATTTCTCGGGCTCACCCTATTCCCCTAAATCTAGCGTCTTGATTGATACTTTATCTTCAGATCTGAACAGCGTCCAGGACCAGATCCGCCAAGCAGACGTCATATGGTTGGTATACTCTGATCGCTACACATATGAGCGAATTTCTCTGTACTGGATCCCAATGTTCAGATCAATGGGGGTCAACTTACCCATTGTGCTGTGCAACAACAAATCCGATTTGGATGAACTACCTGATGAAAGCGAGTCAATTTTGAACGAAGAGCTCATTCCATTACTTAAAGAGTTCAAAGAGATAGAAGCATGCATCCGATGTAGTGCCAAAGAAAACTACAATGTTAATCAGGCGTTTTACCTCTGCCAAAGAGCGGTTACACATCCAATTGCACCACTATATGATTATAAGGAAAGCAATTTAAAACCGCTCGCATTGAATGCGTTGAAAAGGGTGTTTTATTTGTGCGACACTGACCAGGATGGCTATTTAAACGATTCTGAGTTCCTGCAGTTGCAGCTTAAATGCTTCCACAAGTCGCTGGATATCAACGAGCTGAACACAATAAAAATGACACTTGATTCAGCATTACCTGGAACAGCAACAGAAAGGGGAATAACCGAAGAAGGCTTCTTGGCTCTTAACAAACTGTACGCTGAATCAGGTCGTCACGAAACTATTTGGGGAATTTTGAGAGCGTTTCACTATACTGATTCTCTCTCCATAGACGACAAAATTCTCTATCCGAAGATAGATGTCCCGCATGGCTCAAGCGTCGAACTCTCTCCTAATGGGTACAGGTTTTTGGTGGACTTGTTTCTTCTGTTTGATAAAGACAACGATGGAGGCTTGAACGACGAGGAACTTAATCAGCTCTTTTATCCTACACCAGGAGTGCCACGATCGTGGCAAGAGTTCAATTTTCCGCGCACGGTGGTGTGCAACGAACAAGGTTATGTGACTTTACAGGGATGGCTCGCTCAGTGGTCGATGACGACTTTTTTGGACTATAAGACAACACTCGCCTACTTGGGCTACTTTGGGTATGAGGATAGGTCTACCGTTGGCAAGGTAAGTGGAACCACTACAGCTCTGAGGATTACAAAGCCTCGAAAAGTGAGAAAACGCAATGGGAAAGTGTACAGAGGAAGCGTTTCTGACAGAACTGTTTTTAATTGTTTCATTTTAGGCGCGCCAGGGTGCGGCAAAACCTCACTCATGGAGTCGTTTCTGGGTCGACAATACAGTGAAGTTTATTCGCCTACAATTCAACGAAGCATAGCTGTCAATAATGTTGAGTTGATCGGCGGAAAACAATGTTACTTAATTTTGGAAGAGCTAGGGGAGTTGGAACCCGCCATTCTTGAAAACTCCTCTAAGCTAGACTCCTGTGATGTCATATGCTTGGCATATGATTCCTCCGATCCTGAATCATTCCAGCACCTTATAGAGCTGCGCAGACTGTATCCGAAACTCGATTCGATCCCCATGGTTTTCGTTGCCCTAAAAGCAGATCTGGACAAACAACAACAGCGATGTGATATACAGCCAGAGAACTACACACGATCGCTATTTTTGCCGCCTCCCCTCCACATATCTTCCAGCTGGGCATCCTCATTGACCGAGCTCCTGGTTCAGCTGGTCAACTCAGCAGCTGAGCCTCGGAGCGCCACCTCAGGCCTCGAACCCGAGCCAATAGATACTGAAGGTTTAGTCAATCCTTTCCTAATAGGTTGTGGCGCAGTCGGATTCATGGTGATCGTTTCTGTGTGGTATCTTCGAAAATCTATAGTTGGAGAACGATAGATATCAAATACTCCTGACACCTGAAGATTATTTTCGATCTCAAACAACAAGATGGATTCGTTGACTAGCACCTTTTGGTGTTCGGTAGCGATTGCTTTATCGTACGTCCTTGTATTATATATCAATCCACAGCGAGGGCATCGGGATTCAAAAGAAGTTATCAAATCGAGACTGCTCAGGGTCAGCATGTCGACCCTTTTCTGTGTGTCACTTGTACCAGTTTTAATGATTAATGTCACACGCACTGCCTCCGACTATAAAGAAGTATTGGCATACATGGGACTCATAATTGACAAGACTACACCTTACAGTGTTGCCCGAGTGCTGGTACTTTTCATAGGTCTCTTCAATGGATCCCTGATAGAGTATCTGTCTTGGGGCCCGGAAGTCATCTATCGCGACTTGAAGTCTTTGGAACTTCTTCACTTCATGCGGAATATCGTGATTGCGCCCATAACTGAAGAGCTTACCTACACCGCATCTATTTTGGGCCTATATGGTCCGTTTCTCCATTCTCCTACAGCATCCAAAATAATATACCTGTCACCACTTCTGTTTGGACTAGCTCACATCACCCACTCTTACGATTGTTGGAGACATGACAAAGTGCCTATGGCTACCATTTTGGCATCGTTTGTTTTCCGTACGCTGTATACAACGTTCTTTGGAATCCTTACAAATCTTATTTTCGTCAACTCGCGTTCGGTCTGGACCTGTGTGGCCGCACATTGCTGGTGCAACTTCATGACTTTCCCACAGTTTACAGTGGAGGGGCCTGTATGGTGGCAGACACTCTACTACGCACTGTCGCTAGCAGGAATCTGGTTTTTTGCTACATACTTTAACACATTGACTACGTCAAACTGAAACGGATCATTTTTGTTATCATGCCTAATAAATATGCCATTCAATGTTCATAAACTACCTCCTCAGTATACCCCCCGTAAACGTCGTCAAAAGCGTATTCCTCAACTGGTTCTACGAAATTGTCTTCCTCCACAGGTTGGGCATAAGTTTCCTCCTGCTGTTGCAAGAACAGAGTGTGATTGACCAAATTGAGGTAAGCATACATGAAGTTACTCAGCAATACCTGTTGGCAAAGAGGCCTCTTTGGGTCTGATAGCTTCAGATGGCTCAATCGATAAACGGCGCGCTCCACATGTATTGGAAAGCGATGGTTCAACATCACCAATGTAGAAGGAGATATAGGGGGCAAGGGAAAGCCAAAGGCAGAGTCGGTCATCTGGAGAGGCTGGTTCGGCTTTGTGTTGCGTCTCTGAGACATCAACGTTTGCTTGATGTTCTCAGACACCGCATCAAGGGGAGAATCTGCTATAGGAGGCGGATGTTGCTGTACTGCTGGACGTGGTTGTTTAGCAACGTGCTCCTGCTGCGGCTCTTCCTTTTTCTTCCTCAGATTCAGTATTCGCTTATCTGTGATACTCTCGTTATCCGAATCAGAGAGAGTTTCTGGTGGAGCGGACTTCTCTGTCGATTTAGGCTTATCCTTTTTGAGCTTGAAAAATCCACTCAGGCTTTTCTTCTCTTTCTCTTGTTCACGTGGAGGTGACGGTAAAGGAGACTCTACATTTTGAATGGAAACCACGTCAGATGCCGTCCCATGTCTGTTGCGTGAATGGTTTGGAGGAGACCGCTCTTTTTCCTTTTTCTCCTTGTCCTTATTGCCGCTGAGCCAAGTCCAGCTTGACTTTCTGCTAGTTTTTTGTTCAATAGGTTTTTCTGGGGTTTGAGGCGGCGATTTCACGGGCGGAGCTGTCTGGACAGGTTGCTCTTTGGGTAAAGGAGGTAGTGGTGAGTTCTTCTCCACAGGAAGTGGAGGCAGAGAGCTTGTAGGTGCCTTTGATGAAACGGGCGGAAGGATCTCTGGAGAGACTGCTGCGGAAGTTGGGGCAGACGACATGGCAGCCTTTGAACTATGAGTATGCGGGAGAGTTTTTGATTTAAGATGATCTGGAAATGCCGAGGGTGAAGAGTTGGCTAGAATATGTGGTGATTGAGGCGTGGCTCGCGACGATCGAGAACCCCTCCTATATGTTGTCCATTTTGATCTCTTCAGTTGTGTTCCAGGCAAATCAAGCTCCGAGTCGACGCTGGACGCAGATGACTTGCGCGAAAGCGAGGACACAGTGTCAAAGTTTTCTTTAAGTTTCCAGGACGACGAAGAAAGGGTCCGGGCAAGCGTGACTGCGTCCGTGTCGTCAAGACCAGCCATTTGGGAAAGCGACTCCAACTCCTTTGTGAGTTGCTTGATAGACGGCTTCCTGTGGAGGCCAGTATCAGTTCTGTTGGGCTCCGTAGGCTTTTCCAAGTCGGTCTGGGAGTCACGGGTTTCGTGAGAAAGAGAAGAACGCGACGACGCGGAGCGTTGGAGCTTGGAGGTGATCTCGTCGACTGTGGCCTGAACGTGTTTTCGGAATTTCTCCGGAGCTAGCTGGGGATGTGCCGTGGCCGGCACCCACATGAACTTGTTCGCATCTGGCAATACGTGATCCTGATCCAGTTCATCGTCGACCGGTGTTTGATTCTCCTTATCGTTGTGTATGTCTATTATATCAAAGTCCAGTTTCTCCGACTCGCTATAAGGTAGGTCTGGGTCGTAGCTTAGGTTGTTGCCAATAGAAAGTCGTTTCAGGGCTTTCACGGCGTTGATCTCCTGTTCAACGGCTTGTGACGCGGCCAAGAGCTCCTCGTGCGTTGACTTTCTGGATCCTTTTGTTCCTGTAGGCGATTTATGTGGTTCCATGTTCAAAGTTGACAGAATACAATGAACATAAGAAAAGGAATGACGGAAGTTGGAGGTTCAGCGTGGATCTGGAATAACTTTGCAGAAACAAATAAACAAATACAACAAAAATTTGTCTGCCACTTTGCAGACGATAAGCCGAGCGGGCATAATGGTGGACCCTTTGGGTACGCTCAACCAAATAAAAGCCAACAGTACAGCACACACTTCACATATATACGGATTTACAAGAATTAAGAGTTGTAGTGGGATAACTGGTTGGGTCGGCTCGACCGTGTCTGATCTGCTATAGGTGGGGCCTGAAAATTTTTTCACCAATTATGGCTAAAACCATTATCCGTGTTCCAGCATCGTCGGCAAATATAGGTCCTGGGTTTGATGTTTTAGGAATAGGGCTCAACCTGTTCCTTACGCTGGAGCTAGAGGTCGACCCGCTCTTGGCGAGCACCGATAAATTTAATTGTTCAATCTCGTACGAAGGAGAAGGTAGTGAGAACGTTCCTTTGGCTTCTGATCGCAACCTCATCACCAAAACCGCACTTTTTGTGCTCCGTTGCAATGGCATTAAGCAGTTCCCAAAAACCACGAAAATCCACGTCATAAACCCCATTCCCTTGGGCAGAGGCCTGGGGTCGTCCGGCGCGGCAGTTGTGGCTGGTGTGATGCTGGCCAACCAGGTTGGGAAGTTAGGATTCTCCAAACAGAGATGTCTCGACTACTGCTTAATGATTGAGCGCCATCCAGACAACATCACTGCCGCGATGATTGGTGGTTTCACCGGCTCCTATCTCAGAAAACTTACCGAGCATGAGGTCGCTCTTGTGCACCAGCCACTAGACGATATGCTCGCGCCACATGCTCCGGCCATCCAGGCTCCTCTCGATATCGGAACCCACGTCAAGTACAACTGGAACCCAGCCATCAAATGTATCGCCATAATCCCACAATTTGAGGTGCCCACCTCTGAAAGTCGCCATGTGCTTCCCACGGAATACTCGAGACCAGACGTGATTTTCAATCTGCAACGTCTGGCTGTGCTCACCACCGCAGTTGGGGCAGAAAAACCTGATCCACAAGTGATCTATAATTCGATGCAGGACAAATTGCACCAGCCATACCGCAAGGTGCTGATCCCAGGACTCACGGAGATATTATCTGGTTTCACGCCGCAAAGCCACGCCGGTCTTTTGGGCATCTGTCTAAGCGGTGCAGGACCTACAATTTTATGCCTTGCTACCAACAACTTCGAGCGGATCGCTGAGGACATTATTGTTAGATTCAAGAAAGAGGGTGTCACCTGTGTGTGGAAACTTCTCGAACCCGCCTTCGAGGGTGCTACCGTGGAAAACTTATAGACATATAGATCCTTAACGTGCCTGAATTTTACTATGTAAAGTCAGTGGCCTTACCTGCCATCAACAGGCCGACAATGAGTCCAAAGAGCCCCAAAACGGAACCAAAAATCTCAATGACCAGAATTTTCACAAACAAACTTGAGTCTGCAGCGTCCGAAATAGCTGCTGTAGATCCAGTCACACCCACTGCGACTCCACAAATGAGGTTGCTCAGGCCCACTGTCAGTCCTGCCCAGAACAACGAGTATCCTGTGTATAAGTTCTCTTTGGTGAAAAGCGAAGCCGTGTCAACGGCAGTGAGTTTGGATGAGAACACAATGGCCATGATTAAACCGTAAATGGCCACAACCTCACAGAAAATAATCGAAATCAGATTCTTTGTGGTGATGCGAGGAGCCTTCACACCAGCTCCAAGGATAGAAGAACCCGTGATGAAGATGCCCCAGGCCGCTCCAACAACAGAGAAGCCAATACATGAGCCTATACCAATTGTGGCCCACATATATGGCGATATGGATTCCAGATACTCTCCAACGTTGAAAGCCTCACCGGAGCCATTGAACAGCATGTAGCCACCAACAACGAGCGCGGCCGTCAGAGAGAGATAGGATGCGGACGCAGACATTGGAATAAGAGCGGTGCCAAAAGTTGTTGTGCTGTATGGCGGAAATTTGAAGAGTAGAAAAAGACTCAATCGTCCGGTCGATCGGCGCCGTTCGAAAAATTCAATCGCACATGATAAGTAATATTTTTTGTAGATTCGTCAGTTTGTAATTAGATTTTGTTCATGACTCTTGCTGCCGAATTCCATGAGCCGGTCAGGCTCGCTTTTATAGGAGGAACAGGCCTTTACCATTTGGAGACTCTGACGCCAGTTGCCAAACTGACCATCTCGACTCCATGGGGCTTCCCTTCCTCTCCCATCACCATCTCAAAGACCAAAGATGGGTTTCCAATTGCGTTTTTGGCAAGACACGGCCCTCACCACGACCTGTTACCCTCTGATGTTCCAAACAGAGCCAATATTGCTGCCTTGAAGAAACTCGGTGTCAATACAATTGTGGCTTTCAGTGCTGTCGGATCTCTTCAGCAACACATTAAACCTCGCGATTTCGTTATTCCGAACCAAGTTATCGATAGAACCAAAGGAATTCGTCCGTCGACCTTCTTTGAACGCGGATTTGTTGCTCATGCGATGTTTGGAGAACCTTTTGATCCAATACTTAATAAGGTCATTTCCGAGTCGTGTCAAGAAGTTCTGGAGGGCGAAGATGTGAAATTGCACACCAAGGAAACCGAAAAAGATGACCTGACACTCATCTGTATGGAGGGTCCAGCATTTTCAACAAGAGCGGAGTCCAAACTCTACAAGAGCTGGGGAGGATCTGTGATTAACATGTCCTGTATTCCTGAGTCAAAGCTTGCTAGAGAAGCCGAGATCGCTTATCAAATGATCTGTATGTCAACCGACTACGATGCTTGGAACGAAAACGAAGAGCCTGTCACTGTAGAGACGGTTGTGGGAAACCTATCTGCTAACAGTGCCAATGCTCACCGGGTGGCAGAGAGATTGGTCGAGGTGTTGGAGCCCAAGATCAAATCTGGCGAAGTTGGTCTCAACTACCAACACAGCATGAAGTTTGCTATCAGCACCAAGAAGGACGGCCAGGACAAACGCTTATTGGAGAAAATGCACTTCCTGTTCCCTGGATACTGGCCTCTTCACTAAACTAAAGTCGTGAACTTAGAACTTGCTTACGTAATACACTCTGGTGTAAATTTTGATACATTTTCTCAACCGGATAATTTATTATTTACTTTCCATGTCGTTTCTTACGCCCACGGCTTCATCTATCAATGGATCATACTATACACCAGATGAAGACACTTTTTTGCAGACAAGGCGGAGAATCAGTTTTTCTAATCGAGGCACCTTAAACTCCTCCACTCCTGTTGGAAGTGCGCATTTTACACCGTCTCCCAGAAAACCGGTTCCAGCGATGTCTCCAAGCAAGTCCGCTGGCATACCCAATACCCCGATCAAACCGTTACTTGCATCTCCATTCAAAGTTCCTCAGAGCACTAAACCGTTAATATCCTCGACTCCTCTAGCGGGACCAAATACTCCTGTCAAGGGGCCCATGTCGCCTCTTTTGCGCAAGAAATTCCAACAGCAGTTGCCCGGCACTCCTCAGGCCTCCGAGAAGCAGTCGCCACAATCAATCAACAGCAACATTTATCAGCGATCGATATTCAAGCCGAGGCACAAGTCACCTTTGAAAGAGAGCTCAAACCTGCCAACAACAGAGAAACCAGCTCAGGTCGAATCAAAGGATGAAAGCGAGTTGCAAAGTCCCTACGTTGAGCTTGCTTTGAGTAGAATAGTCAATCGCGACGCCGAAATTCGCACAGTGATAATAAACACCCTAATGATGCTACTGTACCGGTTTCTTGTGGCAGTGATTGTTTTGCTCAATGTGAAGTTTAGGCTTCGTGATGGGACGTCGCTATTTCCTGCTGTCTTGAGCCAATACTCGAGTTATGTGAATCGCACAGTTTACGGAATCCTGCTCTTTAACATCGGTGTGAGCTCGCTGCGGCTGATGAAACCTCAGGACAAATGCCTAGATCTGCCGTTGACTAGTCGCCAGCGCAAGCTGCTTGGTCTTCCGCTTGTTAACGGGATGGACGTTCAGGAAGAGCTCGAGGTTGACCGGTCGGAGCAGAAAATTCTGCCGAGTAGCCCAACCAAGGACATCGCGGACACGTCTCTATTAGCGCTTGATATCTCAAGATCATTTGCAAATATGAACATCTCACAGACAGACAAATCGCCGGTTACACTTGTTTCCGAAACGCCTCAGGAGAGGATCCGCAAACAGCTACTCTCGAGGGACAACGGGCCTGCGTCGCCACAGGCTCGGTTCAAAAAACCGTCGAGCAAATTTTTGTACGATACTGCCTCTGCGGGGGGATTCGACATCAACAATTCCGACGTGTCGTTCTATTAGAGTTGAATAGCAAGAAAATAATTGATTAACTTGAACTAAGAATTTTTCAGGTTATATGTTTGTGCGTCTTGTTGGGCGAGAGTAGTACAGGCTTGCCCGAGCTGAATCACATTGGTGACCTGCTTGAAAAACCAGATAGGTGCAGACACATAAATCAGAAATCTTGGGAACGAAATACCAACCAAAGGTAAAGCTCTAAATTTATAGTAGTCGAGGTAAAGGGCCATGTAGAAGAGCTCGTTCAGGGCACAAACCAGAAATAGAACTATGCGGTTTTCGTAGTAAAGTTTGAGAAGAATGTTGGTGTCTTTTTTCATGGATTTATGGCTCTTGGATCCGCTGGTGATAGTGGCGTACATGTGAAGGTAATGTGAGGCCAGGTCTAAAGAGATGAGCATCTGCCACAGGATGAACCAATTGGGATACAGCCTGGTCAAAAACACAATCAGCGAGCATGTCGAGCAACGGTCGGTGACCATGTCCAAAACCGCACCAAACGTGGTGCTCTGGTCCAGTTTTCTGGCCGCGTATCCATCAAAAGCATCCAGCAAACAGGAGGTCGAGTAAAGCACCCACATGGTGAATTTCGGATGGTTTTGCATTGTGAAAAGCGACGCAATCAGTGTCACCACGCGAACATAACCTATTATGTTCGGAATAAACCGAAAAATGTGCGACGAAGTGTACACTTTTGGGGCCATTAAAATGTTATAGATAAAGTTAGATTTACCAAATTTTTTCATCTTTTACGGGTAGCGGAAAAATGAGCTCTACCAGAGACAATACCGCGCGTCTCCGCCCGGCTGCTGGAGACCAGCGGCCGCCCTTGCTGGAGTGCCCGTCATGTTTGGAGGTATTCAAGAGCAGCATAGAGCTTGAAAAGCATTTGAAGCGCGGTTCCACTCATTCCCATGACGGGGTCGAGAATCTACGACGACTAGCTGGAAACCGAAACGATTTCGAACAATTGCTACTTGAAGTTACGCAGGCCGCCGAAAAATAACAATACCATTACCACTATATATTATCACGCCCTTTGTGGCAGAGTGTATTTCATAAATCTGCGTTGCAACTGTTTCCGAATGCTCACCTTCTGCGCACCCACGAAACTGTCAATTGTGACCTTAATGGCCCGGTCAAGGTCTGAACTGGAAACGTACTCACTCAGCCGCATTTTAGCAAACGATTCTGCAATTCTCAAGATACTTTCCAAATGTCTCACAGTAATCGGGAACGATCCGGTCGTATTGCTCTCTCTTCTCAAATCGGCATAAACACGCGACACCTTGTCCATGTCCATCTGGTTCAATTTTGGGTGCACCCTTGTTCTTGCGTAGTGGATATATTTGACCAGGAACTCCTGCTTTATTGGAGAAATCTCCTGCTCTTTTTCGCGCTCCCCGTCCTCCTCGGCTGGATGGGACCGCATGTGTGAATCAATGACAAATCCCGCAAGTCTCTCGTCAGCCTCTGGATTCACAAGATCGCGCACAACACAGAGAATATCGAATCTCGACAGGATTGGCTCGGTTAAGTTCACATTTTGCAGCAAGTTCAAAGTCGAGTTGTATCGACCACCAATAGGATTTGCTGCCGCAATGATGGAGCATCGGGCCTGCAGAGTGGTCACAATACCAGCCTTGGAAATGGAAATCGATTGCTGTTCCATCGCCTCGTGAATCGATGTACGATCCTGGTCGTTCATCTTGTCGAACTCATCGATAAGACAGACACCCTTGTCTGCTAAAACCAACGCACCTCCTTCTAAAGTCCACTCTCTGGTGATGGTATCCTTTCTCACGGAGGCAGTAAGACCGACAGCAGATGCACCTTGGCCGGTGGCAAAGACAGCTCGATGTGCTGTTTTCTCGACGTACTTGAGAATTTGCGATTTTGCAGTACCAGGGTCGCCAAGAAGAAGAACGTTGATATCTCCACGAATAGAGTGTTTTCCATTGACATCTTTAGGAACACCACCGAACAACGAGCAGGCAACGGCAGTTTTAATGTCTTTGTGTCCGTAGATTGAAGGTGCAATGGAGGCGATAATTTTGTCAATGATTCCGCGTTCTCTGCTCAGTTGACGAATTTTCTTCTCTTCGTCCTCGGTCCATTGGAACGGCGAGAGACCGCCTTCAATCAAAGAACCGTCCGAGACTCCTTTGGCCGCTCCCTCTCTCCGCCTGATAGCGTTAGCCTCAATCACAGTAGTGAAGACTGGGAAGCCGTTTTTCGCGTTCAGTGTACCATCGTACGAGTTTTTGTAGATACCGGTTACCTCAATCTCCTCTCCAGGCTTGGCAATGTCAACAAGATCCCACAGCAAAATAACCTCCTTATGGCGCGGCAGCCTTCCAGCAGGAACAGATCCGGGAGCCTCTTGCAGGGTAATCCTTTGATAGTTTCTGTATAATGTTTTTTCCGTGTTCATTCTGAAAGGTCCACGAGATTGGCAGTTGGTGCAGAACGTGACTCGAACTTCCTGGTTTGAGTCCTGGAAAAATGGTCCCAGCACAGCATCGCACTTGAGACAGTTGAACTTGACATACTTCAGCTGCGGGAATACACCTGTTCTCCTTGTGACAACACCACTGACACGAACGAGGGAGTTCAAATTAGACTCTCTGAGCTCTCTCAGGTTGTTGATTGTTGGGTAATCGGCGATCCGGACATGAATCTCAGAGTGGATCTGGCTGTAGTCCGGATAGTGCAGCTCTGTCGCCTCCATGGCGACCACGTCAAAAATCTTTAAAATCTCCTCTGGACAGGTAGTGAGGAACAGGGCCAAAATAGCTTTCGAGTGAAGTAAGTGCACATATGAAACTTCAAGACTCTCGCTGTTGATCTGACCGAGCGTCCGAATTCGACTTCCATACACAGACCGACCCTGTTCGTCAGTGAATTCCAGCAAGAACGATTTCAGTTCTCTGGCAATCGATCTAGTAACGTTTGGCATTACCACCCACTCAAGGATGGAAGGGGCTTTGACCTCGGCCAGAGCCTCCAGACTCAGCTCCTCTGTCAAAGGATCCATGTCATCCAGGTAATCCTCCGGATCTTCATCGTACCTGTGCCTTCTACGCCGTCTCTGGATAGGCAGACCGTACTCATCTCTTGGCACATCGTTGTCCATGGCGTCATCAAGATCCAAGTTAGCACCTCGCACAAGCTGGTCACGCTGATTGAGCATCTGGTCGACGCGTCTTCTTTCTGCCGCAGACAACTCTTCGTATTCCTGGTCATCGAGATCAGCCTCTTCGTATGTGTCCTGTTCGGGATTGGGGACGTAGTCGCGCTCCATCGCATCGCCAATCAAATCCACGCCCGTTTGTTCTTCCAACTGCTCTTCTAAATCATCCACGTCGTTGAAATATTCGCGTTCTCCTTCCTCTTCATCGTCAAAAGGGAGACCAGGGGAAGAAGGCATGTGTCGAGGGGACGATCCGGTAGACGAGCCAGCGCCAGCCGGTGAGGACGGCATCACAGGACCTGTGCCGACCTCCTCATCACTCTCATCGTCGATAATTGTTCTCTTTCTTGGACTACGTCTGGACATGGTGGAAGGAAAAGAGTTTTTTTGATTGAAACATTTGCGGCGCGATCCTGCCTTTTTGGGATAATTACTGACGCGAAAGTAAGTTATTTAGATTTTCGGGTTAATTGGGAGTTTTTTTTTAGGGCTGCGAACAAAACCAAGAATCTCGAATTTCGCGGAGGCTTAGTTGGACGGCAACGCAACACAAAGAATTACCCATTTTCTGCTCTATCTGCTCCCACAACATATCAAGATGCTGTGGCCGAATCACAGTTTTGCCTTTAATTGAGTAGGCACACAAACTGCAGATTTCGAAGACAAGTCAAAACGTGTCTGCCTGTGGCCGCTCGCGCCCAAATTTGACCCATCTCTGTTCTCACACAAAAATTTCCCTTATTTTTTCTCCCTTTTTCAAGATTACCGCTAGGAACATGGAAAAACAGACGCACTTTCGGCGATATACCATTGGTAGTACCGATCGCGGTGAGCTGGATCCCGAAAGCCAGCGCGTAGGACGGAAACGATCTCTCGTTAGGAGGGAACGTTCCGTTCGTTACAAGAAGGGAGGCCAGATCAATAGAGCGTCATCACTTCGCTCTCTCGATCTTCTGCACGATACGAAGCCCCCTCGCAGATCTTCACTCACGCACTCTGTCACCTTGGATACATTGTCTCAACAGAATGGGGATAGACTTATCCAGGACTTAGAGAAGAGAAATAGAGGCATCTCTTATGCACCTCCAACTGATGTCTTGACAGCATTGCCAGAAAAGTCGGAGAGCGATGCCTCAGATTCTATTGCTGAAGAGCCCGATCTATTGAGGAATGCGCTCCCTCAGTTCAAACATCTAGAAACAGACCCCAAAATCACTTCGTACTGGAAAATATACTGCTATGCCATGACTTTTTGGGCTCCACCGCCACTACTATCGTTTTTCGGCTTTAAAACCAAAGAGCGACAATACGCTTGGAGAGAGAAAATTGCCCTGATCTCTATCATTCTTTGCACTGGCTCCATTATTGCTTTTCTCACCTTTGGCTTTACAAGGACCACTTGCACGGGCCTCCGAATGAGACTTAGACCCTCTGACATTACCACCGGGTATCTGGTGCTTAATGGGCGTGCTTACGCTCTAGACCAGTCATCTCACCCGGCAGCAGTGGGAATAGAGGCAGCTAGCAATATTCTGTACCCTCCGGTCAATGCAGGTGGTAAGGACGCCACATTTTTGTTTCAAAATGTCAATGGAAACTGCAAAGGGCTGATTGTTCCAAAGGAAAACTGCACCATTCCACATACAGATACCGAACTCGCATGGTACATGCCATGCAAACTGCTAAACCTCGATGGTTCCAGCAAGCCTAATTTCACTCAAACGCATTACAACGGATATGCCTGTCATACATCCGCAAAATCGAGACAGAGCTTTTACAGGCTAGATATCCAGGGCGATATCTACTATACATGGGAATCAATAACAAGAGGCTCACGAAACCTTGTTGTTTACAATGGATATGTTTTAGACATGGGGCTTTTGGATTGGTTGCAAAAAGATGACCTAGATTATCCAGTATTATTTGATAAGCTAAAGAATGATCCAACCATGAAAGGTCATGACTTGTCTTTACTCCTAACTGAGCCACACGAACGGCAGGCTGCTAATTGCTTGATTGAAATATTAAAAGTCGGGGTTGTCGACGTTGACACCATTGGCTGCATCGCCGCTACGATAGTGCTGTATGTCTCTCTGGTATTAGTTTTGTCAATTGTCATTGCGAAGTTCATTGTGGCTTGCTATTTCAAATGGTGCGTGGCAAGGAAACAAGGAGCCTCATTAACCTCCGTCAATAATTCTGCAAAGCAAGATACTTCTATTGAAGAGTGGTTTGAAGAGCCCAAACCTGCTGTTCCTATCTCTACCGTACCGATCAAGCGAAGGGCCGAAAATTACGCAAAAGGGTTCGGAAGCAAGAACCTAAAATTTTCTAAGGGAGAAGATTTATCAGGGCTCATTGAAGATGATTCAAAGCCCGTTTCAATCCAGGACTACCGTCCCAAGTATCTCACAATGACTACTGAGGCGTTTATTCTTACCAGCCGCGCTAAGAAAAGCAAGACGCATCCCAAATCTGCGTTTCAAGAGTGCTGGGGTGGAGACTCTTTGACCCAGAAAAGTCTATTCTTGGGAACTGAAGATAGCGATATTCATACATTGGGACCTGATTTGATAGCACCGGATGCTATCTGCCAGCCTCCTATCAGCTGGGAGCCATTTGGTTATCCTCTAGTTCATACCATGTGTCTGGTAACTTGCTATTCCGAAGATGAAGAAGGGATAAGGACCACCTTGGACTCGCTGGCTACCACAGACTATCCCAATTCGCACAAGCTCATTGTTGTGATCTGTGATGGAATCATTACTGGAGCAGGGAATGATCGATCAACCCCAGATATTTGTTTAGATCTAATGACTGGCTTTGTTGTTCCGAAGGAAGATGTCAAACCTTATTCTTACGTGTCTGTCGCTCAAGGTTCGAAACGACATAACATGGCAAAGGTTTACTCTGGATTCTATAAATACAATGACGCAACGGTACCTCCCGAAAAACAGCGCAAGAACCCTATTTTGTTAGTTGTCAAGTGCGGAACACCTTCAGAGGCGAACAGCGCCAAACCTGGTAACCGTGGAAAGAGAGATTCGCAAATCATACTGATGTCTTTCCTTCAAAAGGTCACATTCAACGATCGAATGACGGAGCTGGAGTTCGAGATGATGCGAGCCATATGGCAGGTCACGGGACTGATGGCCAATTGGTACGAGATTGTATTGATGGTCGATGCAGACACGCTCGTTTATGCCGACTCCCTTACCCACATGAATGCAGAAATGGTCAAGAACCCAGACGTCATGGGACTGTGTGGGGAAACAAAGATATCCAACAAAACCAAGTCTTGGGTGACTGCAATTCAAGTTTTTGAGTATTACATTTCTCATCATCAGTCTAAGGCATTTGAGTCTGTTTTTGGTACTGTGACATGTCTTCCCGGTTGTTTCTGCATGTATCGAATCAAGACACCAAAGGATTTGAATGTATGGGTTCCCATTCTGGCCAATTCCGATATCGTGGAGAAATACTCCGAGAATGTTCTTGACAGTCTTCACAAGAAAAATCTTCTTTTGCTGGGTGAAGACAGATATTTGTCTTCGTTAATGCTTCGCACGTTCCCCAGACGAAAACAAGTGTTTGTTCCAAAAGCAGCATGTAAGACCGTTGTTCCAGAAAGATTCAGCGTTCTTCTCTCTCAACGAAGAAGATGGATCAACTCAACGGTTCACAATCTGATGGAG
Source organism: Ogataea polymorpha (assembly GCF_001664045.1). NCBI lineage: Eukaryota > Fungi > Ascomycota > Pichiomycetes > Pichiales > Pichiaceae > Ogataea > Ogataea polymorpha. The sequence goes on along the minus strand of NW_017264698.1, from coordinate 110,942 downwards.
TTGGTACTCGTGAAAGATCTCTGTGGAACGTTCTGTTTCTCAATGAATTTCATCATCGCAGTGGAGCTCGTGGGAACCTTGGTTTTGCCTGCTTCGATCACATTCACACTTTATATCATCGTCATTTCTCTAGTTACCACGCCCACCCCTGTGATGTCTTTAATCCTTATGGCAATTATCTTTGGACTACCGGGGCTATTAATCATTGTTACAATTTCAGACTTGACATACATTCTGTGGATGTTTGTGTACTTTTTGTCCCTACCCATATGGAACTTTGTGCTCCCTGCTTACGCTTTTTGGAAGTTTGATGACTTCAGCTGGGGGGATACCAGAAAACTGCAAGGGGGTGACAAGGGGGGACACGATAACAAGAATGGTGAATTTGATGGGTCATCAATTGTCCAGATGACATGGAGAGATTATGAGCGCGTCAGGTTAGGATTGGGAGCCAAACACACCATCCCCACAGTATACAATCCCGTCAGCTTACAGAATACCTTTCAAGAGCAAACTCCATCAAATATCCTACTGGTTGATAATTCAACATCCTGCCTACCAGAAACATCCCGTGATCCGACCACCCAAACTTACTCATCCTACAAAACTGCGCCTTCGAATTCATGAAATATATATAATAGAGCGAAGCTAATGATCCCTGCCTAGTTTCAAAGTGAGTTTTTGCATAAGCTGGTTCGTATCTGTCTTCACGGCTATAGCCTGCACAAGAAGAGGGAAAAGTACCATCAACTTGTCATAGATTGGTTTCGGATTAGAAGAAGTGTCCAGCACGTTGGTAATGGTCATAAGACCATTGAGGACAATATTTATCTCGGTTTGCTGAATTCTGGGAACTGGTTGTTTGTAAACAAGTCTCTCGTCGCTTAGTAGTTTGCGAAGGGCAAACGCACATCGTGAAATAAAGTATGGTAGACACTTCTCGAACAATGAATTGTTATCCCGGGGAATCGAGAACTCAATGAGGTCCTGCAAACAAGTCTTGGCAAGTCTGAGTCTGGGCAACTTGGATAGCTCCGCAGTGGAACCGTAAACAAGATTCAGATTGTAATTGCACAATTTTTGAGCGACCTCTGATGGAGACTTTGAGGATTCCAGTATCGAATTCTCAATGTCATCCAAGGCGTAAAGAAAAGATGAAGTCCACACAGTGACAATGAACTCTTCAGCTTCAAGTTTTGAGGATAAGGGACTTTCAGAGTAAAGTGGCACCAAACAACTCTTCATTTGTTGATATTTCTCCAAGTCAAAGGACTCGGATTCCTCATCTTCGGAAGTTGAATAGCTAAATGATGTCTTGAACGTTTGAATTAGTAACTGGCTCAATTGTGGTTTGACTTCATCTTTCACTTCGTGCGAGTGTGCTAGCAAAAGAGAAACTCGAGCGCTCAAATTGACAAGAATGTTCATGCTCTCCATCCACAGGTGATCGCCATTGCACTGAAACTCGGAATCCTTTGACTTTGATGGTTCTAAGAGTGCTTTGTAAGTTTTGATAATGCACCTGTCGTTCAAAAATGGTGTCAGGTCTGAAATGCGCTCCAAATGCTGTTTCAAAAGCTGCAAAGCCTCGTGACTTGCTGCTATAAATGTGGGGATTTTAGAAACTCTCGCTCCCAGTTTTTTCTGAATCAGATCTCTTGTCGAAAAAGGAAGGATAACAATCAAGTTTAGTTGCTGGATAAGCAGCGACTCATACTTGAGATCATCAAACCATAAACCAGCAAGAGTGTCTATGACCTGTTTTTGGAGTTCTGTGCATTTGTTATCGTCTTTCTGGGTCCCAGTCAAAATTGGATATCTGATGCAGGAGTTGAGCAATGTCAGAATGTGCTCAAACTTTGCTAAAGTCAGAACCGGTTTCAGGACTTCAAACAAATCAGAAAATGATGCAATGAACGCCGATAGCGAGGTCTGATAGAGCGAATCATCTGACAAATTATAAGAAATCTGGAAACCAGCCCAGAACTCGTACAAAATTTCCACTAGCTCTTGTGGTGGTTGAACTTGGAAACTAGTCACTATCTGAGAAAATGCTTTGAATACTTGTAGATTGATTTCAGTCCGGTTCGAATCAAGATTGATCAATTTGGAAAAAAAATTCAACAATCCCCTCCAATATACTATACTGGATTCACTTGAGTAATCAAAGTATTGGCTGAAAAGTTTGCTTAGGCCATTCACGATTAGGATATAGCTTTCTACCCATTCAACAGACAATTCTTCAGCTGGTTCGATAGACATAATGACCGGACTCAAGGTAATATCATAGATTAGCTTCCAGGAAGGAGAAAGTGGCCCATAAGAGTCTATGACGTTGAAGAAAGTCTGAATTGAGCCATTTCTGACTTGCGTTCTGGGATCTGAGACAGTTTTGGACAATTGCAAAATGAGGTAGAGCCACAACCCTTTGTATTTATCAATATCCGGCGCTTGCGCTAGAGAGTCAAAATCAATGAATCTTTGCAGTGGCTCTTGAGAATCAATAACCGTCTCGAATTTTGAAGAACTAACATCCTCGGATTCAATTTTTTCTTTCAGATAATCACTAATAAGCCAGAAATAGCTAATCGAATTGAAAGAAATGTTCAGGTCAAATTTCTGAGTCACAAAGTTGAAGAGACAGTCAATGATGACCTTTATTTGGTTTCCTGCGATGCTTTGCAACACTGTATCCAAAATCACTTTTAAGGTCTCGAATGTGGAACGAAGAACAGAGGTAATAATATCGCGCACTGCTTTCTCCTTCAACATGCCATCATCCATGTTGCTTATTATTTCAAAAGGACTATTGAGCATTTGAGTAACTACGTCCCAACGATGTGTTATAAGCATGCCATATTGGTCAACGATGTCTTTCAATGTATTCAAAGTGAGTAGCTGAACTTCTATCTCACAGTTCGTCACTAGAATCTCTTCAGAGATTGGTAATTTGGCGAAATTGTCAATGAAGTCGTTCAATGCATTGAGAATTTTATTTTCGGTTTCATTTCTGATGGCTTCTGAATTGGAATTGAACCCCGCCACAGCGACGTTTTTGACAATGGTATTGAAATTTCGAGCAACTAGTATGCGGAGCGAGTCTTCTAATGACCTATCTTTTGCTGTAGAGATACTGAACTGGCTAATACATTGCCAGTTCTGATCCGATTCAACAAGAAATTTGATTGGATTTATTTCGCAAATGTCGGTGAGCTTGTTGATAAAGAAACTTTTGTTTAGGATGGAAGGCTCAAGTTTTCCGTCATTCACCGGTTTGGTTCCCTTTCGATCTTCGTTTGTAAGCGATGATTTCAGAACCATGGATGACAAACGCATCAAAGATTTGACTATGGAATAAAATACGTCTTTCGATTGGGAATTCAAACTTTCCTTGAGCTTCTTCAGCGAGGATTCCACATGTACAAGGTCCTGATCATTAAGCAATGTGGGCAATGGCGAGACTTCCTTTATATTGATGTCTGAGGGCCCATCAAGATAGTAGCTGACCCACTGAAGCGTAATGAAGATGATGTCCCAATTATCATCCAGAACCGCACCTAACGATGTTGCCAAACTCAGAAGAACCCTCAAACACATAATTTGGCGTGAATTAATGTTTCTGCTGTACAGCTGCAAAGGTTCTGTCTCAGAAGAGGTACTTGCCATATTTGAAACAGCGTTTCCAATAGTGGAGCTGATTGTTCCGACTATAGACTCACCGAATGACAGGAACTTGTTTTGACGGCCCTCTTTGCCCGTTAACTTTAAGGTCGAGATTGCAAAAAAATTAAGGATTTCGTTCCTTGTTTCTTTCAACGACAATATACCTGACGCATGGCACAGTTTCTGCAAAGATCTGACAACTTTCGAGAAAAGATCTGAATCTATTGTCGAATACAAGAAGATCTTGTGCAACTCTAGTAAATCCTTTGAGTTGGAGAGCAGCATTACACTCAAGCAGGCATATTGCAGCTGCTTCGACTTGTCGGAGAATGTGGTCTCGTTTAAAAATGATACAGTTTCTCCTTCGGAAGCCAAATCAAGAGTAGCTTTGCAGAGACCTTCGCAAAAGCTTATAATAATCTGACAAATCAAATAGCAGGAATATGTTTCTGGTACATGTGGAGGGTCGGCTTTATCGAGTGAATCAATGTAGGAAAACTTTATCGCGGATTTGGCAATCGATAGACCAACCTTTTTCTCTTCTGCCTGGCGAATGGTGGCAGGTGCGGAGCTAGGCGTTGGTTTCTTGGACTTGGAAGAATTCGCTTCTTGGACAGTGCCAGAGTGTGTGGCAGAGCTAAAAGGGGCCTGTATCAGGTCACCGGTATTAAGCATCTGTTTATGCTCGCTCACAATTTCAAGACATGCTTTAAAAAAATCAGAAAACACCTTTTTTCGCTCTTCTTCTTGGTTATTGTCGTATTCGGTGAATATCTTGCTGACTAGTTCGAAGTCTTTGAATATGGCACGGTATATTTCCAGAGACAAAATGCGTTTCCAAACAGGCGTTGCAGATTCTTTCGTCAATATGTGATTCAGAAGTGAAAGGGTTACTTCAGACTCAATTTTGAGAACTTCGAATTGTTCCTGGATTAGAAGCGAGATCAAGCGCGATACGCGGACCATCGCTGTGAAATCTTTGCTTGACGACAGAAAACGCAGCAGGATTGGGGCCACGCGGAGTCTTAGTAAATGAGCGAGTTCCTCGTGCGTCAAAAACGTTTGTCGATTGTTCTTAACAATGCTTTCCAGTAACTCGAAACCAAAATCCTCGGTAATATAATTCGTTTTCAAGAACGCTGGCTTGTGGTGCTCAATGAGAGTGCAAAGGTCGCTGACAATTCGTTGTGCATCATACGCGCAAGGACCAACTTTCCTTGTTTCTTGAGTGCTTATCGGGACAGGATATAATGCTTCCTGGCATCCCTTTTCATCTTCATCGTGCACCTTCTCAAACACTAAATTCACTAATTGTAGAAACGTGGCTTGCGCTGTGTTGACAACAGCACCCATCCGGTTTGTACTTTGCAAGGACGAGCACACTAATAGCAACTTAGAAAGCGTTTCATCATTAATGAACATTGAGTATGCTTGGAAGAAGGAGGGCAGCAATTGCAGGATCTTGAGTTGTATATCTATAGCGGAGTGAGTGGACTCTAATAGAGCGTCGATGACTAAATCCACCTTTGTTGCAGGCAAACTGTGTGTCGGAATTAGCCTACTAAAACATTGAAGGGCAATCCCGGTAAGTTTAGCATTTTTGGATTGGCAAGCAAGAAGGAAAGGATTGATGAAGTCAGGATTTTGGGACAGCGATTTTAGAAAAGCTCTTTCATCTTTTCCATGTCCAGATTTGAGAGTCTCAAGGGACCTGTCAGCTGCGTGGCGAATGTCCGTGTTCTTACGTTTAGTCTCTGCTACCAATGCAGCCAAATCGGCGCTCAGCAGCTGAATTGACATAACGATGGTAGTGAACAAGTAGTAAATAAGCTATAAAAAACAATAAAAAAATATTTTATACCAAAAAGTCTATGTATCGTCGTACCCTTATGGACGGAATATTTGCAATAAACAAACCTTCAGGGGTGACTTCCAGCAACTTTCTTACTCGTTTGAACAAGATATTTAATGAGTCTGAGGTTTTCAAGCCCGCACTTGATGAAATCAGAAAAGAGCTCCATAGAACTCAACCTAAGGGTTATAAAAAGAAGCTTCGCCAACTTAAAGTGAAAATGGGCCACGGTGGTACTTTGGACCCTCTAGCATCCGGGGTATTGATCGTTGGAGTTGGATCTGGTACTAAGAAGCTTGGAGGCTACCTGAATGGCTCAGTCAAAGTCTATGAAGCAGAAGCACTCTTTGGCGGATCGACAACAACTGGAGACTCCGAAGGACAGTTGTTGACAATTAGCGGAGTCGACCATATCACAAAAGAGAAAGTTGAATTGTTAAAGAAGATGTTTGTTGGTCATTTACAGCAGACTCCGCCAATTTTCAGTGCTCTAAAAATGGAAGGAATGCCTCTCTATGAGTATGCGAGACGCGGTCTACCTCTTCCCCGCAAGATAGAGCCAAGAGAAGTTCAAGTGTATGAGCTTGATTTAAAGAATGACTGTCTCAGCACAGATCATCCATATGAATTTCTTAAAAGTGAGGTCGACGAAGACGGAACCGCACTTGTTGACAAGCTGAGCGGAAATCCAACACTGAATGATCACAAAGTGTCTTTTTCAAAAGAGTACATGGAGCTATGTGACCGTGATGAATCATTGAGTCGCGAATGTGAGCCTTTGAGAACCGTGGAGAAGTTCCCTGATGGATTTAAAGCACCACTGCTTCATTTCACATCTAAGGTTTCCTCAGGAACATATATAAGGTCTTTGATCAGTGATATGGGGCGTGCTGTTGGCTCGTCAGCGTACATGGTGAAGCTCATTCGTCGGAATCAAGCTGAATGGGACTTGGAAAAAAATGTCTTTGATATAGAGGATTTTGAGCAAGATGCAAAAATTTGGGGTCCTGTGCTCCGCAAAGTTTTCAAAGAGGGGGCTTCTGTGGATGTGAAGAAAGAACTCGCGGCACTAGGCATGGATAGAAAACTCGAAGAGCACGAACAGGAATCCAAACGTGTCAAGACCAAAGACTAGGTCATAGTAGGACAGCTAGACACAGTATTAATAGAATCCACGGGATATGATGAGTTCTGGAGCCTGCGCTGGTGTGTTGGAAGGTGAAAGAGTTGCATGCAAGGTAGGTGTCACCGTCATCGAGGTATTTATCGTCTCCATAGCTCTTTTTGATCAAGGAGGAGGTTGAAGGGCACTTGAATCCAAAATCGGGCGGACAATCTCGAACTATTGCCTGACAGATATTCAGGCAAGGAAGCACCTCATAGTAGCTCAAAGGCGGCTGGATCGTTTGGGCAATGAAATCTGTTCTTCCTTCTGATTGATTGTACAGCTTGTACAGCGGAGCATCTAATGTAGAACATCTAGGAATGGTCACTGCACACAGCCATTGCCGATATGAGTGTCTGCAATCATCGCATGTCACTATGGGTGAGTATCTTGCGTCAAGTTCGGTGTCACAGGGTATTTGTTGCAGCGCATAGTCGAAGTTGACGTAAAGAGACGAGGAGTAGTTATCGTATAAGGCTGCAAGCTGGTCGACCGTCTGAGCTCCTTCAACTAGTGCGGCCGATGCCGGAACAGCATATGCCACGTCCTTGCAGAATTCCAGGTTGTGTATGATCTTGCACGCTTGCGAGTCGCGCAAAGTGAAGTTAAAGCGTTGGTGAACAAGCGTCACGTCGCTTCCAAAGAGATGTTCTGTGAAGGTGGCAAAATAGGTGCTGTTTCTTTGTAATCCGGTGATCTGAATGAGGTTGCGATCTCCCGTGACCGTGCTGTTGTTGATCACCTGTGTCAACACTTCACTGGTGTAATTTGCATCGCTGTACAACGAAAGCACAAACTCGGTGTTTGGATTTGACCACAAATCCGCACCACTCAACAAAACGCTCTCGTCGTCCACATCAACCACAGAAATGAGGGTTTCTCCGGTGTAATTAAAGTAGATCGATCCGCTAGATATTTCCATCGTGTAGGTCCATTCTTCATTATTCTTGCACTGGCCGCATCCACCAGACATCAGCCGTGCAAACATGAAGGAGTGCATGTTGACCTGGGTATTGTTTAAAGTAAGGACGGCCTCAAAGTTCCTGAACTCGACCTTCTTGGTGTCCTCAATACCTGTCAGATCATCGTCAAAGTCGTAATAAAGCACCAAACCTTCGTCGCTGCTCCGCCAAGACGGAGGTCTGGAATCGATGGTAACTTTCAGTGTGACGTTGCTAGTGGCAATCTTCGTATCAAACGCGAAAGCGTAGGTTTGCGACTCGTTGAAGCCAATTGATGAAGTAACAGATTGCAGTCCATACAAATCCTGTGTCGGCAGACTGCGCTCCACGCTCCTCTCAAATAGATTGTCTGGCATAAACTGGCCAGGCACATCGATCTCGTAGTGCGAAATATCAAGTCCTTGCGCATGGACCACCGCGCACAGGAGCACCAGATATACCAAAAACATGAATGATTTAATTAATTCCGTCTTACATAATCAATTTAGACTCAAGCAGTTTCTCGACTGCAGAGATGGCCTTGTCAATTTGGGCAGCCTCGGTTCCCATTCCTTGGCAAACGTTTCCCTTGCCTCCGGCTTTTCCACCAATGTAGGAGGCCGCAACATTGGCGACCTCGGTTGCCTGAACTTTGCCCAAGTGCTCATCGCTGATGTAAACACCCTGAGCAACACGAGCGTCATCTTTCTGACCAGTAATCAGGAACAAAGACTTTTCCTTGTTCTCCTTCTTGATCATGTTGATCGCCTCGGTGATAATCTTTGCATTTGGAGAAATGTCAATGTGTTTCACAAGGAACGGAGCGTCCTTGTGCTCTGAGAAGAACTCTTTCACAGCGTCGAGAGCTTTCTTTGTGTCGGCTTTCTGTCTGGCTTTGACCTCGTCTTTCACAGCCTTTTCTATCTTGGCAAACTTGTCCTTCAATTGAGCCTTCTGTAAAACGCTGATAGTAAGCTGGCCAAGTTTCGTGCTGGTCTCCTTCAGCTTCTTCTCCTTGGCCTCCCCAAACGGCATTTTCTCGATGGCGTCCAGCTGCTCATCAAAGTCCTTGGCAATGCGTTGAACCTCATGGGCTTCAGTGCCAGTCACAGCCACAATACGCCTGATACCTTTGGCAATTCCACTCTCCTCAACAATCACAAGCTCCTTGATATCGGAGGTCTTGGCGACGTGAGTTCCACCACAGAACTCAACGGAATAGTCATACCACTCCTTGTTATCAGGTTTTGCCAGTAGCTCTTCGACAGGAATACCAATGGAAACAACTCTAACAGGATCTGGGTAGGTCTCTCCGAATACTGCCCTAAGCCCGTAAATCGACTTAGCAATACTCAAAGCGACTGGCTTCGAATACACAGGCATGCTGTCTTTGATGATTTTGTTACAAATGGACTCAATCTTTTCCAATTGTTCTAGTTGAACGGCTGCCTTATTGGAGAAGTCAAAACGCAGCTTCTCAGCAGCAACAAGAGAACCTTTCTGGTCGACACCGTCGCCCAGAATCTCTCTTAGAGCAAGGTTTAGAATATGAGTACCCGTGTGGTTGTTTCTAATCGGCCATCTTCTAAGTTCGTCGTATCCTGCAATCACTTGGTCGCCCACGGAAAACTTTCCCTCAACAACATGGCCAGTGTGGAGAACGTATCCAGCATAAGACTGCACGTTTTCGACCTCGAACTCAGCGACACCATCAATGACAATCTTACCGGTGTCATATTCCTGACCTCCTTGTTCAGCATAAAATGGCGTCTTTTCCAGCAAGACCCCAAGCTGTTGACCAGCTTCTGTGCCCTCGGTGGAGCCAAGAAGCTCCTTTCCGTTGTAAATTCCAACAATCTTGGTCTTAATGTCCTGGTTCCCGTACTTGTAACTGTCGTCGGTCACAGGAATATCCTTATTGCTGTCCAAGGCACCAAGTATATGGACGTCAAGCTTCAACAAGGTCTTACCGGACTTGCTGCCACCCGCCTTGGAAGCTTCTAAAGAAGCCAATCTAGCCTTCTCAAACCCTTCCTCATCAATATTCAGCCCAGCCTCTTCCGCCATCAGCCTCGTCAAGTCAACAGGGAAACCATAGGTATCATAAAGTCTCCAAACGTCCCTTCCAGCCAAAGTTTGTTCAGGAGTCTTAGAAGCAATGATGGCGTATTGCTCAAACAATTTCTCACCACGGTCAAGTGTACGCGCGAAAGAAGCTTCCTCCTCGTCGAGAATTTCGAAAATGGTGTCCGTGTTAGTGGCCACCTCCGGGAAAATATCCTTAACTTGTTCAATTAAAGTTGGTGCCAGTTGGGAGAAAAACTTACCGATAGGGTAGTTCATGTACTTTCTCACATATCTTGCACCTCTTCTAAGGATTCTTCTCAAAACGTAACCTCTGCCCTCGTTGTTAGGAACACCCCCATCAGCAAGAGCAAAAGTTAAAGTACGCACGTGGTCTGCCAGGACTCTGTAAGCTGTATCAATACCGTCGAGATCATCCTTACCAAACTTTCCAGAATATGGTCTAACGCCAGTGATCTCCTGGATTTTGGAGAACAGGGGCTGGAACACATCAGTATCATAGTTTGATCTCACATTTTGCAGAACGGAAACAAGTCTCTCAAATCCCATACCGGTATCAACGTGCTTGGCCGGCAGGGGCTTCAATGATCCATCCTGCTCCCTGTTGAACTGAATGAACACATTGTTCCAGATCTCCAAAACGTCTGGATCGTCCTGGTTAACAAGAGATGAGGCATTTCTACCGCCAATACGATCATAATGGATCTCAGAACATGGCCCACAAGGGCCCTGGTCGCCCATTTCCCAAAAGTTGTCCTTGGCATTTCCTGGAAGAATGTGGTCATCCGCAACACCAACATCCTTCCAATACTGCTTGGCTTCCAGATCTGGTTCCAAACCATTGGCTGCGTCACCTTCAAAATATGTCACATAAAGTCTGTCCTTGTTAAGGCCGTACACGTTGGTGAGGAGGTCCCAGGAGTATTGGATGGCCTCCTTCTTAAAGTAGTCGCCAAACGACCAGTTACCCAACATTTCAAAAAAAGTGTGGTGGTAGGAGTCTCTTCCGACGTCCTCGAGATCGTTGTGTTTTCCACCGGCTCTGATACATTTCTGCGAATTCACGGCCCTCTTCAAGGAGGCAAAGGAAGAAGAAGGATCCACGGTACCTAAAAAGATAGGCTTGTATTGATTCATACCGGCATTTGCAAATAAGAGAGTAGGATCATCATGTGGGATCACAGAGGATGAGGAAACAAAAGTGTGACCTCTTTCTTTGAAGTAGTCAAGAAACGTATTTCTGACCTTAGTGGCAGTCCATTGTTGTGACATCTTGCGTATTTGTTGTGTTGTTCTGGGTTTCAGTGTATGACGCTGGAAACAGCAAATGTTCATACACTTCGGATGAAACAAAAGACAAGATAAAGTTTGCCGTCGATGGTGAAATAAAAATCTTTTGATATGTTTTAGCCTGTCGGCGCGTCGATTTATTTTTTTTCAAGTCATGGTTCGTCTAAAGTCCCGGTATATCTTATTTGAGATCATCTGCCCAGAACCTGCGGAGTTTTTCTACGGAAGTCGCAAAGATGCGATACTTGCCCTTCACCGCCCCTGCGATGCCAAAATCACACCCAAGTTGCTGGTTCAGGAAATAAAAACAACTCTTCAAAATAATTTTGGAGACTACGGTCTCTCGATGGCCGTTTCACTATCAATAAAGTACTTTTCGAATCGCACAAGCACCGGAATAATAAGAATACACAGGGATAATGTGCGATATATTATTGCTGCTCTCACTTTTATTCGTCAGTTGCGTGGGCAGGACGTGATCATCAAATGCTCAGCTGTAAGCGGCTCGATCAAAAAATGCGAGGATAAAGCGATCGAGCTCTCTAAACAACTGATGGTAGACGTTAACTTACTTGAGTTGTTCGAAGACGACGACGAAAAATAGATATATTTACTCTCTGGATTTGATAATGTCAACAAATTCCGGTTTCAGAGAGGCACCTCCAACCAAGAATCCATCGACATCATCCTTGCCTCTAAAGTCTTTAGCGTTCTTACCGCTCACAGAGCCTCCGTACAAGATTCTGACAGACTCGGCCTGGGAGCCAATAGCCGTGCTCAAGAACTTTCTGATCTCCTTGTGGATTTCCTGTGCGTCATCAGCAGTGGCAGCCAGACCCGTACCGATGGCCCAAACTGGCTCGTAAGCGATCACAATGTTGGTCCAGTCGGACACGACGTCAAGGACGGCTTCAAGCTGTCTCTTACACACCTCCAAGGTTTTGCCGGCTTTTTTCTCCTCAAGAGTCTCCCCAATACACAAGATCACCTTGAGACCAGAGTCCAACGCAAATTTAGTTTTGGAAGCAATTAATTCGTCAGACTCCTTGAAGATGATTCTTCTTTCAGAGTGACCCAAAATCACCCATGGGATGCCCAAGTCCTTGAGAGCCACTGCAGAAACTTCTCCGGTGTAGGCACCCGATGCCTTGTCGTAACAGTTCTGGGCTGCCACCTCCACGGTTGGTTGCTTGTTGTGCTCAGAGGCCCAGACGAGGTACGGAGCCGGAGGAGCAATGACTACCTGGACATTGGAAGGAAGAGAGGCGGAATTGAGGTTCTGGACAATCGACTGAATCGAGTCCTTTGAACCGTTCATTTTAAAGTTGCCACCAACGAAGAATTGTCTAGCCTGTGGTGAAGAGTTAGTTTCTGAATATCGGGAGTGGTCAGCGGGTCTCAAATGGCCAGAGATCGCATGGACCAGTGTTAATGCGGAACGTACCATTTTGAAAATATATGTTTAACTTTTAATTGACAGCAGTTGGGAAATCCTCTCACTTTTTATATCACGTATTTTAGAGCTACGTGCTGAACCACTCCGATATATATTTTTCTGGGGCAAGGGTTTTCCAAACTTAATCAGGTGTTGCGGCTGTTGCGGCTGGCCGATCGGGACAATTAGCTCCGGGTCTTGCAAACTTTTGGTTACGGGCCTTCCAAGTAGCGCGTGCTGTGATATTTATACAGCGACCATGTAGGCACCCCACTATAGGCTAAAGAGCAGGTCGTAGCCTAGACCGTCAAAATTTGCTATTTAATTTTTCCTCTCACACTTTATTTTTGCAACTTTGATCTTCATGGTCGTCATCCGCATCCTGACAGTCCCGTTTCAACTTATCAAATAGGTGCTTGATTTTTAGCGATTTTTGCACCTGCTCGTTTTTCGCTCGCGCCTCCGCGTCGGCTACCTGTCTTACCTCGTCGTCTGTGAGAGGCACTGTACTGTTGAATGTAAACTCTCTCCCGGCATCTCTTTTGACTTCTTCCTCTCTTTTTGTCTGTTCAAGCTCTGACCACGTGCTCAGATGCGTGCGAAGGACGTAACGCTGCGTCGTCTCGTCCTTTTCCATCACTATCCAGCGACAGTTAGGCACGTTTTGCAGGTCTTCGAACTTTTCTACGCTCCATCTAAACCATTTGGTCAGGAAGACACGCGCCCATATTCCATGAGTCACCAGCACCAACACAGAAGGGAAGCTTTTTTTGCTGAATTGTCGAAATAGCGTCTCGTTGAAAGAAGCACACCGATCGTAGACATCTGCCGCACTCTCCCCATACGGTATGCGATAGAAGAAATGTCCGTACTGTGCTCTCTCAATCCAGATCTGTTCCATCTCTTCTCCGGTACCCTGGAAATTGCCAAAATCCTGTTCTCGCATCCTTGGTTCCTCATACGTTCTATATGGAATATTTGTATCTGAAATCGCCTCCACAATTTCCTCAAGCGTCTGGCGAGCTCGCATATATGGCGAGGTGTAGAAGCATATTGAGTCATCCGGCCTCAGGAATTCTTTCAGCTGTTTCCCCGCCATGGCTGCCTGCTCGTGTCCCTTTTCTGTCAACGGCACTTTGTGGTTGGCTATGTATCTGTTCACCGATTTGTCTTTATTTCCCTGAGACTCTCCGTGTCGCACAAGAAGAATAAGCTAATTTGTTAGCGGTACCTGTGATATACCTACTCTTGGTCTACCCATTATTGTTACAAAATTATTTACAGAGTAAAAATTGTGTTCCTATAGTCTAAGCACATTGATCGACGGTCCATGAGGCAATTTTCGAGCTAGATCCTTGATAGGCTGGAGAAGCTGTCAACCGTGCATTCTTGCCATCTACTTTCCCAATCATAAATACAGCCGGTTCTTGTTACTCTCGTACTCGTTATTAACTTTCCCGCAATTTTAATTTTACCCATCGTCAATTGCTACCATATACTTTTGCAAGCTTCAATCCCATTGCAATGTTCTGCAAACGAGCATCGAGCTTGTATCCCTCTTTGGCCAAGTCCTCCAGGCTTTCGTAAAACGTAGCGAGCGGGAGAGTGAAGATCTCGATGAACTCGTTCTCCTCCAACTCGGGCTGAGGATTTTGGTTGCGTGGGTCTGCCATGTCGATACTGGCAGTCACAATAACCGTGTTGGTGTTGCAAAAACCCGGGTCGTTGAAAATGAGCGGCCCAGTGGTTAGCACTTTGCCAACATAGCCAGTTTCCTCTTTAAGCTCTCTCATAGCACATTCTTGTAAAGACTCGTTAGGGTCGACCAATCCGGCAGGCATCTCAATGCACACGCCCTCGACAGGAGGACGGAACTGCTTCTGCAAAACAACCTCGGGTCCGGAGTCCTTCTCAATGATAGCAATGATGCCGACACCGTCTACAGACGTGCCCTCGGGGCGGGTTCTGCGTGAAGCCATCTCCCATTGGCGGGCCTTGCCATCTGGAGACAGATAATCGATCTTACTGAGCTGGAGCCACTTGGCGTCCTCGTTGGCCATTGGCCGGACGTTGGTGACCTTGGCTGCGTTCAAATTCAAAGAGTTGCTCATTCTCCGTAAAAGTAGGGTACTGAATCTTGTAAACATACACCACACACCAAAATATTTTCACCATTTACTTCATCATGTCAAGCCAAGATATAAAGGCGCGCTTGGAACAGGAGCTCATAGCGTCGGGCAAATACCAGGACATTTACAACTTTTTGAAAATCCAGCTCGCAAACTCTGGCTGGACTGAGCAGTTTGCTGAGCTCGCATCCGAAACGATCGCCAGAACGCCCGAGTCGCAAAATCTACGATTTGTGGAACTCGTGGATAAACTACAACCACAAGCACTCAGCATGGTGCCCGATGACGTGAAAGCACAGACGCTCGCCAAGATCAAAGAGTTCCTGGACTCAGTCATAGAATGACACAATCGCTTATAGATAATGATAACACTATTTTACTTACTCTGTTGCGTCGGCCGGAGTCTCAGGCTTGGTATTTTCCACAACCTGCTGCGGAGAGCGTGTTTCACCTCTAGCATCCGTTGGCTCCCCTCTACTCTGCTCTACGTCCGCAGGCTCGGTGGCCTTCTCCTCCACCTTCTCCTCGTGCTCGTCGTTGTCGTTGTCGTCTTTTTCGTCTTCGTCATCGTAGTCGTCTTCCTCCTCAATCTTCCGCACAGGAGCTTCGCTTGAAACGGCCCGCTGCACCTCCTGCTCCTTCACTTCCTCCGACGACTTTTTCAGCTCGTCCACCTCTTCCTTTTCCATGGGCTTCAGTTCGATTGTAGGCTCCTCAGTCTTTGCGGGCGCGACAGACTCAGAAGACTGAGCGGGTGGAACGTGTTGGGCAGGTGGGGCGGGCTGAGCGGGCTGAGCAGGCTCTGAGGGCTCTCTCGGAGTGGCCGAAGTGGCCGACTCGGTGGCGTCAATAGCCTCGGCAGACTCAAGTTTCTGTTTCTTTTGTGGTTCCTCTGGTGGCTCCGCTGCTTCTCGCTTCACACCATTACTCCTCTCCGGTTCAGGTGTGGTCTCTCTCTCGACCACCTTCGCGTTCAAAATTCCTGACTGCTGGCCCACCTTGAGCTGCGCCGGTGCAGGCCCTGCAGCCTGTTGTTGTTCCTGTTGTTGCTGTTGCTGTTGCTGTTGGAGCACTTGTTGTTGCGTAGGCATGGTCAGTTGGTGGTGGCTTTGAGGGGGAGGAGGTGGCACACCGCCTTCTTTCTGGTACTTGGTGAGCTGCATGAGTCTTTCTTGGATGTGTGGGTTGCTAGGGTCGAGAGATGCCGCGCGGTGGTAGGCGTCGAGAGCATCCCCAATCTGGTTGTTGCACGTCTCGTACAGAGTACCGAGATCGTACCAGACTTCGGATAGATAAGGATTGAGACGGATGGCTCTGGTGTATGCATCCAGCGCGTCCTTATACTGGCTGATTTTGTAGTATAGAACACCGATAGAGCACCAGAACGTTGGATTTCTCGAGTCGATATTGACGGCGTGCTGGAAAGCCTCATAAGCATTCGGATAGTCTTGCTTGGACATGTAAACACGGCCAAGGTAGTACCAAGAGTGGGCGTCTGCATTGTTGAGTTCAATCGATTGTCTCAGGAGCTGCTGGGCCACGTCGAAGTCGTGGAATGGGGCTTCCTGCTGTGAGTACAAACATCCCAGTTGTTGCAAAACCTTGGAGTGATTAGGGTTGTTCTGCAACACGCGCTCATAGGCCTCCTTGGCACCATTGTAGTCTCTGTTCTGCTCCAAGACGGACCCTATTTGGAACCAAACATCGGTCTGGGTCAGAGGGGCCGGAGGCATGGACAATATATAATGGAAGCATTCCAGGGCTTTAGACAATTTGCCCTGAAGTTTGTAGATGATTCCGAGCCGAAAGTAAATTTCGTTCGCCTTGTCGAACTGAGGGTCCATTTCCAAAACTCGGACAAACGCCTCCTCTGCATACTCCAAAGAGCCGTATCTGTCATACAAAATACCGATTCCATGCCATAATTTCGGAACGCTCAGGTTCTGCAGATTGAGAAGCGCCTGCTGATAGGCGGTGTAGGCAGATTGCAAGTCGTCTAGCATCAGGTAACAGTGCCCGAGAAGACCCCACGTTTCACCGTTGTTCTGGTCCAAAGACAAGGCTCTGCGGTACAGATCTGCCGCCTCGGCAAAAGCGTCTCTTGTTCTGTAAACGTTGGCGAGCTGTGTCAAAGCCTTTGGATTATTTGGGGTATACCGTAATGCTGTGGAGAAAGCCTCAACGGCCTTCTCGACATTTCCGATGGTATCTGCACACGTTCCGATTGCAATCCAAGTCTCCGCGTTTTCTTGTGCGAAACGCGCTTCTAATGACGAAACCTCTTGAGAACCCAGCGAGACAGGATTGCCGTTCATTTGTTGTGCAATTAGTTGCTGGTCCATGTCGGGAAAAATATAATTACAATTGTTTTTTTTTTCAATATGTTCATCCCTACTTAAAAATGCTATTTCCACCGCCAGCGATACATTTTAGCCAAATGCTGCTTAGGCAACTTTGGTATTTATTGTGTTGCTATTGTACACTTATTATTCTTCAATAGGAAATATGCACATTAGGTGGCACTCGGAGATTCTATGTAGTAGAATAATAGGAAAACCCAGGAACAATAGTACAATAGCCTCAACACCAAGCATCCGGGTTTTCTTGTTATTTCGCATTTTCTTAATTTACACTATTTCAAGGTCTTGATGAATGAGTCCAAGTTGTACTCCTCTTCGTACTCCTTTTCGTCCCAGAGTTCGGCAAGCTCATTAACAGCACTGCCAGCCTTTCCAGATAGACCAACTTCATTCGGAACATCCAAAGAGCCGAGCTTATCAGACACTGGCCCGGGTTTCTCCTTCTCCCGTTGCTTCATCTCTGTGTCCGCGTCTGGATCCGCATTAAACAGGTCTAGCAGTTGATTAGTGTCCATTGACGCAAGTCCGGAATTCTGCTGGTTGATAATCGTAGAAGCAATGTTCATTTTGAACTTTTGTAATCCCATGATTTTTTCCTCTAAAGTGTCCTTAGTGATCAACCGGTACACGTTCACCACCTTCTTTTGTCCCAACCTGTGGGCACGATCCATCGCTTGTAAGTCGTTCATCGGATTCCAGTCGTGCTCAACAAAAATCACGGTGTCTGCTCCGGTTAAATTGAGACCTAAACCTCCAACCTTAGTCGTTAAGAGAAGGACATCAATCGAGGGATCGTTGTTAAACTTGCGAACGACATCTTGCCGCTTCCGAGGCTCGGTGGACCCGTCTAGTCGAAGATACGTGACACCAGGCATGTGTTTCTTCAAAAGATCGTTTTCAACCATGTCCAACATGTCCTTCATTTGACAGAAAATGAGCGCCCGATGCTGAGATATCACATTTTCTGCCGGAATTACGCCCTTTTGACCGCCCTCGCTGCCAATACCACACTCAAGAAGAAGATTCTTTAGCGACATCAGCTTCGGAGAGTGTTCAATATCCCTGATATCCATATCGTAGGTCTTAAGATACTTCATGACATCATTGTACTGTGGGTGTTTTGGCGTCAGCACTAAGGCAGCATGATTACACAGTTTCCGCATGTACTGCAAAGCCTGGAAAATGTGCTGCTTGCTCTGGCTTTCGTCGGAGGCATGGAGATCTTTTTCGACATTTGTCTTTTGCTTCTTGATGAAATCTTTGTACAGTTGCTTTTGTAAGCTGGATAGCTCGCAGTAATAGTCCTGAATGATTTTCGGAGGCAAATCAGAAAGAACGTCCTCCTTCAGGCGTCGCAACATAAATGGCAGCACCTGCTTATGCAAGGCTTCCAATGCTAGCGCACCCGCCTCTTGTTCTTTAGGTCCCTTGATGGTTCGCGAAAGAGCTATTGGCTTGGCAAATCTGTCCTGGAACATTTTTTCGGTGCCGAGGAATCCTGGCATCAGAAAGTCAAATAACGACCACAGCTCAAGTACATTGTTTTGGATTGGTGTTCCTGAAAGTACCAACCGATGCTCTGCACGGATACGTTTCACCGACTGCGTCAATTTCGTGTTAGCATTCTTAATGATGTGTCCCTCATCAAGAACACAGTAATTGTAGTCGATGGAGCTGACAAATTCAACGTCATTACGAACAACATCATAAGAAGTCACCACGACATCTGCTTCTGCAAGCTGTGGCCGAATAGAGGCTCTCAGCGAAGGCGAACCCGCATAAACAACCACGTTCAAGAATGGAGCGTATTGCTCGAATTCCTGTTCCCAATGGCCTGTGAGAGATGGAGGGCATACAATCAAACTTGGAAGCTTACGCGTTTCCGTGGAGTGTGTCTTTTTATGCTCTTCTGCGCGCAGGTGATGGTCACTTGCCACTATGCAAATTGTCTGTAAAGTCTTTCCGAGTCCCATATCGTCACACAGGATACCATGAAGATGGTATTTATTCAAAAACGCCAGCCAATTGACTCCCTCTTGCTGGTATTTCCGCAAGGTTGCTCTGATAGAAACTGGGAGCTCAAAAGGTTTGATCTTTGTAGGATCCATCATTTGCTGTATAAATTCGCGCTCTTTGTCTCGTCCACCAAGCAGCTCCTCTGGCATGTCTGGAGGATCAGGAATTCCTGCCTCCAAAGGTATCAGTTTGATAATTGAAGCAAAAGTTGTAGTGCTGATTAACCTCACGTCGTGATTTGCGTCACTCATCCGTCCCAACACAGGGACAAGCAAGAAGACAACGTAAGGCAAGATGTCAGACCCCATGACAATCGATAGTCTGTACACACATTCGATGGCTCCCTGTCTGTCCTTGAGATCAAGAGCATTGTTCAGAAGTGGAAGAATATGTTTCACGAAGAACTGGAATCCTGTAGATGGCAAAGTGGCACATATCGTGGCAAAGCATTTGGCAGCGGAATAACGGAACACTGAATACTTGGATTTGATTCCTTCCAAAATTAAAGGAAGCTTGTCCACAACTGTCAATTGCAAGGATCTATCCATTTTCCCCAAAAGCGCACGCAATATTTCAAGTGAATCAACGGCCTGCTGACCTTCAGCATCGGTGAACTCTGTACGTGAAAGAATATCCAGCGGCTCAAAAACAATACTTGTCAAAATTGGCAATTTATCAAAGACTTCTGTGCCATAGTTTTCGATCAAATCATCTAAAGCAATCTTGGCACCACGCCTTTTGATTTTAGCCAAGAATATCTCTCTTTCGGCAGCAGCAAGCTCTGCGGGATCGGTCTTAGCTTCTTCTTTTCTCAAGGATAAAATTATATCTGTGAAATTCTTGTTAGGAACAAACTCAGGAACTTCTGAAGTATCCACACACAAAAATCCACAAAGATTCTTGACCATTTTATCTACTGCTCCAGTTTTGCCAACCTTGTTCAGTTCCATAACCAATCTCGAAACAGTAGATGCTGCTCTTGCTTGTAAGAGTAATGATTCTTCAGCCTTGATACTCTCCATCAACGATCGAATCAATGGTGTTAATTTCTTTGGTAATCCAGAGAGCTTCAGAACCGCTGACGAGTAAGAAGACAGTATCCCAGTCGAACGATTAGTTTTTGAAGCTGTAGCCTCCTTAATGGCCATATTGACACGGTGCTTGGCGTCCTCTAGCGACTGTAATGCGGCCATTTTGTAGACAGGGGTCAGCGATTTAAGAAGCTTGTTGTAGACATCATTGATTATTGACGTCGCCAGCTCAATACCAAATGCGTCTGGGCCAGCATCCTCCTCACCTTGGACTAAAACCGGAAGCGTTGGGATCTTGCTTGAAGAAACTCTAGCTTGCTCTCGGAAAATTTGGAAAAGCTGGAGACATTGGGTTCTAAGACCTTTCAATATAGGAACAAACTCCCTAAAAGATGGAAGACTCTCTGGATTAGCTAAAGCTTCATTGAGTATTGGAAGGAATTTTGATTTTATTGATTCCTCGATAGGCTTCTTTTGGTCAATACAACTCTGACAATACTCTTCCAAAACTATGCAGGCGAACAAGCGCGGAGTCGAATGAGGATCTTTGAAATAGGCCTCCAATCTGTCAAATATTGGCTCTAAATTCTTGACAGAGTTATAGTGAGCGAGTGTGCGGCCAAGAGCTGCAGATGCAGCCAACCTTGTTTTAACAACAATGTCAATTCCAACCAATGTCAAATCACCGTTAATCATTGGTGCGTCTATATTCACGGCATTGTCGTACTCTGTCTGTGGAATGCCCGCATCGTTTTGTTTGAGCTTTCCTAAAGCTTGCTGCTGATCGTCAGACATTTTACGCTTTTTCTGCTTTGGTTTCATCTCCTCTATATTGAAACCTGTCAGAGGAATGTCACTGAACGATAAGGTTTGACCACTAGGTCTAAGAATACAATTTGGATTCATGGAGTAGTTGAAACGAGCCACACCTATAGGAGTCATAAGAAGGGTCATCAGCGGCGTGATGTGTTCGGCGAAAATGTCGTCAATTGATCCAAGAGCGCCTTGAGAAATTTGATCGATCATTGTGTAGTAAACCTTTTCAGAGAGCTGTAGCACATCTGCGTTTTGCTCGACAAGCAAGTTTTGAAAAATGAGTCTGCAGGCTTTTCCGTCTATCCAGTTTTTGACCGTGACATCTTCTATTTCCAGGAAAGCAAGCAATGTTTTGAGCACAGATTTTCTAACGTTGGTAATGGAATGTCTAAGGAAGGGAAATAGACGAGGAATAAGATGCTTGAAACTAAGTTCATCGTTTTCAGTTGCGTATTCCTTCATCTTATCCAAAACTTCTTTATGTGAGCAAAGCTTTGCTAAAAGATCCATCACCGATCCAATGGACGCACTTAGATCATCCTTCAGATCGGTCAAGCCTTGCCAGATCACATTCACAATTTTGAATACCATGTCCAGTTTGAGCTTAACAAAGTCGCTAGCTATCGGGATCAACGTGGAGGCAGCAACGCTCTGAACATCATCATCACCGCTACTATGAAGACAGAACAAGACCATATCGATCGTAGCGTCAAGCAGCTCTGAATGACTGAACAACAAATCTGTTCTGATGCTGACAAAGTATCGTAAACCAAGCATGCCTCCATGTCTGGCTTCCCAGCATGTCATTTTATAGTCTGATTGTCCAAAATCTTGTTTTATCAGTTGTATGAGAGCCGCAAACGTCTTCAAAACAATGTCGTCAGGCAGGTGTAGCAATAGGGCTGCCAAAGTTTGAGCTGCATTCTCTCTGACAGGAGCAACCACCGTGTCAGAAACGTAATCTCCAAACCTGTCCATCGCGAAGAGAGTAATAAGTCTAACACAGAGGTCTTCCAAAGTGCGCCTATTGAGATCATCATTTTCTTCTATCGAACGACCCCTTATACGGCCTGCACCATAAGCTTGGTATTTCACCAGCTCTCTAAGCCCCATTGCTGCACCGTGTCTGACCTCCCACGTCTCGTTAAATAGATCTTTGATAAGCAACTCATAGACACCTTGGAATTGCCATACCAGATGAGATACTTTGGAATGCAGCTGTAAGATTGGTGAAATGTCAGGCACTTTCTGCTCCACAACAAGTTTGGTGCCGTTCGATTGCGAGGTGATGTTCAAGTTTGGAGTGGCCGGTCCAGCACTATCGTCGGATTCCTCTTTGACAGAGCTATCCTTCGCGAGCCTCCTACTTACACTGCTTTGAGAAAGATCAACCGGAGTGCTTTTCGATGAGCCTGTTTTAGCGAACTTTGCTTTCCGCTTGGCCATGGCACGCATTCTTGCGGACTGTTGAGACTTGGCAGCAGGAACTTGTTCAATCGTATCCAGCTCCTCCTTCTTGGGAGTTTCAGGAGGTTCTTCCTGCGGTGTTGACTCCTCACTGACTTCGTCTATTCCTAATTTTGCAGTGAATTCTGTCTTGACTTTTTTGGGAGCTGGCTCGTTGTCATTGTTGACAAACTCTGCCCCAGAGGTGGCCAGCAAAACCCGTTTGGCTTGTAAGATTTCCAATAAGTTCCACTCGTCAAATGACAGAAAGCAGTTTTCGGTCGTCTCCACCATCTTTTGCAAATCTAGTTCCTCCTCCTCTTTTTTGATGGCCTCGTAATCTTCTTCAGTTTTCACATCTGCTTCTGCGTTTGGGTCCCACACTGACGCATGTGAAATTATCCCGCCAAATGCGCGGGCGGCAGCCACTCGCGTTTCCCACTTTTTGCTCTTCAGGAACGGATAAACTCTGGATAGTAAGTTTAACGTCTCTTCTGGATGCTGTTTAGCTAAATCACTGAGCTGATCGGCTGCTGTATTTCGTATGAATTGTGTGGAGCCCGTTTCAAGGAGCACCACAAGCCTCTCGAGACGTGACATGATCGCAGATTTATTCGAGAAGGTAGTGTTCTCTCAACTGAAATAAATACAAAATAAACACACCCTTAATTCCCACTATTTTTTTCGAGGCACAGAGGAAACGGCAAGTCGTATTTATATATAAATTTTTTTCACACGTAGTCACAGACAAAGAACAAAATGATTAGGTAGGATCGGCGAAGAAGCGAGACCTACCGAACTGATTAAAACGGCCTGTTTCTAGGAGATATTGGGTGTAGTATGCGTATGGTGAAACGTAGATATATCGTTGCCCTCACAATCGCGTATATGATGTAATTAGGTAAATGCCAATTTTTACTCATTTTATTATCATTTAATTTAATGGGCCTGATAGATTGTTTGTTTATTGCTGACGATAGGAACCTGGCCATATTTGAGCACGTTGTCAATTCTCCGGCCCCCACATTTCAGTATGTAAAGGACCGCCTGAACAGCATGCGTAAAGACGATTTTGAGGATTCTGGCTCATCAAAATCTGTCTTCGACAACTTGGAGCCCGTGCTTGATATTGACGCGAATTGGCGTGTCGCATGGACAAAGCTAGATGCCGTGTACGTTATTGTGGCAGGCGAAACGTTTCCCGAGTATACAGAAGTTGTGAGCGACAATGAGGACGATGAGGAGGAGGATGCTGACGACGCCACGGAACAGAAGCAGACGGTCACGATCTCGCGAACGGTGAGCGACTTGCAGTACCTACAGTTCCTAACAGATTTCGGCACCGTGGTAAAGTCTTTTCTCAATGGCGCAGTGCTCAGTCCAGCTAAAGTCGAGTTAAACGCACACAATCTGCTGCTAATTTTACAGGAAATGCTGGACGCCTCCTTCCCGTATCTCACAGACCTCAACCAGCTTCAGGAACTTCTTCCTTCAAACAGCATTTTCAATAAAATCATTTCAACAACCAAGCAGATCCAAGGCACAGCATCTAGTTCGATCAACTCGTTGGCTCAAGGATCAAGCTTACTGCACGCGTCCTCTTCGGCCTCCTCTCTTGCATCCAACAATTTTCAAAAAGGTGTTCTTCCTGCTTCCTGCATATACGAAAAATCGGGCAACGAGATTCCGTGGCGAAAAGTCAACGTCAAACACACACAGAATGAAATGCTGGTAGATCTTGTTGAGCGAATAAGCTGGATTGTGCCTGCATCCAAGTCTCCCAAACCTGCTTACGGCGCCTCAACTTACTACAATCTTGGACTGAGTGCGAAAAAAAACAAACCTGTGCTGGCTACCATAGACGGCACCGTTTACTTCAACAGCTCACTTTCGGGAGTTCCAACTATTCAGCTGGTGCTCAATCTCAACAGACACGATCTAGGAGTCCCTTCGTTCCATCGGTGTGTTGATACAGGGATATGGTCAAGCAATCCCGGTGTGGTGCAGTTCATACCTCCTGACGACAAATTCACGTTGATGAAGTACAAAATCAACCTGCTGGAGACGGAATCACCGGTAAACATCTGGAACTACATGGGGCTCGTGGACGTGGAGCTCATAGGGGGATTAGGGGTTGAGAGAAATGAGTTCGAGATCAAACTTCAAGCCAAGCTGCTCAACACTGTGAAGTTCATAGAGGATCTAAAAGTCGAGATCCACGTGCCGAAAGATCACACCGTTAGGGGACTGCGCATCACTCACGGAGACTTGCAATCAAGAAACAGCGTACAAGAGTGGGTTTTCGACAAAATGCTGCCTACGGGTATCAATTGCACGTTCAGGGGTCAATTGCTTAGATCGGGCGGAGACCCATCAACGTTCAAGCCTGACTTTGTGACTGTGTCGTATTCCAACAAAGGGTCGGTGCCCAGCTTAATCAAAGTCGACTCGATGAAGATCATAAGCGGAGGCTCCACAAACGTTAAGCCATACAAAGGCGTCAAGTATGTTACGCAAACCAATAATATCATGCATAGATAGTGGCATATTTTCTAGTTGTCTAATAATTCGATCAGCTCGTGGAAATCGCGAATCACGTAATCTATTTGGGGAAAGTCATCAACAACCTTGGCATTGTCCTCGTGCCGGAGCAATACCGTAGTGAACCCGGCTGCTAGTCCAGCTAGCATGTCGTCACGCGAGTCACCTACCATGACCATGTCCTTGGGCTCGAACCCCCATGCAGCTGCTATGTGGAGCAGCGGGTCTGCAGCCGGCTTGGTGGGCCTGAAGCTGCGAGTGACAACCGGCTCGCAAAACTCGACGCCTTTCAGATGCGTTTCCAGCAGGTGGAGCACCGGCTTCATTAGGTTTCTCGTGCAAACCGTATACTTGATGTTCTTGCGCGACAAAAATTGGAAAAGTTCCACGACACCTACCGTGGGCTCCGTCTTGAGCATGTAGGACTCCTCGATCTGCGCTAGCTTTTCCTCGGCGAGCTGTTTATCGTCATCGGAGAGAGTAGCCAAATGGTCCAAAACATCGATCTTGACGTGCTCAATATTCAAAGCACGCCGCATATCGGTAAACATTTGTGTTTGCGGGCGTGTCAGCGTACCGTCCATGTCAAATACAACACCCTGCGGCGGGTGCAGCTTAAACGGTTTGGACTTTATCATGTAGTGTCGGTACAAGATTATGTGCGAGAAGTTGCGTTTTCTAGGTACGCCGAACTAAGCTCAAATGCGGTGCGAGGTGTGCTACTTTTGGAAACATAGCAATAGCAACATGCTGATTGCAGGAGTGTGGCGTACGAGCGTAGCAAGTATGATGATCTAAAGAGAATTCCCCCAGATGACCTTCCATACTTGCTTTTTGAAGCAACAAGCAATTGTGAAAACTATATAAATACCTAGGGTCCTCCATCCATAATCGGTACACAAAATGTCTAATCTCATGAACAAACTTTCCGATAAGCTTTCAGGCAACCACCACGACCAACAAGGTGACGATTACGACGACTTCCAGAGTTCTGGTAGTCGCGGAGGCTCCAATTATGGCCAAACTGGTCAGCGTGGCGGAAGTGGTGGCTACGACCAATATGGTTCACAAGGTGGCCAGAGTGGCCGCGGAGGCCAACAAAATTACGGGGAAAATTACTCCGGTAGCGGGGGAGACAGCAACTTTTCTGACGAATACGACAACCAATTGAACGAGCGGGTGAGGAACAAGATGGGTGACGAGTATACAAACGACGAATGGAGTGGCAACCGTCATGCTCAAGGATTCGACAGCAGCGGCGTGAAAACTAAGGACCAAAAGTGGTGAATTGTTTATTGATGAATTATGAATGTTCTTTTCTTTTTTATGAATACCATCCTTCAAGGTAATCTTTGGTCAGGGTGGAATGCAGTAGAGAACTGGACTGGCGACACCAGTTCTGCAGTAGGAGAAGTTTCTCGGTTGGGGCACAGAGAGATAACGTTTCTGCTGTCCTATTCTTTAATGTTGAAATTAATACCTTGAGGAATGGGATGGAGGAGCGGAGGCAACGAAGTCTCTCAATATTCGCATCTATCGTGTCTATTAATTTTGCAAGTCTATCTTTGAAATCGTCGTTGTTGATGGTAATGTTGAAGCTGATGAGAGAAGAAATAAGGGACTTCAAGGAAAGAAGAATCTTGAAGCATTTTAAGACGTATAGGGGGAGAAGTGGTTGAATTTTCAACAGCTCAAGATCGTCCACCTGCTCGTCAATTAGATAAATAAGTCTTTTGCAAAGCTTTGAAAATTCCAATTGCAAATCAAAAACAAAATCGTCTGCCTCTGCGTTTCGTACACTGTCCAGCGAGGAGCTAAAATTCTGGATTAGATAATAGATATCACTTTCTGCCTCCAGAATGCTTAGGAATTTGTATTTGTCGTTCAAAAGAGACAGTTTGGACTGCTTGGGCAGGCTGTTTGTAGGGTCTGTAGGAGGTAAAAGCAGAAGATTCAGTCCAACGGTCACGTATTCCAATGACTCTGATTCAGAGGCTTTCAAACTCTTTGCATACTCGTGAAGATAAGATTGACTAAACGCTAGACTCGTATTTCTCGGAGTTCCAAACGACAATGCGAAGATGTTGTCCAACACGACCAAGTGCATGAACGCACGGAAAAGCGGAGAGGACGATGGCTCCCTATAGATTTTCCAGTCATTGAATATCGAAAACGAAATCGTAAATCCTATGGAGTACTCGTGACCAGATAAAATCACAGCATAATTGAGTAGCACAAAGGTAAACAGAAACAATGATTTGGAGTGAAGGTTGTTGTTAATGAAGGATTTGGATGCATAAATCAAGGATATCTGCTGGAAGCTTGAAACGATCACATTAAAGTCAAAGTTACTGTCCACAGAGTTGAGAGCTTGAAGTGAGTAATTGAATAGTTCCAGAACAGTAGCATATTCATCCGTCTGAAGTTGCTCGAGACTTTCTTGTATTTGTCGCTTTTCCATCAAAATTGGATATTGAGAATGGAATTTGCTGAAATAGATGTCCAAATTATGATCAATGGACTTCAATAGGTGGGCTGTTTTGAACTGGGGCGCGGGGATCGCTAATCGAGAAAAGTTCTGGTTCAAACTCTGCAAACTATTGTGAGAAGGCACGGGGCTCACTGTACCCTCCTTAGAGCGAGTAGAAACAAGGGGGACTTGGAAACTTGGCCTTGCAAGCCGGGAGGAGTTATTGTTTAGGAACTCATCTTCAGAATCTGATGTCGGCAAATTATCAAGACCAAAACTAGGAGCGAGTTTAGGTGAATTGCCTTGAATAGATGGCCTGGCAGAAAGGGGAAAGGAACCACTGATTGAGGACGAAACGGAATCAACGGAGTCTCTTCTGCCTTCGAATGTTGGCATTTCGTAGGGCACTTTCCAGAACATAGGCTGCTGGCGAGTTGTCTGACCTGCTGAGGTTAGAGATGAGGATCTGCCACGCAAAGGTGGCAAAATATGGGTGTTGAGAGGAGGCAAGATAACCTGGGGACTTTGCGAAGTCTGATAAGCAGGCGTACCGCTCCCAGAGCTTGAATTTGGCGAGAATAACGGAGCATGCTGCTGACCTGGAGAAAGCTGTGCTTGTCCTATTCCTTGCAGCTGCGGGTAGCTGGCATGAGACGGGATACGCGGTTTAGGTGATGTTTTTCCTGCCGATTGGCTGCTGTTATCTCCATTGAATTTTGTATAACCTTTCGAGGGGCCTCGTTTCATGGGCACTCGGGTGAACAAACACACGTCGCCGCTCTTTTCGCAATTTGAGCACATCTTTGTCACATGAATGTTTGTGTGGTCAAGTAAAGCATCACAGCGTATCTTCTTGCGGCGACATTCGTCGCATGCCCGTGAAACCTTCGACCTCTTGCGTGGGGGCACCTCTGTATTAAGGGAACCTTGGCCTTGAGTCTTGTATTCCTGCTCCTGCACTTCGTCCTTCACAGCAGAGCTTCCAGCGACGGATGTTGCCATAGATGATGCGGAAGACGATGATCCACCTTTGCGGGAGTCCTGAGTGGCTGCCTGGACAGGTTCAGACGCACTAGGGCTCCTAGAATTGTCGAGGCCGGCTATGTGAGGAGATTCACGGGGACTTTCCGCTTGCGGAAGAGGTTCCACGGAATCCATTGCTTATAATCTGTGTAAAAGTTACAGGTGGGCCAATATAGACCTCACTAATAAACAGAGTGAACTGTGACGAAACTCAAAACTATTCCAATGTAATTTTTTCTTTGTTTTTCAGGTCATGGGGCTAAGGTTCCCCAGGTTCTCCACATTATGGTGTAAGGGTGTTAGATACAGCGATGCACGCACAAGTTGTGGGGTGTATAGCGGTGGAAAACAGAACGAAACAGGTGAACTAGATCTATGAGCCGTCTGTGGATGAGGTCAGCAAGGGAAGTAGTTGTCAATTGGCTGACTATTTTGGCCCAAGATGGGGCTGCCAAAAATGTGCATTCTGTGCTACCCTGGGAGAGGGAAACCCCGGAATTGCGTGGTTAAGCTGCACTGCCATCACACGGGGAGAAAAAAATTACACTTCCGAAGAAAGACTTGCCGAAGCGTTACATAAGCATGGTTTATGGAGGAGATAGGTCCCCTAATTATCTTTGAGGTTTAATAATTCGGTATTACTGCTCGGTGAATTCCTTTTTGGGACTCAATCACAACGGTTTTCGTACACACTACTGCACGCAAGCAACATCATGGAGGGTGAGAGGCCGGCCAAGAAGAGACGGCGAACTCCATACTCGTGTTTGAGTTGTCGTCGAAGGAAAATCAAGTGCAACAGGGTTCGGCCGATATGTAATCGGTGCACCATTTCCAATCTGAAATGCGAGTACGATGGCCCTGAGGTTTGGGCACCTTCAGGGGTTTCTGAAACTCCTGCAGCGCCATCTAATGGTGTTCCTGTTAGTGTTTTAAATTTCAAATCCGATGTTACGGAAACTCCTGTGATCGATCAATTGCCTCGAGCCCCACAAACTGGCATTTCGGAGCAAGCCTCGTTGATCTATGAGATCGGCGATTTGCGAATGAAACTTGCGTCCATGGAGGCCAGGCTATTTACAATAATGCCTGAGTCGCAAGAGACGGTGAGCTTTATTCAGGCTGAACCAAACCCTAATACGGCCCTGCACATGGCTAAGAAAAATCGTTTTATATGCGGAGGCTCTTTTCAGCGGAATAAAATTTGGCGGGGTGACCCGTTTGCCTGCCAGCTATTCGACGATATGCGTCGCTACAAGGAAGTCATCAAGGCCGAGATGCTGGCGATGTCCAAAACTGAGAGTCCGAACGATTTACAGCGGCAGGTGAGGATGCGCAAGAAGGGCCAGAAACGGTTTATTCTGGAGGAAGGCGAGCAGTTATCACTCAAATCGCAGATGGAGGCTGCATTGCCGGCCAAGGAAACAATTCTACGACATGTGAATTATTACCTGCGGACGATCCACCCGTTGTTCCCCGTGCTCTTGGAAGAAGAGTTTGTGGCCAGCGTCAATCGCATTGTGCAAGAAGAAAAAGGGCGCTGTACGTTGTGTTTTGGCCAAAAATCCGACTATCTTGTTACGGCAGCGTTACTTTTGGTGATGCGCTTTTCCTACCAGTCCTTATTTCTGAAACACCAGGTCGGTGCTCCATTGAACGGGGATGAGCTGGTTCTCATCCAGCAGCCTATAAATGCAGATGTCATAAATATGGTCAACTATGCGCTATTTGAGTCCAATTTTTTGCGCAAAACCAGCATTGAGTCATTGCAGGCGCTCATGCTACTTCGATTCTACCAGATCACATGCCAGGAGGACGGGGACGGTGGTGACGGCACGGACGGCTACAATATAAATGGTCTTATTTGTCAGATTGCTTTGGGAATGGGCATCAACAGACCTCTCAGATGTCCTGTGTGGGATAAGAAGACCTCTAAACTTTATCACCCACAGAACCAACGGTTGCAACTACTCTGGCAAAGACTTTGGTGGACATTACTGGAAATGGACATGGAGCATTCAATTTTGTACGGCAAGATGCCGATTTTACTACTCGAAAACAGCGATCATGGACCTGCCACAGTAAGTGACTCGGATATCATCAGCGATCGCATAAGCAAAATGAAGATCATATTTCCATTTCTGCAAAAATTGCTTGTACAGATCCATCAGGTACGCGAAAAGCCACGTGTGGTGGACCTCATGTCAGCGGTCAGTTTTTTGGACTCGCAACGAGGGCTTTTTCAATATAACGGCTATTTTCAGGATCCTTACATGCCACTTCTCTCAACTGTTTCAAACATGAAGAGCGAGATCCATCTGAACATGCTTGTTTTCATGATTAATTGCTATCTGATGCTT
The DNA here is from genome assembly GCF_001664045.1 of Ogataea polymorpha. Lineage (NCBI taxonomy): Eukaryota > Fungi > Ascomycota > Pichiomycetes > Pichiales > Pichiaceae > Ogataea > Ogataea polymorpha. The sequence continues at coordinate 80,322 of NW_017264698.1, read as the reverse complement.
CATTTTGAACGCAACAGAAAAATCGGCAATTATGCTGTCACTTTACAGGCTACTGTTACAGGCTTTTTGCGGAACCTGGCTCTCACATTTAGATCATTCAACCGACTGAAAACCGATTTTGCCTCTCACATAATGTACGTTATTCACCCGATGGCTACGTGCGTCTACAAAAGTATACAATTTCTGGTTTACCTGGGAGTCCGGTTACTCTCAATGCAAACGAAAAACGACGAAACACAACCGCTTGTCACAGAGCTGTTGCAGAAAGTGGTTGCAATCATGCGCAACTGTGTGAAGCTGCTGGCAATTATGGGGGATCAGGATTATCTTTGTTACCGGCTGTATGAAACGTATAGCTATTTGATGCTGATCCTGGAGAATAAAGGAGAGCCAGTGTTTAATCTCAAAAACCCGGCTCTGGAATCTGCTCCAAACCTGCTAGCCTCTATTACCATGCAACGACTCAACGATCTCAACAACCAGCTCTCAGAATTCACGAAATCGCCGCATTTCGTAGCTGTCACAGAATATGCGCTGTTCTGGCCCGCTAACGAGACGGAGGACTCTCTCTTCCAAAAATTTCAAAGATCGGTCGACGCGACTATGCCGTCCTCCGAGCTGGATATCTGGAACGACTGGATTGTGAAAACGAATATCTTCGAGGACTACGAGGGACTATTCGACGACTTGCAGCTGCCTGTCGACCTTAATTACATGTAAGCTAGACTATTTATGTTCTAGGTAACCGCACGCCCTCCTGTTCTTGCGTGTAGCTGCCACTCATCACGCTGTCCTCTATAAGCTGTTGTCGACGAAGTTCCTCCTCGCGACGCACCACGTTCTCAAACTCAAGCACAGCACGCTCGGTACGGAAGGATGCCGCTGCAGCAATCCAAATAGTGTGGTAGAAAATGCGGATCCGCAATCCGAAAGCCCGATAGAATGGAGACCTCCACCTGAGGAGCAATTCCGTGGGAACTGAGATCAACGCTCCGTACATGCCGCCAATAAAAATAGATTTGAGGATGACCGACCGTAATCGGCCAATGCGCTCCTCTGAGTGGTGCGCAAGCTTTCGTTGGGTGGACATAATTGATAATGGAAATAAGTAAAATAAATCAAATACCGAGCGAGGGGTGTGGATCGACGCGTCGGTTTAGTCCAGAGATTTAAGCACCTGGGCCCGAACAATCTCATCGAACTTGTCGCGGTTCTCACGCCAAAGCTTTGCAGCGTCGATGTTGGCGGGTGAGTTTGGGTTCGGTTCAGCCAGCATCGAGCACACACTTAACAGGATCTTCTCCACGCTTTGCAAAGGGCCCCACCTCTCGTCTGCCGACTCATACTGTAGTGGGTCGTCTCCTGGTGGGTGTAAGATGCTGATGCACACGGTGCCGTCTTTATAGATGTTTGGGTGAAGGATCTCGGATGTGAACTTCATCTTGGGCGGGGACAGCGGGTAATCTGCCGGGAAATCCATCTCCGCTTCGAACACACCGTTTTCATAAACTGTACCGGGAGGACCTTCCAAAATACAGCGCCATCTGAAAAGGTTGTCTTCCGTAATGGGACCTGCAACAATGCCATCGGTCGGAGACTTTAGAAGTTCTTGGAATTCCTTCAACAGACGGCGCTGTGCTGTGGAGATCTTGGGTGCCATCTAATATTTATCAGAAAATTACCAGAAGACACAGCCCGGATGTATGTATTTATTTGGCCGAGCAAATTTCTTGTTCCGCATGAAAATTATATCACTAGTATGATTTTGGTGGATGGGGATAAGTATGCCTGCGAACAGTGCATCAGGGGCCACAGATCGTCGCAGTGCCAGCATATAAAACGTCATTTGGTGCTGGTGAGGTCACGTGGGCGTCCTGCCACCGATTCCTCAAAGAGAATAGCCATAATGGGAGAACAGCTTCTACCTGCTGACCCACAGCACGAAAATCACGAACATTGGGGGTGTCCGCAATCCCGCAACCCAGAGAACTCTGTTATTGTACTGAAAGCCAACAAACGACAAGTGTTCAACGTTTCCAAGAAGTCCCTGAGGCTACTGGACCCGGTCATAGAAGTGCCCAACAAAGAGGCCGGCCTCGAACTGATTTCAAAAAGACGCCATGGGCGTGGTAACTGCCGATCAAAAAAATCGAAAACCCAGCCCGAGGAGCAGCCCATGACATACGACATGTTTCTGACAGAGTCATGTACGGTGCCAGGATCTTGCTTGTGCGAGCCCGATGCCTGCACCTGCCACTTCTGTCAAGTACACAACCAGGGAGTACCCCCTGACCCGCCCACAGTCACCTGCGGCAAGGTGGAAGTCCAGCCAGAGCCGACAAGCAGCGCCAACGGCATTTTTGAGGAGGAGTGCTGTTGTGCGGACGACGATTGTGGCTGCTACAACTGCGAAAAGCATGGCATTGTGAATGGTCAGAAGATGGGGTTACAGGAAGCTGCTCTTAGTTTCCTTAATAGTCTGGACATCAGCCAGCTGGACTTTGACTGCTGCTGTCCAGACGACGCGTGCAATTGCACCAATTGTTTCAAACACGGGAGGTTCCAAAATGAGTCTCTATACGGTTCATAGATTATTTAGTATATATTCTGCTTCACGTTTTCCGCTCATCCAAGCTCCGTGCACGGCTCCTGCGCCATCTAGTATTGTATGCTCTCCTGCAAATCTCACGTTTCCAAACCCTCTTTCGAGGTTGATGATTACGTCTGTTGGATCGTCTCCAGGGCGACACGCAGCGTAAGATCCCCGAGCGAACGGGTCTAAGGTCCAGCTTGTGGCAACCACGTTAGTGGGGGCCAAAGGTAAGGGACCGAGCTTTTGCAAAAGTGGCCGGAAATATTCCCACGCAAGGGACGGGTTGCGTTCTAAATGTTCGGTTACTCTCCCTTGAATGAAGCACACCAGAGACGGCACCTTGCTAATGTAGAACATATTGAGAATAAGAACAGGATTGTTCCATACACATTTCTCCGATGTAGTGGTGGGGCTGGAAATGCCCAGAAAGCGATCATATTCTAGGTGCGACCAGAAGGGATATTCGAACTCTAGAACCACCTTCCCCAGCTTCCCGTAGCCCATTTTCCGTAGCGGGTCCGTAATCGTTTTGGGTAATGGCGGGATCCACTCAATGGCACCGGCGTTGGGAACGGATAGCTGCAGGAGACTCTGTGGGACCGTGCAAATCAAGTAGTCGCCTCTATAAATATTTCCGTCAGCTGTTTGGACCACGACGACGCTTGATTTTTCGACCCGAGTTACCACCTGTTTGGTTTTCAGGCACTCTTGAGGGAGTTTATCGGCCATCTTCTGAATCAAATGATCATAACCCGACCTAATCAGACAGTTGCGTCCAACATTGTCAACTAGGGAATATTTTGAGCTCATCTCCTCCCATCCTATACCATGCCATAGCTCCAGGTGTCGAACAAATTGGGGAGCATACTCGGCCTGCTCCGGCGTTAAAAGCTTTCTCTGCTTGTCAATGTATTCCTTCACGACATCTTGCAAACTTTTATCCTCAATGTCAAGACTGCTGAATTGTCGGAGCTCAACGAATTTTGTTATCTCGTTTGCAACCTGCTCGATTTTCAGCCTGTGGAAGTCATCATTGGAGAGATGCTCGCCAACCAGATAAGGCTGCATATCGTCATAGTACAACTCGTAGTCACCGTCTGCTACCATCTCGTCAAATAGCTCGTTCGTCAAAGTGTCGTGGGCCCACGAAGCTCCCATATCGTAAGCCGTCAAACCTGTCCGATCTGTCAGAATCCGGCCTCCCAAACGGTCACGGGCCTCCAAAAGCACAAACTCGATGCCTTGAGAGTGCAAGTCCAACGCGGCCTTGAGGCCCGCTACACCCCCGCCTACAATAACCACACGCATATTCCTACTCTGGAGAATTTCAGTATTTTATTTTCAGCGGTGTCAGGTGTACGAAGTCAGGCTACCGACTCCAGATCATAGCGTTTAATTTCGGAGCCATTGCCCTCGATGACTATCTGGTTACCCTCTCTGAAAGCCACAAGCCGTGAAGCCACACCCACTGATCCGTGTTTATTTTCAAACTCCTTGATGACATCGCCATGATGGTTCACCAGAATCACTTTGGTACGACTGACGTAAGCGTATTTAGGAAAGTCTGGGTCATCAGTGGTTGGCTGCACAACCCGCAGCTTAGACATTCGGCGACGAGTAGATGATTTCGGTTTATCAGTAGGCTCCACAGGCTCCATAGACTCTGAAGTGATTTGTCGTTGAATTCGGACTTTAACTGCTGTGGAGTAGACGGTGAAGCAGCAGATTGAAAAGCCATGGACAACAACCGAAATGACAACAATAAACGTAGTTATTGGCCACATGACTTTCAAAAGAGTTTCATGCGAGGACGGGTCGGAAGACCGGGTTTCCAGCAGGTGCTTGGCCAAAAGGCAGCAGAAAATAGAGCCGACACCACGAGGCCCAAAATGGCCGATAAAGAGCGCGTCTTTCCAATCACGGATGTCTGGAGTGATGTGCTGCAAGAATAACATTGCCGGGATTCTGGAAAGAAACACGAAAACAACGCCTAGGGCCACCAATTTACTGGCATACGGAGAAAACTCGTTCCATGGAAGAATTGAACCCACGTAAACGAAGTATGCAGTGTTGAGAAGCAAATCAACAACACTAGAAAAACGCAAAGGCTCTGAATCTGTATGATCGTCCCCACTGGGCTGTAGTTCAAAATCTATTTGCCCACCCCAGCTATAAGCGCATCCGGCAGCGAAAGAGGCTAACAAGTCGTCGCAGCCCAAAATTGACGCCAGCCCGGTAATTATCAGTGACAGACCAATGTAGAACACCAGCGATGACTCATTGTCAATCCAACGGTGACTGCGAGTGAAAAGATAAGAATATCTGCCCAAGCTCCCAATAACGACACCAAATAATATTCCAAAAGCACACTGGTACAAAATGCCCACGAGAACCCAGTCTTTCACAATTTCACCGGCATGAATATTGTCTGGCCTGTTAAGAATCAAGTTTATTGAAAGTGTCACAAAGGGGAATGCAAGACCGTCATTCGACCCGGACTCGGCCTGGATCAGATTTCTTACGTCAGCCCGGATTCGTTCAGCAAACTTGCTTTTGCCAACTATCGCTGCTGCTAGGACAGGATCAGTTGCCACAAATGTGGATCCCACCAGCAGCGAGTCGCTGAAGTTGAGACCGACGCTCCGGAAGATCAGCCACACAAATAGCGAAAGTATGAGCCAACCATATATCATGGCCCCGAAGAGGACCAAATTGAGCGATCTAATATGTTTCCATATATATTTGGGAGGAAGCTCTGCCCCGGTAGCGAACAACTGGATGACCAGTATGAGCCTAGAGAGCTCGAAAGTGAGATTGTCCACATTATCGGTCCAGCGTGACGGATTAAACCAGTTGAGGACATGTGGACCTACCACAGAGCCAAAGAAAGTCCCCACGATAGCTTCTCCGATGAAAAGCTGTTCTTTGAACACAAGGGAGACGAGAGAAAAAATTACAGAAACCGCTCCGATCAAAACATACGCAATGTGTGCTTGTGTAGGTTCTAGTTGATGCCACATGTACTAATTCGTACCGTATAATTTATGCGAATTATTTTTTTTCATTATCAACTACATCTATTCAACTCGTCGTTTTTTCAATCCATGCTCGTTTTCCGTATGTTCTCCAGAAACATCCCTTTCAAATTCAATGGGCCCAGTGGTGGGCTGGCCTTTTTGATGGCCAAGCGCGGGCCTGTCCAAATCACCCTGAAACTCTGCTCCGCTGCGAGCTCTGTAGATATCGTTGATGGCATCTTGTGCTTCAAATAATGGCTTATCATATAGCTGATCATCACTGTGACGAGCATTACTCGCTGCTCCTTTCAGATAAAGCCTTGCGTCATATAAGTTCTGAGGATTATTAGCCTCTTGCTGTCTCGAGGCCACACCCAAAGCAACGCGCTCGCTAATCTCACGGCCCTCTTCCGAGGCCAGCACTTTGACCTTCGTCTCGGTACCCATTTTTGATCTCCGCAATTCCATTTCGGCGCGCCTTCTCCTCTCTGCTCGAGCTTCCTCCCGCCTGCTGGCTATTTTGCTAACTTCTTCGGGCTCGTCGTCTGCCCATTTGCTGCGTTTGGATGCCCGTGCCTCCTGAGCGAGAGCACGTAGCTTTTCCTGGTTCTCCAGAACTTTTTGCTGTTCTAGCTGGTTTTTCAGCTTGGCACGAAGCTTCAGCTCTTTTTTTGCTTGTTCACTTGCATTTTTCAAAGCATCGCTCAAGTCACCGAACTTATCGCTCATTTCGGTGGAATGAGTCTCACCCACTGACGCTAAACGCTTGTCGATATCTATTGTAAATCCTTTGGTGTTTTTCCAATTAGACACAGCTGGGGGTATATACCACTTTCGTTGATCCTCCTTTGTGAGCTTAACTGTCGTTTCTTCGTGCATTACAGGCACAGGGGCTTCATCAGCACCTTGAGGAGTCTTGTGAATACGCAGGGTAGGCGGCAATGTGGGGTCGAGCTCCTTGTCTTTGATTTTGATTATCCGTTGCTTGCTCTCACCTTCATCAAACACAGACGTTGGAGTGTACTTGACGAAAGTGGGTGACTTTTCTTTAGACGATTTTGTACCGTTCAGTTTAGCCTCAAGAATCTTATGAACCGCCTCCTTGGTCCGGAGGGTGGTCTCATCAAGTGACATGGAAATAAAAAATATATGTATTTTTTTTATTTTATCTAATTTTTTATCGACTCGAGTTTTGGTATGCCGTACTCGTGACTAAGCATCCCGCGCAATTGCTCGTCCTCTTTTCCCACTTGTTCCAAAAACCGGAAGATCTCCCCTCGTGCGAAGTACTTCGGCGTTATTTCGTCCATCTCCATAACCTCTTCATCTACAAGCACAAAACTGATCCCGCTCCCGGGGCATTCATAGTTTGCTGCCAGCAGCACTTTTTCCAAGACCCCCCGTAGACCTCGTGCTCCTGTGCCATTTTCAAGAGCTTTTTCTGCTATTTTCCGTACAGCTGTCCTAGTGAAGGCCAACCTCACCCCGCTCTTCGCAAATGAGTATTCATACTGGCGGACAATTGAGTTTTGCGGCTCCACCAAAATTCTCTCTAGGTCGTCCACTTCAAGTTGTTTAAGAGAAGAGAAAACAGGCATTCGTCCCACAAGCTCGGGGATCAACCCATACTGTTCCAAATCTGAAGGTTGCGCTTTGGATAGGACGTCGGATAGCTTTTTACGACCCAGTCTTTTTTTGATGATTTTGTCCAGTCCCGTGAATGCTCCCATCCCAATAAACAGAATTGTAGAGGTGTCGACAGTGTACTCTGCTGTGCCTCCTCCGAGTCCAGTGTTTTCCATGTGGTTGCTTTTCTTGGCGTGTACCGAAACACTAGTTCCTTCAACCAGTTTCAGGAGCGCTTGCTGCACCCCTTCGCCCCCTATATCCTTCGTGCCAGCGTATACCTGGGGCTTGGCAAGCTTGTCCAGCTCATCCAGAACAACAATACCACGCTGGCAAAGATTCACATCAAAATCAGCTTTGGTCAAAAGCTTTAGGATGCAGCTCTCTACATCCTCGCCCACATAGCCGGCTTGTGTCAGCGAGGTGCAGTCTTGAATAACTATTGGTACCTGAAGCACACGGGCCATCGTGGTTGCCGCCAATGTTTTGCCGGAGCCAGTAGGGCCAAACAAGAGAATATTGGATTTCTCAAGTTCCACGCTAGTATCGGACTTTTTATGTAGCACCGGTGCTCCCAGCAATGTAGAGGAACTATCGTTTGAAGCATCTTGGACCCTAATGTAATGATTGAACACTGCAACTGAAAGAACTTTTTTACAGTGATCCTGCCCGATAATGTATTTGTCAAGATGTGCTTTCAATTGACGAGGTGTAGGGAAAGAGTACTGAGAGTCTGTGCCTGCCAGTTGTTGAAGTTCTCGTATTGCAGGAGACTTCAAAGCATTTATGGAAGCCACCCCACTGGCCACATTCGAATAGCCTCGTCTTGCATATGTCCACATCAGCAAATTTAGGACCAAACAAAATGATAATTTATTTTAGATCCAGCTTTTTATTGGCAATACTTCCCACCATCAATTGAGGTGACAAATTTCGCTGGCACCTGCTTCCATTTAAAACATGAATGCACTGAGCGTTGTCTTTCTTTTAAACCTTTGGTTGTTGACATTGGCGGAGTATGTCAATCTGCAAATGGTAGGTTCTTGGGACCAAACATCATTCAAGATGAATGTCCTCGAGACGTTCAGCGCGCACAACGAAAGCTTGTATCTTCCTTTAGCTCTCAAGCTTATAGGAATTACACACAATGAGGACGAAGTCGAATTGGAGGACGTAGCCCTATCGGATGAGGACTATTTCAAGTACGCCTGTTCGTTGGTGAATACTGACGATCTGGGATTTTTAGAGACAGATCTGGCTCTAAGGACGTATTCACCTCGAATTGTGGCTCATTTTCAGGAAGATGTATTGTCACAATGCGATGGCGCGTGGCTCAAGCAGGAGAATAACGTATATTGCATGCCCGACGACGTATTTGCATTGAAAACGGCGTCCGAAGGCCATGTAGAGCCATTGAAGGCATTTGACCGAGTCATTGGTAACAGTGAGAATGTTTTCATCCTTTATGGTGATTACGAATCTGAAAAGTTCCGTCATTTCTTTGCCAATCTGTACGAGTCTGCAATTTCTGGCAAACTCGGATTTGCATGGAGATACACCCCAAGGGAAGAAATTCAGAAAGAGGTATTGGCAGGCTATGGGATTGACCTGACGCTAAAGAGAACCGACTACATTGCTATAGATGATAGGGGATTCACCGAGGAACAGCAAGCGAAGCTCAAGTTTGAGCCAGGTCAAGAGACCGTGGTCCCTGTCGACGATTTTATTGATCGGCATATGGACGATATCCCGAAATGGTCCCAAGACCATATGAAGGGACTTGTTGGGAAATTGGTTAGTTACATTGCCGAAAAGGGATCTGACTTGAGGCTCTTTAGAAAAATCATGCTGGATTTTCCAAAGTACGCTTCTTATATCTCTCTCCGACCTGAACCTGAAAAATTAGCCCTGGAATCTCCAAATGTTCCAGCAGGTATATATATCAACGGGGCTCCTGCAACTGAAAAGTTCCTTAGTGTTTTTGAGGTACTGAAAAGACTTAAACAGGAGAAGCTGATTGTTGATAACCTGTCCTCAGTGGGAGTGGATAAAAATGAGGTGAGAACTTTGTTATACAGATTTGCAAATGAGTCGATAGTTGCTGCAGCTCACTTACCCCGCTATCAAACGACAGATCACCCAGGAATTATATATTTCAATGATCTTGAAAATGATCCACAATATGCAGATCTCCAAAATGCTAGACTAGCTTACAAGTCAGAATGGAGTGGAAGAAGAATTCCTCCTGCAAGAGAGAACATCCATGATTTAGTGTTTGCCATCAATCCTACTGACCCACTGCAGCTTCAATATTCATTAATGATGATCAATGGTATTCTAAACAATCTCATATCCCAGAGAGTGGGTCTCGTTCCGCTAGTGAAAACTGAGCAGGACCAGGTAGTCACTGAACAGCTGATAAAAATCTACAGGACCTCAGGACCGATAGAGGCTTTGAGATACTTGATTTTGGTGCACGAAGTGATCAATTCTCCCGGAGTCAGCTTCGACACCCTCAGGCAAGTCGAAATTTCAGATAAAGACGAACTGCTCCGTAATTTGGACTCTTTTAAGAATCAATTTGCGCTACGATCCCAACCGCATGTTATAATCAATGGCATATTCATAGAGCTCAATCAAAACTGGCAGTATGCTATGAGTGAGCAAATCACGGCTGATATTCTATACCTGAATTCAGAACAACGTCAAGGAAAAATACCAAAAGAAGTTTCTTTGAAAGATTACCTTCGCCAAGAAGCCTTGGCTAGACGCGATCCCTTCCTAATTCCAGAGACACTAGACAGATTGCATTCCTCCTACGTTCCTGCGCCAACATACGAGACCTACCAATTACTGAAAAAATTCGGTGGAGATGACAAGATAGTACTGAATGCCGTCGGTAAGCTTTCATCGAGGAAATTCAGGAATCAAGTCGCTGAGGCTTTAAAAAGTGGAATCAGCTTACGAATCATTGATGTCTCTAATTCACCTGAGACAGAAACACTTACTCAATCACTCGACGACGTGGACAGCGCATTGGAAATTTTGGATGGAGACTTTGCAACTGAGCCAATCGACAATTCAGCATTTTCAGTGGTTTCCGAATGTTTTGGTATTGACGACTTTGCAGATGATGACGACGTATATCTGATCTTGAATGGACGCCTGATTGATTTGCACGATAGGGAGCCGGTCAAGGCAGTTGACCTCCAGATCTTGTTTAACCGAGAAAAAAGCGTGCGACTGAATTTACTAGATGAGGACACTCAACACTTTGAGTATAAGTCTTGGGTCGTTACGTCCTCGTTTTACAATGATGACGGTGACTTTCTTTTATCCGGATTACTACCCAGATACGACTTTTCTCAATCAAGTTCTTTCATAGAACAAGGCACTGGATATGTCGACGTTGATGTGGTTATTGATCCACTCAGCGAGCAGGCACAGTCCATCCTCGCATTAAGCGAAGTTTTCGAGAAGTTTGACTTTGTACGCTCAAGAATCTGGATCAAGCCTTCGGAGAAAGATGAGCTTCAAATCAAGCGTCTTTATCGTGGTGTTTTCCCAACCTCTGTCAAATTTCATGAAGATGGGACTGAAAAACGTGATTATTCCGCCTTTTTCGATGATGTCCCTAAAAAGACACTGTTCACAGCAGATGTGGATGTAATTCCCTCTTGGATCGTCTCGATTAAAGAAGCTAATACTGATCTGGATAACATCAAACTGGATATTTCCGGATCAGTCGATGGAACCTATGAGCTGAGGTCTATCCTGGTACAGGGTCATGCTCGTGAAGGTATCGATGCCATTGCACCTCTCGGACTGGGGCTACAGCTGCTGGGTCCAAATGGTGCTTCTGTCTCAGATACGAATGTGATGGCCAATTTGGGATATTTCCAACTGAAGGCCAACCCCGGTCTGTGGACGCTAAGCACCAAGAAGATTATACCTGATGTGGAATTTGAGATTGACGCGGTTGATACTAAATATAAAACCAGGATATCACGTCGTCTTCCCGAGAAAATTCCAATATTAGACCTGACTGGTGCTACGGTTTATCCTATAGTTTCCAGGAAGAAACCGTCCAACAACCTTTTTTCGGGGCTCTCAAAGTCGCTCGGCTCTCTTTTCAAACCCAAGCAGGCCGAGATAAACATTTTCACTGTCGCCAGCGGACATCTCTACGAGCGCTTTTTAGGGATAATGACAGCATCTGTGATGGCGCACACAAAACACACGGTCAAATTTTGGCTCATTGAAAACTACATGTCTCCTAAGCTGAAAAAACACCTTCCTTTACTGGCCAAGCATTACGGATTCGATTACGAGCTGGTCACCTATAAGTGGCCCACATGGCTGCGTGGTCAAAGGGAAAAACAACGTACAATTTGGGGATACAAGATTTTGTTTTTGGATGTTTTGTTCCCGCAAGACTTAGAAAAGGTCATTTTCGTTGACTCGGACCAAATTGTGAGGACTGACATGAAGGAACTTGTTGATATGGATCTGAAAGGTGCTGTTTATGGTTTCACTCCGATGTGCGACTCGCGCAAAGAGATGGAAGGCTTTCGGTTCTGGAAACAGGGCTACTGGAAGACCTTGCTAGGAGACAATTTGAAATACCATATCAGTGCTTTGTATGTGGTTGATCTCAAAAAATTCCGTCAAATTGCAGCTGGAGACAGATTGAGACAACACTACCAGTCTCTTTCTGCTGATCCTAACTCCCTAAGCAACTTAGACCAGGACCTTCCCAACAACATGCAACACACCATCCCCATCTATTCACTTCCTCAGGAGTGGTTGTGGTGCGAAACATGGTGTGACGATGAGAGTCTGAAGAAAGCAAAAACAATCGATCTCTGCAATAATCCGTTGACTAAGGAACCGAAACTCGACAGGGCCAGAAGACAAATTCCAGAATGGACCAAGTACGACCAAGAAATAGAGAGCATCATCAGAGGATACCCAGTGACTCACGATGAACTTTGAGTCAGATCATCACTAAGCCACAGGAACTGAACCTAAAATTGACCTCCTTTCACTGGTGATGAGTTTGAGCCTCTACATGACTAGCATATACCTCAGAAAAACTCCTGAGGTGATGACTACTGCAACCGAAGCGGTTTCCTCTATATCAAAAAGGAGTTGAATGTATTGTTACAACCAAAATGCTAAACTTGTAGTCCAGATGCTTCGGCGAGTTCCTCGGTCATCGGACATTTGGATCGGAAATATACATGATTATTCTTTTCGCGCATTGTTAGGAATCGCTAATTTCAGGCTCCCAGCCTTACTTGAAAGAGTATGTGAAATCGATCTCGTTTTCAAGTGAGGCATCTGGCGAGGCGTGCTTGGATTTTGTCGTGCAGCATCCTCCTCCTCCACATTTGCAGGATTTGGATGTGACTTTTCGAATATTAGCCGCGGCCTTTTGAGACTGCCAATAGTAAGCCACTGCAGCAAGCAACACGAATGTCCATCTTCCGCCCGAAACAAGATACAGTGTAGCCACGGCAAGGGCCACTATAAGCGATGAATCCATAGGAAAATTTGAACTACAATTTGAAGCCCGGAAAATTGCACCACAAATTATCACGCCCTCGCACCGGATCGTTTTCGGACTGCTTACATCAGCTTATCTCAAAATCTTGTTATCTCGCAAATTTGTGCAGAATATGTCACTAATGAAACGGCGCAAAAACCTTTCTTTTTCCTGATGCGCGGCACTATCTTCCATCAGAAAAACTGTGGCTTCCAAAGCATGGTTTTATAAAGGGGTCGAAATCAGGATTCTATTTCCAGCCATGTCTGATACCTCCATCCATCTTCACAAGTCCAAGACAAGCAACAACCATGTCGAGATCGAGGAACTCATCCGCGATGAAGAACAAGTCAGAGTGAAGCACTGGTACGATGCTTTTATCAGACTGTTTTATTGGTATCCGAGAGATATCTATTCGCCTAGGGAACGCAAATTTTTAATCAAGCTTGACCTTTGCTTGCTGATCTATACTTGTGTCTCCTATTTCACCAAAGCCCTGGACAAAGCGAATATTACCAATGCCTACGTCAGCGGAATGGAAGAAGACATAAAATTCTACGGTGACGATCTGTCGTATGCCAAGTCTTTGTATTCTGCTGGCTACATTGTTTCCATGGCGATAGGCACTCTTTTGGTGACTCAGAAATGGTCTCGCTTCTTGCTGCCAACGTTCGAGCTCATTTGGGGTGTTTTAACTTTTTGCGGTGCTGCTGCTACTAAACCGCAACATATTTTCTGTCTTAGATTTTTGATTGGTTTCTGTGAAGGAATCGCCTTCCCTTCGTCTGTTTTCATCATTGGAAGCTGGTTCACCAGAGATGAGGTGTTCCGTCGTGTGATGGTGTTTTCTGTGTCGTCCAGTCTGGGAGGCATGTTCTCCGGTTACCTTCAAAGTGCTGCCTACGAAAATTTGAGTGGCACCAGAGGCCTTGCTGGGTGGAAATGGGGGTTTATTATTGACGGAATCTTTACGGTTCCGGTTGCTATATTTGGCCTGTTAATGTTTCCAGGCCCACTTCAAGCAAAGTCCCAAAAGGACACAAAGCCAATCTGGTGGATGACAAAAGACGAGTACGAGATCGCTGTTGAGCGACAGGTGAGATCTGGCATTGACGGTGCTAGACAGTACGATCTTAAGATCCTTAAGAAGACCATTCTTCACTGGCCAGTGCACTTCTTTGCTACCTTCTGGGTGCTCCTTAATATTGTGGCGCTCCCAGACGGCACCGTGATGCCGCTGTGGCTCAAATATGAGGCGAAAGTTCATAACAGATTCACCGTCTCGCAAATCAACAACTATCCGACACTGCAATCTGTCGTGGGTGTGGTTGCACAATTTTTCCTTGCAGGACTCTCGGACTCGTTCCCTATTTATCCGTTCTTGGCATTCACGCAAATTTGCTTCATCATTGCATACGCCTCCTTGGCAGCTTGGAACATCGCTTGGGGTTGGAAATGGGTGTGCATGCTTGCAATAGGACTTGATACCGTCAACCAGGCTATAGTTTCTGGGTGGATCAACAGAGTGTGCCGTCACGACAGTCGTGAGAGAGCATTTGTGATCGGATACTCAGACGCCGTTTCCCAGGCTATGAACATCTGGACTAATATCGTCTTCTATCCTACAAGTCATGCACCCGAGTTCCGCTTGGGACTGATCATCTCTACGATTGCTGCTTTTCTAATGCTGGTCTTACCTATTGTTGAGGTGTACCTCACCAAGCGCGATACCAAGAAGTACGTCGAAAAGAAGGAACGCGAGCTGGTCGAGCGTATTTCCGTCGGCAGCGAAGAGAAAGGAGCAGCTTTGTAACTAATTTAGTACGAATAATTAAGATGTCAAGGTGTGAATAAATGTAAAATACTATGGTTACATCATATCAACGAAAATTTGGATCTAGAAATTTTGTGTCAGATGAACTTGATTGATATTCTAGGGGAGATAGGAATCTGGACAATTTTTTATGCCCAGACGAACATCAAGCTAATATTCTTGCTCAAATTCCTTCGCGCATTCACATATGGAGGAATCAGTGTCATACTAGCTATTTTCTTGCGAGATTGCGGTTTCGCAGCCAGCTCTATCGGCATCTTCATATCTGTCGGAACATTAGGAGACTTGATAAAAACTTCATGTTTGGGATTAATTCTGGATGCCTACGGCAGGCGGAGATTGATGCGGCACTGCTACCTTATGATGATGACAACAAGCTTCATTTTCCAATTGACCACGTTTAAGCCTCTTTTATGGTTTACCGTTTTCGCAGGGATAATATCGGTCGGCGGAGTTGAGGTTTCGATTTATCGTCCGTGTGAGCACGCCATTATTGCACAGAAAGCGCAGCCCTCTGAAAGGTCAGATTTCTTTACATGGTATGCATTCACCGGAAATCTCTCGTCGGCTATGGGAAGCGGTGTGTACGGCCTTCTGATATGGTTTCTGCAAAACAAATTTGGCTGGTCCGAACTCTCGGCTTTCAAATGTGTATTTTTCGCAGTCGGACTCGTATACCTGCTTCTATATTTCCTGGCCAGCTTGCTGGACGACAAGGTCGAGCTAGTGAGCGATCATGAGGAAACTCCAAAAAGTTCGGATTCGGAATTCGAGATCGACGAACAAAAACCGGCTCCCACGTCAACGCTACAACTTATTCATTCTCCTCGCTTTGGAACAATCATGCAGATCATCATGCTTTTTTTCGTTGATGTTCTCTGTAAAGCCATCATTATCGATTCCTGGGTGGCTTATTACATTGTCGAGAGATTCGGCTCCAGCACTAAAACCGTGGGAGATATTTTCCTTGTGACCCACTGCGTCTCTGCTGTGATGTCTCTTTTCGGAACCGTTTTCTGCAAAAGATACGGCCCAATACAAACAATGATTTTGACCCATTTCCCGTGCTCTGTCTTTGTCTTCTTAATTCCGTTTTCCACCAACATGCCTATGATGGTGTTTTTCCTACTGATGAGGGATGTATTCAAGAGTATGGACATGGGCTCCAAGAGCGTTTTCTTGAGCTCTGTCGCGCACGACAATGAAAGAGCTGCCGCTTTAAGTCTACAAAATTCTTTGAGACTTCTTGCTCAAGTGATTGCGCCCATCATCACCGGGTTCATGGCCAACCATGATTTGCAGTGGGCAAGTTTTATTCTGAGTGCGGTGATGAGAGTTGTTGTGTACGAAGGCGGCGTGCTTCTGCTCTTCTGGCGAGATCGGCACAAAATCACGATATAGACATGAATGAGCGCTCTATTTTTTGTGAAGAAAATCCGTGATCGTATGCTGTTTCTTGCTCGGCGACGTTGGAGAGCTTGAATTCTTACGTCGCTTAGCAGGAAAATCATTTATGTTTCTTCCCTCTTTTTTGATAACCGGCTCTTTGTGAGAAAGCTTGAAAGTCTCTGGTGACGCAGAATCTTTTTTCTCCTCATCCTTTATTGACGCTGTGAGCTCACTTTTAATGGGCTTTGTTTCTTCTTTTCTGAAAAACCCCTGTAAGCTCTCCTCCTTGATAGGTTTCACCAGATCCTCTCCGTCATTTTTCACGTTTCCGACTTCTTTCTTCACCTTGTACCACTCAAGGTCTTCCTTTTCATGCACTTTGAGTAATTTGCTCAGTTTACCCCAATTGGAGTCCTTAAGCCCGAGCCAGCTGTTAAACTCATCTGTGCCAGGCTCTAGAACGACCGGCATGCGTGAATGCAACCATTCCAACTGTTTGGGGGCCTCCCTAGTGATGATTGTGTACTCATAGTTGCCATCACTTGTTATTGAGTATAAACCAGCAAGAAACATTAATTTCTGGTCTTTACGACGGATGAACCAGGGTTGCTTGTTTTTTGAAGAGTCAGTTTTCCATTCAAAATAACCTTCGACCGGAATAACACACCTATGATCAAGACAGTGCGACCAAATCTTGCTGTGCTCAATGTTCTCATACCTGGCATTAAATGTGGATAGTTTCTGTGATTTCTGGCTAGCCCACTTAGGTGTTACACCCCATTTCATATAGCGCAACAAAGGTTTAGTACTTTCGTGCTCCACATTGAAGAAATAAACAGGCTCTATGCATTGAGGCCCGACATTATACCGTTTGGCGGACCACGAGTCAGCACCCTCAATACGGTCAATATTAAGATTTTGCTGTGCAAATTGGGCAGGCAGTTCGCCCGGCGCAAAAGACATAGAATATCTCCCGCACATTAAAAAAAATCCTTTATTTTTTAATTTAAATGTTAAAAACAACAAGACCGTGTGGTTGGAGGCGAGCGTGCAAATTCCCGACCTTGAATGCTTTCCAGACACTGAGATCCATCAGTCAACAGGATATCAGTAAGACACCATCACTGAACCAATTTCAAGATCCTAACAAACCCCCTCCTCAATCGGTGGTTCCTCCGTCTTTCAAGCCTCCAAATGTCCCTCCTCCTCCATTGGCAAGTAAGCCTCGCTCGAACATGAACTTGATTCTTACAATCTGTGCAATGGCTGGCCTCATATACTTGGGAATCAAGGTCTATGAGGACTATGAAGACACCACTTATAGTAACGAATTTGGTAAGGTTTTAAGCGAGGCACTTGTTGCGGAGAATGAGGGCGATTTTGCAAAAGCCTTGAAACTCTATCGAAGATGTCTGGTCACATGTGATAAGGAAATGACTTCGGAACTTGACCAGCATTATACAGGTGCGGTTTTGAAAGTGGCGGAAATGTTTGAAAAACTGGAAGATTTCGATCACGCTCTTGCTGTTTACAAGACACTAAGTGAATTTATGGTGTCAGAGATTGGAAGGCCAGATTCTAACCTGTCGAAGAAAAAATTCGACATGCTGTTACAGCAATCTATGGTTGCCGCAATGAGATACGCCAATCTTCTGAGGCCTGAAGAAAGGTACAAAGTCAAGAAATTGTTACTGGACAATATAGTTTTGGCTCAAAGACGTCTGGCGGAACACTACCCTCCATTCCTGGTTCTACTTTACGACCAAATGAACAGAAGCATTGTTGACTTCCTTACAGCAGCGGATCCGAGAGTTCCAAAGTTACCTAACGAGCTGAGAAGCATCGTGAAGGAAGGGTTGGTAGCCCAACTAGCACCCCAGCCAGGTCCAGACATGGCCAAACTACCAAAGGAAATTAAACTTTTGATTACTGCCGGTGACGCATGGCTACCGTTTGTGAAAGAACTGGTTTCTTTGAGAGACCAATTTGCAGACATTTGCATTTCAGAAGGAAGTTTAGACGAAGCTTCGTTCTACCTTCGTACCAATCTGTTGCTCATGCAGAGCTCGATCGACGAGCCAGGAAAGTTGACCCTTACACTGACAAAGATGGGCGTTATTTTGTATCTCATGAGTGAGGAATACGAGAAACATGCAAAACTTCTGGAAAACACAGACCAGATTGCCATTATAGACCAACTAAGCACGCTCGGTTTCAAGCCCAAGCCAAACTCACCCCAAGGTAAATTCGGAAACGTTCTCAATAAAATCAGAGAAACAAGCTACAAAGAGTCAGAGGCGTCTTTTCAGCAGGTGCTTGAACTTACTGGGATGATTAGGTCTGCTTCTTTTGGCACAGACACCCAGCTGCCTGAATTTGTTACCGTCGGCATGCATCTTGCAGAGATGATATCCTCCACAGGTCTGGCAATGCACATGTTGAGGGAGAAAAAGTATGCTGAGAGCAAGAAGCATTTTCTGCGTGCCCGTGTGCTTGCTCTTAAGTACGACGTGGACGATTATCTCAAGGACATTGACTTTCATCTTGAGGAGCTCAATTCCAAGATGCCATAAGTGCTTACGTCATCAAATATCACTCACATTTCATCCTGTTCATACTAAAAAATTTTGTAAGATAGACAAGAAAATTATTTTATTTTCAAACCATGTCCTCTACCCTTGAACGTGTCCCTCACGTGCGACATGCGACTCTTCCAGCACAGACGACTGCCGAACAGAGATACTGGCGTGGGTTCACGAGCTCTCAGCTGGTCAAAGAACACAACTCTGTGACGCATATCCACTTTGATCCCAACTCGCCTCATGATTTCGCCGTGACGTCTTCTACGAGAGTCCAAGTTTTCTCTTCCAAGACCCGCAAAGTGTCAAAGACATTTTCCAGATTCAAGGATACCGTTTACTCTGGTGAGTTCCGGCACGATGGAAAACTTTTGGTTGCAGGAGATGCCTCTGGATTGGTCCAGATTTTTGATGCAATGCACCCGCGAACCCTCCTTGTGTCGTTAACTCCATCCTCACATCCTACACACGTGACTAAATTCAGTCCGTCCAACACTACACAGCTATTGACATGTTCTGATGACAGAATCGCCAGACTATACGACATTTCCGACACACAGCGCCCGATCATTAGTTTTGGAGACCACGAGGACTACGTCAGGAGTGCCCATTTCATCAATGGTGTATCGACAAATCTCGTTGTGACCGGGTGCTATGACGATTACATTCGTGTCTTTGATGCTCGTGCTGGTTCGCAGCCAGTTATTAAGTTCAATCACCACGATCCTGTGGAAGATGTTCTGTCGCTGAATCCTACGAATTTGGTTTCCTGTGGTGGCTACAGCGTGAAAACCTGGGACTTGACGGCTGGCAAAAACACCAGAACGCTTTCAAATTTCAGTAAGACGGTCACATGCCTCAGCGATGCTGGCGAGCGTGGTGTTCTTGCTGGTTCTGTGGATGGGCACTTGAAAGTGTTCGACTCGCAGTCTATAAATTGGGACGTCAAGTTTGGCTGGAAGTTTGGCAGCGGCGTGCTGAGCTGTGGTGTTTCGCCCAACCACAAGCATCTGGTTGTTGGACTCAACTCGGGACTCCTGACGATCAGAACGAGAAAGACTGAACCTCGGGTTGCTCAAGGTAACAAGCAAAGCAAGTCTGCTGCGTTTTCAAGGATGATGCGTGGCTCTGAATATCACGGAGAGAGCGAATTTCGCGTGGTGGACGATAAGAATGAAAACAGCAAGAAGTTGAAGCCGTTTGAAAAAGATTTGAACAACTTCAAATGGTCTGAGGCCCTTGATCATGCGCTAGTCTCGGGAATGTCTAAAGAGCTCACTCTCACATGCATGGAAGAGCTGAGAAAACGTGGAAAGGTGAGAACTGCGCTTTTGGATAGAGACGAGAACTCTTTGGAACCGCTGCTCACATGGTGTCTGAAAAATATCAGCGACCCAAGAAACGTCAGTGTTATTGCAGATTACACCACATGCATATTAGAGCTGTATGGCGATCTCATAGAAAAACAGCCTGTGCTCGAGGAATTGATATGGGGATTACAAAAACGCGTGGAACAGGAAATTCTGAAGTGCGAGGAAGCTTACAAAATTGGTGGTATGTTGCAGTTGCTGGCCGCGTGATTGTATAATATAATACAATATATCATAGACATGAACTACCGTCTTCTTTTGAACCGTCCACCTGTCTTCCTATGTATTTTCATGCGCACAAAATTGTTTGATAGTGGGTGTTTCCCTGACGTGGATTTTTTGTCTTCTTCGGTCGCTTTTTTGCGCACATATTCCTCTTCTTCGCTTTCGGGCTGACTTAGATCTTCATCCTCGCTGATCGTCTTGGTCTCGCTGTTTTGCCGCAATTTTTTTATTTCCTCGTGTATATCCAAGGATTCCAGCATATCTTCTTCATCTTGAAGCCCAAGAGTGCGCAACCTCACTCGTCTGGTGGTTCTCTTGGCTGTTTTCTTACGAATGATAACGTCTTCTTGTTTGATTTCGTCCTCTGGGAGCTCCTCATGAACAGCCTCCACAATCTCCTCTCCATCCTGACTTTTTTGTCTCTGCAACTCCTTAATCTCGTTGTTCAGCTCA
Source organism: Ogataea polymorpha (assembly GCF_001664045.1). Classification (NCBI taxonomy): domain Eukaryota; kingdom Fungi; phylum Ascomycota; class Pichiomycetes; order Pichiales; family Pichiaceae; genus Ogataea; species Ogataea polymorpha. Next base: position 59,688 of record NW_017264698.1, on the reverse strand, counting down.
TACAGTGTACGCCTGCCTGCCCGGCGAATGATCGGACTGGGCTCGACAACTTTACTCGGAGACACATCCATCACTTGAGGACTCTTTTTCTCAGGCGTCAGGTTGCCGAAAAACATTGCGCTCGATGTATTTGATTCTGTTCGTAGGTATTGTGGAGTTTCCTGCAAAAGCGCGGTTCTCTCACGACGGGGTGTCTCCTGAAATAGAAGCTTGCGTTCAACTTTTTTCGTGGGAGTCTTGAAGTTGTCCGGACTTGCGACTTCCATGACTGGATTTGCCTGTTTCGTGGGAGTTTGGCGGGCGGGGGACTCCTTGATCTCGATATCAAATATCCCTAGAACTCTTCCATCGAGCTGCGGCGTAGGTCCAATCTCCTTCTCGCTCTCTGGCGACGAAGGAGGAGGAGAACGCGGAAGATTTTGCTCCTGATTCTGTGGCGGTCGCTCCTGATTCTTCCACTGCTCGACGGTTAATGCTCCTGACTGCAGTTTTCCCAAGATCTTCTTGTATTTGTGATATTTTTTATATCTTGCCGAGACGGCTAAGTCAGCCTTGATCACATCGGTAGTAGGCATTTTACCGTTCTTTGCTTCATACGCATGCTCCCAGTGCTTTATTTCGCGCTTCAAGGAGCTCACATACCGCTCCAATTTGTTGATCTCCATCGAAACGCGTCAAAATAGTGTGAATAAAATTGATAGATGGAGTTACGCGCAGATCACATGACAAGCGCGAATATTGAAAATCGTTTAAATTCTTTGTAGGGCAGTTACTAGCATAGAGACACTGAGCGGATGGGCTTGCGCCATATAGGCATATCTCGAAGCCAGCAATACGCCGTTTGCCGATAAATGCATGTCTTACAGATTAAATATTATTATTATATTACCCAGAAAAGTCTATCTGTTGTTACTCAACAGCAACATCATCCGGTGTCTCAACTTTTTCGGCCTTCTCTGGAGATTCAACAAGGTCGGGTGGAGGGGACTTGTTGTGATCACTAAAAATGCGTCTTGAAGATTCAGCAAGGAATTGTAGCTGGTCCTGGATGAACCTGTCACACAGGGAGTTCCAATCTGCGTTTTCGAAGTGCTTGAAATTGATTTTTTTCTCGCACACATAGTGGTTAATGACGTTCCAGATGAAGTTTTCCAAATCAAAATCAAACTCTGGGAAATCTTCACCCAAGTTTCTGATGCGGTTCCCATCAAGATCGAATGTGTACCTATTATTGACAATGTTGAATGGATCCATTTTCGGATCATGCACATGGTAGAATAACACCTTCGAGTTTGACGGAAGGAAAAACTGGGTAAAGAACTTTTCGTAGTCGTACTTGAAGTCTTCTCCTTCCAACTCGATAGCCTTGCGAATATTCTGCTTGACCTGCTGCAAATTAGAATAATCCGTCAGGGGATCGTATTGAACGATACTCGAGTGTTCGTAATTCTGTTCATGGTTGTACCATCCGTATGCTCTGTCAGGGAGTTTGTAGACTTGATAGTACTTCAGACCATAGTAGTTGGCTGCAGCAACAAAGGTCTCTTTGTCACCCTCTCCGGCTCCACCTTGGGACAAAAGGGGATAGTATCCATATGGGCCATCGAAATTGTAGTACAATGCCAATAACAGGGTCTGGAAGTGAAGAGTCTTGTTGATAAGCATTTCACCTGCTTCTGTCGTCCAATCGGGTATGGTTCCCTCTCTGTCGTGGAACGGGATGTTGTGGTACGGATCAGCATTGAGCTCAGATTCGTAATACTTTGGATCAGTAAACATGTCGTTTAGATGTCTCACTTGTTTCGGTCCGATTTCCTGGCCTGTAATCTGATAGAAGTATGGAGATGTTGTTCTTCTCCAAAAGTCCGGCCACGTAATCATTTGGTACTCTTTATAAAGATCAGACTCAAAAAGTGGATCAGGATTTGCAACCGGGTATGCATCAGAGTCGAGGAAAAAGGCGTTTTCGAAAGTAGATGCGAAGAGGGCAAACGCTTTGAATTGATAACCGTTAACATCAAACTTTCTTAGGGTGGTTTTCCCAAACACTCTGGGCATCTCAACACATCTTGCGTTCAATGCAGGAAGAATCTGATCACAATATTCGAATTCGTATTCGTCATCGCTAGGAAGAATGACCTCGACAGGAAGCGTAGATCCCACCTTACGCAATGTCTCGATTCCAAGCAAAGCAAACCACGAGTACTTGCCACCGCCAACAATCACGTAACCATTGCCTTTGTAAAATCTAGGAGTGATCTTAGGCAGGTTGCTAACCACGGTTTCATGCTTGAGAGTCAGATCATTGATAAACTGAGGTGGGAAATTGACAAATTGCAAACAGTCTTCCTCACTAAGTCTATCCCATGGCTGAGCAAAAAACAAAACGTTTTCAATAAATGGCTTTCCGTCCTTGAGGGTCTGTCTTTCCGCTAGCGGGTAGCTCAACTGATTTTTTCTCATCAGCTCAAAAATCTCTATAAAAAAGTTTTGGAAAGTAACATCGCCGCGAACGATGTCTTCAGGGGTAATTTTGTTAAGAGCTTCTTCTGTTGGTGACTGGTTTTCTGTAAGAGGTATCGACCGGTCGTCTGTTCGTTGTCCCTTCGATTCGTCTATTGAGGACACTTTCCAGCCTTTCGTATTTCCTGACGATCCTCCAGGGATCACTCCGCCTTGTTCAGGGCTGAAATATAAATTTCTTAGATTTTCCGCGTCTTCCGGGGTTGAGCTTGGTGCTGCAGACCCCGAGGGCTCCTCTTTCGCTTCGGAGGCTGCATATATCGAGTAGGAGCTGGAAGTAGGCAGTTTAAATTTCGACAGGTGTTCTGTACCGGCGGACGAAGAAAGGACCAGTACCGTGATCAGAATCGACACCACCAAGATCAACGTCTTGGCTCTTCTGTTTCTTGCAAACAACATAGACATCAACAATATCTTGCGAGCTGCTGCCTGGTTTGGATTGTTTATTTTCCCTTGTTATGCCTTTTGCGTAGTCGTCGCAGAAAACTTCCCAGCCTGTCGTCTGTGCAGAATAGAAGTACAAGTCCAAAAAATCTTAAAACTAGTGATTGATATAGCAGACACACGTAGGCTGTGGGAGAATCAGCGCACCACCAGTTGATGGAGTGTTTTTTTTAAGTTAAAATGTATTGAAATTGCACTTTTTTTTCCTTCTCTATTATCTAGCCACAACAGCATCAGCCACAGGGCCTTCTTATTCGGTTGGTCTGATACCCAAAAGGGAAATACGGATCTTTTTTCAGGCGGTTACGTAAGCGACTTTGGTGCTCGTCAGAGGGAAAATAAAACTCGGTTACCGGTTTCCGCCACCCGATAGCGGATTTTTTACACGTGGCGGGGAGCCCGCGAGCGCGTTCTCCTTGCAACGTTTCCGGTTATCTGCAGTTTTTTTTTCCGTTTTTTCGCAATCCAGAATCGGTGCAGAGATGAAAGTTTGAACAGGTCAGGAAAAAAACACAATCTACTTGCATTTTCATCGTCGCGTTCCAATCTTTCTGTCTGATCAGCATCTTGGCGAAGAGGTGATGTACAAGAAACTTGAGAGCATGAATATCGGAGCTAATAATAATAGCTCTCTCGGCAGTGCGGTGGCCAAACTATGGAACAGCTATAAGTACCTTGCGATCTCTACATTATCTGTGTTTCTCATTTTGAACTTGGTGGTCTCAGATTCGGGCTCCAATCAGTCTTTCAGTCTCAGCCAAAGCTATACACAGGATGTTGGCTCGGCTAGCCATAACGCTACGACTGTTGTGTCTAAGCCACCAAGAAAAAACGTGAAGGACATGTACACGATTGAGGCGAGGCTGATCGCCAACTTCCCTTACAATGCAAACGAGAATATCGAAGAACAAATCTGGCAGTTGTGGAACGTTCGCGCAGATGATAAAAACTTTCCTGATGAGTGCAAGCCTCACATCGAGAGATGGAGAACCGTCAACGACAATTACAATCACAACCTCATTACCTTGTCTGACGCTGAGGACACTGTTGTGGATTATCTCCGTCCCAGCGTGCCGGAGGTTGTGGATGCCCTTAGATTTCTTCCTCATGACCGTCTCAAGTACGAGTTCCTAAAGTATCTGCTTTTGTACATCAAAGGTGGACTTTATGCAGACATCGACACTACAGACATCAAGCCGTTAAAATTTTGGTATGACTCCAAGGTAATTGGTGCCAGATTGATGGTTGGAATCTCAGCTGATTACAACGACCAAAACTGGGAAAAGCTCTACAATAGGCGTCTCTCCTTTGGGAACTCGATCTTCCGTGCCAAGTCGCACCACCCATTCCTGGCGAAGCTGATAGCGAGAATCACGTATATTTGCTTCACTCAACAGGAACTAGTGAAGAGCACTAACTGGGACGAGGTTTTTGAAAATGTCGATGCAAACGGCGAGCCTCTTATCCAGTTCACCGGCCCTTCCATCTTCACAGACACGCTCTTTGAGTATATGAACGAACTGAATGATGCTGTGTTTATTCGCGTCGCCAAAAACGAGAGAGACAAGGATTTGAAACCGATTGTGGGACCTAAGGTTCCTGAAAACCAACGATTCTCGTACAGATCATTTAGCGGTGCCATTGCACCTACCCAGGTGGACGATATCATTGTCATGCCACACATCACCTTCAATGGGCCGGAAAATGCGCAAAGGGACGAATACGACGATAACGACGAGAAGCAGGGCTACGAAAAGTACTACTACGCTCGCTCGCTGTCGCTCACCAATTGGAGCAATAGAAAACAGAAAATTCAGTCCACCTGACAGCGTCACATAAGCAGACTTTTATAGACTCTGATACGAGGTAATTAATTTGTAGAGGTGTACGAATTGCAGATATCCTGCCTGCATGTTATTTAGCCACCGACGCTCTATCCGAACTGCTATTGATGCCGGCGGTATCCAAACGCACTGTTTCTTGATTCAAACTTTTGCAAACAGACCATTCTTCCGTATGCGGAGTGGCTGCTATTTTTTTTTTTTATTCTATGCACATCTTATTGTTGGTCACAATAGCCAATTAAACACAGCTCAAGCAAGACCCGTTCTGGGCTTCCTGGCCAGATTATCGAAATCAGACAGTGCTACGTACAATTTGTCTCGTATGCTTCATATTCCAAGAAGACTGGTGCGTTTAGGACTTCTCGTGCTCCTGCTACTTGTCATAGTACTGGAAGCCATTAGCGGGGGCGTCCCCACAGATAGAGAGTCCTTGATCTACAAGATCCAAAATCCCGGGCTAGTGAAATTATTTTCCCACTCTCAGGCAGCCTCCTGGACTTGGAACGAGATATCCCAGGCTCTCATTTTTCACTCTCCTGTTTACGACCATTCTGCCCCAACAGCTTATGTTCGGAAAGACTCGCACAAGTTCTACAAAAGCCTATACAAGCAGAAGATCCCGCCTGAGCCGCAGGAAATGGTTCTGACAACCAAAGACGATCAAAAACCCTACATTAGAGCCAATGGAACGTTTGTGTCTATTGTGCAGGAAGGAGATATGGAGAAGCTTCTGAACACAGTGCACCAAGTTGAAGAAACTTGGAATCACAATTACCATTACCCTTATGTCTTTTTGAGCTCTCAAAACATCTCAACAGAGTTCCAACACAAATTGAGAGAGAAATGTTCGGGCGACGTTGTATTTGATAGAATACCTCAGTCTCTCTGGACTGTCCCTAGTACCACGGACGCTCGGCGTGTGAAAGAAAGCATGAAGAAGCTAGCTGCAAAGGGAGTCCAGCTTGCAAACGACATAGAGCACCGAAACAAAATGCGGTTCAAGGCTGGATATTTCTTCAATACAGGAATCATGCGACATTATAAGTACTACTGGAACCTGGAAGCCGGTAGTGACTACTTCTGCAATATCGACTACGACATATTCAAGTTCATGGAGCAGAACAACTTGGTGCATGGCTTTGCTATCTCTTTGTACGACAATCCTCACGCCGTGGAGACTCTTTGGCCCAGAACATTGGAATTTGTCCAACAGCATCCCGCCTATGTGGACAACAACGCTTCCTTCACTTGGCTTACGGAGTCTTTACAAAATCCCGAACACACGAAAATAGCCAACGGTTACTCAACATGCTACTTCTCTTCTGCATTCGAGATAGGCGACATGGACTTCTACAGATCAGAGATATATGCCGATTATTTCAGACATTTGGAAGACTCGGGGGGCTTCTACTACGAAAGGTGGGGAGATGCTCCTGTCAGAAGCATTGCTCTCACTCTTTTTGGCGACAAAACCAAAATCTGGTGGTTCAGAGACATGGGAGTAGCGCAAGATCCGTACCACAACCGACCACTGAGCGATAAGTGTTCTAGCACCAAAGACCCCGCAGGGTACTTTGGTGAAAGCGAGGTCCAGCACGAGAACTGCCTGCCAAATTGGATCAGGTACGAGCTGCCCGAGAAGAACAAACAAGCATATACGATCCAAAATTAATATTATGACATTTTCGAATTTGCACGCAAGATTCGATTGATAAATGTTCCAAAAATTCCTCTAGCGGTCAGAACATGGTTCCGTCCACTAGAGAGCGGTCAGTTGATAGTTTTCAACTAGCAAAAACATGATCTCGGACGAATCCTCACTGATACACGTAATGCCCTTGCATAAGGATAAATTCTAATAGTGCAATTTTTTCGCCTTATATAGTTTGTATACACGGTTATGAGCACAGGAAAAAAATATTTACAACTTGACTCCGATGTGAATAGCAGCCACGCCGAAGGTGAGATTTTCGTAGCCCCTGCCTGGGACGTAGAAGCCGGCCTCTCTAATCATATTAGCGAAGGTTTCCTGGTTAGGAAATTTGCGAATACTCTCGACCAAGTATTGGTACGAATCTCTATCGTTGGCAATTAACTGACCCATCAGTGGTAGCAGTGAAAACGAGTACGCCTGGTAAATGTAATCAAGCACTTGATTATCCACTTGCGAAAATTCCAAACATGCAAAAATTCCGCCAGGCTTTAACACTCTGTATGCCGTCTTCAATCCCGCCTGGATATCTGTAAAATTCCGGATTCCAAACGCAATAGTGTACACATCTTTGGAATTGTCCTCTATCGCGTCCATTTTTTCACCATTCTGTTCTAGAAACTGAATTCTTGGAGAGTTCGCATATGCTGTGGAAAGACATCTCTTGGCACCTTCTTTGAGCATGTCGGGGTTGATGTCGGCAACAACCATAGTGGACTTATTGTCTCCATACTTGAGTCTTGCGTGGTCAAGTAGTCCAAAAGCAATATCTCCTGTACCTCCCGCGACATCCAAGAAATGAAGCGGCTCCGACGAGTTTGGCCTCATTCCACAGTCTAATTTCTCAATCAGATGCTTTTTCCATAACCTGTGTATTCCCATTGACATCACATCATTCATAATGTCGTAGTTCGACGCAACAGAAGAAAACACACCTTTGACAAGCTGCTCCTTTTGCTCTTGCGGAACAGTCTTAAACCCAAAGTGAGTCATACTATCCTTCAAGACCGTGCTACTGGTCGCAAAGTTTCTGGAGAAAGCATTGACAAGACGCATATTGGCTCTCCAAATTCCCGTCATCTTGCTTGTATCAAATATTTCCGAACCTTGTTTTTTTACCCTTTCACCGCCACGAATGGGCGCGCCTATTCTACCGCGCACACATTTGAGGAGATTTATTTCTCCCTTTTATCACAGCGTCTTCTTTATTATGCGATTTGCAAAGCAGACCTTTGTGCTTTTGCTCTTTGGTGTTCACGTTTTTGGTGGACTTATCCCGCCAAAAGTCATGAAACCTTTTAATCACAAGGTGAGGCCCCAAAATAAAATTAGTGCAACCGAATTTCTCAATGAGCACCAGGACATTCCTCAATTTAACATTTATAGCTCTGAGATGAGTCACTACTCAAACTCGTTTGACAAGGCCAAGTCTAGTGGCATTCTAATCACTAAAGAAACAATGAATCAAGAACATTTCCGTAAATTCGGACTCAAAAAAGTAGCCGACGTTGCGCGCAGCTTTGATGTTGGTGGATTGTATCCCGATAGCGAAGTACAGCCTGTTGCGTTCCCACCAGATACTCGAGCACTGTTTCTACTCAATACTCAAGCTGAAAAGCAGAATACAGATGGTTCAAACTTGCTTTTTAGTGTTCCCTTTGATATACATAAAGGTTATCAGCTGGTAGACTACAGTTTATTGCTCCCATTTAAATATCTCAAGTTGAGAAACGATCTTGCTAGTTTTTTGGGAACTTCGGCAAAAGAACAAAAGCAGGGCGTTTTATATTACAACGGAAACACAAAACTGGAAATCAGTCGACCTGTTTTCATTATGGTTTTTGCAGAGAACCCAGAACAGTCGAAATCGACCTTCTTTGATATTTTTGCAAAGGGATGGATCAAATTCCTAGGCTCTTTCGACCTGACTCATTCTGTCTTCTGTTCCGTGAAAGACCAGATCTCAAACACCTGTGTGAGCATCAACAACGATGGAAATGCGATAAACGTCCAGCCCACGTTCTCCAATTCGCAAATCGGATTCAATCATCTTTTCTCCACTCTCCAGAGAACGCAGAAACGAGATGTCAAAAAGTCCGCACTCCAACCCCAGTTCCGTCAATTTGCAACATTTGCAAACTTCTCAAGACTTAACACCAATAACCCCGACGACCCGTTCAAAGCAGTTAAAATACAGGTGTCTGATCCTGGACTCCAAAGTAACAAAGAAAATTATAAGAACGGGTCTTCTTGCAATTCGATAGATCAGAATGGTAATGAAGTTAACAATTCCACCAAGCTACCAGACGTTTCAATGAAGGACCTTTACCCTTCAGTGAGCCCAAAGTCCAACCAGCCACGCTCCGCTCAGTATTCACAGGTTATATTCCCTCACTTGAGCAAGTATAGCAAGAGGAGCCTGGAACACTATTTCCCAACTTTGGGTTGATGGCTGCTATACTTAGTCCAGTAATTGAGTCGTGTAGAATCTGGAAAAAAAAAACCTAGATCGAAGACTCTTTCCGGGGTAATTTTATATTTCTGAATTATGGCACACTTGTCATCTTTGGAACATCACTTGACGTTACACATACGACGTTTTCTAACTAAACACTTCAAGAATGAAACCATAAGATTCTACTCCTTCCTTGTTGCGCTTTTTTCTTGCCTCCTGGTTGCCTCGGTGGTAACATTCTCTATTTTTACACCTAAGTTCATGGACAATCTAGATTACAACCAGTTCAGCATAAACATTGTGGGAGCGTGCATGGTGATGGGACTCTATATGACTCTACCAGTTTTGGGATATCTCAGTGACTCTCATGGACCTGTTCTGCTAGCTATGATCAGTTTGATCCTTTGTCCTGGATACTTTATTGCTTCGGCAGCATATGAGTACCGATTAAATTACTCATGGATGTGCCTAGCGTTTTTCCTGATTGGATGCGGAACATCGTCAGCATACTTCTGCTCGCTGCTTACGTGTGCGAAAATCTATCCTGAACGAAAGGGCCTTAGCATATCATTACCTGTGACATTTTATGGACTGTCTTCGCTTGTTCTGGCCAATTTGTTTAAACTGCCATTTTTCAAAACTACTACAGGAGAAGTGGACATTCGCAGAGTTTTCACAACACTGGCATTATTGTACTTGCTTTTGGGTATTTTCAATTGGATCTCTTCGATAATAGTCACCATAGAAAAAGAAGTGGTCTATCAGAAAATTCAAGGAGAATCCGAGCAGCGCGATGAGGACATAGAAAATGATGAAAGAACACCGTTACTTAATAGTCAGCTTCTAGAACCTGAGGCACAGGGAACCAAGTTCAGACAGTTCTTGTCTAGCCCCTCCACAAAGCTTCTCTACATTGCGCTCTTCTTCCTGGCAGGACCATTGGAAATATTTGTTACAAACTTGGGATCGCTCACTGCAATGGTTGGTGATCTTTCCAAAAAGGATGTTGCCACGCAAGTGAACTATTTCAGTATGTTTTCGACCATGACGCGACTTTTAATGGGTGCCGCAACCGACTTGATGGGAACGGTCAAATCCACCACGCTATTACTGGTGTCCGGCATTGCTGTGGCTACGCTATCGTTTTTCTTGATTGCAATAGATTACAGTCACTTTTCTGTGATTACCAGTCTTGTTGGCATTGGATATGGGTCTGCATTTACCCTCTTCCCAACTCTTATCGCCACTGTGTGGGGAGTTGAAATTCTTGGGTCTACTTGGGGTTTATTTCTAAGTGCCCCTGCATTTGGATCGCTGGTATTCGGTATGTTCTATGCGTTCGAATTTGACAAGTATTGCGACATCAGGATTTCCAGCTGGAACGTGTACTGCCTAACGTTCCCCTTTGTCTTGTTTGCTGCAGGATTCGCCCTGAGTGGTGTTCTCGTGTACCTCTGCTGGAGACTATACTGGCACACCTCGCACCTCACATTAGAAAATAACTAAATCTGAAGAAACACTAAAAACGAGTAATGAAAAATATAATAAGTGGCTCCGCTCGGGTTCCACAGTGGACATCTATGCTGCGAGCCGGTAGACGACAGAGCACTCGTCTTACGGGATTGGCCCGCGGACTTTCACAGCGGAGATTCCAATCTCACAATGTAGAGGAAGAATATATGATGGATGTGAGCAATTTGCCAGCCCGATGGAACAACCTCCCCGGAGACACACAGCAAGACATTATCAACTATCTGAGGGTAAAACAAGAGTTTGGATGGACGTACCTCACCCCAGACGAGAAACGAGCCATATACTACATCAGCTATGGTGAATGGGGCCCTCGTGATGCGAAAAGCATGGGGGTTCCCGACCTAGTGTTCAAGATCATGTCCAGTTCCATTCTGTTTGGAGTCGTTGGCTTCACGCTGATCAACTACGCACGCGATCAAACTGATGAGGAATGATTATGTCAGCCTGGGAGGCAGAGAAAGCGTTGTATATATGCATTGCTAAAAATAACTATCAGAACCACGTTACTACAGTGCTATGTAATGTGCTAAATCGAAATCCTCACTAAAACGACATTGAGACCGGGGCGCGATCTGTACAGCGTAAACAATCACTGATCGTCTATTGTTATGGCCATGCTGTACCTTTCTGCGACGCCTCGTTGGATGCGAGGGTGATTTTTTCTAAAATTCTTCGACGCGCACGACTGTAAAAAAGTAGGCACAAGAAAGCAGAATAAAATACAAACAGTTTTTTAGGTCTAGTAAAGGACATTTAAGGACATTTTTATTTCACTGATAGAGTATCAAAAGATGGCGGCCCGTAACCTGACCTCCAGGTCCCCGCACATGGAGTCGAACTCCAGTGGGGGTTCCAGCACTGATCCGTTCAACCAGGAATACGAGCCACAGAGTTACGATGAGTCCTCATCCAATTCCAATGGTTCCAAATCACCGGAGGAACGTAGGCAGTTCCTTGACTATAACAACAGCTACCGCGACTCGACATCATCCATAGTAAATCCATTTGGGTCCAACAACAACTTGAACTCACAGCCTCTTGACTATGACAGATATCCGCAAGGACTAACCGGTTCTCGTGCTGTTTCGATGGGCTCTGCTGGCTCCCAGCTAGAAGATGTCCGCGCAAACCGTTACAGTGACGGTTCCTCCCAGCTGTCAGAAAAGTCCTCGAATCCATTTTTGGTGGACACGGATTTTTCTCCGTTTGGAGGGTATCCGGCTTCCTCTTTTCCCCTGCACATAGACGAGAAAGAGGAAGATGATTATCTACATAACCCAGATCCTATCGCCGATGCAGAGTATGACAAGCACAGATTCAGAAATGATTTGAAAAACATGGACAAGCGTTCTTTGAGTGCTCTTATAGGATGCATTCTCCTTGCTCTTGGCGCATTGTGTTTATTTGTTGTTTGGCCAGCTCTGACATTCACAGGTGTTACAGACCACTTGGACTCTAAACCATACCATGACACCTATGTGCTTTTGACCGATTACGTTTATCCACAACTTAGTGCAATCAGAACTTCTTTAGTCGATGAAGACACTCCGGAAAGTGCGAAAACGAGAACTGCAAAGGATGGCAGTTTGTGGAAGCTGGTGTTCAGTGACGAGTTTGCTGCAGAGGGCCGCACGTTCTACGACGGTGATGACCAATTTTGGTATGCTCCAGACTTCCATTATGATGCTACGAAGGATCTGGAATGGTACGACCCGGATGCGGTCACTACCAAAAACGGAACTCTCCAGCTTCGAATGGACGCTTACAAGAACCACAATTTGTTTTACAGATCGGGTATGTTGCATTCTTGGAACAGGATGTGCTTCACGCAAGGTGTTATGGAGGTTTCTGCCAAATTCCCCAATTATGGTAACGTTTCGGGTCTGTGGCCTGGTATGTGGTCTTTGGGAAATCTTGCTCGCCCTGGATACCAAGCAACAAGTGAAGGCGTGTGGCCTTTCTCTTATGAGGCGTGCGATGCTGGAATTACTGCTAATCAATCTTCCTCAGATGGAATATCCTATCTTGCAGGTCAGAAGCTAAACAGTTGTACTTGTGATGGAGAAGACCACCCTAACCAGGGGACAGGCAGAGGAGCTCCTGAAATCGATATTATTGAAGGCGAAGTTGACACTGGTATTCGTAACGGTGTGGCATCTCAATCGTTCCAGACCGCTCCTATGGATATTTGGTACATGCCAGATTACAATTTCATCGAAATCCATAATGCTTCGGTTACTACTGTTAACACCTATTGCGGTGGTCCGTTCCAACAAGCCGTGTCCACAACCACCACATTAAATACCGATTGGTACGAGCTGGGTGAAGGAACAAGATACTTCCAGAAATACGCATATGAGTACCTCAATGACAACGACAGTGGATACATCAGATGGTTCGTTGGTGACAACCCAACTGCTACCCTTCACGCTTATGCTCTTGCTCCAAATGGTAATATTGATTGGAGACGAATTCCTAAGGAACCGATGTCTATGATTTTGAACTTTGGTATTTCGAACAATTGGGCGTACATCGATTGGCCGTCAATTCATTTCCCTGCCATTATGGAGATTGATTATGTGAGAATCTACCAACCTAATGACTCTGTGAGTCTCACGTGCGATCCTGAAGATTATCCAACTTACGACTACATCAATAGCCACCCCACCGCATATGAAAATTGGAACCACACAACTTGGAAGAGTGCTGGTTACTCTTTTCCAAAGAACAAACTTACTGGCTGTTAAAGAATACGTGTTATTATAAATTAGCTAGAAATTGTTCTAGTGCCGTGGATTGTTGTTGTTGGTCTAGGAAGTTGAACTCCACGATTTCCCGGTTGATATTAAAGTTTGATTCGCGGAGAGCATCAAGCAGGTTTTGAGGCCTTTTGCTTTCCAGCTTACGAGCAAGAACTATAAGTTTCCCGCTTTTTCTAAGCGCGTGAAGCACAAACGCTATATGGTCGCTTTTTCGGAACTCGATGTATTTGTTGAAAATTTTGTTGCGCAACTTGTCTGATTCCAACCCCCGAAATTGAGGGGATTGTCTGAATTTGCGCTTAAACTCCAGATAATTATTCAATTTGACGTCGTTGTCGATGAGCAATTTGCAGAATTCGATCACCGCCCTCGTGTAGGGATCACTGTTGCTATTCGACCGAGCGACTTGTGTACACCATTGGTCAAATAGTGACCTTCGTTTTTCATCATCATCTATTTCAAAATAAATTGGATCGTTCATAAATTTATCGCACTCTAAATCGTAGGAGGAATAAGGGTCCACCTCGTAGCGGGTTAACATGTTGTAGAATCGTTCCGCTACTTCTGAAGAATTTTCCTCATAATCATCCAAATCTGAAAGGTTTAGGCCTGCGGACGAGTCTTCCTCCGATGACGACTCAGCTGACTTCTGATCGGATAAATTGGAAATCTGATTCTGAACGTCTGACAGTTGGCATTGAATTTCTGGACTCTGTTCCCTCTTTTCGGATTGTGACTCTTCCAATTCACTACCGTCCTCAGTGTCAGACTCATAACCAAGCATTATTCCTGTGCTGTCTGATTTTTGTCGTTGAAGCGGCGACACCTCTTCCTTGTCATCTATTTTCATGGATTCACCGTCTTCATCTTCAGAGCTGACAAGCTCGATTTGTTTAACCGGGTGTCTTGCGCCATGAAGTAGCTCATTCAAGTCTTCAGCTTCCTTGTCTGTAATTTGTGCGCCCCTAGCAACTCCAAGTAATAAAAGTACCTGCTTTCTTTTATTCTTTAGTTCTTGCATCTCCCTGACACACTCATTTGGCAATTCCCAAAGGGATGCCAAATGGTCCTTGTCAAAGTAGAACTTGAATCCACGATCAGTGATGACTAGTAACCATCTTTCAGACAACGGCAGTTGGTATAAAGGTTTCCCGTAGTTCATAACCTGTCATAATTAAATAATTTTTTTTATCTATATACATTATTTCCATTCCAAGTATTCGCTACCATACTCGTTCGGCTTGGTTTTTCTGTCCAGAACATGCTTCACCTTGTAGAGCACTCCATTTCTGTGTCCATATCTGTGCAAGAAGTATTTGCCCGCTTCCTTGCCCGTGACAGAATACTTTCTGTTGGAACCGTCCTCGCCTTTCACGTATTTTTCAATCTCAGCTTGAGTAGGGAGTCCCATCTGCCATGGATATTCCGCATAGTTAGGAATCAAGTCCGGGCATTCAGGGAATTTGGACACCTTGACAGCTTCAAGTGCTTCGATAGTTTCTTCCACAGGTAGCGCAGTGCCCTCTTGAGGCTCAAATGCATCCAACGAAAGTAATCCTTGGACCAGCTTATTTGGGACATCATTGACAGATGTGAATTTTGGCTTGACCTCTCTGTCCTCTGGATTTTCGGACTTTCTGTTGATAAGATTCTTCAAGATGTACTCGTTGAAATCGTTAGGTCTGTAATCAAGCATCATTTTGGATGCAGTTTTGAGCTCGTTGGTGAGCGCGTCATGGATGGTGGCTTGGCTGTTCGCAACCAGCATGCTCCACGTCAATTTGAGCGAGATCTTCGATTTGGTCTTAAGTTTCTCAACAGTATTCAATGCAAATTCACTAGCGTCGTTGACAAGGGCCTCAATCACCTCTTCTACAGACTTGTGAGCTTGAGGGTCAAAGCAGGACTCAATCGTATCCAGTTCTTCAGCAGTATACTTGAACTTGTGTTGCGATGGGATTTGAACGGTAAACTCCTCAATGGCCTCGCTGATTAACTTGTAAATGTCTTGTCTGGCAAAAACATTGCGTTTTTGGTCGTCTGCAAGTTCTGGAAGCTCCAACGTAGTTAGCCTATCAAGAAGTTCCTCGTGTCTGTGAGCAGGAACATAGTGGGTACCGTAGCCGGCAATCAGCGTGTCAATTCCAAAAAGCTCGTCTCCAGTCAATGAAAGGTAGTATCCCAAATTTCCGTCCAGTTTCGGTAACCAGAAAGAGGTTCCTACATCGCTGAAGAAGCCAATGTTGGTTTCTGGCATTGCAAATCTGGTGCTCTCGCAAACAACTCTGAATGGGCCGTGAACAGACAGCCCTACTCCTCCTCCCATAACGATGCCTTTGACCAAAGACACCACAGGCTTGTTGTACACGGAGAGCAAATAGTTGAGGCTATACTCCTTCTCAAAGAATTCGACTGATTTCAAGGGCTCCTTGTTCAAGTTGTATTTGGCACATTGAACAACGTCGCCTCCAGAACAGAAAGCCTTGTCAGACTTGGAGTTGAGGATGATCATGTTGTTGGAGCCGGATCTGGAGAATTCGACCATTCGCGCAACAATCTCCTCACACATGTTCGTGCTGAGGGCATTGAGCTTCTGAGGTCTGTTCAATGAGATGATCCGAGCCGTGTTCTTCACTTTGAATTCCACCTCCGGTGTCGCTGTCGAGTTCATTCTGCTAGCTAAAAGATGAGAATTGAGTGCCGTTAGACGAGGCACTTGTGATACCATTGCTGAGCGATGCAGTCGTTTAAGGGAGAGCATACTGGAGAGGGGAACCGCGCAGGTAAGTCGGGTAATGTGTCGAGTAAATTTTTTTAATTTGTCGGTAGGGTAAACCCAATCTGGAGCTACGATACAGGGAAACGAAGAAGCGTGGGCAGATTTGTGCTAGACGTAGTAGCTACATTTATTCAAAGTTCTGCACGGTGCTACGAGAGTACTATTTGGAGCTGTTTGTTGCCCATTTCTGCAACTCTAGTCTACTCTCATATGCTGCGCCTGATTCTGCGCATACATTTCCCGAGAACCCTACAGACTGCTCCGATTTTTTTTATTTTTTGCTGTCTTGGGCACCCCTCGCACCTCATCGTATATCGTTTGAGAAATCGGCTGAGATATTCGTGTAGATCTGTCTTTCCCTAGCGATCGTCATGTCTGAAATAACTCATAGACTGGCAAAAACAACACACAAAACAACCCCTCCAGTGATCGACACCTTGAATATTAGCCAGACGCTCGATTTTTACTGGACCAACGCGAAAGATCCGCACTCGATTAGGCGAAAACTCATCCTTCAAAAATACCCTCAGGTCACCAAATTATGTGGACATGAACCACTCACAAAATACCTTTCGATGCTTGTTGTCTTGCTTCAGTTCAGCATTGCCTACTATCTCAAGGACACCAGTCCCCTGAGCTACAAGTTTTTGGCTCTTGCGTACGTTATCGGTGGGACTTGCAACCAGAACTGTTTCCTTTGCATCCACGAGCTATCTCACAACTTGGGATTCAAGAAACCACTACATAACAGGCTCTTTTCCATAGTGACGAATCTGCCAATCGGAATCCCCTACAGCGCTTCTTTCCAGCCTTACCACCAGCTCCACCATAAATTTCTCGGAGATGAGGTTTATGACACAGATATCCCTACTCGGCTGGAGGCCATTGTTCTGTCCAATATTCTTGGCAAGGCATTCTTTGCTACATTCCAAATTCTCTTCTACGCTTTGAGACCGATGTTCATCACCCAGGTGAAATTCACTCTAGTCCACCTGCTGAATGTCATCGTGCAGGTATTTGTTGATTTCCTAGTGGTGAAATACTGGTCTGCAAACTCATTATGGTACTTTATTATGTCTTCGTTCTTTGCCGGATCGCTGCACCCAACAGCTGGACACTTCGTGTCGGAGCACTACATTTTTGACCCACCTAAAAACTACAAAAAATACGTTGATGTCCCCCCTCTAGAAACATATTCCTACTACGGGCTCCTCAACTTGGTGACCTGGAACGTCGGCTATCACAACGAGCACCACGACTTCCCCTTTGTTGCGTGGAGTAGGCTCCCGCAGCTGAAAAAAATAGCCGTCGAGTTTTATGAGCCGCTTCCTCATCACAAATCATGGACGTGGACAATCGTGGACTTCATCTTCAATTACGACGTGACAATGTTCAATAGGGTCAAAAGAGATACCGCTGGAATTTCAGAAAGACGCAAAATTGACTACAACGACAATTCCAAATAGCTATACTCTATAGATTTATATATACACAGCCCAGAAAAAACTATAAACATGTCTTCACTAAAAGACCTTCTGAAGTCTGTTTCACAGGAAGAGCAATTGCAGAAACAGCTTTTAATTGTCGGTGGTCAAGAAGTGGGCCATATCCAGCTTTTGAATGCATTTGGAATCAGAGACGTCAGTATCATACCGTACGGATTTCATCTGGCAGAACGCGCAGATCTTCAACTTTGTTTCCACTCTTTTGCTGGCGAATATGGTGCGGTATATCAAACAATAATTGACAGGCTTCTTGCGAGTTCGCTAGTTGTCTATATTCTAGATGCTCTGGATCTATTGAAGGATGAACCGACACAAGAAACAATTTTCGAGCGTGTTTCTGGATCTCTCAAACCATGGATTGATGCCTGCTCTAAGGCCGTCAGCTGTTGTGTATTAGTCCAGAATGTGTCTCGTGTTGACTACAATGTCAAAAGCGTGTCGAACATGGATTATCTACAGCAATTAGTGCGACTCATCATGATGGATAAAAATGGTGCCGTACTGTTCTTTCAGGAAACAGATACCCCTCAGGACATTATCCAGCTATTGAAAGGCACGGCTGAACTGCGGATCAAAGATTATGACAACGTGTTTGTGCCCAGCGGAAGTGATAGCTACGGGAAGATCAAAGTACTTAATGAAGACTTTGCATGTGAGGAGACGCTTGAAAAATGGCATAGTGTGGAAACAGTCGCCAAAGAAGTGCCTACCAATGCAACATCGACCAACTCTGAGAACTTGAGGCAAAAGTATCAGGACTTTCTAAGACAGATCCATTTGGCTGTGTAAAGGTGTGATTCAGCATGAAAAATTATTAGCCAATTTTTGTGTGTCATGGTCGATGCTGGAGTGAGCAGCGACATAGGCAACGTATCGGTTGAGGCAGATGGACAGAACGCGATAGGTGATGTGCTTGAGGAAGGCATTTCAGTGAAGCCTATCGTGGAACATACCAAGAGAAGGCGGTCGTCGCACCAGTCCATCAAACCGCGTTTCAAAAAATCCGCACGCAAGACTCCAATATTCAAGCTAAAGTTTGATTCCAAACGCAAAAATCCATTGAAATATGTCAATATCAGAGAGCTTGTTTTGTACGCGCTCACAGACGTGAACAAGTTGAATTTTGGAGAGCTCGAGAATAGGAAATCTATAAACAAGGTGGTTCTGGTCCTTGCCGATGGACTCACTGCGGCTGATTTCGGATACGAAAGCTTGGCTGGTCTCGTTGAAGAGCAGGAAATAAAGAATACAGAGAAGTACCCATTCATCTCCCAGGAATTTACAAAATTCATTCCCTTACTTTCTCCTGGAGCCAACAGAAACCTATTTTCATGTGCCACCACTCTATCTTCTTCGACAGTGCCCGAAAAACATCGTCCGGCTCTGATCAAAGAGCTTGAACTCAAAGGTGTCCAATTGTCTGAGTTGACACTCGACTATACCCAAATGGTGGCCAATGGCTACCCTATTCACCCTGACGTTCCTGGTGCTACCAAGGAATCTATAGCGCAATATTCTGCATTTCTTGCCACGAGAGATCTGAAATCGAAGCCCAGAATATTTGCACTGGATTGCGAGATGTGCTTGACTGCCTCCGGGAGCGTGGTCACCAGAGTGGCGCTGACTGATGAGGATCACAAGCTAGTAATCGGAGATTTTGTCAAACCAGACGAGGAGATCACAGATTACAAAACACAGTACTCAGGTGTTGATGAAAATAGTCTCAAAGGAGTCACTACCACTTTGCATGATATTCAGCAAAAATTGCTGGCGACAATCTCCAGTAAAGACTACTTGGTTGGACATTCGCTAGAGTCAGATCTTTGCGCGCTCAGAATCACACACCCAACAATTATCGACACATCTATATGTTATGATCACGTTAAAGGCCCGCCTCTCAAACCTTCTTTGCGCCATCTCGCTTCCGAGATATTAGGCAGAAGTATTCAACAATCTGCCCACGGTCATGACCCAATTGAGGACTGTGTTGCATGCATGGAGTTGGTCCAGCTCAAACTTAAAAAGGGCCCTGCATTTGGCAAACTGATCACCGAAGAGTCGATCTTTCGCCGTCTTTCGCATACAAACAAGCAAGTCCTTATTGACGGCAAGAAAGTCCCCAAATCGGGAGTAGCTATCAATTTTGGAGGTAATAAATTTTTCGACGAACAACGCTTAGACGTCCCCACGGATGAAGAAGCCGTTCAAAAGCTGGCGGAAAATCTGTCCAACCATGACTTGGCAATGATCAAGCTTCGCGAGCCGGACAAATTTGATCTTAGCATCAAATATATCTATGAAACGATGCCAAGCAATTCTCTTTTGATCGTCTGTGCTGGTCACGGCGACAGAAAACGGATCGACGAATTAATCACCTTGCAGAGGAATATTTCAGGACCTCTATCTCCAGAAGATCACCAGGAACTCATTTCGTGTGTTGCGAAAGCCAGAGAATCTCTTGCCCTGATAAAGATTAAACCATAGTTACTGGCTTATGTAATCTAGTTTACGCGTAGATCAAAATAAATACAAAAGAAAACAAAAATCACAGATTTCATGACTACTCTGCGAGACAAAAAGAGAAGTTTGAATGAGAAGGAGCGAGCCGAAGTCCCGATACAGCCTCGTCTAAAGCTTCATAAGCGGCTTGTCTTACGCAGACCTCCTCAGTTGGGCAACGTATCTCGTCCAAGCCCTCCGATTTCTCGCACAGCAAGCGATCAACCTCAAAATGAGGTCAAGGAGAAAGCTGTCACAAAGCCAGAGCATGATGCCAATCCTTCCCCCAAAAGGGAACTAGAATGTCAAGACACATTGCTGGCAAACGAGGAGAAACGAGTCCAATCGACCTCAGACGATCTGGAAAACGCACAAAAGAAGGTCACCGAAGCCGCAACAAAAAACCCAGAGATCCAGAGAATAGAGTTTGCTCTCGAGGAAGATGGCGAAGCTGAGGACTCTGAAGAGGAAGATTCAGTGTCTATGGAGATTAGACAGGAATTATTTTCTCTAGTCAAGTCGTTCCCTGGACTGTCTAACAAATACAAGCTAATAGACAAGATTGGTGAGGGAACGTTCTCCACCGTTTACAAAGCATACGACCTACAGCGCATATCTGAAACCAGCATGGGAAAGGCGGTTTGGAGTTCCCCACCAAAGAGTCGTACGAATGAGTCCACGCAATCATCTGACGTCCCAATTGTTGCATTGAAAAGAATTTATGTCACGTCTTCCCCTTCGAGAATATACAATGAGCTTCAGCTTTTGCATAGTCTAGTGGGATGCCCGAATGTGGCTCCTCTAATAGATGCTGTTCGCTATGAAGATCAAGTCATTGCCGTGTTGCCCTTTTATAAGCACGCAGATTTCCGCGATTTCTACAGAGACTTACCTCTGTCTGGAATAAAGATATACATGCACGAGCTTTTTACTGCCCTGAGTTTTGTGCACGAAAAAAGAATCATTCATAGAGATATCAAGCCTACCAACTTTCTATATAACCCGTTGACCAGGCGAGGAGTTTTGGTCGACTTTGGGCTTGCCGAAAAAGAAGCAGAAATTGATTACGCAGCTTGTCCTTGTTTCCAAGGAGGGCCGGCAGCAGATGAGATTGCGCCTATGAATGCATTTCCTACCAAAGGATACCCGAAAGATGACCGCAGGCCAGGAAGGCGTGCCAATCGAGCAGGAACTCGTGGATTCAGAGCACCTGAGGTGCTGTTGAAGTGTGCAAATCAAACTGTCAAGGTTGACATATGGTCTGCCGGGGTCATGTTGCTCACACTTCTATCGCGAAGGTTCCCATTTTTCAACTCTACAGATGACACCGCTGCCCTCATCGAAATAACGAATATATTTGGGCTTTCTCAGATGCGCAAATGCGCCCAGCTGCATGGTTTAGGTCTGGAAAGTAACCTCCCCAAAATCGAGTCGGCACAATCGCTAGGTGCTTTGCTATACACATCGATTTTTCTGGAAGCCAAACAGGGCGACACGCTAGCAGAGGACTCTCCTGCTTGGGAGCTCTTGTCCGCATTGGATAAGAAAGGACGTCCTTCCGACACTAAGCTTGGAAGTGACTATGCTGAGGCCCTGGAAGTACTCGAACTATGTCTAAGACTAAATCACAACGAGAGGATTACCGCAGATGATGCTCTGAAGCTCCCCTTTTTCCGGTCAGGGTCTAATGACGTCGACGATATCATTTTAGATTAGAGTGCACTGATTAATAAAGTTAATGATGGCTAAACCGAAACGTCTATAATATACTACTGCAGGCTTGGATTGATGGCCTTTTCAAACCGTTTTTCGACAATTCTCTTGATTTGAGGGGAGGTCTCAAACGGCCCATAATTTCTGAATTTCTTGTAGGCCTTCGCAAACTCCATTTCGTCCAAGTCAGCATGCTGTTCTTGGAAAAATTTCTGCTGGGCCATGATTAGGTCCAGAGTCAAGAAGAACTTGTCTTGCTCCTCAAGGTCCTTGAGGGTTAACTTGCCCTTAGTGTCCAGTGGTGTGTTGAAACCTTCTCCTTCTTCCAGAGTAATTGTGGTGCGTGAAAGCTTACTCAGGGTTCCCTCTTTATGGGCTGCCATCAAGCCACCAAGCTTCTCAATACGATAGTTTCTGTAATCCTCCCTGAAAGCTTCCAATGTTGCCTTTCTGGATCCAGTCCATCCAATCCTGATCAGATCTTCTTTTGTGACTGCTGGAGGTT
This sequence comes from Ogataea polymorpha, assembly GCF_001664045.1. NCBI lineage: Eukaryota > Fungi > Ascomycota > Pichiomycetes > Pichiales > Pichiaceae > Ogataea > Ogataea polymorpha. Next base: position 37,415 of record NW_017264698.1, on the reverse strand, counting down.
TGCCGGTGAATGAATAAGGATTGACAACGCCAAAGTTCAGAGATCCGAAAATGATGAGCACCTTGAGTACATGGAAGAAGAAGAATACGCATTGAAGAACTTTTCCCGATTCAGAAAGCAGTTCCCCACGTAAATGTTCAGCAAACCCAGCATCGTGGTATTTTTCCACCAAGTAACAAATCGCCTTGCACACCCAAGTTGTCAACGCAATTCCGGGAGTTGGCGAAATAAAGTCTGGCAGATCAGTATACAACCAAGTCAGAAGAGCGGCATAAACGGAGTAAGTGAGGAAAGTTTTCTCCTCCCAAATAGGAAGCAACAATTGGCCCGGCCAAACCTTGGACACAACCAAATCATCGTTAGAGACCCGCGTAAGCCATTTGGCTTTGTCTGCCTCATGACCAAACAAAACTCCACCCTCGGCTGTTAACTCCCCAGGACATCTGGAAACCATAAATCCTTTCGGAACCCTATTGTAAAATATCGATGGACACAGTGCCAAAGGCAGTGTTTCGAAAATCTGAAACAAATCCCTGAAGGTCTGGTTTTTCTTGACTTCAAAGCAGTAGTCCTTTTCGTCGTCCAGGTTCATACGGATGTAGACATCCAAAGCGTACTCTTGTTCCTCAGACATGATAAAATACGTACAATATTCACGCCCCGCAGAAAAATTATCGTGTGTTCGGGGTACCGTGACGTAACAAAAGCCCGGCTTTAAATAGTTTGGTTACGTAAGCCCATTGGGAAGTGGTTAAGCGACCTTTGCTTTTGAAGATCAAGTCACCAAATGCTACAGACATGTCAGTCTTTCTGATATCTGATATTAATTTCTAAATTAGTTCTGGACAGCAGAGAGAATGTCGGAGTCACCAGCATCAAGAATGGCAAGGGTTCCGACTCTGAAAAGTTTACCACAAGCAGTACCAAGCTCGTTGTTTCCACCTTGGAAATAGTAGATGGCAGTCTTGGACAACATGGCGTAGTACTCCAACTCAGACTTTCTCAAGACTGGGGTGTTGGCAGCAATAATGATCAGCTTAGCCTTGCCTTGTCTAAGAGACTTGACAACGGACTTGTAGCCGAGGGTGAACTTACCTGACTTCATAGCCAGGGCCAACTTGGCGTTCATGTTCTCTGAGTTCTTCTTGGATTTAGGTGCCTAGCATGGTTAGTTACGGAGAGAGATAAAGGATACTGACCATCTCTGTGTTTTCACTCCGGTCTTAAGCTTGGTGATGAAATTTTTTCTACTGGGAATTGAAAATTATCTACGTTGAAAGACAGTCACACTGATTTTCCGTATTGGGCTTCTAAAATTTTTCGACCCTCACGCTCTCTAGATTTTTTTCTCAGCAATAATCTTTTCTCATCAAGATGAAGGTTGAAGTTGACTCGTTCTCCGGCTCGAAGATCTACCCGGGCAGAGGTACTCTGTTTGTGAGAGGTGACTCGAAGGTGTTCAGATTCCAAAATTCCAAGAGCGCCTCCCTTTTCCACCAAAGAAAGAACCCAAGAAGAATTTCTTGGACTGTTTTGTTCAGAAGACACCACAAAAAGGGTATTACTGAGGAAGTCTCCAAGAAGAGAACCAGAAAGGCTGTCAAGCACCAAAGAGCTGTTGTCGGTGCTTCTCTCGATTTGATCAAAGAAAGACGTGCCTTGAAGCCTGAACAAAGAAAGGCCACCAGAGAAGTGGCTGCTATCAAGGAGAAGGAAAAGAAGAAAGCTAGAAAGGAGAAGAAGAAGGCCGAGAAGGCTGCACAGGTTGCTACTGGTGCCAAGATCTCTAAACAGCAAGCCAAGGGTGCTTTCCAGAAAGTCCATGCTACCTCCCGTTAGTATCTGATAATGAAGATCAAGTAAGGTGTACAAAAGTCGTAATTCACCGCTGTTCGTATATTTCGTCTAGCCGTTCGATTGGCAGACCTTTAGTTTCTGGAACCAGCCAGTACACCAATGCAAATCCGGTAACGTTGAAAAAGAAGAACACGAATCCGATGCCAAAGCCAAAGGCCTCTGTTAGCGGCGGCGTAATTAATGTCATCACGAAGGTCACTAGCCAACTCATCGACCCGCAGATCGACATGGCTTTCACTTTGATGGCTATCGGATACAGTTCGGAAACAACCACTCCGCTCAACGGTCCCCATGTAGTAGCGAAAACCCCTATAAATCCACATGAAAGCGACACCATAACGACTCCCATGGCTACGTTCATGTTGGCTTTCGACAACATGCTTACTATGGTGAATAGCAGCATGAAACAGGCGAGTAATGCGGACCCTATCATCAGCAAGCTGGTCCGCTTGTAGCGATCGACGATGAACAGCGACGCCACTGAAAATACCAGGTTCACAAACCCAAAGAAAATTGGTACCAGATATGGGTTTGTGAGGCCGATTGTAGCAAAAATCGTGGTGCCAAAGAAAAAGAAATAGTTGATGCCTGTAAGCTGCTGGCAGCAGAGCACACTAATACCGGTCAGCGTGCGCAGCAGGTACTTGGGCTCTCCTTTTCTGATTGAGCTCTTTTCTTTAAGATTTGCATCCTCGTCCTCGTAGCTGTGGTTGTTAAACATGATAGCTACGATCCGGAGCACTCCTGGGTCATTAACCTCTAAAGAACGTGCTCGAGCTACCGACATTTTAGATTTTTCGACCAGTTTGCGACTTGTGAGATACCAGTAGGGGGATTCGGGTACAAACCAAATGAGAACACAGACTGCAATGGCCCAAAAAAGCCCTTGGATCAAGGGCACTTTGAATTGAAATGTGTTTGTGTTGTCGAAGAGTGACTGGCTAAAATACATGGTGATGGCCCCAATCTGAATACCAACGGTAGTGAGCAGTTGCTGAATGCATATCATTCCACCTCGCATACTGGCAGGCGCCAGCTCGCTGATCAACATGGGACAGGTCACGCATATAATGCCATTGGCCATTCCGTTGAATGCCCGGCCAAACATCACCTGGATCCACACGGACGCGGTAGCAGTCACCAGATTTCCAACGGCATAAATGACGCCTGCTGAGAAAATTGTCGCTCTAAGCCCAAATGGTGTTATTAATAAAATGCTGAGGATGCCACCAACAAACCCGCCTAGACTGGAAATCCCAATTAATGCTCCTTTAGTGATACTGAGGAAGGCGGTTTCACCGCCAGTTCTGTGATCACCAAACGTATGGATGAAAGCAGGCATGTCGATCATACCTCCTATAGTGCCGATGTCATATCCAAAAATCAGTCCTCCGGTGGCTATAATGGAGCTGAAAATGATGATCGGCCAGGTAGACCCCATGTCATCCTGATCTGGAGAATATTCCGGCTCGTCAGCTTTTCTTTGTGATTGCTCGGGCAACCTAGCAGGATCACACGATATCTCGCTCATGAAGAGTACTCAAGTCCGCGGTAGGGATATATTTTGCTCCTTAGCGCGAGGGTCCTGGAGAAAACATCCGTACACCGACAACATGGAGAACCAAACCAAAGAGGCTGGGTTCCGGGTTCCTTAATGAGGACTTACATTAAGATGGTCTTGCTTGGAAGTGGACAGGTGACCGCAAGTTCAGAGATCTCATTTGAGTTATTTGTCGGCAAAGGTATGATTGCGGTCCCAGAGTATTAATTGTAGTCTAAAATTAATTTTCCGAAACAGAAGCCTAAAGAAATAAAAAAATAGACACTTCTCTTTTGTGGACATAATATTCAACAACCCCTGTTAGAAGGTATTCATGAGAGGCGTCAATGGTGTTTCAGAAAGCAATATTATGGAACTACTAGTTTTCGGAAGAACTAGTCCTGCCACTTTATACCACAAGCTGCCCATTTTCCCAATTAGGAAGCCAGCCATCTCTTTATGGCATAAGCTAAGATTTTAGTTGCATATAAAACAATAGGCGATAGGATGGCTAGCGGTGCTACCAGCTTTTTTGGGTAGCAGCATTAAGGTTTGAATGGTAAGGATGTAAAAGGTGTCTTTGTTGCCGGTGAATATTTCCTCTAAGCGATGGCTTGACAATAGCGGTCTGGATACCTTATAAATAGTCTGCTCCCAGATCCCGAATCTCGCGCACACTCACTTATACACTCTTTACTATATGCGTTTTTCAGTCGCTCTTTTAACCTTTCTTGCTGCTTTGCAGGCTGCACCGGTGCCAATGGCCAAGGTGATCACCAGAATGCACACAGCAGATGCCGTGACCACTACACAGAATAACTACTATACGGTGACGTCCACCATCCCAATCGTTGAGGTTCTTATTTCCAACGGTGTGACCTACACCAAGACTCTTCTCACCATTGCTTCCGGAAGCGATATCGATGCTGTTCAGCCAACTACCACTGTGGTTGCCAAAGACCCAACGACGGTTGCCAGCCTGACTAGCGACTCAGTGGCTAGTGAGACACAGACCAGTAATCCGGTGCCGACTGACACCAGCATTTCTAGCACCTCTACGAGTTCGAGCCAGGATTCATCTGTGTCTGTGTCCCTCACCTCTGTATCATCTAGCAGCTCGTCAGCCCCAGCTACCACTGAAGCTACCACTGAGGCATCCAGCACTACCACTTCCGAGGAGCTCGATCTTGTTGGATCTGTCAATGTCGAAAACACATCTACCAGCTCGAGCTCGACTAGCTCAAGCTCCTCTGTGACCACCACCGATGACTCTAGCGCCACGTCTCCATCTCCAGCAGCCGAGGCCTCCAGCTCGACCACCCAGGCCTCGTTGAGTGAAACTTCATCTTCCACTCAGCAGACCTCCTCCTCGACCGAAGCTGCCAGCTCAACCACCGAGTCATCGTCTTCGTCGTCTTCTTCGTCTACGACAACTTCATCCTCAAGCTCGACAGCAAGCTCGACAGCAAGTTCGACAACCTCGTCCGTTTCATCTTCGACTTCTTCATCGTCGGCAGCTTCTACCGTGACTCCTTCTGCAATTGTCTATTCTCCATACACCGACTCAGGATCCTGCAAAGACTACGATACCGTTGAAAGCGACCTGTCTCTGATCCAGTCCAAGGGAATTGGCGAGGTCAGAATTTACGGAAACGATTGCAACTATCTCACAACTGTGCTCCCCATCTGCGCAAAGAAAGGAATCAAAGTCGACCAGGGCTTCTACATCAGCTCCGCCGGCGTGGACTCCATTGACGATGCTGTTACAGAGCTAATCCAAGCCGTCCAGGACTCTTCGTCTGGATTTGACTGGGATCTTTTCTCTTTCTTCAGCGTTGGTAACGAGGTTATCAGCAACGGCTACGCTACCGTCAACGACCTGATTGACAAAATCAACTCTGTCAAATCACAGCTGCAAAGTGGTGGATACACGGGAAAGGTCACAACCGCCGAGCCACCTAGCACGTACGAAAGCTACCCTGACCTGTGCACAAGCTCCAACATCGACTTTGTCGGTATCAACGCTCACGCCTACTTCGATCAGTACATCAGTGCAGCAGACGCTGGAACATTCCTTACCGACCAGGTTAAAGTGACTCAAAAGGCTTGTCCAAACATGGATGTCAAGGTTGTGGAAACCGGTTATCCAAGTCAAGGAAAACAAAATGGAGGCAACATACCTTCTCCAGAAAACCAGAAGACAGCCATCAAGAAGATCCTCGAGGATTTCGGTCCCGATGTGACTATCCTGACCACCTACAACGATTTCTGGAAAGACCCAGGCCCTTATGGAATTGAACAATACTTCGGAGTGATCGATATTCTGGAGTAATTAATTATGCGCAATTAAAGTAGGATATTTCGAATTTTTAAAGCTAAAAATCAATAACTTTTTTCGGGAAAAACTCATCAATCAGTTCGAGATAGTAGTCTTTGACCTCGTCGATGTCGCATTTCTTGTCCGTCTTTGAGTAAAGGTCGTAAGGATTGAATTCTTTGACAGCCCGGAGCATCTCTTCGTCATGCTCGTTCATTAAGTATTTGTACGCACCTTCCTGGTGCCATGGATAGAAAGAGTGATATCTGATCATCGCAAGCGCTTGTGGGGGCAGACAGCTCTGTTCCTTGGCTAGATGATACATGTACTCATCGTGTCCCCAGCTTAGCATGACATTCTCAAGACCACAATGAGGAGAATAAATACCGTATTTTGTGTTGTAGAGCGGATTGTTGTAATCTGGATTCGCTTTGAAGAACTCGTAGTGTATTATCTTGGTCGAAAATCGACATCCAACAGGGAACGTGTCACCCACCACGTCCCACTGGCCTTTCGAGTCATAGAAATACAGCAGTTTCCCAAGATCGTGGATTAGGCCGACGAGTTGGAACCATCGCGGTTTATTGTCTTTTCTTATCGCCTCTGCTGTCTGAAGCGCGTGTTCTATTTGTGATAACTCGGTATCGGGATCGCTCTCGTCCAACAAGTGGTTGAGTTTTAGCAGGGCGTCCCATATGGTCATCCTGTCTCGTATCTTGGTTTTGAAGTTAATTCGAGCCTGTATATTGTACGCTACCGTTTGGAACTCATGCTGCTCTTTGTAGAACTGCTTCACACGATCATATGCGAGGTCGTATTGACGATATTCTCTGTATGTTGCATTCACAAGCACATTTGGCACTTGAGTCGCTGCCTTCTCCAACTCTTGTAGTTGCTGTTCCTTATTCTCTTTTTTCTCTTCCAGCTGTTTGATCTTCTGCTTCAACTGGTTGAGCTCCTGTATATCCTCATCCAACTGCTCCAAGAGACGAGATTTGTCCAAGTTTTGGTATTGGACCTTCGGTTTTTCTATTTTGGACATGAAAAAGAAATCATCACGAGACAAATTTCTTGTACGATGCTCAGGTTTAGAAAGTGGGGCGAGGACTGAAAACGGTTTTTTTCCGCTTCTACTTTACGGTTATATACACACTATTTCGACTTGTATACAACGCTCAACAATAATAGCATTGCAGTATCACATGTGATTGGGTCGACGCGACCGAAAAAAAAATTATTTCTAAATATTCGATAAGCAGTTATAGAAAAAACATGGCCGGACGCAAAACGCCGAAGGAGACCAAAGAGTCAGCGTCCCCTTCTACTGCGGCAGCAGAGGAGAAGCCGACAATTGTCGTCAACGAAAAAGAACGCAAGAAACAAGCGTTTGTTGTGAGAACTATCTGGACTCTTGTTATGATTTTCGGTATGTTTTTCATAATCTGTGCAGGCCACTTCTGGACAATCATGTTGGTGCTAGTTCTCCAGGTTCTGGTTTTCAAAGAACTCATCTCCATAACGAGTGAGAGAGCAAAGAACCAGGACCTCAAATACACAGGATATCTTAATTGGTACCTATTAATCACCACTATTGCCTACTTGGAAGGCAAATCGCTCATCACATACACCATCAACTTTTTGATCGACTCAAACTACGTTTCTGTTCTGGCAATGAAGTTCATTATCCATCAGAAATTTGTCTCGTACTGTTCGTACGTCTTTGCCTTTGTTTTCTTTGTTTCTACTTTGAAGAAAGGCTATTTGAAGTTCCAATTTGCACAATTGTGCATCACCCATATGATCCTACTCTTGGTGATCTTTCAGGGCCATTGTATTGTCAACAATATCCTTCACGGTATGATTTGGTTCTTGCTGCCGGTTGGACTTGTCATTACCAACGATATTTTTGCGTACATTTGCGGTATCACTTTTGGCAGAACTCAGCTCATCTCGATTTCGCCCAAAAAGACTGTTGAAGGGTTTATTGGAGCATGGATCTGCACCACTTTTGCATCGGTTGTTCTCACGTACTACTTATGCAATTCCAATTACTTCATCTGCCCAATTGAGAATTACAACGATTTGCAGGTTAACTGTTTGACTGGCGTCTCCTGTGAACCAAATCCTGTGTTTATTCATCAAATTTACAAGATTCCAGCGGACGTGGCTAAAATAATTGGAAAAGAATATGTCCAGATCAAACCAATCTACCTCCATGCTACCATCCTGTCCCTGTTTGCCTCGCTGATTGCTCCGTTTGGAGGCTTTTTTGCTTCCGGCCTCAAGCGTGCTTTCAAGATCAAAGATTTTGGTGACACCATTCCAGGCCATGGAGGAGTCACCGATAGAATGGATTGCCAGTTCCTTATGGGCTCCTTCTCGTACTTGTATTACGAGACTTTCATCTCGACCCATCATCTTAACGTTGGAAATCTTCTGCAGACTATTGTCATCAACCTTTCGGGTCCTGATATTCTAATTCTTGTCAAGAGTTTACACACTTACTTGTTCAAGATCGGCATGATCTCAGAAGACGTTTATGGTCAATTGGTGGAACTCTTAAACTAATTAAGTCCATTCCTTCGATTTAGCTACTTCGGTGCTACAACCCTTTTATTAATTGTCATTCGAAAGTCCAGCAACCTATACATAGTACAATTAACCAAAACCATAACCGGGACCACCCCAAACTCTCCGGAGCCGTAATGGACTCAAACTAAAACCAGGGTATTTCAAAACTATCGTACCATTGTAAAAATTTATCGTGTAATATCGAGTTTAATTCTCTGACTCCATGGGCTGACAGCCTAAACTGCGTGTGTAAGCGTGTGCCCAAATTCCTTAAAAGGAAGCGGGATTCTCTGTATAGGCTGCAAGTGAAGGAGACCCATTTCCTGCGAATTAGAGGCAATCGCTGGCGAATATATTTGAGCGCACGAGTAGAATTCTTCAAAGACCTCCGTCCGATTGCAAGTAGTTTCTGTTCAGCAAAAGTTTTGGTTTCCAATAGCCAAGAGAGGTTTTTTGGGATATGAGAGTAACTTTGAGGCAACTTTGAGGTAACGTCTTTCAATTTAGTCAAAAATTCCTCTAAAAGTTTATCGCCGCGTTGAATTGCATGCTTCCCGTCTTTTGCAAGAGCCAACACCGCATCGCCCGTCCAAAGCCGAGCCTGCAAAAAAAGATCATCCGCAAATTGGAACCCTTCCCGAATGCAGGAACCCCATTTCTTAGCCATTCGATGAGATACTAAATTTGTTCCCGCAACCTTCTCGATGGAAAGCTCCTTAGCACGATCGAATATCTTCATGCTTGTCGATAAGTTCTCCTTCATAGCGCTCCCGAACCTGCGAGACCACTCTAGTCCCTTGTAGCCCAATTCACGTCTTTGTTCCTTAATCCATAGAAGCCCACTATAAGCATCGGCCAGTGTGCCTTCGCCAAACAACTCCCTTCCAAATTTGAGACGGTTATCGAAAGTTATCAAGTCCTGGTCCTGAAACGAGCAGCGAGTTTCATATGGTTTGCGATCTTCGAAGTACTGCTTTAAGCACCCCATTTTGGTATCTAGACCCTTCACTAGACAATCCTGTAGTGTCATCCTCATATTCTCAGACACAGCAGAGCAATCTATGTCCTTGGTTCTGAATACCGTTCCTCCAACCAACATGGTCAGGGCAAGTCCTAGTGCGGCAATACATTGCCACGATTTCAGTTTATCCCGCTTCAAAGCTTTAGTATGGTCGGCAAATGTAGTGAATGACTCATCAGTTGTGCCTCGGGCTTCAACTTCTTCTTCTGACCCCTTCTCTAGTTCAATTCGAGGAACAGAGAAGTGAGATCCGCTAAGTTCGTTTTTGAGCGTCGACACCGAAGCTCGAACTTCCTTGTTAGGTTCTTCCCGCCCTCCATCATCGCTGGATACAACATCATCATAAGCGACCGATTGCGAGTCGCTGCCAGTCACAATGGACCAAGAATCATCAGAGGAAAATTCCTGGGGGGTTAGGATGTCTGAAACGTTATTGGTGCTGCCATTGTTGTGCGGTGTGTGGCTCTCTGGTGTAGCTAAACCTGAGGAAGAGCTTGATGCTTCCTTCATGGCCATCTTGTATCTCACTTTCAAATCGGGCTGCGCTTAATATTTGAACGCTGGTGCTTTGTGTTTTAATTGGATGGCAAAAGCGGCAGGAAGAGGAAAAGATAAGGAACTTCATGTTAAGTCTGTGGCGCATGTGGCAGTGCACTAAAAATAAATACGTCTAATAATTTTTGACATAATCACCTATTATAGCAGCTTTCCCAAGCTTCCAGATTAATCCGAATATACTCTGCCAAGTGTTTGTTGTATTCAACTACCAGCTGCGCTAGACTGGTTTTAAACCATTCGTGGAACTTCACCAGCTGGTCCCATATCTCATCATTGATTTTTCCTAGTTCCTCTTCCAGAATCTCCTGCTGTCTTTCAAGTTGATAAATTTTAAGTCGTAAATCGTAAATCCGGTTCTTGCGCGTTTGGTCTGGATTGGGGTCAGTGTATTTCAAAATGACATTGTTGATCTTCTTGATGCCAGGTATTTTCCCGTAGAATGGCTTTCTCGCGTTCACATAAAGAGCAGATTGAAGCTCTGCATCTGTGAGCGGCGCTTCTGCACTTGAGTTAGCAGATTGCTCTGATCCAGTTGCCCGCGACGCAAGAGCATCAATTCTGGATATCTCCTCTTCCTGTTTCTGATGCTCTTTGTACTTGGCGCGCGAGTCCTGCAACGACTTCTCCACCATTTTGAGTTGCACAGCCTTGTTTCTGTTGTACTGGATGATTTTTTTAGCGATCTTGGTGAAGTTCTTGAGCTCAATGAGCTTGTCCAACAGTCCCGTATTCGTTGCTTCAGAAAGTTGGTTCGCGTAGATCAAGGTTCTGTCAAACACTCTACCAACGTTTTCAATGGAATTCGAGTCTTGAATCAATGACAATGCTTTGAAGGATGATCCCAGCTCCGTTAGGTCGGGAGACATCTCAGTAAAGTGCTTCACTAACCTTTTGTTGGTACGCGAAATGTTATCAAGCACTGCCTCGTACTTGGAGAACTTATTTTCAAACTTGACAAAGTTTTCAAACTGTTCTTCGCCAGCAAGCTCTGGGAAGGAGCCAAAAGTCGAGGCAGACGGTACTGGAAGGGTGAGGTATATTTGATTATCGAGGTTCGACAGCGCATCAAAGGGTGCCAGTTTGTAGATTGATGTCTTGCAGAGAATTTGATTTTCCTTCAATGCAAGAAAGTCACTAAAATTGGTTTCTGGATCAAGAAAACTCAAAAAGTAGCGACATTTCTTCACCTGGTCAATCGCCAGGCATCGGTTCAAAAACACGCTGAGCATCCGTTTTCGGTACTCAATTAGGTTCAATGGGTTATGGTTGCTTGATGAAGGTCCATTAGCGACCGGAAAATGTGACTCGAGTGACTTGGCAGTAGTGGACGTCAAATTTGAGGCTAACGTTTGTTTTTCGGGGATCGGAGGGATTAACAACGTGGGAAAAGTCTTAATCAGACACGTACGAAGCATCTCAAACTCACTATATCGTCTTTTCACCATTAAAGGCCCGACTTTTATCGTATACACGATATAACTCTGCAGATGATTATGCGTCTCGTTCGATTTAGAAGCTTCTGTAATGTGTAACTCGAGGCTGGTGCTGGATTCAAATATTTCGGTCACCCTCGAAGGGACGAGAAAGTCCTTTCTCGTAATAATTGAGGTGGTCGAGTCCACTACTTTCGAATTGTCCATGCTGTAACAAGTTTTAAGTGAAGAAGCCCTATAATTTATTTTGCCATGTATCGAGTTCAAGATTACTTAAGCAGTCAACGAATATATTGTGATGAGACAAGTCTCGGTTCCTCTCTCTTCTATAGGGAGGATTGCCAAATTCCACCTTTATGGGTGCCTTGGCCTTGTGTTAATACTTGGAGAATCGAACGTGGTAGCTAAGATCGCCATGGCTGCGTATGTCGGTGTTTACATTATGGTTCTGTTTTGTTATGGACCAATTGTTTATGTCAAATCTTTCCAGTCTGCGCCCGAAACACGTGGAGGACTGATAAAGACAGGACTCAATCTGCTACCTTTACTAGTGGAAAAGGCATCACGAGTTCTGATAAGTTGCTTTCAGCTAATATTTCGATTGCTCCATCTATCGTCTGGCACGAGCACGGTCAACGAGCTGTTGGTTGCGTATGCGATTGTCAGTGTCCGGAAAATGATTGCTTTGGTTTGTTGGGCATATATAACTCAGCAGGATGACAATAGCGTTCACATGAAGGCATTTTTGGTGTTCTGTCTGATGAATATCACGCAGAACAGGTTTATACTGAAAAACGACATGGCCAAAGGAGAGCGGGTGGATTGGAAAGAGGGGCTAATAAGTTTTGTGAGCACACCAACGAGAAACAGCAAACGTGAGGCGGAGAAGCTACATTTTCGCAGAAACACGCTGTTTGCTGCTAACGCGCTTTTGTCTGTTTCTCTGTTCGTCTCCACGTTCAAATACTACTCGCAGTTCCAAAACAATTACTATAAGGTGATGAGCGTCCTTATCAGATTAATTCTGCTAGTGGATATGGAATTTGTGCGCACTTTGTGCGACGAATTTGTCGGGCTCGACGTCGTTATGGGTGGTGTGAAGAGTAACGTTTAGTACAGGAAATAGCATGATATATTAACGTCTCTGTATTTTAGCGCGACCTAAAGGATCAAACTGCAGGACGATACCATCCAAGAACTTGATCTTGACCGTGGGACCGTGATTGCGGATCATGCGGCGTTTCCGGTGTGCTCGTATTTCTTCCAGATTACCATCTGGTTCGTCCCAACGGTCCTTATCCAGCGTCGATTTGATCTCTGCCTCGAGTTGCTTCACCCGCTCATAGTTCAGAACGAAGTGTATCAACTCTTTCACGGTCAACATGAACTTGATGTCCAATTCCATTGGGTCGTTGACATTATTTATCTTTGTGGTTTCAAGCAAAAACCGCAGTCTGTCACTTTTCTGCTCTGCCTTAGACCCTCCAAGCTTGCCGAGCAGCTCCATACAGTTCTGATACTCGCGCAAAAGCTTGTTCCTGTCGTCACGGGCAAACCGTTTTTCCTCTTTCTCGCCCCTCTTATGGAATGCCTCGAATAGTTTTGAGTCCAGCGGATCCTTGTTGCGGTTTACCTGTTTGGTGGGTGGCAATGAATATTGGCGCCGCTCTGCCTTTGTTCGTAGGTCCACCAGGTTAAGAGGATACCGCTCAACGGCGTCTCTGAAATCGTCTAGCTCAGGGTTATGCCGGAGCCGTGCACCGGCTGGCACTTTTGAAACAACGTTCATAGTAAGCTGCTCAGGCACTCCTGTGGCAAGGTAACTGTCGAAGTTGTACAAATCGGTACTCTTGTGCTTGTCTTCGCCTCCGCGCAGAGGCCGTCGGTTAGTCTCATCGCCCATACAATTACGTAACCGAGGATGCCATTTTTAAAAACATTTCAGCTGTGGTAAAAAGTGCTCGTCATGTCGAAATTCCGGGGAGTCACCTCCATCGGTGCTGGTAATTTGTATCAGGGGGCTCAAGCGGGTATAGCCCTACGTCCAAAGCCCACGAAGCCAGCCAATGGTGCTCGATTGCGGTCCAGACAGCTCATCACGTTCCTGCTTCTCTGGCTCTTTGTCGTGCACTATTTTGAGAGATGGCAAGTAAGAAGCATGATCAAGTCTTGCCGCTGGAAAAACTGGGAAAAATGGCCCCCAGGTGCCGATCCACATCATCTGGTTGTTATTGGAGACCCTCAATTGGTGGACAATTTCTCATACCCTACAAGAAACAGGTTATTGTTATATTTAACGCAGCGGCTTAGCGACAACTACTTACATCGAAATCACAGGCTTTACCACCAGATCCTCAGTCCTGACACTACACTCTTTGTTGGGGACCTCTTTGATGGCGGTCGTGAGTGGGATAACCCGGTCTGGTACGCAGAATACTCTCGCTTCCATAAAGTTTTTGATCCTGTTGAATCAACAAGAACATTAGCTCAAATTCCCGGAAACCACGATATCGGTTTTGGAAATGGAGTCGACCTTGCCGTGCTCAACCGGTTCAGAACATTTTTCGGCAACCCTAACGACTACCTGGTTTTGGGAAATCATAGTCTCGTCCTTTTGGATACTATCTCTTTATCTTCATCAGAGCATCCGGAAGTTAATAAAGATCCGACAGAATTTCTGGCAGCCCTAAGCCAAGACAATCACCATGCAAAACAGTATCCTCGAGTTCTTGTCAGCCATGTGCCGCTTTACAGGTTTACAGAATCTCAAACGTGCGGTCCATTGCGCGAGTCGAAGAAACGGTTTCCAGTGATGCGTGGGAAGCAGTACCAGACAGTAATCGAGTATGAGCTAAGTCAGCGCATTTTGAACTCCATTAAGCCAAAACTCATCCTTTCTGGAGATGATCATGATTACTGCCATATTCGTCATCCATTGGCAAACACAAGAGCGGTTCGCTCGGTGGCCGGCGAGGCATTCACTGACGAGATCACCGTCAAGTCATCTGCCATGACTGGAGGAATAAAGAGACCTGCTATCCAACTACTCTCTCTCTATAACCCACTAGACGGCGTTGCTGATCCCGACGTTGTTCCCGAGGAAACAGGGTCCTTGGTGGTGACTCACGATACGTTGCGATCGAGGCTATGCTATCTTCCAGACCCTTACCAGGGCCTCAGATGGTACGCGTTTGTGATACTACTAATGACCGCTTCGTTTGTGATGGTCTATATGTACCCAGGCACCACGACAAAACTGAATAGCCGCCTAAGAGACCGTCTTGGAATTATCAAGCCGCTCTACGAGGACGACTTGGTGAAGAGACAGTCACTGAAAATGTCTTTGATGGACTTTCTGCTGGATTGGAACGTCCCCGAAAGACGCAGCTGGAAGCTATGCGTGCTGCATGTAGCGCTTAGTGTCGCCATTTACATATGTATCTTAGATAGGTACCATAGTTCTATATAGCATAATCGACGCGACGATAATCGGGATCAAAATAAATTGAATTTATTTGTGCCCCTATGAATGCGGTCGACATGCCAGGCTTGCCTAGCTCGCCCACGAAGGTGATACCCGCCAATATTGTTCACACAATTGCAGTGAATATTAGCAACTTTCGGGACTTGCTAAACTTTAGCCTAGTTAATAAATCCTGTTACAATGAGATTATAAATGACAATAAGTTGTGGATAGGGTATCTGAAAACCATACACTGCTGGAAAAGGCCGGCTAGTCAGGAAAGTACAAATGGGAGAACAAAAACTGAAAGGGCTTTTGGAGATACTTCTATGCTCATTGACGAGGAATTGACACCTATCAATTGTGTATCAAGAAGCGTTTCTGATCCAAATCTAGCCCGCTTGGAGTTCATCAAAATCTACGAAATCATGGCGCCCATAGCGAACGATCTACTAGTAAAGAACTACTCCAATTTTCAGTCGCTTGCGGTGTTCAAAGAAATCAATAACCCATTTGACCAATCCATGCTCTTTGCTGGTTTGGGCAAATTCATACAAATATACAGACATGAGGACAGATATAGGAATATGGTCATCAGACTCAATACGATTTTGGACCTGTTTGTCACATCAGTGATTCGAGAAATTGATATACGGTTGAAGCAAGAGGACTTCAAGGAGGCACGCAAACTGATCAGCGCACTTGACAATTTAAATTTGGATATTGGCGACATCGAGGTGGACAGCTTGGAGGCTCTACTGGAGTTTTTTCTTGACAGATATGTCAATTCATACTCATTTTTGTCATCCAAAGATACAGTGGACCGTGTTCTCAAGAGGGCTACACACAAGGCTCGCGGGGTTGTGAAAGGACACTACTTGGATTTTGTAGAAGTCGACACCATCTTCAATCAAATTGCAAGCTTACTGAACACTCAATTGAATGAAATTGATCGAATATTTGATACCAATGCCGATGAGGTACCCATCGTGTTGAAGCTGATGGAGACGTTTCTTGGTAACTACTTCATTGGAGGACTGGTTGAAAAACTGATAAATCGGGCAAAACATATTGATGGTCTTGATGAGCCAGTAGATTTGGAGCCAGAGCCAGAAGACGAAAAGACCGACCCGCCTCATGTCAACATCATGAACGAGAACTCGCTCTATTTCCAGTGCGTTCCTTTTTTGCATCATAAACTCCTGACAACCTTTGAAAATTTGCACTATCCACAGAGCGCAATGGACTCGACGGACAAGGCCACAAAGATGGATTACTATCCGGTGATTATTGGATTCATCAACTTCTACTATGAACCCCACTTGGTGGAGTTCTCCGATCAGCTACCAAAACAATGCCACCAATCTCTCGTGCACCTAATAGAGACCTGGGAGCTTAACAAAGTAGAGAATGAGAAAATGCTGGAACAAGAAATACTCAAATTTGTAGATGATTCCTCAGAAGCACAAACAAACCACACATTCGACATTTTCAGCAGTTTCACTAATATATTCAGACTTAAAGGAGCTAAGAAAACAGAGAAAGAGGAGATCGAGAATGAGACGAAATTGACAAAGTTTGCAGCTAAGCTTCAAATATTGACTACCAATGTTCAAAACATCAAATCTCTGGTTAGCATGGACTTGACTGTTCTAATTCTACAGCATGTCAAAAACAGCTACGACCTATTACTTGGACTGACCAAAAACTCAGCCACTTCCGAAATAAAAGCCAGTATTCACAAAGTGTGCCAGGACATATTCATAGACATGCTTTCAACGTTGATTGACCGCCATATAAAAAGCGGGTTTCAAGAGGCACTGACTCGATTGAAAGAGTATAACCCAGCAGAGTTGGAGGTTAGTGTGGATTACAAAGTGGAGCCGCTAACAAACTTCATTGAACTTGTTAATGTTGGAGACCTAATTTTACAAATGATCAACATCTTCTATAACGAAGAGCTAGTGAAGAATGAGATTGTGAAAACAAAACCTCAGAAAAGTAGAGACTTTTTATCTTCCAATCAGTGCGAAAAGACAATATCCAAGCTCGAAATAATGCTTGACACATACGTCGCTGATGGACTGGATATCAGCATTCAAGTAATCATGAATGAGGTTAATATGTGCATTCTCAGGTCCCAGGTGAATGAAGGAACTTACAATTTGGTGAATATGGAACAACTGGGGATGAAAAATGGCCAGCCAAGTGTCTACGTGAAGCAAACTGTTACAATACTGGAGTCACACTTTAAAATGTTATCGGAATCTATTGATAAATCCATATTGGATATATTCAAAGAAGAGATTGGCGAGAGGTTTATTGCGACGTTTATAAAACTTCTGACCACGAAACTGAATATTTCAACTATAGGTGCGATCCAGTTCATCACCGATATCAACTACCTGTACGACTTTTTTGTGAAGTACAAAATTAAGCAAACGGTGCAGTACCTGGTGGCTTTCAAAGAAATCAGCCAGCTGTTTTTGATTGAATGCGACGATAAAAATAAATGCAAGGATCTTGGGAAGCTAGTGATAGACCTTGGACGAGACAACGGTATCTTTAGTCCAGAAGAGGTATATTCCTTTGTGAGTCGCCGCAGTGATTGGGTTAGCATCAAACGATCGGTGGACAAAATTATGTATGGTATTGGGCCCGACGATTGCACAATCGTATAAATAGTGTTAAAGCATCTCATTTAGAGTATCTGTTTCATCTTCCAATTTCAAGAACACGTCAACAACGTCGAAAGGCTTTGGTTTCTCTGGGTTGCTCAAATCCAAGTTCTTGAGCTGCTGGAACAAGCGGTATTCAGCGTCCATCACGTATGGATCCTCAGTATCTGGGTTCTGTACGTCATTCAACGTTGGGTAAAGGCCTTGCAAAAGCTTGGTTGCAAACGAGTATGTTTGGTAATACAGAGCCCCATGAGAAATGGTTGTGGTTTGGTAATGGACGATTGACATTATCAGCTCTGATGAGTTTTCAAGACCTCGCGTGGATGAGAGTTTTTTGAACATTTTAACAAACATCTCCAAAGCTGCTTGTTCTTCTTTAGCGCAAGAGCTATAAGGCGTGGTGCTGAGGCGAAGAGTCAAGAGCGTGGCAAAATCCAGAGCGATCTTAATAAATATTGGGGACTGTTCGACATTCACCCCCACCAGCTGGTCGACCAGTTCGCGACAACGGATGATCAGGGTAGAGTATTGGATAGCTTTGTCGGCCAGTTCTTTTGCCGGCTCTAGAAGAGTTAGAGTTAGATGGATCACAGACAATAAAGAGCGAAGGGACTGATCCTCCGGCGACGCTATTGAGCTCAACTGGTGCTTCCAGGAAGACAGCGAGCTCTTGACAAGATTGTCCTTTGCTGCGTTTTCCTTGTCAATGTCGAAAACAAGGCTGTTCAGCATCTTTGAGAAATAGAGCGTGATATTCACCAGCTCTCCAGTATACGAGCTCTGATTTTTCTTAAGCTCCAACAGCCTGTCTGACGACGACGACCATTGTTTCCCCAGTCTGAAGCTATGTAGAGTTCCAAGCACAAAAATCAAACACCAGATATTTTGCGAGTGAGTGGAGGATAATTTCGAGTGCGGGGAATAATCTTTGTTGAGTTCGTGCTGGACGGCAATCTCTTTTGCACGCTGAAGAAGAGAGTATATGTCGAAATTGTGTTTTTGAGGAAACGACGCCAACAGTACAATGGCCTGAATGGAATAAATATCGGTGGAGTCCTGCAACTGCTGTTTCAAATAGCCAACAATGTCTGCATCTTTGGACACTAGATAGGCGACAGTCCAAAAGAGAAGTGGCGACTGATGGTGCAACCGAGTTGGCGAGGATATGTGGTGCATGATGGGCACTTTTTCCAGGTAGCTTGTGTTGAACACGCCGAACCATGACTGGATAGTGACGGCAGAATAGTCCTTGCTACCAAGACTGAAGCAAGGGGATTCATCGAAAGAATACTCGTCATCCGAAGGGACCGGCGAACACGAGTCGATGGAAAGCGACTTGCAGCTCTCGTCGCAAGAAGGAGTATGTGAAGACATGGGAGAGGGGTAAGCAGAGATAGACTCTAGATCGAAAAGCCCGTCTACCTTGATTCCTCTTTCCTGGCAAATGTTTTGAAGTAAACGATCCTGCAACATCAACATGTCCACCAGGGCCTTCATGTCCTCAATGCTGTCGGCAATGTTCTTGATGATTGTGGAGCGTTGGACATGGACGACAGTTTCTATGTGACAATCGTGGCCCCTACGGGAGCAGGCAGAGCACGGGTTTGGGCGCGTTTCGCTGAGATTGCATTTGATTTTGTGTTTGCGACACCTTGCACAAGACTTAAGGAAGCGAAGCTTGGGCTGGCTTTTTGTAGCACCCTGAGGGTTGTTGAACACCGTGGTGGGCTTGGGAGCGGCCCTCTGCTGGCGCTTTTTCATGGTGTTGGGTAAAAGCGTCACCAATTTCCGTTTGCAAGGTTCAGACATTGGTGTGTCGAAAAAGTGCAAGGAGATTGCTTTTAACTACAACCAGGTCCAGATGCAAGGTATGCAGATAATCCGGGGAAAATAAGGTGTCGGGGTGTCATCTCCGAGCCCGGTTGGGGGTGGCATGGAGGAGTCCGGGAAAAACGGGGTGAGCTTCACGAGGCAGCCAGGGTGTGTCGTTGCATATCTCAGCGCAACCCAGGCATTTGAGAGCCGGGAAGTACAAGTCACTTGAGTTGAAAGACGGCGCTCTCTAAAAGCTTATTATGCCTCTGGAAAAAGAATTCAACATCTCTAGCCAATGCCGTGGTCGGTTTTACAAATCTTTTCATGTTGATGCGCGTGTAATGCATTTGTATTGTTAAACGTATTGTCTAGTGTGTCGGAATCCGAGTATCCGGAATCATATTCTCTCCGAGGCATTTATACATCTTAGCACCATGGGGTGCATAACCAGACCCGGTGGCTGTACGTAACAACTGGTACTGGTTAATTGTTAATTCCTCATTGGCTAATTCCTGCAACTTTTACATAATTCATTTCACAAAATTCTCTCGCGTACCTTATTATGGCGACCGCATTTCATGGCATGTTTACCGGAGGCCGCTACACGGTCCCACAGAGAATGGAGGACTTTCTACTCGATGCTTTCACAAAGTACTGCGAAGACAATAGCACGGAGGACCTCTTGATTAAAGATGTGAAGCCGTTTTTCAAGCAATACTTGCGCATCTCCGACAAACTCCTCAATTTCCTGCAACCGCACGATTTAATTCTCAAAGGTACCACTGAGGTTGTGGATTTTGAACGTTATCTGTATCAAGGCGGATTATTTCTGATTTTGAATCAGAATTTAGATTTGATACAGGACAACTGGAAATTAGTGTTGAACAGTCTAGGACGCAAACCCAGTCACAAAGAGCGCTTGTCCTTTACAGATGTGCAAAAGCTGGCCGCATCGCTAAATCAAGACACTCCACAAAGTACAGTGGCAGACATGCTCACTCTACAAGGAGACAAACAGTACATCAATTTCTTTGACTTCGCATTGATACTAGGACGTGTAGGGGAGCTAAATATGAAATGGGATTGAACTGATATCACAATGCTTACAAAATATGCTTGGATCTGAAGTAATTTCTCAGGTAGTGCACTTGCCACAAGCCGACTCCTATCAACACAAATATGATCAGAACACTGAAGTTTCTCACACGTCTGTTGGTGCTCTCGTTGGTGTCTCTCAATCTCTCCTCTCTTCTCACCAAGTATTGCAATTCCTCGCTGATCTCGTCAACCATCTCCTCTATCTTGCGGAACTGAACCTCTGCCGGCTTCAACTTCTCAACTGCCTGGATAGCATTCCAATCTCTGGCAGCAGCACCTGCCTCAACCTCGAGCTCGATCTCACGCGACAACTGACCTTCTTTTTGTCTGTTTTGCAAGTGGTTTTCGAAACAGATGTCGAACGACGACGACGATTGCGACGTGAATGCTGCGCGGAAATTACCAGCCACATCTCTCTTCTTACGGTACTCGTTTCCCTCGGAATCAACAATACGAAGCGTCAAAACTTGGCCGTCGCCCACAAATCCATTGGTGTTAATGTTGACCACAACAAGTTGTCCATCGGAAACGAATTCACGCACACATTTTGGAGGCGGATTGTGTAGAGTAGCCGGAATCTCAAGCTTCAATGAGGAAGCAAGACCGGCAAACAGTATAATAAATCTCACGATTTCGATCACCTTCATACGTCAAGTCGAACACAGATCCGATAAATAAACACCGCGTCCAGTTTTTTTCCAGCTGTCGTGAACTTTTTCATGCTGCCATTATTATATACGGGTCAAAAAACGCTCTACTTTACATAGCTTACTCGGGATGGTAGTCGTCATCATCTTTGGCGGGAGTAGGAGCCGTCCAATCTCCAACCGCAGGAGAAACGCCCCAGTCATTATCACGAGGAGTCTCGGTATCAGGCTGCCAAGCAGACCGCCCCCCCCACACGGAGCCAGAACCATCGTTCCACGCAGGAGTCTTGCCTCCACTGTTCCATGCTGGCGTTTTGCCCCCAGAGTTCCATGCTGGAGTCTTTGCGCCCGAGTTCCACGCAGGCGTTTTTCCACCTGAGTTCCAGACTGGGGTCTTTCCTCCAGAACCCCAAGCAGGAGTCTTACCACCGCTACCCCAAGCAGGAGTCTTGCCACCACTGCCCCAAGCAGGAGTCTTACCACCGCTACCCCAAGCAGGAGTCTTGCCCCCACTACCCCAGGCTGGAGTTCTCGCGCTTCCAAAGCCTAGATCAGAACCATTACCGCGAAGTGGACCACCGTTCGGAGCACCTCCAGATGAAAATGCTGCACCTGGACGTCTGCCCCTGTAGTTTTCCATGTACTGCTCGTACGGCACGAACTGGCCAGGACGGGTTTCAAAAAGCAGATCTGATTTGTTGATTGGGATGATTTTGGCCGGATTGTGCATCTCGACACGAGCAACGTCTCCATTTGCATCTTTCACGATACCCTTCTTACCCTTATAAGGACCCTTTCTGACACTGACATTCTGATTAAGAGTGATATCACGGCCACCAAACTTCGAAGCAACTATCGGAGCAGCCGGAGGAGGCATAAGACGGTCTGGATTCATTTTATTGAGATCTGGGGCTTTGAAGGTCGACAAAATGGATCCTTTATTTGAGACAGTTTGAACTTCAGTGGCATCAACCACTATAATACCATTATTTTCGGTAACGTTCTTGGACTTTAAGAAAAGATGGGAAAGGTAAATATGGACAATGTTTCCTTCTCTTCTCTCGCCCGACACTTCTTTGACGACGTCTCCTACTGCGATTTCAAGACCGTTTCTGTCGGTTGTCTTCTCGGTCATCTTATTGAGTTCCAATGGAGATTGGATCGCCTTGGGCTCCACTTTCACAACCCGTCCATCAGTGCACAGCACTGTAAACACTTCCTTCTCTGCTCGAATGACCATTCCAACAGATTGCGAGTTCAGCTTGACCAATTGGAATAGCTCAAAAGCTCCCGTTTGCGTCGAGTCGGTTGAGGAATCTATGGACTTCATCAAATAATTAGGGAACACAGTAATGTCTTTCTTTGTCTGGTCGGAAACAAGCGTAACTTGATTCTCGTCAACTTTCACAATCAGTCCGCTCTCATTCGAATGGACATCATAGATCACAGTCACGTGATCACCAGGAAGGAAAATCTTTCTGAGAGTCGAAGTTGGCACCTCCACGATGGAGTTGTTCACCTCCCGGTCGTCATTTCCCTCCAACTGAACACGGGCAATTTTAGCTTCTGGCGCAGAAACCACCTTACCCTTCATTTTAGCTTGTTCACCGCTGACAATCTCCACTCTGTCGTCAGGCTGAAACACAATGGCCTTATCACTTGCATCCTTCAAGGAAGAGGCAATTGATTGCAAATCAATGCCTTCTGAGCTGCTGCCAGAATTGAATAGCGTCAATTCATGCAGAGTTGGCTTGACGTTTCTGGTCTCCACTTGCTGAATCTTGACATCTTTGTACAAAAACCCATCGATGAACTCCTCATTTCGGTAGATGTAGTAACCTCTTTCTCTTCTAGCAGTAGACAGATGTTCAGGATCATTTTGACTGGCCTCGATCTCAGAGAAAAGTCTCTGTGGTGGCCTAAATTTCGAGCTTGCTGGTCCACGTCTTCCCTTTCCAGAATCCAGACTACCTTGTGATTTACCATAATCCAGTCTTGGAACTAACTTGACTCGCACTTCCAAATCGTTTTCGGCAAGATTATCGACGATTCCCAAATCCCCTTTATACTTTCCAACCTTGATTCGCACATATGATCCTGGCTGCAGCTGAACTTCATTCGATCTTCCAGGACGAAGCAAATCCGGATATTCCTCAATTGGAACAAGAACCTTGTTGTTTGCGTACATTCCAGGCAAGCCTTGAATAATTTGATTCACAGCGTCCAGTCTGCGAGCCTCGATGTAAACGTAACCACTGAAATTGTCTCTTTGGAAAGCACTGAAAACGTCCGTGTATCTCTTGTTCAACATACGAGCATATATTTGTTTGACTAGTTCTTTCTCCAGCCCATTTCTGACACGAATACCCCAAATCAAAGGATCGTCAACGGATGGAAGCAATAAACGCTGAGACACATTTGTGGTTGATCCCATATAACGGGACGATGCAGAACGACCATATCTCGCCTTGAACTGGTCTGCTAAAGCCTGTGCATCCTGTTCGTCGAGTTTTTCCCTCGAACGATCCAGCTTCCTGTGCAATCGATCGCTCACGACACCAGTTTCGTCGTGTGCTTGGTCATCTGCTAAGAACTCATTACGAAGTATCTCAGCATCTTCGTCATCCTCATCTTCCTCTTCATCATCATCGACTTCGGCCTCAACATCCAGAAACTGGTTACCCCTTCTTTTCTTTCGTCCACGAAGTGCTTCATCGTCGTCGTCATCGTCTTCTTCTTCCTCTTCATCATCCTCGGCTTCCTCATCTAAGTTGACGTCCTCAAATTCCCCTTCTTCTTCATCGTCTTCATGATCATGTTTCACGGTATCTTCCTCCTGCTTCGACTGGGGAGACTCGTCATGAGGTTGGGTATCGGCGTTGCCGACGCTAATTTCCTCCGGATTGGTAGTTTCCTCACTCATTATCCATATTATTTATTTAATTGCCACTACTTTTCTTCAACGCAAAAATTTTCGCGGGCTCAGAACCCAGTATATACATATAGTCGGTGAACAAGCCAGACACCAAGCCTAGCTCTTTGATCTCCGTTGTGATTGTCTCCGCCAATTGTCACTGATCTGCAGCAATCATAGACGACAGGAGGAGAAAACGACGTTGTTGAAAATACTTTAACCGCTCACTCAGGATCATCAACAACTATCTCTTCTTTTGCCAATCAAAGGCACCCCTAGAGAAGTCCAGAGGTTTCTTTTGTGGCATCTTCCTCTTTCTGTTTTCCGTGAACAGAACATGGCGTTGGACGATCGGATCGTAGTGGATATGTTTTCTCTCGTTGGCCGTTCTCTGGATCACCAAAGACCGCATGTACCCCGTTTTTGCTGTAGATGCCAACTGTATAATCGTTGTCTTAGCCTTGGATTCTAGAATGTTAGAGACACTTTGTGCTTGCTGAACTTACTTGCCATGTTCGTTGGAGTAGAATAATGAAAAATGGAAAATAATTTACCTACAGTCGATCGCCGCGTCGTCCTTCCAAATCTCCGTAAATCGACTACGCTTTAAACTAGCTTTGAGCTGTGGTCTACATGAATAAATTAGAGGATTTGAATCCCCTTTTCTGCCCGGCCTCTTCTAACGGCTCAGACTACACTCCATTTGAAGACAGGCATCCAACACTGGCAAATTATTACAAGTTTGCTCAAGTGAGTAAGATTAATGCCTACTTTTACCAAGTGCAAGAGCCTCCACCGAAAGAAGCTAGTGCGGTCTCCGATACAACAAAGGACGAAAAGGTTTCTCCTTTAGAGCAAGTGCACCACTATGAAAACTCGATTAAGCAACAATTGGCTCGGGATTATCAAATATTGGATGTACTGACATACGGGGCCAAAAAGGAAATATGCATTTTCAGACTCGAAACTAGACTAAACCCGCAGGATCAGGAGCTTGGATTCAATCAGCTAAAGGATGCAATTGACAACATCATCATAGAAAGCAAACTCTCTCTCAAACTAGCATCTGCAACAACCTTTGATGCCGACTCAGTGTTTAAGTCTCAGGCTAACCCACAGCAACAATCGCGACCGAGTAGCATTGTGTATCTCAGCTTCTTGAGAGCATTGAAGAAATTTATGTGTCATCATCTTATGGCTAGATCACCAGAGGTTGAAATACTCCCATTTGGAAACCAATTGCTGGTTTGCTCTGCGCAAGACACATTCCAGATTTTAAAAATTAACACATCGCTTAGCATTCGCAACGAAATTATCTCTAATTTTGCTATAAACAGCATTCCACGGTTTTATCGACTGTCAACTCTTTTAGACAGCGAATTTGACATCTTGAAAAACAACTACGCCCTCTACATGTGCCCTTCTGGGGTGCGATGTTCTTTTGCTAATCAAAATATGCTGGCAAACTCACTCTCTTTTGAGCCCCCGGCAAACTATGAAAAGCTCCTGCACTTGTTATCCGAGTACTCTCATATCAATCTTGAAATGCCTTCGCGTTGGATAAAACTCGTCCCAAATTTGAACCACATGAACGGGCTTACGCCAAATATTGCTCGATATCTCGAATCATCTGCTCCCAACTCAAAATATATTATGTGGCCCACTTCTATGTGCATGATTCAATTTGGGGACGACGTCGAGGAGTCCACGTTTGAACTAAGCGACTCTTTCGAATTGATCGAGGAACTAATGCTTGAGTCTGACGAAGAAACCCAGCTACCACAAATATCAGCCATCGAAGAGCCTACGGCAGATTCCAACCCCACGGATGTTGATATGGACTCTGCAAAAGAATCCACTGGAGATTGGGATGAACTGTTCGGGGAATCGATGAATGAAGAGGAAGATGAGGTCCAGAATGATGTGCCAGAATCAGAATCCCAGTCCAAACCCGAACTGGTGTCGAGTCCGGTTGAAAAGGATGCAAAGCAGTTTATTGAGCTTGAGCCGTCCAACCCACTCTATGAGGATCCAGGTGCACCATCTCCGGCTTCGTTTCACATATTTGCATCCCCAAGTCCCGGGACGACTGATGCCTCCTCTGCCAATGATGAATTTGGCTCAGTGACACCGAAAGACATAAAGAAATCCATTTTCGCCCCACTGAACTTTAACCCGCTAATCGAAAAGGATATCGACAGTAAATATTCGAATGGCGGAAAGTTCTTTGTGCGGAGTGAAGCACAGAGCTCGCGTTCCCAGGAGTCGGCATCTACAACACCCACATTTTGGAAGAACAAAAAAGGAGATATGGGTACTGAAGAGGGAGATTTAATAAGTGACAGTGAAGAAGAGATAGAAGAGGATGATGAAGATGAAGATGATGAGAAAACAGGCTTGCGTATAAGTATATCCTCAATTCCTCGAAATACGGGAATATTGTCCTCAATGACACCTTTTGTGAACCAAACAGCTATTTCGCACCAGCAAGCTCCATCTCCTCAAATATCAGGCGCTCAAGAGATTCAGAACTGGCTGTTTTGGATTTTGAGAGGTCCAGCTCTTTGTACAATTCCTTCAAGATTTCTTTCGACAGGAAATCCAACCATCTCTAAGCACAAGATCGAATTAATGTTGCCAATAATGCAAGAGCTTGTGCTATTTACTACTGGGCTGAAACATAGCTATAGAGAGCATGTCTCCGACCTCGGCGAGATATTGGATTCAACTTTGTTAAGTGCTTTTCCAGGTTCCTCCAAGATGAGACTCTACGAGTTACTGGAGTGTGATCGGCCAAACTCAGAAATGAGACTATTTGACAGTCTCTTTGGAAGCGAGAAAGAAATATACAAGCTGGAAGCTCCAAGGATTGAGTTTGATGATCCTAGCTTTGCCACAACATCTCCATTGATGAACATAACAGAAACCGAAAATAAGAGACACTCAGGCATATTCAAGGAAAACGCAAACCGAGCTATTGCCGAAAGTGTAAAGTCTACTTCTTTGTTCAAAATCCCAACTACAATCTTTAACACAAAACGGAACGGCCAAGACCTAAAAATTAATGAGACAAGCATGCGATATTGGAAACTGCTAGATCTTGAGCCGCTTGAAGGCCAAAAAAATGTGAGAGTCATCTTAGTTATACCAAAAGGTACGTCATATTTGTTGGAAAAAAGTCGAAGTTTCTTACAGGACCTAATGGCTACTTACTCATCTTGGAATTTAGGACGAATGAGTCAGTTACAAGATCTTTTGGAGATTCCAGGCGGGAATTATGAGCTTTTTCTCCAAAATGCAGAGGCAGCCCTTACCTCTCTTGCAGATTCGTTACGAAATCAATATTTGGTGGACTCAAATGGTCAAAAGGATGCTATTTTGATTATGATTGCAGTTCCCAACATTGGCATGCAGCTTCTCACCAGTCTGGCAAGCATACTCGAACAATTTCAAAGCACATTGACAATGAAAGCTGTTGACCAAGAAACAGAAGAAGATGGGAGAAAACGCAGAAAGAGAAATATTTCAACCATTGTTAACATCCCTATTTTCTCTTTTTATAAGGTGATTCCGCTTGATCTTTACCTTTCCAAAAACGAGAGCTATTCGGTTGTGACTTCTCAGAAACTGGGAGATTTGGCTTTGGAAATCTATTCATTGTATCCTAACAAAGATGTCTCCGAGCCTTTTAAAGACAGAGATCGATTGTTGACAATCTCCAAGCCGCTACCTCAGAAAATACCTTTTGCGATGACGAAAGCACCAATATCATCGGGCCTGATTGAGGATGACTTATTCTTACATGTTTGTTACGAACGGTCCATTGACAAAAATTGGTGCGTAGCTAGCTGGTCTGACCAGTACGGCGAAATCAACTTTACTCGCTCCTGGCTGATAAGTTCGGACTGCCGATGTCAAACTTTCGAAGAGGTTTCTGATGAGATTTTCAGCATTTCGCTGGACTATGTTTCAAGTCATAATGGCAAGTCCTACGTGATCTTGACTAGACTCAACAATGTGATTCCCGATGATGAACTGACAGAGTGGAAGCGTCTTTCGATCAAGAATAACAAGCTCACACTTATTGTCTTAACTGTAGAGCTGGAACCTTCCACGCTCGTTTTGTCTCATCTTCAGGAGCAAAAGGATGATTTGAAGGACATGTATTCTGTGAAATTTACAGCAGCGTCCACGAATTCGCAAATGCTTACTCCAAGCGTGGCCAATCGCTTGGAAAGCCCAATGAACGGGCCTACGCCTTCATACGATCCAGGTACATCTCCCTTAGACACTTGTGCCTTTACGGGGTCTCAGCAACAGGTTCCCGAAAATCCTGAGCTGATAGAATTATCGAATCAGTGTTACGGAGTGATTTTGCAGGTGGCGCAACAATTATCAAACCAATCCATTCGCATGCCGTTACGCACTGGATTTATTGTCAATTCTGGTAGTAGAACGGCTGAAGGCTACGAACCAGGGTCAATAATCGAGTTAAATTTGCTCAGCTGCCAAGCGGGGGTCAATTCCATCGAGCTGCTGAAAGATCTGATTATGCAGTATAAGCATCTGGCGAGCCTCAACAAAAATTCTGTCTGCCCTTGGCATGTATCTGCAGTCAGACGGATGATTGATTTTTTGGTTCATTTGGACGTTAAATGAGTATTACATTAATTTGATTCTATAGATATCCTGTAGTCTTGTCAAAAACAAGCTCCCATCGAGATATTTTTCTGTCTCTGCCTTGGTGACAGCATTCCTGAGCTTGCATTCTTTATATACTTCTTCAAGGCTTCGTCGTCGGTTGTCATCCATCACTCCCAGAGCGTACAATATTTTTGTGGCCGTGTCTTTCTTTCTCTGCTGTGGTAAGTTATACCAGTTATTTTTCACCCATAATGACAACTGGAAATTTATCAGGAGGTTCATCAGCTCAAGACGAGAACGATGAACCAACAATCTATTGGGTGTGCTATGTTTCACAAAGTCTGGTTCTGCCGTAAGTATGAAACTCAAAAATGAATCATCGACCGAGGCAGAACTGAAAAACCAAGAGTAGGGTTCGGCGTAATCCACATCGTCGTGCGTAATCTGTTCCATAAGACTGATGCTAACAACCAATAGCATCTCATCTTGCGCAGGATTACAAGTTGCAAAGAATTCAAGTACATCAGCATTGGTCCGTAAAATTAATCTCTCTCCCACATCCACCGCGAAGTCTTCAACCAGCTTCTCGGATTGATTTTGGGACAATTGCTTGAGAACGCAGTAGCATAAACAAAGTAGAGAGCGCCTAAGTGGTATCGAATCTGACGGCTCACCTTCATGCTTGGTTTCGGCAGGTATCACTGCTGTTTTGAGAAGTCTCAATTCATTGACAAATATGGGAGCAGAAAAAGAATCCTTTGAGGTGAAAGCTATGTCTATTAACTCGTTTAAAGCAGCCTTCATGGTATGTTCATTCAACGCAAACATTGCTTGGTAGATGAGCGTTGATTTAATGTTTTCGAGTCGTCCATTTGAGTCACCAGAGTATTCTTGCCGCCCGAAGTCGTACCAATAAAAGTCTAGGAATAAATGCAGCAGATTTTTCCAAATTCTCCAGCTAACAAAGTAAGGCTTTTCATCCTGGCGATCCGCACACTTGAAACCCCATCGAAAAAACTCCCACGAGCTGAGGTGCACCTTGTTAAAATTCTTATTAGTCAATAGTTGGTCTTTAAGTTTATCTTCATCGGTGCTGAGGCCATATAACGTAGCTGCATTCTTGTTTGGAAGAGGATCAAAACGAGAATGATTACTCAAATCTTCTGCTCTGCGGCGTGCAGAACGCGTCAGAGTGGCATCATTATAAGTGAGAAATTCAAAAAGCTGGTAAAGTAACGCTCGCAGATTATCATATGCCTCTGCAGACGGCAGTTCAGGACCAAAAAAAGCATCAACCGGTCGCGAATCCAACCGAAGAATATCCATCAGCTGCCTAATTAAATCCAAGCAACGTAAATGTAAGGGTCTTTTTGAGCTTCCATCATCTAAATATCGCAAATCCGGAGTCGTTTGGGGAGGAAGAGTTGTTGCAGTAAGAATCAAGTTCAAAATGTGGTAGTCGGGTAGGTTCAAATTTGGCAAGTCAGCTAGAATGGTGGTCTCTAGGTACGTAACCAACTTACTGAAACTTGCATATCTCAGCAAGCTACGCTGGTGTTCCAGTTCCGCTGACATCCAAGTTGACGGTGGTCTTTTAAAAATATGTTTATACGGCTGTGCAAGGTCCATTTATTCGATATCCGTACAAAATTTACACACTCTATCAACAGTCCATGCCACAGCACCCGGAGCAGACCCAGGGCCTATGTTGTGGAGTGCACCAGGGATTAGACCAGAATATGGAGACCAGAATTTATCAGGAGTCGCTAACTGCCATTGATTCATCAAGGCTTGCTTATCGACATAATCTGGGTAAAACTGGTCTTTCTCAGAGTTGATAACCATGATTGGCCGTGAAACTTCTCCAAAGGTTTTCTTATTATCCTCCAAGGTGAGGTCAGAAGAGAAGAAATCGTCGTCACCTAATTTTGTTGCGAGAGAAAGCCATCTGTAGGCACTGATAGGAGCTCCCAAGAAAAGATCTGAGTATTTTTTGGGAAGAAGCTCATCTTTCTGGCCATTGTTCACATAATTGCGTGCCAGAACATTCAGCTCCTCTAGTTCTTCCCAGCCTTTCCCTTGCTTTTGAAGTTCGTGGAAGATTGCCTCTCTGTCCGAGACGGCAGCCTGCAAAATTCCACCTTCCACTTGTTTTGCAGGTTCCTTGGGGCAGTATTTAGCAAGATATTGAATCGTATCCTGACATCCTGTCGAATGGCCCATGAGAACAACCTTTTCTCTGGAACCCCCTCTTTCGGACCGAAGATACTCAACAAGCAGACCGATTTCATACGCGTCCCTTTCTAGGGATCCAGTTCCCCATCCCATGTACGAGGATGTGAAGTGAATCTGAACAAGAGTCCATCCAATCTTGTCTAAGCCGGCAGACAAGTCTGGGAGGTAAGGCACAGTCAGCAGGCCATCAGTTAAGCCACCAATGAAAAGTACAACCTTCCTTGACTGAAGCTCCTTATTTTTGAACTCAAAAGCAGTCAATCTTGGAGCATACTCATGTACAAATCCTTCAACAGGATTGTGAATGGTGATGGTTTCGTGATCCATGAGGAAAAGAAGAGGTTTTATAAAAAAGTCAACTAAATTGTCCCTGCGAAATATTATCTGCGATAAGGATATTGCACCTTTACACCAAGCCTATTGATTATTATATCTTACAGAAACTATAAACTGTCATCAGTAAGGAACCTAACCATTGCTCTTCCAAGAACACCACCATCGTTGGGCAGACTTTTGTTCCGACTCATACAGTCAGCGTAGTATGCTTGAGAGCAGTCTTTCTTTATCCAGGACTGTACAATGAAATCGCTGATGTCTGTTCCGTATTCGGGATGGCCTTGAATTGTAAGAAAACGACCCTTGCGGTAGACTCCTTGATTGTGGGTTTTACTGGAAGAACCCAAAACAATAACATCAGGTGGTGCTGATTGCACCCAGTTCTTATGTGCTTCCACAATATGGAGCTTCCTTGGAGGAGGTAAATCCAAAATAGTACGCGGAAAGTCATCGGAGATTTCAATTTCGCATATGCCACCTTCAATACCATTGGGATTTGGGGTCACCACTCCACCCGTAGCTCTACAGATGATCTGGTGGCCAAAACATGCACCGGTTAATTTTATTGAAGGGTACTCCTCCACGATATTTTTCACTAGAGCAACCACTTCAAGCACCCAAGGCTCGTCTCCATAAGGACACTGATTGGCTCCCGTCAAGTGTACTGACGCAAATTTATCTAATTCAGAAGTGGAAGGAAGATCACCGTAAACCGCGTGGTACTTCTTTGTTGGGCGATTAAGACCGTGTTTAGTGAAAAATATACAGGCAATATCCCCATAGTCTCCACGATCTAACTGACGCTGGTTTTGAATGTCACAATTAATGACGGCGTGAAATAGCACTGTTTTTGTCATAAGCTAGTTTCGCCAAGATTTCACAATAATGAATATATACCTTTTTAAGATTGCATTATTTTTTGATCAGTGAGCCACAGATAAGAAAGAAATTCATTGATAAAAATTTCCTTCAGCTGCTTTGACCTGGTCACAATTTCTCTTTCAAAGTCGTGGCCATGAGCCATTGTTTTTCGCACTCCTCGAATATGTTGTAGCCAAACAGGTACTCCTGAAACTCAGGGTCTGCCCACCTAGCGGGGCATCCTTCCTGCGGAGGATCTAATGCACATTCTAGGTCTCTCAATTTCTGTTTTTCTCCATCCTGGAGATGGTAAATTTGTTGACAGTCTTTTGAGGAGTTGACAATGCGGGTGGTTCTTGGTTTCCTGATGTATTCGTACATCTCTAACAAAAAATGAATCTCAGATTTGTGTTTGATTTTTCCAAATAGGTACGCTAAGGCAGCGGCATCTTCTATAGCTTGAGCTGCTCCTTGAGCCAGATAAGGCAAAGTCGCATGGCAAGCGTCTCCCAGAAGAGTTACATTTTGAGTAGGATGGCTCCAGAAATCTAGCTCCTCGATATATTGAAGTCTCCACTTGAAAGTTGAGGTTGCAAGGCTCAAAAGGAGCTGCAATCGGGAGTCCCAAGATTTCAAAAATTGCAAGACCTCATGTTTGTCTGCAGCAGCAACTCTTGAATCTGGTGGGAGGTTGTCGGGCCCCATTACAACGACGTTGCAGCTGTTGCCACCCTTCAAGGGGTAAGTCACCACGTGCCCTTGGGGCCCCCAGAAAAAGTTGACACATGGTAACTTGTGGATGAAATCCAGTTCGGGATGCTTTGCCATCTCAGGAATCGATATCAAAGAGCGATAAGCTTGATCTCCACTATTTGTTGCCAAGATCTCTTTTCCAAATATAGAGCTGCGAACACTCGAGTTCAAACCGTCTGCCCCTATAATCACGTCTCCGTGATATTTCTGGCCATCGTGGGTTATTGCAATGTTGTGAACCAGGTCAATTTCCACAATGCCAGAGTTCACAAGAATTGTAATTCCCAGTTCTCTGGCTCTTTGAACAAGGCATTTGTGATAATCTCCTCTGTGTATATGTAAAGATTTGCAACCATACTTGCGAGCACAATAGGGGTCAAGCTCTATACTGATAAGATTGTCTCCTTTGTAGTTGAAGAAATGGTATGCCTTTGGTACCAGAGCTTTCTCTAATATATGTGCTTTGCATCCAAGTATCTCGAGTATTCTGGTAGAATTGGGCGGGATCTGGATACCAGCACCGACCTCCGATAATTGTTGTGCTTTTTCTAAAACAATTACTTCATGCCCAGCCAGAATGAGTCCGATTGCTACCGACAAGCCCCCTATTCCACCCCCTACCACAACAAACCTGAGACTGATATTACTCTTCGGAATCATATTATAGTTCTCTGAATTTAAATATATGTTTTACCCTCGCTTTATCTGCTACCAAAAGTCAGAATGCAGAATATTTCAAAGCAGCTTGGAAACTTCTGGATGCTTTGAAATTTCAGACTTGAAATCCGGCCTTGGAATGTCGAATCCTTGCAACACTCTAGAATACACGTTTCCTCCAAGACGAGCAACTGGCTTCAATTTGCTGATGTCCACTGTAGTAAATTTCTCATCTGCAATGTCTTCGCGAATGTGGAAATTGACTCCTTCCACTAAAAGAGTTGTTCCGGAACCCTTCGAAGGGTCTTTCTTTGACTTGAAATAGTGTGTGTGAATCAGTTTACCTTCAATAGAGAAAGCGCTTTCAGCAACATGAGGCGGTTTGACTTTAGAAGATTCGACAGGAGTAAGACCTGCCAGCTTCCACTCATCAACCTCGTAAGGTGCATTAATACATGTATAATTGGCCGCTTCAATGAACCACTCGCTGACCAGATTGATAGTACATTCTTCTGTGTCTTGCAGGTTTTTGCAAGTATCTTTCAGATTTCCCGTAGCGCCCGAGATACCAATTGTAAAAACAGGCGGATCGTGGTTCACAATAGTGAAATACGAAAAGGGGGAAAGATTTCTTGTGCCATCTTTTCCAACTGTTGATATGAAACCGATTGGACGAGGTGTGATAGCGCTCACAAGTAGCTTATAATTTTCAAAAGGCAGACGGCCCTCAGCATACGGATCCAATTCGACCTTCTTATATTTTGCCCAATCGTTATTGGTTGCTCCAGATCCTGGTTGCCAGTGGGGATCTGGAACACTGGTCATTTCAAAGTCGGCATTTTCAAAGGGAGGAAGACTCATTGGATAATTTAATAACCAAAAAAACTGTTTTACTTGTTCAAGATTTGAAAACCCAAAGAAATCTTATCAATATAATACGGATTATTTACAGCCACAATTTGAATCCGGTGCCGTGCCACATTTTTCCACTAGCGAATCCAGATATGGAGAATCCACAGTGCTCATCCTCTCGATTGATAGCTTGAATGGTGCTGGGATCCTTGTAGTGGTCTTCTTTCCCAATATCAGCTCGCTTAGGTACTTTGAGCAGCTGAAAATACGTGGCATACCATGTCCAGTAAAACCTGCAGATATGAACATATTTGGGCGTCCGTACGCCGTTAAATCACCAACAAATGGAAACCCATCTTCTGTAAAACCCATACACCCAGTCCAAGTGTAGTCATTGACAAATTCAACGTCTGCTAAAGACTTGTAGTTCCGATTAGCATATCCAACAAAGTATTGCTTAGTATCTTCCGGAAAGTAACAGTCATCTGCGTTGTCGACCATCATTTCGCGGTTAGGTGAGGTTTTGTATGTTTTTCCACCGCCTCCGATTATCAACGAGTCATCATCTCGAACGCTTATGTAGTCGATCTCAACTGGCATAGTGTGAATCATGTTAGTTGCAAGAGTTTTGTTTGACTCTGTCTTGAGATGCGAGACAACACCTTTAACAGGCATAATTTTGCCCCAGAAGTCTGGTAAAAGAGCCCTTGTGTAAGCGTTGGTGGTAACAACAACTTTTCCAGCATGCACCGTTCCACGCGGCGTCTTTGCCAACCAGGTACTATCCTCCAGGAATTCCAGCTCCTCCACAGCAGTATTAGTTTGCAAGTTCAATCCCTTGGAAATTGCAATCTCGAGAAGACCACAAACTAGCTTGTACGGCCACACAGACGATGTAGGTGTGTAGACGCCAAATGCAGTGTTTACGTGCTCTTTTCTGGCTTGTTCATCAAAAACTATTTTCACTTGATCCTTGACTTTCTGATCAATGTAAGGGTTGTTTAAAAATGAGTAGTAATCTCTTAAGCCAAACTTTCCTAAAGAAGGATCATCGTAAGTCACGTAAGAGGTTCTTCTAACAAAATTGCAGTCAATATTATACTTTTCCACCAGTTTTTCAACAACATTGATCTCTTCATGCTCAAACATTGCAATGTCAGCAGCATTTTGCTGACCGTACTTTTCTGAGAATTCGTACTGATCGTGATGATAGTAGCTCCGCATGTGCCCTCCATTTCTTCCAGTAGCCCCAGAACAGACGTCACGAGCCTCTAATAATAGTACTTTTTGTTCTGTCTTTTCTTCAACTAGCATATTGAATGCTACCGAAGTTCCGCTAAAGCCAGATCCGATGATTAGCACATCAACCTCTTCTGGTAATTTCTCAGTTGTTCGATGTTTCGCAAGCTTGTCATCAGCCTCTGCAATCCAGTAAGAGAGAGTCGTTTCTTTAGACGGGAATGCCTGTTGTTTTCTAGCACTGTATTCCATGATTAATTACTTCGTTATGTTTTTGTCTTCGATCTTATCGACGAGTTACAAATTCAATTTCCGTTTCGGGAAATCTTATCTGCCGACACTAATATTATAATTAACAGCCAATCCAAGAAAAAATCCCAAATCATCTAATTTGTATAAACGGCAATAAAGAAATAGCAGAATATTTACAGACTGAGGGCACAGGACTCTTGAAAGTGGTTGTAAACACGTGTAAACTCCATGTGTCTTTAAACCCTCCAAAGCAATGAAAGGACAAGTGTTACTATGCTGAAGTTGAGCGTAGTCTGATAGAACGTTGATTGCCCCAAACATATCGCCCAGAGGGCAGACAGTAGTTAAAATAGCGCACCATTTGCTGTATCAAGAGATCCCTGCCTTAAAACCTTGTTTTTCAAGACAATAAAATCTACTTGAAAAGCGATCCGACATTTTTGGAGCGGCATGTTTTCTTTTCCTCCGTATTTTCTTGATCACTCTCTATTAGCTTTGTAAACAATCAGAGGACGAAATTTCTATATGAAGGCAAAAGCGCCTCTTCTCAGTGCGCAGTGGACTCTTTCTTGAAATTCCCTCATATCAAGTTGCGTTAAATGTCATGCTTCAGAGATAAAAAACAAGCTCCGCTGACTTCCAAGTTATCTCAAATACAAAGCTACAAGAAGCAGTAAATGAGACGATTGTCAAGTCCACTAAAATCTGCGTTTGCTAGGAGAGTTAACTGTTTCATTTGATTGCTGTCTATAGCTCAACCACGAAATCTTATTTACTTAGACATGCGGTCAAGTTGACTATTCGGTTTGGTGATATATTGGCGAATCCAAAATACTGTGTCAACTGGGGTAATATTCAGGGCTGGGTGATTGCCAACAGGAGGACATGAAACCTAAAGCCATTCCCTTTCACAGGATTTAGGAATTTATGGTGAGTTCGTATTCTTCTTTGAGAATTGGCTCTGAAACCAATATCTCGCGGTGTCCTTTTCGTTACAAGAAAAACTTTATCCTATGAATCACCTTTCATATTATCATGTAAAGGACCTGGCTGCTCGAATCGAGTGAGGACCCACCGGAGTTGAAACTTTTTTCAGTTCGGAGTTCACGCCCTTCATCATAAAATAGTGGAGACAAAACTTGCCTAATCGAATGAATCCCGAAGTACTACGTCGCTCTCGATGCACATATATGCAGAAGCTGTAGTTCAAAATTTCAGATATAATGCCGTTTTATCTTCCGCAGCAAGGATGTAGGGGAAAGGGGACATGCTTATCCATGGGGAGGGGAATAGCGTGGAAAGTATAGGACGGGTGGATGTGAGGTTAGGAGAAAGGTGGGAGCTGTGTGTAGTGCTAGTAGTGCTAGATGAGTGTGTAGGTCAGATAACAGATAATATGACAGTAAGCACGGTAAGCGATGAAGAGGTGAGTAGGGAGTAGGGAGTAGGGAGTAGAATTAAAAAGGAGGAAAAAATAAAGTTGGAGGGAGGGAAGGGGAGGGAAAAACAGAAAAGACAGGCAGGGAAAGGAGGGAGGGTTCCGGTTCCAGTGTGGTGGCGGGGTGGCGGGGTGGCGGGTGGCGGGTGGCGGGTGGCGGGTGGCGGGTGGCGGGTGGCGGGTGGCGGGTGGCGGGTGGCGGGTGGCGGGTGGCGGGTGGCGGGTGGCGGGTG